>NC_141703.1:16979302-18449302 GCF_971803275.1 Cyanistes caeruleus | reverse complement strand
TGTACCATGCCGTGCCTGTCCCCAGCCCAGGGAGCCCTGGAGTCATTCCCCACCTGCATAGGTCAAAACCACCCTGAGCTGCAGCAAGAGCAGTCTTGCACAGAGTGGTATCAGGGCACAGCCAGGGCTTCCCCAGGGGCTGGGTCAGCCAGTTCCACCACAGTGGTGGGTTGAGGATCTAGGAAAAGCTTTCTGTAGTAGTTTTCTGAAGATGAGGACTTTCCTTGTCAGAAACAGGAAAGATTTCCCATCTCTGAGCCTTCACAGGATTTTTCCTGGGTCCCCATAGGCAGCTGAGGGGTGAAATCTCATCAAACAGCAACAACATGGATATTAACTCCATCATGAATTCTTGAAAGGAACTGCTGAATACAGATCCTGTGACAGTCCTGTTGCATTGCTTCACCAACACTCTCCACCAGCTGAAAACACAGCAACAGCCAAATCCAAGGTCACTGCTGTGGTCTTCTGAATGGATTTGTTGTGACTCTTTGTTGTTGTTCCTGCTGTTGGCAATTGATTTCCTCCCTGAAAGGTGACTGCATGACATAAATTTACTGCACCCATTAATTCAGCGATACTAGAAGGGCAAACACCCTTCTTCCTCCTTCATGCCCACATATTCCATTTATAGTCCCACTTTGTGACTGGTCCTCTTCTGTCACAGCTCCAGTATCTGTTCTTCCCACTATAACATTTCTTATGTCTTTCTACCAAAAAAAATATACATGTTTACATGTATTTTCTTTACATGTTCCAGAAGATAGCTTCTCATGTCTGACACCTACCCAGCTTTTACTCTCCCCACAAAGTAAATATGCCTCACACTCCCCCAGAAGGGCACAATAGCTGTGAAGAAACAAGTACTTTTTTGCTGAGATTTGGCAGTCAGACACTGTAAGTTCTCAAGTCTGCTTCCCCCCCGCCCCAGTCAGAAAACAACTACAAAGTGGCTAAAGCTGGGTGCAGCTCACAGTTTACCTGCATCTCCACTTCTAATTAGACAGGTTTTTCTCCATGAGCCGACTCTGTGCTGACCTGTTTGTGGTGACAGGCTGGGGCTGTGGACAGTCACAGCGATGGAGAAGGCAGCACATGGCATCACCACTGTGCTTCTGGTACGTAAGCAGCAGCGGTGCTGGGCAGGGAGAAGGAGCTACAGCTGCATTCTCTGCCTCCTTACAAGTAGAATTGCAGGCCTACAACATGGCAAGGATTAAGCTGGTGTTCCATACTTTTTGCCAGGGTGTTTGGGAACACAGAGGTGCTGAAAGATCACATCCTCTTTTCTTTTCTGAAAAATCATGACTGATGGAATTAACTTCTATGGCAGACAATCACATCAAAAACAGGAAAGAGGGAATGGTAGGGTTGTTTTCCCTCACTACACTGTTGAGCTTGTCCTAACACTTTAATTGTCTGGTTCATCAGCTGTGCCTCCAGCTGTGAGTGAGGGAGGCATCCCTTGCTGTGCCCTCAGGACTGGGACATGGAATATCACCTTTATGGACCACATGATTTTGCCTCTTAAAAAAGAAATACACAGGACTGCTGTAACATTTGTAATTAACTTTTTGTGCTCAGAAATTCTCAGCTGATTTTGAAGGAAACAGGCCAATTTGTACAAGTAGTGAATTTGGCCATAAGAAAATAAACAGCTATCTCAAAAATTTCAGTCTTCAGTATTATCTCTGGGCATGTCCTCACAGTGAACCAGACAACACCAGAAATGATCTTAGCTTTGTGAATGTCAGTGTGGGCGATGAAATAATTTTCAAGAATTGTACAAGCTTTTGTTATGCATAAAAGATTATTTACAGCAGGATATTTTAAGTTTGAGCTGTAATGGGAGCAGACTGACTCACGTGTACCGCCTGTTATAAAATCAATCCAAGTGTCTAAGATGGTCATCACCTTCATAGATGTTTTATGTGGAGGAGGAATATGTTTAAAACTTGGCAACAGAAGTTATTAGCTGTTAATATGATCCTTCAAGGAGTGTTTGTGTACAGAATTTATTAAGCTTATCTTAAACTTGGATAACATCTTCACTATCCTCCTCTGTATGTTATGCCTGTGTTTATCACACAGTTGGACACACAGTCGGACTTCTCATCCTGGTCTTCTAGCTATGGTAACTTTGTATAATCAAATCAATAAAGGTAAATGGAGCTACAATAAAGCAGTATTCACGTATGATTCACAGTTTAGGGTATCAGCTCATTTTCTTTGACAATGCCACTTTCAAAGGCCCTAGTCAAATGAAAGCCATGCCTTCTCAAGAACAAGAGATTATTTTACAACACTGCTTGATGGTTTTGAGGTTCTTATTTCAGGAATTTCAAGTTTCATTTCAGTTCAGGAAAACAACAAAGGACATTTGGCCAGGGTGCAGCTTTGGCCATTCCCAGCATCCTGCAGATGCTGAGTACTGAAACCATCCTGTTGCAGCCATGGGCCAGGCAGCAATATGCAGCAAAGCTCAGCTCTTCTGTATTTCCAGCCTTCAGTGTGCTCAGCTGTGCTTCTCTGGTCTGTCCTGCAAGTGAATCCATGTGAGTCATCACAGCAACGAGTTGCATGAAGAGAGACTGGTCATTATTGTAGATTGCATTTCTACTGACTTAGAGCAGAGAGATACAAGAGCCCTTCATGGTCACATACTTCAAAGGGAATCTCTAAACAGGAGAGGAAGGAATTGTGCAGGCAAAATGAACAGCTCTAAAGACAATTATGCTAAATTGCCTAGAAGCACAAATTTTGGCAGCCAAAAATATATTTAACTCCTTCATATTTTCCCCCAGTTCTTTCTGTTATTAATCCCATGCTGATACCTTAAGTTTTAGCTTTCATATCTTCCAGATTCTGTACTGCATTAGTATATAACTCTGAACTTCACAGAAGGTGTTAGCAAGTTCCCTTCACAGGGTAGTTAGACAAAACAATCCTTCTCCAGCCTGAGAACCAAGGACACTGTTGCAGCTTCGGGCCCAAAAAATACAAACAGCAGCGAATTGAGGAGAGCAATCTGGGAGGATGGGACTTCATAACCTGAAGCTGTAATTGGACAATTAACCCTAATAATGAACATGATGTAATGTTCATAATGTAATAATGTAAATGAACAAAAACTAATAAAAGTGTGAAAACTCATGACTCAGAATCCAGCTTGAGTCCATCTTGGGTCCATCTTGGGTATAGCCACAGCCAGGCTCTTGGACTGCCCAAGGTGTATCCTTTGGAGGCCTTTTTAATAAATACCTCCTTTATTCCTTTAACACTGTCTAGCCTCTGTTCCAGGTAGCTTCTCAAGGCATGAATACAATGAAACACATGTACACAACCCTGCAAACATTTCATATAATTCAAAACAGTATCTGTTTTTATTTAATGCAAAGTGAAATATGTTCCACAGATGCAGGACTAATTTCTTCTGTAGGAAAATGTCCTTTTCCCCAGGCATGCAAATATTTTCACTTTCTTTTTCTCCTGGTCTAGGCATGCTTGCTCAAGCCTATCCCTCTCTGTGTAAATAGCATCATAACACTGGAAACAGATGACAATTCTGTCTTGCAACTAATTTTCCTGTCAATGTTTCAAAAACAAGGTTTCCTTTAGTGACCATCTCAGTCACCCAGCAGTGCAGTTTACCAGAACAGTACCAGGTAATTTTTTAGTGAGAGTCATTTCTGTCTGTATGAGTGTGCTCAAAATAAGTCTGACATGCAGCTAGATAAGCCAAAACATATGATATTTTATTATCATGTCAGTCTGAACAGCATTTCAAGAATGATGCTGAGCATCAGGAGCATTGTAGTCATGAGAAAGATGACATTCCCAGTCCTAAGTGTGATTCAGCTGCAGGGCCTCTGCATTATAGAAAAGGGAAATGCAGCCACAGCAGTGTTTCTCATTAAAATCATGGCCTTAAGAATAGCTATTTACCATAATTTATTTTGGAGAGAAAAGAGATAAATAACTCAGAAACATCTATTTGCTGTCCTTCATGTTTCCCATTCAGTTTCTAAAAGTACTTATTAACCTAAAGCTTTTTAACAGCAACAACAAAAAAAAATCAAAAAAACAAAACCAATCAGACAAACAAACAAACAAAGAAAAAAACCCAAGCAAAGCAGGAAGCAAAGCCCACACAATTTTACACAACTTTATTTTCAGCAATCCAGAGGGGGATCTGTCAAGGGAAACATCTGTTTTGAGCTCAGGAAAGGCATGTGCTACACGAGTGGAGCTCTTCAGTGCCACCTGACTGAAATGCTCTGTTTGGCTACGTGACATTTACCAGCCCTTGAACACAACACTCACATTGGTGCACATGGACCCAGAGATGGCAACTGGGGTGCTCATAATGTGGAAGAGAATATATAAACATTTTTTCTTTATATTTCACAAACAACTCAGATGAAAGAAAAAGAAAAGGACTTGATAAGAGAAAAGAAAGCAGAGTTACATACAAAGAAATTGTCAGTAGAGCTGAGATAAAAGTAAAGTTGTCCTTTCTCCTCTGGCAGCTCTTTCTTCCATTATTAACAGACAAGAATCAGAGCAGGCATAAAACATCATCACATAAGATCACTGTATGCTGCACCTCATGGTGCAAATTACACCTAAACCTGGGCACTGTCTCAGCTCTCTCAGTAGAAGCCAGACCTTTCCTCTTCCTATTTTAAAGACATCACTGGGCCATTTACAAAAGCATGAGGTCTGCATGTTCTCACCTGCTGCAGTCCTTCTTCTGTTACATATAAAAAAATTTATATATCCAGACCCTCAGCTATTTTAGCGAGTGAATTTTTTAGGAAGAAACATAGCAAAAAGGTGTTTGAGAGAAATTTCACATCATGTGCAGGTGTGCAATTTCTTCTCTGAATGCTGGAAACTGCACACAGGCAATTACTGCAAGAAGAGCCACAGGCACAAAAGCAAGAGAACAGGCAGAGTAGAGGTAAAGCTGATTCCTTGCTGTTTTGCGAAGACAATAAGAAATCAAAGGAGATACCACGAGAAACTGAAGTTACCTCGAGGACAAGGTAGATTCCACATAGGTATCGTGCCTGAGATGAACAGCATCTTTTGGTCCTCCACCTCCTGGTGATTCACTACCCTTCACCCATCTGGTTGTCCCTTGGCAGGGCTGGCAGAAATGTGCACACACCAGTGTCTCAGGCAAAGCCTGGAACTATACTGCAGGAGCTTCATCAGTGATTTGAACTCAGACACAGGATCCTGCAGAAGAAGACTTCTTTTCACTGATTCCAGCACAGTGATGATCTCTGAAAAAGAAGCAGAGCAGGCAGCTGGCAGGGACTGTCTCCTAAACAGTCACTGCAAGATCTCCTACAGATGATAGGCCCTAACATACTCTTCCCAGTTCAGGCCCTGGTCCACCTCACTCTGCTTGAAGGGAAGGGATTCTTACCTGCAGCACCTGAAGGCTCTAGACCATTCCTGAGCAAACACAAAATATTTGTTGCTCCAGTAAAAAGGTATCCTGAAAAGCCATACTGCAGATTTCTCATGTTGGGTTGAGGTTTGTAAAACACCAGGTCCAGCCCAAAGCCTGTGAAATAATAATAGAGATCCTTACAGTCTTTCACTAGGTCTAGAATCTAGAATGAATGACATTTTATATGTGGTACCAAGCTATTGAAAAAATACAGGCTAACTGCCCTGCAAGAACACTTTTGTTCTGGTCACCTGGTTTCTGGACCTTCTCAACCAGTTCAGATCCAACAGCTCACAAGAGATGTGAGGCAGAGACTTTTTCTGCACAGCTCTGACTGTCCTGTGCCCACAGGCAAATCCTGCCAGAGATCCCAGGCACACCACACAGATTCCCAGTTCTGTCAGGTGTCTGGCTGACACTGAATTTGTGGCTGTGGAGCTTTCTCAGAGCCTCTGCACTTGAGAAAAAATTATTTTGAATTGCTCAGTTGCTAAAATACAGATTTCTTCTCACCTCCCCAATATTCACTAAAATGGAAATTGAACCAAAGCCTGGCATTATGCATGATGTACAAAAAGGAAATTTCATATTTCTGAAACCATTACACATCCTCATTTTGAAGTGCTCTGTCTTATTTCACACCACAATCAAAAGTATTCTGCTGCTTCAAATTTCATGAGTAGGTTGCACAATTTAAATACACTTGCAGTCTGTAGGAGAAAAAAGAGGAGAGATTGTATACTTATTTATACTTTTGCATTTAGCTTATTGCTGGTCCAGTGTGACTGACTTCAGCATCTAACATGTGATTTTATGTCAATAGGCCTTTTATTTTATTTCAGCTGCTCTATATTTGGGCTACATTTGTGATGTATTTGATGAAAAAAATTATGTACACATATTAAGTACAAATGTCTTTGCATTTGCATACATACATGTTTGTATGCATCCTGTTCTCCACCTATTATTCTTCTAAACCCATGGAGAGGAAGAACAAATATTTGGATATTTTTTTGAGTCTACAGTGATGTCAAAGTTTAGCCCCAGCCAGCAGCCAAGCCCTAGGCAGCTGCTTGTTCATGGCCCCACCAGGGGGATCTGGGAGATAATCAGAAGGGTAAAAGATAGACTTGTGGGTTGAGATAAACACAGTTTATCTCAGGAAAACATGCACCCACAAGTAAAATAAAACAAGGAATTAATTCAGTGTTTCCTATGGGCAGACAGGTGTTCAGCCATCTCCAGGAGAGCAGGGCCCCCTCACACTTAATGGTTACTTGGGAAGACAAACTCCATCACTCCAAACATTCCCCCTTCCCTCCTCCTTCCCCCCACTTTATATCCTGAGCATGATGTCAGATGGTCTGGAACATCCCTTTGGTCAGCTGGGATCACCTGTCCTGATTGTCTCTTCCCAGTCTCCCATGCACCCACAACTTCCTCACCAGTGTGGCAGCAGGAAATGCAGAAAAGGCCTTGGCTCTGTGTAAAGCCTGCTGAGCAATAATAAAGACCTCTCTATGTCATCAGCCTGTGTCCAGCACATATCCAAAACATTACCCCCATACCAGTCACTGTGAAGGAAATTAACTCTACCCCAGCTGAGACCAGCACAAGTAGTTAGGGCCATTGCAATTGCAAATAAAATAGAGGATGCAGTCCTTTCACACATCAGATATATCTCTGTGACTGTTGTATGAGCGAAAAAAATAGCAACCTCAAAACAATTGCCTTTTCAGCTATGTACAAGGCTATTTTGTGTCTGGCCAGAGCTCAGCACTCTCTGCACAACAGGCAACAGTTTCTTCTTCTTCTTACAGGTTTGGTCACTGCCAGCACAGGCCTCCTGCAAGACTAACACAGGGATATTTTTAAAGGATGGGAGCAGAGGTTCAATTCTGCAGTGGCTTTTCCCTCCCTACTGCTCACTTCTGTGCCTTGCCCACTTCGCTCATACCAGCCTCACTTCAGTGGGACTTGGTCAGCCCAAGATTTTGTCCCACACCCCAATGGCTAATTAAAAAAAAAGGCAGATTCACAAAATGCAATGAATGTGTCTGCTCCACTTTCTAATATAAAAAGCAGACTGCTATCAGAGCTGTACCTTGGGGAGCAAAGGTGCAGAAATACACCTGTTTTTACAAGTAGGTTGTAAAATCCCAGCTGTGGGAGCTGTGTGTGCAGGTGGGTTTGTAAGGGCAGGGAAGTCCCACAGGAATGTTTGCCCACATCTCCTCACAGAGCTGCTGGAGGGCTGACTGCTATGCAGCAAGACTAGTCCATGCTCCTGCTGACAGGCCAGAACCACCAGTGGGTCCCTGCAGTCCCACCCCACCTTTGCAGAAGAGCTAATGGAAGCTGAAAGGCTCCCCACACACCAGTGTCTGGCTGATCAGAAAGCAGTCCAGTACCAGATTTGTTCAGGTAGCTCTTATTCCCCACTGTGAAGTAGGCAGACAGAAGTGTATAAAGTAGAGTGAAATATGCCTGGGAAGAAAGACTTTGCACTTGCTCTCTCTGCCTTGCATCACCATGGATGTGTGAGCAGAGGTGACCATCAGAGGCCTCGTGGCTCTCCAGTGTCTGTGAGGATGTGCCACATCTATCAGCTGCAGGTACAGGGTCACACCTGTCCCAGGGGTGGAACTCTCCCAGTGGCTGAATCATGTAAGCTGCTTTGATTTCTCCTTCTGAAAGCCAAGCTCTGGAACTGTATGATGCAGATTAACTTCTGGTTTCAGTTATTTTAAAGTACAGGTTCTGTTTTGTTTGGAAGGTAGCTTTATCTGCAGTGTGAATGAGGAGGAGGGGAAAAAGGCAGCCAGGTACTGTTGGTGTGGGACACAACTGGGAACAGGATTTCCCACTTGGGTGGTGCTTCTGGAGAAGACCAGTCTGCTCCTTGTCCCCTAGGCTGCTCCTTCCCACTGTAAATAAATCCCCACTTTTTCAGGAACCAGTTTTTTGAAAAAAAATTTGGTTTTTTCCAGCTTCCAGTTCCCAGAAAGGGGACATCTTATACAGAGTCTATTCAGACCTAAAAGATGAACAGAGTGGATGTGCAGGTGGTGTGGCTGAGAGAATCTGCCTGCAAGTGAAACACTGGGATGGGTTTTTGAGAAGGACCAAGGTCTAACTAAAAAGTTGGGCTGTGTTCTGGCTGGGGAAACCAGAACCCAGCCATCACAACATCATGCAGGGCTCTACATACGCACGCTCATGCAAAAATACACACACTCCCCCACTGCCGTTTTTGGTGGGGGGAAACAAGGGCTAGGACAGCTTATAGGCCTGAAATTATTCTAATAATAATCTGTAATAGAGAGTGCTGCTTTCATTTAAATCTGTCCACTGGTGCCATTCAGTAAAAATAAATGTTTATAGTATTTATAATATTTAAAAGGAACAACTGTTATTTGATTGTATTGGAGGGCAAGTTCATTATGTGATTAACTGCTTATCTTAGTTAAATGTTTTGATGTAATCTGTGGTGCATGAGGCAATATTCCTGAATCCTTGGGAAATAGGCAGAGAGTAAAGGAGTGGTCAACTCTAAAAAAACTCCTCAGTTTTAGATAACAAGAGTAGTCAAACAACCCAGCAAAATTACTGAAAATTAAATAGCAAAGTTGAGCCTAATTTGAATGTGGTTTTCCACCCTTCTTTATTACAAATATACAGTGTATATCCCAATCCAGTGCCTGGGCTTTAAAAAGGCCATTAGCAAATTAAAGACATTTCAAGAAAGATCTGCAAAAATTATTCCTGAATCTGTGCCAGGTAGATTAGGTTAAACTCAGTCTGTTTATTTTATCAAAGATAAACTTTGCAGATAGATGTTTTGAGCAGGTGTACACTTACAGGGAGTGGGAGAGAATTAAGGAGGATGGAACCCACTTTCCCAAGCCCTTACTGCTTCATGGGAGCTCATGCATGCCCAGAAGGACACTGGGCCATTCCACACACCCTGAACGTGGGCAGCTGCTTCCCGGCCCTGGGAACTGGGAAAGAAGCTCTTGGATAGAGGAGCAGCAGGGACTGTGGACCCAGGCTCCACTGAAGTAAAAGTCAGCAGATAGTCTGAAGACAGAAAATTTCAGACCAGAAAGATTTCCAGCACAAGTGTCAATATGCTACTGGGGCAGAATACTTACAGTCATGCTGGATTTTCTATCCTTTTATAATCATATTCCAGGCTCAGGTTTCTTTCATTAAGGGTACAAGCACAATCAGACAAAAAAGTGCTTAAATGAAAATCTTTGGTCTCTGTGATGCAGAATGTCAGCACAGAGAGTTGTTCTGATCTGTACAGCCTGTGAGTCTAAAGCATTCCTTCATAACAGCATAGGCAAGCGCAGCCAGGACAACACACAGCATATGACCAGAAAGAAATAATTTATTCTCTGTGATACAGGATGAATAGATTTTCACACCATTCAAATCCATTTTTTTTTAACCATCCACCATATGCCAGGAACTGGAGAGCAGTGTGCAGAGCAAGCCTGCATCTGCTTCCTCCTTCATGCTGTGCATGCTTTTTATAAAAGTTCTTCACTGGAAAGCAGCAGAAGGCATTGCCAGCAGCACTTCCAGGGTCTGGGTAACACCCTGCAGGGGATGGACAGTGGTGGGAGCCAGTGTAAACACACAAGAAAAAGCTGCAAGACCACGGCATAGGTGATGATGCCTTCCAGCACAGCCACAACAGGGAAAGCTGACAAAGATGAACATCTTTAAAAATGAAAAGAAAATGTTCATCTTGATAATTCTCCTGTGTGGGAATAATTAAGTGCGAGGCTTCACTGTGAGTTGGTTCTGTGTCCACCAGACCTTTCTCCCTCTTGTTTTTTTTGCATGTTTTAAGAGGAGATCCTGTAAGTTGTGCAAAGGTCAGTTTTTATTACGGCACTATTTACCATGTAAATTATTTTAAATTGTAGTCTCATAAACAACACTTACAACTCTCACCTTTTTATTGGCTGGAGTATTTATCCAGCTTTATCCAGGTCTCTGCTCAGGGTCAACTGGAAGCCACCAGACCATCAGACTGCTTTGTTTATTAAACTTTTAAATTTTGTTAGCTTTTATCTCATGTCATTGGGCCTTATGTCCAACCATTTTCACAGGGTGCTTGCAGTCAAAATCAACACACTTGCCATCTTTTTTTTGAATAATGATGACATAACTACTGTGCTTATAAACATTAGCTTGCTTGTAAAAGTACTTCTAATTTTACCAAGAACCTGCCACCTCAGAATTTTTTTATAGAGCAAGGTATTCCTACAGCATCAGCAAAAGAACTGACATATCATTCACAGCATTCACACTTAGTTCAGGTGACTAATTCTAAACTATAAATACTTCAAGATCAATTTGTCACAGACTTACAAGCACCTTGTCTCTGATGCCACAGCCAATTTCCCCTGGCACTTCCATAGCATCAGTGAATGGGAAACTCATCACCCAATAAACTCGGTAATTATTCTTCTGCTTACTACTTAAGTGCATTAGTATTGCCACACAATAGATTGGATTAGGTCATCAAGTTTGCTTTCTGTGTCTGGCATTGCATGTATGACAGGGTTTCTTTTCTAAACAAAAGGCTGTTTGTCAGTGTTACTTTTGCTCTAACGCATGTAAAGCCAACTGTATAAACAGGGCAGTATTTCTGTAACCACCTCTGCTCTGTGCTGCTCTGAAGCTCAGAGGAGATGGTCCTCTCTCATCTAGGGTGCATCTACTGAGACAGCACTTGAAGCTGGAAGGCACAGCCTGGCTTGTCACTTGTCATCCAGAAAGTATTCGAGGAGAGTATATCATATTATTGTGTTGTAATTTGTTCATCTACGTTTCTGGGCACCAGGAGAGCCAGATGGTTAATTCCACCACTTTTTTTTATGTTTTTTTTTTTTAAAGGAGGAGCAGAGGGGAGGAAAGTCCCCTGGCACCGGGTTCTGGCACAGCAGGCTGAGCCCCAGCGCAGCAGTTGGGATTGTTGACCCAGTGAATGTGCCCAAAGATCCTTTTCAGCCGCACAAAACCTTTCAGTTTTGCCATTAGCATATCAGAGGTGGAGCGCTGGTGGGAAATGGCACGGTCAACAAAGCTGGGAGCTCAGAGTCTTTGTCTGGCTGCAGCTTAGGGAGGCCGGAAAAAAATTGTAATTGGCCATTGGCCGTGCAGTGACAGACAGATGTTGACATTTTTCTCCCTTGGCTGATCAAACCCCACCCTCATCCCAAGGTCTGCAGGAATGCTGCTGGCTGCCCCATTCAGGCAGAGAGCTTTCTGCCCACTCTCCAGAGTGACAGGGACAGCATTAGCATGGTATAACCAGCAAAGAGAAAATTGAGAAGATGAGAGAGATCGCCTCTGTTATTTTAAAATTTTTGTCACACTCTAAATCAGATCTAAAATAAGGTTTTCATTCCAATTCAAAAGCACAGGCCGCATACATCAGTTAAATGCTACATCCTAGATCACCTTTGAAACCCATGCAACACCTATGGGAAGAGGCCAGCTTGCCTTAGCCTTCCTTTGCATCCTTTCCAGAAAGAGATATATTTGGGCCCCAAAAACTGCCCCAAAAAGAGAGTTCCCACTCCCATACACTGTAAAAATCCCAGAGAAAGAGGTTCATGAGCTGTGTCAGGCTGGGGTCTGTAAATGTGCCCTGCTGCTTTCAGCTCCACTCATCTTCCCTCCTCCTGACAGCAGCCAAGAGAGCAGTGCTGGTTCTGCTTCCTCCTGACCTGATCATGTAACCATGTAACTCTGGGACAGGAAGGAGGCCAGATCTGAAAGAGGTGACATTTCTCTTGACACAGCAATAAAGTCAGCCTGCATGCTCAAAGGACAACTCTGCCTCTTTTCTTCTTGCTGCCCAAATCACAGACCGATCGCTGGAGGCAGAGCATCTGCCAGTTCATTGCACATCAGGCTTTCCCTACAGCCAAACAGTATTTTTTTTCCTGACATCAAGCATCGTTGCACTGAATATCTCATCTATCACTTTTTGAATGTCATATCTACCACTTTTCTGTGCAAAGAAAGTCTGCCCACCTCCGTGGCTGCTATTCTGGAAACATTTCTCTACGCAATGCCTCTTGCTTCTGCAGCAGCAGCACTGGGGCAGCACCTGGGGACAGCGTGTAGTCATCAGCACTGCCCAGGAAACCTCTGTGAATGCCTGGCAGTGCTGCAGAGACAAGCCCAGCTGGTCAGAGGCAATACCAGTCAGGCAATACTTGCCCAGCTCCTAATCACTCAGAGTGCCCTAATGGCCCCAGCAGGGAGGAGTGAAGTGCAGATGCCGGTGTCTGTGGTAAAGGGTGGCCAAGTTGTGTGTACTGCTGAAATGGAGCAATTTCCCCTGCAGTCACCACCATTCTACTCTGCTTCATCAAATGAGCTTCCCACAGGCTCGGCTTTCACCCAGCTTTTGGCTTTTTCCAGTGACAAATCATGATTTGATAAGGTTTTGTTTCTGCTTTGAAAGGCCATCATGAAGCCTGTACTTAAAGCATCTGTTTAGAAAATGCAAATGAGGGCAATGAGTCTATTAAATGCTGTCTAGATGCAGACTGGAGCAGAGACTGTCAAGCCTGCATTTCAAATCGACATCTTAGCTTGGATTTGAGCTTTAGATTAGAGTTTAATGCTGCCATTATTTGGTTTCTTATAAGATCAAGGACCCTGTCAGTCCAATGAGGAGGATGCTCATGCTGGGCATGTTTCCTTATGAGTGAAAAAATCCTGGGGCTGCAGAAAGGGCCCTTTACACCATTCTGTACTTCAAAGCCAATTGACTCACCCAGTCTGGACAAAGCAACCACAGAGAGTTAAAGCTCTGCTAACTCTTGCCTCAGGCCAGGTTGAGCTGCTTCAGAGGCAAGAAAGCTTAAGTGGCCCCAAACACCCAGGGGTAGGGGGATCAGATCTGTCAGCACACAGTTCAGCTCCTAGCTCAGCAACTATTGGCCTCTTGGGAAGATCTTGAGATTCAAGGTTGGGGTCCAAAGCTATATATTGCTTCAAAGACATGTGCACAGTTGTTAAGTCCTTCATTTGTTTACAGATATAATGCACTAAGTGAATATAAAACTAGATTTCAATATGTTGGATAAATTATTTATGGAAAATCCATTGAAAATTCATGTAGTTCCTAGTAATTAGCCAAACCAAAGTGCAGTGGATATGAAGAGTCATCATTCTTCTGCCTTGTCCCAAAGGAAACACACAACCACAGAGCATAGATCTCAAATGCGCATCTCTTCACACATACATCTACAGTCATGGCTTGGAAATGAGTTTTTATCTGCTTCACATGTACAGGGTTCTCAGAGCAGATTATTCTGCTCTATGCCTGGTTCTTGCCCTTTTATTAGGGCTTTGCAATGTGAATTTCTCCATGGAGGCTTTACTGTGTGGTAATTGTTCAGCTCTTTCTACATCAGAATACATGCTCTGGGGCCAAAAGGACCCTTCTGAGCCTACCCAAACCCTGGGCTGGATCAGACTTAATGCTTCCTATCTCATAATAATGGCTAAAATATGTCTTGCTCTACTCTATGGCCATTGAGATCCTCAGCCCGAGTCACTCATTACAAGAGGCTCATATCAGTTACATGCGTGCAAATTTGGCCTTGCAGAATTTTGACTGTGGACAAAAGGGATAGAAAGGAAAGAGCAGATTGACTGAAATACTACAGAGTAATATGTAGACTCAGAAAGGAGTGGGAAGCTTGAAAGTTAATCTGATTTTCAGTGGTTATTATATTTAAATCAGAACTACTTTTCAGCTGTGATGGAGCCTACAATAATGGGGAAAACATAACCCACTTCACCACTGCTGACCCAGTAGCGGTATTTGAAAAGAACACTCCATTTTCCATTTAAACTCATAGAGTTCAGTCTAGGTTAAGTTCTGTGTTGGGATGGGAATATTTGTATTTACACAGTTTATAGATCTGGTCTTAAGTTATTGCACTTTGGAAAGCAATGTGAACAAGCTTTAAAAAATTTCAGCAAGTAACCTTTAGGATGCAGCAATTTTAAAGTGAATCATACAATTCAAATTAGCAATTATGGTGGTGTGACACCTAAATGTAAGTTTTGCTAGAGATTTACATCTGCCTTCTGTTCACATTACTAAGCTAAATTTACAGTCAAGCAATCCAAACTCCACTATACAGACTCAGACACTGCAGCATCTACTTGTTTTTTTCTCAAAATAGGTGTAAACAAGTCTGAGAATCGGGACAAAAAGATGGCAAGAAAAACTTCAAAAAATACCTTGCAATTGCTGAAATTAACACACCTTCATTTTAGATCTTTAGCCATGCAGGGAGAGAATCCCCTGCTAACAAAAAATTCTGTGCTCTTCGCATTTTCATGTCAAGGCTGTGTTATGACCCTATATTCTTTACAGAGGTCACCTTGCTGCAAAAGAATTAAAAATAATACTTTCTAGTGAGGGTAACAGAAACATTAATAGCTGATTTGATTTGAATTCAGATTAAGGAAGGACATGGCTGACTTTTAAATAAGCAGCTGCTAAAGAAACTCCCAGATCAGGTCCTGTGCTTGTAGGAAATCTCTTAGTATTTGCAAGGAGGGAGCCTTGAAGATAATTTGAAATGTGGCTGGTTTTCCAGGGCTCATCTCATGCAGGGCTCCTCTGCTGCTGCTGTGTGCACACCCTGACCTGCCCTCCTGTGCTCTCTGGACTCACCACTGGTATTACAAAATCTTCTGCTTATGGGGAAGGGCCTGGGGGGAGGGTGTCTCTGTGGAACCTTCTATAGGACTGGTCTCAGCAAGCCCTCCAGCAAATGCTCAATTTTGACAGGGAGCTGGCTTGATTGTCCATCCATCCATCCATCATCTCCCTCCCTGCCCCCCCCCAGCAGATAATTTAGGATTTCAAGCACAGCCATCAGCAACCAGGATGAAAAATGTACAGAGATGTTGTTTTTTAAGATGACCACCTCAATAGGCATTTTTTCAGAACAAAAGTTTATTTTCAATAGAGGATGTGATCTACTGCTTAAAAAGCCTTGCTTGATCAATCCGCCTTATTTTCTTTGTTCATGGACATGCAGCGCAGGGAGTTGAAATACCTTAACAAACAGCGCTGTAGGGTAGAAAGGCAGTGACTACATTAGCATGGGAGAGAACACTTGCTAGGCTTGATAATCAATGCCCAAAGGCTGGTGGAAGACAGCTAAATTATCACACATGAAATTCCCATCTCCCCGGAGATGAGTTTTTCTGCTGAGGAGGTAGGAATGGAACCGTCACACTTTGAAACATTTCTGATACACGGATGAGACCAAAATCTGCACAGGGAGGACTCCTGCAGCAGAAGGATGAGGTATTCACAGAATACTCTGAGTTGGAACTCACAAGGATGATCAAGTCCAGCTCTTAAGTGAGAGGCCTATATGGGGATCAAACCCACAATGCTGGCATTATTAGCACCATGCTATAACCAATTGAGCTAAGTATTTCCACTTCAGGAACAAGAAAGATGACTTAAGAGGAGACCCAGACAGCCCTTCTCAGGCCCATGCTCCTATGACCTTCAGCGAAAAGGACTCCAGAACTGAGCTGCTGAAATGGCGTGGTGGTGGGAGGAGAGAGGTCTTGGTTTACATCCATTTCACTGGTCAGCCTTTCTCCTAGGGGTTCCTGCTTTACAGACATCAGCCCTGATCTGAACCACAGTGGTGACCAGTGATGGTGACCAGTACTCTTATCATGTCTGAGCAGCATTTTTCCCTTCCTACTTTCCATCATCTTTACATACATCTGTGACAGAGATTTTAAAGACCATAATGTTGAACTGCAAAAACCACAGGCTGCTGGAAAAAGAAATCCCTGCCAGCATAACTGTATTATTCCTCTTTTGGCCAAATAGTTGAGGAAGTGAGAGCTTGCTCTCATTTTGATGGCAGACATTCTGCAGATGCCTTGATGAGGACAGGATGACACATGGCTTGCTCTAGCTCCATTCTGAGATCCCAGGCAAGAAGAAAACTGCCTCATACGATTGGAGAAGCAAGGAGCACATCCAGATTCACTTGTCTTCATGGCAGCATCTGCTAGAAAATACATGCAGAGCTGAATCTCAGACATGAAAAAATATTTTTAAAAGTTTGTGGAAAAATGCCATACGTTCCTTAATAGCATTTGTCTGTTAGTAACTCCTGGAATAAAAAATGTTTTCATTCTCAGTTTCAGCATTTTCTTCCTCCCTTTTGAGTCAACAGGAACTGAACCTATAAGTCAAAATAGCTTTCTGTCTCCAAACAGACTGAGTCAGTACCATGGTTTGAAGAGATAGGGGAATGCTAGTGATTGTTATGAGGCAAGAGATAGAATTTCTGACAAAAATGGGTTGAAGGGTCACAAAACAAAGCTTCAAAGCCCATCTTCCCTAAAAGAAAATTTTACTGCTGTTTGAATCAACTGGGCTGCTTCCACAGCCAATACTGCTGTGACAATCTTTGTCTTTGAAGATGTAAAATGTTTTATCACTTTACAAGCTCTTGCACATCACTATTGCAGGAGCCAAATTAATGCATAGTACTTTGCCTTGGTTGTTTGTACTATTAGCTGCCCCCTTCATTAAAAGACAGCTGCTTTCAAACAAACCTCCCTCCTGCCACGTGTATCTACGTTTGAATCTGCTGTGGACGTGGGAAATGCATTTGCACAGGTGCATTGCAGTGCCATCTGTGTGTGTGCATAGCAGTGCTTGTGACATGTAGCAGAAGGGACTTTGCCAACACCCCAAGCATGGCTGCTCACAGGTCTATACAGTTCTTCAGAGAGAGGTTCATTTTGGCACAGATCCGACAGACTGCGGAGTCAGTGGGTGTCTGGTTCGTTCCACCGAACGAAGGAGCTGTGCCAGAGGCAGCAGCCCATGCTGGGACAATGCGTATGGGATTGGTGTCAGAAGCTCCTGGCAGCCAGCACAGCCATGCCTGGGGCTGGCCTCACAAAAATGACATTTCTGTGGCCTCAGCTCGCTGCAGAAAATAGGCTAGTTAGGTCAGCCTTAAAAATGAGGTGGAACTTAGCAGTGAAAGCTTTATCTGTGGCACAAAAAGAATATTCAAAGAAGCTGTTTGGAATTTGGGCTAAAATTATTTCTTTTTCTCCATTTCACATATTTTCTTTTATTTGTTCCCTGACAAACCGCTCTGAAAAGCCAGTCACCCCTAAAAAAATTAAATCATGAAAAAACATGAGAGATCAGATACATTTGGGGTCAGAAGAAATGAGGGCAACGGTGTAGCAAGTGCTACACTGAGTAAGCTTGGGCAATTCAGTGCCAACTAGGATTACTTTGATTCTGTCTCCTTGTGCCTTGCTCTGCTCACTAAGCAGACCAGAAAAACAGCATCAGTCCACCCCAAAAACCTCAGCTGATCTCAGAGATCAAGAGTGACGGAGCAGCCAGGAGGCTGAGCCCTGTGACCGCTGCCTGGACAGCAGTGCGGCAGCAGTCCTATACCCCTGAGTGAAGAGGCTGGGAAGATCAGATGATCCTGTTTTAGCCAGGTGGGAAAGATTGTGGGAGACCTCCCCGTTGCCTTGCTGTTCATGACCGTACTCCAGAACTATATTCTCCTTTCCCCAGAAGCACAACCCTCTTCTAATCATATTAATTTTATCAGTACCAAAAGAACTCACAGCTGGTTTAGATCTAAGGACCTCACGATGTGTTTGGAAGTCAGATACTCAGCAAAAAAAACCCGAAACAAAACAAAACAAAAAACCAGTGGGGAGAAGAGGCATCCAGAAGCAGCAGAAATGTTTAGGATGCCTTTTTGATGAACAGACGGCAGTCTGGCAAGGCTTCAGAGAACTGCCCAAGGGCTGTGGCAATCCCTCTGTCTGCATAAATAATGTCACCTTACATTGCAAAAAGAAACCTCAACCATTTTGATATTATTCAAAAAAAAGATCCAGATATTACTTTAAAAAGAAACTTCTGGGATGCAAACATTTTAGATGCTCCATGTTGATTACCAAACTGCACTTTGGGTGATCAAATCTATTAGAAATTTAAAATTTGACATTTTTTCATTATTTATTGTATCTACTTTGCTGCCATTAGGTTAGGCAATTAAACAAAATAGTTTATGATGGGATTTCAATCAGTTTTCCTCTCAGGTTTGCATGCATTATTTTGAAATGCTTAGCTTGTAAACACTGCAGGGTAATATTTATTTGTGTAAAAGTGCTTTCATAAAACCCTGGAATGCTTTGTTAACCTTAGACCATTTATGAACAAACAACCATCCTCAGACTATGCTGTCTTCCATATATATTATGGTTTAATCCTGTACTTAAAAGTGATTTTATATAAAGTCATATGATCTTTCAAATGCTTCCACTAATTTTTTTCTTGCTAACCAACACAGAGAGGTCACTTTTCTTCCTTTGCAGTCACTTTTTCATAGAACCCACTTCCCTTTTCTCATTTATTTTTAATATTAGTGGTTTCATCCACAGGAATATATTTGTTATAGAAACAAACCTCCCCACTGTTGGTAACCAGAAATGGCCCTGAAAGACAGTTGTGGCGGAAGAGTTTCCTGTCAGAAAATAGGTACAGCTTTAGCAGCAACCACTACTTCACACTGGCTTTGATGTGTTTCAGTTTTGTTTGCTTATTTTATCTTTTCTTCATCTTTATTTATACCATCAGAGTGCTCAGCTGTCTGAGAGAGCAGCAGGGTTATGTCCATGAGGGCTGCCACCATGGCTGGGCTTTTAGCTGTGGGTGATTTTATCTTGCTCTATGGTCAATCCTTTGTGAGTTTGTCAGTTTGTAGGTAGATAGATATCTTCTGGGCAGATCCTTTGTGTCCTAACATATCCTTGTCCACTGCTGCTGGCTTCTCCTAATGCCAGGATGTTCTGGGAGCAGCATTATGAAGGGACTTGGCAGGTAAAAATGCTCCAGTGAAGGTGCTGCTGCTGTGCAAGGACGAAGGCCAAAGGCTGCAGCAGTGTCAGTGCGTGGGTGTTTGGGTGTTGCCGCTGATGTTTTGGTGAAGCAGACACATTCTCTCTGCCTTTAAGTGTTCTGCTGGAAAGATGATTGATTTCCTCCTGAAAAGCTCTAATGCAAAGTGGTGGCTACCTGAGAAAGCCTCATTCATAAACTCTGTGTGGGTAAGAGAGGACAGGAGTAAGGCCTGGTTTTTGCCCCGTAGAGAGAAGGCTCTTACAGTTTGGCTTTGTTCTGGACTGAGCGAGAGGAGCAGAGCACATGTGGTCTTCATTAGTGACGCTCCTTTGAAATGCCTCCAAGTCCTTGGGTTGTAACTTTAGCACACAAAGGGGCGGGGGACTGAGGAAGGGAGAAGGGAATGAGGGAAGAATGAGGCTGCTGGAGTTATCCCTCTGAAATCCATACTTGGACACACTGTTTTTTCCTTCCCTCCTCCTTTCTTTGTTGTTCTTTCCTCTCTCTCCCCCCACAGGCACAGGATTTTTCTTAATCTTCTGAACTGGGAAAATATATTAAAATTAAAAACAAATTCCATTGCTTTTCTGTTAAAGCAAAACCAAGATGAACAATCTCTTCTCAATTATAAGCACTATATGACGGAGTGAAACAGTTATCATTTCATTGCTCTTTATGCATATGTGCCTGCATATAGGCTTTTGTGGTCACATGAAGCCTGTGAGTCTCCAGCAGGCTGGAGTTTAAAAAATGCTTTTGAAGGAGTGGTTAGAGAGCATGCAGGAGAGTGGGGACTGATCAGGGAAGCTGAAGTTATGGGTGTTGATCTCTGATCAACATGCCTGCCCTCCAACTGCGTGGTGCTTACTCACGCTTTAAAACTGTACACCTTCCTGGAAGCTAATGAAGAAGGAAGTAGTTTAGAAACAGACATGCTAACTCTGCATATGTTAATTTTCCATGATATTTCCCATCTATTAATTGCATTTGAATTTCAGCCCTCTTAAAATCACAGCTACACATACATGGCTCTCCATATCAGAAATCAGTTAGAAACTGAAGAAAACTAAAGGTATTAGCAGAAGAATAACCAACAGCAAACAAAAAGCGTCTCTATTAAACCCAGGGGCAATTGAGATTGCAGACCGAAGGAAATGGGAATATTTCATGGCACTGAGAAAATGACATCCACATCTCTGGTACTGACAGGCTGCTGAAGTACCCCTTTAACTCTTGAATGAGTTTGGGAACATCAATGTCTTCAAGTGACCAGATGTAAAGCATGAAACTCTCTCACATACATATCCACCCACTTTTCCATTTGTGCTCCCTCCTCAGGGAGTCTGAATTTCCCAGGTAATGTGAGAAGTACAATAGCTCTGTGGAACAGGCTGAAATAAAAAGGTGCTGACATGGGAAAGGCTCAATTTCCTAAGTGCAGGAAGGTAACAGCCCAGGTCTGCATCAGAAACAGCTGTACATCATAGCAGGGCCAGAGGAGACCATCAGATCAGTCTCTAGGAAAAGCTTCTCCCTGAGGTTTCCACTGTAACTGTTGAAACAGGTATTTCTGCCCATGTGCAAACCACGGTTGATGCTCTCAGGGCTGTGTGCTCAGAGCTGTGGGCAGCAGTTTTAAGCAGAGGGCTTGGTGCCCAGGCTTCTCCACATGCTCAGTCCCAGAAGGTATTTTGCCTTTGTAGTCCTTTTTGTCTTTTTCCTTCCACTGGTGATTATCCACTGGTGATAACACCCAGTGATATACCAAGGGTCCTGTAATAGCTCTGTTACCAAAAGCACAGCCCAAACACTGTTTAACAAACGAGGCTTGTGCAACAGAATGAGTGCTATACATAGCTATGAGCAACTATACTTAACTGGAAAATGCTTCTCTCCTTGCCTACATAAGGATTTGCCATTCAGCATCCATATGAGGCTGTATCATTCAGGAACATCATTCAGCTTAGCATATAAAAATGGGCTAAACTGTGTGGTGTCAAAAGGGACTGCTGGCAAATGCTGCTTTGGTCCAGCTGTATGTGCCAAGCACTGTGTGCAGACCTGGCCTGTCCTCTGCTCTCTCTTGGGCACAGGGCAGAGGGGCTCCAGCATTAAGGCACAACTGAGCAAGTGCTTCATCATCCTCCACAGGGCATCTTGCTGACAGCAAAACAATCTTGGGAAATGTCAGATAGTGCCAATGGGGTGCAGGAGTGAATGGTACAGGCTATTTCCTTCCTACAATATATTAATCCAGTAAAAAGAATAGTTTCTTTGCCTTCATTAAGCATAAGCACTCACAGGCTAGGCATTAGAATATGGGAGTTGCCTCCCCTTATTTCTCTTTCTGTACATGGTAATAAAAATCATTGTCCCTGTGACCCTCAGACTGTTTTCTATAGATTGAAAAACTGAAAACCCCCTAACATTCAGGTGGGCAGATAAGTTCCTAAAAAAAAACAAAACAAAAAACTTAGAAGAACGGGTGTGGTGTTTTGAAGCATGATTATGACTAATTACATAGTTTAGGAAACCAGTACACAAACAGCCTCAGTCTAATCTCCCAGCAAGTTCACAGCCAGGCAGCTCTCCCAGTTCATAGCCAGGGAGAGCAGAATCAAGCTCAAGAAAGTAATTTTTATACCACTTGTCCTTCTAGTAATGACTACAAAAAGGGAACTTAACCCTTTTGTCTCTATACTTTTACAGACGTATTTGCTGTGTAACTATTGCACTCCATTCACAGCTCTTTCTAAAAGCTTGGGCTCACTCCTGCTCCTGTAGCTCTTTAAATATCCATTCCTGATAGAAAAACAGCTCTGAACAATACAGGGCTCTATTGCTTGCTTCTTATCTCACCTTCCCCAGTCTAATCCTGTTATAATGTTATTGACAGCCTTAAATAATGCCACTGTAAATAAGATAAAATCAGATACAACCCATGTTGTTCTGTGAGAAGACATACAAAATAGTTGAGGACAACAAATTAAAATCTTACATTCAAGTCCAGAATTAGAATTTTTTTTTTTTATTCTAGGTAGTTAAAAAGGTTGGCTTATCTGAATGCCAATTACCAGATGGATAAAATGGACTAGTATCAATACACATGTGAAAGACAGAAAACAGATTAACAAAAGTTCAATGTGTATGATGTTATTTCATTTCTGACCAGGTCACTAATGGCCACAGATCCAAGTCCATGTTCATTTTGGAGATGTCTTCATAGACCATACAGGCATTCTTTACTCCTCAGTGCCAGGTAAAATGTGCCACATAAAACAGTGTTGCACTCCCACTGCACAGTGAGAGCTTCTGCTGTCCAAGTGACCCACTTCCTAATGCACATGTGCTCCTATAAAAACCCTGTGTGATTTCCAAGGGCCTCCTGATGCAAAGACAATGGGCTTTGGTGAGCACAGGCTTAAAATGTTTAAAATTCAGAGGTTATGAAGCAGTTCAACATTTCAGTCTCTCCTTGAGAGTAAAGCTGCAAATCATTATTTTGATTCTTGTTCATTCCTGTTGCATGTAAAATAAACTAATCAAAATGAAAAAATTATATTAAAAAAGGCTATAATAGCATGACCTTAAAAGCTAAATAATATATATTTGTTACAAAGGTTCACAAAGTGAATCTGCCGGTGTTGTTGCAAACTGTGCTGGTTACCAGACAGGTTTTTTCCCCCTTTTACTTTGGATTGTATCTGTAGTGCGCAGAGGTACACTTTAGATTAGCATGCACTGAGTGATGAATCACATTATATTTCAGAAGAGCACATATTTTTTGAGATATGTCCATGTTCTGTTTGTATCAGAATATCAATGATGTAATTTCTTCCCTGTGTTATTTTGAATATTTCTGTTGTGCACAGAGAGTAGAAATTACAGATGCAGGCAGAGATTTTTTTTTTTTCTAAGTTAAATAAACATTTTCCATCAGTTCAACATTTAGTTTCAGGTTTCAAGTTCAAACTTGTTCTTACGTTATCCATATGTTTGTCCACTCTTCACAATAAAGAATTTCTATAAACAATATAAACTTCTTTCATAAATGCTCTGATCTAAATTTTTGTAATGTGACCACTGTTTTCACATGTCAAATGGAGGGTACATTATTTTCAGAAAGTAAAGGCTTAGCATGTTCTAAAACTTCAGCAACTGATCATGTCTCAAGTGGGAAATCTGAATATTGTTAAGTGCTCTACAAAAATTTCTTCTTTCTATAATGGGGCTGTTCATAGCTGACACAAAACATTATTACTTTCATTAGGCATTTTGGAGTAATTTTTACTACACAGTTCATGTGCCTAACATACATCCAGAGTTTGTTAACCTGGAAAAAAATGCATTCTTTATTAAGCATTTTGAGACCTAGAAAGACTGCTACAAAAGAGCTTGGAATTAATAACTATAAACCACAAGTACCAAATTATTGTTACCATCCTAGCCATGAACATAGGAATATAGATCTGAACAATAATTCATTCATTGTTTTTTATATTTCCATTGTATTACCCCTGCTGATTTTTCCTCTGTGATAAAACAATCTTAGTCTTCCCAGAGTCTCTTCATTTGGACAGTAAATGTTCTTCTGCTCTGCCTCTGCACCTTTCTTCCTTTTCCTCTTCTGCAGAGTCCTTTCTGCCCCAGACCAAGCAAGGTGTCACAGCTGTGGCCACTGCAAAGTCCAAGGCCCCACAGTATTGTCCTATCATGCTTACAGCTCCCCAAATAGCTGTAATGGATTCATTTATACAGCTTTTAAGGCCTAGCTTTTTTAACATGCCACTGCATGACAAATTGGAGCAGGCCACTAGGGAAGGAAATGTCAATGTACAAAGATGTGATAGAAGGTGTGGAAAGGCTGGGCACATGAAAGAACCTCTCCTCCTCCTCTCTGCATCCCTGAGGGAGATTTCAGGTGAACACACATATAGCAAAGCACTTATAGCTGCTCCCATAGCTGCTTCCCAGGAAAACACACTAAATTTACATGACAGAATGATAGACCGACGAAGCTGATGCTGAAGGTAGGAAGTTCTGCTATGATCTTGGGCTTGGTTCTCACTGACACTAAAAGGGATCTTTCATACCCCAAGTCTGAGCCTTGGAGAGGGTCAGCAGAATGCCAAGGTTTTGCATGCATGGCAGAGCTGAAAGGGAATGCAGATGTTGGGAGAGAGGGCAAACATGAATTTGATGAGGCACTGCACTGTTTGCCCTTACTGGACTGCCAGTGGTGAGTATTTGTACACAGACACTAACAGGCTGCTTTCTAATACTGCTCAGAAATACAACTTCAATTTTCCTGCTTTAAATTTTCTTTAAATATGGAAAAGAATAGCTGTCTCCTGGCTGTAAGTCTGTTAACCCAAACATTGCTAACTTCTAGATCTCCAAGGACAGTTAAAAATACGAGCCCTGCAGGAGCACGAGAATTTAAGGATCCCATATCTGTGATAAAAATCTACTTCTTTACAAGATGCTTATAGTGCTTGATATTATTGAAGACAGCAGGAGGAACTTCTCTTTCCTTGGTGTGCCAAGGGTCTTTCACAGTCAGTACTCTGTCCAAAAGCTCCCTGCATCTTCCTCTAGGTGATAGTGCCAGGCCATGTTTTCTGTGTTTTCTATGCTCAGCAATGCTGCCTTCTCTTTCTAGCATGTCTGCTGCTTCATCTTCTTTCATTCCTTTCCATTT
This sequence comes from Cyanistes caeruleus, assembly GCF_971803275.1. Lineage (NCBI taxonomy): Eukaryota > Metazoa > Chordata > Aves > Passeriformes > Paridae > Cyanistes > Cyanistes caeruleus. The sequence goes on along the minus strand of NC_141703.1, from coordinate 18,424,147 downwards.
ACTCATGAATCACCATTAAACAACAACATATGCTCTAGAGGTGTCATTGCTTTGGACTGTGTTCTTATGCTGGGGCAGAGAGCTAACCGATTTGTATGGCCTTGTTCCACTTTATATGATTTTATAAGCTGCTCCTTTGCACCATCTTAAAGGGAAAGGGGTACACCTGTCCACTTGCATTTTTTCCCTGAGGTTCAGAGTAAAGCAGCAAACAGGATCTTGAAACACCTTCCTGGGTTTTGACATCCCTGGAATAGCAAATGGAATGTCAGGCTACTTTCCTATGCTACCTGTACTGCAAATAGTGTTTATTCTGATAACAAGCTGCAAAGTGGAACACTATGTTGTCACGACTGGAAGATCAAAAGGTAGAGGAATTCTGGCATTTTGGCCTTTTCAAGATGCTGCTTACATCCATAGGCATGTATTGGACTACTTTTTGCCTCTCTTCTAATTACTCTTCTGTGCTGTGTTGCAAAGCAACAAATGAGACATTGCTCCATTGCTGGTCACAGTTTCCTTGACTGATTATTGTCATTTGGCACCATAAAAAAGAAATATAAAAAACCTAGAATCTACATTGGATGATTTCATTATATTTAAAGAAAAATTTTACTCTGGGTGTTCTAGAAACCCCAGTTTTGTAACAGCAACTGCACATAAAGACCCTTCCTCTATTTAAGCAATGGTAATTTTTATTTACATAGTGTTCTTCGGAGGAAAATATTTCCTTCTTTTCCATTTCTCTCTCTCTTTCATTAAAGACTACTGAAGACAAAAAGGCTAAAATGTTTGAAAGGGACCTGTGTCAGTTTCCTTTTAATGGATGGTTCAGGCTCCTTTGTGGTAAAACAATTTCAATTATGCAGAAGTCAAGCTTCAGTAAATTCACAGCTCTTCTAAGTGAGGCAGTGGTGCAACTTTTCAGGCAGTGATTTTCTGATCCCTGAGATTTGTATTTGGACAAGTAACTCAAAAGATCTCGCAAGTGTTGATGGCTGGTTCTACAGCAGTATGTTCAGAATCCATATATATTCCTTTCCTGACAATCTAGCAAATGTCACAGCAGAAATGCTATGCAAGTACCAAACTGGAAACAAATGCTCTTAATATTTTCAGAACACAGATTCTACGTTTGGAACTGATAGCATGCGTACAAGAAACATGATTCCAGATGTTATGGCTAAACAGTGAGAGGAAGAGAAGTGTAACCTGAACCTCCACACCCAGTCAAATCAGCTCTGAACTGGACTGCATGGTTGCAACAGAATACTTGACATTTTTGGACCAAAGATGAAGAAATTGCAGGGGGGGAAAGGAAAAAATCTGCAATCAGGAATAAAGATATTTAATAAAGATTAATTTGGTGATGTGAAGTCTTTAAGAGCAGCTGAATAAAAACCATGATTATAAAATGCTCTCATTCACATTTTAATTAGATAAGGTTTAATACCAAACAGAAATAAAAGACAGCGATTCACTAGAACTTACAGGGAGGTAATATAGACTATGTTCATATTTATCCAAATTACAGAGAATGCATCTTGTCAAAGGCTCAGTGTTTGGGCTGAAGATGCTCCAGAGCAAGAGGTTCATCATGAATAAGTACTGAAAACTTCAAAGCATTTTCAATGTGATTCTGAGCCCTGGAATTCCAAGTCTATGATGATCAGCAGCTATGACTATTTTGTGAGTGCTTTTCTAACAACACCTTGCCATTCATATGAGAACTGAAATTGAAACTTCCTGTTTTAAAGGCCCTTTCAATATGAGTGATAAAATCCCTTAAGAAAAAAACAAGCTGGTACAGAAAACTTGAGTTCTGAAGATTTGTAGGGTGCTGATTCAGGATTGAAGGATGTTTTTCATAATTAAAAATCAGCTGCCCTGATGCAATGCATAGAAGATAGAAAATAGCCAAGACTGCGGTAGCCAAGAAATTCCCAACTCCAAAACATGCCCTGGCTATATTTCATTCATTCTGGCACCCAACAGTTAGAGGCAACAGTGATTCTGCATACAGAACAGCCAAAAATTGGTAGCAATAGCTGGAACACGTAAGAAGAGGGGCTGCCAGAGTCACCCATGGTGCCACCAACCTCACAGAATATTGTGCCTGTGTCAGAGGCATCCTGCTACACCTCTTGCACCAGTACAGCAAGACTCTGTTCCCAGAGGGGCCAGAGCCCAATCACTTGTGGCCAGTGAATGGAAGAAGACAGAGCAAATTATAGACAAACCAAAAGAAGTGGGGAAGAACTGAAACGTGTTTTGTGTGCCATCATAACCAATAGCGAATAGACATCACAGACTTCATGTCCACAAGACACTTACAGACCCTGATAGTAAAGCATTATATAAGAGTAAAGCTCTTAAAACGTTGTATGTAATGTGGCAAAAGTCGAAAACAGTAGCCATATTGGTCCACGTATTTGGAAGCAGCTCACAAGAAATAGACAGCAAGTCTATTCAGGCAAGGAACAGTCCTCCCCCCTTGTTTTCCACTTCTGGGGAAACCTGCAGTGGTCTGGTACATACACAGCATCCTGATCCTTCTCTGCAAAGTCAATACATTATCTTGGCTGTGCAGTTTATCTAATGACTCTGAACAGCAAACATACCCTCCTTACAAATTACCTCTCTTTTTTCTCTTCCTCTCCCACACTTGCAGCCTCATGGTCCCACCATGTCTTCATACCAGCTTTGGTATAGAAGGTCACTGGACCTTCTATAACCCAGTCCAATTCATTAGCACAGTAAAAACTTGCCCAGGTGGATTGTGTTGGAAGCAAAGAGGGAACTGATGAGCTAACTCAAATCACTGGCAGTCAGGCTAAATTCAAGTCAGGGGAAGTGACAGAATCATTAGGATGAGAGCAGAATTTGCCATTTTTGACAGTGGGATCTTAAGTTCAGTTTAGTCTCCTGAAAGCATTAGAAAACCCACATAAATAATTGAGTAACACTAAAACTCAACCACTGCCTCCACTTAGAGCCAAGGAGCTGGTTTACCTTGGGTTTCTACTCCATATCAAAAGCATTCAACTCTGAAGCTAAACTGGGATTAACCTGACTGCAAGAACAGCTTTCAGCAGTAAGTGGCCTCCTCATTAGGTTGCAAAAGCAGGCTTACATTTTCTTATGCAGTCTTTGATTCCTGCACACTTTTATTCTTGATTACACAGTGGCCAATAGGCTTCCTCTTGCCATGGTGGCTTTGTCATCTGGAAACCTTGGAGTCAATTGTCTTCTAAGTGGAAGACAATGACCTAGACAGTAAGGCCTCTTAATTCCCATGGGATGCCATGGTATCCCCATACCACCTCTTGAGTGTTTGGAGTTACCTGGTCTGCATCTTGGAGGCAGACATCCATCCAAAGCCTTCTGCTTTCCCTATGCTTGCCTTTAGCCAAAGCTGGCGTTGCCTTGATTCATTCCATCAGATCCCAGCCCAAATGTTTCTGCAGAGGTTCCCTGCAAGATCCCTGTGCCCTTTTAATTATTCAAAATTTTTACAAGGAATTCACAAGGTTTTGAGCCTTGAGAAAAAATTACCCCTTTTTAACAGATAGGTAAAACTGCATCTTTGTGTTTTGCTGGAACTACCCCGGTTGTTGAAACAACACCCGCTAAAGATAAGCTGAAGAGATCTGTTAGAGACCATTCTCTTCATCATCACAGGCTAGATGGGATGCTTCTAACATCACTTCTCATGGACAATCCATGCAATTGCAAAACCTTCAAGGCACTTTGTGGCTCAAGTTGAGTAAATCAAAAAACCCAGCTCAAATGCTGTGGTGAGAGCTCCAGAGAACATCAGGGCTTAAGCAGAAAGGAATTTTGCAGCAGAGGGTAACTCCTCCCTCCCTGCCTCTCTGCAGGAGAGAGCTCTCCCAGAGATAATGCACAAATCATGGAATGAACATCTTTGGGAGCTTAACAACTGACCACAGCAAACCACATTTTTTTCTTTTCCTTTTTCTTTTTTTGACCTTGCTCTTGCTAAGGCAAACACGTATCACCATTAAAAACAGGAAAAGAAAAACCACTGTGAAAGCCTAACTACTTTATTAAGCCAAATTACCATTCTGAAACATAACACCTGCCCTGAAGGAGAGTGGGCCCCCATGACCGATTTCCATCACCAAACACACGAGTGTAAATACTCTGATACTACAGAGATGAACAAGAAGCAAGGAAATGCTTCATGCAATACCTCTGCATTGCAATATACCTGCAGTGTCAGATTTGAAGGGATGTGGATCTCCAAACATGTGAGATTCTCACATAGCTTAAGTATCTGGAAGTTTTAAGAAAGCACACCAGTCACACAGCCATCACAAGCCAGGCTAATAACACTTTGCCATAAAAAGGGGTGTTTTGAAACTATTATTTTCTCTGCACAAATGGAACTACCTAGTGCACTCTGGAGGAAACAGAATCCTTTCTCTGGATTTCCGGTACTGACAGTGCAGAATTTTATACATAATAGGATAACCCTTATGTTTCACCAAGTTCTGCTTAATTCACTAAAATAAATCTAGTTAGCTTCATTTGCCCATGGATGATGAGGCAATCTCTCCTTTGAAAGCAAAAAAAAGGGGTTTTGGTTTGAAAAAATGCCATATTAATAGAGGAATGACATCATGACAAGACTGGGAATTAGCATATGAACTCCTCCTTGGGAAGGTTTGTGTTAGACTGGGTAAAAGTAAGTAAAAAAGAAATGCCCTTCTTAATTTATTATTGGAAAATTAGGAATTTAGGTTTTAATTTTAAGGTTTTTTTAATCTGCTGCAGCTGCATACAAGCGTGTTTTTGCTTTCTACTGACAGGTGCTGACTTTTGCTAATGGATTTGTATTGCCATACTCTGTCAACACATCAGTATTGCTCAGTGTTTCATGAAATGGACTGACTGAGACTTGGAGCCACATTCAGGGACATTTTAATTCAAGCCTCCAACTGCTTTTAAGAAACCATATCTAAAAGCTCCCTTCCAAGACACTGGAATGTGAAGTATGTGGGAAATGTTATCTTATTGGCTTCATGTCTGCCAGTGATTGTGAAACAGCCGCACTATTCTGGGAAAAAACAACCATGATTACAGGCAAAGAGAGATTCATGTAAGCTTGTTAAAAGATTTAGGAAATACAAATAATACAGAATCTGGAGAAAATCTATAATGCTCCATCATGTGAAGAAGGGATTGGTGTGAAAAGATTGTCATTTTTAATCACTTCACATGTAAACATGTAGAAATTGAAAAAAAAAAAAAGTAGATCTAGCACAGCCTGTTGGACCTAATTCATCTTTAGTTCATTTGTTCTCAGTATGGTCTATGTTCCCTGGAGATAACAGACCATTTCCACTGCAGTGTGTCACACAGCCAGGTGCAAGAGAAGAATCAGATGCTGAACCATGGTGGCCAGATCTGTCTTGCACTGCAGCTCCAAAGCAGGGTGGTATCTGCCCAGTGTGTGCAGCCTTGACTCCAGATGCTCAGTACACATGGAAGCTCTCATGGAAAGGCATCTGTGGGCCTTTCCAAGGAAATGAGTGAAGTCTTGCACACACCTAAAACTAGAAATTAAATTCTTTCTACTTTCAGCTCTTTATTTCAGTCACTTCTAGGTAGTCTGGTAGTTCCAGAGAAGGGTATAGCAGGTACATCCACCTCATGCAGTGCTTGTGAAGAGACACTAGGTGTGGAGTGAAGGTTGAGGATTACCATGCTTCTCTCTGGGAACTCGAAGCATCTTTCATCAAAGAAGAGGTAGATTTCCCTGACAGACACCCAAGCAAATACTTTTGTACAAGTACTTCCTTTTCAGACCCGGTGTAAAGCGAAAAACTGTGAGATTTTTTTTTCTCAGTGATCTGACATAGGTCTTAAATTAAATCAGCTTGGCTCTGGGCATAATTTTAAGGTTCTCTTAATATTTACACAACCAAGTAAAAATGATGTTATGCTGTGGAGTTATTTCCATTTCAGTAGCTTGATCTTTCCAGTGGTGTTAGGACATCACTTGGGGAGTTTCCAGCGTTTGCCTTTGACAGTCACGTTAAGCTCCCTATCAGCTACACAATGCCAATTCACAATGCATTACATACATGCTGGTTGCTGGCCAGCTGACATTTTAAATGAGTAGTTCAGAGAAAAGCAATTTTTGCTGAGGGCTGACCACAGCTGGCTTGACATTAGACTAAATTTTCAGGACTTAGTATTGCCAGGCCACTGGAGACTTAAAGACTCACTTAACATGATTTTAAACTTTGACTGATTCAACAGCTTCAGTAAACAAAGAGGGTGTGAAGGATCCTACCACATCAAATCCCTGCATATGTAACTCTGTATTTCATTTGCATATTGAATACATACATTTTATACTATATCTGGTTTTTGCACAATGATCTGAGTGTCTTTCTTATTCTTGTCAAAAAGTGTGATAGTTCAACTGCTTCCTTGAACGTATATGACCACTACATAATAATAATTTTACCAAATGTTGCCTCTTGGCCTTTGAAAGACCATAAGGAAAATAAATCTGCAGGGAATCATGTAGTGATACAATGTAACTAAACTTGTAATACACTAGAAACAGTCTGAAGCTGTCAGAAAGTAGTAATTCTGAGAAATCAGAAGGTAGGCTTTTTTAATCACTTTTTTTCACATGGGTGTTTCACTCCCAAATACTCCAAAGTATATACCAGTAAAATTTCCAGTAATTTACAGTATATTCCTGCAGAAAATAGTTATTAAACATAGTTATAGATCACTGATTTCTGATAGGTATTCTGGAAATAATTCCAGCTTCATCTTAATTTATTATTTTTTTTTAATTGATAAGTGTTATTTAAAACCATTTGACTGGAATATATCAAACAAAGTACAGTGTTGATAAAGACATAACATTGTTATAACTTTAAAATAGTATTCCTTCATTATACAAAACCTTCTGTAAGTCATAAAATATTGGAAGAAAATCAGAACTCTATTTCTTATAGAAATAAACTGTTCATAAACAGTTCAGTACAGCTCTGGGTGCATCATGTTCTAATTGCCTCTGGTGAGCAATAATATTTAAAAGACTTCCAAATAAAAACACTTTATTCTCCTACGCAGTTTATATCTTCAAATGTTAACTGATCCTTTTAAACTATTAAAAGGAGATTTTTGAAAAACTGTTGTCCTTATCTACAGACTGAGAAACAGGCATATCTTCCAGTTAATCAGCAACCAAGCTGTGACAAGAGCTCATAAATTCTAAGCTCAGAACTTGGCAGACGTCTTCTGTCCAAAAGAACAGGACAGAAGAAAAATCTGAAGAACATATCTGAAAATATATTTCAAAATATATTCAGCAGCAGATAAGCATGACTAAGAAAGTAATTACAACTAAAGCATGTCAATAGTTTATACTTATTATTAAATTGAAGCTTATGATTTGTTTTTCCAACACTGCATCATAAGAACTCATAAAAAATCTATATTTTGTCATTTAATTAATAATACAGAGAGCCTTAATTATGGCTTTTCCTACCTTTGAAGCTCAACAACTGAGATTTTAATATTCCTATTCCAAAATCTTATGGAATAAAATGAGTAAAGAAGTAGAAGTGATTGATTCAGGAAGTTCCTGGTGCAAAGGAATTGTCAAGATTTTAAAAATATGCAGTAATTTGCATTCATTAGAATAGCCATGAAAATTTCACAGAAGAATAAAAGTTGAATCAGCTCTCACATAGGTGGTCAGACATGTTAACAGCAGCTAGGTGAAGAAGAGCTCCTCCAGCCCATTCTTCCTCTTGTAGGATAGCTGACTCCAGGAGGAAGCTGGGTGATCACTGATGAAGATTCTGCTTGCTCTCAAAGATGCAATGGTGGTGTAGTCTCAGGTATGGTAATAGAGTAGCTAGAATAATTGGACTTTTGGAACATCTCTTGGAGCCCTTCTGCAGGGCTGGTATGGTGCACACTGTAATTTCTCATTGCAAATTTTTTTTCTGACTTCTTCCTTGAGAAGGCAATATTGGAAAAACAACAGACAAGCTTTTCAGGCTTTTCAGTTTTTGCAACTGAATTTAGCAGTGGAAAATGAGGAGGAGAACCAAGACACATTGTCAAAGTAAAATATTGCCTGCTCAATCTATTTTAAAATTTAGGCACAACAAGGGTTTAATGCTTAATAGTACTTTTAATATCTGAAGATTTTGATGTTAGGATTTTGATTTAGCAGAGGGATACAACAATGTGCTGAAATCAGAATACGAGCACAATATAGTAATTCCAACACACAGCTGGATCACAATACACATATCATTACCATTTCCAGCCTCCCTGTGGACTCTTTCATAATGTTTGGCATTCTCAGTCACAGGGAAGGAATGCACAGGTTGAAGCCAGTTCAAGCATCAAGAACTCTCTCTGAAGTTCATTTTATTGATCAGTTTTCATACTCTGTGCTAAGTCATATATACCCTTTCCCCATGCTGATCTTGCTAACTCGAGAAGACATTCTTACTTTTTTGATTAACTCAAGGAAAAATCAGGGCATCAGCTGATCCACTCAACTCCTTCAGGAAGTTATCAAAACAAAGGCTGCCCTACTTTGTGTTGAGATGAACTCACTGATGTGCAATAGCTGTGGTCACTCCCTGCACTCTTCCCTGAGCTTCATGAGCCCTTCACTTGCCTTCTGAGCCCTCTTCCGTAGGGTTGTTCCATCACTCCCAAGTATATGATGCCTAAGAGCTCATCAGAGATTATCAGCAATTGCTCCACAGACTACAGCTAACAAACCCTTGAAAACAGCAAAACATTGCCATGAAACCAATTCCAAAGAAAGGCTTCACCTAAAAGTTATTTTGTATGTTATTCTGGGGGATTGGAAGCAGAGAGAAATGTAAAGAGCACCCTTCTCCCCAATCAAGAGAATAGCAATTTTTTCTAAAATAGAGGAGAAAAATAATTTCATGGAACACTATTCTTTTTTCCCTCTAATTTTTCTCACTGCACTGATTTTTGGAGGGCCAAAATAGAGTACCTTGGCTCATTGTGCTGCTCACCCAACTTTCAGAAAGCGTGATTTATGCATCATAGGATCTCCTTATATATCACATAAAGAGTAGACTCATACTTCGGTGGGTCTTTTACAGCAGCTTGACCAGAGGAAATTCTTTAGAAAGAGGCTGGTACTAAACCCATGCTCTCACATTTGCTAAGGTTGGAACTGACAAAATATTTGGGTTTATAGATCTAGAGCCAGAAGAAAACACTCAAGTAAAGCAATCTGATTTGGACCAAAACTAATTAAATGCTTCTTTTTTCTTGCCAAATAAAGCAAGAAATGGAAGGTGGATTTGAATGTTTTCCATGAAATCTAAAATAAAACCCCTTTATTGCTTTTGAAAGGAATTTGTGAAAAAAGACAAAGGAGTAGAAGGTTTAAGTGTAGAAAGCTCTTGGACAATAGCTGTAACCTTGCTCAGTAATTCTGTCACTTTTATACTCTCTGCTCAGGATTAAGAGATCCAGGTGCATCTTATTCTCTGCCTGTGGCAGTTTGGACTCACATCCCCTACCTCTGAGAAAAAGGATTTTAGCCACCAAGCCATAAGATATATTTTAGATTGCTCCCCTTCTGTTTCAGTGTTTTTAGCTTTGGTCATGCTCAGTCTTTTCAGCCAGGAGCAGGAGAGAATAGCACCTCAGGCTGCTGACAGGAGTGTTAAGGTGATGTGGCTGTGGGTGCTGTGAGGAAGCCCAGCCCCAGGCTGTGTCTGTCCCCAGCTCTGCTCCAGCTGAAGCACTGTGCAGGCTGTGAGCCACCAAAATTTGAGTTCCTGGCCAGCTGCACCTCTAATCAAGTGCACAAAGCACACCTATAACCACAGGAGGGTAAAAGTCTGTACACACAGGTTTACACAACTGAATTGTCCAGAGGTGTGGTTTTAAAGATACAAAAAGGATTTTAATCCAGCTCTCTCAGATAAGGAATGAGTTGGTCCAAAGGGACATTCAGCCATTTTGTTGGTTTAGATCTATTTTTAATAAAAAAAATTAATGATCCTATTCACCTTCAATTCATAACTTTTTTCACAAAACCACGTTTTCCAGAAAATCCTTGGAAAAGACAGTAATTTCCTCCAGCTCTATGCCTGGTATTGTGCTGATATGCAAAATCACATTATACAATGCAATAGAGCAGAATATCTGATGGAGAAAAGAATCATAATGACAGCTGCTTTACAAGCTCCTCCTGATAAATATGAATGGTTAATATATGACTGTATATATATGTATATCCTGGTTAGGAATTTGCATGACCTAGCTATCTGTCTTCTGTCTGGGAAAATATTGACCTGGTGGTCTTCCACAAAACCTGAATATTGCTATTCTTCTGCATTGTTATCAAGTTAATTAGGGAAGAGGGCAATTCTCCCACTGCAATTCTTCCATCTGTTTCTGCCTTACCAGTTTCACATATCATGAAAATGCGCCAGACAGCATCTCTATCCAATATGTTTCACGTTCACAGTATATGTATGAAAGATGGTTTAGTATCAGCAATTAAGCATTTACTGGCCTTCATTTTAGCTCAATATTTCTTCTGTGGAGGGGAAAAGCTCCAGCTCCTGAACGATTTGTCACAGTGACTCTGCAGCATGCATACGGCATGAGGAAAATCGCATTTCAGCCCCACACTGGAGCGTGCCAGTAAATAGCTAAATGATAAAACCCTGATGCATATAAAACAGTCTTGTTTACGTGATTATGTTCCTGGAGATTCAAAAAAAATCTCTAGATTGCATTATACTATATCTTGTCCAAATATTTAGTCAAAGGCAGCCCCTGCGTCAAAGAACTTAATACAGACAAAAGAAGGAGCAGAGGAAGCTAAAGCATGCAGGGCAGGGAGAGGCCAGGCAACAGATTTTCCCCAGCAAGCAGGAGCCTGAGATTGAGCTGGCACTGCCTCAATCCCAAGTCATTGCTCTAGTGACAGAAACACACAGCTGCCTACAAAGCTAACAGCATTTCCATCTATCCAGTTCTGTACACCCAGTAATAGTTGATGTTTGAAAGAATAAAAGCAAAAAAACACAAATTAAAAACATGGTCAATTGCTGCATGAGACATAAAGGAATACACTGGATGGGATGAAGCAGCAACCCAAATCATTGCAGACAGAAGAAAAGACAACTAAGGAAAAATAGTAATCCTTGGATTTTTGGAGTCATTGCTCCCCAGAGTCAGGAGCTGTCCCAGTCTTACTGGTAGTTTTCTGTTATGAGTATAAATACGTATCAGAGTGAGGCAAAATAGTCCACAAGATGCAGCACATTTATAGGGTTATGTGGCCAAACAGGAAAAATGCCCTCATATAACAATGAAGGCAACATTGAATAAATCAGGTAAAAAACCACAAAACTGTTTAGGAAGGCACACTCCTCTGAAACTCTTTTAAGTTACAGTACTTACCAGCTGTGTCATTTCTGTGATTTTCTCAGGGCACTCATTATAATATTTTCCAACGTTTCTGGCTCATACAGAATACTAAAAAGCCCAGAATTTGATAGCATAGTGTCTATTATCATCAGCTGAAAAATCACACAATCTAGTCTAAATCATCTGATGCTGAATTTTTGAGGTTTTTAAAGTCAAATTGAGACATGAAAGAATCTTCTGCTTCTTCTTCCCTACCAACTTGGAATTACAGTGAATATCTTGAAAGGTTTTAGACAGCCCTGTGTGTCTGAAAACTCATGAGAAACCCAAATGCAACTGGTATTTGTTAGAGTACTGTAGTTATTAAAAGTATACATTCCTAGTAAATGTCTTATCCATATAAGGAACATTTTTATCAGACAGTGACACACTAATAAATATTAGGATTATGCAGGCCTCCAAATTGTAAGAGGTCACCTGAATAGCTATACTTACCAGAAGTTCACTCTGCAAGAAAATAACATTCATTGATATAAATGCAGGCTGCTTCATTATGCAAGAGCCTGATGCTGCAAAAATAATTGATATGCAGGTATTTAATAAAATATATTCAGAAAATGTATTTAGCATCTGCAGACTGATTTGAATTCAAAATGTTCTGGTTTGAGGAGTGGAATTTTTCACCTTTGTGTGTGAGACCTCTTTCAGAAGATTTAGCCTAAGACACTTGAAGTTTGCCTCTTCATTCTGTATTTGCCCGCTACAGTCAGCAACATATGTTAAAAAAAAAAGCCAAAACACACACATACAAAATCAAACAAACGAAGATGCAAAAAAAACCAACCAAAAACCCCCTACAAAATGCCTACACAAGAGCACCATGTCTTTTTTTGCAGTGCAAATGCATATTTTATTCAAGCAGTCCTATTTTACCTAGCGGTAACATAAAACAGAAAAGCAAAACCTTTAAAACTGTGGATCATATGAGCACAAACACACCTTGCAGCTCAGTGAAATGTGGCTACAAGTGCTTTGCTTCCAGCTGCCTCTATGCCAGTGGAAGAAGTTTCAAACCCTGCTCTTAGCTGCTCACCACTGCATGCACTCCATCAGCCAACCCATCAGCCATCCCATTTGCCAGTCCCACTACCTTCTAAGATTTTCTCATCTGCTTCATCTAAAATCAGTCAAATTATTTAAATACATGTTCCTATCTAGGAATTAGATTAATTTGGCCAGGCATCCTTCCACCATCATAGGCAGCAGCCTCCAACTGAAGAGCAGCAAAAAAGGAGCACAAAGGCAGTACAAGGAGAGGCAGGAACAGAGGAAGATGCTCACCCAGAGCTGAAGACCCCACTCCTGCATTTAAAAGCATGTAATCATTTTCCTGTCAGAAGTTCTGGACAGAAGTAATAGCTGTAAATCTCTTCTGTCATCTGACTTTTTGTACTGAATGCTTTGTAAAGAGGCCTATGATGCAGAATTATTTTTTTCTCAAGTCCATAAAAGTCAATGTGTAATATTTTATTTTTGAGTGGTTGGATACAATCAGAATGCATTTGCAGTCTTTTTTTTTGAAAGGTTCTTTATTTGAATTACTCCAAAGGTTTGTCTGAGTCTAGGTTTTTTGTTTTGAGCTGACATGCATAAGCACATGCACAGTGACCTTTTCCTAATGAGTTAGGACTGCAGGACTTCCATGGTCCATAGCTGTGGACTTCCTTTCCCTTGTGCTTTTGCTGAAGTTGGCTTTTTTTTTTTTTTTTTTTTTGTAATAAGCATGACACCTTTCTGAACAAAACTGTAGGATTTATCTTGGAAGCCCTGGGATTCAGAAGGCATTACAGAAGATGGACTCAAGCCAAGGACCCTGCTCACAATGTAGGAATGAATGAGGTTTGGTACTACAGCTCCCTCAAGACGATACACAATCATGATCTGCAGTTCAGTGTTGAAATGAATAAACACAAACCATTGTCATGCTTTGAATAGGCAAAAGAAAACATTTCAATGAACTCCAGATTTTTTTAACAATATTTTTTCCTAAGAATTTTATAATTTCCATTCCTAGGAAATCTCTTGATTTTTTCCCATTGTAAAATGAAAGTATTGAGATGGCAGAATATCTAGTACTTCTATGGCAGCTCTAAAAGTAATGTATAGAATTTACTGTATGACATTGAAACAGCCTCATTGGTATACCTGCAGATATGCCAGGACCCTTACAAGACTAAACCCCCAGCTTTCCCAGTAAGCCATATGATGACTGTGTATGTATACAACAAATCCTGTGGTGGATATTTTATTGAATATCATCAGAAAGAGGTTTTCTCTTTTCTATTTCTGGATCTTGAGTCCCATGTACTGTAATCCCAATTGTAAATACAATCCACCTAATTATAACAAAACATCTTTGTAGAGCACACACAGCCTTTGTTTCAGGGCCTGATGTTAGAGAAGTATAAAGGCTACATTCAAGGCACTCCAGTGTGCAGCTGGAAAAATGGCTGGAAAATTACTTCCTGGCCCACAGCCAGCACTAAATTTGCTCAGGACATAATGTAATACAGGACATGCAAGGCTCTGATCCATATCTGATCTTAACTTGAAATGGGGAAAAACCACTACTTCTGTATCTGTAATTTGCTACCAGTCATGTGTTGACAGCACAGCAGAAGATGACCACATGGCCAGTCAGGATCCTGGGAGCAGTCACGTGTCCATGCCAGGGCAGTGTCTCCCCCTGGTCACCATCACCAGGTCTGGTCCTGATGGTCAGTCCATCCATGGACTGGCCATCTGTCCCAGCCTTGGCTCATCCCTTTCCCCAGGGAGGGGCCCAATGCCCAGGGCTGGGGCTGCCCCAGTGTCTCCCAGCATCCCAGCTCCTGGCTGGGGCTCAGATGTGCCCTGCCCTGACATGGGGAGTCCCTGGTGCTCCCAGACCCCAGGAAGCCCCCAGTCCCTGCGGTGCTCTGGTGTCACCATGTATAGCCCTTCTGTGAGGCTCTTCAAAATTTGAGAAAGATAAGTGATAAAATATGCCATTTTCACCTGTTTCTCAGAGTACCTGTGAAATCACTACTGAGAATTGAACACATTTCAACTCATTGTAGCCTGAAGAAATGGGAAAAAACATCACTTCCAAAACAAAACATTTTGATTGTTTGGTTATATTTCCAAAGAGAAATAGGCAAAACAGAACAAGAGAGAGGAGGTCTCATCCTAATATATCCTCAGGGTTAGAAGCATCACTTATTTTGTGGGACCTTGTGTTTTAATCAGATAGTGAAGAGTACTATAACCCCTCTACAAACAGCTAGGCCTAAACAATGGGCTGAAGGGATATTTGTTGATGGCCTTGGTCAGCTGGTCTGTTGGCTCATTTCCTGTGTTCACACTCCAATGTTAGCCTTTGGGAGAGAGGGTGGATGAGGTCAGTATCTCTCCAGCTTTGAGGAATCCACCTCTGATTTTATTAAGCCTTCTCCTGGGCCCAGCAGGTCTTCATGCATCCAGAGCCAAACTTATGCTGACAAAAGGGATGTACCAGGGGTGTACACCATTGGTTGGCCAAGTACAACCTCCTTCAGCAAGGGCAGACAAGGTGGCCTGGAGGCAATAACACAATGATTTTACATGAAAGGGAAACTCAGCAGAGCAGGAAAGGCTACATCCATCTCCTGCCTCCTGACAGCCCTCCAGCAGAAGGACTCATCTACTCTCCATCCCCTTTGTTGAGTGTAGCATCATCAGCTGGGGCACCAGCACAGAGGAGCCAGTGGCCCCAGAGAGGGCAGTGGTTTGTATCTAACCCAGGATGGGACTGTGGGGAAAGCCAGTGACTTCAGAGCTTCTCCCTGCAGACACAGAGCTGGAGACACCCAGTCACATCCTAAACTCACTCCCAGGATAAGCGTGGGAAGGATGTTTCCACTTCCCACACCACACTCCCCCCTGCCTTCACATTGGACCCAAGGCTGAAGGTTCCCAACACCACGAAAGATTTCATCCATTAAATGTTAGAAAGATGGAAAGATCACAGAATAATTGCCATAAATAAATCAAAACCCACTACAAAGTAGGAGATATAATTGGAAATAGATATGAATGGTAGGTCAAAGGACAGGAAAGAGGAAGCATCTTCTCTTCTGTACTCAGTGAATCACACAAGAGAAAATTGCCACCTAAAATAGTTTATATAATAGAGTGAAAACCAGAACTATTGACTATCAGGTCACTAAGGAAAATATTTACTTCAGAATAATGTAAAATTCAACTGCATTTATGACAGCATTGACAAGATTTTCAAGGTGATGTTGTAGCACCTACATTTACACAAGCACAGAAAACATCTGAAGATGTTACATGCATTTTGTGTCTGTGAGAAGAGGGAATGGCACAGCAGAAAGTTGTGCACTGATGGTGATCAGGCACAGCATCACCAAGGAAGGGACTGTCCCCTGCTCTGGTACAGCCTCAGCTTGATGTGAGGTTTTCAGCACCACAATAAAAAAAACCAAATTAAGCTATTAGAGAGCGGCCAAAGGAGGGTCACAAGGATGGCGAAGTGTCTGGAGGTGAAGCCATGTGAGGAGCAGCTCAAGTCACTTGGTCTGTTCTGCCTGGACAAGAGTGAGGAGAGACCTCATTGAGGTCTTCAAGATCTTCATGAGGCAAAGAGGAGGGGCAGGCACTGATTTCTTCTCTGTGGTGACCATGACAGGACCCAAGGAAAGAGCATGACCTGTGTCAGAGCAGGTTTAGGTGAGAGATCAGGAAAAGATCCTTTACCTAGAGGGTGGTTGGGCACTGGAATAGAGAATTCCCAGGGAAGAGTTCACAGCACCAAACCTGACAGAGTTTAAGAAGATTTTGGACAACACTCTCAGGCACATGGTGTGATTCTTGGAGTGTCCTGCATAGCTCCAGGAGTTGGACTTGATGATCCTGATGGATACTTGCCAGCTCAGCATATTCTGTGATTCTGCGCTTCTATGATGTGGAGCATATGGACTGTAATTTCATTTATTAGGTTCTCTGCGAGATTTCAAGCTCCAGTGTGACTGCAGTGCTGAGTGCCTTCATTACTGTCTTTCTACTGCCATACTTAGCTGAAATTCAATGGGATGCTGACATGTTACCCTGGGAAACCCTCATTAAAATGAAACTAGGTGGGGAAATATAAAAAGTGAAGTTTGTTGGGGGTAAGTTTTGTCCACCTTCTTTTCAGGGAGATGGAACTCAGAATACTGGAATTTCTTCCCAAGGCAAAACAAAGGAATTAGATGTCATATTGCAACCCTTTAACTAAAAGTGATTTCAAACCTAAGGACTACTGTTTTTGCAGAAGAGAAGGTATTGCTTCTTTCAAAGGAGAATTAGCCAAGGAAAAAGAAAAATGTGTAAAGAGGAGAGATTCAAGAATATTCAAAAGAGGATCCAAAGCACGGCTACTACCCCAAATCACAGACAGTTCAGAGAGTTAAGACAAAAAGATTCTGAAATACAAAAAAAAAAAAAATTGGGGGAAGTAAGCAGAGGCATGTGTTTATTATTTTGTCTAGTTCTGTATCCTTCCTGTGCTAACTGAACTGGAGGATGATTGTATTTAGAAACCCATATACATCTTAGGCATCTGTTAACTTTCATCTGTCCTGTATTACTGAAGAGTAACATATAAATCCAGGATGCCGTGGACTAGATTTAAGGATTTCAGTGTGTTTAAATCACTGTGGTGTCCGGAAGTTTAGGACAGCCTAGGGGCCATTTAGCCCAATTTCTGTGAAGAGATAAGAGATACCCATATGTTATCTAAGAAGTGTCTCAGAGGTGCCAAGGCTGGGACAAAGACCAGTGGATCAAGAGAAGATGGAATTCACATGTCAACCCTTGAGATCTCAGTACAGCAACCTGGTTAGTGTGCAGCTAGAGTTAGCCACACCAGAGCTGAAACAATAAGCAAGAATAACAGGAGATATATACAGTCATAGTAGTAATTGAGCTCAAAAATTGCATTAATCTTAAGCTCTTGGTCTCAAGGCAGAACTTTTTAATTTAAATGATATATTGAAATACTACTGCCCTGCCACTCTCCCCTCCCCCAACCACCACCACAACCTCAGTTAATTAATAAAAGCCTCATACTGAAGTGCAAAGTGTGAAGAGTTGAAAAAGTAGACACATTTTGAGAGCTTTCCCTCCCCCTTCAGGTACCTCCTTTCTGCTTCATCAGAATTAGCTCTGAGTTTGGGAAATTTTATGCCAAAACCCTTCTGAACTTGCTTCTTTCTGCTTCCTACAAAGCTTTTTCCTGCTGGCTTGCGACCCTCACATCCCCATCAATTACTCTTCTCAGAGATCTGAACTGATGTAAAACCTTGTAATATGGGTATTCATGCCAAGGAGGATTCATCCATAGAGAAAGGGAATGTGGAGCTTTCTCTAAGTGCCACTCAATCCCGTTGGGTGTTTTTTGGTTTTTGTTTTTGGTTGTTTCGGTTTGCTTTTGTTATTGCTTTCTTAACTAGAAACTTCTAATATTTGTCTTAGCCTCTGGGCTGTAAAAGGAATACAGAGGAGGATTGGAGGGGACAATGCCTTTCGGAGGCACTTGTGCTGAGCACACCATCATCAGTTGATCAGCAGTGTGCCACTCCTGCTAGAGCTGGCAGTGTTTGCATTACTCGACAGAGGTTACAGTAGCCCAGCATTCCCTGACCAGCTCTAGCTGTGGGAGAGCACACTGCCTTTTCACAGGTCTGAAACCACAAGCTGGAAGTATTTCAAGAAGGAGGCACTTCCTACACATCCATCATCAACCATCTCCTCTAGATTGTCAGTGACTCTTAATTTACCTCATGCTTTTAAAAAGACCACTCTTTACCACAGCAGCAAAATAGCAAGGCCATCACCACACCTATCTATTATGAAACACAAAGTTGGTTATAAAGACAAATTGCAGACTAATTAAAGCTGTGGGTGCCCCACTCCAGCAGCGATCAGGGGATGTACTGAGCTCAGGAGCCATGACTGGGTGACTCAGCCTAGGCCAAATAGTTAGCTAATGGTTACTGCAGTTTGCATTTGTTTGATCTTTGATAAAGTGTTTCAGATCATTTTTCAATCACACAATGACAAAGCCATTTGAAGCAAAATCAAGTACTTTTTATAACATGAGGCAGTGCAAATCTTGAAATTAGATTAATTACTTTTGCTTTAGGAGTAAAACTAGTATGTCTGGAACGGAGAGGTCAAAGGAATGAAAAAGATAAAGCACTCTCCTTTAATTATATGTTCCTGCAAATTCAATGGTACATTTTTATATCACTGTTTAATACAACAGCATGGAAGGGACATAATCCAAAGTACCAGTGACTTTAAAAGGATGTGACACCACTAAATGATTTGCAGTTTTAGTGGTGATGATATTTATTATTTTGGATTTGTAAAATGGCAAAACATACTCCCATTTTTAATACGATAGTACACTTTTGTGCACAAACCATCATATGAAATATTGCAAGAACCTTATTCCAGAAGGGCCAAATCTGCCTTCAACAGACAAACAGAATAATTTTCAAAGAGCAGTATTGATAGCCTTGTAAAAAACTGTGGGAGATAATGGTGGATATTTGTCATTTTACCTGTTGAAAATTATCTAACTGCAACACCTTGAGACCACAGTTCAGATCACAGCACTGAAGTGAATTTAGAGTAGAAAACAACTATCACACCAAAATCATGCAGTTCAAATAGCAAACAGCCTCAAAGGAGAAAGGGCACCATTCGATGATGTGTGGTAATGAATTCCAACTGTACTTCTCTCATGACAAGCTACACTCCCTCATTTCTGCTAAGCTGAAAAAAGTCTCTATTATGTGATGTTTCTTCAATCAAATGTTCTTACAAGTTTGTTTTTACAATTTTTGCTTAATTGTAGCTTTTCAGTAATAATAAAAAATATTATTATTTCTGGAATGCACATATTTTTCTTCTCTTTTTCATACTATTAAAAAAACCCAGTAGAACAAAAGGAAGTATAATACTTTGGGGGACAGTTGATGGAGTGAACTTCTTTGAAAATGGTAAATATTTTAAATAGTGCGATTTAAAAGCAAGACAGAAAAAGCTCTTTAAAAAATTAGTTTTAAATAGGAGCTATGTAAAAATGGGTACATGAGCAGAAATATCCATATTTTGTCAATAACAAAATAAAAGAAAATTACAATTACATTTATTTGTAAATAATAAATAACTGAAGCCAGTCTTTTTTTGTACTTTAGGCTATTTTAATTTGGGATTATCTTTGAAATACATAAAAAAGGCAGAACCAGAGAGGCTATTCTACAATCTCCTCACTGTAGTGCAAAAGGCTTACTTCAGGGCTATAATAGCATAACCCATTTTTATGGAAAAAAAATGTATCTACTTTTGGTAAAACAGATCTTCTTTTTCACAGTAACCAAACATCATATAAGTCTCTGTGTGTGTATGTGAGGGAATATTTCATATCATATGTATTACATCAGTTAAAAAATATGTTAAATCGGTGAAAAAAATAAAACATTTCTCATTTTAATTTTTTTATTTGCAGTGTATAAAGTGTTAAGTACATACTGGAAACATCTTGTTTGCCTGTTTGCTTCAGCAGATGTGGTGGAGATAAGGAAAAAAGCGCAGAAGGATTAAAGACATCTACACTACCTCCCAAAGCCTTGTCTACTGCTCTCATTAACTGCTCTGTTAAACTGGCTAAAAATGCTTTAGGAGCTTAATGGAAATGGCTTTTCATAATTATTCTTCTTCTCTAAACTTCCTCTTACTTGAAGTCGAAATAATTTGGAGTGAGAGGAGATCAGAGGCAAGTCATAGGTTAGGGATTATGAGATTACCAGGGCATCCCCAGGAGGGTATAATCCTCAACAGGACCCAGTGGGGGAGATTTCTCTGTTGTTGCTCTGTGTGACCACACTGAAGCCCTTTGGGGTCTCTCTCCTGATTGAGCTCAGGCATTTCTGTAGATTCTATGTGACAACTGATTTTTGTTGTAGGGCCCCAGCACGATGCATCCACCTGACTAAAGAAAACAATGACAGCAATAAACAAACTACATGGGAAACAGAACACAAAAGCAGGAAGTCCTGGTTTGTGTGTGTGTGTGCACAATGACTGTGCCTGTAATGTCAGATGAATTCACGTGCTTTTGGACATGGCAAAGTCTCCTTGCATTATCTATCCCTATTCTATGCAGAAACTAGATACTATTAGTTTAGCTTTACCTTGCATATAGCTCCCAGATTGATGAGACTCATAAAATTTAACTACCAGCAATAAAAGAAATTTTGTGATTCACAGTTAAAAATACCATGGTTTCAAACTCAAATATAGGACACAACAACCAGATGATGTGTAAATAATGCTTTTATATTCCAGGCTCTGTCCATTGCCTCTGCACTAGCTGTTTTTTCTTGCAGCTCAGTAATACAAATTTGCCCTAAATAGGCCTTGAGAATACCCCTTCCTTACAAAGGAAGAGTACCAGGCAAGACAATGGACAGGACTGGAACATAAACAGGGTGGCTGAGATGTGACTGGGTGTTCCAGGAAGAAGCAGCAGCTCACCTGATTTTTAGCCCAGTCATGGTATATTTGGTACAAAGGTCTCTGAATTTGTTTTAAGAAAGCTTTCTTGGGTGCATGATCAGCCCTAGCATGGAAATACAGTTCCCTGGCATACTTAAAAACTTAAAAAGAATTAAGAAATTATTTGGAATTCTGAAGAAGATTAAGGCCCTTGGCACACACACTGGTAACAAGCTATGATATGTCCCATCTTGATGTCTAATGACACTAAGTATTATCTTGGATCATGCAATACAGAAGAACCAGATGGGATGTGTCACTGAAAGTACATAGCAAAGAGCAAACAAAGAGGCTTGGAAGAGGAGAGAAAATATGCAGGACATGACCAGCATCCATAGTTCTGCTTTCTTGCATAACCATCAGATGCAGAAATATAGAAGAGAAAAATAAAAAGAACTAATATAGTTATGTCTTTACAGTAGAAAGTGTAAGACATCAGGCAACCCACAACTACACTGATGCATCAAAACCCTCCAGGCTTCAGAACATGTATGCCTCTCACCAATAGCCCATGTCTGGAGAAGGACACTACCCAAGGTTCCTGCCTTATCACCACCACTTTACTTCTTATGCATGAGAAATGAAAACATTTTTCTTATGTTGTAATGCTATTTACCCCAAGGTCTTGCTGTGCAGATTGCACTGCAATCCCATCAAGCAGTGACAGACTTACAAGGGGCCAAATCCTCCAGAATTTCTCAGGGATACAAAACACATTGCCTGCTGTTGTTCTCTTTGCTTTTTAGTCACATCCTGCCTTTTCTGCTTTCTATTTTCCCTCCTGTTTTTGATCCATGCTTGCACTTTACTTTCAAAAAGCTGTTACTTTCTCATGCCCCTATCTCCTCATATTCTTCATCAGCAACAAATAGAATTTTGCAAGACTTGTTCAAACTGTGATAAAAACAATATTAGTTTTCATGCAGGAGTTAAGGGAATTTTCTGCATCAGAACCAAGCTTTATTGGAGAAAAAGGGAGAATGGTCAGATTTTTTTGTCATAAATAATTGAATGTTTTACTCCATTTTCTCTGAACTGCCGCATGCTGGTTAGCTTTTTTGTGCAGATTAACTATCTAAAAATAATTCAGTTCTCAGTGGATTAATGAAATCAACACACTAAATGAAATGTACAGACCAAAGTATGTGTTATTTTGGTTTTTTTGAAGACAGTGGGAGGCTTTACAATGGCTTCTGTTGGTTCCCATTCCATGCAGCACCAGAAATTAATAAGCAGGTGGGCTGTAAACTCTTGAAGACTGAGATGACATGCTTCTATGTGGCTGCAAACTGACCACGATCTTCAGTCTTCATTTGGCTCCTGTTCCAAACCAGACCGTGAGTCTGGAGACAGACTGAACAGTTCAAGCTCCTGAATGGTTTGATTTATCAGAAAGCATTTGCTTTGGGAGTTGAGACCCTCACTCTTTGCATTTGGAAATAATTCTTGATTTTGGTACAAAGCCATCTATTTCCATGTAACATCATTCTCTTTATGGGATCCAACAAATCTCTGTTTGACTTCCACAGATTTGCTCTGAATTTAAACACATGATGAGAAAGGCTGTGCTATTATGTATAAATATCTGTATGTACAAGTCTTCATTACAGAGTAGAAACCATCTAAAGGGTTGTTTCAATTAAAAAAAATTGTAATGATTACTCGAAGGAGGTGGAGTGATTTCTGAGGAAGTGATCACGACTACATTCATGAAAGCATCTCTGAAGAGTATCTCTAACTACTATCTGTTTTAAATTATATTTTAGAACAAAATCGTCAGATAGACTGTAGTGAGAGTAGTGTAGATAGAGACAACTGATCTTAATAAAGACAGGGAACATAGGGAAGCAGAACCATGAGACATCTTTTACAAAATATAGAAAAATGTTTCCATTGAAATGACAGAAATGGCTTCACCTCGCTGAATATACACTTCAACGTGTTTTCAGTGCTTTTCTTCTAATGGACATTTTTCTCAGGCTCTACACTTGTTGAAGCTGTACTAAATTTGCTGTCCTTGATTAAAAACATTTGTACAGTCTAATTTAAAAAAAAAATAAATTTTTATCTTCTTTCATGAGGAATCTCTCCTTCAGCCTTATTCACACTCACTTCAGCCATGTTGGTGCAAGGCAAAGCTGAGACAGCCTTCACATGACGTGTGAAGGACATGGGTCCCTTCTCCATGGGCCCTTCCAAGCCAATGCTAGATCCTGCCACAGACTAATGTTTTCTCCTCTAAGGGATTTTTAGAAACCACTCTGTAAAGTATCTTTTTATTAAAGTCTTCTCTTCAAAACAAAAACAAAGTGAAAAGGATTGCTCAAAAGTTAATGTAAGCCATATTTCCACATTTTTGCTGAGACCAGCCATTTCCTCAGAAGTAAAGTTCTGCAATTTCCTCTATTTTCAATCTCCCTTCCTCTGGTGTAACAGTTCCCCCTGTGGAAAAATGAGTTATTGGGCTGAATTTTACCATCAGGTGAAATTTGTCAAATGTAAATCTCCAAATCCAACTCCTAAGGAAATAATTTACAAATGAGTGAAAAATTACAGATAAAGATGAGCCCAAATTGCTAAAATAGTCACTTCATCCCATACATGCAATTCTCTTTCCTTTGTATCCCAGTTTGTATGGATTTATGTTCTCATGACCTTGCAGAGCCAAAGTCCGACAAAACTCATTAGCAGTCCTGCAAGATTCACCTCTAACACAACCATTCCCAGGGAAGTGGCAGGACAAAGGTCTGGGAGACGATTAGGTTTCAATTTGCTCTCCACAGTATTCTGTGGCTGATCCTTCCCTGGATCCCACTCCCCTTTCTCTTGTCTGCTGATCTGGCAACTCCTGAATATTAGCTCTAAAGCAAAATGCTCAGTGTAGTTGGAGAGGGGGAAAAAATGAGCTTGTCTCTATTGGATGGAAGGAAAAAAATATAAACTGAGTCTTATCAGGCATACAACCCCACCCTCCCACCCCCCCAAAACACAAACCCACAGAAATTAAGAACAGCCAGCCTCCACCCCCTGCAAACAAACAGCTGAGTGAGCTTCAAGCTGACCCAGTCAGATTCCTTGTTTTATCAATAAATTGCATTATCTCTGCCTTGATTATTTCCACTACAGAGGATATCTGCAAGGTTATCATGACCCAAGTGACTTAATAAGATCACAAAGAGATACAGCAGATAATTGTTTTCTGACAGGTTTATGTCCCCGACTGAGGCGTCTTTTAAGAGTTTGATTTTTTGCAGACAAGTCTAAGCAGAAACATATGCAGTGCCTTACCACGATGGAGTCTGGGCTGGCATGGGGGAGAGGCACAGGGGGAGGTGGAGCTGATCTGAAGCAAGAAAGCCCCTTCTTGTCACTCAGCCTTGACAACTTCTTAGTGCCTTGTTAAATACACTGATAAATGCATTTCTCAGTGAAGCTCCAAGAGGACAACTGCCTGTTAGAAGATTTTACTTTACAGATTGCCCTATAGACAAGAGAAATTTGATTTCTGAACCTACACAAAAGGCTCTCTGTGCTTTGTGAGTGTATTGATCTGGCAGCACTACAGCAGCTGTGAGCTCAAATGTCTTTGCTGCCGGCATAATCAGAAACATGCTACATGCAGGATGCAGCAAGCTTCAAGAGCTTAACAAGCCAGATAGGGGACCTGTCAATTCCTTTCATGGCTAGCAGCAGGGTAAAGAAGCAGTGTATATGGGGAGCTATCAAAGCTATTGCAAAAAAAAAAAAAGGTGAGGAATAACAAAAGAAAATTAAAAAGCACGCAAAAAGCACTGTAAGACACAAAAGGACTCGATTATTCACCCACTGTACAGATATGTTAGCTTTACAGTACTTAAACAAATCCAATATGCAGCCAAATTACATAGTCTGAAAAAAAAAAACCCTGTTTCAAAATGTCTGGGTGATATCATTGTTCTGTGTTTACCTTTCTCATATTTTCCAGTCCTGAAACCCTCCTGTGCTGAGCAAAGCTTTTTATGGTAGGAAAGAATCTGCTTTGTTATTCTTAATATTTACCAAGCATCTTTCATCATAATAAAATATCATACTTTTGGCTTGTGGATATATTTATACATTATTTTTATCTTGATTTCAGTACATACACGTTTTCTCCTAATGGCTTTCTGGTAAATGTATGAGCTGACTCTCCACAGTTTGCAGCTTGATATAATACTTGTACCTGACATTTTCTGAAATTATGGGTTTTGTTCAGGCAATAGTACAGTGCACAAAAGAAAGGTAATAGTGGTGGTTTATAGCATGTGGATTTAGCTTTGAGGTTAGTGAGTAAGTCATCAACATATGTTCTATTCTTGCAAATGCTCACACAGAGAGCGCCTTCAGGGTGCGAGGAGCACAGTGAACCGGGAGCACTTCCTCCGCATGACTTTGCAGAATGCCTCTCAGTTTTCATTTTCCAGAGACACACCATGGAGGTAGAAGCTGAAAACCTGTCTGTTCTGGTCAGGGTGAACGCTGCTGGAACAATGAAGTGTGGGTTTTTTGCTCCTCATGCTTGTTATTTGTGAATCATGTTGAAAGTACAGCAATCTCAGTTCTGCTTTCTCCTCTAGAGTGAGTTTCCTGAGTGCTCACTAAGAAGGCTTTGCTAGGTGACTGCCCTCACTACCCTGTCATAGTGCTTAGAATCAAACAGGCTTTTAAAAGAGCTTCTGTTTGTCTTTCTTTGTGCAGCTAAATCTGGAAACTACTTTCATAACTTTTAATTAATGAAAAGGAAAGTTCAGAGGAGGATTAAATTTAAACAACAAGTGGCCCTGACCGCAGTGGTAACATCTGGAAACCAGCAATTATCTGTCTTGGTAGCTGTGCAGTTACAGAATGTACCTACAAGTGAAAATCCTCAGTAATGCATTACTCTTCTCCAGTGACTGTGTTAGGGAAAGCATCCATTAACAGGCAGGCTGGATCTTATTCATCCATCAAGATGAATCAGTCCTAACTGTGTACTAGAAATACATCATTCCAGTATCTTTGCTTTGGTAATCAAGAATTTATAAATGTGGCTGCATTGTACATTTTATAGACATTGGTACATTCACCACACCATTAAATATACTATTCACATACCCAAAGAATAGCCTGTATTCACTCTGAGAGAGAGGTATGAGTAATTCTAAAAAGTATTTTCAAGAATTAAGTGTCAAAATTGTAGCTGTCAGCCACAGAGCTCTTTTGCACCAAATGAAATTTCTCCCATGAGTTGCAGAGCCCACAAACCCAAGGCAACAAACCTTTCTGTTCTCTAGTCCTCAGCTGGAGAATATTAAAGACTCATTTTTTAAAGAGTAAGTCATGGGTAAGGAAAGGATAAAGGTCCTGAGTTCTGGGAGTCCTTGCTCAGGAATGTGGTACATCTAGAGCTAATCTGGACATCTCTGAACATACCACGTGTGCCTTCTTTTTCACTTCAGAAGTTAGCTATAACACCAGATTTTCCAATCAAGACAATCAAGAGCTAGAGAAGGGTGACAAAGCCATGGGATTTCTTAATTCCTTTTATAAAAAAGAACTCACAACCTACAGCAGGCTGGGTTCCTGCAAAGAGGAACCTGTATGCCTTGATCAACTCAGTGTGGAAGTCAGACCCTTGCTTCAGGAGGACTGCTTCATGAGATATTAAAAATACAGATAACCTCATTTGCATTCCTAGTTCTCTTTTACTTCCACAAATGAAAAAGTAGCATTAGCTACAGAAAAATCCTCTCTTGCTCTACATGATCTCACTCATGTCCGTACTAATTCTGACTTTGGTCAGAAACAATGGATGCAATATTTCTTATTGCAAAATCTGAGAAGCGCTGGTTCAGAGTCAGGCATGGTTGAGCTGCTGACAGGCAGAAAAACGATGCTGCAGTGTCTCCTCTTTCATGGGACTGTCTCACAAGTAGCTCCAGGCAGAGTTAATGGGGTGACTGTGCCAACCCTCTTCGCTTCTTCTTCTTCCCTCTGATAAGCCTGAACCAATGCAGATGCTGCCTACTCAACACACACTGCTTCACCTGTCTCTTCTCCTTTTCTGTGCCTCTCACTGCCTTTCATCTCTCACCACTCGTTGAGATCACTAGGTCATTGAAAGAAGGATTGGTATTTATTTTGTGTTCATAATATCTATTTTGTGGAGTGTTAAATGGCATCTGTAGGCACTTTCAAAAAACAAGCAAGCAATATAATGCCTTTTGAGCAATTACTGTGGCAATGTTAAGATGTATTTGCCCAGTTGAATGAAATGATGCTTACAGAGCAAATGAAATTCACTCTGCAACATGAGGGGTGGTAAATCAAAGTAAGAGGAGAAAAATATTTCAATTTAGCTGATCTTACTGACCCAAAAATATTTAAGTCTGCTCAGGTCATAGTGCAATTTCTGGAAATTATTCATGTTTCTTTCTATCTCTTCTCCAGTTGTTTTTTTTTTTTTTTAACTACTGAATTGGACTGAGAGCAGCCCTGAGAAGAAGGACATAGGGTTGTTGGTTGATTAAAAGCTCAGCATCGGGCAGCAATGTGTGGTTCCAGCCCAGGAAGCCAAAAATATCCTGGGCTGCATCAAAACAAAATGGCCAGCAGGTCAGGGGAGGTGACTCTGCACATCTACTCTGCTCCTATGACACCCTGCCTGGACTGCTGCTTCCAGGTCTGGGGGCCCTGACACAGGAAGGACTTGGACCTGCTGGAGTGAGTCCAGAGGAGGGCCATAAAGATGCTCAGAGGGCTGGAACACCTCTCCTATGAGGACAGCCTGAGAGTTGGGGCTGTTCAGCCTGAAGAAGAGAAGGCTCTGGGGATACTTCATAGCAGCCTTCAAATTCCTAAAGGTTTTCTTATAAAAAAGATAAAGAGAGATTTTTTACTAAGGCCTGTTGTGACAGGATAAGGGGTAACAGTGATAAACTGAAAGGAGGTAGACTTAGATTAGATATTAAGTAGAATTTTTTTTTACAGAGGATGGAGAGACACAGGAACAGATTGTCCAGAGAAATTGTGGATGCCCCATCTCTAGAAGTGTTCAAGACCAGGTTAGATGAAGCTTAGAGCAAAGTGGTTGAGTTAAAGGTGTCATGCCAATGGCAGGGGTATTGGAATTAGGTTATCTCCAAAGTCCCTTCCTATTCACAGTATTCCATGAGTCCATGATTGTGTGAAATACCACTGATCACAGTGCAGTCTGCAAGAATGAAGGCTCAGTCATGTTGTACTGGTACACTTCTTACTTCTTACTCTGTTTGGGAATTAAAACATATAATGACCAGATTCATCTTAATAACAACATGCCTTTATGTATAAAAAATACTTCCAAGACCTGACCAAGATCTAGAACTCAGCTCTAATATTTAAGAAGCAGTGGCTAAGCCATTTTAAATCTTGAAATCATAAAGATCTTTCAAATCATTGAGAAATTGAATGCCTTTGTTCATGTTAATAACTTAATTAAAAAATTGGGATTGCTTTTTGTTTATAATTTGATAGTATCAGGAAAAAGTTACATTTGGGACAATATAAGCTGGAGAAATTCACAGATGTGTCCAGTTAAATATTTGTGAAGGCAGCTGTAGCAAGAAAATGCCTTTAGACTAAAGCACAGGTTTGGCACCCATATTTCCTAATACTTCAAGCAACTAGACCTAAAACATTACCTGAGAGAACACTGTGACTGGTTACATTTATGACAATGGCTGCAAATATGTAAAGAGAATAAAAAACATTGATGAGCAAACTTCTCTATTTTTCTATGACTATTCAAAAATACATAAATGTGGAGATAGTGAAAAGGATATCCATCAATATTTTAACTGATATCATTAGCACATATGTTCAATCAAGTCCACTCAGTGGACCTGCTCTAAATCTTGTACTGCAGTGATCTACACATACTCTAAAAGCAGTCTGTAGTCATCACTCTTTTAAATGACAGGCATTCAGAGAGAGAAGGAGAGGGCATTCATTCTCTAGTCTACACAAAGCACTTCAAAAAGGTAAAAATATTTATTTTATTCACTAGGATTCAAATGCTTTTCCAGGAGAACAGTTTCTAATTACTACTCTCAATTTGCAGAAATGGGACTGTCATTCAGGGTTTGCCTGTGATGTCGATTGAATCTGCAACAGTGATCAGGAAGTAAAAGACTTCTAGTGAAAACACGGATATCCTTGGCTAGCCAGTTGCCCTACAGACCTTGTGATAGTTTTATGTCTGGTTGTTGCTATCTAGACAGTTTTTTGTTTAGATGTCAGCATCTGTTATGATGCTGACTCAAGCCCACACAAGCACACTTCTCTTCAAAAGCAAACTTCTCTTCCTACAATATTTAAGTAAAATCTCTTGCTTTCCAGAGCTTTCTCAGTGTTGCAGCTCAGATACACACTAAATATCAGGTGAAGCTGAAGACTGTGCTCTGAAAACAGTATTTATCAAGGCCTTCCAGGTCAGCAGAATTCAGAGCTTCTTTTTCTTTGCCAAATTTAGGATCTGGTCACAATGGTTCATAACCAATTACCACCCATCAGTTAAGTCATATCTTTCAGGTAATGGCAGTTGATAGGAATGGATTTAATCTAAATTCTGCCCCCTGGGCATTATCCCTGAAGATTTCAGTAAGAACTTGACAGACCTATTAGTTAACAGTGCACTCATGGTTTCTTAATATCATTTTGGCTTATTAATTAATGAACCATGTAAATCACATGCAATATAGTGATGAGGTGGCCTCAAATCAAATAAGTATGAAGGTCAAGGAAAGAAGGTGAATAAGCTGCAGGGTTTTGTAGCTTTTGGCTATATTATGCTTTCTCTTACCCTTTGACATACCTATTTCATACAGCCAGCACTGGCAGAGACGTCTCTATCAGCATGAAAAAAGCCAGGAATCAGCTAGGGATCCTTGCATAGCTCAGAGAACAGCTAAGAATGAGTCCTGGAGCAACCTGCAGAAATGTCATTATAAGAAACTACCTTTTTCTTCTTTCCTGAGTGCAAAGGATTCATTGCATGTGTGACCACTTGGGCTTTGAGGAGATCCAGAAGATCTCCTTGAGTTATTTGCTCAGCCTAGGGCTGACAACCTAGGAAAAACCATGGAATCGGAGACATTGTACTCTTCAGTCGTACAAAGCAATAAAAAAAAGGCCATAATTTTCCATTTCAAAGGGGAATAGCATCCTCATGTATTGCAGGGGACTCAAAGCTAACATATCTACCCAGGCATGCCACTAGTGAACAACAGGTCAAAAGATGGAAACTGAAAAATAAAGCCATAGAAGGAGAAAAAAGGAAGGAAATGAAAAAAAAAAAATCAAAGAAATTAAGTACAGATTGTGGATTATCAGACAAATTGCAACAAAGGCTGCTATAATTATCACAAGTACAGCACAAGAAACAGTTGGAGCCCTGAATAGGTCTCCTGGTGGAGGGCAGCTCCGAGAAGAGCCTGTCCTCCATCCCATAAGGGGAAGCAGCAGCACTGCAAGGGGGGCTGCTATCTCCCAGAAGGCCTCCTGCCAGAAAGGCTGCCTGCACCCTGGTGCTCCTTTGCACTGAAAGATTTCTTGTGATGGGAGCAGATTGTGAAGCCAGAAAGGGAACATTACAGAAGTGTGCAAAATGGGAGCACCTGCACCAGTCCCAGGCACAGGTAAGCCATGGCAGATAGAAGCAGGAATGTAGACTGCTCTTGTGTCAACATTTGTTTTCCCTGAATGCATCATCCAACAAATATTTTCCTGGAGTCTGGCTGTTACCCTGTTCTGTCTGGGCACCTTCAGAGCACAAAAGTGCAGCTGCTGAGTGTGACTCACAGCTGACACAATCTGTGTCAGCACCAAGAAACTTCAGCCAAGCCACAGGAGGGAGGGCTGTCCCGTGTGAGTGACATTCCCAGCAAGGCCATAAAGGAACCCAGGGAGCTCAGGGCATACCTGAGATATCACTAGCTGGGACAAGCCTACATGTGTTGGAAGATTCTTTAGTCTCAAGCCATTCATAGGGCTATTTCACCAGTATAAAACATCTCAGCTTTTCCTCCCTTTCCCTGGGGTTTTGGTTTGTGGGGGGTTTGTAGATTTTTTGGAGAGCAGTGATGGATGAATAACTGGATTGGTAGCAAAAGCACTGAGTTCCTATACTGTCTTTGCCAACTTGTTTTATGGCTGACAGCATGTCATTTCCCTTTTTGTCTCAGTTTTCTACTAGTACTTGAGTATTACAATAGTCCAAATGGTTTTAAGAGACTAAATTCACTAAAATGATGGACTAAATGTCCTAAGCCAAGGCACATTGAAGTAAATGGAAAAGCTCTCAATTACCTTGAAGGGCTTCTGGCCAGACCTTGCTTATTCAGTCTAACAAGAAGCATTTGAAAACCCTTTAAACGGTGCCATATGGGTGCAAAAGTGTTGGTGATTACGGGACTGAGGAATAAACTTTTCAACTGATGAAAGTGCACATGAATAATACTTTTTGATGTCCTATTTTTAGTGAACTTTACTTATTCTGGGAAAAAAATACATATAAAATAAATAATGCCAATACTCACATTTGTCTTCAGTAGTCTATAAGACAAAGCATTTCCTCTGTTAACCACAGACTCCTTTGATTTGCAAAAAATGCAGCTTTGGACAGATCTGAAGGCAATGCAGTCATGTAAAAAAAGCTGTCATTCTTTACTAATTTATGGCCAGTCTTTGCAAACCTTTGTGACAGGTCTCAGTTGATTGACAGCTTGTGGACCAGAGACCCACAATCAGGTTTTAAAGGCAGACCTAATATTCTCTAAGAAGATTATATTTCTCCATATAAGACTGCCCTATGAATGGGAGGCCATAATTCATGGTGGTCTATCTACTGTTATGGTCTACAGAGACTGACAGACTTTTTTGCAGCTCTGGGGGAAGGTCAGTACCCATTTAGGTCTGTTGGGAGACTCCATGGTTAACAGGGTCGATCTGATGTCAAGGTCCTCTCTGCATCTGGGTATCTTGGTAGAGAAGCTCAGCAACCAGCTGGAGTGTAACAGAGAGAATGCACCAGTGCTGGCAGGGATGATGGTGACTGGCCCTATCCTGTTGCAGTGAGAGCAGAGAAACCCCACAGAATAGATAGCTCATGTTGAAGGAAACAAAGAGGAGAAAGAAGGAAGCTGCCATTTTAAAATCACTTGGAAATGGCTGAAGTAAAAATCTCGAAATATATTTTTAAATTTATTTTCAGATTAAAACAATTCAGTCGCTGACACTGAACTCATTTGGATACAATCATATTGTTAACTTCAGTTGCAGACCAGGAGGAAAAAATTAAGTCAAATGTTTCAGTGTTGTCTATAAAAAGGTATCCTGTTTCTTTACTATGTGGCAATCTATACCTGATTGTTATTACAAATCTTCAATATCTGCCTGAAAAGACTTTAAAATACCAGAAAAAAGCACTTCCAGCTGAAGTGAAACATATTATTCAGAACAGCCTGCTTGTTCCTCTGTATTTCCAAAGTGATCAATAAATTAGAGCACAAAACACACACCATTATTCATCCAGTCCTAACGAAATAATTGCTTAGCAGAGTTGTGCTCAAGGCTTCGGAGTCCCCAGCAGATGCAGAGCATAGAAAGAGAGAAAGTGGGGAAGATAAGGTTGCAGGGGAACTCTAACCCAATAACCCAGACATTTTGCAGGCAGTAAATTCTGAAGTATTATCATAGTAATTGACATCACAAATGCTCCAAACTGAATATATTGATTGCCAAGGTTAGCATTTGAGGCAGCAACAACAGACATCCTCATCCATTAGCCCTGAAATATTGATTTCAATCAGGAAAATAGAAACCAGAAAAAGAAAAATACTCAAGCAATAAAATGATCTTTCTCTATCTTTGTCTCCCAGACATGGGAACAGACATGCTATTCAGAATATATCAGTATTTATAGGATCCCTGAAGACCCATATGGATTTCTTGTTCCTCAGCCTATTAAACATGCATTTGTATTCAAAATGGCTAAAAAAAATAAACCACTTCAAATGTGAAACCAGATAACAGACAAGAGCATAGCTTTGGCTTTACCTTTGACAGAGCAGGACGGATCTCAAAACTGCAAGTTTTCTTCTTAAAGTAATTAGAGAAGGTACAAAGTGTTTTTCAAATGAAACCTAGTATGTGCCAAATGCTTAATTACATAGCAAACACTAACTGCTAAGAAAGTCTTCTAAGGATAGAAACTCTTGTTAAAATTACTTCTCAATGATTATTGCTTCATCTTTTTGAGTAGTATTGCTTAAAATGAGAAACAG
The DNA here is from genome assembly GCF_971803275.1 of Cyanistes caeruleus. Taxonomy (NCBI): domain Eukaryota; kingdom Metazoa; phylum Chordata; class Aves; order Passeriformes; family Paridae; genus Cyanistes; species Cyanistes caeruleus. Next base: position 18,390,728 of record NC_141703.1, on the reverse strand, counting down.
TGCAGCTAAACACAAATAACTTGATTTTATAAACCTGGACAGAAGTAAAAAAAATTCCCAAACACTTAAACAATTCACAGTTTGTATTTTTTTTTTTTAAACAAAAAATAAAAGTCAATGCCTTTCTGTCTAGATGTATGACTAAATGTTTTTCAATGCTAACTCATACCATTGGGTGAAACCATGTTGTAGAAAGATGCTTTTTGAGGATGACTTTAATTATTTTCTAAATCCATATTTTCTAAATCCATAGAAGGGAAAAGTAAGCAAAATTCTCAGAATTACTGACTTCCATGGGCATGATTTTTTTATTTTTTTTTTAAATAAGTTTCCTTGTTCCCTGCTAGAAATACTTAATTTTTTTTCTTCTTTTCTGTCACATGACAAATTTTCAGGAGGAATGTAGTGAGGCTAGAATGAAGCTGAGAAGACTGACTGCTCTGTGATATGGATTTAATGGCCAAAGGCAGGTGGACAAAGTACACCATGTGCACTTAAGAAGCTGGCACCTGCATGAATAGATCCATGCAGCAAGAGCTGCAGCACTCATTGTACAGCAAGCAAGAGCAGAAAAGTGGTGGCTTTATCCCAGGAAACTTGAAACACATAATAAAATACAGCATAGCTGGAAGCAAAATTGCTTCCTTTCAATTCAAGGGCACAGTAAGAAAAGGTAGCACAGAAGTGGCTAAATAAAGTAACACTGAGATTGACTTGACTATTTTTGGTCCCAGCATTTATGTCCATGAACTATCTGCTGGAACCAGAACAATGTACATACTGCATGTTTTCTTTTTACTGTGTTCCTGTCACAAAATTAGTCCTGCTTCAACATGTTTGTGTACTGTTGCATTACATCTTGGAAACTTTAGTTCTCATAGAAAGTCTTAAATCTGTGTTGTCTCTTTCTTCCTGTAAGTTTCCACTATCTTAGCAGACTACACAGGCACAATGCAGATATAGCTCTTTCCTAGAGAAGAACACAACAACTCAGTATGATCACAACTTGGACAGCAGCAGAGGGAGGAAATTTCTGCCAAGAACACCAGGAAAAAGCACCATGGGAACCATTAGGTTTACGCAGAGGAAAAACACATCGTTAATGCGAATGACCAGTGCAATAAAACACTGAAACATATTCCTTTATCAGTTTGTTCCCTTGGGAAAGTGAAGGAGTGAAGTCACTCACTTAGACTCGTATAAGCTGTTCTAAGGCTCCAGTCTATCTGAATCTGTCTTTAAAAATTACTTGTTTGGAAGAGAGAGGGAGGGAGGGAGGAAAAGGGAAGAAGAAGGGTAAAGCAGAGGAGACTTTATGAAATCCTAGTTTTTTCAGAGGATATCAAATTTGAACATAATGGTGTAAACAGAATAAATTGCAGAAGTTGAGTATGAGGACAGGCACAAACAGCTCAGTTTCTGCTCTACCTGTGCTCCAAAGTGACAATGCCCACACACACAGGTAGCTGAGAGCAGGGGTGGGAAAACCACTCTCATTGATGTGCCAAGGCCCAGTGGCAGCTGGCAGCAAGCTGCAATGCCTGGTGCAGACATGGAGAGAGCAGGGAAGCTTTAGCCTGAGCCATGAACATAATTTATTCCATCTTCTCTGAGGGCCAGGGCTCACCTTCTGCCCCTGGAGACCAGTGCCCACATTATCAGGACTGGACTTTAAGGAGTGGGAAATTACTGAAGCCTTTAATTTCAACAGTCTTTAGGAAAGGCTTTCCCATAGAAAAGATGTTTTTCTCTGGTCTTTAGCAGTCACAGCCTACCTGCTGGCTCTCAGCAGTGAGACAACTACCTACTACTCTGGTTAAATTGACCATGGAATAGTGGTAATTTTTCAAAAGTGATTTTTAAGAAATAACTTGAAAATAAAGAGTGATGGATCAGTAATTAAAGCAAGATGGCTACCTTACAACATGTTCTCCTAATGTGAGAAAACTACAACTGGCCTATAGGTTAAATACAAAAGAGAAGCCCCTCAATATGCAATACTACATCTATTTATATTATTATGTAATCTCTATTATGCACTGATTTCCAGCACAACTGGCAGGACTTGGTACATCAGGCCTGCTTCTTGAACATAGGGTCAGCAGTTTCTGTCCTCCCTTCTCTCCAATTCTCTTAAATTAAATAAAGCTATCCAAAGTTGTTGGATAAGTTGCTTCTAATTTTATTCTGTCTGTCATGGGCCAAATAGTCCTGTGAAAAAGTCCATTCTGCTCTCACTCCATTTTTACAAGAGACACTCAGGTGACTTTACTTATACTTTCCAAATGTATGTCTTCATAAAAGAGAGCAAAATTTCATCCAGTGTGTAGAAATTCTGGTTAACAATAGCCAAAAAAAACCCCAAAAAACTAGCTACCCTCCTTTATTAAAATATCAGTCAAACATCAAGTTTAGCAGTTCAGCAGGGGTAGAAAAAAATCTTACAAGGCAATTTATGAGTTCTTCTTTGTCTACAGAAAAAAACTTAAAGATATTTTAGGCACTTCTTATTTTTCAGAGTCAGTTTAGATAAATATAGCCATCAGCAGTATTTGCAAGTGAGACAAGTAACCAAAGATTAAACAATAAATGCCTTTAAATTTAAGGAATTTTCTTCAAGACAAGAGAACGTTCACTTCTCTGGAGGAACTGGCTTAAACAGAAAGCTCAACATTATCAATATATCATTAATATTTTCTACCTCTGACTGCAAGGTAACTAGAATTAGTGGAGCCCGTAGCCTAATTTCATTGGGTGCATATTACCTAAATTTTCAAGGACAGAAATAAAAAACTTGATTATTTTTGTGCACATCCTATCAGGCTGAAAACCCCAGAAATATTGTCTCTACTATCCACAACTTTCCTGGCTGGTTGAAGGCCAGGGCTGGTTGAAGAGAGCTTTTTTTCCCCTCTTACTTTCTGATCCTGCTCTAAACCAAATGTTATCCAACAACATAAAACTCTTTCATACAAAAAAAAAAAAAAAAAAAGGGAAAAAATGAGTTGAAGTAGAGTGAAAGGCAAATATTGGAACTGAATGAAATCAAAGTCTAACACACAATCTACATAGCTGCAGGTTGATCTGCTCCTGGGGTGGACTTGGAAGAACAAACAGCCTTTGAGAAAGACTCCTGTGGAGATTCAAGGACACTCGAGGAATATACAAGTACTGGAGGAAAGCACTCCTAGTAACCACAGATTTAGCTCTTCAGATGTACAAATAAGAACAAAACATTCTAGGCTGCGCTCCTGCCTGCTAAAAGAGAGATTTTTCTATCATGTTTTGCACAGAGCTATATTTTTATGTCAGCAGTCATGTATAATGCACATCCTCTATAGTTATTAGGAAATGTCTGTCCTTTTGACAGTCATTATGGACACTGGCTTTTTGCTTCTGGTTTAGGAAAATGCTAAGCACATATTGAAAAAAATTACTTGGGAAACAAAATATTTTTTTTCAGACATACAACCACAAACATACCATGACTCAAATCTAAACAAGTTTACACCAGTTACTATATAGATATGGATATTGATTCCTAAACTCTTATTCCCTAGGCCAGACTGTTGAGGCTAAAGTGACTACATGGGAAAAGTTTACCCCAAATCCTTTAAAGGACCAGCTCAGGCTGGGGCAGCACCTAAACAAAAATTTAATCATAACCATGTTATTCATGGAAAACAGAATGTCCTGCTATTAAACATGGAAAACCATACAGATGCAGAATAAGAAATTCTCTCCCCTTGTCCAAATGTGTCATTTGTCAGCCAGATCCAGGAGCAGCTGAGTACTGTGATCTAGTACCACTTTCACAGCTAAAACAGAGCAGGAATTGAAAAAGACCCCAAACAAATAGAAAAGGTACTTGGAAGTGTTGGACGACAATTCATGTCTAGCCCTGGGATTTCTCTGCTGACCCCCTCAGACCAACAGAAATAATTTATTTCCACAAGTATAATGTCACTGCACATCAAACACATACTATGGCTGCAGAAACCAGGCCAATTCTCTTCACGTTGCCCTTTTGCATCAATCCCATTAGCTCCCCAGCACATCGGGTCTCTAGTGCAGGAGATGAGTATTTGTGCATTACCATGAGCCTTTATCCACCCTCCCTGACAGACTGGAATTTCATGGTCTCTGGGAATATTTGTGTTTGCTAATCCTTTTTGGATTGCCTCTCTTTTGTTTTACATCTAAATGTGACACTCCCGTGGAAATTGGATTAGTAGGAAAATACTTTTTATGAAGGAATTAAATAATTTCAGTCTTTATTCCTTAGAAAATGAGAAAGCTATAGAAACAAAGACATTGGTTATCTTCTATTAAGGGTTCTATAGTGCAATAATAATCTATAAATGAATGCTTTATTGTGTCAAATTTTAAAAAGGCAGCAATTAAAATTTTGACAGGTGCTGCACTATAGATTGTTGAACAGAAATAGCACAAAATTGTGCTCTGTCCCCACATAAAATTGTGACAGCTCATGTGACAAACTAGGAATATATTTCAATATCTACAACGTAAGCTATAGTACCTCACCCAGAATCTAAGTGGAATGACTCTTTCTGAGTTATTTGGCTCTTAGGTAAGACTTCAACCCAACTGATTATCTGTCAAGTAAATACACTGTTGTTTTGATGACTATCAAAATTGATATTGACAATCTTAAATTGATACTGAAAAAAATTGCAAACAAAACAAATCAACATCCCAAAACAGCTAGCAGTCAACAAGTATGTTAATCCCATATTGGCAAAATAAATCAGCTCCAGTATAAGCAGGTGAGTTTGAAACATCTTCATATGAGAGGGTGGTAACATTTTATTCTTCAAATATAAATACAGATACACATCTGGTCACAATATTTTATGTAGTCTTTGTGCTGTCCTGAGTACTGGCCATTCTGCTATTCTTCAAAATAAAATCCTTTCCTTTTTATTTTCATTTTCTTTCTTCAGGCAAACATAGACTTCCTCTGATCTGAAGAGCACTGCTGGCAAACTCTGTGCTTTCCCCAGCTTTGCTTCTAAACACCTGAAATTCAAGCTATGACAAACTGGACCACAAATTCTCCAAAATCTCCACAGTTCCAAGAATCTCATCAGCAAGAAGACAGAGAAAATATTCTAGGAAACTGGAGAGAAAAGAAAAAGCAAAATGTTCTGCAGAGAAATCAAGGCCCAGAGCCTGATGTGAAAAGGGTCTCAGCAATTGTGATAATGAATAGCACGACGCCTGGCACTCAGGTGCCTGGACCTGGGAGCAGCAGCTTCTGTACTGAGTCAGATGTTTATTGTTGGACACAACAGGACAAGCATGAGAAATGTGATTCAGCTGTGAAAACTGTGTTAACAGTTTTTAATTAGATTTTCTTTTTCAAAACAATTTCTTTGCATGCTGGTGCAAGGAAAAGATAAAGCTGTCCTTCTATATATTTTTTTCCTATCAGATTGAAAGCATCTTGCCTAGAAAGGCATGGAATTCAGTATTTCTGAGCATCACAAATGAGCTATATTTTAACACTAATTAAATGCAAGATTATAGCACCAGCCTTGTTCTTTTTCTCTGGTATCTCCCACTCAGTTGCAGGGTTAGGAGGGGAGCTCCCAAACCCAGGGCACTCACAGTGTGTCTGCTGGCACCAGACCCCCTCTCTACTCCAGGTGTGAGCCATGGCTGTGCTTGGGGCACCTCGCTGTGTGTCAGAAGTAGAAGTCAGTAACTAACATCTGAAAGCCAGGGAATAAAGATTTGCAGGGCTCTTTATTGCTGTGCTGATTGAGATGGCTGGCAGAGCCCTGCACCACAAGACAAAATGGAAGAAAACATCATTCTCAGATATCATTGTGGAGATTTGAAGATCATACCATGCATGAAGTTATGAAAGATGTGTAAGTCATCTCAAAATCTGATGCATTCTGAATTGCTTTAAGAGCTGCTTAAATAAATACTATTATCAGAAAATTATTTTTAATTAATTTTAAGTTTCTTTGAGAGAAAAAAAAAAGTATTTGCAAACAGATGGTAATGAACTTCATTTTAAGCAGCAGATTAATTCAGTGCTTTGTATTTTGACCTCCTAACTCACACTGGCTGTCACTCCATGGCACAAAGGCTGTGTCCTCAAGGCTCCCATGGCACAGCAGTAAGGTGGTTCCAAGCAAATCCCCTCCCAGACCCAACTTACCATTCATCAGTCCAGTCTGCAGAATGTCTCTGATACATGTAAAGCAGATCCCTTTCAGAGGAAACAAAACATGAACCTCTACTCCAGATATCTATTTGTATGTAGGTTATTGCAACCCTTGACGGGGACACTGAAGTCTTGACAAAGAAGTAAGGCACTTCTCCACTTGATCTTGTAGCATTTATCAAACATGCACAGATCTAAGAAAGGTCTCAAACCATAAGAACCCTCCTGCAATGGCTCCTATGTTGCATGAAGTAGTAAGAACTGCATGTGTTTCCTATTTGCTGGTGACTGACAGTCCTCACATCACCTCTGCTGCTCCTTCCCTCCCCAAGCATTAAAGTGGATAGCAGTCCTTATCTAATGTAGTGCTCTCACCCCTTTACTGAACCCCTCCATTTCTCCTAATGTTCTTTTTGGTTTTGCCCTTTCTATTGACTCCTTCTATAATAATGGCAAATTTCAGCATCCCTGAAAATGCAAGCACAGCCTAACTCCAAGCTGCCTTGTAAATCTGCACCGTAAGTGCACTGAAAGTTTGTTGAGCAGCTGCACAAGCCCATGCCAGACCCAGAAGGCTGTTAAGCTGCAAGAGGATTGGCAATCCATGCCACAATAAATCAGATGATAAAGCAGTTCTCCTAAACCTTTGTTATAACACCTCTCTTCTACCAACCACAGCAGGGCAGGCACTTCCATCCCATCCCATCCCATCCCATCCCATCCCATCCCATCCCATCCCATCCCATCCCATCCCATCCCATCCCATCCCATCCCATCCCATCCCATCCCATCCCATCCCATCCCATCCCATCCCATCCCTAGTTTTGGCATAGAGATGCACTCACCTCGTACCCTGACTCACTCCTATGGCACCACAACCCTTATTTGCACTCTTCCTTGGCTGCAGTCTGCTCTTAAATTTGAGAGCAGCTCAGAAAATCAGAAATAGGGGATTCTGCACCATTTCTTTTTTGAATTCCTCTAAGAGAGGCAGTGGGTTTTTAAGGAAAAAGAAGTACAGATTCTGAAACCATTTGGATCAACATCATATTAAGAATATGTCAGCAGCACAGATAAAAAGATAATTAGGTCTCCCAGAGAGCAGCTTTAAAAAAGTAATTAATTTTGTTCAGGGTAGTCAAGAAAATTCACAAGAATTTCTCCTCATGGCACTGGAGGTAAAAAAAGACATCTGCCTTATGAAACTTTAATCTCCAGCACAGTTTGCAAAATTATATATTATACAAAAACATTAATCAGGAGAGTTCTGTGTCTTCTTTGACTTCTTGACCATTCTTATGTGCCAAAAATGTAATTTTTTTAAAAAAATATAGACGTGTCAGCGAGATGCATAAAGCGCTCCTAATGAGTCCACAAGAGCTCAAAAGTGGGGAAAAGATGGAGAATTGAAATGAAATAGCCAAGAGTGTTCACGTCAGTCATTCAGGCTCTCACATATATCTCCCTACCCCTTTGGCAACAGATTTAAAAATTGAAACTTGAAGGCATCTAGCAACTCATCTAAATTAAACAAACAACAGCAGAGAACACGATCTCCTCTTTTCTCAGATTTATCTGATTTACTGCATCCTGTTACAGATAAACAACAGCTATGGTGCAGATAATTGTTCCTAATAAACCTGGGCTTTTTCTTATGGTTTTGGCTAGGAAAATACGTTGTCAGACTTGAGACCTCCTTGATTTCCTATGAGAGTGAGTGAGGACAAGGAGTTGTTCTCAGATTTTGTGGGAAGAGGGAGGTTGAGATTTGCAGATGGTCTCTCTTCAACCCCCCAGCACTAACCACTCTTGCCAGTGCCCTCTCCCCTCCTGCAGGCCTGGCTGGATGTCCTGAAGCTGCTGCCACCCCATCCCCTCCCAGGGCTGCACACAGGCTGCAGGGCTGTTCATACACACAGGCCATTCCTAATTAGCCATTACAGCCTAATGGGGAGGCAATGAAAGCCTTCACTGACTCCTTCTGCATGATGCTATTGGTGAGAGGAGGGAGGTTAAGGGAGGGCATGCAGAGTGCCCAGGTCTTGAAGGTGTCCTGTTAGATTACTGTTTGTTTGTTTAGTATCAAACTAAAGGGAATAATAAAACAAACAAACAAACAAAAAAGCAATAATACTGGAGTAAGAATAATAACCCAGTACATGCCTTGACATCATGGGATAATGTGACGGACAGTTCTTGAAAATGCTGCTGCTTTCACAAGGATCCCTGTAGCTGCCCCTTTTCCCAGCAGATCCCCCCAGGTGCCCTGTGCTGTGGCACCCAGTCTCCTTTCAGTGGGGCTGAGCCCAGGATACTGAACTGCCTTTGCCTCCCAGTGGGGCACAGGGCTGCTCTCAGCACACCTGCAGCTTCCCTGTGTGATGCTCTGGTTTGCCCCAGCAGATGCAGATGATTTAATCATCTCCACAAGAACTTTTTGTTTCATTTCCATGACTTCCTCCACTTGATGGAAGACAGGGATGATTGCTGCTAATGTTAACATGTCACTGGGGCCTGATGTTACAAATCTTTCCTTACACATAATGTTACGCCTCAGCAGCAGTCCTTAGATGAATAATGAAAACTTAACCAAGTAAAGGAATTACAAGATCAGGTCCATAGTGAGATTTATAAGCACAGTAAATGCCTTAGATTTTCTACATTGAGTCTCCTGTTATTTTTTTGCCATGGAAATACTGAGATCGCATGAGCCAGGGCAAACACAGGTCACAAAGATTAATATACAGATTTATCATGTCTACAGTACACAACTGTATATGCCTTGTGATCCAAAAAATAGTGAAACTTAAGACAAAAGTACACACAATAAGGGAATTTTGATTGTTTAAACAGCTCTGCTTCATTTTATAACGTTCCTTTACCCCACAAATAACGTAGCTGTCATAACAAATAGTAACAGTGATAGATACTAAGGAAAGCTGGATGGTGTGCAAGACTGTGGATACAGCTCCAGTGTTCAGATCTGAATTGACTTTAAACTTAATATTTCTTGGATTGCTCAGCCCTGGCAAGGGCTGCTATAGTATTTCTCAATTTACAAACCTAATGTGTATCAAATAGCATATAGTAAAATGTAACATGGTGTTGACCTGAGCACAGTTGCTTAAGGCCATATATGGCTTTTACAGATGAACTTTGGGTAGTTAGGTTTCTATCTGGAAGACTCACACAAAACTCAAGAGCTTCTCAAATACCTTTAAAAAGCAAAAAGGGAAGAATAACATGGTCTGCCATTTGCTGGTTGGATGCTGTCCATCACATCTGCAATGAGTGATCTCAGACTCGGTGCAGCTGCTGTCAGCTTGGCAGCACTGCCGTGCATTCAGAGCAGTATCACATTTTCAGCTGGTTAAGATCAGAAGATGATAGGTTAAATGAGGCTGGGAGAGACCCAGTCTACCCTCCTGCCCAAAGGGCCAGTGCTGGCATCAGACCAGGCTTCTTAGGTATTGGACCAGCAAAGCCTTGAAACCCTCCAGGGATGGAGGCATCACAGCCACTCAGGGTGACCTGAATGGCCTCTTCATGGGAAAAGTTTCTCCCTAAACTCAGTCTGATGCTCTCTCATTCCAGCTTGGGGCTCTTCCATCCTATATAATTGTGAGAAGTCCCACTCCATCTCTTCCATGACCTTTTGGTGGTGCTGGGAACTGTTAAGTACCCCAAAGCCATCTCTTCTGACCAGACCAGCTTCCCCAGTCTCTCCTCATGGGTCAAGCATGAGTGCTCCAACCCTGCCACCCTGGGAGCCCTCCCTTGACCCCCCTCCAGTTTGTCCATATCTTTCCTGTGCCGGGTCCCAAAACTGGACTCAGTATTTGGATGTGGTGTGAGGAGTGCCACACAGAGTGGGACAATCACTTCCCTTGATGTTTCAGCCATACCCCTGGTCACACAGTTCAGAAGCTGGTGGCTGCCTTTGCTGTCAGAACACGGCTCAGTGGTGTTCAGCTGACTGCCCACTGTGACCTCAGGGCTCCACTGCAGCACTGCAGAGCTGCTCCCCAGGCCCATCCTCTGACAGTGTCCTTGCAGGGGCTCATCATTTCCAGGTGCCCAGAAAGTATCTGCATCAAGGAAAAATGCTTCAGGAGCCTTTTGGGTATATAATTTTAACTATTTCTGTGAACAAAGAATGAAGATGTTTTTGCCAAATTTAAAAAAAAATCCAGCAACATTTTCTTCAAGCAACAGTCTTTTCCCAGTCTCTGGGATTCAGGGAATGCATTTTGCCATCTTCTGAAAAAAAAAAAGAAAAGCCCTAATTGTAACAAAGCTGTCTGTGAAGAATTGCAGGCTGCAGAAGGTTGAAGGGGAGCATGATTGAAATGCCAGAATGCTTTTGGCAGAACAAGCTGTATCATGAAACAAAAATGTTTCATCAGAACTTGAGCTCCTGCACAGCTCTGCAGAAATGCCTCACTGTTCTGTAGCACTGTAGCAAGGCAATCCCTCCTCATCATTCTCATCACAGTGCTGCAAAGTGCAAAACCTGGGCAAAACCTAATCCAATCCATCCCCTTAAGAAATAAGGATCTGAAACATGGGTTTGGAAGGGTGCAGTTAAGGTTTCCTCATTTTCACACAAACTAGATTTTTTTTGAGTAAAAATTATCTGTTCCTTCTGTTTTCTATAATTTCATATGGCTGAGGGCTTCTGATTCCCTGCAGCACCCACTTCAGTGGTAATCACCCACAAGACACCACATTTTATTTATTCTTGAACATAACCACAGGGTTGCTTGCAAAGATTTGAGTGTGATTGGAGAGAGGAAAATATCACTTCAAAACCTGAGAGGAAATTGGCTGGGCATTGGCCAAAACTGGTCCAAGCCAGCTGGAACAGAGGGACATCAACCCAATATCAGCAGAAATAGTGCAGATCACAGAAATTAGACCTCTGGCATCAGGAGCTCACACGTGCTTCAGGGATTGCAGTGACAGCTCAACTCAAGAGGGACAGATGCATCTGGCTGAGGCTCAGGGTAACAGGACTTATTGCTGTGCATTTAGGCTTTGTGAACTTTTATTTACAATGCTGGGAAACATGCATTGCTTATCCTAGGGGTCTCCTTCTAGTATTACATGACATGACTTCCGCTGTGTGTGTACCCTGCTTACACTGAAATGTTTGAGTAGCCAATCCAAGCTCTCAAAAGTTAGGAAATGCCAAAATTCATGCAGCTCTCATTCACCTCTCTCATGCTTGGGGTCATGTTGTTTTACTGCCTACACATCAACCAAAGCACTAATTAGTTCAAGATATGCAAATTGTTTTAAAAAGCTAAAAAGCCTAGTTTGCAATTTAAAATGGGATCCAGATGCCCTCATCACTTCAAGGGAGAAAAAAAGTCATTAAGTGGTAACTGGATTTTTGTGTTACATGGCACACATCCAGGCTGAACTTGCACATAAAAATAAACTTCATGAGTTCATTGTTCTGAACTTACAGCCAAATGTCCTGTTTGTCTTCTGTTGATTTTAAATGTTTTGTGACTAAGTTGCATAAAACATACTTTTAAAAAAAACCCAGTAACAGTAACTAGCAAAATCTAAATAATACAATTATTTGTTTCTTTGCATGCTTCTAGATATTGCACAACCTCTGGATGTTCTGAGAGAATTAATGTGAAAATAGCCTAAATATTCACTTATTTCTCTGTTCCCATAGAAACTCTGACAGCAATGATTCATACCTAAGAATTATTAAGTCCCTGACCGTGCAATTTGTACTGTTCTTCTCCACAAGGTTCCAATAGCTCACACATTGTACTGCAGAGAAAGCTCACCTGAAGGACAGATTATCTATTTTTGTTTGTCAGCTTCACTTTCTTGGAAATGCTCAGCCTTGTTTTTTCACCATGGGTGATTTGCAAAAATAAAAGAAAAATAGAAAAAAAAAAACCCTAAGCAGGATAAAACCCTAGAAAGAGGAGAGGAAGAGGGAGAGGGAGAGGGAGAGGGAGAGGGAGAGAGGGAGAGGGAGAGGGAGAGGGAGAGGGAGAGGGAGAGGGAGAGGGAGAGGGAGAGGGAGAGGGAGAGGGAGAGGGAGAGGGAGAGGGAGAGGGAGAGGGAGAGGGAGAGGAGCACAGCCACTGTCTCGTATAGCAGGAGAAGGGTCAGCACACCAGCTGGGACAGACTGAGGAGGTAGAGCCCTGACAACCTCTCTCCTGACTCAGGCTGGTCCTTGCCTGGCTTTTTGTACTCTGCACAGCTAGAATGTCTTCCCCAGAACAGCTGGGAAAATGAAAACAGCAACTGACAGAAAAGTGTCAAGCAAAAAATGGACCCCTCAGCACCAATCTGGACACATGCCCTGTCTATATAATTTCCCCCTCATACTCGGTATTTCCCTGGAATTTGGACTTTCAAAGCTTTTCAGTTCTTAGTCTTTGTGCCAAGACCATCAACTGAGGTGGCAGAGATGCTGATTTTTATAGTACTTTGGCATTAAAACACTTGACTGGAAAAGCTACCTAAGAAAATCAGTCCTGTCCATGGCACAGTAATTGAGGGGCATCACTTACCTCCTCAGCAACACAGTGCTGGCTGAAAGAAACACAATGAATGGCTTCTCTGATGGAAGAGGTGAGGTGGCTGCAGCTCATGAGGGTTTTTATAGAAATGAAAATAATTTTAATTCTCAGAATTACAATTTTTTATCAACATTAAAGTATATTTTTGGCTAGAGAAAAGTATATTTTTGGCTAGAGTGTTGTGGGTAGTAAATGATTAGTAAAACATATTTCCATTTATAGATGCGTTAGAAAATTAATCTATCGTATAACAGAAAATAAAATTATATAGGCAGGGACCTCTCCCACTTCAATATCTGTAAATGCAGTTTGGTTGGCTCAATTAACAAGTTCTGGTGGGATTGTGCCATGAGTAACCATCAGCAGGGCAAGGGATGGAGGAGTACCGCTGGAGTTCATTAATGAAAATGAGATTGAGCGTACACCAAGCATGAGTTCCTACCAAGCACTGAGCTGTGTGCACAGTTGGTCACACCAGCAAACAACACCTGGTGAGAAGCATCCTCAAGATCAAGATCAGAACAGAACAGTGAGCTCCATTATGCTTACAAATGATATACAAAACTGGTTTGGAGTAGATTTCGCTCTTGCTCTTATTAGGCCTTACTTATGTACCATTTGGGTGTACAGGGTAATTTACAACAGGCAGAATTTTTCAAGCACAGCATAATTCCCACGAAGTGCAGAGAGCCCAGGAGCAGTGGCAGTTTCAGTACAGCAAAAATAACTCAAGAAGGCACCACATGGGCTCTGTGACACACGATCACACCATGCTGCTCACTGCAGCAGATTGCATGGGTCAGGCAGAAGGAAAGGGTTTTCACTCAATGACCAATTGCAGAAAGGGAAGGCCCCGTGGGTGTGATCCTGATGAATAAGTAAAGGTAATGTCCAAGCTGGAAGTGTAATTTAAAGCATTAACGCTGTAATTTCAGTATCAGGAGTATAATTTAAACCCCTTGTGGACTGCAAGTATTGTTTTTGGAAACAGAGAAAGACTAAGTGGAGGGTAAGCTACCAGCCAGGAATATCCAACACAGATCAAACGTCTGCCTAACCACGTGGTGTGTTGATGTGGCAGCTTCCAGTGTGCCTCAGAAATCCAAAGTGAGGGTGTCTGTGACACAAGATAACAGTTACTGTAGGCTGAAAATACAGAGCTTTTTGTCCAGAATTTAGGCTGCTTGGCTATATCTACTGGAGTATATCTATTACAGTGTCAAGGTGCGTTCCCAGTGCTCGAAACTTAATCATGTGTATTGTTAATTTATTAGAACAGTTACTGGCAAGCCTTCAGAACACCCTACTATCACAATCTGCAGGTGTGGTTTGGGAGTTAGCAGAACCTTGAGACCATTCCCAGCTGCTGTTTTCCTGCAGCCAGTGCTTGGGGGAGAGAGGTGATACTGTGGGTGGAGGTGGCTAATCCCTGCCAGCTGCTAGAACAGTCCTGGCCGTGTTCAGCCCACCACTGGGGATGTAGCCCTTGCATCTTGTGAAAGATGAGCCAGCTGGGAAGACCTGAAGTCAGATCAAGTTTCATTTTAGAGTTTATTTTGCCACCACTGATTTTTCAGGGAGCTGAATCTCTAAGGAAGAACAGGTTCCCTCTCTTCAGTTTGTAATGATGCATCTACTATTGGCAGTCAATTCATTGATCATTTGCAGTTTAATTAAGTTAAGATGGTTGATTTAATGATGCCACAGAAATGGTTAGGACTTAATGACTGTAGTCTGGCACAGAGAAGTACACAGAAGATGGTGTGACCACACATTTTTGCAACTAGCCTAAATCTGCCTAATACAGGACAAAATACAACACATTCATGCAATTATTAGGAGAAGACCGCCAAGAAACTGTTCACAGGATGCCCATCTCTCCTAGGAATAACACTTGGTATGGCCAGTCCCCGTGTTCAGCATGTCTCATGGGGCTGACACATGGTGTCCTTTCATCTGTTTCTAGTTCCTGTCACTCAGCAGGATTTGCTTGTGGGAACCTGAGAAATCCCAAGCTCAGCCCACACAAGACAGAGATGCTGCTGACAGGTTTGGAAAAGAGCTCAGAGCTGGCAGGGTTTGCACTGACCAGCCAACCAAGACTGTACATCTGCTCTCTGTTCATGGTTTACAGACTTTTATTGCTTTTTATAGCAACAGATGCTTTAAGTGGCACTTTTTGTCACACCAGTGCTTTCTCACCTCTGCTTGGTCAAAAACCTACAGGCTTTCCTTTAAGGTGTGGAGCTTGTTAATGATGCCCAGGCTGTACCCATCTCAAAAGAAGGTCACTGCAGTATTTTTGGCAGAGGAGGAAATACACATTGAGTTAAAACTATCTGAAGATGGAAATTTACAACTGGTTGATGAAAGATGTCTTATTAGAAGCATGAAACCAATGATCTGCAAGAGAAACCAATTACCTTTTGATATAAATTATCGCCTCCTTCTCCATCCATGCTGCAGAAAGTTGAGCTATAGATCTCAGACTACAGGAAGGAAGGGAGACTGAACGGCAGGCTATGATGATGGAATTCAACCTGGTGCTTTATCTAAAATCAGCTAGTTCAGTACATACAAGTCTGCAGACTTTCAAAACATACAATTTTAAAAATTTGGATAGAGGTTGGGGGAAAAAAAAAATGGGGAAGTATCCAAGGAGAATGGGTTATTCTACCTGATTATCACTAGGGTTTTTTAGGGTACATCTTTGTTTTTAGAACCAAGTACAAGTCTTTAAGGGATGAGAGAAAACTTTAAATTATAGCACAGATTAGAATAGGTACTCCTTCCTTCCTTCCTTCCTTCCTTCCTTCCTTCCTTCCTTCCTTCCTTCCTTCCTTCCTTCCTTCCTTCCTTCCTTCCTTCCTTCCTTCCTTCCTTCCTTCCTTCCTTCCTTCCTTCCTTCCTTCCTTCCTTCCTTCCTTCCTTCCTTCCTTCCTTCCTTCCTTCCTTCCTTCCTTCCTTCCTTCCTTCCTTCCTTCCTTCCTTCCTCCCTCCCTCCCTCCCTCCCTCCCTCCCTCCCTCCCTCCCTCCCTCCCTCCCTCCCTCCCTTCCCAACAATAAGAACAGCTGGGCCTACACTAGAGGCCATACCAGACTGAAATGAGGCAAGGGTAGCAGTTTCTCAATGTTTCCTTCATTTTTGTTAAGAAACCTTGTCAAATCTCCTTAAAGGAGAGATATCAGTGACTTCAGAGCACCAGATGGTTTGAGATAGACAGATGACAGGATCACAGATGATGCTGAGTTGGAAGGGAATCACAAGGTTGATCAAGTCCAGCTCCTGACCCTGTACAGGACAATCCCCAAGAGTCACAATGTGTGCCCAAAAGTACACACACAAATGGCAAAGCTACAACACACTCACAGTCCCTCACACTCCAGAAAACCAACTCTCAAGCAAGAGGCTTTGAGGTTGCTGGAAGGTGTCAGGACCACCTGACACCCACTTCAGTGGCTGGGCATCCCTCAGATGCAAGGGCTCAGCACTTAGCTTGGTGTATGAAGGGTGGAAAGGGGCAATCCAAACACATATCTGTGCATGGGGACTAGGCACAGCTTTAGGACAAACCTTAAAATAATGAAGAGTTATTTTTAAAGTAAAGTTTGCATTGGCTCATTTTAATTTGTCCATCTTATTCTTTCCTTGATATTTTCTCATCAGTAGTGGTTAGACACAAAGTTTTTTGGGCTAGAACTGCTAACTAGCTTGCCAAACAGATTTGGATGAAGGCTTTTTACACAGATTGTAAATATAAAATTACTACAAATAAGCCACAGAAACGACTTTAAGGATCACTTTCCTCTTGCCATCCCTTTCCCCTCAGCAAGACATGCTGTGCTCGCTGTCCTTGTAGCCAGCAGCTGCAGGCAGCAGGGGACTTTCCAAGGAAGTCCCCTGTAGGAGGCACACAGGACAAGAAGCAGCTCCCTGGGGCAGCCACAGGGATCATCCGATTTTCCAGAGCATGGCAGAGGAGCATTACCACAACTGGGTCACTGTGCCACTGGTGACCATAACAAGTAAAGTACAGCAATTCAGTCAATTATCTGTAATCCAGGATAAACAAAAACTCATTTTCATTTAGCATATTCCCTGAAGTGTCTAATTACTCCTTTCCAACTTTTTACTAGAATAAACACTTTTGTTATTAATGTAAAGGAAGCAATCTGTCTTTGAGTGCACTTTTTGTTTTCTTCCAAAGGCTGTCCACAGGGAGGAATTAGCATGATCCTGAGCTAAACCGTGCCTTCATTTGCAACAGAGCAGCCCCACTAATTTAGAGAAGTCTTCAATTTCCCTGCCTCTCCCATGTGGTAAGGCTGGAATAAATTATTAAAAATGCCAGCCCTCCTCTTTCCTTTCTGCTGGTGTGGGAGAAATGGGTCTTGAAGGGAACCCACGTGGGTTCTTCTGGAGCTGTAATACTGTGAAAAGAAGGGAAGGAAAAGGTTGGAAACACACTCATGGATGGGGGTCATGTAAATTAGAATCTGGGAATTAAGAAGCATTCACTGGATATCATAAACTTTGTCTCCAATGGGGTTTTTCCCCTCCAATGGAGAGAGATATTAGTCAGACAACAGTCAGTAATTCAGGTGTTAAGGTGTTTCAGATGACTGAGAGCAGGTGTCTTTGACCAGAAAAGCAAAGCAGGACAGCATTGCTATATATCCTTTTAGGTGATCAGCGGACCAGTTCCCACAGCTCAGATTGCCTATGGGTGGGGCAGGGATCATATGCTCAGAAGCAAAGCTAGCCACCTTAAGATCAATATGCCAGTTAAAACATTAAAGTACCTTGTGCCCTTCATGCAATAGTTGCCAATTTACATCTATTACTGCACAATCTGTTGAATTCTATATAAAATATTATAAGGCCAGTTTCTGATTATTTACTAATATATTGTAATAAAAAAGCCCTGCTAATATGCTTACATGGGGCTTTAGGTTATTAACAATTAACCAGGAAAGATTCTTTCTAATCTCATTGGAAATGAGGACCAAATCCAACTTTAGAGATTCACTTTTCTATTTCTGTTTGCTCCTGCTACTAAAATAATCTCCTTAGGTGAGCGCTACTGTAAATGCTTTCATAGGTTTTGCCAAGGACTCATCATCATCTGTCCAAACTACCCATCTGCAACTCTACTGGAATAACAGAAGAACACTAAAGCAACTGAAAAACAAAAGCAGTACTGGGAGAATAATGAAGTTCTGATCATTTGCAGCCTGCTTTGATTTTCCTTTTGTTTGCATTTGTCAGAAGACTGGGATATGCCCCTGCCGAAGGGGAGATGTGCTGCGGGTGGAACAAATGCGAGCAGGCAGGGACTCGATAAGGTAGACACAAGCATCTGCTCTCAACATGAAGCCAAGCTCCTGGCCCCTTGGCAAGACTGCTTTCTTAGGTCCATGCTCATCATGGTGATACCTGCAGCCTCTCTGAGGATAGGCCACTGGGATGGCTCCCTCCATCCGATGCTAAGTGAACACATGTAAGGAGGTTAAAGCTGCAGCATAGTCAATAACCAGTTTCTTCCCAAGCTTAACTAACTGAGGTATGTATTTTCAGCTACATGATGCCTCTGTAAACAGACATGTTTTGAACCAGCCTAAGCAAGAGAACAGAGAGATGGAGAAAGGGGTAAAGAAAGCTCGGAAAATGAGAGTTCGGAAAGGCATGGAGATGCAGAGAGAAAAAATCATGCAGAAAAACTCAGCCATTTCTCTGAGAGAGAGATGGATGCTGCTCAGCAACAGCACTGATCCTCATGCAAGCAGGCAGTGCAGTTACTGCTCGTTGAAGGAATCTGTCATTAAGCAGGCAAATATTTTAAAACATCACAAAACTTTGTACCTTTTTTTTATGTACGGTTTTTGGGATGTTTTTAAACAACCATGTCAAGACCCTTGCCTGCAGGCTATTGTTGTCCACAGTGACTCTCCATCTGTCTCAGATGCACACAGGGAAAAACCACATTCATCATTATTGATTACTTTAGGTTTTGAAGGCCTTTGTAATGGAAAGGCCGATGTCAGTGTAAAACAATAGATATGGTGAGACCTTTCCCAGGCTTCTTTGTTTAGGCTCAGCGGGTGCCTCAGGCACTTTGTGTATATGTCTGAAGCAAACATCAGTCAGAAACCTGTCATGTCCATAGGATACAAAAAGCTGGTAACTCAGTGCGTGAGAGAATGTCATAGCCAGGGTCAAGTTTTCTTTGAAGACTGTGTCATGAGGGGAGACACGTTTTGGATTTTTTACTAAGACAAAAGTCAGTGTTGTTCATTTCTAGGATCTCAGATTGTCTTAAAACTACAGATAGGATCCAGAGTTGTGTTGCAGCTGGGACTTTCACATCATGACCACTCATGAACACTGGAAATCACCCATACTCACTGCTTCATTGCAAATCTTGCCCAGAAAATCAGCAGACAATGTTACTCCTGATAAGAAAACCCCCCGTACTTTAGCATATAGGAACAAACTGGAATACAAAAAGATGATATGCAAAACTGAACTGCAGTAGCAGTACCAGTTTCCATCGATTTGTTTGTTTCATCTACTATAAGAATCCAAAACAGCTGTGGTCAGATACCCTGCATTGTAAACTAATGCAGAATAAAGGTTAAAAGGCTTTTTACCTTTTGTCATCTTATTTACAAAACAACTGTAAACAGCTATTCCATTTGGAATGGAAGGCAATGGGAGGGAGAAATGGGAACAAATATTTAGAAATATACAAAGAAATTCAGCAAAGAAGTATTTTGCATAATTTTTTTCTTTCTTTTTTTTCTCTCACATTGTTCTTTATACAAATAAACACAGCATTTGCCCTCCATCTAACTTCACTATCAGAGGGAGTTTTTAACCATTTCCTTTTTTCTGTATCTGATTTTATCTAAAAATAAAATATTACATTTGCTATATTGAAATTTCACCTTGAGCTACTTATACAGAAGCTAGGGAAAATGTAGAAACAAAGAGAAAGCTGAAGATGGTAACCTAAAGACATTCTTTAAGTCTAGCTGCAGGACAGTCAACTAGAAAGCTGTCTGTGGAGTACACAGGCTCTTGGTCATGAGAAAACAGCTGTAGGAAAAGTATTATTGCTTTCTTTTTGTGAATTGCATCTTCTGAGATTAATTTCTGAATTTTATCAGTTCACTGAAAAAGTCATGTTTCTGAAGTCTGCATATCCACCCCAGCTGAATATTAGAAAACTGTAAGTAAACAGTGTTTCAATAACAGCAGCTCTATGATTCAGAATTTCTCCAGCTGGATTCATCAGATGTTTACCTCACAGACTGACCAGGAAAATTCCCATATTAGAATGTCTTGTTATATCATGGCTGGCTCACAGACATGTAGTAGCCTCCCACTGAGATAAGGGATGCAGACTCCTCTCAGAAGGTAAAACAAGGCCCCTCAAAAATGGAAAAATTTTGGGGCAGTAGCCATTCAATAGTGTTCCTGCAGGGTGTTCTCTGCAATGCCATCTGTGCTGTGTTTGGCCAAGTGCTCCCACTCACACAAACCCCACAGCCATGCCTAAAGCCAGCACTAGCAATGCCCTGCTTGATCCTTGAGAAGGCTGACCTAGAACAGAGGCTAGACAGAGTTAAGAATAAATTAGGTATTTATTGAAAGGCCTTAAAGGATACACCTTGGGCAGTACAAGAGCCTGCCCAAGGCTACACCCAAGATGGATCTAAAATGGTCACAAAATGGACAACTGGTCATGAGGTCTCAAATTTTTATAAGTTTTGGTCCATCTGCATATGAGGATTAATTGTCCAATCACTGTTTCAGGTTATGAAGTCCCATCCCTCTTGTTTTCTCTCTTCAGTCCAATGTTGTTTATGCTTCTGGGCCTGAAACTTGTAACAATTGTCCTTGGTATCAAGCTGGAAAAGGAATTGTCTACTTACTCACTAACACTTAATATGAAGCTCAAACCTAGGCTCAAACCTTTTCATATTCAAACACAGAATATGAAAAATATGAAAGCTAGAACTTAAGGCATCACTGTGGCCCTGTCTTTAAGGTTACTCATTCCTCTTCAGGTATTCTGTGGTGCTTTGCACTATTATCATTGTGAAGCTTTCTCGGAAGAGCAGTGAAGCCAAGGACTCCCAGGGCTGCATTTAGGTACTTGCATCCAAGAAAGATATTTGTACCAAAACAGTCTCCCAAAGCCCATTTTTATTTGGAAGTGGCTAATGGCAGGAGATTTTGTAACCATGCCTGCCCAAAAGTCATCTTGCCTCAGCACCTTGGGACTTGTTTGTTTCCACCCTCACTTCCAGGGTTTTTGCTGGCAAATAGAACAGTGCATGGGAACATTTCTCGTCAGTGGGATAGGTTTGTCTAGACTAATAAACTCTGAGGATGGCCCATGGTATTAGATATGCCCACATCAACCAACTTTCTCTCAGGCATCAGGAAGACCTTCATCCATGTGATCTATTAATGCAGATCTATCTGAAGACAACAAAATCCAGTCTGTCCCTGGGTTTGCCTGACCCTCACTGGCGCTGGTGTCACTGCGCTGGAGCCACATCAGCCTGCAGGAAGGAGTGAAAGATCAATACTCATTGAGAGTAAGAAAGCATCTGCATCCAGCCTGTCCTCCAGAGTGCTCCCGTGCCTTGGGGAGTGGGTTCTTATTCCCACTGAGAAGTCGATAGTGCATTTTTATCTAATGACTCTTTAATGGACATGCCTTCCTGAGGAGCTGGAGCAGGAAAACCAGTGTAATTGTGTCACAACAGAACAAGCTTTATGGAGCTCTATTTCCATTTAAAGAGAGGAATTTTTAATGATATTTATGAAGAGAAAACCTCATGCATACCATTAATTGCTCTAGTCAATGACTAAAGAAAGTAGTACATAATTCAAACATACATTTGAAAAAATATGGATGAATCAATACTAAGTTAATTTTTAAAAATGGCAAACTTCCAGGACTAATTAACTGCCTAGGCTGATATTCATGATAACAAAGATTGGTATATCCAAATTAGTGATGGATAAAACTTGAAAAAAATACCTGGAAAAATAATTCCCCCAAATGCTGATTCAAATCATCTGAAGTTAGTAAAAAAAATAATGCTGATTCAGGAAATATTTAATCTCCTTAAAAAGGGGAAAATATATTTTTTGTTACAAATACTTTCAATGCTTTAAAATAAATGGTAAATAAAGGTGTGTAATCCTGAAAGAAAGAAAATTAGGTCTTATTTATCAGCTATTTGATTAATTATTTAAGCTTATTCAAGTGTTAATTTTGGAATTCAAGCAAATGCTAGGATTGTACAAAAAATACTATGGCACATCCTTCTTTCAAACAAGCTAATGTATTTTCATGGGACTTTTTGAACATGTGTTCAAAGCTGGTTTTGGGATGACATGGGAAGATAAAAACATGGGCCATGCTATGTTCCACTTCAACATACTCAGAAGTTTACAGTTGCACTCTTATTTTTAAAAATTTATATTTTCCCATATTTTTTTAATGTTCTATTCTATTGATGTTTTTCTAGTACTATTTTTCTAGGCTGTTGATGTGCACTCAAAAGTCCACATGTAATTCCTACAAAAAATCATGTCTGTGTTCATGGCATCTGCTACTGTAATGTCAGATACAAATAAGTATGATAGCCTCATTCTTAAAAGGCTGAGACTTTAAGTGGTAGAGCTGTGAGAAAACAATTGGGACTCAGAATGGAGCTATCTGCAGACTAAGGTAAGAGTCAGGGTTAACGGAGGGCAGAATCAAACAGGTGAAACACCTCTGAGGACAACTACAGGAGAAACAGCAGGGACCACAAGGCTTCCAAATCCAGAGCTGCAGCTGCAGCTGTAAGATCATCTTTCAGTCAATGATACATTCGAGGCTGCTCTTTTTTTTACTCCTCTTTTTTTAAAGCAGACTTGAAATTCGTACCTCTGTCAAGAATTCAGGCTTGAACATGTTCACCTCAAAATTATGACAGCATTTATATGACAAGATGCTGCTTCATAGAAACAAAGAATGGAAAAAACCCTTCTAACAGAGTGTCTGTGATTTTAGCTCCCACTGAGTACAAAAATAAATGAAATAATTTAGTTTTCATATTTCCTACCTAGATGAACACCAACAAGCATTAATACTAATTTTTGTGAGCTATTCCAGAGTAAAAACAGAAGGAAGCTCTAGGTGTACTCACAGATTAATCGGTAACTGTCAATCAGGACAGAATCAGTTTGCTTCATGGTAAAATTGAAATAGTTTGTCTTTCACTGAATTTTTTCCAAAACTATAGAAAAGCACGTTATCTACCCTGAAGTAAAAATACATCTCTCTTGGTAAAAAACATTCCACATGGATTTTACAGTGAGTACTGAAAATTATATATTCCTTCTCATGCCATTGTATTGATTGCTATGTAAAATTACTGAGTTATTTCATCTGTCACTGTCTTTTGAAGGTTATGCAACTTAAAATAGTTAAACTAACCTTTAGTTTGACCTTTTTGAGCCATCAAAACATTATTGGAAGCAGCTCTGTTTAACCATTGATGATTTTTAGGTACATTTGAAGGAATATCTGAAAACTGAAGGCCAGTGTCTCCTTTGGGAAGATTAAATTCCACTTCCTACACAGTACTCTCTAACATTTTAAACTTACTTTACTGAAAGTAAATCAGTCATCAATGAAGAATATTTTCTACCATTTATGAAATGAACAAGCCAAGCAAGCAAAAACCATTAGTTAGCCACGCGCTTCTTCATCCACTTGACCCCCCACAAAGACAGATTCTTTTTGAAGGAGTTTACACATTATATAGTCTCAAAACCAGCCTAGTGAAACAGTTGTGAGAGTGAATGCAGATAAAAAGTATGAGGTAACAAACCACACTGTGGTGGGGATAAACTAGGCATTAAAATGTGAGCCCTCACAGTTTTAGCAAGCTCTGAGGGAAACAAACAAAATTGGAGTACCACAGTAGGGCAAGAAGAAGGGAATTCATCTAAAGGCTGAATATTTTTCTTCATATAAACAAGTTCACTGCATATTAAATGTCTGGTAGTCATAATACATTCTTGTAAAATGGAAAAAAACCCAGCCAACCACTTTTAGATTTGGTCCTTTGTGCAGTGATTTAACGGGAAGGGAGTGGTGACCCTTTGCAGAGCAGTGATCTGGAACTGTGGACCTGACAGAGGGAGGCTGGCAAGGGCTGTAGGCTGATGTCATTGCTGCCTAACAACACATTCCTGGCTTGCCTTGGTATTTCTCGCTGGACTGACTATGTTCCATTTGTCAGAATTCTTTGAATTGTGCAGCAACAAACATATGCACAGTTAATTTACTCATATTATATATTTAACCTTACAGTGTCCTGGTTTGCCTTATTCTAGTGTTATTGCTGGTACAATGCATTTATTCCACTTCCTATCTATAAGAGTGAATGTAAAGGATTTTAAAAGAATATCAGTAAGCATTTCAAGCCTTGATATACAAACATTTTCAGAGAAGAGGCTAATTATGAGTCTTCCTCCTTTTGCTCCAGTCCAAAACTCCCATGTCTTTTATAGGAAATATCTCAAGGTTAAACCCTACCTGCACTGAACAGGAGAAAATGTCTTAATAAGATAGATATTGTATGGGGAGGAGACACATTTTTCATCTTTGTTTTCATTTTGAAATACTTAGTTAAAAAATAGAGCTATCAGATTACTTAAAACATGTTTCTTTGTACTGTCCATGCTAACCACTCCTTGGTAATTATAAACATAAGACAGTCTCCTTCCTCTCAGATATGTCCCACAAAGTCATCTATAACTTCCAGAAAAGGGTAACCAAAGCCTAAACAATTACTTTGATTGCTTTTCAATATGAGTAAATGTGGTCATTTTTAAAGGACAAGTTCCTTTTGTTTATTACCAATAAAGAAGATGTAAAGGAGTAAGAAGATAACATTTGATCCAGTAAGACATAATTTCCATTTGGTCTTTGTTCTGTGCAGGTGAGGAGAATTATGTGCATCAGGACTTGCCAGTCCAAGTATGTTGCAAGGAATAAGATCGCTTCTCCATGCTGTTCCCTTGCATACATTAAGCTTTCCTGCCAAGAAGTGTGTAACTGTGGATTTGCTGTCAGGATTACTCTGGCAGACAAATAGAGCTGCATGTGCAAAGCAGCCATGCATACAAAGTGGCACTTTGGCTTTTGGATTTTTTGGCTTTTTGAGTCCTGTCCACTGCTCAAACATGGAGATTTATGTAAGATCCTACTTTTCTGCTACCCAGTATTTCTCCTTCACTGATTAAAGCCAGTGTTTTAATTTGGACTCAGATTTCTACAGAATGTTCTTCACATAAAACCGTCCACATCAATGAGACATTTTTTTGCTTGGTGGAAGATCAGGAGACAGAGACCCAATATGCACCCACATATGTAACATGTAACAGCCTTTGTTCCCTTTATTTCACAGAGCAGTTTAAACGTTTTTAAAAGACAGACACACCCTGTCATCTAGGTTATCTAGGCACTTAGTAGCAATGACAACTAATATCTAATTCAAAACCCAGAGGTATTGTATTTGAAAATGTTGACCTAGTGGCTTCACATGTGTACTTGAGCACCTAGCTATGGTCAATATGGAAGCTCTGAGGCAGGGAAGTATTTTACTTGGTAAAATCATTTCCCTTTAATTTGTATAGGGATAGAGCAAACAAACTTACTGTGAAGAGGGAAGTTAATTCAGCTTTGGGTGGGAGTAATTGAGTTTAGCAGGAATTCTATTAGTGATGAGGAAGGGGACTCAAAACACTGTGTGAATTATCTCAGGCTGTAGTTCTGCAGCTCAGCTGCTCCATTCTCCATTCTCTGGCTCCAGTGCTGCAGTATTCACATTAAAAAGAGCAAACACAAAACAGTGAATTTTCCACAGGTTTGTCTGCAACCAGTTATTGTGGTAGCCAAGTAATAACTGCAGTAGTTCAAGTGCATTTCTCTATCTGGAGAAGAGCTTCTGACATACAGAAGCCTTAATGCTCAGGTCTCTGCTGAGAAGGCGGGATTTATTCTTTGCACATTGAAGAGTTTCAACAAGCTGGATAGAGCTGAACTATTTAAAATGAGTTTATACCATTTGAAGAACAAACAGGTTGAGTTTGGTTTCTTATTTTCACTGTTTTTCAAAGAACACCCTTTAGTCTACAGAGGTTCTCCAGTCATGGGCAGAAGAAGTGGTGCTCTAAAGGAGCTGGCTGTCCAGCGTGCCACTGCACAGGCACCGCACCAGTGCCGGCACAGGGGTGCCAGCTAACCCTGTCCCAGTGGAGTGAGTAAGGTCAGCCACTGGAATATCACCAAGTTGCTCTGCACCCAGCTGTCACCCCAGCACAGTGCCATCCTTCACGGAGTCAGGGGATCCAGGGGGAGCCATTTCAGGGGATCACAGCTGGAGCAGCTCACAGAATGCACCAACCCAGCCGTGAGGGAACTTCATTTTGTGGCCGTACCACAAGAGCAGGGCAAAGGGAAGACAGGTTTGAGCCTACTACCTACTGTCATCTTACTCACCAGAAAAGCAAAGCTCTGAAGTCACAGTAATGATCAACATGCTATGACTGAGAAATCTAAATACATGTCTATTCCAGAAGACTGAACTTGAAAATGCTTCTTCTGACCTTTCTCAAATGCCGTTCTTTATTGTAGCCAAGTAGAATTCCAAGCAGTTTAATCAGAGAAAGATTTAGAGTGGTGATGGATGTGTTTGAGGGTTAGGACTGTTTTCCAGTTTGGTAGATGTTTTAAGCATTAGCTGAGCAATGTTTTTTTAAGGCTCATCCTAGACCTCTGACCAACTCAGAAAGTTGTTTCCCTATACCATGCCATCCTCATCATGTCAAGGAAGTTTCAAGAGGCTTTCTCTTTTATTCCAGTCCACTGGCACACATTTCATCTTGTCACGCAAAGGAAAGCAAGCAAGGCAGTGGAGGAGGAGTGTGAATTTACTCCACTTGTCTAAGCTCCCAGGAAGGTCATGAATGTCCTGATCACTGGATGTGACTTGACATGGTACTTGGAGTGAAGGAGTTTAGCAGGTGGTAGAACTGTGGTGATATGAAGCAAACATTGTATCAGGGATTTCAATTTGTGTCTGCATGCACAGGTGTCATGGTTAAGCCCTTCCATTTCAGGAGGCACTTCTGATCCTAAGCACTCTTCATTTATCAAAGATAACGAGTAGAAAATATGAAATGCAAGATAGAAGCTAATTGCTGTAACAGCCGTTCTTATAGACAAATTGCCAATGATATTCTCTGTCTTCATCAGGGCAAAAGAACAGACCCAGTTCCAGCCATAAATGCTTTTCCTACTAAACAGCCATCAGACATTTTACCCCACGAAACTGAGACAGAATAGCTGTTTATACTGTTTACAAATGAAGTGTACATCATCTCCCCATAACTAACTGGGTACACAATCACAAGGGTGCCTTTGCTATCCTGGACCTGTGGATGTCATTCAGCACAGTCCTGAGAAAACTGTGCACTCCCATCCAGGAGCCCATGGGTATGACACAGCCCTTCTAGCTCCTGTCTGCATGCGTGTGTTGGGAAAATCTTTTTTATGGAAGATGTGGGTGCCTTTCTCCACACTACAGTTGTTTTTCTTAAGCCCTTAAAGGTTTTTACAGCAGGAACCTCTCTTTTTGTCTCTGTACTCACTAGGCTGAGGCAAGACACTTCAATTGCAGGGAGGTATCTCTATTCAAAATCTCTTCAAAGGTATCTTCTTCCTTTGACTTAAATCTGAATCCCAGACTCCTTAGGCACTTACCAACCTAGGAGAGAATGACAAGCTTCCCAGCTATCTGTCTGCTATCAAAGGCAGACAGAGGGACGATTACTCTCACTCTACAGCCCAGGGAGCAGCATTATTATTTACAGGCACTGTTAAGAGCAGTCTGCCTTGTGAATTCTGTTCTGATCATGTCTATCAGTCATTAAACTAGCAGAGAAACTCTGTGAATTGTGCATGCGCTGTCTCTTTCAAGCAGATTACACTCCTACAGTATGTTGTCCTCCTGTTTTACTACTATAATAGAAGGTATATTAAATTGAAAAAAATCTAGGGAAAAAATTGTTTACTTTAGCTCTCTTGTTCCCTCTTGGAGACTGGAGGGAAAGCCATGACAGTATGAAAAAATATATTGTGATTATGAAAGCCTTGGTAGATCCTTATTTAGGAAAATGAGTGTGATTCAATACCATGGTGTACAATGTGCTTCCTACAAAAGAGTCTTATTGGGAGCCATTGGCTCCAAATGAACAGCAGCAATGCAGCTGACTCAGAGAGGAAGAAGACCAGAGGTTAATGCTAAATAACTACTTTTAAAGGAATCTGTATTTCTTAAGAAAAAGAAACTAAAGTTGTAAACTAACTGCATAACAAATTGTAGGCATTTTACTGCTAGGTGTTGTGCTAGCTTCATGGCTTATGGCTCTGCTGTCTGTGTAAATTACAAAAGAATGGAAACATTTATATATAATAATATATATATATATTTCTTTTAATATATATCAAACTACAAAGAAGCAATTAATCAGTGAGCAATATGTGAAGTTCTCTTAGTGGAAATGGTATTTCCAGAGAACATGGAGTGAAATCAAGCTTCCTCTATTTGAGGCTGTCAATTAAAAGAAGGGTTTTAATCAGGGCGCTTTCTTGTATAGGCTTCCTTGTATTTACACACAAAATTCTTGAAAAGCTCACTTTTAAGTATACAAAATGAAAACTTTATCTTGCATCAAGTTCTTTAACTGGGTACCCTCCAAAATCATGTAGCTATCTCCCAGCATCTTGATTTGTGTTGTACCTAGCCCATAGTGTGGAGCAAGAGCAAGGAAAATGCAAGCCAGAGGAAGTACTACACGGGGAAGTTCTCCACCTGGGCCTTCTTCTTCTGTCTTCTCAACAACTGCCAAACAAGCATTTCAGAAGAACTTGGAGAAATGGAAAAGGGGTTTATTCTCCTGTGAATTAAAAGAAAAAAAAGTAATTTTCCTAAACACCACACAGCTATCACTCAAACTTCTACAGATGGATAATAATGTATGTGGTATTTTAGAAGACAGTGTTCAAAAAATCTCCCACCTTTTTTTTTTTTTTTAAATAGCTTTTTGAAGTGAAAATTGTGTTTTGCCAGACCCATACTTTTGCCTGCAAAAGTTACTGATTTTATTGGTGTTCTCCATGCACCTATCAAGTCTAAAAAAACCCATTTGTTTTATTCACACCCTCCACTTTTTTCTTTCATTCACCAGAAGGAATTTGCATTTGCACCAGAACAACTGATATCTAAGTTCTCCCTTTTCCAATTTAATTCAGGGGGCAAAATAAAAAGTAAAGAAAAGAAATTCAGTCTTTATTGACCAATGACTCATGATAGAACTCTTTGTGTGCACTCTCAGGATAAATTCATGAGCCACAGGAAAATGTGTGTTAAACTAAACTACTCAGTTAGTTAGAGAATGCTCAGCTGTGCTGTGAAATGGTTACAGACCATAATTTAAAGGAAATTTGCCAGGTCAAATCAATCAAGTGTTGTTCTCAGAAGCAACAAGTTTCACTCAAAAAGAAAGTATGAGGACTTCATACTCTTAGGTAACTGTGCAGCATGTGATTTCCTATTCAATGTGTGCCATTCCATATTAATGGCAGAAAAAATGCAATCTTCTAGCAGTCACTGGAGGATATGGTAGGTTAAACAAGGACTGGTTCTTTAAACAAGATCTTTTAAAAACAGCGGGGAAGGTGCAGAATCATAATTTTCATTAATCATCTAAAAATAAGTCCAGAATTGCTGCCAAAATTTGTAGGTATCACAAAGGTTAGAAGAGCAGTCAGAGCAATTTGTATCTCCTATACACCATGGCCAGTGAAGCAAAATGTGTTTTCAAAACAGAAGCTTGGGCAACTGGGAAGAAAGAGTGGAGATCAACCCTCCACAATGGGGAACTGCCTTGGGGCTCTACAAGACAGCTGACTGTGCAGAACACCTCAAATTTAAAAGCTTAAAAGATTTTGGGGTGAAGAAACAGAAACAATACTGAGTAGCAAAGGGATGGCACTTTCTTTTCATATGGCACACATAAGCACACTGCTAGAACAGTGTCCTTTGGGGAGATCCAGCTTCAAAAAAAGAGGCTGAAAATCTGCAAAGAGCTTAGGGATGGATGGTTAAAGCAGGAAAATGCAGCTGCCTGGTGGAGACTGAAAAACCTTATCTATTTATGTTTATTCAAGTGGTTAAGAAATTACTTGATTACAGCCTACATACATTTACAGTGAGAAGGGTCATTATTGAACAAAAATAATGGCTAATGAGAAGTACTTGGAAGATGAAATGCAACAAATTCAAGCCTTGGACTCTAAAGTTCAGTGACTATAACAAATCAGCAGTTAATAGATGTGTACCAGATTTACCATCTGTTAAAGTTTTGAGGACAAAAGTCAATGGGGATTGAGGTTTTCTCACCTGCCCCTCTGTGGAGCATTACATTGCAGAAGCACAAGAGAATGAGCCCAGAATAGAGTTTCTACTTGTCCACACCAGCAAACCCTTAACTCACTCCCTGACTCCCTGCAAGCAGCTCTCCCTGAAACACACACGTGTTGTGGCCAGTTCAGACATACTCCTGCGCCCTGCAATATCCTCAGGATATGCAAATGATGCAAATTTTCCACAGCTGAGGAACAAAGAACAAATAATTCCATCCATTTGAGCCTAGTTTCCCTTATCTCTGCTCATAATAACACCTCCCCTTGCTTTCTATACCAAATAACACTGTTTTATGCTGCTGTACCTTTCACAGTTTTAGGTTACTGCACATAATAAGCCAACTCTGGCTACCCCTTTACAACCATTCTGTTAGACATTCAGACACAACAAATTCAGAACTATCAAAAATGCTAAATGAAAATGCCACTGCAGCAAGGAACCTGATGCTATAATATACATATATAATATACAAAGTATATAGCAATGTATTATAATGGTGTTATATGTTCTATATATATAAAAATATATTTTATATATTTATATTTTTGTGTGATGTTATGTATAAAAATATACATCTGTAATACAATATATTAGACAAAATTTGTCAAAACCTCTTTTTCTGTTGCAGAAAATGTGGCTGTTCTGGCATGATATCAAGTGTGCATTTCCTCTCATGATTAAAAAATTTATTAATGATCTTTGAATCAGCCAAAGCCTCTGCAAGTAGAAGTATAGCTTCATATCATCACAATGCTGGTAAAAGAATTTTTCTTTGTAAAATACAGACACAAAGGCAATATTTATAGGTACCTGTAAATTGTCTAAAATTACAAGCAAGCAATTTTTACATTCTTACTCTTTAGTCCATTCCCAGGTGCATGACAGTCGTCCCATGAGCTCCCTGAATGCTGATCACCAGCACATCCCTGACCTCTACATACTGCACCGTACCATCATTAATGTTTCTATGCAAATCATCTTGACCTCAGGTGGCCATTCATCCCAAAATCACTGACATGACAGAGCGTGAGACTTGAAACTCACGTCTTTAAAGGAGCACAGAGCCCTTCATCTTCCAGCTGACACACACTGTCCCATAACTGCTTCCTCCGAGAGATGGTAGCCTGTCTCCTGAGCCCATACATTTACAGATGGAATTGGTGGATTGTCACTATGAGGGGGCAGGGGGTATCAGAATTTGTGTTATTAATTGCTTAAGGCAACAGGCAGGATAATAATTGATAACATGGTAGGGATAGTAAGAGTCACCAAAAAATGTATTCATTACCAGAGGTGGCTGACTGTCAAAGCTGGTAGGAGTATTTTATTCTGTTGTTATGGCAGACACATAGCATGACAGAGAAAAGTCTTGAATGTCTCACCCTGAGTGGCTTCTATTCAAAGCACTGTAGAGTGTAGTATAATGCAGAATTTCTGGCGAAGTAATGCACATTTCTGGCCAAATAATCATAACACGTTTGGTAGTATCAACAAAGCCCAAATAAATAGGCATAGAGATGTAAAAAATCCCAAAAGAGAAAATATAATCCCAACATGAAAATAATGATTGACACAGCTGGCATCTTTAAATTTGTATCACCTACATATGCTTTACAGGAAGGTCTCTTCTGAGTAGGGAGCATTCCATCCAGTAGTTATGCCTGAGGTTCAGGATTAGCTCTGCAGCTCATAAAATAATTTAGGAAGGTTGGTTTCCTATGAAATTGCATTATTTGTTTCTTTCTTTCTATTCTACTTATGCAGTAGGAATTTCTGTCCCTAATGTGTTTGTCTTCTCACTATGGCCCTGCTTAGGCAGTGCTGGCTCGGCAGCCCATGGGCACAGGCTGGCCAGCTGAGCTCTGGCTGCTTTTCCTTTCTCAGCAGCACAGATGTGTATCACCTCCTCACAGTGCAACTATTTTCATAAAACTCTAAATATAGAGGCTATAATGAGACTGTCACCCCTCTGACAGTTTGGACTTAAAGTGGCCAAGGATTTAGTAAGGTATGAGGAAAAGTGTGGGAAGGTGTTAGACAGACACTTGTGATCATGTAAGTTGCATATCCTTCAGAAACCATTCAGTAATTTCATGAGAGTGCTATAAAAGGCACAGAAAATATTTCTCAGCCTCAACAAGACACCTACAGAGCTCGCTCTGCTTAAGTCACCAAGATGGATATTGAGCGGTAACAGGGTTATATAGGCAAATAAATGCTCTCCCAAGAAGAATTTTTTTTTTTTTTTAATGTAGTAGAATCAAAGAGAATTAACCATTTCAATGTATAAAGACAGATAAATCTGAACTGATTAATTTCTGGCATGTAGTGGACAAGTTTTGGGTTCACCAGTCAGAGTGCTCAAGATGAGAGATGGTGACTTTAACAAAGGACATGACTTTGTCAGAGACACAACACCAGGCTCAGTGTAAAGACTGTCTAAGAAATAAATGAGAGTCCAAATAACTGAAAATGCCATTCTGGATGATCTTATGGGCATTTTTTTACTTTAAAAATCATTGAA
Source organism: Cyanistes caeruleus (assembly GCF_971803275.1). Lineage (NCBI taxonomy): Eukaryota > Metazoa > Chordata > Aves > Passeriformes > Paridae > Cyanistes > Cyanistes caeruleus. Next base: position 18,357,875 of record NC_141703.1, on the reverse strand, counting down.
TAAAAAATTAAAAGCCAAGTTAAAGTTGCCTGAAATCAAGATACGTAATAAAAGTGACAATATGCAATTATGTGTATGAGGATTAATTGTACACTACATTACTGGATTACAATGGCATGCCTTCCTGCCTTCCTTCTGGCTGAAGTATTACTTACAAAGGTTCATAAAGTGACTGATATACTAAAAAAGCTTAAAGTTTTGGCCACATTAGCCACAGAAAGGTTAGAGTGAACATTGCAACAATGTCCATATTAGAATATAACTTTACTGTTTTAACAAATCATGAGGCTGCAGCTCACAACAGCAATAGAACTACAGTGCTTATAAATCACTCCATAAAAGAGAGTGATATTTTTTTTTTTTACGATAGCAAGGCTATATTTCAGTCCCAAATGACCAAAACAATTCTTTGTTTAAATAGGAAGGAAGCTTGGGGGAAAAAAATGAAGGAAAGCTGGATATGCTGTGCTTAGAGGGAGAGCCTTATAAGTCACTAATGACAATGTGTTATTTTGAATGAGGAGAGGAAAGGGAAAACAGTGACATAGCAAAGAGATGTTTTAACAATAACACTTTGGAAGTCTCATGAATAGACTCCTGACCTTTACTGCAAAACACTGAGGCACAAGGCTTCGACAGAGGCCTGCATTCATTTCACAAAAATAAATAGTATCAAGGCATTGTTTTAACCAGTCAGAGCAAACACACATATGAGGATTTGTGCTTTAGTGTTGTACTTCAGGCAAACATGAACCAACCCAAGAATAGAAACAAGGGAAGCACAATGGAGGGAGTTTCATTCAGACCCCCCTGATTCTTCTTACATTATTTTATTAAATTAGCAGATTTTCCATGTTTTTTGAGTGATGATGGAAAGAGTTTTAGTTAATACCGTTTCCTGAACGTGCTTTGTGTGTGTAGATTTCTCACAATAAGTCTATCCTGCCTTGACATAGCATGCAGTGTCTATCTAGCGTGTGCCACTCTAGATAAGGTGGGGAGCTGCACAACAGCAGAGCTGAATGGTACTTGCAGAAATAATGAGCTACATTTCCATATGCATGTAAACACCTCAGTCATCAGTACACTATGGCCATTGACTTGTCTAGACAAGTGTCAGTTAGATAGACAAGCTTCCCCTGCTGCTCCTTAGATGCAGGCAGTATTAAACCCTGTAGTCTCAGGGACACTACAAAGATGCAAACCTTACAGGCCAGACCAGCATGTTACACACAGCAACTGTTCTACTTGTATGCAAGTAGCTTCCTTGGCTGAAGTGCTACCAGCTTCCAGGAGACACAGGGACACACTGCTGAAAAAAATGGGACAAAATGTGGAACAGGAATAATTTGCACTGAACTCACAGCTCGTGTTCTCACATCTGGTAGCCCACAACACAACTATGCTTGTATGAGTTGTATGGTCTCCAGCCTTTACCAAAGATCTGGCTTTTCCAAGTGAGAAAAGACAAAGCAAAAGGTGATATTTGTACTTAGCAATACAGTCATAGTCTACACACTCTGTGCCCTTTAAAATAAACAAGGGTTCATAGGGGAAGAGTGTGTGGAAAGCAGTGCATTTGTTTTAACCACAGCTCAGAGGCAGGGCTGGCAAGCAGCAAAGCAAGAGCGACTCTGTAGACGGCACAGAAAGCTCATTGTAATGAGAGCACCAGTGACTCAGGGCACTGGAATGGGATACAGCACCTTTCACCTCCAGGTCACTGGTTTCCATCCATTTCCAGCTGGCTGGGACTAGAAGTTATTACCATCAGAGGGGCATCCTGTGAAATGAGTCAGTTGTCTCCATGCAGCCTGGAAGGGACAGCTGCCCAGACCCCACACACCAGCCCCAGTTATTACCCTGTAATAACACGTACTGTTCTCCCAGGCTCCAGCCATGGCTATCCAATAATCACCCAAATGGCCTGAAGCTCTGAGGGCCACCAGGCATACACTGCTGCCTTCTGTTTCACACAATAACAGGCATGCTCATCCCACTGAGAAAAAGACAAAGATCTTCTCATGTCCCCTTTGTTCCTCACTTTGCTTTCCTTAGAAAGATCTGCAAGAAATGTTGTCTACACTTCTCTGTAGTTTTTCTACTTTTACCAGGCCTAAGCATTGAAAAGTGATTGGCCATGCCACAAAAATCAGGAGCATCAAAAAGCATATTCCATTTTCTATTGTTCAGTTTTCTTTTGATTTTTACATTTGGTTCATATTTTCAACTTATCTCTTTCTCTCCTTCTCTTTTTATTTTTTTTCTCTCTCCGTTTTTCTCTCTCTCCCTTTCTCCCTTCCTTTTTCTTTCCTTCTCTAAGGAATTTTGAGTTACTCATACAGACCCAGGAGCACAGACTTAAAGAAAAACTGTGATTATTTCTTCATAAAAAACAGGAGCTGACAACACTGTATGCTAGTGCTGATTTAACACACTAATACTCACATTCCATGCAATGCAAATGTCAGTAACTGGCTTCCAGCAGAGCTCAGAGGAGGTTAGTAAGATGGAAAATCAACTATAACATGCTTGGTTTGGGGCCAGAGAGACAAATATTGGGTCTTTGTCTACTGCAAGTCTCACAAAAAGGCCTGTAAAGAAATTAAGATTCTCTGGTACAAACTCAACACAGCTGTGATCCCAGTTGCTTCTCATCTCTCCCTGCAGAGGCAGTTAGAGGCTGAGTCTTTGCATTCTCTTAAAAAGCACAGAAGTCTCGTGGTCATGTCACAAACAGTATTTCAGGTTTTGTTTTTAACTCTGAAAGTTAATTTTCCCCTTTGTGCCATTATCCGTACTACAAGAGGACACATATACAAGATCACAGCAAAGAACACTGTCTTCAGAATATTAATTTTTTCTTGCATTTTCACATATCGCATCCCATTTATTTTCCCATTACCTGTTTGCTCCATATCCCTGTGCTTCCTGTGCTTCCAGGCACTGCAGCTTCCCAGCGATGCTGGGCATGGGCCAGGATCACAGCAACTGACTACATCAATCACTTCAGCAGTTTAATCACAACTTTCCTCTAGCTTCCCCCTTACATCAAGGAAATGGCCTGCAAATCTCACAGATGACACATTTGGGAATGAAAACCTAATCACTGCTCAGCCGAGTCGTGACAGGGCAGTGCTGAACCTTCCTACTCAGCTTTGCAGGGCACTGCTCTGCAGAAATACACCAGGGCAGCAAACCCACTTCTGCTAGCCCGGTCATGCAAGGTCCCATCTCAGATATCCTTTGAATTCAAGCCCTGAAAGTTGTTCACTGAAAGCTTTGTCTGATATCAGAGGAAGCAAAACCACTTAACCTTCCTCTTGGCTCCAGAGACACACACCAGGCAGGAACTATAAAAAGCTTTAGACATTGGATGCTAGGAATGCATGTCGTAGTCTAGAATCCCTACACAGTGTTAAGCACTTAGATATTTAGTTTCATAATATGCAACACCTGTCAGTGACAGAGTGGAAAGAGGGATGTGATTTTTTCCAGCCACCCTGTAAGAGACGTCAGTGCAGAAGGAAGATTCTTCACGTAAAGGTCTACAGATATTCTCAGATACCTGTTATCCCTCTATCTATGCATATTTTTACATTTTAAAACATGGCTCAAGGATGAACTCTACCACCAAGGCAAATGGCATCCAGAAGAGTACCTAGTACTTCAGAAGACATACCTTAGCCACCACCTTCTGCACCCTTTTGGATAAAGCAGAAGGAGAAAGACAACATTCAATCCTTTTGAAACTGGGCAGGGATGTAAGATTCAAAGTATCATAAAGAGAAGATAACATCAACAAACCTGTAGCCACAACCAGCAAAGAACTGGTGTGTTACAGGCTTTAGTCCAGGACTCCGAGGACTCTGGGTAGGTTTGCTGGTACTGATTTCAAGTGATAATGGAAAAAAAAAATATCTAAGGCATTATATGGATTTTTTTTTTTCATAAATCACACTCACAGAGGTGTCTACAATGAAATTTCAATCTCGTGTATCTGAGCCTCAGTCAGTAATAGGCCTTGTATTTATCATTGTATTACACTTAAACTGTGCATTAATGAATGTTTATGTGCTCTCTCGAGGCTTGAACAAGCAATTGAACCAAAATTGCTAGGATTTTGCAGTCCAGTATCCTGCTTGAAATAATTATTTCAGGGTGACCAAACATGGATACTTTTTTCCTGATTTCACAATAAATGGAAATAACTAGATTTCCAGCTGACTTAGATAAAACTCAAAAACTTAAGGTGTTGTTAATGATATTCTTCTGGGTTGTAGGACACTTCAACTGTTTCTGCTCCCTGACTGATGACTTAGGGAAATCAAATCTCTCTCATTTGAACAAAAAAAGCAAGAGCAAAACAAGAGCAAGCTAAAATAGAACCCTACTTTTAGAATTTAGATTCTCCTACTTAATTTAAACAGAACTGCTGTGTCTTTTGAGACCCACTTATTGCTAATAGTAATATTGAGGAGGTTTTTTTTTTGTACCACAACTGCTTGAAGCTAAATTATTGTTTCTAATAAAATAGAGCTTTAAATATAGCAGGATATTTTCACTACCCTGTTTGACATAAACTATAATCTGGAGTTTTTTTCTCCCTTTCATGGGCACCATCTGTTTGTGACCATTAAAATCCATTTTCTATGCTGAAGGGATGGGAATTCAGAGGGATGTGTTCAGCCACTGTCCAAACAGTACTGTCATTCCTAAGGGATCCATTACAGTTTGACACACCCAAGTATTTATGAGCTATAAACTGCCAGCCTAAAGTGGTGATTAATCACCCTGTGCATGGGAGTCACTGACAATGACAGAGCATCTTGTAGCTGCAAAGGGAGAGGGGATGGAAGGGGTTTAAGAATATTTTTTTTTTAATGAGAAGTGTTATATGGCATTAGGATTTTCCCCCTATAGCACTTCATTTCCAAGCCATTTGCTCCGACAGCTCTCACAGCCAATGTTAAATTAACAGATGTCTTGGAACTGGACACCAAATGAGACAGCTACAAGGCCACCACTTCTCTGCAGTATTGTCTCTCTGGAGTCACCACCCACTCACTGTCAGAGCAGAGCATCCAGCTGCTTTTCTCGGTGCAATGCTCCTTTCAGGGCTGTTTGAGGGACTGGGTGTAGCTCTGACACCAGCTTCACTGAGCGCCCTCATCACATCCAGGCACAGGCAGAGCAAAGCTCTCATGTGAATGAGATTCCTGCAGACTTTGTTTCTTGTTATTTCTGAGGCAAATTGTAACCCCCCACTACAAAACTGGTGTTGTTAGAAAACTGATGAGAAGCAACACTGCCTCTGAAGAAGTCAGAAAACACAACAAATTGTGTTTTTCAGCTGAGATTTAATACAGAAGACAGATAATTTCAAGACTTTTGCTCCATATGGCAGGGGAACACATTACATAGTTCTCACACCCACATGAGAAACTGCATAAGGGAACAAAGAAAAGGAAATAAAAGTGCTGGTAAAAAAATATAAGTGTAAGGACAGTCAGAAAATTGGTTCTGAATATTTCTGAGGCTTTGTGAACTCAATAGACTGCTGTAAAATTTAGACTGAATTTTTATAAAAATCCCAAAAAATCACAACCACTGTAGAAACCATCTTATTTTTATACTTGCCAGCCTAATATTGTAGTTCTGTGCATTCCCAGAAACTGCCTTGTCTAAGCTGTGCTTCTCAGCGCCTACCACCCTCCAGAGATTTACAAACCAGGCTCCTGCCTCTTACATTCCCCAGGGGACCCAAGCTCACAGGCATGCTCAGTGAACATCAACACACATCCACAGCATTTTCTTAGCAAGGCACCACAGACACAATCCTGTTTGTGAAATAGAAAATAAAATAATGGGAAAACCATGGACAAGCTGGAGCAGTAGATCTTAATTGTGATAGATTTAATAACCATTGTGCATTCAGTGAGGCATCAAATGACAGATGTGCACAGATACTGGGGACTGAAACTGCACTCCCCATTCCTTGCTAAGTGTTCTCACCAGTGGATTGCAGGGCCTGAACTATTAAGCCTGTTCCCACACATTCCTCATCTCCAAATCTTCAGCTGCTTTTTTTCACAGTTGGACAGCCTCAGCAGTGTCCCAGTGGCAGCCTGGGCATTCCTTAACAGCCCCAGCTTTCCCACTTCCCAAGTTCTCTCAGGCAAGTAGAGAAATGTTACATAAAAACGCTATTACCAGAGACTGCTTTGAAAATAAATGCATGATTTTATCACCTGCATCCAGTGGGATGACTTTAAGCCTCTTCTGAGTCCTGTTTAGCCTGAGCATCCTGCAGGATGTGAGCTGGCAAAAGGTACCTGTGCTTCATACCAGTTAAAATTCAGGCACCTTCCCACTTACTGTGTAGTTTTGATTACCAGCTCCAGCCACCTCCCCTGTTACCTATACTTGCAATTTAGGCATCCAATTCATATTGAAAATCCCAGGCCCAAGACCAGGGATCTAAGAGGTCACCTTTCTTCAGTCCTGTACCAGATCTGATCCCTTAGAAACTTTAGGCTTGTAGACCTTGAACACAAATAACAATATTACAAGACTCTGAGATGCCATTGAAATGGGAGTAGCCTCAAGAAAAAGGAGTCAAAAAAGTACACAATGCTGCTTCAGCAGACTACAGGAAAAAAATGTTTGCTGGCCTGCTGCAGCCAATTTATATCTCAGTAACATTCAGCCACACTCAAAAGAAACATGGCTCAGAGAACAGCTCACACGTTTTCTTCAAATTCTAGTACATAGAATTGTCAAAAAATTTTTAGACATTTTCTTCCTATTCTTGGGCTATATCTCATGGACAGATAACTGTAGATCTGTACAGTAGCTGAGTAGCTTCTTCACCTGTATTATACAAGGTCAAAAAGCTGTATGCTAGTGAGCCTTAGTAAAGAGGGGCAGTGCATTCCTTGGTTCCTCCCAAATGCTGAGAGCGCTCTGGTTTTCTCTGCTGCATCAAGTAAATGAAGACCAAGGTACACAGTTCACATGTATCTCTAAAATGTCTCCAGATATTCAGAGGTTTGAGGGATTAAACCAGCTACTAATGAGGCTGTTGATCTTAGGTAATCGGAAAAATACTACAGTGCTTGGTAATTTTAACAAATGCTGTTCAAGGGCAGAGTGTAAATATACTGATAAAAGTGCCAGAAGTTAAAAAACTACTCTGCCACCTTTTAAAACACGCAAACTATTTGCTTTCGGGGGCTTTGGCCAAAGACGTAAACAAAAGTCTGAAAGAATTCGCATTAAAAATTGTTCCTTTTCTTGCCACGCTTAGCACTGTGACACGATGGAAATCTCGTACTCGGCAGAGAAGACTTGCAGCTTGCTGCTTTTTGGCAGGCTGGCGATGGCCGCGCCGAGGCCGTAGGGCGGCGGTGGCTGCCGAGCGCTCCCGGCAGCGCGGCCGCCGGAGCGGGGAAAGCGCCGCCCGCACCGCTGGAGCCAGGGCTGCCCCAGCGGGCACACCCCACCTCAGCGACAGCAGCCGGGGCTCCTCGCGGGCTGTCTGGGCATTCTCCGTGCTACTGAGAGATAAAAGGGAGGCCATTAGGTGCTTGAAGGGCTTTTTATTGCATGCTTGTGATTTTCCCTGAGCGCAGGCTCTGCCTCCCGCCCCGCGCGTCCCGCAGTGCGCGGGCACAGCCGCTCCCGCACGGCCCCGCACGGCCTTTCAGCTGCCTGAGCCTGCCAAAATGTCCCCGGACGTGCTACAGCTGCTGCTGCGGGACGAGCCGCTGAGGGTCGGTCCCCTTTACCGCACAGGCACCAGCTCCTTTCCCTCCCGCCAAGTCCGTGACGGCGGAGCCGCGGAGCAGGTCGCATCCTTGCTCGTACAGCCCGCAGCCCAGCATCCCTCCCGCCCGAGCAGCCGCACCGCCCCTCCCCATGCGCAGGGGCGGGTTCCCTTTGTCAGAGGCTCCCGGAGGTGCCCTCCCCGCCGCCGTGCCCGGCCCGCTCGGGGCGGGGGGACCGGGGGGACCGCGGGCTCGCACCCACCCCCGGGGCGGGGCGGGACCGCCAGCCCGCGTCCTCCCGCGCCACCTGCTGGCGGCCGGCGGCACTGCAGCGCTGCCCCGGCCCAGCCCCCGATCCGGCCCAGCCCCCTGTCCGGCCCAGCCCTCGATCCGGCCCAGCCCCCGATCCGGCCCAGCCCCCTGTCCGGCCCAGCCCCCGATCCGGCCCAGCCCCCTGTCCAGCCCAGCCCCCTGTCCGGCCCAGCCCCCTGTCCGGCCCAGCCCCCGATCCGGCCCAGCCCCCGATCCGGCCCAGCCCCCTGTCCGGCCCCCTGTCCGGCCCCCTGTTCGGCCCAGCCCCCGGTGCGGCCCCCGGTCCAGCCCCCGGCCCAGCCCCGGCCCAGCCCAGTCTCTCTGGAGGAAAAGCCGGTTCCCGAGGCGCAGCCGAGCTGTGTTTTGGGCTCCCCCGGCCCGTTCCCCGATATCCCGGCCGGGCTGTGCAGCCCCGTGTGGGGCGGGCACGGCGGCTCCTGTTCCATGTGTCCGTGATTTCGAGTTTCTGCACCACGGGCTGCTGCTGGAAAGGGCCTCTAAGGGAGTGGCTTTTTTTAAAGGAAGACAATAGGTTTTTCTTAAAGGAAGGCAACGTGTCTCCTGCCGTTTTTTGTGTAATCCATGATCTGTGCATCCCACTGAGGAAGGATAAGGATAGCACTGAGGAAGGTAAGGATAGCAGGCTGCCTCTGTCACTTGTGCACACTACATGGAATCAACAACGCTGAATTTTATTCAGAGGATTTGTTTGTGTAGCTTTAAGTGAAAGCAAGCCTCCCCTTCCAGGAGGATCCAGAAACAACAGAGAATCCGGCCTGAACTTCACATCCCAAGCCTGGGATTCCTTCTGCAAAGGTAGTTTTCCTTCCCAGACATTTCCTCTGGAGTCACAGAGAAGCCCTGAACAATGAGCACCAAAGTGCTGGGAAACATCTCTGTTCTTTACAAATACAGATGTATCTCAAAAAGAGCCTGAGGTTAGGTTCTCATTTCAGAATATTCAGTTCTTGCATTGCTACTTACAAAACATCCTTGCTCTCTGAAAGCAGGAGCTGCTTGGCCTTCCCACTGGGAAGAGCCCTTGGGCTGAGCACTACATCCTGGTGCCACTTCAGCGGGAGACCTAGGAAGCCTGCAGCAACTCTCCCCAGCTGAGCAAACACAGGAACCTCTTCATACGGGAAAATGAAAAAGTCAGAAGGACAGCTTTTCCCATGCCCCTCCCTGGCTTTATGCCTAGGCATGATGAAGATAAATTACACACGTACATGCAGCTGTGAGCAGGAACAGGGAAGAAATTTTCTGTGCACCAATGTACGACAAGGACACAAATGAAACAGTCCCTTAAATTACACAGACAATATTGCTCAGCTATGCAGTGCTGTGGATTCACCAAAACAATCAAGCGGTCTCTGTTTAAGCAGTATCCTCCTCTGTTTCATCCCAGTCCAACTCCCAGTTACATAAAGAACAACACCCTGGAGCTATTTACTCACATGTTCTTGGAAAGGAGGTGATTATTACCACTGGTGGCTCTCAGAAGAAATGTATGTGAGATAAGATCTAAGGAGAAAATGAACAATGGTCATTTGGAAACAGGCTGTTCTCTGAGGGTGCTATTTTCCAGCAAGTGTTGACTTGTGGGGTCAATGAGAAGCTGAGTGGGAAGAATGTTGATACGAATAAAATGCACACAATGAGAGGCTTGACTGAAGCTGAAAAGTTTATGGGCTTCCTCGTAAAATTTGCTCTGCTCCCTTATTACAGGCCACATTGGAAAGATCATATGAGCAGCTTATCACAAAACAGTTTGTGTCACTGTTTTCTCATCCTGATAGAAAGCAGAAGAATCCACGCTTATTTTAAGCAAAGTTTTGGACCCAAAGGTGAAGGGAAGTTTTAAAAGTAACGTCTTTGAAGAGAATGAAAGAGAAAGCATCATTGCACAGTCACATTAAGAATGCAGAAAATAGTATTTGAAATATGACCAGTTCATGGCTGTTAAACCAGGCATTCAATGTGGATTCTTCATTTTCCCATTTTTCTTTTTGTATTAATCTCATCTGTGTGGCTAGAGCCCACGGGGTGCCTTGCACACCTGTGATGACACATTGCATCCACCCTCCTCTGATCCTCGAAGGCTCAGCTCTGAAGGAGATACTGCTTTCTCCTGCCAGGACAGAAATGAAGGGGATGCCTGCACAGATGGGCTCCAGTCCCAGCCAGGATGTGCACAGATGAGGGGCAGCCAGAAACTCTTTCTTAAACCCCATCTCAGCTGTGATTTGCCTTTCAACCCACAGGCAGATAGCTAACGCCCCTCTGAGCTCCAGGAGCTCTGGGAGGTCCCCAAAAAGCAAATGGGATGTCATGGGCCTTTGGGGTTTGCATAAGGGTGTAGATGGGGATTTAATGTTCACAGAACCTTTATTAGCCTTCAACACTGAAGAAGGACCTGCCCAAAAACGTTTGAATAAATTGAACAGCAACTTCACAGAGCAATATATTTGTGTTTCATTACTGGGTTTCCTGTATTGCTCTCTGACGTATTTCGGCCTCTGTGCTTTCCCAGAAAACTGCAGAACAATATTCTGTTCATCCTTTTGTGCATATGGCATTTTTTAAGTGCAGTTGTCAAGGATCAAAGCTATGGACAGAATTCCCAGTATGGCTGTGTTCATTTTTTGTTAAGTACCTGACATCACACCTAGTGCACATTTTGGCTAGGTTGACATCCACTTTCATCTCTTTTGTGATGGAATATCAGTTTCATCCATATGTAGCTTCAGGATATGATTGATCTAAATGTATGTTTTTATAGAGCATGTGCACTACTGCAATATCCAGATGTTATGGGCAGGAATTAATTTGAACTAGTTATAGCAGAGTTGATTAAAGAAATTATTGAAGTGGTTTGTAATTAAAATAATGTAAAAATTTTAAAGATACGTCTGCTTTTATTTTAAAGAAACAAGCAATGGCAAACACCAAAATAACCAGCTTTGTTAGATCATCTTGGTTGTATGAAAACAGTAATTAAAACCCAACTGTGTTCTTTATATCACTAATGGGAATCTTCAAATTAATCAGATGCTTTTTTTTTGCCTGTTTTGCAATGCAAGCCACATAATCAGATTTTTGAAAACTGAAACTTATTCTCTCTTTCAGTGGAAAAGATGGATGAAATAAAGACAGATGGATCTTCTTGAACTGAAAAGTTCATTGAACAACAAACACTTTTTCAGCAGAGACACATTCATTTCCTGGTTGAGAGGTAGAAGCAAGCAAAAAATGTAATATACCAGGCACTGTTTAGTGAAGCTTCTGTTGATTTGAATAGATTCTGTATGATACTGTTAGGCTATTAATATGTGAAAATTACATACCCCCAGCCACTGCTTAAAGATATATTTCCAAATATATTTCCATATTTCCAAAAGGCTGGTTTAAACATAAGCAAAAGCAAGGATATTTGGAATCTATCTATATTTTGGGGGGATTTTTGAACCTTAGTTTTGTGACCAAGAGATGGACATGCTCAGGTCCAAGCTGCTTATGAGCAGCTTCATCCAGGATATCATCAGATAGCCAGGGAGGCAGATAGGAGAAGGAGACTGCCAGTTAAAAACCAGTCGAGCCTATTCTTTTCTTTTATTTAGAAATGTTAACACATCTTAAGACAGCAGACAATGTGTGTGCAACACACTGCAAATGCATACAAAATGCCTCTTCTGTTTGGATTTCTCCTTCTTCCAGGGAAGCATACGTAGAAAGTAGGGGGCAGTTGGACTCTTCATGACCAATGACTGTTGTATGACTGCAGCATCTTATGCTCAAGGACCATGGTAATGACCACATTTATGTGTTTGATAGAAGAAAACCTTTTTCATTAAATTAGATGGCTAATTCACTGGGGCATGTTTAATGTGACAGAATTTGCCCCCAGTTGCAGCATCTGGAAATTAACATTACAGAATGAATGAGACTTAGAGGTGCCTGAGTGTCTCTGCTGCCAGTGAGAGCACTGTGGGCAGTGTGAGTGGTGCTGGCTGGTGCTCAGCACACATAGCTGAGCAGGCTTAGTCCATTTAGGTGCTTGTAAACAAAATATTCTTCTTGCTCTCTAAAGATGGATGATTTCTTCTTCATTCTGCTAGCATAAGGTATTTATTGACTAATGCCATCTAGTAAATGTTCCTGCTCATTGCAGAGGCATTGGACTAGATGACCTTTAAAGGTTCCTTGGAACCCAAACTATTCTGTAATTCTAGGATTTACCTTCTTGCACAACTTCCAGATTTGTAGGCATTGCAATACTGTTGGTGTCAGAAGCACAGAAAATAAGCCCTTATCTGTGGTGCCTGGTTCTGACACCAAGAGAGCACTGAGTTTAGCATAACACCATGGAGACAGCTTTTGAAGTTAAGCAGAAAAACTGGGAATGTGAGTGTGTAAGTAGATAGAGTTTTCTTAAGTCACTGGATGAGAAAGTTAGAGATTAGGGTTTAAGCTATATTAAAGAATGAGGGACAATACGGAGGGATTAGGGCATTGTCCCTTTCTCTTTCTTCTTCCTTCATCTTCTTCTTCTAAGGGTTTTTTGGTAATAATGAGTGATAGGACAAAGAAATCTGCAGTGCAACACACATGTGTTGGGTCTTTGGGTCACTAAGAAAAATAACTTACCTGGCATTTGATTACTGGACAAATAGACGCATAAAAGACCTTGGAGAGATTCTTCATTCTCCATTTTGCACCTTTCTATTTTAGTGTATGTAGCTCCTTGTACTCTGTACATATGTAATATAGATAAGGAAAGAATAAACAACTAAGCCTGAACAAGTCTCTCTCATCAATCTTGGTCCTGGGGAAAAAGAGCCCAACCACCAATGTCGCACTCTGGCACAAAACCTGTATTAGAAGTGCTGTAACTTGCAATACATTAGTAGTGTGCAACTCAAATTTCTTCTGTTTAGGACAGAGTGGACTGGAAGCCAGGGAGTAAGTAAAAGTACATTTCGAAACAAGTAAATCCATAAATGTAAGTCAAGACAATTAATGGTAAGGCATAATCAATCCTATCTGACCAGTGAATAAACTCACTAAGCAGCTAACAGAGAAGAAACTGGAATTCCTTTATGCAAACAAGAAGGAATCTATTGCATAGATGTTAGAGAGTTTTTCTCCTTTGGGTTTGTGAGGGAAATAGTCTCACACTAACTTCCCATATTCTATTAAAGATTTTCTATTTCATTTACCCATTTATATTCTATTCTTATATGAGACAGTTACCCTAGGAAAGTAACCCAAGTGATAAATCTGGGCAGAGAAACCTTAACCTACACCTCAGTTTTCTTCCATAGGAGTCATAGTGTTTACTGCTCTGCTAATGCATGAGCTGAGCTGGAAAATGAGCTTTGAGCATGTGTATTGAGATGATCAACCACTTGTCTTTGCTTGGGTCAGTCCACTCTTTTCCCTGTACTTTAATAATTAGGTTTCCAGCAGGGTAGGATCTTTGCTAAAATAGATCTTGTCCTTATATTTGTTTTCCACATAGATACTCTCTTTTCTTGGGTATTTCTTTTTAAGATGGCTTCAGATTTCAGCCACTAAAATGTTTTGAGGGCCTCAGGTGATTTTTTTTTTTTTTTCTTATATATGAAATGGGAAGGACTTTGTTGTTTGGGTTTTTTGTTTGTTTTGCTTTCAAATCCCAGTTGCATGGGGAGAGACCAGAAGCACAGAGATTTTACAGCTCTGATTCTTAAACACAGTGAGCTGCCCAACTCCTACATGGCAGAAATTCTTCTGTGTGTTGGAGGGTCTGAGAATGAATTGGTTGGAAGCACTCAGAAAGCACATGGCTGACTGGGGAATCTGGACAATGAATTGGCCTCCTGTGTCTCCAGTGAAAACAGGCTTGGTGTGCATGCACTGAACAGCCCTTCAGCAGCAAGAGGCAAAGATGGGTGATCAGAGGAGTTTGGAGAGGGAGCTACATCTCAGCCTAGGGCCATTAATGAGTCTAACCTCATTCTCTCTTTCAGCATGGCAGTACCTTATGAATTATTAGATTGTACTGAGAGGAGGCAGTTCATTGGTAGAAATTAAAATCCAGAACAGAATTGCATTTTCAGGATTTGTGAGGCATAGAGAAAAGACAATGTGTTCATACCAAACATTTTTTAAGATGAATATATTGATGTCATTACTCCCCATTTCTGACTCAGTGCCCACAGTGTATTTGTATGAAGTGATGAATTTTTCCTGACTACACTTGCTAAAAGAATTTTTTAAATCTTCACTTTAAGCATAAGAGCACATCTGCTACAGTCTTTAAACATCTTGCTTTTCCTTTTAGCCCACAAAATATTCCCTTTAAATTTTAATTCTAAAGACTACAGTATAAAAATCTTCTTAAAAATAGCACATACCTTTTGGAGAATATGTCATTTTAATGGAAAAAAATCTTCACTAAAAATCTGCTGTAATGCTGGTCCTGTTTTATTTAGAAAAGTAGACACAGCATTGAGTACCCGTTTTTGTTTTTTTTCTTTATAGCACAAATAGCTCAAAATAAAAGTCTTTGAGCATTAGTGTGACGAGGGGGCAAAAATGTAACATCAGTCAACTGCTACCCATAGAAAATCTACAAAGAGGTTTATTTAAAAAGTAAACACCTTGCACTTTCAGAGGCAAAGCTTGAATGAACATTTGCAGCCTCAAAAATGTCTTAAACTGAGGGGTTTTGCATTCTTTAGGACCACTAAAAAAGTGAATTCCAAAAAAAGAAGCTCATGCATCGAGACCATTCTGCTCCTACGTGCCCAAGACACAATCAAGACTGTTACCTCTAGGTCACCAGCCTACACAGATATTCATCCTGGTTAGACATGCACTTAATAAAGGTCTTCTTTCATCCTCTGCAATCTTGTGTAAACTGTCACTTCTCCAGAGCTTTGCAAAGTGTGAATTCAAGCATGCAAACTCCTAACGATACAACGGGAACTTCCACCAACACAATCTGGCTACTGTGTTATGGTCAGGCCTGGAGTTCACTGTCATACTGTTGGAGACACCAGTCACCAGTAAACTCCCAAATAATGTGTTCATTCAGGGATACAATAAAAGAAAGTTCACTGGAGTGACAGGAGATACCAATATTTACATATATTCCAGTACTATTGAGTACTGAAACACAGTAAAACCTTTGGAAATGAGATATATAGGGGCCTTTTTTCCACCAGCTGAATTTGTGCTGAGGCAAACAGCTCACAATTTAGTCTGTAGCAGAAGGAATAGAAGTCCTTACCTGCTGTGCTTTCCTGATATAAAACTGCATTTTCTGTCCCTACACGTGAACACCCCACAACTGCCCACTCTTACCCACACTGGGTGGGGAAAAGCAGTTTTTTTGGTTGTGCTAGTTCATTTTGCTACAGCTTGGTATCAGATATATTTAGGATAGTAACAATACCTTAATTTAGTTCTCTATTACCCCACCCCAAATCCTCAGATGGGGATTTATTAATTTATTCTCTACTTGGACACATGTACTCAACAAGTAGCAATGATTCTGCACTGCCAACCATCTATGACATTTGTGACACTTTAATGGGACTTTCATGCAAAGGAAGAGTTCTGGCAGCTCAGCTCGGGAAGAGGAATCATCTTTTCTAAGAAAGCAACTGCCTCAGGAAGAAAATCCCCATTTTGTGATTATATTTGAGATTATTTTTCTCTACAAGAAATTTTCAATGTTTTCAATTAAATAAAATTAAGATAATCAATAATAAATTTTGGAATGGACACAAGCTTTATGCTTGTGGTACACAGCAAGGATATAAAAAGTCAGTGGTTAGTCCTGAAAAAGAGACTTTGGATGCTGTCTTTCCTCCATTCCTTCAAACATTTTTTCCTGTGTTTAGATACTTCACGTGCAAAACAGGAGAGTCATGTTCAACTCTTTGCTCAATGTATATTTAAATTATTTAAAGAGCTCCAAAAAGGGCAGTAAAAGAAATCTGACACACTAATCCATAACCTTAGTCATCCC
Source organism: Cyanistes caeruleus (assembly GCF_971803275.1). Classification (NCBI taxonomy): domain Eukaryota; kingdom Metazoa; phylum Chordata; class Aves; order Passeriformes; family Paridae; genus Cyanistes; species Cyanistes caeruleus. Next base: position 18,341,774 of record NC_141703.1, on the reverse strand, counting down.
CCCACATCCCCTCTGCCCCCTAAATAATAGTCTTTGTGGTCACAGTAACTTCTAATGCCCTTTGTAAATAGTGTCACAGCAAGTGTTGGATGTGGAACTCACACCAAGCAAATGTGCTGTTCACCATCTCATGTGGCTGTAAGAGACTTGCTCCCACCTGGATATTCCAGCATGGAACAAAGAAACTCTTCCTGACCAAACTGGACAAAAATATTGTTATGTTCCCATGAAACACTTGAGATATGAACCATTTTTAGTTTTCAGAAGAGAAGCCCTGAGTCAGCTGTAACCACCACCTCTTTGCACACTTGGTGCTACACACAGCACATCTAAAGAGAACTTATCAATAATTCTGTTGGTTTCTGACTTTTTGGGTGTTTTTTTCTGCTCCCACTGTAATTTTCGCCTTATCCCAGATGGGGCCAGCTTCTTGTTTCTCCCACCATCCACGAGAGGAGTTTAGCTCCTGGGACACTAGCACCCTTCAGCTTTTCATGATTGTCCCTGCAGGTGCAGCAGACACTGCTGTCACCGGTACAATGACAAAAACTTGCCTGCACCCTGCATGGTGTTCATTCAGCAGATGTCAAAGTGGCTCAGGACTCAACATGAGAAGCAGGGCCTGTGATGAGGGAATTTCTTCCAGTTTTTTAATAAAAGCTTTGTTCCACAATCTTCTTGACTTGGCAGTCTTTAGAAGACTCCTACCACTCTGTCTCCTTTGTGACTTCCTTCGTGATCCCATAACTAAGTTGGCAGACATCACTTTTCCATACCAAAGCTCCATGCAGCTGAGCTGCCTCGCTGTGTGAGCACAACCCACCAGAGCACTGCAGTCACAGGGGATATCCCACAGCATCCTGGCAGGAACACTGACTGAAGAAGCACTTTGATGCAGTGTTGCAACTGGGCAAATGACTGCCCAAAGGGTTCTCTTAGAGGTCTCCTGTTTCTTAGCTCTGACCCAGAGATAACCAGTCTGGTAACTGGTTGGACAAAGCCATGCAGAGAGATGGCACTTTTATGCTTCCCTCTACTTACAGAGCAGTAATCAACTGCTGTTAGGTCTCTTTTTAGGCAAGCAGCTCCTACAGCAGTTTGACAAATTGGAGATGTTCTGATGAAGAGCAGACTAAATTTGCTCATTCTGTAGCTAGTGGAAATGTAACTTTTCTCAGTTGCTTTCAGGTTGTGAAGCAGCTTTTTAAAAGAGCATCTTAATCCACTGTTTGGCATTGCAAGTTTCACACATGGACCATCTGCCTCTTGTTTACCCTCTTCTCTCTGGTCCTTCTCTTTCATTCTCACCTCATATTAAATTTCTGGCTGAAGATATGCTGAACAGTTGGTCTGAACAGCAGAGCCACCTGACATCTGTTTTCAGAAAACAAAGCTAATCAATTGACAGCTCAAGGACCAGACCTTTTGTGTTTTTTTCATACACTTCTGAGCAGCTACTGGTAGCAATGTTGCCAAAAAATCTGGATATAATGGTTTATAAGAGCAATGTCTCATTAATCTGAGAATACTCTTCATGCTCTATACTAAGGCCTCTTGAGCATTACAGCTCTTATACTCTTACCAGTGTTAAGTGCTTCATATACGAGTTCTTCCTTCTTCATATCCTATAGAAAATAGCATTCTGCATCACCCATGGAAAACAAAGGTCATTTTATATCATAGATGATATTATGTCTCTAATCCCAGTGTGCACACAAATGCATATCTACAGCTTTCTAGTCTCTCTCAAAACAGGCACAAAGGCATACATATATGCTATAGGAAAAGAGGCTTGGGAAAGTAATTGCTCACAGTAGCTTTAGAATACATTCAAAATTTCTATGTAATATAAGGAAAAATATTTCCTTATTTATTATATATATATATATATATATAAATATCTCCTTATATATTAAGGAAAAAATTCCTAATGAGACATAGAATACATGGAAGAATAGGAGACTAGAACTTAAATTTGGTCCCAGGTCTGACTGCTCTGACAAATAATTGCCTGTCTGCACCGCAGGTACTTCAGCTACAAAGCTGACAAAACACACTTGGCAAGACTCTTGAAGACTGAGTTACTTGGTAAGGCTCAAATCCAGCTTGAGTGCCACAACTGGAGCTGGAGAGTTGCCTTCCTTTACTAAATTAAATATGTATTGCCACCTACTGGCTATATTGCCATGTCAATATAGCAAACATGATTTCAAGGGTACAAAATCAACCACCCATGTTCTCTCCATATGAACATTATACACACTAACAGTAGAATAATGAAAAGTTTATTTCCATCATTTTTAGTGAGCAAATGATATTTGATGGTTTTTTCTCCTTTTACAAAGTATATGAATAAAACCAGTTTTGTACATTTAGAGGTTCCATCATGTGGCCATACTTGGCTGTGCTGCAGGGTATAATGTGACTGACTAAATCAGAAGAGATGCCAGCAGTAGAGCTGGCTGGATGTAGGTACGAGAAATATAACCAGATTTAAGCAACGCTGTGGCCACAGTCTAGCTTAAGAATGGTCATGCATCAATAAACCTACTGTATAATTTCTGTTGTTAGCAATCAGTGAATTAAACTGCACTAAAAGCATGGCTAATTATCCTAATCCATGATTAGCAAAGCAGCAAAGCAGACTGGCATCACATTCTGGAGAAAAAAAAAATTATAATATCACAGTTAATCTGTAAAATAATACAGTACTGCAATAGTGTTTTTTTTCCAAGAAAATCTGAACAAGATCTAATTCAGGGATTTTGATAAATGATAAAGACAAGTTGCATTGATTCTGGTCCAACCTGAGCTTTGCCAATAAAAACCCAAGAACCGCACAGGATGAAGAAAATCACCTTAATTTACATTGGCTCTAAATTTATTCTGCCACCTTCCTCCAGCTGATTATTGCTGTATCATATAAATGTTATTCTACCAATTCAGCCAGTAAAGGTCTTTTTCAAAGCTTTGATGCAAATTACATCACTTTAAAAAAAAAGAGTTCAAATGTGGTTTGCCTAAGTTTATATTGGAACAGGTCAAAGAGTGCTTACTGAACCTGCACCAATTGAATGGATAAAGGCAGTAACCTTTGGCTGCTAATGGAGGTAAATAGTTGCAGAAAGGAGTTTTTAAATTAAGTGAAACCAGAATCACAAGAGGATATTTTTTCATACTTCCTAAATTATAGCTTATTACATAGTGCTGTAAAGTAATTTTTTAGCTTAGTCTGCAGTAAACCGAAATATCTCTACTCAAAGATGAGATTTTCAAAAGAGAAGTTTCAGACACAGTAATTTAGATGTATTGACTTTATAGTTTCAGCTGATTTCCTTACATTTATAGATTGCTCCTGTGCAGACCACCCCTACTAAATTTCACATATGGCTATGTCTTCAGATTTCATTAGTGTAATTTCACAATGCAGTGAAGGAAATATACATATTCAGCAGAAACCTGTATTAGATAACTACATAAATGCTCTCTTTAAAAATTGGCAACTGCAGTAACCATTTCTAGTGGGACAGTACCAACGAGCAGTCTTAAACAAACAGCTACTTGACTTTCATAAACAGAAAACTGCTCAGTCCTTTCCTCCAGTTTTTGGGATTCACTTTGAGGATTTCTATTGAAAACAGAAACTATATTCTTAGGTTGGGAGAGCTCTGAAGCCATTCTTCAGAAAACACTTGGAGAATGAGCAGCTGATGTCAACTTACCTTAGAAAGTGTCTTTAAAAACATTTATGAAGGATTAGCTATCATGAGTCCCTAAACAATATTAGGTATTAGACCATCTCCTCTGAGAAGTTACAGTGTACTGAAGTAATATGCAAATACAGAACTACTGTAGCCTCACAGTTTGCCTTTTCACCAAGTAAGGTTCTGGAAAGAGAGAAGAGTCAGATTAGATATTAGAAAACACACTCCACAGGTATTGGAAAGGTTGCTGAGAGGAGCTGTGGATGCCCCATCCTTGGATGTGTTCTAGGCTGGGTTAGATGGTGTCCTGAGCAAAGTGATCTAGTGGAAAGTGTCCCTGCCCATGGCAGGGGGGTTGGAGCAAGGGGATCTTGAACGTCCCTTCCAACCCAAGCCATTCTATGATCCTTTGACAGCTCTGCTGCAGCACTTAGCCTGACAAGCAGCAGCATCCAAAATACTTCTTTCAGGATGAGAAAATATCTGTATTTTTTTTACCCTATAACATATGGATCTATAACACAAGTTCCTTTTAATCTATGACATACTTCTGTTTTAATCTTCTCCCTGTGCTCTCTTACCCTTTGGTGACTTTTCACAGCTGTGAAAGTTACCTGTTGTAGGCAACTAAATTTGCAGATTTTGGCAGCTGGGAAGTTTAACACAGTGCACAGCATGGCAAAACACGATATTTAATACATGGTGAGGACAAAGTGCTACCTTTTGTTTCAGGACAAACACCCTTCAAAGAGGAACGGTGAGGGGAATTCACGTGAAAACTAACCTGTGAGTAGCCATGGGATGGCGATCTCGATTCACACAACCACAGTTTGAACACCAGAATGCTGAAAGACTTGCTCAAAATAATTACATCCAGTCACTTACTCTTCATCCAAATCTGTGGCAAGTTAATCAATTCCTCTTAGCCAGGTTTGGTGTTAGTAATGCCACTAAGACCTACAGTCTGAGAAGTCTAATGTTTATCCACCATAAAACAATAAGGATTTTCCAGAAATATTTTATTAGAGACTTCAGAAATATTCAAAGAGAATTTAATAAACTGAAATAGTTCAAGGTACAACCAGTGGCATAATGAATAAAGGCTCTTAGAAAAAACAGTGATCAATTTTATATTCAGATTCTCTGTACTCTTTAAATTCAAATTTGTACACTTTTTTCTATTTCAGGAATTTGTTTTTTTCAGGCATCAGATTAAAGTCAGGGTAGCTACTGTAGAACAGCTACGGTCATACGTATTTTATCAGGGAGAGAAATTGAGTTGTAGTATTAGAAGTGACAGTAAAGTAATGGAAAACAATTTTTTTAAAAAGTCAAAATCTTATCACACAACACTGGTGATAACCTTGTAGTCCCCAGATCTGACTTGGATGAGTTTAATTAAGCAGGAGCTGAATTTTCTTTATGCATGTCACAGTCTGACATCTCTGTGCATAAGAAGGAGGTCAGGCAAATATGAGTCACATCAGCAAAACTACAAAATAAATAAAAAACACAGAATGCACCTTAAAAATATTTCAGGTTGCAGTTCTACATTCTGAAATCATACTAAGTTTTTCAAGTGCTTTCCATCTTCAGACCCATCTGAATTCAAATTCCCTTTGTGGAAGAACAGAAGATATCAGAGCAAGAAATGACACCCTACAATTGTGTGGGGACAGGCCAGCTCTCATTGACTGAAGTATAGCATTGCAGTATATTATATAAACTTCCAACTGATAGCTCAAGTGGAAAAGCCCAAAGAACAGCCAAAGGTGTCTCTCTGAGAGCTGCTGGACACTGATTGCTGCTGGTGCTGCATTCGGATTTTTAGAGGATCTGCACCTTTGAGAAATGCTCCCACAATGTGTATGCAGCTGATTTCACCAGTGAAATGGTTTTTACCTGTAACATACTACAGTTAGAGATCATGTTGATGACAACAGAAAGGCTAAATTTCCTAGTCATGACCTAGGTGCTTAATTTTTGTTAAGCTCAGAAATTCTTAGTGAAGTATTATTTTTTGGCTTATACACACAAAAGAAGTTAAAATACAGATAAAGGGGTGTGTGGATTTACAGCCTGTTATCCATTGGAGTCTTGAAGCAGCTCTCTGTATGTTCTAAGGTAAGTTGTTTCATACAATGCTCTGTAGGTGTTCAAGCAGAGAAATAGCATAAGATGTTTAGACAGTTATTAAGTTCACAGTTTCATTTACTGTGCACTGATTTCTCTGTGCAAACAAGTTTTTCTTGAGCAAGAGCAAGAGAGGAGTGTGTCTAATTGACAAGTTACCAAGGAACAGGAAAAGAATGGAAAGCAGAGTAAAGAGAAAGTTGAAACTAAGTTATAGGGAAGTAGTGTTCATCCTATTGGCTTCTTAAAATGTATTTTTCATGTGGTAAGTGGCTGGCTGCTGCTCAGACTTTCAGACTTCAGTGCCACAAACAAATGCAAGAAGATTCCCTGATCTAATTCCTTGAAGGTCTCTGAAATGCAAATGATCCCTGACAAGTAAGTCAACTTCTCCCTTACCATGGAACTGGAAAAGAATGGAAAGAGGCAAAAGAGAAAGTTACAACTAGTTCAAGACGAGAAAGTTGCCCTGGTTCTCGGCACTAAGCAGCACTGGCACCAGGCACAGAACAGCACATGCTGTTATGTCCTATGGCATCTCCTGTGTTTGTGTGGAAAGGGGAATTGCTCTGGAAATATTCAGAAAGGTTCAATACAGCTTAGGCAAGTTAAGTTTTGGCAGAGGTTTCCAAAGTGTGGTCTGTGAAATCAGGAAACAGGTCTGCAAACGTATCTGAAAAGAGTGAACTTAGTGATGCTGGGAGCTGCAGCTTATCCTCAGGTCTGAACTTCCACTGGGCAAGCTGGGGAAAGTCTGCAAAGCAGCACTCCATGGCTGGAGAGAGGTTCTTACAGGGCACCTGGACACTTCAGCAACTGCCTAAGAGTAACCTGTGAAGTACCATAAATAGGGTCTGCAAAAATGTGGCCAGGAAAGAAAAGCAACTCTGTGTTTGCTTTTGTGGGGTCAGAAACACAGGCAGCAGCCAGTGTTTTAGAGATAACTTCTCTCTTGTCCATTTATGTGTTAACTTGCTCCCAGCTTCCATCTGCTCCTTGCAGCTTCCTCTACCTGTATAGTTGCACCATCACAATAAAAATGATACAGTTTTACAGCTGCTGACTTTGGTATCTATACAAGATCCCTCTGACCAGGCAGCTCTGTGTCAATGGATAAACAGACCCAGCACACATAAAGACTTCAAAAAGTTTCTGGGTAAGGGAAAAAAATCAAACTAGGAAAATCTGAATATATGATAACTCTATTCATACATCAATTTCAATTTGCCGTATCAGATTATGTTGCACCTGGATGTTTGATGTTGTCAAGAATGATTTAAATTAAAGTGCAGCTTATCTGTTAACACAAACCCTCACATTCCCTTAGACTCTTCAATGCAAAGATCATATCTTTGACTTTCATGAAGTGCCTGAAAAAGAGCCCGAAAAAGCCATGAAAAATACTAATATCTTTAAGAGTGACGCGATATATGAAGTGAAGTAACATTGAATATATAAGGGAAAATTCTCTATACTTGAGGACAAGATAATAAAACCAAATAAAAACAGGATAATTCTAATTTTCCCTATGATTTCAACCCATACACTGAAGCTTTATTTCATCTAAGCTGATGTCATGTTGAAACTATAGGCAAAAATTTTCAGAAAGTGAAAACAGCAATTTTTAGTCATTAGATTAAAAAACTGATTCTGTAGCTGATGATAAATGTTTTTACTTGCTGTAAAAAGAAAAAAAAAAACCCTCTGCTTTAATCTGGTGATTCTAATTATTAAAAACTCTGCTTTAGTATGCTTAAATCATGTTGCCTGTGAAGACTAGGAAAGAAATCACACTAAATATTAATTACTTTTTACAATTGTCATGGTTTAGAGTTCTGAAAGCTTAATCCTCACATTAGAAAGATCTAATCTATCCCAGAATTCTCATCCTTGAGGCCAAAAACCAGAAATAATACAAGAACTCATTCCATACATGGAACATGATATGAACATTAGCATATTTAAAATGTAAAAATTTTATCAGATGGCTATAGCAGATGCTATCAAAAGAGGAGCAGAACAAGCTATGTGTAGCAGTAATTGAACAAACACTTCCCTATCTGGAACCAGATTTTGTAGAAAATCCATAACAGCTGCTTTAGAATAGGCTAATCATACTGCTAGTCCAGATCCAATTCCTACTGTATCCCCAGACTGTTATTTTTCAGTATCTAAAACAAATTCTTAGCAGCCCCTTCAGAACCTGCAGTGCTGGACCTTGACAAGGAAATATAAGGAATCTTGATGGTGAATCTCAGAGGAATAATTCAACCAGAAGAGTTGAGTCCCAGACTCCTTTTGACACTCAAAAATGCAGCTTCCCAAAAGACATCCCAAAAGGCAACTTCTTTCAGAAAGAAAGAAAATAAAGATGTGAAGTAGGATAGTAATATATCAGGAGGAATGCTTTCTGGCTTTTCATGTTTAATAAGAAACTTAATTGTATAAATATGTTATGCTGTGCATCAAAAACTGAATCATAGAATATTGCATTATAGGAAAGATTTTAAATTAAGTATATTCTCCTTAAGAATATGACCATGATATCCTTAAATATATTCAGGTAGTCTGTAGTGTGAAAGCACATAAAGTGAGAGGGAAGGATTTTGCTACACTAGTAAGGAATTAAAAATACGGGTACTTGAACAGGCTCATGCAACTTTTGGTGAAATCAGGAGCATAAAGGAAACAGAGACCACCCAAACACTCCTGGAATCTTCCTCATTTTCCTGATTTTTTTGGTCTTTTTTTCTTTTTTAATTTGAATGAAATTTACATCTTTAGGAGAGGCCATGGAAGGAACATGAAAGCATCAAGTGTCCTGATGATTCACACTAATCAGGGACTCCGTCCTGTGGCCACCTCACAAGATGAGGGCTGAGGGCGCCAGCCAAACCACATGAGAGGTCATCATGCACTCGCATGATATCCCCCAAAATCTTCACTAAAGCTGAATTCTTCTCTTCCCACAATTCTGGAAGGAGTGCAGCACCAGGCTTGACTTGTAAAATTTTAGGCTGAACTCAAGAGAATTTAGGTATTTTTTTTTCTCTCCACCCATGATTCTTAGGATATTTTTTCCTGAGGCATTCATGAATTCTAGAATCCCAGGCAATAGTAGTCTTCTTGCCAAGAGTATAATAATCTGGGAGAAATATGAAAGGTGTTTTTGACTTCCTAAAGTTACCTACCAAGCAAATGACTGCTTCCACTAAAGGCTTGTAGTAACACAAGAGCCCTGCTCAGCCCCTCTGTTGAGGGATGGACACTTACACAGGGAAGAGGCAAAGGGCAGATCGTGTGTGCTGCTCCTGCCCCTGAGCAGGAATCCTGGAGGGCACAGGCTGAGCACAGGACCCCTGGCAGGGGGAATGTGTTGGATTCAGGAGTGGGAGAAGAAAACTGAGCTTCTCACAAAACTGTCTGCTCTTGGCAAAAGGAGAATAAGGAAGAGCAGGCAATGAGGAAGATCAGAGACAGACACAGTGTCTGACACTCAGAGCATCTCCCTTTACATGGTGACAGTGGGATGCTGCCAGGGAACTTGTGCAGTGGGATGCTGAAGGCATACACAGAGTAGGCTCTTAGTGAGCCAAGAAGCATGAATGCATTTTGCTTTATGTTGGTGTGAGAGGAAGGCTGTAGCTGAGGTTATGTTGCTATGGAAGCACAGAAAAAAACAGCAAAGCAGCTCTCCTATGAGACTGGCTGTTCTTTAATCTGAGGTGTTAGCCAACAGATGCTGCTCTATTGTACTTACACAGCAGTGCAGCTGCTAGCCTTGCAATTCAGCAATATTCAGAACTCAATAAGGGCCTCCTGGGTCCTTCTCAGGCCAGTTTACACTACTCTTAAGTGTGGGAGATGTTGTCTTTTCTGATCTTATTATTTGACTCTTATCTGTAAATTTGTTCATTGACTTTATTGAATAGTGCCTATCCGAAGCAATTGTGGGCAACTGAATGCACTTTGAGAACTCCTGAGAGTTCTCACTTTTGAAAAGCCACATACAAAGCTCCTCACTGGAATAAAGTCACATTTTGGTAGAGTTATCAATTGGTTAATGGCTTTGTTTCACCATAGAAAATGGGGCCAGAGACTTGAGATATAAAGGAAGTCTTTTAATAGCAAAGCAAAATGAAAGCTGGGAATTGCTTCAACCCACTAGTGTGAGGACTGCAATTTTTTTTACAGTATAATCAAACATAGCAAGTTGATTCTATTCCTTGCTATGTTTTCTTCAGGCACTGTATTTTCAGTTACTTCAAGGTCCATTAGTTTATTTTCCTCTGAGATGAATTTGTGTCAGCTCTATGTTCTTCTTAGCTAGGCACAGGGTATTTTTAAACATCACTTCCTAATCTTTGCATTGCTGTGGATGAACCCGTATAAAGACTGACAAACAGACCACTACCACACCAGAAGAGTACAATATGCATATCTGTAGATTATGCTTTCTTTTTCTATGTAACAAAGGAACTTACTGGAGTAACTGGCTATACTGGAGTTAACTTTATGTTCCTTTATTCTAATTCTAATATGAATGATAAACAACTGCAGCTATCATGAGGCGTGTTTCTGATTGGAAAATTACCATCTTTAAATGCAATAATGCACACATTTCCTAGATAAGGCAGAACTAGAGATAAGCAATTTACTTTTGAGTACATAGTGACCAGAATGAAGAGACTAAACAGCTCCACTTCATTAACTTGCCTTTCATAGACCTTTCAAACCATTATGCTTTTATCAGTAGCAATTCTCAGCAAATCATCATTTCATTTAAACTGGAAGGAGCTGTACAAATAAAAGAAAGAAAAATTACTTTTCTGAAAGCTGATGCACATCCTTGTGGATGATAACAAGTGCTAACACTCAGGAGCGTCTTCTCTCCTGCTTCCCATTCTTTTTGATTCTTGCACAATTTTCCTCTCAAAATTGTCTCTGACATGAGCTTAACTCCCTGTAATAGCTGTTGTGATTTATGCTTTGAGGAGATGCAAGATTAATAGAAATATGTTTTTTAGATCTTATTTTCTAATTTCCAGATTACTTGTTTTAAGATAAATTCTGAAGTCTGTGAAGAGCAACGAAAAATTAATAAAAAGGTGAACTAAATAGGCAATAGAATAAGGGTATTTTTTCACATAGCACTAACACAAATGGATACAGCAGAAATTAACCTGACAAAAGATAAGAGGCTTTTTTTTCAGGACCCTAAGGGAGTCTAATTAACTTATTTCCAGAAATGGGATAGAAGCATCATACTGATTTTACTGTCAGATATTTGGCTAGAAATCAAGAACTTCAAAAGACATTAATGGGCAAAAGGTAACATCTGACAATATAGCAGACAGGCTCATATAAACTGTGGGCTCCTTAATTTAAGAGTTCCTGAGGACATACTGAGAGCAGAGATATTATGGGCTGTAAAAAGGAATCTAAAGTCACAAAGATTAATCATACCAAAAATAGATAATCAGCAATTTCCTTTCCATGTAGTAAGAGCTACCAGCAGTATGAAAAATGAGCTATAAGGCTCAGAAAATGGGTTGCAGGGTTTGCTGTGACCTGCTGTGGCTGCTCAAGGATTCCAGCCATCAGCATATCAGCATTGCATGTAAGTACATGAAACCATTAATGGATGTAGGCACACAAACTCCTCATTTCCATTCATTACTTTTTCTGCCAAAGTCATGACAAAGTACCTGATGAATGTGCAATATTCCAGATGATGTTAGAACTGACAGAGCAAGCCACATGCAAGACCTCAATTTTTATTGCTAACTGACTGATGCTCTTTTCAGAGGTGAATTTGGGTTGGTGTTAATTTCTATGATATTTTACTTTTATTAGCAGTGTTGCCAGTGCCAACTCCTACAGCCAAAAATGTCCCATCATCTTCAGGGACTTACCATAGATAAGCCAGAAAATTTAAACCATGCTCTTTTTTCCACAAAAATATATCAGAAGGGGAGAAGCTTGCTAATGGAACAATATGCAGTTCTCTTGAGACAAAAAGCTTTCTAAAGGAATGATATTTATAAATAAAATCTACTGTACAATGCTAATTAGATCTGGTAAAGTACAGACCATTTCCAAACATAAATTGTAAATGTGAGCAACTAAATTCTCTAAGGAGGGTAGGTTTGGGCATAGAAATTCCAAACCCAAGATATTTCAGAACTATGATGGAGATACTGTGGGTTTCAGCAATACTCTACAAAGAATATTTGTATTGAATATTTCTGGTTTCCTCAGATATAACTCTAGTTTTATCATATATAATTTCTAAATAGTCCTGTTGTTTCAACTATAGCTACTACAATTCCAATTCTCTCTGTTTAAAATTTTTAGCCCATAGAGCAATGGAATACAGAAATTATGTAAAAGATGATCCCTTGAGACCTACAAAGTCACCATGACTGCAAAGCAAAATTCAGAAGGATACTCAAGAAGAGAACTTAATGAAAATGGCCATTGTAAATGTCAGAACATTTCAGTAAGTTGTTATCTCTGCATAGCAATGTAATGATTCTAAGAGCAGAATGAGAAAGAACACCCTCAGATAAAATTACTGTGAATTTAGTTTATTTTTTTGGAAAAACAAGATAAAAAAATATAAATAAGTATCACTACTGGCTTCTTGAAGGATGAAAGAAAAAAAGGAAAAAATATACAGTGACTCTTACTTCATTTATTCCACAGCATTGCTTCTAGGCTAAGATGATGTGCAAGATAATTGCAAGGAAACTGTCTGAGTACTCAGAAAAAATAAATCCTCCAACATCATCTGAGTGTTGTGAATGTGTAATTCCTCTCAGTCTGATTCTTCAACACACCTGCATCATTTCTGTCAGACTCTGGAACTACAGGCCAGCTGAGGAAACAGCCTTGAGCAGTGCTTTTTTAATTGTGAAAAATTTAAAATATTATCCAGGTCTAGTACTGAGTGAAGCCATACAAATCAAATGTATGACTTTCCTTCTCTTTCTCATATTGTACACAGGACATGGATTCCCAGTGACATATCCAGAGTTACAGCACATCTTTCAGCTGAGTAAGAACCAAAGGCAACTTCTACTTAACTTCCTTAAACAATGGTCAGTTCTGTTTTTTCCAAGGTAACAAAACTGCAGTTGCAAAAGGACTTAGCCTTGAGCATTCCTGGACACACTGCGTTGCACCTGGATCTAGAAGGTGTTTGCTGTTCCAAAATGTATTCTTTCCAGGCTTTAAAGTTCAAGATAATGTGAACAGTGATAAAAGATAAGAATGTGTCTGTGAGTAACTGACAACTACTGACATTACACCTGCAAGATACATGAACATACATACATGAACACAGAGTTGAAATATATGCCATATATTCCCATATGTGAAATATTTCCCAGTCCATTCTCACCCCTGTCCAGGTTCCAGACATGGTTAGGCAAGAGTATAAAGGAAAGATGAGACATTCATAGATTGCTGTGGGGAAATTAAATTCCATTTTTCTAGCTAAACTATCAATGATCTTTCTAGTTACATGCACAACTCCAGGCCCATTTTTAGATTTATTTTGTCTACTTTATGCCAGCAATTCTTCTCTGGATTCCAGTGATAATGTCAGAGCATCTCACGGGGTTGTTGGTATCCTTGCCTCTGAGCATGACTCTGAACGAGCAGACTGCCAAGGTATCTGATAAGAATGACCAAGCAGGAGGTGGTTTGAGTTCCAAGACGTCAGTGTTTGGAAGTTCCTAAATTGCCACATCTGTGTCCTCCAGTTCCAGGACATGTGAGCTGCTTTCTGCAGTGGTGACAGCCAAAGAAAAGCAGCGTGGAACAGACTGAGGGGAGACATTCACTGGAGAAGACATTCACATTCTTCATGTGTGTAGTTCTCTACTCAGGGCATGAACAGCAAAGCTACAGTTCCATTATAAAATTGAATCAAAAATCAACAACATTTACAAAGGAGTCATTCCTCTGGCTTTAATGGTCTTTGTGTTAGGAAGAATCCTTAAAAATTATACAATTCATTTTTCCAGAACTGATGACAGTCAGTCTGTCCAATAGATGAGAAATGCAAAGTATTCAGTTTTATTTGTTTGCACAGTATTCAGTCCCTATCTTGATGGGTACCACCGTAATAAGAAAGATTCATAATAAAGTCTCACTCATGCCAGTTATTTCACAATATCTCTGCTTTTTTATACAATTACACAGTAAGAGGATACATGTTGTAAAGTGCAGTTATCTCTAATAGTTTGTCAGGTGTCTACAGCTGTAAAACAGAAAAGTTGTTTGGTCTTATCAGGTCATCTGAGTGACCTATCTGAAATCAGACTGCTTTGCTCAGACTGGAAACAGGCCCCAAAATGCATAATTCTTGATAATACCCATATGCACACTAGCTCAGCCAGCTAATGGGAAAGGCAAATGGCAAAGAATTAAAGTGTTTAACTTCAGAAGAGATGTGCAAATATTGACATATATTTCACACCAGTGAGGAAGCCTCAAAGCTAAGACTTGTTTTTCAGACCACTAATTCTAAAATATTACTAGTTGTTTTATAAGCTGGGCAAAAATATTTTATCAACATCTACTTTTCTAAAAATGCTAAGCTGGATCAAAGACACATTTCAGAGGTTGATATGGTTCACAATTGAAGCACACTCCCAAATTCAGTAGGGGAATTGCTGTACAGTCACTTCTTATGATTGTAGCCAGACTATTTTTTTCTACAATGCAGATCATCATATTTTCTTTGTTATAAATGCTCAACACTACTGCCATCTTTCAAAGCATTTGATATGAACTGTGTTAACATGATTCTTTGGAAGTTATTCTGTACATTCAGTAAAATCTATCCCTTAAATCTTGTAGTTTGAACTATTTTTCTCTGGTTAAATCAGCTGACAATTTCCCACTGCCCAAGCTGCTTTCAGACAAGGACAACTAGCCAAAAAAAGTATTCAGTGCCAGGTAGGTAGAATGTACATGAACAAATGTTACTGCCATGCAATTCTGTACAAGTATTTTCAAATAATTTCAAAAGTTCTGGTTTCCCAAGCTCAGGAAAAATCAAGTTTTGTTGATTGTTTTGCGCACCTTTTCCTGATAGTACTCAGTTCAAATGTTCTTCCTATTCTTTATCCTCTCCTGGACAAAATGCTTTTGAAGAGTCTTTTGGGCTTTTTTGTGCTCCTTCTTTTACTTTTTTGATTTTCCTGCTCCCCTTTCACAAGTTTTTACTTACAAGCTAACCTGGACTCACTCACTGTCCATTAGTGTGTTATATATTCATGTCTGTGCTTGCTTTTAAGAATAATTTTATTTCAGATATTTTATAAATTTTCCTGCATTTACATTAAGAGACAGGATATATTCACATCCAATCTTTCACAAAATGTTACTACTGAAATAATGAGCTGAAGGCATATAATTGCATGTCACCCTAAGGTTCTGGATACTTCTTAGTTCCTAAAAAGCCTATTTGTTGTTAAAATTTCATTATACTTCTTCTGAACAGCTGGTAGTAAAGAATAATTGGCTCTGTACAGACAGGAGGGCTTCTTATCTGGAAAACCCTCCACAAGTATCCTCAGATATTATGTTGTTTGATCACATATTTTGGTCCTAAAGTTACAGTGTCAAACTACTTTTCAGCAGCATATGAACTACATGTGAAAGCTTTGTTAGAAATATTAACATTCCTTAGCTAATCAGTGAGAAGTGAGGAGATGTTAAAACCGAGACTTGTTCTTGCAGCCACCAAAGAGCATTGCACTGAAAGACAATAATTTCTCAAGTTATGTTACCATATAACACTACAGTTCAAATGACTGGGTTTACACTTCCACAGCTCAGATCCAGCAGTTCCCTCTGAGCTTTCCATCACCATCTCCTTTCACTGCAAAGGCTGTTGCACCTATTTAGTGGTTCCCTAATCAATGTTCAAGCAAATTTATCTCATGTATGTTCCTCTATCCTAACGTATCTCCTTTAGTTCCACAACGGTGCAAAAAAAAAAAAAATGGCCTCCAAATCTTTTCATGTGGATGACATGAAAACAAAATTAAATATCAGGTACCTGAAAAATACAGAATTTTTGCGTATTTTACTATAATCAAATCAAAACACACCTACAGCCATTTACACATGAGTGAAAATAGTGATGCTAGTAAACACATTTCTGTCAGAAAAATAAGAAAATACCACTTCTGACATAATCCTTAAGGACTATTTTGAGCATAGACACTTAATTTGCCACTTGTTTTAAGATTAGATAAATTAAAAACTATATTTCAAACTACTGAAAATCCTAAATAATTATAATGAATTAGGTGGAAGTGTCTGGTGCCTGAAAAACTGTTGTTCTTTGAGGAGACAGTAGTTTTTTCATCAGTGTAAGTTTGTTGTATTTTACCAGTTAAGATATATTTGGAAATAAGTTAAAAGCCTGCTTTCTTCTGTGGATTTTGGACATACATTGCCCAAAGGGCCAGATGAGATTATTTCATTTCCTAATGATCTAGATTATGATGATTTGATTCTACCAGAAAGTTAGAGGTAACTGGTATGTGTAAGGAGGTGATTTGAGCATTTTCTGTAGTACAGTGAAGGAGAGTGACAGCTGAGAATCATCTGCCCAAGCTGGGGTACCTAAAAGCCTGTGCACAAGGAAGTCATCCTTCCTTCACTTTTCAGCAAGAACCTAGTCACCTTCACATGTCCCAGATGGAGATTGGTCAGATAGAGTTAGATAAGGTAAATCTCACTTTTTCCAACCATTATATGTTTCCATATAACTTTATAGCAATCAAACCACCACCCATCATGCAAAAGTAGGGGCTTATTTAACAGAACATGAGTGACAGCTCAATAGCTAATGCCAGATGATAACCATTATGAGCATGATTATCAGATCACCATGATTATCCTGATTATCAGATAATCATTCAGCTGTTACCTCAGTCAGAAACTTCCAAATACTTGGGAAATAAGTCCTCAGGAGGCCCCTTTCTGAAGGCTCCTTCTTGTTGCAAAGAAGCAAAGCAAATTCAAAGTTCTTCAGATTGTGCATCTCTACTTTCAACCTTTACTGTATAATGGACTTATGCAGTGATTTGCTTCAGCTATTCTACTGCTGACTAAATAATCTTCTCTTTAAGTGCATGACTTAAGTGCTTGACTCTGCATAACTAATTTGTGTAATTCAACCTCAAAGCCAAAATGATGTGACTGAAAAGCTCGATATGTATTCTTAATTTACATTTCAACAGAAGAAAGTAATTCCTATACTGCTCCAGGATTTTACGTAAGTGAAACTTTTCAACAACAGAATTTCAACAGGCTTTTATCCAAAACTAAGGGTAGGACCTACATTGCCTATGATGACTAACAAGCTTCAGCTCTCTTTCTTTGGCAGTAGATTTTTTTTATAGTACCTCACAGGCTTATTACACTTACAACCAATTCTCTTTTCTCTTTGCCCACAGTACACTAAGGTTCAAGACAGATTTTGACAAAGTATTGCAGGATTTGAGATCAAGAAAGGCTTTATTAATTTTATTAATTTTATTGTAAAGAAAAGGCTTGATTAATTTAGGGCTTTTAGCAGGGGGCACCCTGTAGCAATCACCTTGAATGTGATTCACCTACTCCAGCTTCTTTTCTAGCCACAGCTAAATGCTGTTAGTCAACCCAAATCTGACAGTCAAACTTACAGCCCAAAGCATGTGGAGCCACCACCAGATAAAACCAAGTATCAGGTAGCAAATTTCACTCACCTCTTTTCAGAAAAACTTCTACATAATCAAGAATGGTCTCCTGACACAAGGGCTTTGCAATGGTAATGAGCTCCCTGCCTACAAGTGCTTTCAATCAGGGTAACTGGCGTGCACGATATATCTAAACCAAATACTTCTAAGGAAGGAAGAATGGTCTGTTAGGCTCCTTTTAACAGCCTTTTGAGTATGCAAGTCCCACTAACACTTCTGGGATATCAAAACAAGACCTGGCAACATATAGAAGGCAAATATTCAGGAATCTTCAAGAGCTAAAAGAAATACAGTTTTATGTCTCAGAATAACACAGCAGAATCTACAAGTTATGAAGATGAAAAAGCAATAGAAACAAAAAAAGACAAAGAAGTGTCTCAAATCCCTTTTACTAAGTTGGAGAACAGATGACTTCCCAGATGAGAAAAAGGGTGAGAAGCATTTTTTTTTGATTCTTTTTTTCCCAAGAAGTGTAGTCTCACAGCAGACACAGTATAGTTTATGTTTTTGTCTCAGGAGGTTGTCATACAGCCAGGTCTGAAAAACTGCTGTAAGGCCAAGTTCCTCCCTTGGATGCACATACTTAATTCCCATTGAGAAGACAAGCTGTAATACATCCCAGAGTAGAATCTGATCCTTTTCTGTTCTCTGGTTTCCTGGTTGCTATTAATGGGTGGACTGGAACCAGAATACCATTTACTACTTGTCAAAGTTCCCTACTTACATGCCAAACTTGTGTGGAATTAATACATTTCAATGATAATACTTAATTTGTCTTTAAAAGTTTAATTAACTCCTAATTTGGTGATGCAAGTGAACAAAAGATACAAATACACAGGCATCCTTAACCAATATCATAACATAATATCTCAAGAAATGAGTGTTGCACAAAAGCTTTAATGTATTTGAACTGGTTTCCATTAATTTTTATATCCCCAGCTCAGTAATGCTATGAACACACTCCTTCCTGTTCTGGTGCTTGAGAGAGGGTAAGTGCTACCTTGAGACCTGTATTTTGCTACAGAGACACAGAAACAGAGACATTTGTGATATTAAACATGTGCTCAAGTGCTCAGCATGACCATGAAACACGGTTATCCTGTAGCTGAGGGAGGCAGCGTCCCCCTCTTCGAAGGCTGCAATCACAAAACCTATTCAGAGCTCTGGCAGACCCTGACTCTGACAGGCTCCCAGCAGAGCAGGGAGAAGCAAGGATTAACATAGCCATATATCCAATTTTATGTATATCACTGCACACAGTTGCATATCTGATGTAGCATCCTCCTCAGAAAGCTCAGAAATCCTCGGTGTGTGCAAAGCAATTCCATCTACAATGGGACTGGGTGCGATTCAGCCCGAAATGTGGCACTGAGCTGGTAACACACAGGCACTGTGGCCAAACATCCACCATCCAGCCTGGCAGGGCACAGGACACTGAGTCCTTGTCTAGCTCATCATCTGCAGTACGTTCCCATGTGCTCTGGACACACTGTCACCATGTATCCTGAAGGAGAGGTAGTAAGGGAATGGGTTTGCTTTTGCTGGGGGACAAAAATACTAAAAATCTTGTAGGCTTTAGAGCAACCATAGTCAAACACATCATTTTCTTGGCACATCTTTAAAAGCAAAATAGGTCTACTCTGCTGTCGTTGTTCAGAAAGGAAAAGGAACCTAAAACTCTTGTAATCTCAATTTTTGACATTTTTGACATGATTCACCTTTTGCTAGTTATAGTATTTTCTTACTATAGAAATAATTTAGATGCTAAGAATTGTAATATAAAAAAGACAAGTTGATTTTAAAAATACAGAGAGAACTTTTTTTTTTAGCACCGTGAGAGGAAGAAAATTACATAAATATCTGTGTACAGAATTTAGACATAATGAAATAGCATTTAAGCAACCATGCCATTATCAGCTCTTGGACTTTTGTGACCACATAACATGGGTAATTTTCTCATGTAGTTTATCTGCCACCATAAAAGAAACAAATGCTGCAGTCAGGTTCCAAACCCACAAAATTTCAAAGTTTCAGTACAAGAGCTTAAGAAAAAATGATCTATCTCCTTTTACTAAACTAGATATGGGCCTGAACATCCCTTTGTCTCAATTCAGACCATATTCAATGCCTATTTTCATAAGCTACCTGGTGATAATTTTAGATTTTGAATTTTATTTATAATATGATGGCATAGACTCAGTTCTGCTGTGGGAGGAAATTCTAATGAAGAAAAAATTATTTTTAGGATCTGTCCAGAAATCTGCAAGCTAGCCTGTTGAGCTTTAAAATCTTTTTCCACCCTTTGTTTCCTTTTTCCAGCCCTTAAGGTCTTTCTAGAAATTATCCACTCAAAGATAAGCAGTAGTGTAGGAGCATGTTTACAAACACATTTTCAAAATGTGGAGCATATATTCAACATACATAATCCAAATTTAATAGAAAGATTATATCAATTTGACAACTGTAATGTTATCACTTCGATGTTATAAAGGACTCCAATTTTACTATGGCAACATTTACTGTACAAACTCATTTTGCAAGGAATAGCTTTGTAGTTGTAATAATCCTCTTGACAGATTTAACAGTAATTTTCAAAGAAACAACACTTTTTATTCCTTTTACTGTTAATTTGAACAAAAAGATTTTAAAAAGGAAAAAATATGTTTAGATTAGTATCTCTCAATTTCAAGAATATTTTGTTACAGCTGGCACCTTTAGGAAAACCCTAAATATGCATTTTTGAGAGTGATGTGGAAGAAATCAGATAATAATAATAATACCCCCTTTAGCAATAAAGGAAAAATGTTTTTCCACCTTTTCTCAGTCTCTGTTACATCTAAGCTACCCACAGTGCCTCTCCAAAGTGAAGTTAATGACAAAGTTGTATCTGTTTAAAGTCTGTAAACCCACAAAGTGAAGCTGGTATATTGACAAAAATACATGCACATCCATCTTTTTGCTCACTATGGGGGCCACAGGGAAAAAAAAAAAAAAAAAAAAGATACAAAAATAAATTTCAAACTGTAGTCATAGTTAATTAGGCTTTTTGTTTTTCTGTACCATAAGATGGCTTTCCTCCCATTTTGGTACTATGGAAGCAATCAAAGTGTAAAAGTACATAGTCTTCCTTATGCTTCTGCATCATTTAGTAATGGAGCAGAGGGAACCCCAATACAAAATAAACAAAACAAAATTTCGCATATAAATAAATATATTTGAGCAGAAAACTCATGAATCTCTCTCTCAGGCCTGACTCTCAGTATCAATACCTCACAGGAAAAAAGCATTCAGATTCTTGTGAAACAACAGCACAATAGAGTGGCTCTGAGGAGAAAAAGGAGCAGATGGAGATGGGTAATGTTCAATACAAAGATGCAGATAGAAAAATGCACATCAAATTACTGTTCCAAAAGTTAGAAACCTCCTGTAAGCCTGAAGAAATTCTGGTCAGGATTTGGAGCGTTTTTACAGCATGAA
Source organism: Cyanistes caeruleus (assembly GCF_971803275.1). Taxonomy (NCBI): domain Eukaryota; kingdom Metazoa; phylum Chordata; class Aves; order Passeriformes; family Paridae; genus Cyanistes; species Cyanistes caeruleus. The sequence goes on along the minus strand of NC_141703.1, from coordinate 18,320,692 downwards.
TGCAAGAAGGTTGAAAAGAGAATATGAACTGCCTCCAGTGTTTACCTGAACTAGGGAACTAAAGCCCAATTCCAAAATCCTGCCACCTTTTTGATTTCTGTATCCTTTAAGGAGAGCATTTGACTGCAACATTTGAACTGGAAAAATTTTTCCTAGGTTCGAACACCTTGGATTTCTTGTGGTGTAGAAATGGACCATACCAAGGGGCCATCTTTTGCTAAAGACGAGTGACATGGCACCTCAAATGCGAGCTCATCTGTGTTTATGTGTATTGATTCATCTCTTCATATCCATAGGTATATGAAGATATATGTAAAGGGGTGGCTGGAGTGCATGGAGGCTTGCCTTGAAATAGGTGACAAAACAGCAGAGAGATATCACACTGAAGCAACCTGATTGCTTCCTGTGAAAAGGCAATAACCAGTGGCATCGCTCCCATCAATCAATCAATCAGTCCAACTAACCAGTCACAGAAACACACAACTTATATCCAAGGTCTGAGAAAGGATGGCATGAGAAGAGGGAGGTTTCTTCCAGAATAAAATTTGAGGGTTATTATTAGTACTAGTAATAAAAATTTTCTCTGAAGATATGCGAAAGCAGTATTCAGTTCCCTAGGTTCCCACTTTATTTTTTCCATCTTTCTCTGAAACAAATGTACTGTAATTGAAAGGAATCATTTATGATTTACACATCTTATCAACAGGGTGTTGTGGGAGGACAGATTACTGAGTTTTATTGCTGTGTGTCTTATGAAAGAATGAGACAAGAGAAATAATAACCCAGAGCTTTCATAGCAATGGAGAAGGAGATAATCATCAGGGTGACCTATTTGGGGATTCTGAAATGCTTAGTAGAGGAAGGCACCCTTCTGAGCTGTGGAGCGCCAGACATAATTGAATTTCTTCATTAGAAGTTATTTGCATGCATTGGGATTTATACCAGTTTTGTTTAAGGCATTTACTCACTCACTGTTCTATGTGCTGTGCTAGCTTTTGAGAGAAATAAATTAAAAAATATAAACAAATGTTTTATTGTCCAGAGGAGAATTTTCCCAAGTTATCAAAACTTATTTCCTCTTCTTCTCAAGTCACTAATAACAAAGCCACTGTCCCAGCAGGAAAAGAACAAGTTTTTCAGAATCAAAGCAAAAATCACCAAGTTAAGGTTATGTTAAATCAGAGAAGGTAGAGGGAAAAAAAACCAACCCAGTAACATTAAGACATGCAATGCAAGGCAATTTCTTCATCTTTCAGCAAGGAATGTCATTTAACAGTGTGATGCAGAGAGTCTGTTTGGTGTCATCATGACCATAAATGTTGGGTTAGGTTGCCTACCGAAGGCAATGGATCACTTCTTGTTTATCTTTGATATGTCTGTGATCACAACCTGTAAGTCAAAATCAATACCTTTTCCAGAAACAAAGTAGAAGGTAGTACAGACTGGTTTATGCTGCCATCCTGACCCTGAGTATCTAAACACCACTATCAGGCAGTACCAACCCAAGAGAGGAATCCAGCCTATGCATAAACTATGTATCATCATTCCAACCTGTGATGTGTTTTTGTTATCAATTACTTCATCTTGGTGCTATGGTGCTGCCACCTTTTCAGTTGTCAAATTCCAGACCAGCACAAGCAGAAGACTTGAGGAATGGTCATGGTGGGATTTCTGGCCTGTCTGAAAAAACCTTCAGATGCTGTAATTGCTGCAGTAAATGATAACTACAGGGTCTCTTCATACCTCTAACAACTTGTTCCCATCTTGGTTGCTCACACCATGTTTATACTGAGAACAGCTGATGATTGTTGACAGTTGAGGACACACTCCCTAAATATCAAACTTCCAAACTGAGCATGTACTACAGGTCATCAGCTATTTAGTTTTGTGTTTTATTGAACATGGGGCTTGTTAGAAGAGATAAGGATAATTTCCTATTCTCAGTCCCTGCAGAAATCCTTCTCAGCTAGAACTGCAGGTCAATTTAATCCTCAAAGGGAAAATAACAAAAAGAAAAATATGTGAAAAAAGATGAAAAATTATTTCTTCTGATGAGACACTTCTTCAGAAAATCGGTTGTTCAAGAAATCCAGCATAACACTCCTGTATGGACCAGAATCATGAAATCCATGCTCAGCCACTTAGTTCCTGTCACAGATCAGGGCTTAAAGGCTGAAGTTTCCGAGGAATGCCCCAATACACAGGAACTGACCTACTCACTTCTAAATCAAGAGCTCCATTCTAGGAAAATAAAACACATGGAGTTATGAAATAGAAAAAAGAATGCAACACATTGTGTGCAGGACAAAAGAGCACAGATTTTGCTGTGAGATGGCTGGGAATTCTCTACTTGGTATTTCCTGCCATTTTTCCTCACATAGGGCTGTTTTATCAATTAGCAGCACAAGTGTGAAATAAAGGTCCAGTTAAATGGAGAGAACCAGCACAACTGTGCACATTAAAGCACAGAAAGATACTGGCATTTATTCAGATTATAATCTGCCTCCAGAAAGCAATGAACACTCTGTGACACAAAGCTGAGATTTTCTCCAGAGACCACTATTGTTCAAGGCAGGAGATGTAACCTTGCACTCTTAAACAGATTGCTGTGGAGAGACAGGACACTGTCCATTGGTTTCCACCTCCAAGAGATACAAACAGAAGTTGCCTCTCTGTACATTATTAACTGCTCAGACTTATACCATTAACAGCATTCATTTCAAGAACTGGAAAGTACATATCCTACATAAAGGTCAATGAGAAAGACAGCCCTCTTTAAACACTGAAACAAAATGTTTTTAACACCCTAAAGCTCTTACTTATTCCTTCCTTTTTCTCAGCAAGATGCACTGGGCAGTCAGAAGTTCTGGATCATAATTCATCTTTTTACTTTTAATCCATCCTTCTTTTCATTGCGTTCTGCAGCTTGCATAGCCCATGTCTACACAGCTTCCACTGTCACCAGAGCTCAGTATTACCCCACTAATGCACTCGATACCTCCCAAAGGCCAGAGTCTCCTTTTTAACAAACTGAATATTATATGATTTATACCCAAGCTTAATAAACATGTCTGTTTTGCTGTAATTGCATTGGAAAGGGAAGACAGCTTTCTGATGGACTCAAAATCATAAAGACACAGAAGGATTCATTAGCTACAAGTGCAATTTCAAACAATGGCATATCAATTTCTGCTATTTCTAGTGAGAGGATACTTAATTTTTTCATTGTGGTGGTAGAAATTAATGATAAAGGTATTGAAATCCAAATTATTGAGCAAGGTAGATGATTGACCCAACTCTCTGGAAAGGAGGAGTTTCATCTCCTATCAGAACACTTCTGTCAAGATATGATTAATAGACCAAGAACTCCCACTTGTGGAATTTTTTCCCAGAAAATGGTGAATATATAACTCAGATAGTGGTTAAGGTGCAGAAATGTTGGGAACCACAAAGAACAGAATTACTTGGAAATGTATAAATATACTTCAGATTTGCCCTTCACATGCTGACAGAACCATAGGGGGAAAGCAGAATTGAGACTGTAAGAAGTACAGTGGAAGCTGAAGACAATAAACTTTTCCAGTCCTCAGTTTCATCTTGAAAGCTTCTGAAATCCTTGCACTTCCTCTGAGACAACTTTGCACTGTTTGCCTGCAGGTGGTGGAATTTAGAAAATACTTGTTACAATGAGACTGACCCTGTGCTACACATGCCCATGTAGATCTAAAATGTTTGTTTGCTAAGGAATATCCCAATGTCCAACCTCTCATGGTGGTCATTTACACAGCACAAGCACAATTACAAAGAGCCTGTAATTCCAGCCAGCCTAAATTGGACTTTTGTTTAGGAAAAGGATTAGCCATCACTCATTCTTATAAACCATCTGAAGTTCCTACACATGGTCAAGAATAATGATACACAAAACACATGGTGCCCAGTAAAATCACACCAAGACAATCTTTGCAACTGCTGATATGAGTCTGGTTTTGTTACTAGCACTGTGGAGCTCTGCAGATTACATCATACAGATGGTTTCTATACCTGGCATCCATTCAACCTGCACATATACTTATCCACCTCCACCTGTCTGCTTAGCCAAACCAGTAATGGGAAAAAAAAAGAAAAAGTAAAAAAAGAAAGAAAAAAAGAAAGAAAAAAATCCAGGCAGCATATAAATCCATCTGCACTGAATACAGAAAGTTAATATTAAATGCTGTGCAATGGAGAAGTACTTTGTATTTCAAAATGGAAACACTCCCTTTTAGAGAAGCAGGGAATTCAGTTGAAAAATAAAAACTGAACACTCTTACATGTTCAAATATGGCAGATACCAGCAGGATATAACATTTCAAAACAAAACCAGCAGGTATACAACTGTCTACTCAATCCTACAGTCAGTATTGTCTTGCACTGTAAGCCTACAATATCTATTTCCTTCAAATCTGTGTTATGGGGTCCTTGCTTCTTCAAATGCAATGGCATCAAGAGCCCAGAGTTTACTGACAGGGGATATAAATGAACGTACATAGGAAACACCTACTCAGGTGAAAATTTCTTTTTTCAGAATAAGAATTTTGACATGGGCAGGGCCAGTCAAAAAAAAAATCATTATACTCCACAGATAATAATTTCATTATTTTTCTTCGAAAGAAAGATAATCCTCAAGCTGAAGGTTAAAGCTTTCTCAGTCTTGGCAATATGACACATAGCCTGGCAGTATTTGAATGGGACAGAGATGGCCTCTCCTTGACAAATTTTATGCAGCTATACTTAGGAGAAGGTGTGTGGTTTTGTTACATTCTGCTTTCCTGTAAGCTTACAGTTTCCTGAGATGTGTTGTTTGCCATATTATGTTCTTATAATGAAGCACACACAGCTCTTGTCTTTTCCTGATATGGGGAAAGCACCAGTTATTCACACTCCCTGAGTGCTGCACAGCTGTAATTTGAAGGTTTTCCTAGAACTGTAGCCAGGCTGGAAAGACTTGTAATCAAGGTTTTGAGGCTGCTAAGAATTAATTATGAATGGAAATGTGTGTGAGAAAAAGAGACAGCACTAGAAGAAAACAGCAGAACAAGGGTTAAAAAAATAAAGTAATGAACAAGGCAGTTCCCAGTCAATCAGGCTGTGGAATGTGTCAAACCCAGACAGCACACATGGTGATAAGACCTCAGCAGAAATTACTCATTAATGCAAGACATTTTGAGAACATAAGAATGGATGGCAACAAGGCTGCAGAACATCATACACACCATTCCCTCCTCTTATCACAACAGGAGAATAAACACAATTCCTAAATGGACATGAAATAGTTCTTTAAAAAGTAATTCATCACTGCCAACCTTGAAGAACTCCAGAGCTGTGACAAGGACTCAGTAGCCAGTTTCTCTGGTCCTTTGTGTCCCACATGGTGTCAGACCATCAGGCACACTTGAACCTACTCAGAGCTTTTGAAAGCAACTTTCACCTTTCCCTTCCTTTTAGATCTGATCTCTTTTGCTATGTCACTTACCAACAAATTTCTCTGTCTAACATCTATAATAACACTGTACAGCCACATCCATAAGGGTGACCTGTCTTATGAGGACTTAAAATAGTCCAAAAGATTTTTAACCAGAGAATGAAGTCATCTAGAAATTAATATTAATCAATATTATGTTACTAACTTCTTTTTCCATTAAGGATTTTTTTTTTTTTCTTATAATACATATTCCACATTTCTTGAGCAATGAGGAGAAGCAGAGCTTTTCCATCTTCCTTAACTCAGACCACAGGTAAGTGTAGATGAAATGAAAGAACACCTACCAAGCAGGCTGAAACACTGAATGCTTTTGAGCTTTTGTTATCTGGGTGGACTAGTTGAGAACCATACTGTGCATTCATGGAAACAGTTTGTTAGTGGTATCAACAAGGAGGTTCTGAAATGTTTCATAAGTTTTGAAACAACAGCTATTATTTTTACAGCAGTCATTTTGCAGTTACTGTGGTAAGCACACCACCCCATGTGATTGAAGACTGAAGAGCGTAGGAATGGGATATTTCAGGAGGTCAGGCTTCCTTGCAAGAAACTGAGCACCATGACAGAGCTGCCAAAAGCCTTCTGGAGGGTTTATGGTGAGAAAATAACAAAGCTCTTCAAGAAAAAAACTGGGAGGTCCTCTTTCTCTGAAGGTTGCCCTGCAAAAGTTAAACATGGAAACTTCCTAATGAGCACTGTTATTGTTTTCTGTTTGACACAGAGGGTAACAGAAAGCAGATGTTTCTGCATAGGGAAAGGAAAGGAAAGGAAAGGAAAGGAAAGGAAAGGAAAGGAAAGGAAAGGAAAGGAAAGGAAAGGAAAGGAAAGGAAAGGAAAGGAAAGGAAAGGAAAGGAAAGGAAAGGAAAGGAAAGGAAAGGAAAGGAAAGGAAAGGAAAGGAAAGGAAAGGAAAGGAAAGGAAAGGAAAGGAAAGGAAAGGAAAGGAAAGGGAAGGGAAGGGAAGGGAAGGGAAGGGAAGGGAAGGGAAGGGAAGGGAAGGGAAGGGAAGGGAAGGGAAGGGAAGGGAAGGGAAGGGAAGGGAAGGGAAGGGAAGGGAAGGGAAGGGAAGGGAAGGAAAGGAAAGGAAAGGAAAGGAAAGGAAAGGAAAGGAAAGGAAAGGAAAGGAAAGGAAAGGAAAGGAAAGGAAAGGAAAGGAAAGGAAAGGAGGAGAAAGGCTGTAGCTTCAGAATACAAATTTATTTACAATATGTACACAGTTGGGAAGAGGGAAGAAAAGCAGCCAAATAATTTTCCAGGAGGGACTTAAGACACACTCTTAACTTTACACAGCATATTAGCAACAGCTAGATTTTAAACAGATGTTTATTTTTAAAAATATCTGTAATAATACATCTCCACATATAAGCTTAGGAAATATATGGCCACATGCAAAATTTAAAGGAGAGGAATACACTTTGGAGGAAAAGGTTCCAAGACAGAGTGGTTAAAACCAAAGAGACAGATGTCTACCCAGAAAGGCAAATCACTGAATTATAGAATGGTTTGGGTTGGAAGGGACCTTAAAGATCCTCTGGTTCAAACACTTCCCACTATGCCAGGTTGCTCAGAGCTCCATCCAACCCAGCCTTGAACAATTCCAGGAATGGGGCATCCATAACTTCTCTGGGCAACCTTTTCCAGTGCCTCACCACCCTCACAGCAAAGAACTTCCTCCTAATATCCAAGTTTTAAACTACTCCCCCTTGTTCTTTCACTATCTGTCCATGTAGAGCTTCACTATCCCTCTTTTTTTTAAGATCCCCCTTTGAGTATTGGAAAAACCCCAATGAGGTTCCTTGGGAGCCTCCTCTCAAATGCAGCAATGAGATTAAATTCCACCTGGAAGAGAGAGTGACATGGAACAAAGGTGCTGAATGGTGAAAGATGTCTACATCACCCAAGGAAAGTAACAATTCTTAACTCCAAAAGCCTGCAAAGATTTCTAGCCCTTGGAGCAAGACAGCAGATCAGTTTCAAGAGGACAGATCTGATTATGCAAGAAATACAGTTCAAAAATCTCCCTGGATCTCAGACTGGGACCAACACCAATACTAACCAATACTAACAGTTTTAAAAGCACCAACACACACACACACAAAAAAAAGAGAAAGAAAAGAAAAAATAACAACCTTGAGTAGACATTTCCATTCTTATATTAATTTATGATGCCCTCAGATTTTTCATTAGTTCCATGTTGTCTTCCTTTCATTTAATGACCTTTGTCTTAGCTGCCAAAATAAAGTTCTTCAGCTTTTCCTGAGCTCTTCATGTTCTCCCAAACCAGTCGTCAAACAGGCACATATATCCTTCAGCTCCGTTGCCTCTACCAAATAAATTTATAACCTCACTTGGAACTCCAGGCTGTGGAATATAAAACAAACATGTGAAACCTCTTACTTTTGTGTTTAGAAAAGTTATCTCCAGCCCAACTGGTATAATTTTTACAGGCTCTTGTTCATGCTGTGTTGGGCCACCCACCATCTTGAGTGTGTGATTTTTAATTATTTAAACATAATGCAATACAGAGCTTTTCCTAAACACTGAACTTTTTTGCTTGCAATTACTTTTGACCAGAAAAAAGGATTCCCTCAGAGAAACCATAACTTGGTTAGATATATACTGAGCCCTTCTTAGGAATATCTGGGATCCAGGCTGATCCTGTCAATGAATTCCTACTCTCTGCTCCACAAAGGACAGCAAGCATTGTCCCAAGGACCATGGGGCTGAGTTTAACCATGGTAGAAATCTGAAAAATGTTCTCAAATATCAAAGGAATGTAAACAGACCACTTCTAAGAGTATTTTATAGTGTCAGCTAAAAAGTAGATTGAGGTTGCAACTAAATTTTCCTAGTGGCAGAAGTTTGGTAATCCTGGTGCTCTGCCTTTAACAATCTAGTCTGCCAACTTTTCCTCACACGCATAGTCTCCGTGAAGAATATTACTAGGTCTTATAAATCTCTGGATATTTGATAGTTTTCCCTAAAGCTTCAGATCATAGTTAAATAACTGCAAGAATTTCAACTTTGAACCTGAATTATTTTTTTTCTCAAGATATCTTGAAGCAGAACTTAGCAAACTAAAATAACAAATAAGCTCAATTGATTTAATAACCATGATTCTATTCAGAAATTCCAATTCAGGTATCCCATTCATGCTTCTTACTGTTTCAAAATAGTCTGTTAAAACTGATAAAATGACTCATGAGAAAAAAAAATGAATGGCTTGCTTTTATTTCTCTATTTATTCTACTCCATGGAAAACCCATAAAATAACTTGATCTGAAACTACTTAGCAGTATAAATGGAACTTCATCTAAAAAAAAGGACATAGCCATGATTGCTGTTATAGCAATATTTCAGTCCTTAATGCTCTATTTTTTACTCTATCTTTATGTAAATGTTTTAGCTGAAGTATTTATATTTCAACTTCATCAGTCCTTTGTGATTCCTAAATAGAGATTTAATAATTCCTATGTACAGCATAAGAAAAGTTAGAATTTTACACCAACACCTTCTCCAAATATGAAGACACAGAGAGAAGCTGAACCCATGATAGCAGAAGTGTAATCTGAGAATTCAGGACCAAACACCTTTGTGATGTGAGACCACAAAGATCCTCCTATTGATTCCATAAAGTCATCCCTAGTGTGTACATCCCCAGCAGGCTGAGGTTTCTGCTTTGTCACTGAGCATGCCAGCACTGAGGTGCTCGAGGGGAGCAAAAGAGGATAGAACCTGGGATCCAAGTAAAACAGAAACCTACTGCCAATCTCCATACAGTAATTTCTAAAGCCAACAGCAAATTAGCAAAAGCTGAAAAGTAGCAACTATGGACCCATAATCAGCACATGATAGGTCCAGACCCTACCTGGTTTAATCCCTAGGTTTTTTTTCATTCTTTTGCCACCTGCCAACTGTTACATTTTGATAATTCAAATAAAAAGGACAAACTGTCAAAAGTTAAAGTTCCAAAGCACTGAATTACAGGATAGTCAAAATTTAACATTTACTAATGTGACAAAATAAAGGCATAGATTACATGAACTTCATATTTTTTTAAACATAGTATGGCTGAACAAACTATCAAATCACTGTGGGGTTTTTTTCTGCCAGGAAAAAACCCAAAAACTACTAAGAGGCACCATGTTATTGGGCTACCATATGGAAAGTGTTATATATAAGAGTGACTGAATTATTTTTGTTATAGGCTAATGTAGTCAAGTAGTGAAAGATTTGTGTTAGTATGTAGAGAAATAATATGAGGGAAAAAATGTCTAAATCTTTTTGGCAGGAGACCTGAAACTAAAGAAAATCACATCAAAAGCCAGGAAGCTATACTTAAAAAATTCCTCCCTGAAAACCACACAGTGATCTCCTATTACATTCATTCATGAAACTGCTGGAAATGGCAATCCCTGATGCACACGTAGATTGTGTAGGTATCAATTAAGATTGGCCAGGTGGGAAAAAAGGACTCATATGGGGGCATTATGTATTAGATATTTGGTTTTGGGCTCTTCACAGGGGACTTGCAGCACTTTTCAGAGCTCAAGGCTTAATTTGAAAATGTAACCCCTTCCTTTCCATGGGAAGGGACACTCAAAGAGTGGAAAAGGAAGGGGCAAATCTAGTTCTCTTCCACAGCCTTGTAGACCAGCTTCCATTCCACCTTTCCATCCCTTTGAGTATTAGAGCTACTGCCCCAGAGGAAAAAAGCATATTACATCATGGTACAGCCAGAGTTGTGTCAGGGCCTGTACTTTGTGTACCTTCAGCATGCTCGGGAGACTGAATCTCCTCCACTGCATGGAAGCCCCAAGGTCCCCGAGTCTATGGATCTGTTCCACAGTAACTTTCAGAGAGAAAGTAGCAAGTGGGACAAGTAGGAAAACCCTAAGCAGAGTTTTCCAGGTATGTCCTGAATATAATAATATAATATATAAATAATAGAGAGGGCCAGTTATTTCTTCATCTTTGTTTGATGGTGATGTTCTTGTTGATACAACCCAGCATGTCAGGCAAAGGAGGAAATGAGGGGGAATGAGCAGGACTCCCACACAAATTCACACACAAATTCAGAGCTGTTATGTCCATTCACCCCAAATGGGAAATAGTATCTTTAGTGGGCAAAACAGTCTTATAATGGGTCCTCACTTTGGTCCAGAGAAAACAAGCTGGCATACAAAGGCCCAAAAACTAGGGGCAGCATTAAATGACACAATAACAAGAACTGTGTTTAGTCTAGAAATAGGAAAAATAATTTTCAGGCCACTAATTTCACATTTTGCATTCTAGATATCAAGACAATATATGAACAACAGCAGCCATGAGGTATGCCTTGGGATCAGGATTGTATAAAGCACAGAAAGGTTTTCCTAAAATCTGAGGGACATTCCTGTAAGACATGTATGTATACATATATGACCCTAGAAGCCACAGGCCCCTCATATCACATTGGTAGGAAAGAGCTCCTGTGAGAGCTCAGAGCAAGACTGGGAGGATAGTCCAGAAACTGCCCATTAGCTTTCACTTGGGAAACAGCCATGACTACAGCCTCAATAAACATTTCCCTAATAAATCACAGGGAATGGGGGAGACCCAGGGCCAGTCCCATTCCAGCAGACAATGTGAAATACTACTTAGGGACCACCAGGGCAGACAGACAGACCTATCCACAAGTCACTGTGGCAAAAAAAATAAAAATAAAAAAAAAAAATTGAGGAAATAATTATACCTCATAACACACTAGATGCATCACAGTTCAGAAATTATTAGTCTTCTCACAAAAAAAAAAACTTGTCTTGAACACTGATCAATATTTTTGTGGGAAACTCAGACTCAAATGATACATCCATATCTATTTGTTGGAATAAATGTGCATAATAAAAACCATGAATCTTTAAATTCAGTTTTAAATAATTAGTGTGCTTTCTACATGGTGCTGATTTGACTAAAATCAAAAGACTACTCCTCCCATACAGACAAGTCCACCCCAACTCCCTTCAGACAGGAAGTCAGCGGAGTTGGAGAGTCTCAAGGTACTGCTGCATTTCAGAAAGACATCATCACAGCTGCAAACCAACAATGGCTTTTGTGTCCAGCATCCAGGACAAAAAAAAAATGTCCTTGCCATCCTGTGCAACACATAAACATTATTGCATAAGTTTGTTTCTTTTAAATAGATTTAATTTTAATTAGATTTCATTTGAATCCTGGGGCTAAATTTTCCATCTTTTGGTACCTCTGACTTTGCACTGCTCCTCTCCACAAGGTGACTTAAATGTACTTTGGGGGAACATCTGTACTTTCAGAAGTCTGAAGAAATCAGCAGTAGATATCAACGACCTGGCAGGTTTTTTTCTAATATCCAAGTACTTAGCAGTTTGGAAGAAGTTTGTTCAGGGATGGTCCTGCAAGGCAAAGCCTGGAAAGCTTTCGGTGCCAATGCAGTTTCCCGGTGATGGTGTCCACGGGGGACAGGGGAGCGAGGGGAGGCAGATCCAGAGGGACACGCCGGCTGCGCCGGGGGCTAAACCTCCAGCGGCCGCTCCGGGGCCGGGGCTGGCAGCGCCCGCCGGAGTGACACGGCTTTCCCCGGGGGAGCATCGCTGTGGCTCCGTGCCCGGCCCCGGGACATCCTGCCCTGCTCCGGCCGGGACCACCGCCGCTCTCCGCCCCGGTCTCTGCCCGCCCCGGCTGCAGGCGGGGGGAGCGCGGCCAGAGGCGGCTCCGCCCCGCCCCGCCCGGTTATACGGCCCCGTCCCGCCGCCCGCCCGCGCTCCGGTGCCGCCGCCGAGGGACGGCCGGAGGGACATCCCGAGGGACATCCCGGGGGACATCCCGAGGGACAGCCGGACAGCGCCGGGGTCGGGGCCGGGCCGCCTGCCCGCCCGCGCCCGGGCGATGGTGCCGGCGCCCGGGAGCGCCCTGCTCGCCGCGCTGCTCGCCGCCGGGCTGGCCACCGGGCTGGCCACCGGGCTGGCCACCGCGGGCAGGTGAGCGGGGCCGCGGGCAGGGGCGGGCGAGAGGGGCCGGGCACCGAGACCGGGGCTGGTGCCGCTGCTCCCCGGCGGCTCCGCGGGTGTCGGGCGCTCCCCGCCGTGCAGGGCTGTACGCGGGGTGTGCAGGGGTGTGCAGGGCTGTACGCGGTGTGTGCACAGGCTGTACGCGGGGTGTGCAGGGCTGTACGCGGGGTGTGCAGGGCTGTACGCGGGGTGTGCAGGGGTGTGCAGGGGCTGTACGCGGGGTGTGCACAGGCTGTACGCGGGGTGTGCAGGGGTGTGCAGGGGCTGTACGCGGGGTGTGCAGGGCTGTACGCGGGGTGTGCAGGGCTGTACGCGGGGTGTGCACAGGCTGTACGCGGGGTGTGCAGGGGCTGTACGCGGGGTGTGCAGGGCTGTACGCGGGGTGTGCAGGGGCTGTACGCGGGGTGTGCAGGGGCTGTACGCGGGGTGTGCAGGGGTGTGCAGGGCTGTACGCGGGCTGTGCAGGGCTGTACGCGGGGTGTGCACAGGCTGTACGCGGGGTGTGCACAGGCTGTACGCGGGGTGTGCAGGGCTGTACGCGGGCTGTGCAGGGCTGTACGCCGGTCCCTCCCGCTCCCCGGTCCGCGGGGCTCGCCCACCGGCGGTCCGTCCCCGGGGCCGCGGTGCTGAACGGCGCCCGCCCGTCCGTGCGCTCCGGCGGGCGTGTGAGCCGCTCCCCAGAGACACTCGCACCGGAGCTGGGGACTCCTGCTCCGGGAAAAGAGGCGGTCCAAATGGGGGAGCAGCTGCACCACCTGTGGCAAGGTGTGAGCACCTCCGGTTCTTGGACTGCCGGCATAAACTGCCCTTCAGCGGCAGCCATTCATGACAGATGTTGGGTTCTGTGGAGACAGGTATGCTTTGGAAACAACGGGATTTTGAGAGAGGTTCAATAAAACCGCTTACTCCAGACCAAACCAATCTAGTGTTCCCTCTCCCAGTTCTCCAGAAGCTGAGGTGTTGCAGCAAGGGAATAGCTGGTAAAGGGAGGATTCGCAGCAACTGCATATGAAGCCTTCAAGATGTTTTGTGGTTTATTTCTTTAATATTAGACCTGTGAATAGAAACTTTTGTCATCAACAAGTGTCAGCGTGCTGTTCCAGCACCTGTGAGACTGTTGAGTGGTCAGCTCCTCAGAAACTGGAAGTTCATGAACTCCAGACCTGCTCTTATGTCTTAGAGAAAGCACATTTGTTATTCTACACCACCTCACACCGTTGTCGAGGGTGGGGGAAAAGGACCCTCCTCCAGGGAGAAGGGATTCCTTCCAATCAACAAAACATGGTGGAGGGAGTCTATCTGGTCTACTATTGGGGTATTTTCATGTGAAATATTTTTTTTCTTCTACCTTCTGTTATTAGTATTGTTGGTGTTACTGCTTATTTCCTTATCTCAGTGCTGTTTCAGTAAATTGTTCTTACCTCAACCTGCCATCTTTGCCTATTGTGCCTCCAATTCTCAGCTCCATCCTTCTAGAAGGGGACGGGTGAGGGGAAATTAGGGGAGCAAGAGAGGGTTGTGGAGAGTGTTGGACGGGGGGAATGATTTGGGGAATACCATTCCTAAACCATAACAGCAATACAGGTTACAGCAGCAGTGAAACTTAGTCCCACTTAGTTTAAAACGGTGCTAATGGCTCACAATAATCTTGTGACAGCTAACACAGCCAGCTCTTTATTTCAGTCACCTCAACTCAGGCAGTCCTGTGTTGTTGTGGTTACTACTCATCCTCACTGTTCTTTGCTAAATGTCACATAGTGCTGTCAGCAGTACCACAGCCTCATAAAATCAATTCCTTCTCTCCTCCCTGGGTACCCTGGACTGCTAAGTAGTCACTTGTTGCCTGTAGCACCAATGCTGCCTCTCAGAGGACAGAGCTCTTCAGACACCGCTCTTCCACTGACCTGCGCTGTGCTCTGACCTGCACAGTGTGCTTTCTCTTGCCCTTCTTTTCCAGCCACATGTTTTGGCTGCAGGTTCTTCAAGGCCAGGAATTTTTTGCACACTGAACAGTCTGTGATAAGTCCAGTCATGTCACTCAGATACTTTAGGTAGTCCCTCTGAAATCCTACAGGAATATCAGACAAGGAGGGATCAGAAGTGCCCTGTGCCTCAAGTCCACATTACTTCTTCTCCAATATCCAGGAGAGTTCATGTGACATTCTCCCAGAAAGGGTCTGCCTGCTTGAAAGAATCTCTTCTTTCTAAATTTCTTTTTCAAAAATTGCTGAACTCCTGATAGAAATAGCTAAGCTGACGAGTATTGATTCTTCATGGGTGAGAGGGACTAACCTGGCAAAACTGGCTTTCCTCCCAGATTTTGGGATCTAGTTGATCTTTCCCTCTGCCAAAGGTAATTTTTATCTTGATGCTTGTTGTGGAAGTCAGAACAAGCCTTTCAACCTATAGGGCAATATCTATAGATTTCAGGTACGTTAATTTAATTTGCAGCTTTATGGAATGTTTCCCAGTTTGAAGGAAAGTTTTTTCTGAAATCTTGAGAGATATTATATACTTTATAATTTCTTTTTTTTTTAAGTAAATTGTTAAATAAAACATTACTGAATCTGCTTTTCCTGTGAAAATGAACACTTTTTGGAAAGGAAAGAGATCCTTCTTCCTCCAGGCCTTAGGCATTTTAACGTTCATGGGGGGTCATAGCACTATCCAGATGTATTCAGAGGGATTTTCTGGGATGCAAGCAGAATGTACATTTACTATCCAGGTGAATTCAAGGCCACTTTCTAGTCTGCAAGCAGAACATATGTTCTTTAACTTGTATATTGAAAGTGATGTAAGCCAGCAGCATGTGACTAACAAAACGGGAAAAGGTTATTTTATTGTCTATAGATGCAGACGCAGGATGCTGATTTGTCACAGACACACACAGAGGGGTTTTAGCTGTTCAACACACTTTTTCACCTGCCTGAAGGTGTTTGTATACAAGTACACGTCCTCCTGTAAGCTGCATCACTGGGTTGATGGCAAAGGTTGAGTGGCTTTAGAACAATTTATTCCAGCACTGAAGCTTTTTTACTTGCCAGGTGACATGAAGACCATGTCTTTGTTTAAAGTATATCAGATACACGAGCTTATGCATTTCCTCTGAACTCCCTTCTAGTTCCAATGGTTCAGCTACTAAAGAAAACTCTGGAGTAACATCTTGTGCCTTTGGAGTGTATGCATACACTTGTTCTACTAGTTTGCCTCAGTGATGTTTGCAGGAACTGTTTTGATGTGAGTGCGACCATTACAGATGAGCACAGGAGGATACATGCAAAGCACTCCTTTAATGTGATAAAATACGACCTTTTGTGTGCATCAGACTAAAAAAATGTAAAAATTCATGCCTGATGACTTTTTTCCACCATTTTTTTTCCCACTGTGAGATTTTTGTTGCATTGCGTTGCCTCCCTCAGTACCCCAAGTCACTTACTACAAAGCTCTACCAAAAAAGGAATTTTCTGTGCCAAAGCCAACATTTTGGACTCCTTGAAGAAATTGCATTTTAAATTATGACTTGGATAAAACAATGGGGACAGAGGATTTTGGGTAGAGGAAAGAATTTCATAAAGGGGACAGGCATGTGGTTGGACAATTTAACAGCAAGCATAGGGAGAAGAGAACTAAAGCCACAGCACTCATAGAAGCACGGAGGAGGTCTAGAAGATTTACACAGTTGTGAATTTTCATCAGATTTATAATTTTGGCAACTAATATGGCAGGTTTTCCAACTGTTGCAGCTGTTGATCTGCACAATGACTTTGAAGCCCCTGGGCTCATTGGCAGGTGAAATTAACATTAATTGTATGGCCAGGGAGTCTCATGCAACCAGAGTGCTTGGGACTGTCTGTACTTAGGCAATCACCTTGCACATACACAGTGGCTATGAGCCTGCATGTCACTACCTTTTGTGGGGCTGACTGATGTTCTCAACATGCTTTTCTGTAGAATCAGTCTTTCATCATCTGAGGCAATAGTGTGGTCAGTTATGGTGTCATATATTTGATGCAGTTACTCATGTGACACAAACTGAGGCAGCCCTATTGACTTCACTGATATTAGCATGACTCATTCTGGCAAGGGAGCTGGCTGTATTTTTTGCTTTGTTGATTCTCATTAGAAAGGGTTTACCTTGCACAGTTAATTTATTGCAGGTGAAACATTCCCATCATCCCATCATCAGTTTCTCTGATCAAATGCAGGTTTGCATTCCTGTCTAGAACACTGCTCTAGGTTTGGTGAAATCAAAATGCCTGACAGCAGATAAAACATAAGAGAATTGTACAAAGGGGAATGCAGAGGAATGGGCTAGAGCATTTTCCTGCTGGAGCTGGTGTTTGTCCTTCCTTATGCAGCTCAAGAGCTCGTGGGCAGCTGGGGGCTGTGAGCCAGCCTGGGGTGTGTCGCTACGGTTCCAGGTTGGATTGCTGTCCTGGCTGGAGAAAGAACAAGGGCCACTGTGAAGGTAACATTAACTTTCTGTTTGGTTCCTCTCTGTTGCTGCATACTTGGTACTAATAAGGGGATTTCTTACATGCCTGCCAGAAGTTACAGAAGGAAAACTTCTGAGGAGTGAAATCTCCTAACTCTGTGAGAGAGAGAATAAAACATGCTTGAGAGACCATCTCCTCAAAAAAAGCAGAGCTTTGAGTGAATAACACATAATTCACACATTCAAAAATTCTTAGGTCCAGAAGGAACCATCTGTTCTAACCTCTTGCACAGCTCTGGTCAGTGGCTATGCTGTTACAGCTGTTGAGTACGTGCCATAAATGCAGTGTTTTCTAATGCTATATGAGGACCCCTAGAATTATTTTATATCAGTTGGCATCCTTCAGATTACACAGCCTCTGAGAACCAGAAGGTTTTAACTTTCTAAAAATATAAATAAAACTCAAGCAATAAGTGCCCCTGACTTGAGCTTGGGTAACCAGCCAGTGTTCTGGTCTGTGGATCATTTGCTTAATGAAGAGACAATGGCTCTTAAGACACTTCTAAGTTGTAAAAGGCCAAAGGAGAATGCAGTGTGGAATCTTTCTCTCCAATTGTACTTGGGAAAAACACAACAAAATCATAAAATATGTTTTAGAAATCATTTTCAGATGTTGCACCTGTTGTCCCAGAGAGTTTGGCCTTTTATATCTAGTGAATTTGTACAGAGGCTTAAGATTATTTATTGCTGAAAATCCATATACTAAAAGAGGAAAGTACTAAAATGTCTCTGCTCTGTATATATTATATGCCATTTTAAAAAAGGAATCAGGAATTATTGTAGTATTCCTTGCATTGCTTAATTGCACTTTAGTTTTGATGCAAATTAATCCCTGGAGGGATAACTGGCAAATATAACTTTTGATCAGCCAGTGGAGTAGGTTGTCTTGTTTTCAATTTGTCTTGTTTTAAAATTTGAAGACTGTTCTTTGGATAATCACTTTAAGCCACCTATAATGTAATTCTGCATTGTAAATCCAGATGTGGTGTTTTTCTCTGCTTCAGTGCTAATACTGCAAGCTGGTCTTTTGCAGTCTTGCATCTCCTCAGTTACAAAAGAGAAATGTGTCCATCCAATGGGAGAACATCCCAAGCAGGGATTCTTTGGATCCCAGGGGAACAAGCTGGTCTTGCAGTGTGCCACGTTGCATTCAAAGCTGGAAGAAGTGTTGAAAAATGCCTCAATCCACAGAGTTAGTATCTTCAGTACATCTGAATGTATCTATTGATGTAGGAAAGATACTTGAATTCAGAAAAATTAATTTTAATGTTAATTTTACAATATTGTAACTAAGCTTTCCTGTGTAGTTTGCAGACCAGCTTAACTACATAAGAAATAAAGATTCACATCCTGGTGCACACTCCTTCACTGTTCCCTCAGAGATTGTCATGATATAAATGCACGTTTGGTTTGTTCTTCCTGAATAACCCCCATGCTGACAATTAGAGGGATTTCAGGAGCCTTAAGGCTTATAAAAGTCAGCATTTAGTTTCTGATTTATGATCCAGAGGACTTAGGGTTGCTTTTTAATGCATCCAGGTTAAATGTAGCCCTCTCAAATTATTGTAAATCTGATGCAGTTACACTTGCTGGGATGTGTGGTAAGGACAGTTGCCTGATGACAGATGTGCTCTGGATGTTCCACCATGGGATAGACACGTTCCTCTGCTGTAACTGAGGAGATCCAAGACTGTAAACTGCTATAGGATTATGCATCCCCCTTGGCTCTAGGAGAGTGCTATTGCCTCTTCCCTACTTCAGATGCCAAGCATAGCAATTCAAGCTGCTGGCCAGCTGCATCTCACATAGGCTTCCTAAAAAAAAGGGAAAAGGCAAGGGTACAAAACTAAATGTGAGTTGTAAGCATTGCAGAAAAAAAATTAAAAGTGAAGGAGAGACCTTTTGTCTTTACAAACCTGGAAAAGACCAAATTATTGTAATTCATGTTAGTACCACTATTCACAAGCCAAACAAAAGTGCTAATCAGTAGTTACTGTGCTCAGACTAGAGGGAGAGAGAGGTATGGAGAATGCTGAACTTGTGCAAAACCTTTTAGGCAACTAAGCAGGGCAAAAGTTTCTCAAATAGAATATTTCTAACTTTTCATTTTTCTCTTTCTCTGCCTGACTCCACCAGCTACCTGTGGACATGGTTGCAAGTATGGCGAGTGCATGGGACCAAACAAATGCAAATGTTTCCCTGGATTTACAGGGAAAACCTGTAATCAAGGTTTGTGCATATGCTCCAGAAAGGAGACTGTTGGTTTTCTATTTCCTTATCTTGTACTATGGTTTTTGTCATCTTCCAAAGCAGTAAACCAGGGTGTTTTCTTGTTTATGTAGAAGAACTTCAGAATTTAAGACTTTTGCATCATCAGCATCCCAGGCAACCTCTAAGCCTCCTCTAGCAGGCAAAAGTTTGAACTTATATTGTATATCTTCTTTTGGCTGATGACAAGGGCAAACTATCATGTTTAAAGTCAGAGGATTAAGGTATGGAGACATTATTATAGGAAGGTATCAGAAGAGATGGAAATCAATTCCAGAACCCATGTTATTTTCTTAACTAGCAGCCCCTGCTTCTTTTTAAATGAATCTTCTAGTCAGAAAGACATGCAATTGTGTGGTAGACATGGAATTTATCAATCTGCCTGGGCTGTTTGTATATGGTAATGGTATTTCTGAGAACCACCATGGGAAGTCCTTAGAATTGCCTTTTCAGAAACTTTAAGTGCATCGTTTTCCCCCCATAAACTTGAAATTCAACTTGGAAATATTTCAGTTAAAACACTGGTAAGAACTCAGCTTTGGTTTCCCTGTTCAAAAATACAAGACTCCTGTCTTGGATCAGATGAAAGGAGCAGGTCACTGTGCATGGAGAGGCAGGTGAGTGAACTGTAGATGTTATGATGGAAACATGACATAAAGGCCACAAAAATTTCTAGGTCTATCCTTGCTACCTTCCTAAGCTCCTGCAGACTTTGCTTGAAAATATAGCATTGACATGCTAACACACATTTTTTATAGCCAAAACAGCCCATTTATTACACAGTATCTTTTAAACAATATGCCCTAAAGTTGTGCTATTAAGTATTTTGGAAAAATCCATCTTTTACTGTTTCTCACAGGGAAAGAAGTTAAATTGTCAGTACCTCTAGAGAGGAAAGGGAAACAGCAGCTGTGGTTATATGTAACAAATACATAAGTACCACTTAAAACTTCAGCCTCTAAATGCAGAAATTTAACCTCAAAAATTATTTGGCAGTTTAAATGTTACTAAAAGGCAGCAGAGAAGCCCTCAGCTTCTAGATATTTTCCATGCAGTAACTCCATGTGCCTTTGACATGCTCTCCACAGGCAGTGTGGTCAGTTCTGTGCACTTTGGTAGGTTCAGAGACTGAGGCTTGGAGGAAGCACTGCACAGACCTACACATGCAAATTCCTGTTAGCTCCTAGGCTTTTCTACCTTCTGGAGCATAGCCAGGATTTTTTCAGTGAGGTGGTGGCTGGTACAGGCCAGAAGTGTCCAAGAGCTGTTTGTTTCAACAGTATAGCCGTATAGGTGGTCATGTTCCATCAGTCAGGAGTGCTACTACCCACTTGTAATTTACTGGCAGATGTAGCCTTGGTCTGTCCTTACAGCAGAATGTCCTGCTGAGCAAGCTCAACATGAGCTAACTGAAATAACAGAGATAAGGGGACTGTATTAGTCTGCCACCAGGTCTGAGCTAAATTAGCCTTATCTCCACAGGTCCTTTTTTAGAGCTGTGTATGCTATCTGTGCATCGTGAGAGATAGGTGCAGATAAGCACTTTTGAAAATGTGTGGTCTAAATGAAATAACTTTTGTTGTCCAGTTGCTCTCTAGTTTCTTTGTTAAGAGAGTCTTAGTTATTTGGTGGAGTGACAGTAGCACAAAAATCCAGTGTGATTTGCAAGCAGACAGGTTGTGCTTTTTAAAACAGACCCTGTGAAAATAATAGAATGCAACCCTTGCTCTTCCCTGGACTGAGTTGTAACAAACACTTGTGCACCTCCACAAAGTTTATGCTTTGAATGGCCTGGAGGTTTTGTTCCTGTGGTCTGCAGAGTGTGACACAACAACAGATGCCTCTCCCATTAGAAGTGGAGTTGCACAAACTCAGTTCTTGCCTGGAGAGCTGCAACTCTACTGAAATTATATTTTCAGTCACACGTGATGTTAAACACAAATTGAATGGCCTGCATATGCTGGTGCATTCTATAAATGAGTTCTGTCTATTTACCAATCACTACAAGAGGTAGAGGTGTCAGGTCGTGGAAGTGAAAAACACAGATGTTGTCCCCTTGTCATAGGCCAAATATTACTGTCAGCACTGCTCACCCTATACCACATAAATAAATGTTTTGGAATTCTCATTTTCTTCCTGTGAAGGGCAGATGTTAGGAATTTGAAATTGATTTAGTTTCTGAAAAGCCTTTAAATCCTGGATTTTGTGAAGGATTTAGGATGTCTTATTATCAGGATTTTGAGATTTTTGAGATCCTTTTAAAGTCACGTAATTATTATCATATATTGTATTTCATTTCTGCTACTGATAACCTTGGTGCCAGTGTATAGCTCAGAAAAATTAAAGTAAAAATCTTTGCTTCACTTTATCTTAAACTGTTGTGCTGTTCTTAGTCTCATGGTTTTGCCTTTCTAATACAGGGGTCAACTGGAGGGCTAGAATCAGAAAAAATCCATTTTAAATACTCCGAAAAAAAGATTAGGTACAATTCTCTCCACCCCTCCAGTTCTTCCTAACAAGCTGCCAGATGTGGCCAGAGTTTGCATTAATTTTTCAAGTGTAGAGGTCTGTGTATGTTGGTTTTACTAGCAGTCTTTCAGCCAGATGGTCTGCTAAACTCTCATCTTGCGAGGGGCTGGCTGATTTTCCATCCAGACGATTTCACTCTGGGGAACTCCACACATTAGGCAACATTATCCACCTATATGCATGAATTTATGTATAAAATCCCAGCACTCACTCTGTTCCAATGACTTGTGCAGATCTGAATGAGTGTGGACTGAAGCCACGTCCCTGTGAGCACAGATGTATGAACACCCATGGCAGCTACAAGTGCTATTGTCTCAACGGGTACATGCTCATGCCAGATGGCACATGTGCAAGTAAGTAACAGAGCTGATGGAACAGGCACACCAAAATCATCTAATCACATTTAATCCCAGCAGCTTTTCTTCTTGTGATCAACAGATTTAGCTTATTCAGGATAGGGTCTTTGCCCCTGCTCTCTGGTACTGTCCCAGCTGAAAGAGGCTTCCTATTTGGTAGTTTCTGGGTAAAGTAAACTAGGTCATACTTATATTTTGGCCTTCAGAGGTGTTTTGGTCCTGATAGAAGTAAAAGTTTGGTAGTGTTGCTTCAGATGAAGAACAGCTGGTGTGATCTCAGTGTATAGTCCTGCCAGTTCATCTGTTGAATAAGGATGACTGAATGTATTCAAGCAAAGCACCAAAATAGACTATTCTTTACTGTGCTGAATTGCATGCCATGATTCCTTGCTTTACCTTTCTGTGCTCTACAACTGATTTATTTGTGTTAATATGCTTTCAACAGCTGATGAAAACTGTTCTTGCAAACACTTGCTGTATGATCTAAGGCTTATCTAAACTTGTGAAAGCAGGTATTTCTACCTGTCTTCTTTGTCTTTAAGCCAGCATGAGATAGAAAGCATTCTCCTTTTTTAGCCAACCTGATTTTTCAGATCTGGGGAAGCTTCTGGTTTTTTGGTGACAGAAAATATAGAAAGTATCTCATGGACTCTCGAAGTTTTTATATGTTAATTTATAAACAGCTTTATTTATAATGAATGGCTTTTTGTTGTTCTTAATAATTTCTGTGTTCATCCATATCTAACTTAAAACTGTGTGATTCCAGCCTAGAATTTTGCTCTTCTTGTTACTTTAAATACTGTTTTCAGGTTCTAGGACATGTGCCATGGTGAATTGCCAATATGGATGTGAAGAAGTCAAAGGGCAGGTGCAGTGTCTCTGTCCATCAGGTGGCCTTCAGCTGGGACCAAATGGAAGGACATGCATTGGTATGGTTAGAGAGCTCACTCTCAGCTTCTTTTCTGCAGGATCCCCAAAGCCATAAGATTCTGGGGAAAGGTTAGGAAGTAGTTAACCCTCCTCACTGGCTTAAATAATGCTTCTTAAATAATGCTTCTTGTTACTCTCAGTGTGACATAAAGTTTTCTTTTTTTTTTTTTTTTTTTACTATTAGCCATGTAATTCTTTGGATAACTCTCATCCCCAGTAAATAATTCAATGTTTTGACATGATTTAGAGTCATCAACAGATTCAGTTTCTCTCTATTGGAATGAGACCATTAATTACCATGCTTTGCCTGCAGGAAGCTGCCCTGCTGACATCATGTGTTATAGGATTTGGGTCTTTTGTTTGGATGGGGCTTTCTGTTATTGTGATGACCCACAATACAAACTTCTCAATTTTTCTCCAGAAGCCTCAACATGAGGCCTGTGAGTTTTCTGTGATGAAGAAAGCATTCCTTATAATATTTGATACTATGTTCTTCCATAAAGTTAGTTCACGTTTTACTGCTTCACTCATAAGAACACATGCAAAAGCCATCACCAAGTGTGAAATTATAAGACTTATTTATTAAGCATATTTGTGACAGCCAAGACCAAATCATTCCCATGCAAATCCCAGTGAGTTTTTTCCCATTTTACCTTCCTGTGGATCTGACCAGCATCCCTTCTCCTGCTGTAGACATTGATGAGTGCTCCACTGGCAAAGCTGTCTGCTCATACAACCGCAGATGTGTCAACACGTTTGGAAGCTTCTACTGCAAGTGCCAGCTGGGTTATGAACTAAAATACACCAGCAGTCGCTACAACTGTGTAGGTAAGAGCTAGCCCATGGATGTTCCTTCTTCATTCTTTTTATTCCCACAGAGTGCCTCTTCCCTGTCATTGCCTCCAGCATGTTGGCCTGTCCTGGGGAAGCTGCCTCAGAATTGGGTAAAAGATGTCACACTGAGAATATTCTTGATGGGCCTTTGAATTGTTTCTGGTTTGTTTGTTTGTTTGTTTTTCTGTAGCTTTATGAAAAACCGAATCACTGGCACTTACAATTTAAATCACCTCATTGTGCCAAGATGTGCAAGAGGTTGCTGTACATTGGCAACCCTTGACTAAAAAAAAAATGCTACTTCTGGTAAAGGTCTAGTTAAAGAGGCATTTTTTTGTTATCTTGGTTTCAAACTGTGATGAATAAGCAGTCCCGCTATATATTTTTTTCATGTCATTACTGAGGAATGTGAAGTGCCTTCATGACTGTAAAAACAGTTATTTGGATGGTTTTTACAGAACTTGGGGGAAAAAAATTATGAAAATAGTAGGTTTCGATTACTTTTCAGGTTTCTGTTGAGTGACAAAGTTTCTCTCTAATAAAAATAAATACAGGCAAAAAGTTATCTTGACATGCTCAGGTGTTAAAACAAATATCAAAATACACTTCTGTTTCAATCCATTGGCTGAATGCTGGAAGAACAGCAAAGTGTAAGTTACTGCAGCAGCTGCTGCAGGAGTATTGTTCAAGCTGTTGACTACACACGGGCCTGGAAGGGTTGGAACTACTATATGTGCATAAAAAAGAGAATTAATAGGATTTCTTTGTATTTAATTGATATTGGAAGTGAGGGGTGGGAGGCATAAGGTGGGATCATAAGGCAGGTTTGGAGACTTAAGTTAGGATTTCATTTAAGTTTTCACTTCAAGTGGAAAGACTGTTTTCTTTTCTCATACAATATGTGTGCACAGGGGAAAAATTGGAAAGGTCTCAGTAGTCAAAATTTTATTTGCAAACCTAAATCTCACATTCAGACATGCCAGACTTTTTAGTCAGTCTTACGAAACTTGTTTGTTTGCTGACTTACACTATGAGAGGACCTGTCAGCTGCTAAAAAATGATGCAATCTGGATAAAATGTGAGTGGTACAAATATTTGTGCACCAACATGACTCCCTCATGTGGGATAAATCAGAAACATCCTTGTAATGGAGCAAAATCAAATACTCTTGGTGCCTGTACATTTTGCTGTGAGTTGAATGTAGTATTTTCTACTACGTTCTCCTTATTATAACTTTTTTCATGCAGCATCATATATATGCTGGAATATGAGAGGTAGCTTAAAGATCTTGACATCTTGGCATGCTCAGGGTTACTTTCCATTGCACTCTTTCTACAGTGAATGAAAGAATGTGAATGTTTTGGTGAGCTCTTTTTTAATTGATGTCACATGTTGTCTCAGTGTCTTGTGCATTTTGTTAATAGAAGAGTGTGTACAACCTATAGCTTGAATCCTGTTCTCAGTCAGAAAATCACAAAGTCAGGAAACTTTGTCTTTACTGGGATGCTCTACGTTTTCCATATACCAGCATCTGTACATTTGGAGCTGACACCAAGCATTCTCTCCTAGTGTGAACTCTTCTGTCTCTGATGGTCACTGCTCTGGCTTGGTCTGACATCAGTGCTTACGGTACCTGGGAAGAGATGGGTGGCACAAACAGGCTGTCAGGAGCCTTGGGTTTCAACCCAGTTTTCACTGAAGTGTTTATGTCTTCCCCCAGATGTAAATGAATGTGTGACAAATACACACAGGTGCAGCCTCCATGCAGAGTGCCTCAACACCCAAGGGTCCTTCCAGTGCAGATGTAAACAGGGCTACCGAGGAAGTGGATTTGATTGTGCTGGTGAGTACCACTGGATGTCAGGAATAGTGCTGTATTGTTTTTCTCCAGTAACTGATCGTTACAAGGCATGTTCTCAGAAAAGTCACGCTGAGCAGTGCTGCAATACCAAGCAAGCAAGACCTCTCCACAAAATATATTAACTGCATGGCTCATAGCATAGTTACTACAAGTGTCACTTGCTCAAATTAATTTTGCCTGGAAGTCTCCAAGTCTCATAATATCCCTAGGAATTGCAAGTAGAACAGAGAAGTGAGTTTGTCTTAAAGAAACAGAGAAAATGGTTTTAAAGCTTACTGTGATTTCTCCATGAACTCCCAAGTTTAGCCCCTTGGAGGGATGTGCTGTCCCTCCCAGAAGAGTTTCAGGCTAATTTAGCAAAAAATGAGAAAAGGGAGGAGAGCCATGACTTCTCTGTTAAATTGTTTTCACTTTAAATTATGCCTTTGTCTATTGAATATGGAAGACCCCCTATAAAGATGTAATTTCCCATTTTAACTGAATATCACCCTTCAAGAATAAAGAAAGAAAGGGTGTTCTTGTTTTTATATTTAAAATTAACCTTTTAACTCATACCTTTATTAATCCTGGCAGATGTTTCTCCTGCAACATCATTAAAGGTGTTTTCCTCAAGAGGACTCTTGACTCCTGCTCAAACTTTTTAAAAGTTTTTGTCTGTAGCAGATGAAGTCTACATAACATATAAGTCTTTTCAAGTAATCCTTGATCAGACATATCTTATGATTATACTTCATGGTCACAGATGTTCTCTGAGTCCCTCTATTATTCATGTTCCTACTCCCATTATAGTAGCAATTGAAACATACATTTTACAGCATACAACATACAATACACATTGATAAATTATTTTCACATAATATTTTGAGTTGCAAGGGACCCACTAGTCCAACTCCTGGCCCTGCACAGGAGAGCACCATTTTGTTAAGTTTCAATTTCCAGTAAAAAAATTTTGAACTTTAACAAGCAAAAAATTAACACAAAAAATCTGACTGTTAATGAAGGGTTTGATATGGACATAGATTACCACAGTAGAGTTGTTTAAAACATTCTTCTACTCAAATTCAATGTTATGAGCCAGGTTCCCTGCTAGACCACATCTCTTGTGATATGTCACTGCAGCTGACTGAAATGGAGGGATGTATTTGACTGGATATCAAAGCTAACTGACATGGCACATCTTGATATGGTTTTGTTAAAACAAAATGTACCACAGGTGAAATGTTGAACAAATACATGTCTGATAAAAACAGTCTGGGTTTTTTTTTGTTTCTGCTTTTGGGTTGTTTTTTGGGTTTGTTTTTTTTTTTTTTTTCATTTATTTGGCTTTCTTTTTAATGAGAAGGTAAAAATTTCCAGGGAAATTTTTTTTGGCTAACTGTATGTATAAAATAGTCTTTTGTCAAGCAAAAACAATTCAACAATAATGATTGCTAAAATATAAATAGAAGAAATATTTTCAGTTGTGGAAATAAATTTTTAGATGTCTAGCCCTGTAAAAAAAATCACTTCTGAAGTCAGATGATTCCTATCTTCTCACAGGTTTTTCTCTTGCATAGTTTGCCCTCTGCCTACTTCCTCTTGTCACATTTCCAATTGCTGAACTCCATTTGTTGTTTAGGAGAGGAAGGATCCATGCCATTCATAAACTTAATAGAACACACTAAATGGAAAAGAGATTTATTACAAGAGAGGACAGAGAAATAACATACACTAGTGAGAGCAGTGAGAGCCACAGGCAGATCAAAAGGGTGAGGATCCAGCTAGAAAGATGTAAACAACAATAGAGGAAGATTAAAATATAAATAATTGTAGGTAAACCCTGAAATGTAGAGATGCTAAATACAGACTGCTTTCCCTGGAGTTAATTCCCCCACATACACCTTTTCTTTTCAAGGAAAGTGGAGGAGATTCTTTTAGCTCTGAATGTTTCAATGTTTGCCTTTTACTGAAATCTTCAAGAACATCTCACCAGTGTGACTGATGGGGGCAGGACATGTCTTGCTATTGGGGAAAATGTTTTTTTCAAACAGTGACACAAACAATTGGATGTACCAGCCAATAGTGAAACACTGAGTGTTCTCCATGTCACATGGCAGCTGTGGAAAAGCTTTGCCTTTACTGAAGCCAAAAGAAATTTTCCTGTTGAGTTTAATGGGATGAGGACACCAACTTGGGAATTTAGGGGCTGAAGGCTGTGGCTTCACACTTCTTTTGGTGACAATGGCTACAGTTCCTGTGGCCCATTCCAGTTCCCAGTGGACCTTGTGCTGCAGCTGAACCAAAATGTTCTTAAATGAGTCTCCAGTACTCCACATAATTGTTCCCACAGAGCTGGAATCCTGTTTTCATAGGGAAGCATTAGTTCTTAATAACAATTGTTTCTAGTGTAAAAGAAAGCTGGCTGCCGTGGAAGCAGTATTTGCTTTTTTAAAAAAATGAAAACTATTTTAATATATAACTTAGTTTTTGGAAATTAAAAAGAGAGAAATTAAGCATATTGTTTATAATTCCTGTGGCTACATCTCATGCCATCAAATAACCTCCTAAGTGCACCTTTGCAAAGGTGGTGGAAATTCTTTTATTCAATTTGAATGTCAATACATTAACTTGGAGATGGCTGCTGAAACTTCAGACTGCAAAGACTGCTGCTGGTATGGATATGACCTGTGATTATTGAGGCATGCTTTTGCCATTTCACACTCCTGTATATATGAAACATTGGACACCATTTCTGAACTGTCTGTTCAGAACACATGTTGTTTGAGAATCCATAGAGATGGATCAATTTGAATGATCCCTAAAAGGGTTCTAGTCATTTCCACATCTGGCCTCTATCTTGCTGCAATCTGTTGCTGCTCTCAGGTTCATATGTTTCCTGATTTCCTGCTGTGCATTGAAAACCCGCATTTCCTCTGCCACATGCTTCTATGTGTATTTCAGCTTTTATTTTAGAATAGAGTTTCACAAAATTCCATAAACAATTAAGATTCCTGGGGGGAAAAAATATTTTTTATTCACTTTTTTGGTCCTACAAAATAATTTAAAGAATGGATTACTATGTTTAAGTCTACATGCATGTCTCTAAGGAGCTCAACAATGACACTCTTGTTACTGCCCAGCTAGAGGCAGAGGTTACTCTTCTTCATTATGCTTTGCTGGGTATCTAAATGTCAATAAAAATTCATGCCAGCTCTCTCTCTGCCCCTTGTATTACCCATTCATTTTTTTGCTGATAGGGTAACTCTCAAACACTATATATGATTTTGCTTTCTTATTAACTTGCCAGTCCTGGGAAAGGCTTGGTTTGACATAATAAAGTTTCAAAGCTTCAAAAACTATTGTGGTCATATTGCTGGTGATATTCTTAAAATTTAATTCAGTATGGAGTCAAATACTGCTGTCATTCTTCAATGAGTAACACTTAGGCTTTTGTCACCACACATTTCCTGCTAGATGCCTTGCTGGCTGGTGTACTCATGTATTAAGCACAGTCCAGCATGACAAATTTGCCCTGGTTTCTCAAAGTATCCTTCCCTAAATAAGACAGTAAAAGTTTTAGAAATTAAATAGGGTAGGAATGCATAATGACAGATGATGTCCCAGGGTGCTTTGAAGAAAATAATAGCCCAGAATCTGTCTTTTAACCTATCTATGAAAGGTTTCAGACTCACTTAAGAATTTGTAAAAGAGGTCGATAACTTCTTTTAGAATGATTGCTGGAAGTATGTCATGCTGATCTAATCTTTACTCACACCCACAGATTGCACCTACAGGTGGTAGGTTGTTGTCTGTCTCCCTCACCACTTCTTCAGCTCTTATTTACAGAAGCTATAAAGGGAGCTAGGAAAGGATTTGTAAGCCAGTCAAGGCTTGTCTCTCACCAGGTTTTTAAATACTCTGTGAGGTGTGAAAGTGGAAGCACTGGGGTGCCTGCTGGAGTGCAGAGCAAGCTGTTTCCTTCTGCATCCCCTGTATGGTCAGGGCCAGCACCAGCTGCAGGCCCAGGGCGTGTGGAAGAAAAACAGACCATTGTGTGTCCCTCTCCTGTATCATGCTGAGTACTTCCCTTTACACAAAGCAGCACAGAGTCCATGGGTTGGCACACGCTCTTTATGTATTTATTTTCAACAACTTGGTCATTAGACATCCTACACCAATCTGTTTCCATGGGTTTATAATTTTGTATGAAGCTGATGACAGAAAAGTTTTACTTTAAGCCCTCAGCCACAGTTTGCCTTTGTTTTTTTACTTCTTGCCTTAATTCTCTCTAATTCAAAGAAAGAAAATACCTTTGCAAACTGAGATATTTTCATATTAAGGCAATAAACAGAAGCTGCATGAGCAGGAGGCATTAATCTGCATGCTTCCTGATCAAAGTTACATAAGGAAGAGCTGGGGTAGAATGCTCAACATTTCTTTGCACTTTCCAAAATTCTCTGCAGTTACATGGACAAATTACTGCACAAATGTTTGTGACCAATGTATCTGCATTTATCTACATACGTTCAGGCCTGAAAAATCACTGCCTCAGGTGCAGCACCCTAGAGTGCCAGAGAAAGTGAACTGCTCATTTAGGCAAGTCCACAGGCCATGGATTCAAAAGAACAGGCTGAGTTTAAGGTGGTGTATCTTTACATTGCATTAGTCCTGCAATTTATGGCTGGGCATAAAAGTCTACACCTCTGGCTACTCTGAAGATGAATGCAGGTTGGAAGGAAACAAGTGCTGTGTCCTAAAGTATGCTTAGTGTCTAGAGTCCCTGTCTCCACAAGCATGGACAGTTTCATAGTGCAGCAGCAAATTGGAGTCTGCAAGCACATGGGAATTTATACCTTTTCATACCCCTGTTTTTGTCACTCCTGTCAGTTGATTTTCCACACTGCTAAATTTTGCACATACAAGGAGATTAGTTTTCCGACACCACAGAAGTTATTATGTTATATAACTGTATGAATTTTCCATTTCATGAGGAAAACTTCAAAGCAGAAACTAAAAGCAGATGTTCAGGTTTGCTGAGCAGTCAGTCCTGTGGCCTTGAAAATCCCCATAGCCTCTCTATTGAAAGCATGAAGTTTCTTGCTACTGATAGTCAAGAGGAAATTTGTTTGTTATTAAGCTTTCCTGTTAATTTTTGTTGCTGAATGCTGAGTTTAGACCCAGGGAACCTTACATCCTTCATGACATCATCCTCCAGAGGATACTTAGTGGAGTGTTAGTAAAGAGTTTATTGCCAGTATTTGACAAGCAAGCCTGCAAGTTTTATCCAAAAGAAAGGAAGAACAAGTCCTCAAGTTTGACTTTCATTTTATTGGCATCTGTTTACTCCAACAGCAATCTCAAAACCACCTAAATGCTACAGTGAGCCCACCAAGAGTCTGATTCTGTTCCTGACATACTAAATAGCATGTAGCTGCGCCTGCCATAAATAAAATGTGACAAATTCATAGCAATAGGATAATTAAGAAGTGAATATAAATTCAGGGAACTTTACTCTTTTCCTACTAGACTGCAGTTCTGTTTTATTTACTGGTGTTTTTTCTTCTGCTGTGTCTCCATGAGAAGAGGCACAGAGAAAATAGTACTACCCAAGTTTCCAAGTCCAGTCCATCTGTCTCAAAGAACTACTATAAAATTTTCATTGATACAAAGTGAGGAGCAAAATACTCTTGCCCTGATAATATAATCATTAGACAGCAGAAGCAGAGGGAAATAAAAATAGCTGTCTTCCACCATAATTTTTAATCCTAAAAGACTGTAGGTACTGCACCATCAATCCTGACTGAGAATCAAAGATGGGAAGCAGTGTATGAGGCTATTCTGATCCACTGATGAAAATAGTCTCTCTTTATGAAAGAGCTTTTTTATAACACACTAGAACGGCTCAGCTTTCATTGTTTCCTCGGTAGTTCAATAAAGGACTCAAACTGTCAGTAGTTTATGACATGGTTGTGCAGAACATTTGATAGTAGTATCCCAAAGGGTAATTCCAGAGTAATTAAAAGAACACCACTTTATCCAAAATGAAGAAACAATATTTCACATCCAAGAGCAACCAGAAAATTGTAATTTCTCAGGAAATGTTACATTTACGTTCTATTTCATCTTGGGATTGCAAGATGGTAACAATTAGGCATTCTTGTATGCTTCTCTGAATTTTGCTGTTTACCCCTTACAATTAAATAAGAACTAAAAGAAATATGTTGGAGGAGCTTGATATCCTCCATTTGAGTAGCTTTCAGCCTTCCATGGAAGGAAAATTAGACCAGAGGAGTTCACAAAGGATAGCCAAGAGAAATGCTCATTATTATTATTATTATTAGGCTGCAGTTGTTGTGGAGGGGATCCTAGCTCCATGGACAATTTAATCCAAAAATTGAAGGATTTTGGGGGTTTTTTGCCTGAACTCCAGTGTAAAAATAATTTAAGTAAGGGGCTCTATTGCCTGCAGTATTCCTGTGTTAGACAGGAGTCCAAAGAGATCATTACTGAGGATTTCTTTGGTCTTTTCTCTGTAACTCAGAGCTGTCTGTACAACAGAGCTGAATATCTGTGTGTGTGTGTTCAGTTCTTTGCAGAACTGAGATTGTATCTCGTAGTAAAGAATTTAATTATATGGGTCTCTGGACCTTGTAAAGGACACCATGGTCCCTTTTATAAACATTGTCATTTCTGAATGATTCCTTAGATGAATATTTTCTATTTTCTTCTTGGTTCTAGTTATCCCTCAAAAAGCAGTGAAGGAAATTGCAAGAAGCCCTGGAACAGCTAAGGACACAATTAAGAAACTTCTTGCACATAAAAGCAGTGTGAAAAAGCATAAAACAGTCAAGAATGCAATCCCAGAAGCAGCAGAGACAGCACCTTCTAAGACCCACTTGCAGTTGCTGGACTATGAAGGTGGTATTGATCTTGGCGGGAGCTACAGTGAGGAAGAGAAAGAAATTGCAGCTGCTGCAGAAGAGGAAGAAGAAGAAGAGTCAAATGAAGAAGAGAAGGAAGATTTTGAAAACCAAATTGATGAGCGAAGCCTTAGAGGGGATGTCTTTTGTGAGTTTGTTTTTTAAAATGTCTGGCTTCAATGTAAAAATGTATAAGCACTAAAAATCTTCACACATATTACAGACACTTTATCAGAATTTACTTTTAAAAAATTAATCATAGGATCATAGGATGGTTAGGCTCTCATTAATGCTTTTGAAAATACATCTGAAAACTTTGAAACACACAGCAAGAAATTTTACAGCATATTGTTACTAGATGATCTTTAAGGTCCCTTCCAACCCAAGTGATTCTATTATTATAACAGTTTTTTAGTACAGTTGTCTCAAACACTCTTCAAGGTAGCAGCAAAAATAATTACCATGAAAAATACACACTGTCAATAGTTCATTCATTATATTTTCTCTTTCCAAAGTACAGAAAAATGATAAATACTTTCCCACAGTAATTAAAATTAAAATAATAAAAATTAAGAAAATTAAATTAACATTCTGTTTGTTGCTATTTAATCTAGGAAGGGAGATAAGTATATGCTTTTTAATGGAAAGGTAATTTTAAAGTCCTCTGGAAAAAAATGGTCTGTATGATCATAATTCTGTAAGACAGCCAAGAAAAAATGTAATTATTCACTTAATACATTGGAGCATACAAGCTTCTTTGCCAAAGATATGCTCCTAAAAATGCCCTCTTTTTTGTTTTCAATGGTAATTGGCCTGTTCCAGTTTAAGTGAAGGATATAGACTAATATTTCTCCCTCCAATTATGCTAGATAGAGCTGATAAACAGAACAAAGGCAGGACTTTGCTTGCCAGTCTCCTCCCTTCCTGCAAATATTAACAGTGGGTGCTAATGGCATGTTCCAAGTTTGCTGACAATCTCAAAATGGGGGGAATGGCCCATTCATTGAAGAGCAGCTCTGCTATGAAAGGGATCTGGCCTGGCTGTGGAGGTAGACTGGCAGGAACGATATGAAGTTCAACAAAAGCAGATGGAAAGGGAGAGAAAAGCCTCGTGCAGCATTATGGATTTGGGATGACTGCTTAGGAAGATGCTGTGCAGTAAAAGGCAAGTTTTGCACTTGCCATTACACGACAAATGAGGACACACTGGCATGAGTTTAGCAGTGCTCTGCCAGGGAGAACATGAGGAGAGGCTGAGATAAATTTTTTCAGTTTTGAGAGGGGAGGGCTAAGAAGAGATCTTATCAACGTCTTCAGCTATTTAATGGAATGTTACAGGGAAGGAATGTACAGACTTTTCTTGAAAATATACAGCAGTTGGACAGGAAGGGATGAATATAAGTTGGAACAAAAAAAATTCTCATTAGATTTAATGAAAAGACTGTTTCACCATGAAGGTGGACAAAATTTGGGACAGGTATGCAGAGAGGTTGTGAAATGCAAATATTCATAATATGACTAAACTGGGCATTGAGCAATAACCCTGATCAGGAAGTCAGACCAGGTAACCTGAAAATGTCTCTTCCAACCTACATGATTCTGTGATTCATTCTGAGTTTTCAACCAAGCATTTCAAAGTAGTTTAGAAAATAATGAATGTAGACCTGCATCCTGGAAGGTGCTTGGATTTCTCTCTGGTACTATAAGCACATAAAATCACAATTCAGGAACCAGTAATTTTTCTAAAAAACCAAAACAGCTGCTACCGAACTGCACGCAAAAAGAGACTTCTGTTTGCCAGCTTTTAATCAGATGAAACAATGACAAATTTCATACTAATGGTGCCATGCCTCCCAAGTGGAGAATTCTGTACTCAGAATATTGCTCTCCCTCTGGCCTAAAGCCCGAACTATGTCTTTACTTGGCCTTTCACTCCTGGCTAGCATGTGCCACTTCCTCTAAAGAAGCAGCCCTTTCATCTTCTGAGGATCCCTTCATAAATTACTTACCTAAAAGAGGTGAAAGGTGCAGGAGCTGATGCCGAATTGGGGTTGAAGTTTTCACTGTATGGCAAACTACTCTTGGGGTTCATCCTTGCTGTGCTGGTACTGCCAAATACCTTAGAGAGTCTCAGATCAAAGGATTAAGTGACTTGCCTCTGTTCTCTCACTAGAAGCAATAAAACACAGGTCTTCTGATGGCCACACTTTTACATTTAGAGAACTGTGCTTCACATATATTTCCAATAAAATACTATCCTGAAGAGGGACAAAACTCTTCCCAGTCATGCTAATTAATCCAAAACTGGCCATAATTTTACAGAATCTGTGGAGAATGTGAGCAGAAGACAGTTGAAAGATATATGTTGACATTTGTTAAGATTGGGTTCTCAGGTACTCAGGCTTCCTCATGAGGGTAAGCTAATGGGGAGCTTGTGTGTGCTATGAGGGTGGTGTGGATTGACCAGATGTGTTGGGCTGAATGTGATTAGACTGGGTAAGACACAAAAATATTGACTAATTAACAGCAAAATGCTTGTGGAACTTGAAGGGAGGTTAACCCTTGGCAAGAGTGTGTTGTTCTGCAGCTGTGGTATCTGGTATCTGTAGGGTTAAAAGCTTTTATTTCTTAACAGAATTGTGAGAATATTGCTGGTCTTGAACTTTTAGAGGCATAGTATTAATAGGTTTTGTTAATATTTACTGTAAATAATGAATTAAATATTTACAAATAATACTCTTGTTAGTTACAGATATATTTATTGGAAATATTGTGCTATAAAGGACCATGGCCTTTTTTGCTTGCTCAATTGTGAGGCAAGGCAAGCTGTTAAAAAAAAATAGAAAAAAACAATGAAACCCAAGTCAGACATTCAAGGTGTGGATGGATGGATGTAACTCAGACTTCTCAATGGGTGTCTCTTTTGGCCTGCTTGGACAGGTCAGAAAGGAATACTGCCATCCTTTGTCCATAGGAAAATAATATAATTATTATTTATAATAATATAATATATATTATAATTATAATATTAATTATGCAATTACATAATGCAAATAATATATTGTCATGATGACTGGTGAGATTCTTTTTTAAGGACTTTCCCAACAAAAGCAGGGCATTTGAACACTATATACCTGGGCTAGGCAGAGAGGCAGAGTCTACCTGACTACAGCTAAGAGCAGAAACAATGAATATTATTGCTTGTGGTTCATCTGTATTTTTGCCTATACTGCCTTTGTTCCAGACACATTTGGCCAGAATTTTCCCTTATAGATTTAAGATATTTATATACTGAATTTGTTGAAGAGATTTTATTTTGCAAGGGGATTCTGGCAGAAAGTTGGTGTGCTGCTCCATGAAGAGATAGCAGGATATCCACAATGTAGTTTCATTAAGTTTGTGAACTCTCTATTACCTGTGGTTTTCTTGTTTGATACCAGCTGCGATTCAAGGACTTAAAGCATTGTGCCGTTTTCATTTTCATTTCAGATACATTGCTTGACTTTGTTTTCTTTCCTTTTAAATTTCCAGGTGTTGTACTTAACCCTTGTCATAAAAATTCAGTCATGATCCAGGCATTTAATTGCTTGAACATTTGGCTTTAAAAGCACTTTCAATTTTAATGCTATTGAGTGATCCTTCAGAGAACATCATTAGCTCAAATTTACAGCTCATAAATTTGTACCCTTTTTCCTTTCTTTGCTGATGTCTATTCAGCAGATTCCTTTACTACAACATTAAATTCCTCCATATAATCCCCTCAAGTATTCACATAGCATCTGCCTTTTATATTATTAATATTGCTATTGTTTGTCTTCTGGGAAGATTTGTTAATTAGGAAAAATAGAAAAGTCTCTTTAAATTGATGTATTATTTTATCATAGTAGTTTTACTACATAATAAATACATAGAAAGCCATAGAAAAATATTGTAGGAAAAGGGGAAATATTATATGGCGATGGAAATTATTAAAATAGGCCCAACTACCAAAATACTGGACCTTCCTGAGAATTTCTATTTACCAATTTTTTCTTTTAAAAAAAACACACAACACACAATAGTTAAAGACAGAAAAGTGAAGCCCACAACATTTAAGAAATGTCAAAATTAAGGTCATCAATGAAAACTTAAATATTTTTCTTATATTTTTGTATCTTATGATACCGTCTGAAATTACTTCAAATTACTATTTTCCATGGGATTCTTGCCTTGTCCAGTGTGAAGGAAGGACTTGTTCTGTTGTGAAAGGTGCAGTTTAATAGATAGGAATATTTCTTTATTAATAGACTAATTACTTATTTATATGATTATTCATCATTAATTATTTATTCATTATTATTTAACAGTTCAATAAAAATGAGAGTAAACTACAGTATTGGAAAGCTCTCTATTAAATGAGAAATGCCCTTTCTCCATATGGTAGAAGACACAGAGAGTTGGACCAAAGTATTTGGTTATACAAGCAATGATTGTAAAGATGCTACACTCAAGCTCCACTGAAATAGTTAAGCGCAACCTTAATTCTGATAGTTTCTAACATTATAGTGCTTTTGGCTACCACTGGTAATTCAGAATGGTATTGCCAACTGCAACTAAATTCTATATTCTGTACTTCATCAGTTTATGAAATTCATATAATATTTAAAACTCCTGTAGTATCATGTAGCCAGCCACATTATTACACAGAGACCCTTCCTTTGGTAGCATCAAGAATGATAAAGAGGGATTAGTATTTGGCAATACTAAAACTGGAGTGTTTGCCTTATGGCTTCACAGCTCTTGATGCTGAACAAGAAAAGTCCTTCAGTTAATCATGATGTTTGCTCTCAATCTTTTTTTTTTTTTTTTTGTAGTTACACCATTCTGTGAGCTATTAATGCTCAGACTACAGCTCAGGTCATAGCTATACATGTCAGACATCTGGCAAATGTAATTATTTCAGAGCAGGATGTGGTAGCAGAGAAATGGTACATTCTTGTGAGTCCAACATAGTGGTATACCATATATATAAGAAGCTCATCTTAAATTTACTACATCTTACATTCTGCTTGATTTTTTTACAGTTTTACAGAAAAGCACACTCTGTTTTTCTGGGTTTTGTTTCTCTTAAATGTGCTTGATGACATAGTGGTTAAGAATATGTGGCACCATGATATGCAGGGGTTTTTATGTAGAGATTTCTGTAGATAAGTAGATGGGAGGGCATTTGCAGTGCAGAGAGAAGGAGGGACTCTGCTGTGCCTAGAGTGGGACATACTTTTGCTGGTGAGAATTTTTTCTTGGGGAACATGAGATGAGACCTGCCTTTCCACAGGACCTCTTGCTAGCAGAAGAGCTAAAAAGTGTAATTCTGACTCCTGCCTATTACTTGTGAGGGAGTAAACTTTGGATCCTGGCTATGTGTGGGGATAGTCTGATGTACAATGTAGGCGCTTTTCAAACAGTAGGGTTTCTTTGAAACCTTTCTCATACATGCAGCTGATATCTTTCAGTGAGTACAAAACCTGCTTGTAATGCCTGACTGAAAACAAAAATAGATTTGGAAACAAAACTGGGCTCTCTTTATATCAGTGACAGTTCTCCACTTGATAGCACATAGCTACACCTGCATGTATCTCTCTCAAGTGATTTCAAGTGTAATTCAATAATTTAACAAATAAATCATTTTGGCAGCTGTTGTCTTCTGTTAAATCATTCCACTCTTTCCAAAACTGATCATATTTTAATAGCTGTCTTCATTTTGGCAAGGGTTTTCACAGCCTGAGCCTCTTTCTCCAAGTACAAGGCCAAGTTTATGGCTTGAGAATGAACTTAACACCTAATCTGGACATGCCTATTTAAATGTCTATATGTAAACAAAAATTAATTTGGAGAAATATGTATATTAATCCTTGCCTTAAGTATGAATATTATGCAGGTGATCTAAGCAATGGTCCAGATTAGGGGAAAGCTACAAGGACAAGAGAGAACACACTCCTGGGAATTCATCAGAAAGCTCAAAAGATTGCATGAGTCTTCTTCCTCAGCTGAATTCAGCACTTCTGGAAGTGCCTCCAGGGCCTCTTTGTTACTGTGTGTTTTCACTGGTGTACACAGCACAGTTTTTTACAGTTTTGAAGGTGAAAAAAGGTTAAGTGGATGACATAGCCTTTATGGTGCTAGGAGGCTCTGGATTGCAGTTGCTTCTGAGTATATTTTAAAATTGAATATGTGTGAGCATGTTGGAGTATTTAAATGGAAAGCCCTAGCTCAGTCAAACTCATGGGAAAAAACCTCCCCTCTGAACAAATGTGCATCCATGTGAAAGTAATGTCTTTTAAAATATTTGGCATTTGCATATATGATACAATGCTGAGTAGGGAAAAGTAATTTCCATAGCTCCTATCATCTGGCGTTTCTGAGGAACTCTGAGCTTTTCTTGGCACAGCTGCCCACAGGGTGTGGCTGAAAAGTGAACTTCAGTTGTTTCAGGCTTTCCACTAACATATTCTCAAAGCAGTAACCCAAAGGATTCCCAAAATGGCACTTTTAAGCTCCTCATGTTTTCATAGGTGGTCATGAATATATCACAGGTATCTGTTTATGTGTTTGCAAAGGATAGAATACTAGTGAAAGTGTATGGATGCTAGCTTTAGAACAGGCTGCAGGGAGCTGCAGAAAATGCAGGCCCATAGCCTCTCAGTCCTGCCTGAGAAGCTAGCCTGGTAATTCAAAGGAGGATTTCAAAACAATCCTCAGAGACAGAAAACAACTGCCAAGTGCTGTTTGTCTGTCCTCTTGTTTCCTCTTGCAAGAGACAGTCAGGGGGGCAGAGTGCCCCTGACCAATGATGGTAATGTAGCACTTTGTTAACCAATAAGAGTTTCTTTTCTGTACTTTCCACGTATCTGTCTATAAGACAAGCCTGAAGCAATAAACTAGAGGAATTCTCCTGTTGAGACTCCCTTGAGAGTCCAGTGTCGTTCTTTCTAGCCATTCCCAATCGGGACGACAAAAGTGGACTTTTCCCTTATCTCATGTGTGATTAGTTACTTACACAGGGTATGCATAAAGAAGTTGAAATGTCTGATTCTTTTTTTAGTAAGTGCATTTATCTATTAATCACTTCAAATAATACAAAAAAGCTTAATCATTAAAATTCAAAATTAATTTAAAATAATTATACTAATTTAGGGATTACCTAGTGTAAACAAGAATATGTAAGCTTCTAGCTCACCAAACAGAAGAGGATTTCCCTTGGTCTCTGAGACTGAGAAATAATGCTCCTTGATTAACCACCTCTTTCAGACCAGTATCTTAGCAAACACTCCTAACATTCATTGGCTGTGTTGCTTTACCAACTCTTCCAGTTTGGCACAAGACACATCAACCAATTTTTACAAAATAACTTGCTTAGGGCAGTTATCAAAACATCAATGTGTACTTGCCAGCTGAAGCAAGGAGGCTGAGGAAGGGGAAGGGCAGTGTCTGGAGCCTTTCTTCCCAGGAGACAGCAGAATTGATCAGGTATACAGGAGAACGTGCACCCTAGTGGAGAGTGTGACTTCAGAAAAATAACTTTTTGGGGCTTCTGTTACAGAAGCACCAGCTACCACTGCCCTGAATACAGGTCTGTGGGCCTTTGGTGCTCGAATGCATATGGCTTTTACAGTGTCTCTGACATTATCCATTTTTGAGGCTGCTGTTGGCCAGCTGCTGCCAAGTCACTGTCTCTACTGTCTGATAGAGTTCAGTTCAATTTGATCATTATAGAAAGAAAGCAGATCAACCTACTGAAGAAAGATCAACATTTTATGACCTTATGAATTTGTAATTCAATGGAGCTGTAGCTCCAGTGCTTATAGGTTAGAAGGCTCAGTGCTATGGAAGACAGCATTTAAGCAAATTTTTAAAATTCAGAGTATCTAACGGCAGTTAGGAATATGGAATTGATGGTGGAGTGGAAAATACATATATTGACTTATTTAAATAAATTATGTCAACTGGTATAAAGGAATAAAGTTCCATTTTCTGTTCCTGTGGTGACTCAGTACTTGACAAGTTGTTTTCCCTAGTTCCGAAGGTAAAAGAAGCAGCTGCCTTTGGCCCTCATCTGGCACAGAGGAAAATTCCAGTGTCGAGACCAGAGCAAGAAGGTGGCTTATTTTTATCATACAGTATTTATTTTCCTATCTATTGTATCTTTTTGTGACAACCTGTGTTAGCCAAGTCAGAATCAGTTTAAAAGCCTTTAACATAAACCAAAGATTTTGTGACCATGTTAGAGACAGTATCTGGCCAAACTATGCAACCAGTTCCAATGTGTCCTTTTCCAAGCATACTTTTACTATTTATAACCCATGCATAGAAAGTTTCCCCACATTAGAACTTGGCTTGCAGTTGAATTTCACTTGAATAATTTCATAGTCACAAAAAAATAAAGTAGCTTCTATTGTCTATAAAATGAAAACATGTTGAATAGCACACAGTTATCTTAAACAAAAAAAAATAGACTGATATACTGGTTGACATTTTTTCCAATTTAAAAAGCAGTAGTCTCAGAAACAATGGATTTATACAACAAAGCTCTCTAAATGCCATGTAGTGCATGTCTCTGTCTCATGATAAAATGCATTAAAATAACAAGAAGGATGCTTCTTTCTGAGGAAATTCAGATGGCTGATGTATTACTCTTAATCTGATCTGTCATGCTTGCATTGCACAGTGTTCCTTTGTGTGTGTAATGCTTTCCAACTGCACAGTCATGAAGGCCATGGTGTGCTCTAAAGGTCAACTGATCTGGGCTATTCCCAGCTCCACGTAGTTGGAGTATCAGGTGGTGATGTAAGGGATTCTTCTCATGGGAGGCCAGTTTCTCTCAATGGATAGAACTGGAACTTGAGCTGATTGCAACTACAGCAGTGTAGAAAAATGGAGAATGGAGAGCTCTAAAGCTGGCAGATCTCAAACAATCCCTGATGCTGGAGTTCGACACTAACAGCTCCACCTATACTTGGGGATTTGCAGGCCCTCAATATACAGAAGTCACAGCATATAAATTCATGTACAGATGTGAGACTGGCAGTAAAAAGACACTGAGCTAAATAAAGAATCACTACATAAATTCTATTGTTTTGCTTTTTTGCAGTATCTAGGTCAACACTATCTGAATTCAGATTACAATTTTAGAATGATCTGTACATTAATAACTGCATGAATAAAGAGCAAAATGTTTTAACAGTACTTAGGATATAGTGCTCCTATTATCTCTGCCAATTTTTTTTTCCAGTTGACTGCAGCTTTGGTCGAGGGGTGTGTGACTGGAAACAAGATGCTGATGATGACTTTGACTGGAATCCTGCTGATCGAGATAGAGGTATTTAGATATGTGCCATCTAATAGGCTTTGATTTGATGGCTTATCCCCTCAAAAAAAAAAGGGTGGGGGGCAGAAACAGAATCCAGGATTTTTTTTTTTTCTATCAGTAGGTTATCTTTGTAAAAGAAGAAAGGAGGCAGAGGAAGATATTGTTTCTTTGAAATGTCCAATAGCAAACAGCAATCATATTTCAACACAAATCAAAATGTAAAAAAATTATTAGAACATAACTGTTCAGAATTGCAACTACAAAGCAATTAGCTCACAACCTCAGCTATGTGTTGTGTCTCTCCAATATTGGTAGGATGTTTAATCACACATCTGTCATTTAGATGGATGTGGCAATGTAGTCACCCACATGGCTTAAATATCACTGGGATAACTGCTCAGAAATTTCAAACTCTGCAAGACAAGCTCAGAATAAGCCAAGGGCAAGGGGCTTATTCAAGAACAGCCAATACATGAACAGGTACAATTGGTAGCCTGTTAAAACCTAAGAGCCCCATGAGAGCGATGTGGGACTGCTGAGTGGGTCTACATAAAATGTTGGGGCTGGATGAGTTTGTTTGAAAGGATCTCTCTTTCTCTGTGACACAGAAATGTTGCAGAAATTGCTGCAGTAGTGACCAGTGGCTGTTTACACCAGTTCCGACATGCACATTCTCTTCCTCTTCTCTCAGTGTTTCTATGTTAGTCTTTCTTCATTTAATCCTTCCTCTCCTGCTCCATATAATTCCCTAAATCCCTTTTCTGTGCTGTCACTTCCAGGTAAGCACCCTGGCCTTATCCTGTCTCCCTGAACTTACACATGCTGATTATGACTTCATTTACGGCCCTAGATGTTTTATTCCTTTAAGACTTTGTGTATATTTGTCACATCATTGGTCTTCCAAGAGTTGGGAAATAAGCTGTCAGTTCCCTTGTGAATTTGTGCAGAGGACAGTGGAGAGAATATTGAACTAGCTCAAGTACTGGAATAACCTGACCACAGAGGCACACCAGCATGTTTCAGAC
Source organism: Cyanistes caeruleus (assembly GCF_971803275.1). Lineage (NCBI taxonomy): Eukaryota > Metazoa > Chordata > Aves > Passeriformes > Paridae > Cyanistes > Cyanistes caeruleus. The sequence continues at coordinate 18,277,607 of NC_141703.1, read as the reverse complement.
TGTTGCATTTGAAAAACAAATGGTTTTGCCTCTAAAAGATAGTGCAAAGAAGAATGACTGTAATTGCCAGTGAAATATGAACTCATCTCCTCTGTAAACTGATCTGACTTCCAACAGTACAAGTTTATTCCCTGCTAAGTACATTCCCTGCTGCTTTCCTCCAGCGTGATTTTAAATTATTCAACTAAACTAGCTTCAGCTTCCCCTTATTTTCTTAGGAAACATGTATCCACATTGCTTATAAATAATATTAAGTGCATTAAAGATTATTTTTTAAAAATTATTTTCTTTTTACAAGGTGATGGCTACTACATGGCAGTTCCAGCTTTTGTGGGGCACAAGAATGATTTGGGGCGTCTAAAACTTCTCCTCACTGACCTCAAACCAAAGAGCAGCTACTGCTTGATTTTCAGTTATCGGCTTGCTGGTGAGAAAGTGGGAAAGCTTCGAGTGTTCCTGGCAAACAAAAAAACTGCTCCTGTCTGGGAAGAGAACAAAGGAAAAGATGAAAAGTGGAGAACTGGAAAAATAGAGATATTTCAGGGGGCTGAAACAACCAACAGTGTAAGTATTACACAGTTTATAAACAAACTACCATAACCAACATGCCTCTTTAATTTCCTATATCTCAAGTGTTCCACCAACTGTTTTATAGGCATCAGCAATCAAAAGGCTTATCTGAAATGGGAAACAGGAGCCCACATTTTAGAAGGCATAAAAGTTATCACCTGATTTTAATTTCAGAACTGAATCACCCTAATTTGTTAGAATACTAATGCCAGTAATTCTGTCATTTTGTAAAAATATTGCATTGTATCATAAATTAACACAAGTAATCAAAACCTCATGCAACAGAAGCATACATACATGCCTGGAAAAATGAAAATTTTATAGATAGAAGAATAGGATAGAATAGAATATAGAATAGAATATAGAAGAGAAGAGGATGCTCTCAAACCACACTAAACCAGACCATTAGCGAAAAAGGAGATATCACGTATAATCAAAGGGGGCCATCACCTCAGGAGCAGGGTGTACCAGATGTGCACAGATGTATGCCTGGAAACTGCCTCAATCAGGACTTCAGACAGTTTCTCCTCGAATTCTGGGGTCTGCTTTCCCTTTGTGCAATAGAACATTTTCAGTGCTGTGGAAAGGCTTCTACTGCATAATTGGATACAGTGAACATAAAGGAAATATAAGCCCTTTTCCAGATCCTTTGCACAGCTGGAATGATGTGGAAAAGCCCTTAAATAAATGAGAATCAGACTATAAAATAAAACCCCAGATATCCTATTCATTAAAATAATCCTTCTCTTAATATTTATTATACATATTATACTCAATACATACAAGAGAGTGTAAATATATGTAGAATATACACACAAAACCTCAGGATCCAAACTGATCAGAAATGAACAGTTGTAATGTCTTCAATAAATGAAATGCATGAGCATCACACGCTGTCATAAAACTCCATTATTATAAGAGGGTTTCACTCAATTTGCATTTTTTGTACAATAAAAGTAAATAATCTTATTAAAGTAATCCATCTGGTATTGTAAATCTGTGCAGAGGATTTTAAATCTAGTTCAAATAATGCACAAAAGCTTTAAAAATGGCAAAAATTCAAGTCATTAAGTCCTGTGTTATTATAAAATATTCTTCATTTATAGCTTTTAGCTTTTATAACTAATTAAGAGTTGCTAAATGGTTGGATAGACTACATTTTCACCATTAATACATATCTTTTCTTATGACAGGTCACTTTTGAATCAGAACGTGGGAAGGGTAAAACTGGAGAAATTGGAGTGGACAATGTTATATTAATTTCTGGTCTATGCCCAGAAGATACCTGATAATGGACATTTCATATTTGTCTTATTAGTAGTGTATTTTTGTATTATTTTCTCCATAGAAAACTCCAAAACTATAAAATTGTGCCTTGAATCTAATGCAACAATGCAAACAGAAAACTGATGTGCAAGATGCAGGTTACACTTTTTTATGAGTTCTTCTAATTTTAATACATGCATTGAGTGTAATACTACTGTATTTTATAATTCAAGGTCAGGGCTTCTGAAGTATTATTTGTCTAGCTTCTTTTACAAATTCTACATGCTTTTATTTCTTAAAAATCTTCTTGAGTCTATTCATTAGTCTTCTATTTAGTTTCTTCTACTCCATAAGAACATAATGCAATGTTTAAGAGAATGTTACTACTTCTGGTGACATAATTAACTTCTTAGTGGGTACGTTGTTCCAAAAATTAAATCCATCACCCTGTGCACAGTAAGGCAATCACACACAGAGCCAAGATGTTTGTTTATTTAAATATGTGTGCAAAGATGGGTGCTAGGTAAATCCACAAAGCCAGCACACCAAGCAGAAATGATGACCACTATTTATATGCTGTTAATCTTGATATATTCCACTTATCTAGTATATATTCAGTGTTTACTACTCTACTATTGCTGAGTTGTGCTGAGCTGGCTTTGTTAATTTCTTCTTATCTTGGACATCCTGCAGTAGCACACCCTTCCTCCCAAATTTTGTTACCCCTCTGGGTCTGTGACCTTTGAAGCACATCAAGCCCTAAACTTTTCTAAAGTAAATCTATTGACAAATAATTTATCTTAGACATGAGGTAAATATTCAGTCTATTGAACAAGTAGGAAGAAAGTGAAGACCTTCATTTGATGGAGCTTAGCAAGTTGTAAGTGGATTCATGTCTTTGAAGAGTATTTTCATTACCAATAAAGTATGTAAAATACCTTGATTGTCATCAGTGTCTTTGAATCACACAAATCAGTGTTAAGAAATGATCCCTTTATAGTTTTATAAATGTTCACCATTAACAGATGATATTACCAACTGGCACAGAAAAACAAGAGCAAAAAACTTGACCCATTATTAATGTTTAAGAAGCTTCACATTATGTACTGACCTTGAGGAACAAAAGGCTCCTGCTGGATTGCAGGCCTACTTTATCCCATTAGAGGTGAGAAAGAATGATTTTCATTGTCCAGGAGACAGTATGACCTAGTGGCCACAAAATAAGGCTCCTCTGACACAATTGAAAAAATAATCTTTGTTGTGGGTTCCTTCATGAACCTTCAAACATCAACAAAAGGGTGGGGATTATCCACCATCCCCAGGAGGAGGAAGGTGAGCAGAACTTTCTCCCACAGAGCAGGAGCTTCCACCCACTGCCATGCTTGCCCATGCTCACAAGTGCGTGTCAATGTACATACACATTTGAGAAGGGACCAGAATCCAGGATACATCTTTTCTGAAAGGAAGTCAAATGACAATGTTGTGAAAGATAAGAACATTATTTTTGTCTTGTGATGTCTGTGGAATGTACCTAATGGTCTGGATTCTAGGAGAACAGAGGAGCCCATAGAAAAGCCCTGGTTCAGGCAGTGTTCATTTAAATACATGTGCATACATTTTCCTCTTGCTTAGCTCTGTGTATCCCCTTCCAGGCTGGCTGCTTACTGTTTACTATTATTATTATTATTATTATTATTGTTGTTGTAATTATTATTTTAGTTTCTATATGAAGAAGGGTACATTCAAAATTACTGAACAGAATTTTGTACTCTAACACTGAAGAATTTTGAAGAATTCAGCCTATATGAACCTAAGCTTTTTAACAAAAACACTACTCCAGTTCAAACACCTTGAACTGCACCCATGAAGCAAGTCAGGGATGCTTGAGAGATTTCTTGTTGAAACACAGTATTTTTGCATTGTGCACACAGCTGAGGAAAGGGGAGGCAAAACTGAAATATCTGGAAAGTTTACAGTGTCTACGTAACCAGGAAATGCAGCTTTTTGTTAGAACTGGTTTGTGTTACAAAACAGATGCTCTGGGAAGTATAAATGGACTTCAGCTTTGGCATGGGAATCTGTTTCCTGGTGTCTTTGGAGCTGCTGAGGAAATTGCAGAAAAAGGACTTGGGAAAAGCAAAGTCTCGTTATTTTAAGGGCAAAGACTCTAGCAGTTTCAAAATGAGGGCAAAGTTCCTTCAGTATCAAATTGCATGCTGACTGTGATTGACCTCGGGATGCCTGAATAACCTGGTCACAGTGAGGCAGAAGAGTGAAACAAGTATTTTTCTGGATTCTCTCCTCCTTGTCTGACTCTGAACTTGAACAATTCTTACTGAAGATCAAAAAAAATAAAAGTTCAATTTTACCGAAGTAAAATTCTGTGTCTAGCTTCAAAAAGCAATAATTTATGCAGGACCTCTAAATACTAAGAAGCCTAAGAATCATTACAGTCTGGAGCACTGCAGTGTTTGAAGTGCTAATGATGTATATATGTGGAGCAAACTGAGTCCATCTAGAAAAGTGCACTGGGCATTTTTGCATGGGCAGTTACTGGGCATAGAAAGATAAATACTGCCTGTGGATGGCATAATATCTAAAGGGTAATCGTTCACTACAAAAACAACAGACAGTAAACACAATTAATATGGAGTTAATATTTTTTTATTGTTGGTTGAATCCTAATCCACCATGAATCATCACTGGGACCAATACTTTAGTGGTAGAATTCCATCCAGAAGTCAAGTCAAAAAGATTTTGTATTTCATGGAATAAGTAAGAAAATTACTTGCACAGATCAGTACCAGATAACTTCAATAGCTGCCATAAGGCCTTCTGTAGTCGATGCAGAAGTGATTTCCCATTTGTTTGCAATGGATTATAATATACAAGATAGTTTGCAACACAGATCATAATTCTAGCATAATAGGATCTGAATAGAAAAACTGAAACCTTTTTTTGTTGTGAATAAATTCAAAGATAGCTTCTACAGAAGCAACAAAATAAATTCATTCTGTATAGAATGAATAATCTACAATAATAATAATAATCATATAAACCACATCAGTGCATCAGCAAATTAACTGATATTGTTTGCAACATTCATTCTGAAGATGGAACTGCTAAGGGCAAAACATATTTCTCCTTCAGATGAAATGAGTTAAAGGACATAATATGCCTGTTGTCATTAATGCCTTAAAATGTTTCTGACAGTTTCCATTAGTGTGAAATCCATTATCTGCTTGGTTATTTTAGACAGCAAGGAAACTGCACTAGGGGTATTTGAGCAAGTTAAAGTTATGCTGTAATCAAGTGACTTGAACTTTGATAACATCACTTGTAACTCTTAAGTCTGATAACACACTTTAGAGACTACTCTGCCTGCAAGTTAATGGAAAAAAAAAAAAAAAGGCTTCTAACTAATTGCCTGAATGTATGCTGCATCCTTCAAAAGCTACTCAACAGATGTGATCACTTAATCTTCAGTGTTGTAACAAAAGCTTTGAATCACTTTTTTCTTCAGCTGCCAAAAGAACTAACAGTGGTATTTCATTTTGACCACGTTGAATGCCAATGCATGCTCCCAAAAGGTGATTATCTTCTAACCTGCAGTTGAAAGGAACTTAAAAATATTTTCCAGCTATTAGATGGTATTTTATATATTAAAAAAAAATTCCCAAATGCAATTTTTCAGGATCAAAAACATCAAGATAATGAAGAGAGGTTTTCAATGACTGCTGTTCATATTTACTCCATAATTGCTATAGTGTTAATGACAGATTCATACAACTGCATGTACTGGAGGTATTGTAACTCATGACAATATATTGTTGAAAAGGTAAATAGCAGTGAAGCATGAGTCATTTGTTTGGTCCTATGTGCAACTGTTACATTAAAGCTCAATACAGCGAAAAATTTTTAATAGAAAAGAATTTCTAATTTTAACAGTTACTAACCTCTTAAATACCTGACTTTAAAGTTTGATTTCAACAAAATTAGACATACAGTCTCCTGGACCCTCCCCAGTCCTTCAGGAAGGGTACATTATACAACTGTTGAGAGACTGATTATTAATTTTTTACTTGGGCAATGCTAAGCTGGGGAATATTTAGCCTTCTGTGATTCAGTGACTTTTTTTTTTTTAATAGCCTGATACTCTGAAAACCTCTCAATTTCTCAGTATTTCTGTAATGCCTTGTACCAATTTCTATTTCAGATATACTCTTGAGCAGAAACTTCTCTTTCAACAGATTTGAGCAATCATTTTAAAAGTGATCCTTCTAGGTCTTCAGATAAAGGCTAATTTCAATCACACATTTAGAGTGTTTTATTAATCTAAAAAGAAAAGAAAATATTTCAAATTAATAACATTAATTACACAATTATGTAAATTACAAGCATTATTTAAAAATTTACAGGCATTATGTAAAATAATACAATATATGATAAACAGTTAGTGTATTTAATTCTGGTAGAAATAAGGTCTGAGATAAAGGAAACAGCATGTCCCTAGAGATGCTTAAAACAGCATTCAATTATTTTTTTATGTGCTTCCTTTTACTTCCATGAAAAGATGGTGCTTCTCCAACAAGTAGGATGGTTTGCAGGTGCACTAAATAGTTTCTGAGGTATGTTCTGACAGGGCCCAAGCCCCAGCTTTCACTCAAATGATTCCCATGAAGAGCTTGGGAGTCAAAATGCTTCAAGAATTTTTCCCAGGAGGCAGTTCACATGCAGAAGTGCCACTTTTTTGTTGTGTAGAGAAGGTGACATGTTTATTTTTCCACTGTTTGTTCTTTATAAAGACAGTAGCAGAGTTAGAAGTTCATTCAGGCATTTGAAATACTTGCCCAGAGCTGACTGCCCTGCTCCATTGCTTTCTGCTGCTGTACAGTGCTTAACTTTGATGGCCAAAATTTGTTTGCTGACATGGACACCTCTGGAGCACAGTCAGTAAATCTGACTTAGGTGGATAAAGCAATCAACCAGAGTCTGATTTCAACCTTTGATTTCAGGTTGATAGCAGTTTAATGTTAAATCCCTGGGGTTTGATTCACTGCAGGTTATACAGTTATTGTAACCTCTGTGCTTTGACTCACTGCATTATATTTTCTTGCTATATTTGATATCTTAATTCATGGTGTTTTTGAGTACTGCACAAGGACTTGTCTTCCCACTTGAAAAACAACTCAATTTACAATTATACAATACCACAAAAAAAACAGAAGTCACAAACATGATAAAATGGTACAAAATAATGATAAAACTTTTAGCATTACATGCCATAAACTAATTAGAAACAATATATTTCAAAATCACCTACAAAAACTATCCTTCCCTCAAGCATTAATTTTATTCCAAACTAAGTAATGTTAACAGCTGATTTTAAAAGTGCTAGAACAGATTCTATACTCAAGAAAGCCACATGTTCACTTACAGTGAGTTAATCATTAGCATCACCTTCCTGCCCAGGATGTAATTATACAGGACTCCTAATTTTCTTTCTCTTCTTTGAAATTTCCAGGATTTTAAAATAGCCACCCTTTGTAGAGGCAAGGGGGCACTTGTAGACTGTCCCAAGTATGTGCACTATTGAAAATGCATGTGAAGGTGTAAACAGCAAGATAATAATGTTTGCCTTTATGGTTCAAGAGAGTTAAACTGAAAGGTGGCTACAAAGCATCTTGTGATACTGAGTAACTGTGCAAGCAAATGGGATATGAAAATTAATTGCAGGTCACCACAAGTAATGGAATAAGAATAAATAATCAATCTTCTTTATATCTGTATAGTCAGTGGCTCCAAATTAGCTAGTACCTCTAAGGAAAACGATCTGAGAATGACTGCATTTTCTTATGGAAACTCACTTGCACTGAAAAAGATCCAGTATATTTTCCCCATATTTCCTGTACTGGCATTGCAGACCACCAAGCTGTGTAGTGGTGGAACACAGGATCACTTTGTAGTTGATCTACTTGCTGGTTCCTTCAGGAGGAGAGCCAATGTCGTCATTACAGTTTGGGAGCTTTCTTTAACATCCAGTAACTATTTCAAGAGCACTGTGTGTATATAAACAAGCCCAGGGCTGCCACAGCAAATTCCTATTTGGCTCACCAACACCAGACTGGTTCACTGCCAACACATAGAAGAAAATGAGACACAGAGAGAGGCAGCTGCTTATCTCAATTTCCCTCAAGTGAAGTATTCTTCAGTGCTTAACTAATCAAGTTACTCAGAAGGCTTCATAACACTCCACTGTCTCTGGCAGAATTTCTTCATAATCCTCCTGGCAATTCAATTTCAGGTCTTCCAGGTGGCATGATACCACCATGTACTAGAACTCATACCAGGAGGAAGAGCCAGGAAACACATGGGAAATATCTCTCATCAACACTACCCAGTTAACTTTATGTGCATCATCCTCATAATCCTAAATTCAGCACGTTCCAGAAAATGCACAGCAATCTCAAGACATGGAAATAAACAGCACGGGCAGCCATATCAGGAGAGCTGAGCAGCATTACTGCCAAGCTCATCCACTGCTCCGTGCTGGAGGCTTTATCTCATCACACAGAAACAGCATCAGCTCAACGCCAGCCTAAGGAAATCCAGGGCCTCATCCACCTCCCTCTCAGAACTGGATCAGAGCCTAAAAATGTGAAAGTGACTCTTGAAATGAACAGCCACTCATAAAGTCACTCTTTGTGTGAATCAACACATTTCAAATGCTGTGACTGAAAGAACTCTGAAGAAAGGAAGTCTAAGTCCCAAAGTGTTGACCAGTTCTTGGATTTTCAGTCTTTGAATATGACATTTATATAGGATTCCCTTCCACACATCATTAAGGATGGAGGGAGATGACTGTTCAAAACACTTTGGTCCCTATTTAATTTCATTTTATTTCATTATAATGCTTTGCTTCATGGTTCATATTATGGTTTGAGGATTTTTTCCTCACTTGCTAGTAGAAAGGTAGGGAGCCTTTTCAAAAACAGAATTGCAGTTCTAAATTTGGGCTTTTTTTCCCAAGAACTCTAAAATCAATACAAATTCAGACTTATTGACAGGATAACCTTTAAACAAAGAAATATTAAACTGAAGAAAGCTCTCCAGGAAGAATTACAGTGGTGGCCCATGAAATGAATGTCAAAGGTCCTATTATGACATTAAGATAGGACACAATTTTTAAAATAAAGTAAAAACATATAAAAAAATTATGAATAAATAATATCCATTAATTTGGGGTTGTTTTTTGTTTGTTTATTTTCTTTAAAAAGAACAATTGTTTTAGGAAAAATCCCCCAAATTATAGAGGCTTATTTGAAGCACATACTATTCTGTACAGGAACCTTATGATGAACCAACATTTTTCCAAATAGTTCTCTGGATACTCAATACTTTATCAGCTGGCAGAATATCTCCATCTGTTGAATGGAAGCCTGTGTTTCTAGAAATGCATATACATAGCCAATACTGAAGTTTCAAGGAAGTTATCACCATCAGAGTAGCACTGATATTATCCTGGAAAACCATACAAACACAAAGACATACACATATATCATTACACAGGTATACATATATGTACGAATTTAATGAGTGCAAAATTTCAGTCACAGTTTTTTAAATTTGCTTTACTTCAGAGGTAATTGAGAAAGCATTATTGCATCTGTTCTATAAATGGGAAATTGGAATAATGATCTCTTATTCATTAGATCAAAGACAATTTAATGGAGATTCCATTAACAGTCCTTTGAGTGAGAAACCAGGAGGGGCATCCTCAGCTTTGATTCTGTCTCAAAGGAGGGCTAATCACAAGGAAAAAAAACATGTTCCTTTTCTGATTTCCTGGCGAGGGAGCTCTGTGTCTCTGTAGCAGGCAAGGCACTTTCTGCTGAGCACATAAGGAATCCAGTACGAACTGTTCTCACAATCACACAGGTACAAAAAGACTAAGAAAAACTGGCATTTAAAGCCTTGGAGTCCCAAACGGAAACAAAACTGAACTCCTGGATACAGCAATGGGAGCTGCTGAATTCCTGACATATGTAGGCTACAGAAATACTTGAAAATATGTAACACAGGCCACTGGATGACATGCCACATTTGAACATGGAAGGTTCTGATCCTGTTCTGCTAGTATGTTACTGTGCCACTTCTGGACAGTCATGCTTCAGATTCTTGATCTCTTGCTTCATAAAACTCTTTGACATACTTTTTGTCACACACTTTTTTGCTGTGTGACACACAATGACAAGGGAAGAAGGAAGCCTGATTTCAACTGTGGCCTTCAGCTACTCAGGGCTAACCACTGTTCAATCATGTTCAATTATTGATGAATTCATGAGTTTGGCACAAACTGAGTGAGTGAAGAATTGAACAGCATTAGCAATCATATATGATGCAACCACTGCAGCACTAGCAAGGAAAGGTCTGAGATCACTCAGTGATGAGCACTGATAAACTGGTTCACTACAGTAATTTAATAAATTACTTATCTAGTCTTTTTTTACATCCTATATAACAATGCAAAGCTTTTTTTCACTGTGTGGTTAGTAATGGTGATGTTCATTATGTCAAAATAAGGAAAAAGAGGTCTGCAGTACATTATGTTCTTGCAAAAACATATTTGGCACCTTCAGGTAGGTAAAATCAGATTATAGCATACGGCAACAAAGACCTCATTAGAGAATAAAACCAAAAACATGAATCAAAAAATCATACCAGCATTTTACTGTATCTGAGTATAAACCCCAGCATCATCTATAGATTTGCTGTAGAGCCAAAATTCCAGAAGCAGTAATCTCCTAAAAATCATTTTGAACACCTATGTGAAATATATGTGAAAGGGGAAAGCACAATAACAAAGGTAATGACAAATACTTTACTTTGACTAAACTATATCTTCTTTTAGATGTTTACTGCATAATCAGACATGTCCAGCAGACTTCATTATATCCAAAAGCTGTCACCCTGTGAAATTTTTATATTTCTTTTCTTTAACTCTGTGTATGCCAATAGCTCCATTTAGCATCCAAAAGACTAGTTGGTTATACCAAAAGTAATACAGTACCATGTTGAAAACAAGAAGTTTTACAATGGTTTTTCTTTGCTCTCTGTTAGCCTTAGATCTGATACTCATTTACCTTGTGTGCCACACTGCCTTTCCAAGCCATGTTTGCCAGAGAAGGACCATATCACGACTGAGGTTAAAGTTTAAAATCCCATGAATGTCTTTTATTTTCATTCATCTTAGGGCTGAGAGGAGCATGGCAGAGCTCCCTCAGCCACACATACAGATACCAAAGGAAGGCCATGCCCTGCACAGAGGCCATGGGGCATCATGGTGTCCCTTTCCCCCTACAGCCACGTCATGTGCCAGATCCATGCCCAAAACAGCCTCAGTGAAAACTGAGCCCTCACACCTGAGGCTGCATAGGAGAGCAAGTTATTTCCATGGCTGCTGCCCTCTCGGGAGTGCTTTCACCCTGTGGCAGCCCCGGGCCAGCACAGGAGCCCACAGTGAACACACCTGCCATGGTCATCCAACAGCAGAATCACGGGATCAGTTAGCTTGGAAAAAGCCCTTCGAGACCATCACGGCCAACCTCTGACCCAACACCACCCTATCAACCAGACCATGGCACTGAGTGCCACATCCAGACTTTCCTTAAACACCTCCTGTTTAAGGTCAACCTGCCACCAGTCCACTCCAGCATCGAATCACTCTTTTCGTGAAGAAATTCTTCCTAAAGCCCAATCTAAACCTCTGCCGGCACAATTTGAGGCTATATCCTTCATCCTGTCACTAGTTGCGTGGGAGAAGAGGCCGACCCACAGCTGGCTACAATCTCGTGTCAGGTGGCTGTAGAGAGTGATAAGGTCACCCCTAAGCCTCCTTTTCTCCCGGCTAAACAAGCTCTGCTATCCCAGCCGCTCTTCATAGGGCGTATGCTCCCAACCCTCCACCAGCTCCGCCGCCCTTCTCTGGACACGCTCCAGCACCTCAGTGTCCTCCCCGGAGTGAGGCGCCCAGAATCGGGCACAGCGGTGGGCACAGCGGTGGGCACAGCGGTGCCGAGAACAGGGAGAGAATCGCCTCTCTGGTCCTGCTGGCCACGCTATTTCTGGCACAACGGGACGCGGTTTCTCTTTCCGGGAACAGCCCGCGGCCGCAGTGGAGCGGGCCGAGCCCGGCGCCCGGCAGCGCCCGGGCAGCGGCGGGGCCAGCGCGCAGCCGCCTGGGCCGCGGCCTCGCGGAGATGGCGGCGGAGCGGGGAGCGGGCGGGCGGCGCCATGTCGGGCCCCGCTGCGGAGGTGAGGGCGCCGGCCCGGCTGCCAGGGCACGGGGTGTGCGGGAGCAGCGCTGTGTTTCGCCGGGGGCAGCTGGAGTGCGGCTTCCCCGCCTCAGTAGTGCCTGAGGAGCCGCCGCCCTTGCCTTGGAGCTGGCGGTGAGGTCGGGGGAAAGTCGCAGGAGGCACGAACCGCCCAGCTGCTCCCAGCCCTTGTTTGCCCTTCGTTCATTGCGGTGCACGCCCCGGCTGGCCCTCGGGACCGAGGGGAACGGGGAACCGCGGGAACAGCGCCCTGAGAAGCGGGGGTTTGGTAGGTAGGGCCGTGCTTGCTTTTCCTCCTGCCCCGGCTGTGCGGGCCGGCATTTCGCCCCTGAGCAAGACAGCAGTGCGTCAGAATTAAACTGGACGGGCCCGGGGATGTGCAGCAGGAACGCCTGTGAAGAGCCAGGGGAGGTTTAGGTTGGACATTAGGAAGAATTTCTTCACCGACAGGGTGATTCGATGCTTGAATGGACTGCCCAGGGAGGTGGTGGAGTCACCGTCCCTTCAGGTGTTTGAGGATGTGCCATGGTCTGGTTAACAGGTGGTGTTCAGGCATAGGTTGGACTTGATGATCTCAGAGATCTTTTCCAATCTAATTAATTCTGTGATTTTGTGTAGTTTTAATGAAGAATTTGGAGAAGAACCTGCAGAGTTATCGTTCCAGTGGCATTCTGGATTAGTGTGTGCTGGCCCAGCCATTTCCTGGGGAGTGAACACAGGCAGGTTTGCAGGCTGATCTCTCTCAGGTTTCGTGGCTGGTGAGTGAGATGGAGGTTCCAGTGGTGATGCTCAGCTGCTGGTGGCATGAGCCTGACCCCAAACGTCGGCCAGGACAGGCTGTCACCTGTGGCTGGCTTCGACACCAAGTGAATGTCAGCTACTTCCAGATACAGACAGCTGGGCTGCTGCTCCCCGCTGCCGTAACTGCACTTCTGATTTATACTGAAAGTGGCTCTAATTCCACTCACAGAACAGGCTGTCCTTGGAAGCTGCAGGATGGTTGGTTATCTGTAATGGTGCTATTACTGGAATTCTTTATGTATTTGTTATGTTGGTTTCCAGGCAGCATTGATGTCTTGAAATAAGACGTGCTGGCATAAATATAGAAAGAAGTTAGAGTTCATGCTTTTAAGTGTAGTATTATTTTAATAGTTAAGTATATAAAAATCCATTTAATTTCAAGTGTATTTCACCCCTTGCTTGAACCAGTACATCATGGGTCATTTATCAAGGCTTTAAAGTATTAAGAAATTATGTACTTTCACTTCTTCATATTTTAGCATAAGGAATGTCAGCAGACACTAAATACTATTTTACAAATACCATTTAAATCATACTCTTTATCCATTCAGGATGGATGGCCTTTTCAGGACCATATGTACTCTCCTGCATACAAAGGATTTATTTTAAAAGGAAAAGAGTTTTATAATTTTTCAATGGAAAACCTGTAAAACAACAACAAAGTGATATATAATCTAGGTATGGCCCTGGCAATGGAATGACAAATAAAAATAGTATAGAGCCAAGACTAAACTAAAAAAATGAATGTCAAAGCAATGAAAAGACAGTGTTCATCTGATAAATGATGAAAAGCTTGCAGAAGTTCATAAAGCATGTTCTTATTACTTACATGCTCCATTTTTATATGAATTTGTCAGCACAATTTTCCATAAAAAGACACTGCAAACTATACATTTACCTTTCCTTGTAGCGTGCTAGAATTTAATTCCTTGTATATGAACAAGAATAATCCTTAAAGCTGTTTTGTCAAGGAAATGTGTTCCAAGAGAAAGAATTGTTTATTTCTCTCCAAAATTATTAGTATTTTCTTTCTAAAGTGTTAAGTAAACAAATGTACTTTGCATGGATATGTCTTAAGTACATTTTTACTTACTGATTTAGGCTTCTGACTTCAAGACAGTCTGTTCTGTTGGAGTTCTGTGTCAATGCAGAGCTCAGTGAAAGAAGGAGGTGTGATCCACCTCAGGCAACTGTTGTTTAGATTGAGGTTATCCAGATTTCAAAAAGGCACATCTGCAGGAGACTATAAACAGTGTTTATGGAGACTGAAAAATAGATGGACATGTAAGGAAGCTTGATGATATCTCTCACTTAAAAGCCAGTGTTTAACCTGCAGCTCACAAAATTTTCTTCTTTTCTGTAGGTTTAAAAAGTGCTAATTCTCGTTGGGTAGATGAACAAGAAATTTAAGACGATATTACAAAATAGTGGAGGAAAGCTGTAAAGCCAAGAAGAAACATAAAAGGTAACATCTTTATAGGTAAACAAGAAAAGAATTTTCAGTCTTTTGTAGTTATAATAGAATATGTAAAAGCCTGATTTATTTCTTTTTTCCAAGTACTGGCTACTGGAGCCTTGTTTTGCATAATACTGTAACCTTTCCTTTTTGAAAAGGTATAAGCTCCTAATCATTTTGTCTGCAGTAGAAGGATGGGAAGACTTGAGGCTCACATTTTTAAAAGAAATTCAGAAGAGTTCCTATTTTTTTACTGCTGAGAATATTATAGTGTATAAATCAATCTCAATGTTCTGGGAATTTTGAATTATGATTTCCCAGTCTTTTGATAGAGGACAGTGTTACGAATACTTCTTGTGCACAGACATTGAGTAGAGGGAGCAGAGCAGCTGAGTGATACAATCCCAGTGGTGTTGAAAGAGCGCTGACACATTTAATGTACTGTAACTGTTACCTGTATAAGGCAATACAGTAAAAGTATGTTGAAGAAACTGGCTTCTACTTGGAGATGTCACAGTCTTCCTGAACTTTTTTTAGCTGGTTTGCTGTCTGAAGTGATTGGAAATTTGAATATGAACATTTGCATTCATCCAGATGAATAGTTAGGAGACTAAACTATATTGCATAAAAGCAGTTATTTAATAAATGATGACACCAATCCGCTTAGATCATATTTCTCTTGCCAGGTATGTTTCTTGAGGAAAGAATATTTATAATAGAGGAAGAATGTTTGTTATATCCTATTCCTTGTGGAAAATAGTGAAATACTGTTCATATTGTCTGTCAGATTTAACAACAATTTTTTTATTTTTTTTTCCTGAAATCTGCTACTGTTGGAAAAATATGAATGTTAGAAGCAGTAATTTCACAAAGTGCAAAAAACTCTTTTTCACACAGGGAAGTTTTGGCTCAATACTGAGGCAGGTGATGTTAAAGGATTGATACTAGCATTTTCTGCTTGGCTCAGTTTAAGTTTTGCTCTTCATGATAGGGACATATTGGGAAAATACCAGATGTATTTCTAATAAGCTTGGATTTTTTATGCCGATGATAAGCTGTACTCTTTAGCTTGCTGTTAATATATAATCACAAAAATTATTGTATGGTTTGTGAAAAACCGTGTGCAGCTGCACCAAAAGCCTGAATCTCATGATAAACTTTACTGTAGCAGCTCAGCTTAATTAGTGCAAAATGCATGTAACACTCTGTGTCTCTACTATAGCTAGGTAGTATTAAGTCATGTCTGAGTCATCTGCTTAAGTTCCACTCAACACACTTATTTTCCTGTGTATTGTCACTTGAGGCCAAAATGGGAGTTCATGTTCAGAAAATGTTCCCTGTGTGTCAAAAGCCTGACTTTTGACCTGCTTGAAGCCCCAGCTAGTACCTCTTACTGACAAATAATGTGAAGTCACTGAGAGAAAAGGGATTCCTCTGCCAGCTTTGACAAGGCTTTATCATGAAAATTTGAAAATCCAGAGAGCTCCATGCAACATTTCTGTGACCTTGTGCCCAAACTAGGAAATGGATTTTAGAATAAAAAATAATCTGGTTGTACCTAAGAAAAACAAGGCAAATGTTTCTTTTTGTGAAGTGGTACAAATTTTAAAGCAAATAGATACCCACTTTATTTATACATAATTACCAATAAAACTGTTGATGAAAAATCTCTCAGAACTATATATACATTTTATTATTGCCCCCTGAATCATAATGTAATAGAATATATTGTGAATCTATATATCTGTCCAGTTGTGGAAGAGATTAGCTAATACATCTACTTGACACTTGTAATCGGTAACTTGTTAAAAGTAATTTTTTTTTAACTCCTTCAAATTTTATTTTATTAACAAGGTCAACAATATCAATAAAAACAAAGATTTTATATCAGTGGAATAATGCATTACTTGTAACATTTTCAGTGTTTCAAGTAGTTAACTACTTCATTCAGTAGAAAAATTTACATGCTTAGGGAAGATGGGATATGGGAAAAGCTAAAATATCTTCCAGTGTGAATCAGTTTAACTGTAAATTAAGTTATTAAAAGGAGCTATTTACAAGGTAATGTCTCTTCTGGGATGTGCATCCTCTCTAACATCAGTGGAGCATCCTGGAACTTGAAACAGATGTAGCTGTTCAATTTGTAAAGGATTTTCTCATTTAGTTTTTGCCGTGGAACAAGTCGGGGTTTAATTCATCTGGTGTAGCTGTAATATATTGAACCTTTCTGTGAGCTCTGGGTTACATACTGATGTCAAATGAAGCCAGTGTCTAAGCAGTCTGGTAAGGACAACAGCTTTTCCTATCTCATTAAATCCACGCATGTTTGATCTTATTAGAAAAATATGCTGACAGCTCTGCATTGGGGTTGATCCCTGAGGCTTGAGAATTTCATTATGTGCTCTATTGATTGTTTTATCTTTTTTTTTTTTTTAAAGAATATAAGAATTCAATTTTTAATTAAAAAGGGGGGAGGACACCCAGAAGAGGCAACTCCAAATAAGGATTAAAAATTGACCTTGTGAAAGAGGATACTCTGTGCATCTTCACATGAATGTGATACACTCTACCATCTCTCCTCTTCAGATGTGCTAATTTGGGAAGAAAGCTGTTGGGAATTTCACTGAGGGAAATGCAATGTTGAGACAATATAGCTCCAGATTAGGCAAGGGTATTGTGGTTCAAGCAGTTGCTGATGTAAAAGATACAGAACAAAGCTACTTCTCCACATTAGTACTGTGTACTCCAGTGCTTCTGGATCTGTGAGAGGTTACTCTTGGTCAGTGAGGTGTCAGTGGTCATGGACAGCTGGAAATAACTCTGTTGTATTGCCTCAGTTCTCATTGTATTCACGTAGCTTTATTCATGCGGCTATTCTTTGAAGATGAACTTCGGTCTAGTTCTGAATTTTTTAGGTGTGGAGAGGCAGGAAGAGCTCTGATTTTTGCAGAGATGAAATAAAAGCTCCGGTAAATGGTTTCTTGTGACATCATTGATATTTGCTCTCCCTCTGTATATAGGATGAAGAAATGTTTTTGGGGTTGGAGGCTGGCTGTGAGAATTCTCTGATTTCTGCTTAGGCTTTTGAATGTAAAATAGTATTTGATAATTTTCATTGTTTATATGGGATTTAAGTTGCCCAGAGTAAGCTGGTGTTCCCAGGACTATGCTATGCACCTTCTCTGCTATAACATTGATGTTTTTTAACATGTTTGCAGAACATTTATTCCACTATGACGTGGTTTAGCCCCAGCTAGCAGCCAAGCCTCAGGGAGCCTCTCACTCATGGCCCCACCATTGGGATTGGGAAGACAATCAGAAGGATAAAAACCAAAAAATTCACGGGTTGAGATAAACACAGTTTATTAGGAAAAGTAAAATCTGCACACATAAGCAAAGCAAACCCAGGAATTCATTCACTGCGTCCTATGGGCAGGCAGATGTTCAGCCATCTCCAGGAGAAGAGGGCCCCACCACATGTAACAGTGACTTGGGAAGACAAACTCCATCACTCCAAATGTCCTCCCCTTCCTTCTTCTTCCCCCCACTTTATATCCTGAGCATGAAGTCAGATGGTCTGGAACATCCCTTTGGTCAGTTGGGCTCACCTGTCCTGATTGTCTCTTCCCAGTCTCCCATGCACCCACAACTTCGTCACCAGTGTGGCAGTAAGAAATGCAGAAAAGGCCTTGGCTCTGTGTAAACCCTGCTCAGCAATAACAAAAACCTCTCTATGTCATCAGCCAGTGTCCAGCACAAATCCGGAACACAGCCCCATACTATCCATTGTGAAGGAAATTAGCTCTACCCCAACTGAAACCAGCACACACTGTTGTGTGTAGGAGTGCTTGACTTCTGATCCTTGTCTGGGCTGTAGTCTGGATATTTTTCCAATTACATAGAATTTCTTGAAGAAAAGCTCACCTACAATGGAGGTTGGGATGAGGAAGAGGAAGGCAGGTATTCATTCTTCCAGGACATTCATATGCACTTGCTTGGATGCATTCTGAGTTTGTCTTGTTTTTTCAGGGTTAAGACAAAATGTACTATGGATTTGTATAAGATTAGGTATAAAGCAAAGGCAAAGCATTTTTCCCAAATGCTTTGGAGAGGACTGTTTTTCCTGGGGACTTAATTTGCTCTTAACAGCTGGGTGCTTTTTTGGTTGTTTTTGTTTTGTTTTGTTTGTTGTTTTTTTCTCTTACTTAGTCATTTTACTGTTTAAAAATGTTCTGATTTAACTTGGCATTATTACAAGATGGCTGTATTTTAAACCTGAGGTAGCCTGATGTTTGGGGTTTTTTTAGAAGAAACTGGCTTACAAGGTTTTTATTGATCATCATCATTTATTCTTGTACAGACAAGTGACTCATTATACCATGCAGTAATGATTTGGCAAGAAAGTGCCTCATCAGCACAGCATTACAGAGTCTCATTGCAAATACAAGCCTTGTAACCTTCAGTGTATGCTTGGAATTCAAACAGATTTGGAAAGTCATGGCAGTCAGGTGAAGTCCCTGGTGACTGGAAGAAGGGAAACGTCACTTCCATTTTTAAAAAGAGGAGAAAGGAAGATCCAGGGAACAGATTCAGAGAACTACAAACCAGTGAAGCTCTTCTCTGTACCTAGGAAGAGCCTCCTAGAAGATGTGCTAAGGCACGTAAAAGACAGGAAGGTAATTCAAGGTAGCCAGCATGGCTTTACTAATGGCAAGTCACGCATGACCAATCTGGTGGCATTCTATGATGGAGTGACAGCAAGGGTTGATAAGGGAAGACTGACCAGTGTCATCTATCTAGACTTCTGTAAGGCTTTTATTATAATCCCACATGACATTCTTATCTCCAGATTGCAGAGATATGAATTTGATGGATGGACTCATTCATATTCAGTGGATAAGGAGTTTGCTGGATGGACACAGAGAGTTGTGGTCAGTGGCTCTATGACCAGGTAGACGCTGGTGATGAGTGGTGTCCCTCAGGACTCTCATGGGACTTTAATCTTCATCAGTGACATGGGCAGTGGGATCAGTGCACCCTCAGCAAGTGTGCAGATAGCACAACAGCAGGTCAGGATGCCATCCAGGGGGCCCTGAACAAACTTGAGGAGTGGGCACCACGAGCACCTCATGAGGTTCAACAAGTCCCAGTGCAAGGTGCTTCACCCGGGTCAGGGCAAACCAGACTTGAATACAGGACTGTGAGAAGAAGTCACTGAGAGCAGCCCTGCAGAGAAGGACTTGGGAATTCCTGTGGATGAAAAGCTGGATATGAGCCAAAAGTGTGCGCTTGTGGCCCAGAAGGCCCATGGTACCCTGGGCTGCATCAAAAGCAGCGTAGCCAGGAGGCTGAGGAAGGGGGTTCTCCCACCCTACTTTGCCCTCATGAGACCCCCCCAGGAGTGCTTCATCCAGCTCTGGGGTCCTCAGCACCACAAAAACACAAACTTGTTAGAGCAGGTCCAAAGAAGGACCACAAAGATGGTCAGAGAGCTGAAGCACCTCTCCCATGAAGAGAAGCTGAGAGAGCTGGAGTTGGTCAGCCTGGAGAAGAGGAGGCTTTGGGGAGGCCTTACTGTGGCCTTCCAGTACTTTAAGGTGCTTATAAAAAGGAGGGAAAGGGACTTTCTGTATGGGCAGATAGTGGCAGACCAAATGTCAATGGGCTTAAATTGAAAGAGGGCAGATTTATATTGGATTATATATAAATTATATTAGATGTTAGGAAGAAATTCTTTACCCAGAGGGTGGTGGCACCTGAGAAACCTGGTCTAGTAAATGGCTTCCCTGCCTGTTGCAGAGGGGTTGGAACTAGGTGTTCTTTAAGCTCCCTTCCAGCCCTAACCATTTTGTGATTCTGTCATTGCTAAACTGAAATGCCCTTGTGGGAGTTGTGGGAGTTGTGGGAGGGTCACAAAATTGTGACACTATCATTTGTTCGTTCATTTTCTTTTATCTCTACCTTACCAAAGATGCATGATTCGTTTTATAACTTAAGAAAAAAACCAAGTCTTTCTCAGGTTTCTTGTCTCTTAGAATTAACAACACAGCAGAACAGTGCTGACGGAGTTCGATTCAGTTAATTTTATAAATATTTGCTCAGCAGCATTTGTCAAATTGCATTAAATCAGGTAGAAAAGCAGTCAAATTCCAAATTAAAAAAAAATATCAAAGTGCAGTGTACTGGATAAGGGATATACTCTTTCCCTCCTGTCTGTATCCCAGCATCTATGGACTCTGCACAGTTTTTTTGCCAAAATTAGGCAAATATGTACCTTAAAAATGTGAAGTCTCCTTAAGTTCATCGAGTAATTGTTTTATCTTTTTTCTTCGAAGACTAGAGTTTCTCATGCATATTTCAAAAGATTCCACGGGTTTGCTATGCCACAGCTCCCTCAAGTGGTAGAATAATTTTCCATTTGGAATTGCAGCATGATTTCTGTGACATACTTGCATTCTCTTCAAAAGTTTTTGGGGCTTCTCCCAACTTACTGTTCTATCTGATTTATGACAGAAACGTCAGAGTTCAAAGAACAGCAGTCTGAGCAGGGAAGAACTCAGGTTTGCTATACTTGGGTTCCCAGTGAACTTTGACTAGAAAATTGACTGCAGTATTACCACTGCATCAGTAATTTCAAGTTTCTCCCTATAAGAATGTGAAACGTGTTTTTTACAGTTGTCTGACATAATAATGTTGTGCCTTGATTAGGAAAGGAGAAAAGGTGCTTGGCATTGACTTAATATGAAATACAATGTATGTTCCCTAGTATTAATGAGCTTTGCTTCATTCTTTGAAAGAAACTTTGGAAGTTGGATTACTTTATATGTTCCTTATAAGTTTAGGAATCTTTATTCAATTTCTGTTTGTGTAAACCAGTGGCATCAGTGTCAACATTGGTGATAAATCTGGTCCTTATTTGATTTATAGGGAAACAAATGTACAAACAACTTTTTTTGTGTGTGGTTTTCACCACACTTCCTTTTAATTTGGAAACCAAAATTAAATTTATGCTTGAGTAGTTAGTGTAATATTTCAAAAGTATATATTGCCTTTCACCTTGAAGGTTTTTATAATTTTCTGCAAGCTAGGTACACACAGTAAAGCCAGGACCATTTCAAGAACATTTTCCCTGCAGAGACCTCTCTTATGTCACTGATTATTACCTTTATTCAGTGTTTTTTTCTGCTGTTTCTTATGCTTCTCCCAATTACCAATGAATATCCATCTCCATTAAAATATTTAATTACTTTTTCTGTTACTTTTACCTAACTTTGCTTATTGCATTTGAAGGGAGTCACTCCATCCTACCTCTTTGCTATAATTCGTACATTTTGAGAAAAGCATTTCCTTAGAAGTGATTTTTTTGACTTAAATATTAGTAGTCTATAAGGTAGTTTAATTTCCAAAATTATTTTAAAATAATTGTTTATAATTTGGTGTCCATATTATGATTTCAGTTTGTTTATTTAACTGCTGCCGAAACATTTACAAACTTGAATTTACTGTTGTGTGAATTTGAAAAAGTCAGTGCAGGAGTAAGAAAGTTTTAAATTTCTAATAACTAATTTATTGCCATGGTGTAAGAGTCCTAAAGTAGAGCTTTGCCATGTTGGGGGGCTGTGTAGGGTCAGGTTGATAATGATGAGTAAGGACCACTACCATGAAATAGATGATAGCCACAGACTCTGCATATGGATCTTGCATACGGATTTCTTACAGATCACCCTGCAGTATTGGAGAGGAAGCCTTCTATGACACATAGTCCTCAATGAAAGATCCAAATATCTCAGCTTTGCCACAGGGTAGAAATATATGCACTGACAAATTATCAGCAAAGTTTGTGTGTGATAATTTCTTCATGGGCCCATAGTCCTATATATTTTATATATATAGAGAGAGAGAGAATTTATTGTTTAATCTTGCATTTAGATAGTCTATTTTGTGGTGTGTAAGCATAATGCAGCATATACATAGATAGACACAAGATCTTAAGAAAATGTGGAGTATGCTGGAAGAAGCAGAACTGTTTCTAATGCATAGGGGATTCATACTGGGTTAACATATTACTGTCACCAACTCTTCCCTGGATTGGATGGGAAACAGTAAATCAGCAGATAATAATTTTCTAATGTCAACTTCTTGGTATTCTGGAGACAAGGAATTGTTCTTGCTTTGTGAGGGATCTCCTACATGACAAAGCTCTCCTTTCTGTTCACAGCCTCTGTGTTCCTGTAGCAGAACAGAGGAGCTGATTCACTCACATGTTCTTGTTAGTTTGATGATGCAGAGGACTTAAATATGTGAAAACTGCATCCTGTTTCTCTGAGTTTGAAACTTCATGCGTAATAAATCAGTTTCTGTAATCGCCATTATTGAGGTTTTGTGGGACTTCAAAACATAAGACAAGAGTGTTTAAATACATCTTAAGAGAATGCTGAGAACATTTCCTGTGGATGATGGGTTGGTTCTGTTTCTGCAGAAAAAAAGTGAAGTCTTATTCCCTTTGTCCTTTTCTTTTGTGGAGCTCTGAGGTCCTACCTAAAGTTTGAATTTGTTTCTGTCAGGCAAAAGACAAGTTAGCTGCTGGTGGTCATAGAAACAACAGAGTGTGCAAATAACCAAGCTGTGTCTCTTGTCCCTTCCCTGCTCCTGTTCTCAGGAGTTTTCATCATGGAAACAATGATGCTGCAAGAAACAGGCTTATGAGCGCCTTCCCATACGGATGTGTGTAGCAAGCCTTGTCTCTGTCAGGCAGATGTTTTTTCTGGAGTAGAGTCACGATGGATGCGATTTCAGACAAAACACTGATTTCATGCATGAACTTAGAAGGCTGACTGCAGAAAAAAAGAACACAACACTTAAAACACACCATTCATTTCTGCATTCTACATTTAATTCTTCTTTTCAGCAAGAATAATTATGTTAGGAATATAAAAGTTTTTTTGTATGCAAACTTGCAATAGCAGTGTGGTGAAAAATTTTTGATCAAAGGGCTTGATGAAAAGAAATCAAAAGGAAATACTATTGAAACCATGAGATTCTGCATTCTGAAGGCCCCCTTTGATTTTCCTTTATGCCTCAGAATATATGGGATGCTTTAATAATGCTACAGCTGCAAGAAAATATAGAGGGATATGTCTTTAAGCTTTAAGAATTTTCAAAATTAGTAGATGTCAGCATTTTGGAACTGTTTTGCAGGTGTCACTGTTTTTGAGCTGTTCCATCTTGATAATTCATCTGTAATATGGTACAAGAGCTAGTGAGGGAGGGGGCAGCAGTGGGACCTTAGGTAAAAGTCATGACTTGATTTGCTTCTCCGATAGCTATAAGGAGGAACTTTTGAAAGAGATGTAGCATGATCTCTTGTATAGCAAGTGAAAAGTTGACAGTCACGTAGGAACCAGAATGGTGTTTTTGACTTCTGTACACTATTTCAAGAAAATGGTGGGAAACCCAGTGATATATACAAATAAAATAGTGTAAAATAGCATAAAATTAAAATAAAACCTTTTGTGAATATACAGAAGATAAATTAATGTCATAACTGAAGGAAAGGTGATGATCTTTTTTTTTTGTTTCCAGGTTTAAAAATGTCTGATCCAAAAAATATTGTACACAGAACCCGTTGTATTGAAAAACTGCTGTCTGAGAACAATTTGCAAGATATTGAGGATCATCTTAAAGAACTTGAAGATGTTGATATGACTGTAGAATATCTTCAGGGGACAGAAGTTACCAAGGCTGTATATAGAGTGCTTAAGAGTTGCCCTTCTGGCAAGTTGAAAAAGAAAGCAAAGCAGTTATTGTCAAGGTGGAAAGCACTTTACAAGAATAACTGTGCTCAGTCAATGCAAGTTAAAAAGTCAGATCCTGTGGATGTGAAAGAAGAAATTGAGCATCTCAGTGTAGTTCCTAGAGAGCAGTCACTGTCTGAAGGACCATGTCAGCAGGAGGCATTAGATGGTACTAGTTCCAACATTTTGGTCCCATCACAAACTGTTAAAAATATGGTATGTAATAACGCACAAAGCAGTATGAATCAGCATTCTTCTTTTGAGGAGCAACACACAGTTCATGAAGATTCTAAATCTGTTGTTTGCGAAGCAAGTCTGCAGCAGGATCTGATGAGAGCTCTGAGGTGTAAATGTGTAGATCTTCTTCATAAAGCTTTGATTGGTTCTGGCAAAGATGAAGAAGAA
Organism: Cyanistes caeruleus; assembly: GCF_971803275.1. Lineage (NCBI taxonomy): Eukaryota > Metazoa > Chordata > Aves > Passeriformes > Paridae > Cyanistes > Cyanistes caeruleus. The sequence goes on along the minus strand of NC_141703.1, from coordinate 18,252,981 downwards.
ACTGCAAAATGGCTAGAGTTAGCTAAAGAAATTGAAGAATGTATTTTTACTCTTTATGCTAAAAATGATAAAAAGTACAAAAATTGCATCAGAAGTAAAATCTCAAACCTTAAGAACCCTAAAAATTGCCACCTAAAACATAACCTTTTTTCAGGAACTTTGAGCCCAAAGGCTTTTGCTGAGATGACAGTGATGGAAATGGCCAGTGATGAACTGAAACAGCTCAGGGCTGTGTACACAAAATCATCTGTTCAGGAACATCAGCTTCCGCAGGTTATTAATGGCACACAGACAAACAAAGTAAAGTGCAGACGCTGTGAAAAATTTGATTGCACTGTCACTATGATTGCCAGAGGAACTCTCTTTCTTCCAGCTTGGGTGCGAAGCGCAAATCCAGATGAACAAATGTTGACTTACGTTATTTGTAATGAATGTGGGGAACAGTGGTATCACAGCAGATGGATATGTTTGTAATGCTACCCTTCTTTCATAAGGGGCTTGGAAACATGTATGAGAACGTACCTCTGTTGAAACTGGAATTTTAAATTCTGTGCTGATACTATGTGAGTGCTGCCACTAAAAACTGCAAAATCAGAAAACTGCTAATGTATTTTTAAAGATGGCTTGAATGAATCTTACATGTAATAAATAAAATTAATAGGAGTGAATAACTTTCTTGAGTGGATATCCTCTCTGGAGCTAGGACATCTGTCCTGAACTGAGAAAATTAATATTTTTATATAGTGCACATTACCCACAAATAATGAATAGAAGGAAATCCAATGGCAGAAGTTTTTATCCATATTTTTGTTCCGGAGTCAACAGGATTTTCACTGATTGTTTACCAGAAGTATTTATTTAAAAAAAAAAAAAAAATTCCCACTAAGGGAGCTGTAAAAGTAAGAGACCTGTATCTTTTACAAATGCACAACAGGCATTTAGCACTTCAAGGTTAAAATGTATCAGCAGAGCAGAGAAACCTGTGGGTATTGGCTGGAGGAATTGAGGACAGTTTTGCACCCACCTGACTGAGACACAGCTGAGGCTGGTCAGTTCCTCTGGGCTGAGCTGCATGACCTCTCAGAGAAAGGAGTTGAGGGCATGAGATGAGAAAATAGGTGTAGGTGAACTAAATGTCAGCCAGGACTGAAAGACAAGCTTTTATCTATATATGGGGAATATTAAGTGTAACCTGAAATTGCAAAGAGACACTTAAAATATTCTACTGGGGGAAAAAAAAAAGAGGAGAAATCTTTCCATTCAATGAAGGGTTAACAATTACCTTTCAACAGCATTACTTACATTTTTATCATGTAAAAATGTGTGTTTTAGGGGAATTGCACTGATGTAAAATACACATTAAAGCTTTAGGCCAGACCCTCAGTGTTCAACTCTGTAACCAAGGAGTTGCTATCTGGTCTTCCTCCCCGGCCCTTACTTGTGTGCTGGAATGGATACTTACAAGTAGTCCTGCTTACGTGGCAGTATTTTTGTGTAAAGTATTATTGTTAGCTTTCAGTGAAACTTCAGGAGAGCAAACACTCCTGTGTTAGTGGATCACAGCAAGCACAGGGTTGTGTGCAGTCATTTTGAAGGTCATGGTCCTGTTGAGGAGAACTTTATGCCAGCATTCTGCTGTGTCAGAACACCATGCAGCAGAAGACTTTATTTTAGCTGTGAACAACTTATAAATAATTTCTGCCTGAAGTTGGTTTTGAAGCCATTCCAGTAATGCAGACCTCATCCAAGTTTTATCTTGGCAAAGTGAAATACTACAAGGCATGGAATATATATGGACAGAATATATTTCAAGGGTAAAATTTGTATCTGTAACACTGACTGTATTTGTGATGTAATATGTAACATCATTTTCTTTTGAACTGCCCATCACTAAATGTGTAACTGCAGGCTTAAAATATTTGACTGGCTAAGAATATATGCCTTGTCTCAAAATCTCTTTAAAAAGCCAACTTGCAACTACATAGTGTGTACAGCAGCAGGAGGGTGTAGATCACTGGAGTACAGGGAGTAGAGTCCAGAAACAAAAGAAAACTTTGAAAAGTGAGATTCTTTGATATTGTTGAAGTATTTTTATTCAATTCATTCCAGGTGAGAAAAAGATCTCTGAACTATTTTAAGCAGAGACAGTTCATTTGGGTATGATGTTTACCATGTCCATGCTGCTACTCCTACAAGGAGTATGTCATTAGTGGTGATCCCCACAAACATAGAACAAACATGCTGAACAAGGCTAAAGTCTGTGTTTGTCTCCATGGGGTTTTCCAGAAATGCTGTAAATTTCTCCTTGAATACTGTGATTTAACAGCAGCAATAAGATCTTAAACATAAATTGCCCTCAAAGATCAAGCAGCCTGTAGCTGCAGAACTTGTGATATATATGTCATGAAGATGAGAGCTGACTTAACTTCACACAATTTTCTATGTAAAAACAAATATACTATTCCATATCTGAAGTGCTCTATTAACTGTAGTCAATGTTGCTCCCTTAACACCAGTAACAAAACTCCTTCTGGTTCCTAGAGATCCCCTGCCAGATCCACTTCCATCTGTTCTGTCAAGTGCCTTTTCCATCTTTGTCATATCCCTCTTACTGTGCACTTTTTAGGGAGGTACTCAGCTGTCAATTGTTGTTTATAACTCTTTCTTCTTTTCAAAATGAAAAGGAAATTAGCACTGTTTATTTATCATTTAAAGTGTCCGTCTGCTGTGCTATCTACAATTGCTACTAAAGCAAAGAACTGCAACTCTTTAAACAAAAAAACAGCCCTTTTATTGTGCCAAGGAGGAAAGTTAGCTGGTAACAGACTGTGGTTAAGGAGCAAATATGTTGAATTACAGTCCTTCAGGGAATCTGCAGGGTGTAATGGTCCAATTCACTGACTGCCTGGAAGATAAGGGAAGAAACAAGAGCACTTTGATAATTTCTTGGATTGCTCAGGAGCTGGCTTGCTGCATTCGGGTATTAACAGAGCTATAAAGGCAGATGACTTCATATCCCCTTATTTTGTACTGCTGTAATTCAGCCAAGAGGTGACAAAGTCATGTTTTACTGAGACTATGTCATCTCTTGCCAGGATGGGACATAGTCTACTTGCCAGCTATAGATGGTAAAAAGTATTATTCACAAGCTCTTATTATAAGAGAACTTTGCTGATACAGAATTTCCCTCTACTCACACGAAAAAATTGCCCTTTATTTGCCATTGGATGTTTTTTGTGCTATTCTCTCTGACATGGCATAACAACACTTCATGAATTCACCTTTGTGAACAAAATCCTTAAGGTGCAGAGTCAGCTTTCTGATGAAAATGTGCATGTGAGGGTGCAGCAAGGCTGGGTTGCTGCACAGAGGGAGGCAAGCCGGGGGTGGATGCTGGGTGACAGTGGCTTCAGTTAAAAGGGTCACTGTCCGACAGCACCCAAACGAGAGCAAGGCAGGTCTGGACAATAATCTGCCAAAACTCCAGTGAGAACTGGGCAGGTGTGGGGACGTGCTGTGTGATGGAGACTGGTACACAAGGTGGGGTGCAGGAACAGGCTTGTACAGTGTCTGAGCCAAAATGGGCTCTTGCTGACCATGGGAATCTGAAGCAGCTGCCCCCACCAGCACTGCCCCAGCCCTGCTCCCCAAACTGGGATGGTCAAACAGGGCCTTGGACGGGGACAGCCCTATAGCAGCCACCGTTGGGATCTTGCTTGTCTGCAGAATTTAAACAGGAGTGATTTTGGTGCACTTGTTTCAAACTGCTTCCTAGCTGGGCATGTTCTTCTGTCTGACCTCAGAATGGGCAGGTGTGCTTCATGTGACCAGCCTTATCGAGGCAATATTTGTTCTACAGTTTGTGGTGTTCTGTAGCAGCTGCTGGGTTTGTTTCATACATGGTATGTAATGGAGTGGACACAGGGAAAAGGGCCTTCAGTTCCTGATCCTCAAGCACTCATGCATGTGTATTAACCCTAACCCTAACCCTAACCCTAACCCTAACCCTAACCCTAACCCTAACCCTAACCCTAACCCTAACCCTAACCCTAACCCTATGATGCTCTGTTATGCCTATAAAATCATAAGCCTAGTAGCCATGGTTATACCATGGATTCTTTTGTATTTTCTTATATGTTCCCATGTAAAGGAAATAAAAGTACATCTTATCTGAGAAGTTCAATAATTTTGTTTCTAAAAAGAACTTGAAAAAATGAGGTATCTAAGGAAGCTGAAGAACAGTGTTCAAGTGGATCCTCATGAGAATTAATGAGGCCAAGTACAAGATGGTGTACCTGGGTCAGGGCAACCCCTGGTGTCAATACAGGCTGGGAGCTGAATGGATTGAGAACAGCCCTGAGGAGGAGGACTTGGGGCTGCTGATGGATGAGAGGCTGGACATGAGCTGGCAATGTGAACTTGCAGCCCAGAAAGAATTAAAACCAGCGTGGGCAGCAGGTTGAGGGACGTGGTTCTGCTCTTGTACTTTGCGCTCATGAAACTCCACCTGCAGTCCTGCATCCATCCCTCTGGGGTTTCCAGCACAGGAAGTACATGGACCTGTTGGAGCAGGTCCAGAGGAGGCCACCAAGATGATCAGAGAGCTGGAGTACCTCTTCTGTAGGGAAAAAAATTAGACAGCTAGGGTGGTTCAGCCTGGAGAAGACTCACTGAAGCCTTCCAGGACCTAAAAAGGGGCTTATATGAAATATGGGGACAGACTTTTTAGCAGAGCCTGTTCCAGTAGAATGAGAAAGGAGCATAGATCCAGACTGGACAGACTGCCTGTATTCAGGCTAGCAATTAGTTTTCATACAAGGGTGATGAAACCTTGTAACAGGTTGCCAAAACTGATGGTGGCAGGGCTCTGAGCAATCTGATCTGGTTGAAGATGTCCCTACTCATTGCAGGGTGATTGCACTAGATGATGTTTAAAGGTCCCTTCCAAGCCAAACCATCCTGTAATTCTAAATTTCCTCACATGTATCCAATGTGTTTCAAAACAAAATCCAGTGTTGTTTCAAAACAAAAACATAGTAGCTTCTCTCCAAGATGTATTAAATGCAAAACAGAGTAATTATTTCCTCCACTTCTAAACGCAGCTTTTTCTTCTTTATCAATCATAAAATAATGCCATAACTGATCATAACTTATATACCTTAGAATTACCATAATTTAAAGTCAACTTTCCTACCACTACAGCACTTGTATTTCATTTTAGAATTGGATGAAAGCAGATTCCAGGAAAAAAAGCATTTAAAAATGTTCGAAGTGTAGCTTTGCTAGATAATAATGGGTCTGGTATCATAAGATTTGCCTCTAGCATAGCCTACCTTTTAATAACCCTGTTGCTGTCAGTAGGAGCCATCTCCTTTTGATAATACTGAGATCTTGTTTTGCATTCCTTGGGCTGTGTTGATGTCTGATCCAAAACAAGACAACTCTACAAGTGGCAATTCCAGTCTGATTGCATCTGCCTTATGATCAGAAGCATGTGATGACTGCTTGAGCAAATGGGTGTACTTATGCTTGTCATCACCTATTCCTCCTGATGCTGTAGGAACCTCTTTAATTTCTTGGGTTTTTTTTCATTTTAATTATATTTTGCCCTCATGGGGAGGTTGTAAGAGCACAGAAAATACTCCTGTCACTGATTCCTTCAGCTTTTTTCCCTGTGATCTTGTTTAAACAGTCATGTTGGTGATATTCTGAATTACTACAGGAACAGAAAGTGCCTACCTACTTTTTTAAGATAGTGTGCTTTGTATTTCGCTGAATTCCTTCACTGACACATGCACAGATTTAAATGTTTCTACTTGTAAAGTGAAGCTGCCTCACAATTTTGGGTTTGCATACCTGGGGCCCTTAGCGTAGAGCAGAGTGACACTACTGCCTTTAACAAATAACTGTCCGGCAAATACTTTATAAATACTTTATTTTCGAGCTTAATAATGCAGGGCATTCTACAGCAATGTGAAAGTGTTATCTTTTCCAGTGTTACCGTTCTCAGACGGCGCACGATAGTGATCCATGAGAGATGGCCCTGGATGGGCCTTTCCGGCCCTGTTCTGGCGGTGGGCACGATAGTTCCCGTTGTTCCCGTTCCCGCTGTTTCCCCCTGTTTCCCCTGTTCACGTTGTTCCTATTGCCATTGCTTCCCCCTGTTCCCGTTGTTTGCCCTGTTCCCGCTGTTTCCCCCCTGTTCCCGCTGTTCCCATCCCCTCACCTTCCCTCAGCTCCGCTTTCCCGTCGGGGCGTGGCCTCTGCCCGGTGGGCGGGGCCGTGCTCACGTGGTGCCGGGTCCCGCCCCCGGCCCGTCCGCCATGTTCGTTCCTTCCGCAGCGCCCGGTGGCGGTGGCGCAGCCCGGGACCGGGAGCGGCGGCAGGAGCGGGCACAGTCCCTTCCCGCGGGCAGGGATCGGCCTCCCCAGCGCGCCCGGGAGCGGCGGCAGCTCCCTTCCCGAGGTCTGGAGCCGAGTCAGGTTGCGTTATTTTTCTTTCCCTTGTTGCCGCGTTCCCCGCTCTCTCCCCCGCCGCTGTCCGATATGCCAGGCGCGCTCCCCGGTGTTCCCTGGCGCAGCCTCCAGGGAGCGGGAGGGCAGCCCCGGCCGGGCCCGCGGTGGGAGAGGGCCCCGGGCGCTCCCCAGAGCCGGTGCGGGTGGCGGGGAATGTGGCGTGATCCGCGATCCCGTGACTCCGGGGCAGGCGGCGGCTCCTTTGGGAAGCGGCTCCAGCCGGCGCCTGGCCGGTCGCCGACCCCGCGGTGCTTCCTCACGTCTGAGAGAGTTCGCTGGTCTGCCAGGGTGCAACTCAGCTTCGTGCCGGTGTCCTCAACATGTTTCAGATTGGGAGCAGAAGAAGTATTCCAGCTCCTTGTAGCTCCTTTTGTCGCTCTGTGTGCTCGGAGCGGGCTGCGCAGGGAGGCGGTGGAGTCACCGTCCCCGGAGGTGTTTAAGGACAGGCTGGACGTGGCGCTCAGTGCCGTGGGCTGGTTCACAGGGTGCTGTCGGCCAGAGGCTGGTCTCCGTGGTCTCGGAGGTCCCTTCCAACCTAATGGACTCTGTTCTGGATAGGGGCCGCCTGCTCAGCGCGCCTTTGGGTTTCAGTTCTTCTTTATTGAAGCAGTGACTCGGCCCAGCCCCTGTGCAGGCCCGGGGGAGTTCCCAGTGGCAGCAGGTGGCTCTGCGGGCTCAGGTGTGGCCGTGGCTGGGGAGGGCAGGGATAGGGATGGGCCAGAACTGGGAATCGCTTACGTCTGGGTGCTTAATGGGCTGCTCTCCGTGTAAGTAAATCCGTGTTACATATAACTTGTACAAAACAACTGAGTGGATAACAGAATGGTGCAAGAAAAATAGTTTTAAAACCTCCTTTAGTGGACTTTATAACAAGATTACCTGTAACTAGATATATAGAGAACATTTAAGTTGTATTAACAGGGGTGGGACAGTCAAGTAGGGAACTTCCTGGCTGGGTTTTGTTCAGGAATTGAAATGCTTGTCTTCAGGTAACTGTCATGCAGCCTCCCATCCTACGTGTTGTTTTCCTTCTTGTCCACAGTAATTTACAGCTACACTAAATAAGCATGTGGGTTTTATTTGCCTTTACTTTTAAAGTGTTGTGCAACACTGAAGTTGTCAGTGCTTGCTTTTTTTAGAGCAAGGGTGGCTGTGTGTGACTAGGAGTTTTTGGGATTGTTTTCTGTTTTTTCAAAGTGTTTTTCCATGACTTTTAGTAGCTTTGAAGGTAACAAGCTCTAATGGCATGCTGGAGGGAGAGCAGACATGCCCAAAATAAATCCAAAACCTTTTTTTCTTAGCACTTTTATTTTCAGAGAAACTTAACCAAAGGATGGTACAGTTATATCTATGTCTCATACCAACACCAAATTTATAATGAACTCTTACTTTCTCTGTCTTCATTCAGGTTGTATAGAGCTATCTTTGCTGTCCTAATTTTAGTAAGGCTTTTCTATAAAATTAAAAAGAAACAGTGTGTATTAAAAAAAAAAACCCAGAAAAAAAACCCCTGTTCTAGCACTCCTTGTTTTGCTTTGGAGTGCTCAAACATCATCAGTTTCCTCAAATTGAAAATATGTGGAAAAAAAAATTGCAGAGGGTCAAATAAGATATTTAGATTTCAAGCTTTGTTTTATTTTGTGTCAGTTTGGTAATAAATTATGGGAAACAGATCTTCCAGGATCTTAGGATTGGTATGTTACATAAATGTTTCACAATGACTAAAAACTTCACAGCAAAAAGGCTTGTAAGAAGTCCTTAGGGTTTTTTGTTTGGATTGTTGTTTTTTTTTTAATAGTGTTCATTCTCTTCTGTGTTTAATACTGTTCATTCTCCTCTGTGTTTTGTTTTTGTTTTCATTCTCAGCAGAGCAGACAAGTGTGTTGGCCTGGTACAGTGTAACCCACTTAATGCCTTAGGGATGGTCACAAGAGTTATACTGGGAAGAATATGAATGTACAAGGTAGCCTTGTACCAAGAGAGGCTGCTGTTACTAAGATTCCCTGAAGGAAAAGGGAAACTAATGCAGGGGAGAAAGATGAGCACATTTGGGCAGAAATAATTGCTGGATAAGTTATTGAAAGAGTGGAAGCAGTAATAGAGAAGTAGGTTGCAAGGAGAATGTTAAATAGCTCAGGCATTGTTAGCAATGTTGGAACAGGAGTAGCAGCACTGAAGGGTGTTTTGAAGTTGGCTGAAAGTAATAGAATATTTAAGTTGGAAGATGTTTAACTGTGAGCTGCTGAGAAATGTCAACTCTAATTAAATCCAAATAAATAAGTTTGCTCATTTTACTTGAATTTGGGGAATGGGGTTGGGGGTGAAGGTTAGGCTTATGCAAGATTAAACTGGCAGAGATATAGGTGTAGGTATTTCTCCTGATAAATTTTGCTAATTGACTTTGTGTCTAGCTGGAAGTTAGAATAAATGAAGTGAATCTGGCAGTAAGTACTGGAAGGATTTCATGATCCAAGGGTTTTGTGAACTTTAGGGTTCCTTCCCTTGGCCACTGGTTCTTTCACAGGCCTGAGTCAGGCCAGGCAACTGCTTGAACTAGAATCCTGAGCTTCAAAGGAGTCAAAAACAGCCCTACAAATAAACCCCCAAATACAACTTTTTAGGTCTCCAAATGAGTGGCAACAGCTGAATGACAAGTTCATTTTGTATTGGGTTCATATAAGAAATTACAAGGAAATTCTAGTGATATTCTGGTGTTAGATCAAGCATGTCTAGGCTGTTTACAACTAGAGGCAATTTCAGATAGTCTGTGTTTTCATTTGGATAGATGTTTAATAATTTGCTGACAGGTTGTCTTCATAGTGCAGTGGTGAAATCACAGATACAGGAAGGAAGACTTGCAAGGAGATTAGGACCTTGGTAGGTCGAGCTGTACGACTGAAGGGCTTCCAGGCAGCTGACAAGTGACTGTCAGTAAAGGGGTGTTCCTGATCCAGGGCTCTTACGTCAATGCCCCATGGAGGGGAGGGCAGGGTCAGTTTGGAGGCTGACTACTGTGTCTGCTTGTAACACATTCAAAAGTACAAAGCCTGTAGCATCTTGACTTCATATCTGATTATTTTCCTTTGAATTGAGAAAAAAAGTCTTTCAAGGTCAAACATGCTTGTGGTCTCTTAGGCACTAAAAAAGCCTTCTTGTGCCAGTTAATTGACCAGGGTATAAACCACTACCTCCCAAATATAAAAGCAATGATTGGCTAAGGGGAGAAAAGTGAGAAAATGTGCTTCTGTCCTTTCTTTTCTTTTCAGATTTTTGGAAACTTGCAGATCTGCTCTAGGCAACAAGTTTAACCACTGTAGTGATTGAGGGCTGAGAAATGTAAAACCTCCACGAACAGTAAGTGTTGAAAACTGTAGTTTTGGATTCTGCACTTTCTGCTGCAACTCTCGTAGTTCTTGGGACTTCTTTTCAGACATTTTACTGAGAAGCAATTAATGCCATTCTTTGATGGGCTGCTGTAACTAACAAACGGTTTTCTATTGCTAGCCTGGCAATTATTATCAAATGTTTTGTTTGTGTGAAAAAAAAGCAACTACTAATGAGGGAGGGAGTTTACATTTCTATTGAAAGGCAAGTCAAAATACTTGCAGTGGTGTGCCTTTTTAAACTTCTAATCTGATTCCAGTGTCTTAACAAAATATGGTGGCTTAGTAAATAAAATTGTGACTGAGCTTCAAAACTGAACACTGTAGAGCTGCTAATTCTGCTTGCCCATAGCTTCAGTGTTCTTTCTTAAATCAAAGATGGCCCTTTTTTTTCAGTAAGTCTTAGCTGATAGCATATCTGGCTGTAAGTAAACACGATTACTTACATGATGGGAACAAACTTGAGTCTGTTTTACGTTGAACAGCTTCAGTTAAAGAACAGTGTGCTACATATCCTCAAGAAAACCTTTAGATTTAGTCTTGGTTTTGTATAGTAGGTAGTTCATCAGTGACCACTGAATGACAGTAATAACTGAAACAAAATTTCTGTTCAAATCCAGGTTTTGGTGCCCTGTTAAAAAAGGGGAGTAGAGGTTTCAGTGTGGTTTTTTGTGTTTGGTTTTTTAATAGTGTGCTGCAGTGTGTCATTGTGTGAAAAATGAAACTGTAAATGGGTCCAATTGCTTTGGTTTGCTTAATAGTTTATGTGGGGGTTTGCAGCTTGCTGGCATTATAGATACAATGCAGTTACTGTGTTGGCTAGTGCTGTTTTTCTATAGAACTTGAGTTCAGCAATTGTCTTCAGCCTTCAGTACACTGGTGTGAGCAGGTCCTTCTTAATCTATGAAATTATTTTTATAGTAAAAAAAGACAAATTTCTAGACTTGAGTTTACATGTTGCTGCTATGGTTTTCTAGATCAAGAATCTTGCTTTTCTTTGAGGGTTGACTGAGCAAGAAAGGTATTTGCACTCAGAATAAAGACAGATAGTAAGTAAGCTGACATATGAAAGTAAGACAATCTAGACAGATAGATTGGACAAGGCAATAGTATTTCACTAAGCTTTGCAGGACTGGATTTTGTAATGCAAAATTTTTCTGAGGTTGCTTAGCTTTTTGTCTTTCATTGTGACAGCAAATATTTGAACTGATAGTGGAAATATTTGACTTGCAATTATTCTTACTGTTTGAAAGGGACATCCTGAAAGGCAACAATTAATTTATTTTTTTGTGTTATGGTATATGATCATGTTATAAATTACATTTAGTAGAAAATGTTCCCTGCTTTTAACAGGAATATTGAAGTCAGTGATGTAAGCACTGTAATCCTTCTTAGCTAGGAGAAGCAATTCAGAAATGGTTACCAAAATGAACCAGAGTGGGGCTGCTTTTTATTTATTTGCTCTTTCTTTGAATATTGAAATAATTGAAGAACATGAGGGAAAATTATTCTTGTTACAGGCTTTTTATCTACTAGGTTGAAATTACTTTTACCATTTACATTTACAATTAAATTTGCAATTACTTTTTTACAATTAACTAATTGTGTAGCTCACTGTGAAATAACTGGAACAGTTACCTGTTATTCTATACTGTCTTGCAATTCCTGATGCTGGGTAAAACAATCAGATGCACATTAGGAACTAAGCTATTTTTTTGTTTTCAGATGCTGAATAATGATTAATAAATAATTATAATAATAATTATAATAAATAATAAATAATAATAATTAATAAACTGAAAAATTAACATCATATTCTGTGTTAACCATCCCTTTCAAAAACATTGTCAAAACACATATTATACAAATAAATTTTATAATAGGAAAAATAACATTAATTCTTGTAGTGTCTTAAGTATATTATCATTGTATTATTTATTGGAGTGTTAAGGCTTCATAACTTTAGAAAAAACAACTACCAAAATTGAGCTCTTTAAAAATCTTATTTAAAGATGTACAATCAGAAAAAAAACGCAGCAGTCTACTGTTGTGAAAAATACTACTCTGGTTCAGCAGATACTCTAAATCGCATTATCAGTGCGGCTGCAGATGACTCCCTCGTACAGAAATAAAACTGTAAATGTATAAAGTCTTTGCTGCTTTCAGACAAAAATACTTGTTAATACTTTTAAACATGCTTCTTTGGTGCTTCAGATACAGCTTGTCTGCATCTATTTAAATGACTGAACATATGTTCCATTATTTTGGATTAAAAACTTTACAAAAACTTATTTCTAGCCTAGCATTACAGCTGTGGAAACTGAATGTCCTGAAAAGCAACATTGCCTGCAACATTACAGAAGACTCTTTCTGTAACTATTGTGTGAAAGGACCAGTTTAGTCCACTTTTAATAGTTTGTGGTTGGTCTATAATTGTCTGCCTAAGACTAATTTTATGGTCATCAGTCTCTTAAACCTTGCTGGAATGGCCCACATAGTTGAAATTGTGCAAATTAACTTTGCAGGTTCTAGATACACAAAGTAGTAGATACTGTTAACACTTTCCTTACATGTATTTTGTTTAAAGTGTGGCCTTGTGGACAATTTCATTATAATAACTGCCATTGATAAAAATTCAGATGCTGAAGAAACAAGTGCATAGTACCAGTCAGAACTACTTAAGCCAGTTATTTATGCACATTGTGTGTTTCAGGGAACTTCTGACTTCCGCAGGACTGGAAAAATAAATTGTAACTTGTTCCCTGTGCTGGTATGGAAGAACAGGAGAACATTCAGTACCCTCTGTTCCCACAAAAACATTCTTTATTAAGAAGCAGCTCCTATCTATTGATGTAGAAACTGAAGACATAAATAAATAAATACCCTGCACCGTTTTCAAGAGTTAAGCATAAACCTGCAACTCATATGCAAGTAGTCCAGTGACTCCAGTAAGGCTTCTCACATGCACTAAAATGTGTTCATAACCTGAGCCATAGCCATTATCCTGTGGCTCTCTGAAGGGTAAATGAACTATCTTGTAGCTTCTAAGCAGTTTTATTACTGTATAAACCTGTACAGAATTAAGGTTTTATAAGTGTTGTTAGTTATGCAGTGTGAATGATCTAAATTACTTGATCTCAACAAATTTTTAATGGAAGCAGTCAATTCCTTTGACATTTTTTTGTGTTGAGGCTTCAGACTACTCCTTCTGCCTTCATGTAGATTGTGTCTAGAAAATGAATACTCAAAGATGGAAAGTCACTGATAAAAAAAATTCCTGAAATTTCTTGCTCCTACTGTAGGCCTTGATTGTAAGGCAGCAGAGTCATATGACTCTCACACCAGCTTGTATCAGGTACTAATTCTACAGCCACCCTGTGTGTGATGTATATGCCAGTAATGCTAATTACAAACTAGCAAGACCACATTCCTTCCTTCAAAGAAAGAGAAGGACTAGGCAACTTATGACCCATTTCCATTTTAAATAGATGCTATTTTCAGAGAAGCCTGTTTGGGCTGAAGCCCAAACTATCAGGCAGGTTTAGGAACACAGTTCTCCTCATACAGAAACTTCAGTTTGGGTTTGTTAAAATGAAACTTTACTCCCAAGCAATTAAACAACCATTTTACAGTATTAGATGACACTACAGTTGTGAGGGCAAAGGTTGGGTACAAAGCACTAATGAGCAAATTGTTTTAGTCCTAAAGGATTTTTTTTTTTAATTTCGTTTTAAGTCTAACAGTTAAAAAGCCTTCTTTGGTGTCACTAATTTGCCATCCCCATGCTGGCAGACAGAATATTCACTAGCACTTCCAGAATTTTTGACAGTTTTACTCTGGGAAGTTGATATATTCTGACTGAAATGACATCGTAGTTCACTGCATATGACACTTTGGGCTTGGCATGTGGAATTTTGAGTATCTTTGAAGTAGCACCAGCAAATTTTCTTTTGTGGTAGTTTTAATAGGATTCCGTTCATCAGTGTTGTTCTGCAAGCAGTAAACTATAAACTATCAGATGCTCGTCTAAATAAAACTACAGCATTTGCATGTTCCATAGATAACTGTGTTCCTAGTGCATTGGTTTAAAAAATAACTTTGGTAATAAAATACAGCACTGAAGTGACTAGTGCAAGGCACATGCTCTATAAAATTTTCTCACTGCTTTTTTCCATTAACTTTTTCCAGTGAACATAATTGAATGATAGTGCTTGTTGAATGTGATGTGATAGCCCTTCAGCACAAAGGGGGGTGGTTTGAAGAATTTGGAAGTTTTTGGAAGAGTTTTAAGTGACAGACCAGTAATTTATACAGCATACTGCTTAGATGCAGACTGCAGCCTGTAGAAGAGACACCTCTTAAATTTGGTATTCTTGAGTGGGTGTTCTTACTGAAGTGTGTCTACAGTTAACCTGTTTAGTGGAGTCCTGTTTTTGTACATGAAACTTGATGTTGGTGGAATTCAAAACACATTCTAGATATTTATGCAAAATTTTCTGCTCACAACTATTTTCCTTTTTAATGATTTCCTTAATCTTTGCAGGTCTAGGAAACCAGGAGGATCTTTTCCAGTAACAATGGCAGCAAAATCATCACTCCTTAAAGTAATACTGCTAGGAGATGGTGGAGTTGGGAAGAGTTCCCTTATGAACAGATACGTCACCAACAAGTTCGATGCACAGCTGTTTCATACGATAGGTGTGGAATTCTTAAATAAAGAGTTGGAAGTTGATGGACATTTTGTTACAATGCAGATATGGGACACAGCAGGTCAGGAACGGTTTAGGAGCTTGCGGACTCCTTTCTATAGAGGTTCTGACTGTTGCCTGCTAACCTTCAGCGTGGATGACTCTCAGAGCTTCCAAAACTTAAGCAACTGGAAGAAAGAATTCATTTATTACGCAGATGTCAAGGAGCCTGAAAATTTTCCATTTGTGATACTGGGTAACAAAGTTGATATTGATGAAAGGCAAGTATCTACAGAAGAAGCCCAAGACTGGTGCAGGAATAATGGCAACCATCCCTATTTTGAAACCAGTGCAAAAGATGCCACTAACGTTGCAGCAGCCTTTGAAGAAGCTGTTAGAAGAGTTCTAGCCTCTGAAGATAGATCAGATCACTTTATTCAAACAGATACAGTAAACCTTCATCGGAAACCGAAACCAAGTTCATCTTGTTGTTGACTTAAATTTTTTTTTTGCCAAATTACTGTTGACTAGCTTGCTCTATAAAAGAATGGGGAAGGTGTAGTAGATAGAATAACAAATGGGTTTCACTCTGATATTAAAAATCATAATATTCTGCTGCTTTCATGGGGGAGAAAAAGGAAAATCTCCATTTATGAGTGACCGGTTACTGAATTAGTGATGCTTTCTGTTTAAGAAGACATCGAGTAAAACAACTAATAAAAGATTGTAATTTGCCAACTTTATTCAAATGATAAATACTTTGAATATAATTAAAACTTGAAAGTTCTAGAAGCACTACTTTGGAGAAGCTGTTCTGGAATTCAGGCACAAAGATACTTTTATATGTGTATATTTTTATGAAATCGGCATTCCACTTTTGTTTTGTTAGATGTCAGTTTCTTAACAATGCTAGATATTAAACTTCAATCTCACTACATTCCTTTTGCTGTGAGTGGTACTTCATCTCTAACATGGTTATTATAAATTAATATAAATTACATCCAGGTATTCTAATTGCCTGATGTTGCTGTAAGCTGTGAAGGTTTATAAGTAGGAAATAAATTTCCTATGTATGTAATGTTCATTTTTTCCCATCTACTATTCTAATGCTGCACTACTTTTTCAGTGGTTTAATCCAGAATACTGATAATTTTTAAAATTAGTATGTGTCTTTGCCTTAAGTCCATTCTAGCATGTTTCCGATCAATTAGGTGAAAAATCTGAGTAACTGAAGTATAACCATAAAGCAAAAAGAAATGCTTTATTCAATCAGCTTTAATAGCCCTTGAAAGGATCCACATTGTGACAGTTTTTTAGGAAAACTCCTTGTGTACAGCCTTACAAACTCAAAACTTCTTGTTCCTGTTAACCTGAGCTATGAATGTGTTTACCAGTAATACCTGCACTGTGATAGTAAGGATTAGCAATACGTAGAGAACTCAGGAAGCTCTTGACTTACAGTAGATTTTGACAGCTTTTAGCCCTAATACAGATATATAACTATACATTGTATTTGAGCTGAATTTGATCCTTATTAAAATTGCTATTTTAGGATATGGACTTCTACGTTTAAGAATGTCTTTTATATTACTGAATTCATTTCATAATGATGAACAGAAGCAGATTCTGTATTTATTGGACAGTCTTTTGCAGTCAGGCAGACAAAACTAGAGGTGTTTTTTAGACTTTCAGGTGCAGTTTAAGTGGTAGAATAATTGTATGAGAAATTGTTCAATATTGGTTCTCAGGAGTAACCACTGTCCTTGCAATAGCAAAATTACTACTGCACTATTGCTTCCATCTGTAATCTGAGGGCTAACAGGCACACATGTGGTCTGAGAAAGGAAGTCTGAGGCTGTAGGACAGGCCATGTTATTAATTAAACAACTGATTTCTGTACAACAACTTTTTTGTTTCAATGGAAAAGCCTTTTTTGAGAGAACATTACCAGCAAGCATTTTATCTTAAACGTATCTGATCAATCTGTACCAGGTATAATTATTTGGAAGTAAAGCTTGCAAAAACAAACCCTTCTTGTTGCTCTTAATACACTTTTCTGTATGCATTTTATGCTTGCTTGAACGTGTCCAGGACAACTTTACTTTGCATATCTGCTACTCTGCTTAGAAGTGCCATTTTTTTGTCTTTTGTGCATTCCTAAGTCTGATTCAGTCTTGCAGTCCTGCATCTATGCCAGCACAACTGTGTTTTAAACTTCAGTCACTGAGCAGTTAAATACAGGTTGAACTGCTACTTATATTTAATTTCTAGTCAATGAATGAAAAGATCTGTGAAGAAAATCTTAGCTAAATCCCTCTTAATCTTAGGATGAGCGAGCAAAAAGCTTTAGAAATTAAGATTGCTTGTGTTAGGGGCTACTAAGCTAGTGACATGAAATTGTTGTAAAACTTCTACCTTACAACTGAAAGCTTCCTTTAACATTCATTTTAGCAGAGATTAAGGCTGAAACAAAATAGGAGCTGAAGATACTGTGACTAGAATACTATAGATACCATTCAGATAAGATTACTAAAAAGAAAAAATGGAGGTTAAGAACCACTGTGGTCTTTCTTGTGCCTAGGCATCTGTGTTTTCTCATCTTTCCCCTTTCCATTTAACATGGTTACCAAGCCTCCATCTGAGTAGTAGGTTTAATAAAGTTAAAACATTATCCCATAGAAGTGTTTTACTTGTGCCCTGGGTGCTGCTGTACCACAACTGTACACTTAACAGGCATGTACATGCTGTAGAAAACAACACAGTATAGAAATTAAGTTTAGGTCAGGAATTGATCTCAGAGAGAAACTACCGAGTGCCTACAGAATCAAAAATCTGACAAGCAGTTGTAAGTGACAGGTATAAAATCATAATGCTTAATAGCAAACATTGATTTCTGTACTTTGTAAAAGCTAGGTATCATTCCATATGGATGTAAGGTAGGCATTTGTGGCTTATGTTTAAATTCACTGACTTACTTCAAGAGCTAGCACACCTCCAATATTACAGGGTCCTGTTAGCAGTATTTGGAATTCTGTGGATTGACAGCATACTGTGTAACATGTACACAAGGTTCCAGGTGTCCTTTAAAATAAAGAGGAAAAACTACAGTTGTGGCAGGTTGCTGGGACTGCTGAAAGCTGTACTTGTTAGAGAGCAGAATAGAAAGGGGCAGAAGAAGCTACCTAGGACAGCTGAGCTCATGTCACAGCAAACTGTATCAATGCTTACAAACACTGCTTTAACAGCTGCTCCACACCTCACCTGGATCTTACTGTACAGGTAACCTGACAGGTTACCTAAACAGTAATAGAACCTTGTAGAAAGTGGAGTTTGAGTTGCATTTCCGGCCCATACTTACTAAGGCTGATTCATGTTAGCTTGTGATAATGTTCTCATCTCCTTATGCTTGATTTTTGATGACTTAGGGTAATTCTAGTCCCTTTAACTCATAAACTTTTTATTGCCTTTATTGCATAATGCAGATTATCTGTTTTCTTGTACTGCAACAGACTTTGTTTTGAATTCTTACTCTTAAGTCCCTGAGAGGGTAGAAGATAATCCTTGCAAAGGAGGTGTCTCTTCACTGAGAAACTGTTCACTGAAGCGTGCCAGAACTGCAGCCTTCCCAGCTAGAGCAGATTTGTTACTTCAGTTGACCACAAGACAATTTTCACCCATCACTTCAGCTAGTGGTCTTTCAGCTGACTGAAGAGTCACAAACTAAAGCATAAACAAGTGTTTGTCCATGTACAGAGAACTTGGAGCTACCTCACCAAGGCCTTCAGACTTCCATCACAAGACAGTGCTCCTGAACCATGAACTCAGTCACAAAGGTGATGAGTTAGGATGTAATTCTTCCATTCCTGTGGCCAGTAACAGTTGTTTTCATGAAGCCTAGGTGGACCTGAGGACATTTCTCATCTACAATTCCTGTATTCACAGGGAAGAGGGAAAGATGCATGGGAAGTGTAAGAACAGGTACCTTGACTTCAGAAATCAGGCAAGAGAGAAAATGCTTTTGTTTTACTTAATGTCCTACTGCAGCAGCAAATGCAATTATAAAAAATGTAGCTTCTAAAAGTGGTAGAAACTGTTAGCACTAATCGTTCATATTTGCCAAGCCTTTTCTTCCTGCTAAGTATATTATTCCTCAGTGAATTTTAACTGTTGGTATTTTTCCAGCCATCATGCTACAGGGGAGGAGGCAGAAAATAACTGCAGCTTAGTGGCTCCTTACCATGATCAAGAATGCTTTACCTTAAGTGTATTTCTGTTATTTCCATGTACACAGAAAAAAGAAAAAAAAAATATTTATATAAAATTACATTACCAGAGTGCTGTACAATGCAGTTTGTATGCAATAACATTGCTAAAACAAGTATTCCCATCTTCACTGGCCACCCCATCAGGTACTGTTACTGTGGTTATCTAGTTTTCTTCTAAATCACTTCAAGTGTAGTCAACAGGCATCTATACTACATCATTCCATCTTTTATTTAAGGTAAATATTGCAACCTCTTTATCATGTTCTTTTTTCTTGTGGAACATTTTACAGTGACAGCTTAGTAGTAAGTGCAGAAATAATGACTGACACATATAAATACATTTATAGCACATACACATGTGGTCCCCTTAATTATACAGACTATGCAAAATACTTAGAACAGCATGCCACTTCCTTTGGAAATTACTTTTCAGACATGTTCAAAAAAGTACAAGAAGATAGCTTATACAGATTTACTGCAAAAAGGAACAGAATACTTAAGACTGTAAACCCAAGCAAAGTATTAGGTACATATATGCTAAATGATCTGTTTAAAACATTCTAGTTTGGAATGATGTTAAGTTTTGCAAAATGGTTCCTAAACGTTTTACAGTGGAAAAGGAGCCAGACAGGCCAAATAATGTCTTTCTGAAACCTCAACAAACACAGTTTCATAATTCAAAAATCCTCCTCTAAATTTATTTACAAAACCAGAGTTTTAGCAGTTGCAGAAATAATGGGAAAAACCCGTGGGTTTAAACATGTAAATTTAGTTTGGGTTTTTTCATGTGTGAATTAGAGTTAATGTCAGGGCAGATCTGGATGCTCTAGTCTACTTTATTCATTGATGCAACACTGCAGCTAAATGTGTATTGCACTAAATACATTGAAAATTTGAAAATACACACTTTTAAACTTTAGGGGTTTTCCTCAAAATTTCTTGGAAGTACTGGAGACAGCTTTTCTGATCTATCCAATTTTTATTGAGCACTTCATATACATACAATTACATATAAATAAATAGAAGCTTGATTTACTACTACAAAGTATAATGTTAATCTGGTTGGTCTGCAGAGTGAGTTCTCTATTGAAGGAATACAAGTAGGAAAGTTTATAAGATTAAGCACTTAGGCCAAACAGTCAAGAATTCCCTTTTGCTCATATTAAACCAGCTGACTGGCGACATCTTTTGCATTTAGGTCTGATTTCCTCCCACCCTCTGTCAGAGGCTTACACTTTGCATATGCATCAACACATAATGTCTCAGTTTCTTCTTTTGTACCTCTGTAGCCTCTGACAGTTTAAAACTTGGTTTTCATACCACATAAAAGGAAACTTCCTGAGATACACATTCTTAACCAGAGAAGCTTGGGTGTTCTTATCTATATTGGCAAAAGAGAAAGCTGCTTCAGCATCCAGTTAGTCTTCAGAAGATGAATATAAAACATACAGGGGACAGTTCAATCAGGAAAGTAGGGAAAAAGCACTCACTCAGAAAATTTATTTATTCAGCTTAAAAGGTGTTTCTTCCCAAGGAACTGGACTTTCCTTTCAAAGGCAGTGGATCGAATAGGAGTATTGAGTTCATAAAATGGATTCATTGCAAACTGGGGAAAGAAGAAAAACCCATCAGTAAGCACAACGCCCAGCCCTGAAAAATGTTACTTCAGGTGACATCTACTACTAACTTTCAGCCTATTTAGTGCCACTAAGAGCACAGACCTCCTAAACAGTTCTTGCTTTCCAGGCCCTTGCATTCTCCCTGTGCATGATGCAGAGCCATCCCCTAGCACCAGCTCCTCAGAACAAACCCATCACACCACTGGAAATTACAATTATTTAGTGCCCATGGGAGGCTGAGATGGTGATGCTTCCCATGACTGTTTGCCATAACCTCATCTAGTGGAAGTACCACCAGGATTGGAGAACAAGGGCTATGTATTCTGAGAGCTACACTACCAGGCTGTGTACAACAGTCCTTTCATTATTATCACTAATGACACCATACTACCACAAAATGCATCACAAGAAGTTGCCCCACAAGTTCCCTGTTGCCCAGAGAAGCTGTTGATGCCTCACCCCTGGAGCTGTGCAAGGCCAGGCTGGACGGGGCTTTGACCAATCTGGTCTAGTGGAAGGTGTCTCTGCCCATGGCAGGGAAGTAGTAACTAGAGGGTTTTTTAGGTCCCTTCCTACCCAAATCATTCGATGCTACAGAAAATCACTGAAGTGAAGAAGTCTAAAAGAGCACAGCTTATAACAATTTCAAAAAAAATCTATTCTGTTTAATGGAGAATAAAGCCTTTGTGTCATACATTACTAGCTCTGGCTGATGTGGACTGCATGGGTGCTTACACAGGCCCCCAGAAGAAAGCACATTATTACAGCTGTGCCTGAGCACAAACAGCAGAACATGCTTAGAAGTAGTGCAGCAAGACTGTAAAAAATGAGTTCTTACCTTTATATACAACTCATATACATCAGTAAAGAAGTTCTTTATGCCATCTTCTTGCCTTACATCATGAAGCATTATAAATCTCATATGTACAGTAATTAAGGAGAATAAAACTTTTACAAAGAAAAGAGACATTATTCTGAAATAAGCATTTACACCTAATTCAACGTATACCTAAAATGTTTAGCTGTACATGAAATAGCAGTGACTCATAGGAGGAAGCATTTAAAGAAGTGATTGAAGCAATGAAATTTGGAAAGCATTACCTTTATATTTTAACATCCCCTTATTTGAAAATAATCACCTCTCTATCCAAGGTGGTTCTTTTTAAACAATGCTCTCTGCACCTCTGCCATGTAGCCCTAAAGTTAAAATGCCATTCAGTGTTGCTGGGTATGTGTAACAAATGTTTCACAACAAACAGTTCTAGGACTACCTGTACATAGTATCAAGCCTTGACACTGCATTTTCACCACTGGAGTGACTGACACCACGCATCTTCACTGCCACTTCTCCCCTCCAGCATGGTCAAAGGGGTGGAAACAGAGAATCATACAAGCTTGCTCAGAGCCTCTTATACCTCTTTACTCCATGGGAGTACCACATTTCATTATGCTACTTCGGCTCCTACAAAGGTAAAAATTCACCTTTCCAGCTGTTCCCAGCTGCTGTGCCTCCCAACACAGTTCTTTCTGAAGCAGATGACTCTAACAATAATTGTGAGTAGCAAGAGAAATCTGTTCCAAACTCACTTTATCTAACTTACCTCTTTCTGGGAAAAGGGTTTTCTTATATACATATAAGGAAAGAGAATAGGGAAGGATATGTCCAGCTGTGACAAAAGCAGAAACAAACCATTCATTAAACTTGTCCACAGTCTTCAAATACATGTTGTTAGAAAGCCACATGTTCTCATCTACGAGGTCAAGAGCAGCATGGGCAATGAACTGGTTGAGATGGCGATGATCATCCTAATGCATTTCCAGAAGACAGTAGATTAGTAATTCAGTGAAAGGAATGAAATATAAACAATAATTTGCTGAAGTTGCTACAGAACCAGTGTTCAAGTTACATAATGTTACATATACCTTGCTTTTCTGTCACATGTGCCATCCTGTAATTAAATGAAACTAGCGTATGTTGCCATGATATTTGGTTTCAAGGGAGAAAAGAGGTCACAATAAAAAGATCATCAAAAACCAGTCCTGAGAGCAACAAAATCAGTAAAGCCTGTACTACATCCCAGAAATGAACTCAAGCATGAATTCTTTTGTTTACTGATGGGCAAACTACCACCACTAACTTATTCCACAACAGAGGCTGTCATATGTCTTTTTCTCTTCTTTCCAGACATCTGTTTTTGTGATATTTACATATCATACATAAAATGTAGCATTTTCTGGACTGTAACATTTCAGTAAGTTTCAGTCATTGATCTGTAGGTTACAATGTGTAAAAGTTGGGTGACAGATAAAAGCAGATACAGAGGGCAGATATGCTGATAAAATCACCTAAAGATTCTGTTTTTCTCATGTTGTTTACCTAGAAACAGAATTGTTTTCTTGGTTTTGGGGTCTTCTTTTTTCTAAAACCTAGTGCAGAAAAGCATCCTGCAACTAGTATTAAATATATGCCTGCAGATGTAAATTGTACCTCTTCCTATAATAAACATGAGAGTGATCACAGTGTTTGGCCCGTGTACTTTGTAGATAATCTAGAACACCAAAGGACTTCTGCCAAGAGATACAGGACAAAACCACACTGGAAGCTTTTATTAGACTGGATAAATAAGCAGTTTTGCACTGCTTCTCATAGCAAAGGGATGCTGTTACTGCCTCTCTCACCTCTCAGTTTTTCCCTCAAATCAGCTTTTACGCATCCTCACACAAAGTCTAGTCAGAGTAGCCTTATTTATGATCTTTCATGGGACATTACTTCAAAACTGAGAGGATGCCATGCAGTTCCAATTAGTACCAGCATATACTTCCATTTTTGGATACACTCATGGATCCACACACTTCTATTCTGAAGTCTATTTCTTCTTTGATGTAATGCCACTTATGGATAGATTTGTTCTTTTCCCACTAGAAACACTACTTATTGAGTAGTATTACACTTCTCACATTTTTAAAGTCTTTATTTATCAATATAAGTTTTTAGCTTTCCTTACTTAAAAGCAAGTATGACTAGTGAAGATGATTTAAAAAATTAGGTATTTCATAGCATAAAGGACTAAATACAGCTTTCAAATTTATGTTTCTTACCTTATTACTGTATATAAATGTCTTAAAAGTAAGTAGCATTAAACAATGAACAGCTACTATAAAACCTTTGCACACTAAGAGAAATTGCCAAAGCAAAACTAAGATACATATTCTATAACATACAGCAGGGAATATTTACAGAAGCTGTGTTTTGTGAAGAACTAGTATAATCTGGAAAAGATTTTTTAAGATATTTGGGAAATCTAGAGTTCTACTCCCCATTACAAAATTTCTGTTAAAAAAAAAAACCCAGAAAACAGTAGCTACTACTTTCAACAACATGCTGGTCGTGCTTCTAATACACTGTAAAATTATGAAAGAATCACAAGAGTGTCACAGGGAGAAAAAAAACACACCTTCGACTCTACTTTTCCAGGAGGCAGAAATTCCATTTCAAATATGGGATTGTCATGATGACCAACTATCACGAAGTAGAAACTTCCAGACATTCTTCAAAACAACGCTCCTTACAAGACAAAAATGCTTATAAGTCTATATAAAAACTCTTAATCCATGTAGAAGAGCTCCTAAAAACCAGTCAATGTGCTCCCATTCATATTTACCAGAGACTAAAAAGAGACAGACATTTAGGTATGCACATCAGGAGTATGGGGCACAGCTCTTGGTGCAGCCAACCACCAGGATGAGAACTGGTGCCTAGTTAGTTCCACCCAGACACGAGGAAGAACTTACTTGCTGTGCGTGTGACTGAGCACTGGAACAGACTGCCCAGAGAGGTTAGAGTGGTTCCAGAACTGTCTGGACACAATCCTGTGCCCTGTGCTCCAGCACGACCCTGCTTAAGCAGGCTGGGCCAGATGCCCCTGTTCCCTCCCAACCTGACAGATTCTGGGGGAGCCGGAGTATATTTTCGGGAAGTGGACCTGGAAGTGAACCGAGGTACCCAAAACCAATTCCTGCCCTGCCCACCGATGATTTACCGCCCGGGAGCCCCCAGTCACCCGGACACAGCGATCCCAGGCCGTAAGGCGCTGCCCCCGCCTCCGAGGAAGCTCCTCGCCCGTCTCGCCGCGGGCCCTGCTCACAGGCAGCAGAAAGGGGAAGGGCGGCAGGGGCCTCCTCCCTGGCGCACGGCGGCCGCGGGACAATCCCTCGGCTCCATCGCCGGGCGCTCCAGAGCTGCCCGGAAAGGCCTCCCCGGGGGAAGGGCCGGACTCCGCGGGGCTGCCGTCCCCAGGGGGTCCCGCGGCACAGGGGGAGAGGAGGCAGGGAGGGAGAAGGGTCCCGCCCGGGCCCGCAGGTTCCCGCCCGGGCCCGCCGCCTACCCTGCGCCGCGCCCCGTCCGCCCCCTGCCCGCGGCCGCCGGAAGCGCCGCGCCCGCCCCATCCGGCGCCACCGTGACGCCTCAGCGGCCGCCGCGGCCCGAGCCGCCCTGCCCCGCTCTGCTCGAGCCGGCCTGCCCTGCCCTGCCCCGCTGTGCCCTGCCCGGGCCGGCCCCGCTGCCAGGCACTGCTCCCGGCCCCGGCCATCTCCCGTGGGTGGCGGGAGGCTGTCCCGGGAAAGCCCGAGCGGGCTGAGGGGAGGCGGGGGCTGTGAGAACGCTCGGCGTTTCGCTGGCTGCGGGGTCGAGCTGCGAGTCCGTAATGCCCCTTTTTGTTTCGGTGTTGTAGGTCAGGATGGCTTCGGTTGAAAGGGAGACCTTGTCCCAAGAGGAGCTCCGGAAAAAGCTGTATCAGACTTTTAAGAGCCGAGGCGTGCTGGACACACTTAAGGTGTGCTTTGTTTTCAGCAGGTGCTAGCTGTGATCCGCTGTACTGCTTTAACATTGAGAGCTATGAAAGCCATGCCGAGTACAAGTTTCACTCTCTCCACAAAGTATTATTTTTGCCACAACCTAATTAGTATCGGGGGTGTGGGGGAGGTGTGTTGTGTTTGGGTTTTCCCCCCCGGTATGGGAGGTTCTCCCTAAAGAGAATGGCTTTTTATTATGCTTGGCCTCGGAGTTTTTTTCCAGGAAGGTTAAAAGCCTGTATTAGGAGTTTGAAAATACCCATGCTTGAAAAAAAACAAAAAACAAAAAACGGGGAGAGAACAATAAATTAGAATATAAAATAGGAAAGGATCTCTTAGGTTACAGGTGATAAGTAAGCTATGTTGTGATGATTTACTATGATAAGTAAGCATGTTCTATGAATAATACTTCTAAAATACTACAATCCTGTTTTAAAACTATTTGAACTGTTTTGTTCCTGTCTTCTCGCTCAGTAGAATGTCTTAGGAAAAAAACTCGAGATCAGTATTTCAAAAGTAACATTGATCATCCTATAGCCAGGAATTTCCTCTTCAGTACAATTTGTTTTTGCATTACTGATTTCCATCCCAAGCTTGCAATGCTTGAACCATTTCTCGCTTGACTTAACTAATACTCTATCAGGTAATTTTCTGTTTAAGACCATATTCTTGCTTTGTTTTCTTTGACTAGAAAGTTATTTCTCAGTTCATTTTCTGTATTAGGGATGGGAATTCATCCCTTTGCTTTCCACCTGCACTTTTCCACAAGACGTATAAGAGGTCACTGTTCTTGGTTGTTTTTGAGATACCACTTTAAAGTTGGTCGAAACTGGGCAAGTTCAGAAATTAATAATGAAAACAGTTTTTTCAGTTGTGTTTGAGAGTTGGACTCAATGATCCTTTCAACTCAGAATATTCTGTAGTTCTGTAATCTTGTTTTCAGCCTAATTTCTCTGGAAAACCGTGCTAAAATATTGGGCTAGTCTGCTGATCTGGCATTGTTGTGTTTTGGTAGCTATTTTTTTGCATTTTTGGTAACACACCACCTCTTTATTCAGTTGTGTCACTGTTGCATACCTGCTGTTGAAAGCTTAAAACACTATTTATGTCTTGATCTTCTGTAAAAAATTTGTATAACTGCATAATGAAAATAATTCTTCCTTTCATGGAAGGGAGATCTGCTGATTTTAGGTTACTTTTTTTTCTCTATTGTAACTCACTATAATAATAAATAATTTAAAAATGCCATTTAATTATTATTAGTGCCTGTAGGTCTCTGGTTAGTAAACTTTTGCATCCCCACAAAATAATTGATATTAAAGACATTGAATTTTTTGTTTATTTTGCCCTACTTTTGTGGTGGCATGAGCTTCTTCTTGATATGAGACTCAAAAGAGGACCAGTGAGGGTTCCAAGAACACCTGAAATGGAGGCCCCATCAGGAGGGCTTTATTTAAGCAAAAGGGAAGGAAAACAGGAAAGCAGTGATCTGAAAATGATGGTACAAGAGTGGTGTTTGTGTGAGCTCTTGACTGGGAGCTTCTTTTTAAGTCCTACGTTTGATACATTTTGAGGGAAAGCCATGAGTTCATTGTATCCATCATTATAGGGTTTTGAAAAAAAAGCAGGGTGTTCATAGTACACTTCTAGATTTTGCCAAAATTAGTCTGCTCTGTTCTGTTTGTAGGTTGTACAAGTAAAATGAGGCTCCCTGTGGATTTTGAAAAATTAAAACTCATTTAATCCCATGTAAACTGATAATACAATGGCTTTTTTCTGTATCAGACACAGCTCCGAAACCAGCTAATCCATGAACTAATGCACCCAATTTTGAGTGGAGAACTGCAGCCACAGATGGTTCCAAGTGAAGATGGTTCACTTTTGATCACTGCTTCCAACAGTTTGGTGGCAGATCATCTAGAGAGATGTGGCTACGAGTATTCACTTTCTGTTTTCTTTCCAGAAAGTGGGTTAGAGAAGAAGAAGGTAAGTTCAGTATTTTGCCTATTCCACAATGTCTAGGAGCTTTGTTCTCTGGGGGTTGTCATATTGTAACAATTGAAAAGATAATTTTTTTTGTGATAGGAAATACAAAGCTAAGTACAGTTTCTGATCATCACCATGAAACATTCTTCATTCAAGGTCATTTTCATGAATACTTTTAAGTGGCAATAAGGTAATGACACTGTTCTGGAGAGGTACAGTCACAATCTGTCTGTATGACAGAGCACTTGGGAACTGAATCTAGTAAAAGTTTGTTTGGCTATTCAATTCACTGAAAATGTGGTTCCTGGTCAGTTCAAGCTGTTCTAACTACAAAGGGTGGTTGAAAAGGGCAGTCCTTGCCTTCCCTTTGTATCTCTGTAAGTGTGTGATAGGGTGAGGTTGTTTCTAACTGAAAATTAATTTTTTGACCTGGTGAGTAGTTAATCATCCTTTGAGTTAGTGAGCTCATCTGATTTGGATGATAAATCAGGAAAAGTGATGAGGATAAGAAGGGAACAAAACACCCTTTTCACAGCTTCAGCTGATGATGAAGCTGCATGCTGGCTGCCATATGTCTGAAGTACTGAAGATAAGTAAATGTAGAACAGCAGGCCTCTGAAAATGATTTACAGGGAGCAAATAGATCTTTTACAAATGGAAAACATTTAGAACTGTGAAATAGTGCCAGTTGCAAAACTGAAATTATTTTAAATTATTTAACCTTTTCCAACTGATCTTTCTTTCCCCAAAGCTGTGGACTATGCAAGATCTTCTTCAATTAATGAGGATCAATCCAAAATCCAATCTTTACAAATCACTGGTAAAGTCATTTTGATTTTGAAAATTAGTTTAAATTACAGTGGTGGTGAAAATAGACTGGCTAAAACTTCTTTTTTTTTCTTACAGACTTCAGGAACTCGGAAGGAAAATAAAGGTACAAAATGTTTACAAGTGATGCAAACAAGGATAATTGTGTTAGTTTCATTTTGTTAAGATGTGTGCAATGAAAATTCAGATTTTTGGGGCATGTGTTGGTATGGGAGTAATATGGATTTAGCTGGATTTTGAAACTTGCAGTACACCAAGATGATGAATGTTGTATTTCAGGATTATCCAACTCGTATTTGTGGTGTGGATTAACTGTTGACGTTCACTTACAAAATAAGTGACTTGTATATTGGAAATATGAGAAAAATCTGTAATCGGGTATTAAATATAAAGCTCTTTGGAGGCTTTTGATACTAACTTGGAAAACTCAGGTTTTTGGCAGAATATACTTCAAAAACTAGTTACAGATTTAACTGACTTTCCATTGTATTATATAAGAAACTGTTCTATGTGCATGATGAAACCTAGCTATACTGTATAACCTAAAGGAGCTTGATCTTCAAAAACCCTGTGGCCTAAAGGCCTCATAGTTAATCTTCACTCTCAACTCTCCTTGGGAGTCTACATGGTTGGGAAGAAAAATTGCAAAAGGACAGCTTTTGCTGATTGAGATGGACTGGAGTATGCTTTATTATGCCATAATTGTTTACCAGTATTGATTTTTACTGAAATACTTGTTCTTTCTGTAAATCAAATAGGTTTTCTTGTACGTTGAGGATTGCTTTGTTAATTAGAGGCTTAAATTCCATTTTGGTATGAAATCAGAACTAACTAATCTATTGGATCTTGCTAGGTTTCCTTATGCAAATTTTAATTGGACTTACAGAACATCATCTAAACAGGGAAACTCACAACACAGAAACTCAGACCACCTCAGTGCCTCCTTACAGAGAGTCTCTTGGTAAGTGCAACCTGTGCAAGTAAATCTCCCCAGGTATTTTCATCCTGATATATGGTGTGGCTTTATATATACTGTATCAATGGTGTTATTTCGTTACTCTACTCAAATGCAACCCAAAGTGGTAATGAAAAAAGGTCATGTCTGTCATTAGAACATGGGATTTCTAAATTTTCTTAAGGCAAAATCAGGATGGGATTTTTTTTTTTTTTTTAATCCTCGTGTGTTTTGGCCATTTAGCTAAGACCTATGACAAATAGACTGTAAATGTTTTGTGTTGAAATATGTTCTGGAGAACAGAACTGTAAATGTGTGTCCTCTTTCTGTGAGCAAGTTAGCCATAGGCTGGGAGTTCTTGAATGTATAATATGCATGGTGTTGTTAATATATGAACACAAAAAAGCTAAAAGTTGCATGCAAAAGGAAGTTCTTGTCCACTCATGGTAAAGAGAATGAATATGTAATACCACAAATAGTGCCTAAACAGGCAAGTGCCTCCTCCTAGATATATGTTATGATTATATATATGTATATATAAAGCAGATAAATGGCATTTCTGTACTGCCTCTGATTTTGTGCCACACAGGTCTTTTTATGGTAGTGCTGCTTGGATAAGCTGAGGAATGTCCTGCACAGGGAGAGGTTCCTGCAGTCTTTGGTGAGGTAACTGCAGGAAGAGTTTCTAAATTACGATGGATGTGTTGCTTTTTTGTAGCCGAGAAGCTTCAGCTGATTGATGAACAGTTTGCAGACTCCTATCCTCAGCATCAGAAATATGAATCTTTAGAAGTAAAACTTAATGAATATAGAAAAGAAATAGAGAAGCAGCTTCAAGAAGAAATGCATCAAAAGGTATAACTCTGTTTTATGAATTTGAGGGAGACATTTGTTAATATTGACTTTACACATGGCAAACTTTTAATACTTAAGGTAAATTGAAAAAAAGGTATTTAACTAATACTTAGTTAAAACAAGCAAAAAAGGCTAAATTAATTCAATATCTGCTGTTAATTTGATGATATAACGTGTATTTGTCATCCCCTTTTTTTAAAAATGTGCACAGAATGTTAAGCTTTTTATTCTGATATTAATTTGTTACACATTTACTTACTCTGCTTGTCTTAATATGGTAAATTTTATCTGCTGTTTGATTATTTTGTTTTATGGAGAAATGTTTACTCTATACCACAGTTTTAATTTTCCTTCCCAGTTAAGATTTTGATGCTTGAATTTCAATATGATGCATAGCAACTGAGAGGTGTGAATTGCTGTTGTGTAGCTTGACAGATAATTAATTTTTAATACTGATGAGAATTGCATTCTATTTCAAAGCACTGCACAGAAACTCTAAAGTCATAACAGACAGTATTATGAATCATTTCTGATATTTTTTCATCGTATAATTGAAGACAGCCCTTCTAGAGAATTTTCCTTCATTTCAGAAATAAGATTAAAATTTTGTCACATAATCCTTTGATAATCCTTCTGTCTGAAAAATGGAGCAGAGGGAATATACTGCATTTCATTTAAATACATCTTCTTTTCTTTTCCATAAATTTCTGTCAAGATCATCTGTTTATTTGTAGAGAAAAAAATAAATCAACTGTATTTCATTTCAATATATTTTTCATTAATTTCTGTCAAGATCAGTAGTTTATTGGGATATAAAAACGATAATCTAATAATCAGAATTCTTCCACACACTTTTAAAGGCACTCAGTGTAGTCATCATTTATTCAGCCAGACAAGTAGTACTGTGGAGAGTTAAACTTCTCTTTACCTTCATTCTTCATTTCGTCTTTATTCCCCAACTGGCTCTTTTTTAGTATGTTAAACATGTTAATTTATATGTTGTTAAGTTTGTATCAATTTAAGCAAACCAGTTGTAACAAAGCTGTAACAAAGTTGTAACTCTTAACCAAGTGTAAATATCTTCTAAATTCAGTTAGCTTTACCTTAATTCCTTAGCAACATGACGTGAATTACTGTAAGACATTTCTAACCAAATTTGCATATATACAAGTGATGCTGTACTGTCTCACCATTTCTTTAATTTTTCACAAAATTTATGCCCACAGACTTGAATTCCTTGATCAGATATTCCTACTGTGCTTTTTCTACTCTTTAATATTTTCTCCGGTCTCACAATTTTCCTGTAATTTTCTTTTTATTCTTTTGCTCGGTTTTTTGTCACATTTTTGTCTTGTATGCTTCCTTTCCATTTTCTTCCAAATTTTTGTCTTAATTCTTTATAATCCCATTTGCTCTCACATATATTGTCCTTCACACACTGTATGGAATCATGTTCCAAATAATTCTTCTGTGCAGTTGCAAGATTTGTACTTACCTGTTTATGGGCACTTACTTTTTTTTAGTTGTGCTTAGAAGTCAGTCTCATTCTGTAACCCTCTTTAGATGAAGTTATGTGTTCTACATTTTTTTACATTTCTGGCACTTCATTTTATGTCTAGGTGAATTTCTGTGGTTTCTGAGCAACTCAGTGTGGGTCTGTTTCTGCCAGTTCTTGAATCCCTAGTCAAAAGTGGTTCTTTGGGAAAGGGACAACTGTCAGAGGAGGAGTAAAAGACTGTGGCCATTCCTTAATTCCAAGAAGAGTATCATTCCAGCAGTGCATTTTTCTTCATTGTCTTCTGTTCTGCTCTTGTCTAAAGCTGATAGTTTTGTGTAAAATCATGAAAACTCTGAGAGATGTGCAGGTAGTATGTGCTGCTAAAATACTTCCGTCATGGTAATTAATTTCTATTAATTTTATCAATTTATTATTTCCTAAGGGGAAATTCAAGGTGAAATTTTGAATTGTCTCAGGCGGAATTGTCTTTTTTGAAGATGGACCTATTTAACCCTCTCTTCCTCCTTTATGTAAAAGCTTGAACATTTTAAAGAAGTTGAAATAGCAAAGATTAAAATGGAGGAGAAAGTGCAGACCCAGAAAGAAATCTCTGAGCTGCGCCATGAGTTAGAGAAGACACATCAAGCAAAGTCTGAAGCCTTGATTTCTCGTGAAAAGAATGCTATTGAGAGGCTTCAAAAGCAACAAGAGGTGAAGTTCCAAATATTTTCTTCCTAATCTATTGCAAAATTATTCAGTGAGTTGATTAGACTGTTCTTTTATCTCTGGGATATTTACCTTCAGATCTTACTTGGCTTGTTAGGGAAAACTTAGAATTCACATTTGTCCTTATAAATAGGGGAATGCATTTAGCAACAGAAAGAATGAATGTGGTTAAACATCTAAGTAGAGATGGCTGGAAAAGGAACAGTTCTGCAAGCTGAGATCTAAATGTAATAAATACTTTTAAATCTGTTTTAATAATTTTGCTGAATTCAGATCACTGATTTTTTTTCACAGAAAATTGAACATAGCTTTTAGTTACTCATAAGTTCTTTAGCTGCTGGTAAGACTCTAACCAAAGTTGAATAAATAGCTTGTGTAGTACAGATATGCTGTTTGTTTTTATATATTGAATATTATGAGTAACCTCCATCTTTACTGTAAGCTATCATCTCATTTCATTTTTTAGAATACTTTTGTGTTGATGAGTTACTCCTCTGGGCTGTTAACTCTTGGTGTTTTGCCAGGGTAGTAACTGTTACTACAGCACAAAGTAACAGTTCTCAACTGCTTATCCTGATCTCAAGCTGTAACTTCTCAGTTTTTGAAAGAATAGTTTGTTTGCTTTTCTGATGCCTGTTTGCCTTGCCATCTCTCTGCTATCTGCAGTAGACCTTCGTATCCAAATAATAGTCATCCACAAATGCTAACTGTATTTTTGCTTTGGTGTGGTGGTTTTATGGTTTTGTTTGTCTTGTTTTTTTTTTCCCTGAGAACATGTGGTGTTGGTTAACAAAGTAGTTGTGCAGGTCCCTATAGAATTTGCTATAACATTATCACCATGCTGTGAATTTATTTCATGATTATGTACTTTGAAGCTGATAAGAAAACACCTGTGTTATGCTATCCATCTTCTGTGGTCATGAAATTAACTCAGTAATTAAAAAAAACCCTACCAATGCTCAGATCAACATATCTGTCAAGTATTGTGTATAAATCTTTGAGTACTCTTGTCAGCTTCCGCACTTCCTGAGAACTTTGTTTCATTTACCTGGGGCTTCTTTTAACAGAGTTCAGGTATGTTTACTTTAAAGATGTCAGGTTATTTAACCCTTCACTGTGATGACTTTATGTCTAGGAAATGTGGCTTGAGAAACAGCTCTAATTTATGTACCAATGGCAGCAGCTGAATCTGTCAGCACTGTCAAATGCACATGACTTTCAAAGTTGATATAAGGGTCCATATGGCTGTGCTGGTTTTGCAATGATAAAAACATAATTTTCTTCATAGTTTTTTGGAGTTTTTTTGAGAAATAATGTATTTTGTTTTTAAGGGCAAATAAAGTCATTTTTATTAATAGGAAGATATATGGGTTTTGGTGTTGGTTCTCATGTTCATCACATGAGAATCCCTTTTACAATTTTTATGAGTTCTATAAATCAAACTGCAA
Source organism: Cyanistes caeruleus (assembly GCF_971803275.1). Lineage (NCBI taxonomy): Eukaryota > Metazoa > Chordata > Aves > Passeriformes > Paridae > Cyanistes > Cyanistes caeruleus. The sequence continues at coordinate 18,219,364 of NC_141703.1, read as the reverse complement.
AAAGTGAAAGGCTGTTCATTTGCTCAGTTTCAGTTTTAAGTCATGTTTTCTCAGTGGGTTTTGGTATTTTTTTCTTCAACCACGTTTTTGTGAAGAACATACAAAACTTTTTTATTAAAAAAAAGTCATGTGTTTGAATATATATATTCTGCAATTTTAAAATCTTTTTTTCCTTTTACCTAAGTTTTAATTAGTGCTATTTCTTAAAGGAAGGGTGCTTATGAGTAGGCAGAAGTGACTCCATCTAAAACATTTTACTCTGAGTGAAAGTAGAAAGGGAATTAAAAAGAGATAATTAAAATTGATTCCGGGTGTCATTTCATATAATTACTAGATAAATAGTATTTATGGGAGTAAGGTCAGTCAGTCCCTGAGGAAGATCCTTTTGAGTGTGTTAAACAGTAAATGAAGTTTTACAGTGAAGTAAACCTAAGTATAATGTTTTGTGATTTAGATAGAAGCAAAGGAAGTGTATGCTCAGAGACAAAGTCTGTTGAAAGATATTGAATCCATAAGGACCAGGGAGGCAGAGCTGAAGCAAAGGATGGAGGCATTTGAAATGTAAGTTGCTGAAGGATATGTACAATGATGCTTCTGCAAAACTTGTCTCAAGATGTTTCTGCTTCTGTGATGTTGAAATAGATTATATATCCAGAAGTTATGTTTTATATTTTAAGCAGTATTGTATACTGTTCCTATTAGCAGGGATACCCCATACAAAAAGATGTTTCTGATTTTTTTTCTCTTCCACCTCATCCAACCAAAAAAATTCAGCATTGCTTTGCAGGCAAGGAACCAGATGTTCACTTTTAAATGCTTAAATTAAAAAAACCCAACCCCAAAACAACACAGTATGTAACCCTAATACTCATGAGATATGCACATTAATTTTTTGCTTCATTAGTCCTATGTTTTGGGGTTGATTTTTTTTAATTATTTGTCCTTAATTAGATCAGTTTTCTTTAGTTAAATAAAAAAAGTAACTAATCAATTTTTGGCCAAACTTTCAATATTACTTAATGTTACTTTGTCTTCTGTTTTCCATAGCAAATTGAGCATCCTGCTGAGAAAACTTGGGTTTTTTTTATCAACCCAGCAGAGGGTGCTGATAGAATAGCATGTTCAACACTCTTTCCTCTGAACTGTTTCTGGTGTGGGAAACTGAGCCAGGGTTAACCCGGGATAGCTGCATAATTGATTTGTACTGAATTTTAAATAGGGCAATTTAGTTTGTGTCACATCTCCATGTTCTTAATGAACTACAGTGGCAGAGGCTGATGATGATTTCAAATTGCTACAGTATTCCAAACAAGCACATTGCCCTTTGATGTCTATAAATGTTATTGTGAAAAAGAAACAAAACCCCAGACTAAAGCTTTGACTTTATAACTAGTTATTGTCTGTATGTTTGTGGATATTTCAGCACCCTGAAAGTTCAGGAGGAGAAAAATAAAGCTATAGAAGATGCACTTCGGCGTCGTGAGGTTGCTGTGAAGAACATAGAGGAGACGTATGACCAAAAGCTGAAGACAGAACTCTTAAAGTAATTTTTTTTTTGTTTCTAATGGAATACATAGTATTTCCTATGAAAACAGAATAAAAAATTCTATAGGATTTATTTTGAAAAACATATCAAAGCAAGGACTTTGAAAATGTGCACATGTTTTTGTTTTAGTCAGATTGAGTCTTTTACATTACTGCATAGCTATTTGCTAGTAAATTCACTATAGAAAATAATTATCTTTTGGTTATAGGTTATATTACTGCTGTAGTTTAAATTCTACGTCAATATCTGGAAAAGAGATCTGACATTAGCTTGTATATTAAGACAAGAGGCTCTGAAGCAGTATTAGTTACTTCCTTTGACCACAGTTAAAAGAACTGACCACTTTATGAATGCAGAAGAGGCATGAAGGGGAAATTGGATATAAGTTTCCTGGAAAAGGGGTGAGGAGCATACTAGTCCATTATACAGACAGACTTGCTCTTATCTTCACCCTTTGCCATTTTTGAAGAGGGATTGTGTGATTCGGATCTCCCCCTTATTGGTTACCTTCTGCTTGAACCTGGTCTTAAGGAATTGGCAGTCATCATCTGTGACTTCTTTTGGGGTGTTGCAGAGGTGTATCCTAACTTAGCTATTGTACTTCCTTGTACCTCAGTCACTTGAAGGGTTCCTTGATACTTCAATGCAGACAAGTGCTCTTGGTATGTCATGAACCTGTCTTGGGCAGTTAAAGCAAGTGACTGACATATCATTACTTTTTATTGCAAGCCAGTGAGCAGTATTATCTGTGTTTTTAGGCCTTTAAATTAAAGGGCAAAGATGTTGATAGTAGGTTTTGGTAAAAATAATCCCTCAGCATCTGATGGTTTTGTTAGAGAACAGTGAAATGCAGTTAATTGACTCGCTTGGTGTCTTATTTTATGTAGTCTCTAACAGCTAGTTACTAAGAGTGATTGCAAAGTCCTTTCAGTACATGAGGAGAAGCAAAGCATTTTAAGGATAAACTGCTTGGCTTATTTTATCAACATACAAAATATTTTAAGGCATGCTGCAGGTGCTCAGAAAGACAAAATCCATGTCCTTTCGTCCCAAATTATTGATGAAAAATATTAAAAAACTACTGTTTATTATACAGAAGTACTGATGCTTGCTAGAAAATCAATCTTTATTTATTTTTGCAATAAACATTAAATGCCATACTTGGGGAAGGATCTGAGTGGTCTGGACCATTTGCAAAAGTGCAGGAGGATGGATTTGGCTATATCTGAAACCATTTATAATTATGTCCCAGTCATGCAGAATGCTGAGATTTCTTAGCTCCTGTAAATTCCAGTTCAGTGGAATGACACTGTTGAATAACTACTGGGCTAGGAATAGTGGTGTACCTGGGCAGTGCTCAGTGTCTGGCTGGTGACTGGTGGTGTGCAGAGAACCCCTGGGGCCAGTTCTGGGGCCCTTATTGTCCAGCGTCTTCATCTGGATATGGACACAGAGCATCCTCAGCTTCGAACATGAGGCTTAATTAAGAGGAATCATTTCCACAATGAATGGCAGAGTCTCAGTTCAGGCAGATTTTGACAAGTTTGGGAATCATGCCAGTGCAAATCTTAGGAATTTTAACAAGGGAAACTGCAAAGCTCAGTGCTCAGGGCAGAATAGCCCTATGAGGTAGTGTAAATGGGGGAAAGGAGTTGACTGAGGAGCTTCATTTCTGAGGAGGTGGATGAGTTACAGTGACTGCCAGGTTGATTATGAGCCAGCAGGATGCTCTCACAAATAAGGCAAGACAGTGTGATGGGTAAGATTAGAAGCAGCATGGTCAGCAGACTGAGGGAACTTATTGTCTCTTGAAATGTACCGGGGAAGGCTATGCTGGGAATACCATGCCCTGGTTTGGGCTCCCCAGTTCAAAAAAGTCATGAAGAAATTGGAAAGGGCTTGGTAAAGTCTGTCAGGATAGTCCATTTGAGTCGGAGTCTCAAATGTAACCTCTGAGTCCATATGGCAGGGACTGGAAGTTGTGGCTTGGGAGATTTAGCTTGGACATAAGGAAGAAATCTACTGGAAGAGTAGTGCAGCATTGGTACAGATCATCCAGGGAGACGGTGAATATATGTCCTTTGAGGTTTTCAAGACATGGCTAGGAAGAGCCGCATCTGCCCTGCTGTACAGGTAGCAAGAATCTGGCTTTTGGAGGAGGTGGTTGAATGAGATGATTGGCAGGGCCCTTTCCAACCATTTTGGTGACTCTGTGATAGTTAATTTTGTCAAAAAATAATTGTGTGATTATAGTTTAGTTTGGGAAAGAATGGAATTAACACAAATGTATGTGCATGTGTGCACACACATCCTTTGGGAATACATAATTCTACTTGTTTCTAGATATCAGCTTGAATTAAAAGAAGAATACATAGCCAGAACCAGTAAAGTTACTGAAGATGAGAAAAAAAATAAAGGTAAGCATCTTTCTGAGATTGATAAAGTGCTGTTTATCTCTAGAGCTTTTACTGTCATATGCTAAACAGTCCTGGTGTTCAGTGGTATAAGGGACAGAAGAGCCATCAGAGCAGATGACAGTTCAGCAACTCGTTGCTGTTCAGAATGCAGTGGGAATCATAAACTGCTGCTTTGCACTGAGGCTGCAAAGCAAACCCAAAAAAATGGGTTTTTCAGTGTCCCATTTCCTTCGGAAGTTCTACTAGCTCATTCAGGCTTTAACTGAACTCTGGTACTGTACCCTGGCACAGTTGCAACTTTCTGCATTTATTGTGCACAAGATGTTTAATTGGAGCTTGCAGAAGAGAGCCGGAACAGATAACAGGGTTAGACTTCTAAGTTAGGGACGTGTAAGAAATGATATATCACCGGCATATGAATTTAATTCACTTAATTCTAAATGTGTATATGCATATGTATACATTTGTATATACAGCATGATTTACTTAATTTTGAATGTGTGTGTATGACACTCAGTCATTTTTATGTCTTAAATTGAATTTTTGGCTTAGTAGCTTAAAACTGTTTTCTGCTGATACAGTTTTTTACTGTAATACTCTAATAATTTTAATTCAGCATTTGTAATCCTCCCTGCAGAGAAAGCTATGCTTTTGCAAGAAGAAGCCACTGCTGTTAATTCAAAAAAGGAGGAACTCAAGCAAGCTGTATCACGCACCAAAGAGCTTGAGGTAATTGTAAATATGAATTTAAAGAAGCCTGTATTCTAATTGGTGCAGCTGAGGTATGTTACAAATTAAAAAGAAAATGTGAAATAAAAACAATTGTTAAGTGGTACAATGGTTCATAAGCTTCTAAACTGTTCTTTATTTGCAGCTGGATTTGGAATCAGTGAAGGCCCAGGTTCTGTTGGTAAATAAACAGAATCAGTTGTTGACAGAAAAACTGAAAGAGGTGTCAGACTATCCTTTGCTAAAGGAGGAAAAATTGGAGCTCCAAGTGCAGAATAAACTACTTAGGCAACAGTTGGATGAGACTCGGAATGAGAACCAGCATCTTCGAGACAGTCAGTTTGAATGATTTAGTTATTTCCTTGTTTATGTTTCTCTACAAGTATTTGTTTAGGAGTAAATTTTCATTAAAATGCTTTCTTTGTATTATGTTTTCCAGTAGTTTGCATGAAGCCCAAGCTAGTGTTTGTGTATAATTGAGCAGTCTTAGGCGTAAATTTATTTTCTTCTATATGTCTGGGAGGAATCCTGAATTAAGTAGTAGCTGTAATGTGGAAGGATATCCCTTTTACCCTCTGAAAAAAGCAGTGCAATATTTCTTACCATAGCATTAGTATGGTTAATAATGCTAAAAGAACATGGTATTATTATTTAAGTGCTTGCCTGACTGCAGTATACAAAAATACAAAGTATTTTTAATGTGCATTTCAAATTACAGGAGACTAGAGATGTGTGTAGTTACATAAGGTAAGGATATGTATTTTTCTTTCAGTGTAGGACAGTTTGGGTCTACACCAATGAATATTTTTGGTCCTTTGTAAAAGGAAGAAGAAAAATATCCTCAAGTACTTCATTCAGACAAAGCCTTGTTATCTTCCTAAAACCAAATCAGCTTTACATGTTCACAGGGTATTGTGCAGAAAAGTGCACACTTGTTATTCTTTGTCTGAGTGTCTGGTGTTTTCCTTTTGGGGTAGAGCTGTCCCAGCCCTCAGCGGAGTACCTGGCCTGCCAAGTGGAGCTGAGGAGAGTGGAGCATTCTAAGAAGCTGGTGCTGGATGAATTTGAAAGTCATAAACAGATGTTGGAAAAACAGCTACAAAGTGAGGTGAATTATTATTTCTAAATGATCTGAATCTTTTCTTCTTCCTGTCATCTCTTTCACAATTACCCATCTGCCTGTGCAGGCCATTTGGCGTGCAGTTACGTGGATTGTTTGTACTGTGCTTATTTTTATGTAAACAACTCTAAAGAAAATAAAACATCACCACTCCAAAAAAATATTGAAAAATAAAACCAACCCAACATAACCAAGAAAGTCTTACCGAGTCACCAAATAATCAGTGCTGACTTTCAGTAGATACTATGTATATATGGTCTGATATATATATATATGATACTCTGCATATATGCTTTTCAGGACTAGACCTGAAAAACACCTAGAAACAAGTATTCAGCCAGTTGAGATTATTCTTGTTGTTTTAATTACGCTGGTTTTTGTTTTTCTCTTGATTTCCTATAGATTGAACGTTGTGCCCAGTTAAAGGCCCAACTCTTAGACTCTGAAGCTACTGTCAGGAAGTTAAATGTGCAGGTTGAAGAACTGAAACTGCAAGTGAAACAAACACAGGCAGGTTTGTATCTTACACCAGAGCAGTCTTTAATGAAGGACTAGTGTAAGAAGTTCCAGAAGCTTAAAAAAACTGCAGTCGGGTAAAACTAATACATCACCAGGGAGTAGATTTTAAAGTTTAAAATCAAAATCTATTTAAAGCCCAGTTTAAAAAGGAGTCTCATTACAGCCTCCTTTCAGAAAACAAACCTGTACGAGGAAGGAAAAATACTCCTCCCTGAGCATTTGCATATTTTTGTCTGTTTTTCCTCAGTATACCGACGTTAATGTTTGCTGATAACAGAAACAACATTTTCCAGCAGGCAACTTGTGTTTTAATGTGTTTTGAATCTTGAATGTTCATAATAAAAATAATCAATTTGAAATTGTATTTTGTACCTCAGAAATTTAAGTCTAACTCGTAAACAGATTTAGTCAAGTCTAATAATTTTTGCCTAACCTAAGCTTAATTTATCTTGTATGGGCATTAGAAACAGGGACACTTACATAAAGCACTTCAATCTGCTGAAGAAATGTAATTCTAAAGATGCCTGTCTGTCAAATTGCTAATATCAGATATTATAAATAAAAGGGTTGGTATCTATATTTAATGTTAAAATATGGAATTAAATTCTGCCATGATTATACATTACATACAACATGTGTTGCCTCCATGCAGTATTTTATATTTTATACTGTTCACTAGATTGATACATACATTTATGGTACATGTGTTGGTACCATTTAGAACTGGAAATTTGTTATATCAAAATAGCAAATACATGTTTTAATTAAATGAGTGAAAGTACTGTAGGAACTTTTATTTTACATCAGAGCTAATGAAGTCATTTAAGTACCACTTATGTAGAACAAAAACAAGGTTGTAAATTTGCTGAAAGATACAGCCCTATAGATTGGTCTTTTGGGCTTGTTGAAACGTACAAGTGAAAGGAAGCAGACTGCCCCAAAACATTCAGTTTAACTGACAATTTTAGAGTACTTTTAATGAAAAAACCCCAAAAAACCAAACCAACATTTTCTATGTGCTATGTTCTATGTTTCTAATTTTTTTTAAAAAAATTATTTTTTGATTTAAATAAAGGGAAACAGTTAAGACTTGTGGCATGCCCTGTGTTCCTTAGACTTTAACAACATGATTAGCTATAATGTGTCCAAAGTGGTAATGTTTTCATGTTTATTTATTTACTTAAGCATAATTTAAAAAAGAGCATTGTAGAGTATGTACTTAAAGGTAGTTTTATGTGGAAGAATTATATATTTATAAACCAGCAGTGGACATTTGCAGCTTTGGAGCTGCATTAAAAATACATTTAAATCAATTTCAGTTAAACCATTAAATTCCCAAAATGTAAGCCAATTCTGTGGTAGAACTATTTTGGTTAAATTAGACTTTAAACGCCACGTTTTACTAGATTTGCTTTAGGTCTCTCTCTTTAGTGTCTCTCGCTTTCTCTTGTTGCCATTTAGCCCTGGAGAATGAGGTGTATCGGAACCCAAAGCCGTCGCTCGTCGACCGCTCTGTCCTCGATTTCCTCGGTGGCAGGATGGTGCCCCCTGACATTTACGTGGACGGCACATTCCCGAGGAGGCCCGTCCTGCCTGATGTGGGGATGATCAGCACCGTGCTAGGGCCTGGCTGTCGGCAGCAGCCACGCAGTGCTTCCCCGGACTCTGACCTGGAGTGCATCGCGCAGGCCCGGGCCAGGGTGATGGAGCTGGAAAAGGAGGCCGAGTACTTGGAAGAAGCCTACAGGAATTACCAACACAGGGTAATGCTGAATGCAGCTGCAAGCAGAACACCAAGGAAGATGCAGCCTCCTTTAATTCTGCAGTGTCCTCTTAGTAGACACCCTTTAACTACCCAGCAGCAGGAATTGTTAGAGGATAATCCCAGCTCCCCACATTCCCCTCTGAGCAGTGCAGGAGGTGAGGAACACATCAAAAGAACTGGGCAGGTCGATATCTTTAAATCTCCCTTAATGTCACCACACAGAGGAGCATCTTCTTCGAGACGCCTTTCTTCTACTCCCATTTCCAAACCGAAGAGAGACCTCAGTAACAAGAAAATTCCAGATGGTAAGTCACAATTGTTAATGGGGTGCAATAATGGGTTTTACTTCCTGTTCCTCTTGTGCTCCGGGAACACTAAGATTTAGCAGTTTTAGTCGTTTGCTCATTATTTACTAAGATGCAGGAGAAATCAGGAGATGCGGTTCTGCAGGTGACAGAATATACCAGCTGCTTGGAGCATTGCTCCTTCCTGGAAACAAGTGCAGGACAAACATTCCAAGGGGAGTTAAACATGCTCTAGGGAGCTTTGAGGAGAAGACTAGGCACTATAAATCCTTACAGGTGTAACCTTATGATATACAGAGTTTCATTCAAAACTTGCTATTAAGTATAACTACTTTGCAACATTATTTGTAGTTTCTTAACTCTCCTATATTTCTACCCTTTCTGTTGTAGTTAGTGTGGCAGAATGTGTCTTTGGCTTCTCTTAAAGTGAAAGTGGCTTCTTTCCAGTCTGAAAGGTCCAGATTTCCTTTTGTCTGTTCTTTTTGCTGTGACATCTTTATAAAATACTCTTGAGCAATTGTTAAGAGGAAGGATCTAGTGTTTGAAAAATTTTGATTTTCTATTAATATCACAGTCTCTAATAATTGCTTAGGGTTTTTTTTTTTTTTGTTTTTTTTAGGACAGTACTCAGAAAAGCAAGCAAAATAGAAACAGAATTTTTTTAAAAAATCTGTTTTTTCAAATCTGCAGTACATCTGCTTCTTGAGTGATGCAATTTTTTTCACCCTGGCTTGAAATGGATTTAATAGGATGAAAAAAAAGAGTAACACAAAAAAACCATAATGATCAGCTTCTCCATGAAGGAAGGTTAAATACAAGGGCAGCTTAGTTTGGAAGAAAGATGGCTGAGATGTGCTGTGGGAAATCTGGAAAACAATGAGTGATGTGGAAAAGGTGAAAAGGGATCAACTGATTAGTGTTTCACAGGCCCCAGAATCCCATAACATTGAAAGGAAATAAAATTAAATGCTTTTTCATACCATGAATAAGTTGTATAACTCATTGCTTCTGTGGGAACAAGTACAGATGCAGGAATAAAACTTATCTGCCAGGAGGATCCAAAATATTTGATCTGAGAAAGGCTGAGGTGGGTGTTGCCAGAAGTAAGATACTATTATTCTCCTTTTCCAGTTTTAGTTTAGTTTTGTTTGGTAATGGGCACTGTTAGAAGTAGGTTACAAACCCTGATTTGTTACAGTGTGGCTTTTTCTGTGTTTCTGCATGTAGAACATCATACTCTGTTACTAAAAACATCTTTGAGATTTGAATTTCCAAAGCAATCTTTCATGTTTTAAGTTCTCTCTGTCAGCTTCTGTATAAAGTACCCACAGACTATTTGTTTAGCACTGCACACAGACAAAATCTTTCATAATACTAGGGTTTTGTAAAAAATTAGGAAATGTTAAAACTAGTTGTGTGCATAACCTGAACAATCCTTCCTGTATTTGTACTTTTCAGAAGCTAGTTACAGGATGGCAGATCTCTTTTTTTTTTCCCCTCATTGTATCTGTTCTTTGCTTAATGGTTCTGGAGAGGGGTAAGAATTGAATAACAAAGGAGTTCATTACCTGACTCAGGAGTTACAGAAATGGAGTGGTGTGGAGTGTAGGAAACCAGGCCACAGCTGTGTGATAGGATGTTAAGGTTAGCTTCAATGCTAACTGTGCTGTTGTTAGTGGGGTTTGTCAGCTCCCACTTAAATTGCTTCCCCACTGAGATGTCACTTCTGTCTCATGAGTCTTCTGAGGAGTGCTTTTTTACTGGTATATATATACCAGTAAATTATATATAACACATATAATTATATATAATGTATATATACCAGTAATATTACCCTTTTCTGCTAGAGATGGCTGAAGCAGCAGGTGTAGTTTTGCTAGAAAACTCTTAAGTCATTCTGGAAGCTTCTGTGGAACTTTGGTGCTGTTGGAAATACCAGTCTGAACAACTTAGGGTAAATATAAAAAGGTAGAAGATACCATACATGTGAGTCTGAGGTTTGTTTTCCCTTTAAGTGAGGTTAAGTGCAGCTCAGTTGTCAGCACCTGTTTCTAGAGAACAAAAGGAAGAAGTATGTTCTCCTCTAAAACACAGTTGGCAGATCCAACAGCTGTTTTACTGCAAGTGGAAGGATTATGCAGTTTTTTCTTTCCCTTTAAATTAGCTCATGTGTTTGTTTTCCTTCCTAAGTTCATGCACATAGAACCAATAATGCATGTATTATACAACCAGCCTTGTCTGAGAAATAGTGGGACAAATAACTAATACAGGTTGTGGGATTTTTATTCTGCAGACATCAAGAGCTCATCCCTTACCTCTTCACAACGGAGTGTTGACCAGGTTCTTTCTCCTATTTCAAAGCCCTATTTGCTTTCATCTTCTGAGTCTGTTCCTTCTTCACCATCCAGTCATGGCCAGAAAATCAGGTAACATTGTTTACAAAGCAACATTTTTAACCTGCTTTTTAAAGAAACTTTTATCTAATCATTCACAGTGATAGCTGCTTTTACAAATCAAGCAAGCCAATGATTTTGTAAGTGAAAACTTTTCTAAAGATGACTAAGGATTTCCATTTTAATTATCATGCCTCAGGTGGGACCTAGTTGTGAAAAAAACCCAAACACTTTGGTTTGCTCCGAGCAAAGTTATGTCTCTTTCATTGTGTCTCTATTTTTCACATTTGTGACCTGACTAATTAGCTTTTGCTAATTGAAGCATTTGAATTTCTGCTTCCTGTTTGAGATTTTAAGTCGGGGCAATTGTACATTCTCACTTCATTCGTTAACAAGCTGTAATGCTAAATTTATTACTTCTTTTCTCTTTCTGAAGAGCTTGTTCACATGCCTGTTTTTAAAGTAGGATTTTCTGGTCTCCTTTGCATGTGGGAATGGAACGGAGAGCATAACTCTTCTCTTTTCTTGTTTTGTTTTTTTTAAGATCTTTTTAAGGTAAATAAATAACTTGACAAAATTAGGCTGCATTAAAATGACTTCTCTTTCGTCTTCGTATCTCCCATTTCCATGTCTGGAGTTCTGTTTTTAATGGCCAGTGTTGCCTCCATTCTCCAAGACTAAGAATCCTGAATATTCAGAAGCAGCTTTAGGATTTAACTTTTAATATTTTTTTCCTAAGAAGAGGCAATTGAATTGTCCTTAACCTGCTAACTATCATTCCTGATTTAACGGCTGAAGAAAGACAGCTTGTGCTGGGACAGCTCTAGCAGGCATTTGTAGGCCTTTCTTATTTTGTTTTTAAGGCCTCAACATACATTTAATGCAGAGAGGGTCTCTTATCTTTTTAGAATTTTGGGAGAGCCTTTATGGTTTTTGTCCTCAAAATGAGCTGTTTGGATATTTAGGGACTGTGAGGTCCGTTTCCTTTAAGTATTCCTGTGAGGCTGTGTCTCCTTTCCCTACCCATTCACATTTTCTGTGGTATGTCTCAGATTTCTTGTAGTTCTCTGACTGACCTTAAAAAGTGAAGCTGGAATGTTAACCTGCATGTTAAGGTGATAGAGGAAAATGCTCTAATCCTGTGAGGGACTGTACTTTGAAGGATTTTGTAGACTCCATCCTGCTTGAAGAGTGAACAGTATGAGCAAATTGTATTGCAGAGGACAGACCTGGGTCTGGGAAGGCAGCTATAGTTTGTTGTTGCTTTCTTGGGTTTCTCATGACAAAGCAAGGGTATAAGGTCCCAGTAATTGTCTGGAACTTGCTGCTTTCCCAAGACTTTATTTTAAAAAAAACATTCTTTTGTTGTGTATATTCTGATTTCACGTGCCTTGGACTGTTTTCTGTTACATGAAATATTTGAGAAATGCATGTGTGGGCTTTTCCAGTTATTTACTCTTATTATTAGGCAAATGCCACATCACTGATGTGTATTGTGTGACTAGTTTATGACCTGTAGATTTTAAGTGGCAATGGGAACTTATTTGAAAAGGAAAGAAAAGCGAATATGATGCTGTAACATCCGTGACAAGCTGTTAGAAGTCGGACCTCAGTCAGTGGGGAAGAACAATTGCTTCTGGGACTACAGGAGCTCTTTGTTTATTTATGTTCCAAGATATGAAGGAAGCCAGTAAACACAGGCAGGAAGACTAGAGTGATAAGGCAGATTATTACCTAATTGTTTGTTTAGGCCTGAGGGTTGTAACTGTGGCAGTGGGTTCTCTGTCTTTCTAGGAGTGGTACAGGACACAGTATTGAAGAAAGTGACGTGCATGTCCTTGAACTTTGCACCCTTAAGAATTATTTAGCACTTACCTATTTCTGTGAAGGAAAGACTCAAAACATGAAATAGATTTCCAAAAACTTGAAATTTCATTTACTCTGTCCTATTTAATTTACAGGGTATTTTTCCCCACTGACATCGCTGAACTATCCTTCTGGCAATGCAGATTTTTTTTGTCTGTGCCCAGATTCACTTTTTGTTTATGAACAAATCTCATTGTTGGGAGTGTGTTTTGAATTGTTTGTTCTCCACTTTGGCCCCATGGAAGACCTGTATTCCTTAGAAACTGTAAGCACAAACAGGCTGTGATGAAGAGCACCAGCTGGTGTGAAGTAAGCTCCTTTATGAAGTGCTGATGCCAAATTTCATTAGTGACCTGCACTCCTTTTGCTGTTCTAGTTCTGGTCAGAGTTTAGTAGCTGGGTCACGTGGGAGACATTGTTCTTTCATATTATCTTTCTGATGAGATAAACGGGGATTTAGAATGAGGGCACTAACCCCATTTTGATAGAACCCAGATTTTCACCCCTGCATCTCTTTTGCCAGACATCTAATCCTAATACATTTCAAACACATCTGTTAAGATGACATCAAAATGGGAATTAAACTGTAACACAAAGCTTAAAAAGGCAAATTCTTAATTTCAGTTGACTGTCACAATTCATTGTATTTTTCCTTTTTTATGTTTTTTCATACTCCTTTTTTGTTTTAATGTAATAATTTTATGTCACATAAAGACCTTTGGGAAAGGCTGGAGGAGAATGGAGTAGACTTTTATTAAAAGTTACAGTGCTGGATTTAAATATCGTAAATTTGAGTCAGAAGTTTTTGTGGATTTGAGGTTCGGTTTAGTCTGTTGTTTAGCTTGTGAGTGAATTTCAGATGGCTATTTGCTTAAAAGTTCAGCATTTATATTTTTTCAGACTTCAGAGTCAACAAACAGATAAACAAGATTTCAGTGATATCCAGAAACCAGAGAAACTAAGGTATGAGGATCTTGAAGAACATATTTATACTCTTGAAGGTAAGTTTTAGTGCATTTCAGACAGTTTGTTTAACACCTTAGAGCTTAACAGTTGTCTTTATATTTTTAAGACTAGTTGGAGAGAAAAATTTCTGACTGATTTGGAATTAGGGAAAATGTCACAGATGATGAGGGATTCACTTTCTTCACTTTCTTCATTCTTGCATCTTTAGATATGTGTATATAGTAATAAGCAGACATTGAATTGAGCTGGTCCTGAAATTTGTAACATAAATTTGTTCCAAAATCTTGCATAACCTTGGTCTGATTGATGCTGTAGGTCTCATGATTGCTTTGGAATGTTTTAAAATGTGTAGAATTTTTCTTTAAACATAAACCTGTACTAGTATGTGAACTAAATGGAGGCTTTATTATACTTGTTGCATAATTTAGAACCAGGTTATAAGTCTAAAGATAAATTTCTGTGGCTATTGCATGCACTCCTGGTTTTTCCTTCAGTTAACTGAAGCTTTAATAGTAGTATGAATTAGAAGTTGCTGCGTGTATAAATGTTGGTAGAACTCCTGCAATTATGCTTTTATTAATCAGCATCTCTGAGTAGTTTTGGAATGTGTGTTTCAATTACTGAAACTTGAGTTTTGTCCTATTTTTTACTTTGAGGTCAGCATTTTATTTATTTGCATTTCTGCTCTCTGTTGGTTGCATGCTATAAAATGTCTCCTTCTCTCTGTCTGCTGCAGGGTCAGTTTTCAAAAATCTTTGATGTAACTAAGGTAGTGTAGAAAGAGGAAGATAATAAAACTTTCTAGCCATTTGTATATGGAGTGAGAAATGAAGCACAGCTACTGCCCTTACCTAGTTTTTCAGCATTTCAGTGACAGCCTAATGTTGAACATGAGCAGCCTTATCTCCTGTGAAACTGTGGGTTTAAAGTAAGTGGAGTTGACAAAGAGAAAGATGTGAAAACCTTTCCTATTTCCAGGTTTCATGAGGTCTGTTAAGTCCTGAGGCTTGGTGGACATGTGGCATTGTGTGGTGTAACTAAACTCATAGTTGGTGAAAAGATTGTGATTGTTGTCTGGGAGAGTTAGGGATATTTTCTTTGAAACCAGTGACTCTAGCTGGTGTGTTTTCCTGGGCCTCAGACTGGCTTATTCTTTTGGTTGTGGTTCGGTTATATGGAGGATGGAGTAGAGCCCTTGCTCACTCTCCTGACCCTGTGAGAATATGGCTTTCATTATTTATATATTATTATATATTTTATGTATTTATATAATTATAATAACATATAATTATATAAATAGATAATAATTATTATACGCAACGATATAATTATTATATATTAAATTTAGTTGCATGTTATATAATATTTAAATAATTATATTTATAATTTATAATATTATTTATATATTTATAATATAAGCAAGCAGCCAAAAGAGATGTTTGTTTAAATAGCAGATATGCTGATAGTGTTTAGTGGTACCTGGCAGAAGATAATGCCTCATCTGTGTATTTCTCTGTGAAGCTCATTACTCAGTTGGTTTTATTTATCTCATTTACTTCTTTTATAAGCTTTAAATGCATTATTTGAATGTGAAGCAAGCCTGTAGACACTAATGGTTTCTACTCATCTCACATTTTAATTAGACTTATATTTATTTGTTTAATTTTGCATGGGAGATATTGGGAATACATTTACATATTTCACTTTTCTTTTATTACATATGACAACAGACTGGCATTTTCTTGGCAATTAGGGCTGAGTAGGTGCTGTGCCCAAGTAAGGTACTACTGAATCATTTGGTGATGTGTAGTGGTCAATAATTTTAAGAGTCCACATATCCTGATGATTTCTCAATCAGCAGTACTTCAGTTGGGTGAGCCTGCATTGAAAGACAATCTGAGGATGTAGGAGGAAATCAGACTGGCTGAAAAGGGGAGGAGGTAGCTCAGGAGAAATTGCAGGGAGAGGTGGGTAAGAAAGTAAAATCTAAGAAGTAACTACGGAAAAAGATAGAGTGAAGGATGAAGTTGATAACAGTATGAAAAACAATGAACTAAAGGACATACCAGAAAATATGGAAGTCTTTTAGTCCTACTGTGAGTGAGTTCTTGAAAGAAAAGATCAGCACATTCTCTTGGCAGCAACTGCTTTTAGGTGATATGCTCATCTTAAGGGAATAAACCATCTCTTGCTGTCCACTCTTAAAAAGGGAGTGAAAGTGTACAGAGTTACCTTTTTTCTCCTTTGCAGAGTAGTTAACTTAATATTTTGTTTTTTACTAATAATGGTTTTGGTGTAGGTTTTTTTGTTTGTTTATGTTGTTAGCGGTCATTTTGAAGTTAGAAGTAATATTTAACCAGGACAAATTTATGAAAGGAATTTTTTGATGATACATATACACCTGATGCTTATATGGAAATGTTCTTAACAGCTTTATAATTTAGAGAGAGAACAACAAAACAGAATAGATTTTGAGTGTGATAGCCCATTATTTTACAAAATACCACATATATAGAATTTATTTTTCTAGGTGAAGCTGGTAGGAATTCCTCCTGCTTTTGTAAGAAACTTGTAAATATTCTCCTAACTTGGTTGGAGTTGACAGCTGGACAGAAATTTTCTCTTATGCTGTCATCTACAGTTCCTTTAAAAGAGTTTTAATTTAAAGAAATTCTAACTATTTAGAGAGATGCTGATAAGTTTAGTTGACTTGTTTTTTTTCATGCAAAGTATTTCAGTTTTATTATAATGTAAAAAAGAAAAATGCTTGAGACATTGATAGTATATGAAGGATGAAAAATTGATGTTTTCTAAAGCTTTACCCAAAACCTATGGAGATATATAGGGTATCTGTGCTGTGTTACACAAAGTGCTTGGTAGAATTGTCCTGTGTATTTCAGGCTGGCTGTCTAGAGGTAATGGCCACATCTTGTTTTATCTCTTTTTTTTCTATCTCCCATCAAATGAGATAATAGCAGTCTGCATACTTTGAAAATAAATAATTTAAAAGCAGTTGAATATCATAACAATGATCAAAGAGGAAGGACAGTAATTGTGTTTTTGTGAATTCAAAGCCAACCTTGCACAAGGAGAAGACAGTATAATGTAGAATATCTGAGCAGCATCCATCCTGTGCACTGAAGAACTCAAGGACCCCATTAAAGAGAGTGTGACCAAATACTTAAAGATTATTTTTATATGCATAAAAACGAGCTAAACTTGGACATACAACTTTTCTGTGACTTCTGTCTTGATTATGTAAAGAAATGAAAACATCTTGGGCTTCTGTTGTATATTTCTTCAGTTTTGGCTTTATAAGCAGATGTGTTCCAATAGCTAATTTCAAAACTAACAATTCTGTAATTAAAGAAGCAAGTACAGCCTATGATAATTCTTAATTCTTAGGGAGATGATCAAGTTGAAGGGAAAATGATCAATTAGTGCTGATATTTTTGTGTTCTAATTTAGCCATTCCCACACTCTGTGTCCATTGCTGTGCTCCGCTTTTGCAATTACAAAATAATGAAGCCATTGTTCAAATTTCTTCACTAGATCAGGGGGACATACCAGAGGAGTGTGAAAGTGATGTATTGCATCCATCTGGGGACATCGTCCATGGAAACTGTGTCACAGCCCCCGTGCCAGCAACAGCCACTTCACTGCAGGACTTAAGTGAGTTCTCAGCTCAGACACAAAAGAAATTACCCTTTATAAATGTCAAATGTGTAACACAGAAAGCCAAATATTTAAGAGTCTGTAGGTGTGTAAGAGGCTGGTGTGGTTGAAAAATTTTGCAGAAAGTGACATTTCTGTAATAACGAGAAAGGAGTGTTTTCCTTTGCTTTCCTGTATAAGGATGACTTTTTTCATCCTGGTTTTAGTTCAATTTGCTTCAAAATGTTTTAATTTAAACATTCTTGCCACCCATCCCGCCCCCCTGTCCAGCCTCTTGTGAGATGATTATTTTTTCTTTAGGATAATTATTAAATATAATTTCTGCTCTTGATAGGAGTGAGACATTAAATTTTTTGAAGTATTGCTTGTCTGGATTTTTTTTTTAAAATTTATTCTTGACTCTGTTGATGAATTGTATTATCACAATGCAGTTTTAATTCTTTGGGTAGATGAGAATAGTATCTCATTATATATAGTCAGCATATGCTGCTTTTCTAATTGTTGTAGATGGAAACATTATGGTTCTTTTTATTCAGAGAAGAGTTTTCTAGCTTCTCTTGATTCCCAGTCCTTAGCTTGCCTATCTCATTCCTATTTAATGCTGTTCTTTGTAGACATCTTTTTAAATACATTGATCACATCAGCAGTGTGTCCTGCAATAATTTTTCCAAGGAGTTTTAAATACTTTGCTTTACAAATATAAAGAATTGTATCCAACCACATTGCAGAAGGAGAAAGAATATAGTAACATGGACTTTGGGATAATAAAACTTTAATGAGAATGCCCATGAAAGAAATGAGAAGTGCAGAGATCTGTCAGATCTCTGGTCTGTACTTTGGCTCTACTCCTTAACTCTTGGTGGGACATTTATCAGACTAAAAATTGTTTAGAGGTGGGAAAACACATTAACTGATACCCAAGAATAAGTTTGGTGTATGTACAAACAATATATCCAGTTGTTTTTAATTTAATGTTATACAGAACCTGGTACTTATTTGGATGCTCTTGTAGTGATTACTGAACTACATAAATCAAATTACAGATGTTGAAATAATTTTTCACAGCAGTGCTAGATCAAAGGCAGATTGAAGAAGAGAACAGAGAAGCTGAGAAAATCTTAGAAGAAGAAAGGAAAGCACAAGAAGAAAGAAGAGACAAAGAACAGGAAGCTTTGGAAAGCGAGCAAAAAGAAGTGGAAAAGCTTAACAACGAGGCGGTAATTTAATTTCTGACAGTAATGCAGTTTTGTAGTGCCTTGCATTTCAGGATTGTTATGTGTTACTTGGTTAAAAGTAGATTTTTATTCCATTAAGTGAAAGTAGTAGAGACTGAGTTATTTTATGTACTTTTGTGATTAACCAGAATCTCACCAGAGTGTCTCCTTATGCCAAGTGACTTTTTCACTGGAAACAGATGCCTTTCCTTCCCTTCCCTTCTTCATGTAACTGGAAGCTACAGTTTTATGGCCACTGTCACCATGCTGTTGGAACAAGCTGAACATCTGCTGTTTCTTTGGTGTGGCCACTGCAGGAGGGACACCACCAGAGCATGTTATGTCTATTTGTTCATTAGCCTCTGTCAGAGTGTCCAGGGTACTCTGGAAGCATAGGGTATAAGGAGACCTTGAGTTTGCTTAATTCCTTTGTGTTTAGTATTCTGGATTTTTAGGTCCTGTTTAATGCTGTTTAGACAGGCAAGTTTTACTGAGTGAAAATTTTTACATTAAATTCTGCATGTATTGCAGGTAGTAAGGTATAAATGTATTTTTCTAATCAGTATTTATTTTTATTTTTGTCTTAAAGTGTATCCAAGACTTGATAAAAACAGATGAAGAAATAGAAGATAAAGAGGGATTAAAATCTGAGCACAGTAACACTGATGCTGAAAATAATGTAAAGGATCCTCCTTCCAATCCATTAGAAAAATACATGAGAATAATTCAGCAGAGCAGAGAGAAGGAACCAGAAAACAAGGTGATTATTCGCAAAACGTGGTCCCAAAAATATTGACCAAATTTGTGTCTTGCTGGGCATGCTTAGAACGAAAACAATATTCACATTTCAGTTTTTTCTTCATTTATAAGCTTTATGTAACAACCTGCAGAGCAGAATATTTGGATTTGTTTTGGAAAAGTGTGATGATGCAAAAGGAAAAACACTGAAAACTTTCTTCTGTAAGGGTTGCTGGTGTCCTCTGGGTGGGATGTTTGTTAGTTTGTTTTTTAAGGTATAGGACAGTATTTCAATGTCCTCAATTTTTAGCTTAAACTGCTTTTAAATACAGCTTGAACTTGCACACATCAGTTTGTGTTCCTCTAACACAGCAGAATTTACTCTGGGAAGATGGAAAATCGGACTTTTAAAGAAGAGGTATGGGTGGACATTACTTCAGTGAAGGAATGCAGGATGCTTTTGCTCAGACATGATCCCTATCTAAATTTCCAAAGAGTTACTATTCTAGATCCAGTGTAGCATTTGTAGAAAAAGGGTTGGTCCCTATTATTTTTATTTTCAGTTATTAGCATTAAAAACAGATACTATTTTTAGGTTACTTTGACATTAGAAGTGGTTAGAGAAAGTGTATTTTCCTCTTGGTTACTAGGATTCAAAAAAAGAAGAAATAAGAGAAGTGTCACCTTCAGAAGGACTTTTATCTACTGAAAATGATGACAGGTAAGGCTTTTGTTTTAATCACTTCTAGTACTCCATATTAACAAATAATAATAATTCTAAATTAATATATAGTTTTAATATTTTAGTATGAATTATGTTAAGAGAGATCTGCCTCCTTAGAAACCAAAATAAATTATTAATCAAAAGCAATTGTGTCAGAAAAATTGAGGATCCTTCAAATTCTTGTACATGCAAATTAAGCACTGTATGGAACTCACATATGAGAGCTGCACTCAGTGATCTGTTTCAGTAGTTGTGGCACTCACAACTTTCTACCTGCAACTGAGCAGCATCCAACTTCCTTCACAGAGAGCTGGAGTTTGAGGGATTGTTCTTGGGTGATGCCACCCTGGGTGAAGGTCTGTGCTGCACCTCACCCATAGTCTGTTCCTAGCTTTGATTTTTCAGCACCACTGTGGACTTTCACGGCACTTTATTCTGAGATTTTGTCTGCCTGCACTGAGTTACAACAACCCAGGCATTTCCTCTGGTTCTTTCTAGGCATTGATAAATACAGATATGCTTTAGTTGCTTGCAAGAGAAAAACCAAACAATCCTCTTCCAAATCTTTCAGTTTATTCAAAGATGTAGAATTGAAAATATGCAAAAAATATGGAGCAGTTAGGAAAAAAAAACCATAAAGGTTCACCATAACCACAGTAATGATTCACTATTATCTGTGCTGTTAAACCTAACAGACCCTACCCTGCTGCTCCTGAATTGGCACCACTTGTGTTGTTTACACTGGGTGAGCACTACAGAAGATAGTTCTGCTTTTTGAGATAGAGGTGATGGCTTTCAGTTAATTAAGGCCCAAATTCTCCTCCTTTTGGGTTGGTTTTTATTGCCAGCAGTTCACTGAAACAGCAAGAGAATTGCAGCAAAGGCAGTTTCTTACCTTCCGTTTTAAAATGAGTATTAAGATTTAAGATAAACTACATTGGACTCATCCCACTTTCTTTTCCTCCCTCCTATAATCAATACAGTGTTGCAGACATTTCTCATGGAGATGTGGATGAAAGCTTCTGGTGAACAATAGCTACTGATTTTTTTGATTTTTATTATTATTATGAGATATTTTTAAAATGGCTTTGTGCCTGTAATAAATGTTAGGCACCAACACTGCAGGCTGTGTAATTATAAATTAATAAAGCTGATTTTGATCTGTTTTATCACTTGTCATTGAAGTCAAACAGGGAGTCCTGATGTGTTACTAATCCAGGAGGAAGCCCTTGGGTGGGGTGAGAGAAAGAACAAAGCAGGGAACAGAAACTGATCAGTATGTTTGGGTAGATTTGTGTTGGCACTGAATTCCTCTAAACTTTGTCAACTTTCCCAACCCCCACCCCCCAACCCCTTCTCCAAATGGTTCAGAGTGTGGGTGAAGGGAATAAAAAATTCCCTCATCACCCGTTTTTAAAGGTGTCCTGTGGAGGCACTTGGCTCACACAGTTTGAGAGCATTGAGTGTGACAGACCCAAACAAGGTGTCCCTTCTGCTGCAGGGGCAGGAGCCACTTTCAAAAACAGTCCCTCTCATGTATCACCTCATTGGTATTAACCAGCCCAGAATGGAGAGATTAAAATAAAAATGCTATTTAACTCATCTTTATTTAAGCTTTGTATTTTGTAGGTAGATTATAGGCAAGATCATTAAACTTTATTTACAGTATAAAATACATTAGGTTTTTATCAATGAAGTAATTTTGGGTGGCAGCATATATTACAACTTGCACTGCATTTGAGGCTGCTCGTCTTGACCTAACTACAAGAACATGAAGCCAAGTTTGACAGAATTTAGGGGCAAAAAACAAAGTTCTGTCTTGAATTCACTGGATGTTTAAACACAATGTACCAAAACCATGACAGATACAAACTTTGCTTTTTGGAATGAATCTAAAATGTGATGTGGCGGTTACTCTAATTCTGTGTGCTGCTTAATTTGCTGTTGCAGCCACTCTGGCCTTTACAGAATTTCTGAGTGACTGCTCCTGTTGGATGTTGGGAAGGGGTAGTGCTTGTTGCATTATGCTGGCCTGGAACAACTACCACTACTGCATGCTGCACACAGCTGCTGCTGCAGCTGCACCTGCAGGGCAGCCCTGCCCCATGCAGCAGGGCAGGGAGCTCTGGAACAGAACATGTTTCACCTCAGATAGAGACATAAAGCCTAGAGATGCACTGCCATGGAGTAGCTGTAGGTCTGGGTTCAAATAAGCATACACAAGTGTTGTCTATTATCTACAAATATTTATTTTAACACTTGGATGTAACTACAGGAAGCCCTTGGCACTGATAGAAAATATTGATTCACTGTTAGGTTACAAAAATTTATACATAGCAAAATTTAATGCTCTTTACATAAAAATATTAGACTACTTAAACAAAACTTCAAAAACTCCCAGTAATAGCTACACTGAATTAGAAAAGAATTAGGCTTTAAGACACTGCCTCCATTATTACCCTTATGCAAACACTGGGCTAGAACATCACCTGCATTGCTGTAGAAATGTCTCCTTCATGCAACAGGTAAGAACATACACTAGGCTATTTTGTCGGATTTGCTCTACATCAATCAACTTTGCCCCTTTTTTGAAACTGTCAAATTAGACTTCAATACTTAACAAAAGAAATTATATTTGAAGTTAATGTCCCCCCCAAAAATGCCTTTTCTCTTAATACTGATTTGAAGGAATTTGTGCTTCCTTTGATGAATATTCAGCAAACAGTCAAAACTACCAAACCACACGTCAGCTTAGCAGGGGTATGACTTGAATATTTAATTTTTTCAAATGAATGATGTATTTTTACTTTTCCCCCCCAACATTTATATATATATATATATATATCATATAGAACAAACACCAAATATACCATCACTAATACTCAAGATATCACTGAATGCTTCTGAAAAAAAACATTAATTAGAAGGCAGACTTCTATGGGAAATGACTTTAAAATGGCACCAGTTTGTTTGTTGTTTTTTTTCTCTGAACACCACGTTTTCTTAGTGTGCTAATTAATTTGTAAAAAGGAAAACACATAAGCACTGACTATAAATTTGCTAAGCACCAAGATAGAGAAAGGTGGACATCCTGTATTATTTTTATGGCTGCAAATTTTATTATTGTGTAAAACTCTGCAAACTTTCTCATCCGCTCATTTGGAATAGTCAGATCAGTATCATTTTAATAAGGTAACACTTTCACGTGCTTAAAATGTAGGATAATGGTCTCCTGCCACCATATAAATGCTAAGACATTTATAGAAAATAAATATTAAGGCAAAGCTGACATTTATTTTCAAAGAAGGGGATCATTATCCAGATCCAGGGATCTACATTCCAGTAAATAGTTAATAAAAATATTAGAATTTGGGAGATCTACTGGACCCTCAGGTGAGCACAGGGACGTGACAGCTTCATCGTGGCAGCGTGTGGCACAGGGGTGGAGCTGCTCCCATGGCCCAGGTGTGGGTGTTCCCAAACAGCCCACCTGCAGCCTGGGAGGTGCTGCAGCTGTGCCATCACACAGACACGAGCTCCTCTCAGAAACCCCAGCTGGGCACGGGTTCCTTTGGGAGGTGCTCAATCACGCACCGTGCATGTGCCTGAGATCTGCACAGATCTACTGCCTGCTCGGCTGGGGCACCTGCCACCGTTTTGTGCAGGGCGTCATGCTCTAGAATAACTCAAATATTAAATACCAAGTCTCAAAGAAGAATAATTTGGTCACTTTTTGTAAAGTGTTGCCTATTAAAATGCCAGGAATAAACCCTCCATTCTCTGTTAGAAAGGACGGAAGATTATCCATGGGAAGATTTCCCTAAAAAAGTTTTCCAGGAGCTGGAATGTGAAGCTTTTACACTTCTCTATAATTTTGTTTGCTAGACACACATCTGTACTGCAGAGCAGCTATTTGCTGATTTGTCAGAGCTACAGAACTCTTCTGCTGAATTACTGTGGCAAACATTTATGTGTAAGAATTGAGTTGCTCTTTTGACCGAGACTGGATATCCTGAAGCTCCTGCTCTTCTTTTGCTTTGATATCTTGGTAGGCCTGCATTTTGCTTGCATCCTTTAAGTAGGCCCAGTTAGAAGACAGTATCATGAGGAAGTGGATCTGGAAGAGAAGGGTGAGCATGATGGCGAGTGAGCATGTCAAGAGGCAAAGCAAGCTGCTAGTCAGATTAATAGACGCTCTTTAAAATAACGACCAAAAAAAAAATAGTTATTCTACGTTAATAAGCATTCTGTTATTAAAACAAGCACAGAGGCTATTTTTCAAAGATCTCTAGAATTTGGCATGCTAATAGTTCAGTTGGTTATTCACAATTTAGAGAAAGTTAGTACAACAATATTGAAATGAGCTACAGAGTTGTACGGGTCAATTAAAATGCAGAATGGGGGAAGCAGGAAAACAGTTTTGTACGTGGCAATATACGGAATCTGTAAACTACGAGGTGCTCAGAAGAACTGCTCTCTAAGGTCGTGGTGTTTATGCATATCCCAGCCCAGAGCCTGGCAGGTCTTTTCCCCCAACAAGCAGATGAGAATTCCACCCTCCCCCTGGAAAAAACCCTGAAACTGTGAACCGTTTTATTTACGCGAACAAGGCTACATTAACACATTGAAAAATTAAACATCAAAACATGAGTCCAAAACTAAGCAAAAGCATGCAATCTCTGGGTTAAGAAGTCTTAATCCTGTATTTTTATAGCTACATTTTAAGCTTCCATTGTCCAACCTCAGGTGAAGAGTTTTATACTGTATATAGCAAACGGTTCTCTTTTTTTAAATTATTACGTGTTTGTTTTTCTAGTTTGTGCATTCGTCTCTTGCCAACTTCTTTTGCCCATACGTCATGCAAAAACATCTACATCTGAAAACATTGATTTGTTTCTCCTTCTTTTTACCCCCAACACTGTAGAAAGGTCCCTGTGATCTCTGCATGGTTTTGCTTCCTGTGCAGTCATACTTACATTTTTGAGATCTGGCTACTGAGAAATCAGTTACTAAAGTGCAGCCATACAAGAGCAGAAGCTGTTTATGTGCTGTTTCTTGCTAGTTCAGGGTCCAAAAGAAAGAATGTGATTGTTTTACGCAGAGCTAAGACAAGGATGTATTTTCTTAGAGAAAGAGCATCATTTGGCACTTACTTAAGAGTAAGAGAAAGTGATTTCATCATCCATGGAATCACTTGGAAACACAAGGAAATTTATTCATAATACCTGGGCTTCTGATCTTTGCCAACGTAGAATGGCACTACTTTATTATTCCTTTTCTTTCACACCATATGTAATTTGTATGCTTGGGGGGATTTGTATTTGGTGTTCATGGTGAAGAATAAATTAATGCATCTGACCCTGAACTGTTGCAGTATTTGAGATGACTGTTAGAAATCAAGTGGAGACCTGAAATGAAAACATCCCCTTTTCAGAAGGATGCTTTATAAACACCCCTACAGTAACTGAATCCTCTCAACATGAAAAAATAGCCAGATCTCATCCACATCATAGTTCATATACAAGAAGTCATTTCATTAATTTGATAAGCTAAACGATGCTTACTGAAGCTATTTACAATTACTGTAACAAAATTCAGAAAGCTAGACTTTTAGTCTAGGGTGTCAGTGGTATTTCAAGCTACGCAATGCAGCTTTTTACTGGGCTTATACAATTTAGAATTTAGTGCAGCAATCTTCCCGACTCTTAAACTTCAAAACAGCATAGTTATATGTAGTAGCCATCATGTAGATCAGCTGGTGGAAGAGAAAATACAGGAGAGTAAGATACAACAAGGTGACGGCTGGAGCCCACTTGGGCAACTCTTGATAATTTTACAACAGATGTTACTCTGAGCTCCTTACATGGTGAAGATGCAAATAAATAACCTGCCATTTCTCTGGGGAGGACAACCCAGTGCAAACCCTAAGGCTATTTTGTCAGCCAGTTGTGAGTGTTACACCAGGGCTTGGCTGGCAGGAGGTTAGAAGCTGGCCACTAAAGGACGCGTTAGGAACAAGGCATCTGGTTAACGTCCCTTTTCCCCGCTGCTACCTGGAACGGGCACTGCAGGGTTGGACCAGTCAATCTGCCTGGCTGCAGGCAAAGGAAACCAAGAGGTTACAAGCAGCTGATCAAATAAACTACAAAAACAAAAATAAATAGTGGAAATAAAAGCAGACATAGTGGATAGAAGTAGGATTTTGAAAGGACATGCAAATAATTTGTTCCTAAGTATGGGGGAGGCGGGTTAAGATGACTTCCTAAAGCAAAAGTTGGGGACCTGCTGACTTTGTGATGACAAAACCATAGCAGCAAATAATAGTGATTACAGCTCATCCTCATTCATGTCTAATATCACTACTTTTAATATATACAAAATTTAATCTTAAAGCATCTTAAGCCTAAAATGAACATTTTTAATTATAAAACAACAAAAAATACTACCCACCAATGCTATGACAGTGGCACCAGCTCCAGCACAAGCCACAATGAACAGGTGGTAAGACATGTAGAACTAGAGAAAAAAACATGTTAAAAACATTGAAGTAATTCATTAGGAATAGTATAAATTGTATTTCAAGTGTTCTAGAAAATAAGGATAATAAAACCATCTTTGTAACACGGTAGCAAAGCTTTAGAAAATAAAAATGTTGTGAAAATAAATTTTTTGATGATGTAACAATTAGTTCAGTGTTACACTTAAAGCAATCTCTTTATACTACCAGCAAGAGTTCTCTCCAAAAACTTCCATGAAGTATTTATTACAAGGTGCCCAAGTGACTTGCAGCCAAAAGCTGCACACAGGTTACATTTCTGTACCTCATTTGTGTTGCAGATGTTCTCTAAAATTGGGCCACAGGCTTTGCCAGGTACAGCATTCCAAGGGATAATACCTGAAATACCACAGAAAAGAAACCACTAATTTTAGCAATCAACACACACTTTCCATTCCTCTCATCTTTTTCACCCACTTGCCAGTTGTGTTCCCATTCTGGGCATCCGTGCGTTGACCAGTAGAGCTTGGAGCTGGCAGCAGGAATTCAAACAACTCCCTCAGGTTATGCTTTCTGCTCACACTGAGGGCTGCTGCTAAGGCATGTTCTCAGATGAGCTTTTCCCATCTGGCAGCCAAACAGTTGGTTGGGTTTTTGCACTTTGGGTCCAGTTGCACACTCTGCCTACTCCCCCACTCAGCACAGAAGAGAGAATCTGCATCTCAGAGGTACTTGGCACCTTTCAGGGTAGCACTTACTAGATGAGGTTCTGCTTGAACAAGAAACTACTGTGGAAGGGTGTGAATATAGAACTAGAGGGAAGAATTACAGGATTTTTTTTTTTTATCTGGTTTAGTTCCAGTAGGTAAAAAGCATCAAGTGAACAGTGCTACAAGAAAGTTTAGTCTGTCATACCTCAGATACTCCCAGTTACTTTTCTTATATGACTGAAAGTCTGAAAAGTCAACAGAATCTAGCAGATTTACAATAACATAAATTTTAGGCCTGTAATAGATGTGAAGCTTAAGCAAAACCTATTTGAATTAAGAGAAACAGTTTGTTTCTCCATACAACTTTGCATTTCAACCCAGCTGGTTGGAATTAGCAACTCTATAAGCATTGTCATTGAAATTATCTCAGAATGGCATGGCTTTCAAAAAGATTTCATAGGATTTTCTTCCTATAAAAGCTGCTTCTCTGCAACTGCTACGTACAATTCCAGCCTTCCAGCTACTGCTTCCACCCAAAATATGTGAGGAAAGTTCAGTGACATGTGTTGTCTGTTAGGGAGCTGCTCTCTCCCATCACACACTGAAACCCAAATGGTTTTACTGATCAGGGGAACAATACAGCCCTATACAGGACTAACAGAGCTGCAGAACAACCAGGAGAAGCAGGAAGGTGGAGGAGCACATCTCCCTTCACTCCTAGGCTTTGCTGCTGAAGAAAATGTCTTCCCAGCCTCTTGCTGTGAGCTGCTAAAATAGAATGTATATGTTTAACTGATTTGAAGAGTTGCTTTAAAAATTCGTGTATCTTTTCTTCTACTGCACTTACCTGGACAGGAGAGCAAAGCCAAGCTTTCTTACTTTTTCAACTTTGAATCCATTTTCTCAGCTTTGAATGACTTAGTCCAAAGAAAGAAACATTCCTAGAAAATGCTAGCTAGAATGAAGCCAAAAGTAATGGTGACAAAAGGTCTTCTGCACAGGGGAAGCTGAAAACATTAACTTCAGGAAAAATTCACCTTAATGAATGAAAAGCCTGACCTTCTTTTAAGTTACTATCCCTCAGATTTCTGCATGCCATCAGAAAGCAGTATTAATTCATTATTAGTTATGGAAGACTTTTAATTGCACATTTTTGGTTTTTTAACTAAAAGTAATTGTCAGAGCAACATTCAGACATCTACTCCATCTTTAAATGTAAAACAGCTTTCTGAAAGAACAGATTATATGCATATGGGTTCAAAACCCACAATCTGGTTATCTATTTCTCCACACTGTTTCCAAGCAGTTTATTTTGAGGCTGATCTATTTTCAAACCTAATATTACAGTATTGGAAACCGCTACAAAATCATTTCAGATCAGTGACTTGTCAGTTCAGTTAAATTGATTGCATCTGGAAAGAGATCAGTGTAATGTGAATTAATTAGAAAAGTAATAGCACATTCAGATATAGAAGATGCTTTTGCATTTGATTCATCTGACAAGGCTGAGACAAAACTACTGAAGACAGACCAAAGAGAATGGCTAAAGCATTTAATCAGGATTAAAACGAGTACCGTATTGCCTGATGTCCACGCAGATCTGGTCCCCTGGAACTGTCACATTTGTCTGAAAAGATTTGATGACTTCACAAGTTGACCATATGTTATAGAACATAAAGACAGGCACAGCAGAGAAGCCGAAGACCCCGAGCCAGGCCACTCCAAGGACATAGGTGAGGAAAACAAACTGGGCAGAGAAAACACAAACACTTTGTGTTTATTCTTTGAAAGGACTACTTACATTTTCCTTAAAAACGCTTCAAAATAATCTTAAGCATGCTTGCAGAATTCAAGTAAGAAAATATTTGATTTTCAAACACACAAAATCAGTATTCTCATTGCTTACAAATACTTTGGTAGCTTAAGTGCTACAGAGAGAGTAATTCAGACATTTCCTTTTTCATCAGCCTGCTTGAGTAAACAGACTGCCCTCATGAAAGAGCAGCCCATTGATTTCTCAAGATTCTCAGCTAAGCAGGGATGCTGGTTGTAGGCTAAAACCAATAAGTTCCAGCAAAAATCGATTTAAGGGGTTTTTTTAAATTAACTGTAACATACTAGCATTTCTATACAACTTGCAAATCAAAACCACACAGTGAATCAATGCTCACAGAGCTCCCCCACACTCCCTGATGTATTGAAATCAATTTGGAATGTAACATTTGAAAATGCCTATTTTTGCAAACATACCATGACCATTAACAGCAGATCAGAAGGATTCAATTGGTCTAATACACATTACCAAGCATAAAATTAATTACTTCACCTTAGAGAATCATGGATTTATCCACTAAAATTTGCTGGTTTGGGTTTGCTCTTTAAAAAAACCCCTACATTACGTGCATTGTCTTTGGTTAAATTAAAAAATGTAGCATTGATTGCTTTGAAAATATCCAGCTTTCTCCTCTCACTAAGCCCCTTTCCCTCTTTTCCTTCCTCTTCTAAGTGTTCTGGTGAAACAGTAGCTCTGGCATCAGTTCCTAGCTCCCTCCTCTTGGTGAGAATAGGATTTGGATCCCACTTGGAAGGCGGGGGAATGCTGTTACATCTCTTGGGCTCTCTTTTCACTGTTAGCTCTTAGCTGTAGGTGGACTGGAAAGGCTTTACTTTCAGTAAAGCACTGGTGCTCTACTATCTTACTTAAAATTCGTGTGCCAAAGGACAACAGCAAGGATGGAAAAGGCTCTCAGGGGGAAGGATTGTTAGCCTGACCCAGAACCAAGGGACTGAACTAATGGGCACTGGTGGAAGTTTGCATCCCCACAGGTTTTCTCCAGAGTAATCCTGCAAGTGTTAGAGCAAAAGCTGAACAACAGCTAGGTTTCAGCCAAGGCAGGTGCTGTGTGGGGAGGTGGAAGTTCTGGCAAAACTATGGCACAGAAAACCCCAGCTGAATTTTAATTTATAGACAACTCAACTGGAATACCCTATTTCATATTAGATAGCGCCATATACCAGACCTTTTTTTTTTTGTGTGAGAATTGAAAATCATCTCTTTGGGTTTTGGGAAGGACCAAGTGGACCAAGTTAAAGACTTTCTGAAGATCACTACAAATAAATCATGAGTTTGCATACGTGGAAGTGTGCATGACAGGAAGTGCACAAAGCCTTTAAGTCCTAAAATAGACAGGAAAAAAATATACTCACTCTCACATTTAATGTAGTAACTGTGGGAAATGGCTATTCTGCATTACCGGAGCCAACACAAATAATTTAGGGAAGATGGAAATCTGTCTTCTTTAACAACCATATGCAAGATGGGACTGCCTTTCAGGACTTTGCTCAGTAATGTAATGAAAGAAGTAGAGGAGCTCTTGATCAAAGTGGCAAAATGTCACTGTATGTCCAAAAGCCTGTTGCCTATACCCAGCTGCAGTCACTAAACTGCAGTTTGTTTAAGTCTGTTAAGTTTAAGTAACAGTTTAAGTCTGTTAAATATTTTATCTTCTCACAAACCTTGTTCTAGCCCTAAGGTTTTACACAGCAGCATACAGGCACTTTTCCTGTAAGAACCAAACATTAATGCAGCTTACCAGAGCTCCAAGCCATTCCTCAGCTGGTAAATTCTCTCCTTCATTGTGTGGACAAATATGGACAAACATAAAAACATGGTTTTCTGCCGTATTTCCATGTGTCACACTGGTATTTGTATAAGCTGACAATCATGTGTCTGCAACTACTCAACTGCACAAGCAATTGTCTGCACTGATGAGATGCATGGATGTGTATGTTTCTACTTTATTTTGGATCTTTAGAAAACACTGCTTTAGATCTAATTTTGTTCCTTAGTGAAGACCACACTTTATAGAAAAAAACTGAGCAAATAGCTGTTTAACTGGAAAATTATCAGATGCCTTATTTTTATTAGCTCTTGAAAAATTCAGTAAGTACCCAACAGCACAGTGGAAAATTGCTAACCCTCATGAAAATAAACATGCATCTCTTTTGTATTTAACCAGCTGAAAGTACATATTTTTTAAGTTCAGGATATAGACTGCATATTAAAATGCAACAATCACATCAAAAGCCTCTTCTCTTTTCACCCACACTTTCCCGTGGGCGATCTGTCATACTGCTTAGCTTCCTCCATAACTACGAGCTTTGAATTCAGATTTTCAGTAATAGCTTTGAAATCTTCTCTCAGAAACATAGTTATGGCTGTTCTTGCAGAGTGTGCCCTTGGGAACAATGTGGGTGAGAATCTGAAGTTTTATTTTTAGTTAAACTTTGCTTACAATTTTGTTCTAATACATAAGTATACTGAAGAGAATATGGCTGGTAACTTTAGGGCTCTACGTGTTTCAGCTTTGCGAAGAAGCCTTGCTATTCTATCTTGTCTGCCTTTTTCCATCTGCAAATCAATACTTGATTCAAGTGCAAAGATGTTGTGAAGCTTCATTCATTCATTACTGTTTGTTGAAGCATCCAGACACTCAAGCACAATTGACTATGGAAGTCAGAGCCATTACAGTTTGATACTTAAATAGCTCTGCAAACCACAGCCATTTTACAGTCTGCCTTTAAGCATCACTTAAGTGTTCCATGTTTAAAAGCGACAAATTTCATTTTGGCTCACATTAAGTGTTTTAAAGTTAGCAGTCTCCTCAGTTTAGTTTAGACCAGTGGGTTCAGCTTTATGACAGAGAGGTTATGGCAGCCCCCACCCAGCCCTTCTGCAGTATTTTGATTTAACCAAGCACCCTTGAAGTTCAAAGAAGAACCAAGACACGGATTGACCCCGATCACCCACAAGGACTTAAACAAAGAAGGCAGCAATATTCTGTTATTCAAAACCCAGAAGTCAAACCAAGCCAGACAGGTTTTGGCCAGCAAAGACTGCTGTTCCCATTTCTGATCCCACTCACCATTCCACTGATGCAGCGGCCACAGGCTGTTGTTTTGAACTCTCCATGCAGCTCCTTCACAGCACTTGTTGTATAAAAACCTTCCGCCAAAAGGATTATCCCATATAAGAAGAAAAATGATGCAATGCCATAAATTACATACTGCATTAGCTGTATTCTAAAACAGAAAATAAAGAAATTATATAATTAATTTCAGTCCAATAAAAACAAAGTCAATCCTCTTAAATTATAATAAATGAGAGACAACTCCTAGAAGTTCAAGGCTCCTTTGCATTTTAAGCAAGCAGACTGCAGGAAAACACTCTTAAAACTGTGCTCCTTCCCAGGTAAGTGATCCTGATGTGCATTAGTCCTGCACCCACCTGAGCATCCACTGTTGGTGCTGCAGTCTTTTCACTGACAGGTGTTAATCATCATGTTAAAGCTGCAGTTTCACCCCTCCACTATGGAGGTTTTCTTTTTCCTCTTACTGCTCCTGACACCTAACTTGGGAATGGCTGACAATGCAGGGCTTTGAAGTGGCAAAGCCTGAAGCTGAACCCCTGACTGAACTATCAGGCTCTGTGGTCATTCCTTTGGCTTAGGGAAAGGAAGCAGTCCCTGAAATTCACCATTTCCACCTGTGAAATCTGATTAACTTAAGTTTGCAAAAATTTCTGAATTCAGCAATATTTGTCTGACACACGACTCAGCAAACATGCAGTGACTTCTCCTGAGGCTGCTCTACAGCCTGGAAGGGTTCCAAGTGAGCTGGTAGTTTCAGCGCTTTAAGTCACAGCAGTACTAAGCACCTCAAAATGTTAATTTTTCTTTTTTTTTTTTTATTTTTTTTAATGGAAGAGTTATTTAGGAAATGCTTCCATTTCCCCTGGAACCACTCACAGTAAGATCATCTCAGAGCACATGGTATAAGCACTTCCCTCAGATGTTCTTGGAGAAAGTTCTTGATTTCTTAAAAATCTACCATCTGTAATGACGCACTAACAACAGTATTTTTCCTTTAGCTAGAATAGGAAGATGAAAAGAATAATTTCTAAATATTATCAATCAGATTGATTGATAAAAGCTAATTGTTTTGGAGGAACAGAATGCCAGATCTTCCATACAACACTCCTGGTCTTCAAAAGTCATATTTTGTTATTAGCACGATTTCCCCAGAACTTCTTAAGATTTAATTGTTGGGATGGTTATTTTGGATGAAACTATTCACAGAACCAGGAGGTTAATTTTATACGACCACACTACCAGTTTTCTGAGGATAAATATGCTTTGCTCAAGATATTTTTTTCTGATTCTTGCCACTCTCCACTAAGTAGCTGCTGGCATAAATCTCCAAAGAGCATCTGAATGTTTTAGCTTAAAGAATATTGATGACTACGATTTATATAGTAAATGTTACCCTTGTATCAAAACAGGATATTGCTCTTTCCAAATTTTATGTGAAAAGTGTTATCTTTGTTTTCCAAACTGATTAAAAATAACTGGATAAATCTGTTGCACATGTGCTGTAAAGAATGAAAAAATTAACTCGGGATTTGAGAGAGTATAGAAGAAATCATTTCACCATCATTAACAGTCCAGGAGAGACTCAAGGCTTGCTACCAGAAATTAGTGATAGGAAAAACGGTTAAAAAATCTATTCCAAAGGGTGTCTTACTAGTTTTTTTCTTTTTATTAAATGTTGCTATAGCCTTAAATTTGCCCCTTCATAACACCTCTTCTCCCTTGCCACCCCCTTGGCTCCACAGAGCTGAGCCCTGAGCTGCTTTGGTAGGAATTATGCATTTTCCCAACTGCTGTTGCTGACATGACAAGAAACATTGTCAACAACTCTCCAAAACATAAAACTTGCTGCCTATGACTGCTGCTTTTGCAATTTCTTCTATTTTGCTTAAATGGAGACTGATGCAAGCACAGGGTATTTTGTTACCCAGATGCTGAAGAACAGCTGCTTGCATTTTCTCACTAAATGTTATGTCTAACTGAAGGGCCCTGGTGCCTCATGCCCTGGAGCTGGGGACACACTGCCGACCACAGCCAGGGACTGAGTGTGGGCAGTGCTGGAAGTGGGGACCTCAGTGGGCAGCAGTCCCAGAGCAGGTCAGGGTACAGAGGGTCCTGTGGACAGGGGGAGTCCTGAAATGGTGCTGTGGGACTGGCACCGGTGCTCAGAGGGCATGCAGCAAACTGGCAGGTCTATGCCTGCAAGCATATACATGGAGTCAGTGGCAACAGAAATTAAAATAAGAATCAAGTGTGCTGCGCAGGACCCTGATACCCATGCACTCCTGTATGTGCCAAGCCCACATTGCTTGTCAGAGGGACCCCCATCACAGCCACACACGGCCAGGCTGGCTGCCTGGGAATCCGAGGCAGCACTTCAGGCCTTCCTCTGGCCTCAGAGAAGCCTTGGGAACATAAAAGACCCAAATATTTCACCAGTGGTTATGTCCAAAGGCTACATTTGCAGATCTTTCCGGGTTTTTTTGTCTTTTTATTCATATACCAGTCCAGCTTCTTCTGAAGAGGGATGGAAAGAACCACACTCCCATATTACTCCTGACATCCCTTCCAACTCTATGTCACCAACAAAAATTAAATCTGCTCTTAAAATCATTACCCCTTGTTCTGTTACAACAAGCCCTGGTACAAGTCGCTTTTCAGCTCTATTGTAGGTCCCCCTAGTTGATGGAAGGCTGCTGTAAAGTCTCCCCAGAGCCTTTTCTTCTCTGGGCTAAACAGCCCCTACTCTCTCAGCCTGGTGCTGGTGCCCCAACTCTCACAGCAGAGGTGCTCCAGCCCTCTGATCATCTCAGTGGCTTTTTTCTGAGTCACTCCAACAGGTCCATGGGCTCAACATGGTCCATGCTGAGCACACCCAGACCAGATGCAGCACTCCAGGTGGGATCTCACCTGACTAGAGGGGCAGAAACACCTCCCTCACCCTGCTGGTCACACCGCTTTGGATGCAGCCCAGGATATAACTGGCTTCCTGGGCTGCGAGTGCACATTTCCAACTCACATTCAGTTTTTCATCCAACAGCGCCCCCAAGTTCTTCTTGGCAGGGCTGCTCTCAATCCCTTCATCTGTCAGCATGTAGTGATACTGGGCACTGCCCTGACCCATGTGCAGCACCCTGCACTCGCCCATGGTGAACATCATGAGGTTCACACAGTCCCACCCCTCAAGGCTTTCAAGCTCCCTCTGGGTGGCATCCTTCCTTTCAGGTGAGCAAACTGCACCACTCAGCTTGGGTGTCATCTGCAAAGCAGCTGAGGGTGCACTCAGTTCCACTGTCTGTGGTACTGATGAAGATATTAAATAGCACTGGTCCCAATATAAATAGGTCTACTAGGATACACACTGGCTCTTTGTATGTGAATACCAGTAAATGATGGAGTGCTGTTACAAAAACAAGCAACCTAATACTCAGGAATGGAGACCGAGGTTTGAATCCATCTCTACTCATTTAGCATGAGGGTGTTACGATGACTAATGGGAAAGGGAGGCATACTTACACTTCACTCAGCAAAGCATGGTCACTGGCAGTCGTGGAGAAGTGCTGCTCGAGGATAGACACGGTTCCCGTGAGCGCCACGTGGCCACAGCCACAAAACAACGCTACCCCCGAGAAGCAGAGAATGGTTGCCACGAGCGAAGCATATGGCACTCCTCCTAGGCACTTAATGCAACATTCAAAGCAACCTAAGCAGAAGAGAGAAAGCAAAAGAAACGTCATGAGCAAAAAGCAAATTATGAGGAGAAGAATATTTGTCCTCCACTTGGTAAAAGCCACAGGGAATAAAAGGCCCAGGCATTGACATGCTAAGCAAAAAAATCTATAGGTGGTACAAGACAGCATCACCCTCTAAAGCAGTGACCTACAGATCTGTTGGTATGGACTCAAAGCCCAGAAAGTGGGCTGAGTGCTCCTGTCTTTACAGGATCAAGAGATCGATGGGACAGCCTATGAAATGGAAAAAGCAAAAAAATCACTGTCTAAAGTGATCCATTGCAATTCAGCTACTCATCCAGAGCTCACCATCTTTCAGCTTTACTAATGGCAGGAGCACCAGCTATGATGGCAACACTCGGGGAGCCAGAGAGGCAAATATTCAAGACAATGAAGCCTTTTGGAAAAGCAGGAGATAATTTGCACTTTCATTGGAAGATGAATACATTTAGGTCCATAAAACTTAACTATCCCACCATCTCCCAGGCCTCCCAAGTTATCTTTTTATATAAATCCACATGAGGTTATAGAGGAAAAATTGAATGGGGTCCAAAGAGTAACAATTTTTGTCGAGGGCAGCTGTATGAAACTGCACTGCACGTAGGCAATACATTTCCAGCTTTTTATAGGATACCCTGGATTTACAGTGATCCCTGAATAGAGTTTGCAGTAGCATGATCAACTGAAATGCATTGTTTAACTTGTCTGAGTTAACAAAACACCCCCCTAGAGCTGCTATTTGTATGAACACTGTAATAAGGAGGTTGCAGCTGAACTGCCAGGTTCCTTCCAACTGCGTGGCCTGAAAACCCATCTGCTTACAGAGCTGGGAAATGTAAATCGGAAACAAACACAGCTTTTAACTGCGCTATAATGGTAATGGCAATCCATACCAATTCATTACTTCAGGGTGATGGCATTAAGCTGTCTCCATTAATGTGCATTTCATACAACTGCGCAAAGCACAAGCCATTAAGACAACGCTTAATGGAGCGGCCAGCGTCGCAGGACAGCCACTGCTGCTACGGCAAGGCGCTACATGGACAAAGCATCTGAAGGCAAGGAGACAGCTGGCAAATGAGGACATCACATCTTCCCACCCAAAAATTTCCTCACAAAGATCAGCAAGTCTCCAGCCACCACATGAAGCAAGTTTATTTTTACCCCCCTCCCATTCCCACTAATGAATGAGTTGCAGAGCAGGCACTTCCGTGAGACACTGGGGAATAATCTGCATCCGATAATTGAAAGATTTCCCATTTCATAAGAGAGAAACTCTTCTTTTAGAGAGTCACAGCAAATGCCCTAGTCAAGCTTAAGCAGCTATCACCATCAAAATTACTTACAAAACACCACTTCACTAACTGCAGACAAGATCTAATTGTATAGAAACAAGGCTGGGAAGGTTTTATAGTCTAGTCCACAGCTGGAGTCCACTCAGTAGGAACTATCTTCATGACAAAAATACTGCCAAATGAAAAACACTGCAGCTCAGCAGTGACAGGCCAAACAAAATCCAAATGCACACTATCAGAGGAAATCGTCTCTGGGTTTCATTTTATCACAGAGGTTCAGAGCTGAGTTCAGACAACAAACCTTGCAGAGCAATCCTCTGCTTTGGGGAATTTGCCTGAGAACAGCTCACACGCAAGAGCAGCCATACACGTGAGGCTGGCTCGCCTCCGCAGCATCTGCTCCCAGGTCAGGTCCAAACCTCCCAGAGTTAATCCAAGAAATGCATGCACCTGGTGCAGGATTAGCCATGAAAGATTATCCAAAAGTAACCATGCTCTGACCCAGCAGACAACACACGTGTGGTCACAGCCCAGCACAAAACCACCTTTTGAGCCATGCTCCAAAAGCAGGAGACCCAACACCTCATCATTGCTTAGTGTGGAGAGACTGATGACCTAAATTGTGCTGATCCCACAGACTGCTTTGCAGAAGGATCCTATCAAAGACAGGAAATAAAAACAGCTGGAAACAAAACCAAGAGACTGACAAGATCCAAAAGAAAAGCTGTTGGTTTCAAAAAACGGGAGCAGCCTAACAAAACTAAAGACTGGTTTAGACCCAGGACTGATGTTTAATACCCCACACCTCCAAGCCAGTTTTCCAGGCCACTGGCATAACATTTGCCCTGAGGAGTTTGTTGGATCACTTACCCAAACGCATGACAGTTTCTACCACTAATCCACAGACCCTTGAACACAAGGCAACAGTGGCAGACCCCCTCTCACCTCTCTAGCAGCTGGCAGATGCACAGACTATCTTTGTGGCCTTACTCTTTGTCTTCCTCTGCAGTCAAAGTAAAAAAGCATCACAGAATTTGGGTGGCCTTCATCTTCTCAGTGCAGAGCAAAGCCAAGGGACACCCCCAGAGGTGTCTAAAGCAACCACATTATTTTGAGCAGAGAGAACTGTCCAAATGTGAAACTGCAGGAACTACTCACCTTGACCCTAAGACTAAAGCAGGAATGAGAGTCTTTGATACACCTGGAAACAGCACACAGCCAGCTTGCAAGCACATGAAGCATCCCAAACCAACAGGTTTCCAAGAGACAGCATCCATCCATCCATAGTCATTCTGCACCCAAATTGACAGCAGAACTTCACAGCCTCCTGCCAGAAGGTAACTAACTGCAGGATACAACCTCATTGCAGTGCTGGGGCTGCCAGACCTCCCTCCCAGATCCCACTGTGAACACTCTTTATCAGCAGATTAAAGCCATGCCTAGCCTGAGCAATATGGCCAATTTTATAATTTTTACACAAGCCTAAAACAGTACTGCTAAGAGCAGCTTTCAAAACCAGCTACAATCTGAAGCTCATCAAGAACTAAGATATGCTTACCAAACTTCCCACAGAAGCACTGAAGCAAAGCAGAGATTTCTGAAAACAATCAGAAAGCTTTCCAGGAAACCTTTATGTTCTCTCTTTGTAACTCAAAGTCAGCAACTATCTTCACGCAGTGCAACTGAAACCCCAGGAAAATGTTTACCTAGTTCATGTTCACAAAATAAC
The DNA here is from genome assembly GCF_971803275.1 of Cyanistes caeruleus. Classification (NCBI taxonomy): domain Eukaryota; kingdom Metazoa; phylum Chordata; class Aves; order Passeriformes; family Paridae; genus Cyanistes; species Cyanistes caeruleus. The sequence continues at coordinate 18,180,498 of NC_141703.1, read as the reverse complement.
TTGCTAACACTCTGATGACAACTGCAGGCTGAAGGCCTGTGAACTCAAGCCAACAAAAATAAGTAGTATTAAAATGAGTTCACCTCCAATTTTCTGCTAGTTTTTACTTTCCATATGTCCAAAACACTGAACTGTTCAGCTCTATATCCACTTCCAATGAAACAGTGTAGAACGATTTAAATATGAAACTGTACAGCGCAAACACACATCACTGCATCTTCCCTTTCAATGGCCATTTTGTGCAAGGCATCACTAGAACCTTTTGTGCAACTCAGCAGAATAAAAACATTTTTTGTCCTCAGGCTGGCGAGCAGCAGTTGCCATGGAGGCAGGTTAATAACAGCCCAATGATTTGCCCAGAGCTGCCTGTGATCTTGGCTACAGATTTAACACACTCTCAGAAGGAGGCCAGCTAAAACAAAGACTGAGATTATTCTCTAGGGAACGAATGCTATTAAACACACACACACACAAATATTCCTGCTAAAGGACAAAAATAAAGAGAAGAGAAAGAAACAGGAACCGGCTATTCTTTTAATCTCCTGGAAGCTATCAGTCACAGGAAATTGGTAAAGGATGAACCTACATATGTACATAAATCAGCAATTGGTTGCTTAATGTATGATAAACAATTATACAATCTACTCAGCAGTGTACAGCCTACTGTATATATGCAGGGGCTTAGCCATTCAATTTCCCATGCCAAATGGTGATTGTGTGGCTAAACCTCCTTTGGTACTTTAAGTACAGCTTTAAGATTTAAACTCAGAATGGCAAGGTAATATAGAATTAATGGAAAATGGTCTTACAATAAAAAAAAAAAAGAAAAAGAGGCAGTTCTCACACACTACCTCATCCTACTAAGGTCAAATCTGTGTTTTGGAAATGATGAAAGACAATGCAATAGGCTCAGATAGCTTCCTTGAGTATTCCTAGGGCTTGCTCTAGGAAGATCAGACACCAGTTCTTGAAGCCTAGACTTGAAAAGCTGAGACAGGCTGATGTTCACAAAGCCATCCATCAAAGCAAAGCATGGAAAACATGATGTAAAGGAGGAATATCCACACCTCCTGGACAGAAAACCAGCCTATTGTCTAATATTCCAAACACCTCCTAGCTTGAACTAGTGTCTCAAGGCATCTCAGGTTCTAACCACTAGCCCATAGTCAAGGTCACTATGGAACAAAAAACCAAGGAACCAAGAAAACCTGGAAGGAGCTTTGATAAGCTTTCCACTTCAGGGAGCTAGTGTCTGTCTTTGAGCTAGTTCCCACTTTCTTTTCCTTAGAAGTTTGGTTTCTTCCCCTCCCATGAAAGATAAAGCAATGGGCATAATTTTCTCCTCACCACTCACTTCCTGTACCTGTGTAACACATTTTAAGAAATGCTGGCCTGTCAGACACCAGTCCAGCTAGCACAGGGCAGAAATTGCACATCATGTTCTACCACAGAACCACAATCTCTGTTGGCTTCAGCACCACAGCTCAGAGAGTACATGGGGAGGAACTGTTTTAAGAGAAGGAAGGTTGCAAGAAATCCAAGGGGGAAAAAAGCACTAAATAACACCTTAAGTGAAAGCACTATATAACATCTTAAGTGAAGCCATCACATGTAAATTAGGCTCATTACTACACATCCACAGGAGCCTAACCTTGGTACCATTACTCCCAATTCACAAATAAATGTAAGAGGACAACTCAGTGCTTGACATTCACCTCCTGCTTCCCCAGTACTGAAGATTACCCAATACCAAGCATGAATAATACCCTTGGAGGCCTAAATCACCATGGAATTTTGTCAGAAAATGAAAGCAATTGCCAGTTTTACTGTCTGCCACCCACCATATTTTTGAAAATTTCCATTCTGAATGGCTTATGCATGCTAGAATTTACATTTTCTTACCTGCTGCATGATTGGCAGCCACAGGAGAAGCACTGAGGGATGTGGGAACAGGCTAATACCTCAGAAGCAAAATTGGAATTTACCTTTCTTCTCTGCATGAGATTAAGCCAGAAACTGCAATAAGGTAACTCCTCACATCTGTCACCCACACCTGCAGCCAAGGGTCAGTAGCAATAACACAATAAAATATTTAACCTTACGTGCATAAGTTTAAAGCCTGTGACAAATTTCTCTCCACACTTTAGTAAGGGACTAAAATAAAAAGGCTCTGCATTAAATCACATGGAAGTCTTTGTTCAAGCTCTAGCCTTACCCATTCCTGCTCATCTTAAATTTTGCTGATTTACAAAACAAAGCTAAACTGCTATTACTACTTAGAATAAATGCTCACTCACCACACACTTCTGGATTAACATTAAACAGACTAAATAAGTGATGAACTCAAATAGAGAAAATCCTTTCTTCTCCTCCCACAAAACTCTTAAGGCTCTTCCACAGAAAACTTCCTTTCAAGTTCAGTATTTCCTAAATTGCCTTTTTGTCCTACACAAATAAGAAGTCGCTGAAATTAACTTATACTGAAAATTAACTCATGAAAGCCAGAAAACTTAATGCAAATGCACTTTAGTCTAGCCAGATTGATAATCTCCCCACTGTACTTGCATTCTCCTCTTCCAGGGTTGTTAATCAATAACTCCTTCCTGGCCAGCAGAGTCCCTGTGATGGAGGGGACACGACCTTGGAGAACACTGCCCCATCAGGGCTGCCACAAAGGATCAGACCTGAAATGCAGCAAGACCACCTCTGTTATCCTTCCAAGTGGCCAGCACAAGATCCTTCTTTCAAGTAAAAACCTGTGAGATCTGGAGTAGTCTGATCCGTCCAGCAAACCTCACTCCACCCTTTACTATTTAAGAGCTACCTGAAGAACAAGTAGCTCCTTTCTGAAAGTCATCAGCTATAATTTAACTTCCCCAGTTATTCTTGCTACAGATACAAGATATCTGGTTTCAGCACTGTTGTACAGCTAGTCCCTGCTTCAGAGAAGGTATTTATTCTCTGTTATGAGTTAGATGCTTCCATATTCTTGCATAGAAGAGAATTAAAAGTCTTTGCTCACAACTCCTGTGCTGGAAAGCAACACAGAGAAAGTAGGAGAACTGGTGCACATGAAGAACAAAAATCTCACAGCCTGGAGGAAATATTAGCAGAACCTTCTTCAAATCCACAAAGCACCAAGTATCTCTGTGGTACTGTATGTGTAATGATAATAAGTGGCTCCTGAATTTGTCTGCAAAAATACAGTAAGCACAGGTTTAAAATCACTTTCTTTTTCATACATGATTAACAAAAAAACCCACAAACAAGCAAGCAAGCAAACAAAAAAGCCCAAACAAACCAAGCAGCCTTTCAGAAGTTCATCCACAGCAAAAACTATTTTTTTTTTTCTCTCACTAAAGAAAAATTTATGTTCAAATTGGAGAAAAGGCTGTTTTACCAAGGCAAGATTTGTTTCTTCTGGATGGTGTTAAATGATACAGAGAAGACTCTAAGAATAGAGAGCAGTAGTCATAACCCTCTTTTCTTTTCCTCCAAATCTCTTCCTCCCAAATCAGCAGCTCTTATAGGAAAAAATTACACTCCTGTTGCAGGAACCAAACCTGTTTCATGCAAAGACAGATGATCTGAATGTATTTTTACATGCCTTATCTAGTTTAACTTCTTCAAATTTAATGAAATACACTCACTTCCCATCTGTATCATTCCAACCTCTGCAAGGCTCATTAAGCTCACAGGTGTTCTGAAGTCATCTTCATCAGACAGTGAAATCTACAGAATAGGAATCACTACATCCATTCCTATTGCAAGTGCCCATCCCAAGTGTTTGTTGTATGAGAGAAAGGAGTCAGACCTGCACAGGCAGAATGCCCCATGAGATGGTGGGATGAGAGAATTGCTCTTGTCCAGCTTTATTGCTTTTGGACAAAGGTCAGACAGAACTTCGTTTTAATTCATGTCTTCTCTGTTTTACTTTTGGCCTATGAAACACTGGAATCCATAGCAGAAGAAAAATACCTAATTTATACTTTGGAAAAGGCCTTACTTCAAACTGGCTTCAACGGGAATTCTTGAGGAGTGATATTTCCTAGCTCTAAGCTACTTCTGCAGGAAAAAAATTAAGCTGGTGATTTAAAAAGAGACTTCTCACATAAGGGACAGATCAGGCATTATTGATATAAGCTTTGGCGTTATTTCTCCTGGAGACTTGTTCTAGTATTTACTATCCAAAATAACACTTGGGATTCAGTGCAGCCTGAGCATGTGGAAATGTTCATTGGCATGCAGAGCTCAAAGCTCAAACACATTGTACCAGCAAGGGCAGCTGCTGATCCAAACTGGGGCTGTAACTCCCAGCTGAAACATCAACAACTCACTGCTCAACAGGCCTGAAGACCCTCCTTCCTTTCTGCCCTTGCCCTGGCCTCCCTTCCCTTGTTTCCCTTATTTTTTCCTTCTTGAAGAAACACTCAGGAGGGTCAACATGAAGGGAACTGCTGCTTCAATAGGTGCCAGCCCAAGCAATAATTTTGAACAAACTCAAGGTAGAAAGGTAAAAGAGATGAAGCAATGGGCAAACTGCCAAAGATATCCAAATGGCTGGAGGTCTAGACAAGCTCAGTGTGGAAATACAAAGGCATATAAGCATTTCAGTTCCATGGATGACTTCCACAGCTCTGTGAAAATCTGTAGGGACATGTGAGTTTCCTTGATCCAACCATCCTCCAGACCCACCTGTATCTTGGCTGACATGATTTTGAAAGCTGACTTTTACTTTAATCAAAGGTGAATATCTTACCTGGAAGACTGGAGTTGAAACTCTTAGCTCCACCTTTCTGCCAGCTGTAACTCACCTCACCCTCCACCAGCCTTCAGCACACAGCAGGAGAGCAAGACTTTTGCCACACTGGATTTCAGCCACTGCTATCCACCGCTTCCCCAGTTGACTCCTCCCTAAGCTATAAAGAAGCAAACAAGAAACACAACCTCTCTCTCCCTAGAGCTGAAAACAGGGCCAAAACCTGTGTGTTTATGTGTGCATGTATTCCAGCCTGGCAGATCTCAGACTCAGAGGTAAATTCTCAATTTAGGAGATACGTGAAGATGCAAAGATCTTCCCAGACATTTACCCAGCTATGGAACAAGAGGAGTAATAAGAAAACATAACTGTAACTGGAGAAGTCCTTTGCCCTGAAACAGCTTTCATGCAATTATTTCCCCAGCTTAATCCTCACCACATAATTTCTAAAACTTGAGCTTGTTTCAGCAAAGGAGCAGGAAGGCTGTTTCAGTGAGATACTCCACATTCACATGCCCTTATGTTGAAACACCTCCCAGCATCTGGGGGAAGCAACTTTCAATAAAAAAAAGAAAAGAAAAAAAAAAAGAAAAAAGATTCCTATAAAGCAAACAACACCCACCTGACCTGGAATAGTGCCTACAGCTAAGCTCATGTTAAACAACTTCTAGAGAAAAAGATGGTACTTTGCTTTCTGGGAAAAAAAAAAAAAAATAGCATTTTGAAAGGCTCATTAAACCTGCAGGTGTTCTGGGGATGTCTTGGCTCCAGCACTGCAGTGAATCTCCCACACTGACTTTTCCCTTGTTGCTCAAGAGCTGGATTCAAGCTTAAATTAGGGAAGTGAGATCATGCTGTATGTGGAGACCCTGGGAGAAGAGGCAGATGCTATGAGGACTGCCACAGGGATGCTCTCATAGTGATGCCCATTGGGACTCTGGCAGAGGAGACAAAGGCACCCAAAAAAATCCTGTGATTTGTCAAAGGAGCAGAGAGGTTATCTCAGCACAGCAGCCAATGCCATCCAGCAGTGGGGGGCTGTAGGCCAGAGCTGAAGGGAGGCATCTTATAGCAAGGATTTGGGCTGGGACTGAAGTGATATCTCCCCTCCAAGCTAAGGGACAAGAGCAAAGACCAACATTTTCACAGTGGCTAATCCATCATTGTCAGGTTGGTTTTACTCAAGACCTGCTCAGAGAGGTTTCACTGTTGCCTAAAAGACTTTTAATTTCTTTAAGTGCAGCCATTTAAAACATCTTCCCTTGAACTGGTATTTCTGGGTTCTGGTGGTTTTTCACTCCATCAACAGGAACCCTTTAATCCTCAACTCCTTCATGACAGGATATTTACCTACATGATAGTTCAGAAAGATTCTCAAGGCAGTCTGAAAAGGGTTCAGCTGCCTAAACAAGGGTTTCTAGCACCATTTTAGGTGCCAGACTCCCAGCTGCTGTAACAGAAGGCTGTGCATCTCCGTGTCCTGGCTCATCTGTGCCAGCACATATGGACATGTCTCATCACTGGGGAAGCTGAAGGGGCCCAAGACCCTGATAACCAAGGGTCTAGCCTGCTCCTTCCATGTCCTTCACAGCCCAGGGAGGCAGTATTCATAATCCAGCACTACTTCCTGAAGCATTTCTTTTGTGTGTAAAATACCCCATGTGCACTAAACGTGAAGTTTGGAAATGTCTTCTGGCAGCCCCAAACCTGTCACCCAAGTAACCTGGCATAAAATATGGTCAAAATGAATATTGATATGGAAGAGAGAGAGATCATAATTTGTGACCTAAGTATTTGGGGGGAAAAGATATTTGAAATACATAAACATTTGAATCCTAAAGTACAAGAGAAGGAAAATACAATGGAAAGGGGAAGGATGAGGCAGCAAGCTTTGGTGCATATTTCCCTGCATTGCTATTAAAGTCTCTGATGCGGAGGCAGGCGTCTCCAGCAAACAAGCTGTCAAGCAGGCTTCAGTCACTCAGCTCTGAGAAAAGAGAAGAGGATTCTAGATAGAGCTAGCTGCAAAAGCTGTCTCTGAGCATATACATCCCTTTCTGTGCTATCCATCAATCAGACTGGAATTTTCTGATGTGATCAATCATAGGCTTGATTTCAGGTACCTTTCTGAGATGCTTCAAAACTCAATTCCACCACAGACCCTTAAAATAAAGCTTCACAAAAACTAAATCGGATCTTGAGGTCTCAAGCCAGATATCAAAAGGACAGGCATGTGGAATCACCAAACCATTTTTACAGCATCACCTGGTATCTTCCTCTAAACTCTGACATATACACTTAGTGCTTCAAGCAAGTGAAAAATGCAAACCAAACCACAGAATATTGTCTAGGAAGCATATTGTAGGATACCAGTGAGTCAGATGTGCTGTCACTGCTTTAGTGTCATTTCTGCATTTGTGGCTGATGAGTCTGGTAGATTCATCTGCATAAATCCCCATACTATTTCATCTCATCCGTAAACAGTTTAGAAGCAATTGGGAGCACAGTTAAAAGGAAGCTGTCCCTCACAACACCCATTATTGTCTTTCAAGCATTAACAAGAAAATTGAAATTTATGTCAAGTATTCATATAAAAGAAGTAGACTCCTTACAGCCTTAACAAACAAAACAAGAAAAACAGAGGAACGTTTATCTTAAATTGTTAGGACTACTGCAAAGCATTAAGTTTATGCTACTACCATTTCTGAACTCTTAATTTCCCTTTCACCCAGCCCTTTATTTACCTTGAATCCCCAAAGGACTAATATTGCCTCTCAATGCTGGCACATGATGGTACCGGTGTGGCCTTGAACTCCTGTACATCCAGTGGTACCTGCCAATTTCCATTTCTGGTCTGGTGATCACTGCCAATTTTAGGTGGTAAAAAGTCAGTGTCACCAGTAAGTTTTAGTTCAGTACTTTCAGTCATTTTATTTTAAAAACAAGAGCCCAAAAAACACACTGTAGTTTCAGAAGTGAAATAACATAACCTTACAGACTAAAGGAAGAGATTAGGAGGGATGATCAACAGGGAAATGCTCACACAGGTGTTAAGAAAGGTTGAATAGCTGAAACTCCATCTAGGATTTGAGTTAAAACACATAAAGAAGGGCTCTCTATTCTTACCCCCACCCACTCTCATGTGTCACTCTCTTTGTCCATGACAAAAAGCTCTGCTCCAGAAGTAAAGGAAGGTAAAGTCATGGAAAATCATGTTACCTGTTTTTTAAAAAGTCTCTAATGCTGTCAAAGAAAAAAGTTATTGCTTTATGTCAAGGTAGGGCAAACACAAAGGTTTGCTCTGATATTTTCTTACATTAAAAAATAAGTTTGTGGGCTTTATTTCACCTAAGCTCTGCTCGCATCCAAAAATCTGGACCAAGTGTGTTAAAAACAATTTGTTCCAGGTTCATGGCCAAGAAGAGCAGTTCTGCTTCTCCTTGTCTTTTCAGAGGAAGCCCAGCAACAAGACCTCACATGCAGTAACTCACCTCACCCGCTCACACACTCATTGCACACTCATTGCCATAGGGTTTCTGTGTCTCTGAAAGAGGCAGGAAACAGCAAACTGCTTTTGAGCCTACATGTCCCCCCATTGGTACCACTATGGCCTTGTCAAAGCTGTCAGGGTGAGACTGACAGACCTTTATTCAAAATGCACCAGAGTCCCCCTCTGCAGTGGGGAATTTCTAAATGAGAAACCATCATTTCTGGCTGAAACAAATCCAATTCAGCAGCATTTGGGCACGTGGAGAAAGTGAAGGTTGTGAGAATGAAAACCTCATCTACTGTAGACTAGATTAGAGACAAATTTCAGGGGGCTGGAGAAGTAGAAATGCCATAAATTTATAGTCTATGAGGGGCTCAGAAGGGCCTGCACCTAGTACCTTTCATGTGGTTTTGCAGCTTGTGCAATGAGGAGTTTGGCACAGCCACATTAGCATACGTCAAGAAGAGAAAAAACTCTTGGCCTTGAATCCAAATGCTGGATCTAGAGATTTAAACCAAGAATTTGTTTGTCTTCTTTATCAGCAAACGAACTCCAATACTAAGAGTCTTTTGGGTTTTGTACATAAATTTAGCATCAATGGCTCTCTAAAGCATACTTTGTGACTTGGTAATTTTCCCCTCTGCATCTCACACACAAACCAGCAAGCAGGTATCAGTAAATCTTCCACAGAATACATTATTCTGTATTGTATGGCTCAGTCTTCCTCTTAGGAAAGACAAGTTACACATCTTATGAGCATAACAAAATACAAAATGTGTTGAAAGTACTGTTCTAAAATGACTGCACACTCTCAGGATGATATCATCTCCTTCTTCTCAGAGAGGAACAATCCTGCTTGGAAGATCACAAGGAATGCCATAATAAATGAATCGGATACAAAATGGAAAACAATATTCTTCACTAGTACTGCATACCTCCTCTTCCTTGCCTCCCCAAAGTCTGCTCCCTGCCTTTTTGAGGATACTTACTGGACACTTGTAACAGATTCAGATTTTTACTTTTATTAATGAAAATTAAAAATAGCCAGCTGCAAAGACTTCCAGAAAGAAGAGAATTATTCCTTTGCACTGCAGCAGCATCTAAACCAAACCTTCGACATCAAGAAGATTTTATCCTACTAGCTTGAACCCAGAGTTTGAGATTTCTCCTGCAATGGCAACAAAAATCACTTGTTCAGAGCAGCAGAGCAGGCAGCTCCTTCTCTCTCTTAGCCTAGAGGAATGCTGGTGAAATCACCTGTCTGCTGCAGTAGAAACATCAAACCCTGAAACACGGAGACATGTAAACTTTGTAGCATCATAAGTAAAAAGATTCTATGGAGTTGGTTTCTTTAATTAGCAATTTCTGGTTTTGCAGTAACAGGGCTCCTTTCATTAGGAGGCAGTTCAAACTCCATAAGGAATTTCAGTTTTTCCACTGCTCTGCAAAGAGCCACTTAGCAATGGCTCCTTGGTAGCCCTTAGTGCATGCCCGGCACGACTTCTGAAGCTGAAGAGTATCTCTGGGTGACTTTGCTGGGACCCACTCATGTAAAATCAACACCAGGTCAAAAACTCTCCAGGCTCCAGTGGCATAACAACTACTGCACACAGTCCATATGCATTGGAATTTAACTGTACCCTGAATAGCTGGGAAAGGAAACAGGCTTCAGGGCTTCTTTACCTTTTGCTTTTTGAGTAACTACCTGCAGCAACTGCATTCCCTGGTCTAGGTTACAATACCCTCCCACCCACAGCCAAGCTCCACAGCTTGAGGCCTCCTGTCAGAACCAGGCTGTCCTCAATCCTGCAAAGACACAGCAGCTACAGAACTGTCAGTGTTTTCATGTCACGCCACACAGGCACACGGATGGCGACTGTGGTGTTCAATATTCACTGGGATGAATCATCTTGCATGCCTGTAATCAAATTCACAGTGCTCAACATCCTCATGCTTGCTGCCTTTATCATATGGTTTTGGAGGAAACATGGTGTTGATATTCATCTGTCTCAACTGATGAAGCAGTCCACAGCAGCAAAGAGAGGGTGTTTGGTCACTGATGGTTTGGTGATGAATACTGGACAAGGAGCAAGGCTGGGCAGAAAACGGGGAAGGGTCAGAGTAACTAAAGGAGACCCTCCCCCCATCTTTGCCCCCTTTGCTTCTGCTGCAAAATCCATTGTGCGCGTACAGTGCCATCTGGGTTTCCCCCACCCCCCGTTACCATATCCCATGGCACATATGTCTAGGTTTTCTGCTTTCACGAGGTTGTTCAGACCAGTATGAGTACATTCTCTGAGTATTTTTCAACCCCCTCCTACTTAGAAACCAAATCCTATTCATTAAAACCTAAATCACTAAGCCTGCCAAATTATTATCCCTAGAATATCGCGTGTCCCAGATTCTCCCAGGGCTGGACCTCTCTTCCTACAGTCGTATTCTTCAGGGACTTAGACTTACAGCAGTTATTGTTGTCAGTGGATCTGAAACATCAATCAACTGCTTTAAACTGGAAAAAATATGCAGCATACTAAAAATCTTTGAATGGCTTGACAGCTCTGATACCACTGTGTGAGCCTAACATTAGGTGGGTACCTTTGAAATTTTGGTTGATGATCATAACACATATTTTAAAAAATACTTTTTTTTTTCCAATTTGTTGTAATGAAAAATACATCTGTGATGCATCAAAATGTCATAAACTCACTGTGTAAAAATAACCTTACTAGAAGTGAAATAAACTGCATGACAATCCATTCCTTTCTCACACCACGCTTTACAGCTTCATTTAAACACAACTGTACAACTGTGTGCAATAGTGTAAGAGAAGCAAAGTATTTTCTTTCTATTTTTTACTAGCATATACTTGACTACTTAGAGCTTAAAAGCTGAAACATGGCTTCATATACCATAAGAATAATAAAGCTCACAACAATTACTGAGCACAAGATCTTCTTTTATCAAGAGAACATAAGCAGGGAAGAGCCAATTAAAAGGGACCTTTGGTACAGCTGCTCAAACTGGTCTTCATTATTCCTCAGCACAGCATAAGCAGTTTGAACATCATATGTATTTATATAAGGAACCTAAACCCTGGTATTGTGGCTTTCTTCCATCTTGTAATTGGTGAATTCACCATGGTCACCCACAGTTGGGGTTTATTTTCTTTTTTTTCATTTTGCAGCTTGGTAGCGTTTCTTACAGTTAAATGAAAAGGGAAACTTCTTGTCTCTGTTAATGTGTATCAGGATCTATATCCTTCACTGCTGATGCAAAACGGCATTTCGTTTTTCTTATTTATTCCACCTCAGTAAATCTGCCTGCCCAGTCCTCACATTTTGATTTAATTTAATGCCTGCAAGATAAACCCTGTCATTTATAATAATTTGTAAACCTTCATCTTTAAAATGCATCCAATCTGTCCTGCAGCCCTGCAAAGTATCTGTTAAACATTTTGCTTCAGCTTTCATGGTGTTCTCCTCTGATAAAGGCTGCTGATACACAGCATAAAGCTTACTTATTTCTTATCTCCATCAACATGAGGGTTGTTCCAATTCCAATTAAAAAAACTGGGGCAGCAGCCACTCATCTGGGTGCAGAGAAACAAATGTCAGATAAACACTGAATCCATCAGCTGGGTAGTATCGCTGCCTGAATCAGGCAGGGGATTAATGAAAATTATTAAAAGATAGAATGGAAATTCTATACAGTTTAGCAAACTTTAAAAAATCTAAATCATTTTCAACCATTTTCATTTATTCATCTGTGAATATTCATAAAGCACATTAGCTTGTGCAAATTGTCTCAGCTATACTGCAGTCCAAAATAGCTGGCTGTCCACATTTGCCACAGAGATGGGAAACACAAACCAATACCTTTGTGGCACCACTGCTCACATACGACTGCTTTAGGTGCTCAAACTGAAAACACACCTCTCTGTTCATGCCAAGTGCTCCAGCAGTATTGCTCACCAGGGTCCTCACAAGTATTGGGAGCCCTGTACAGAGACAGTATGTAGTCCTAGCCCAACTTCCTCCAAGTATTTATTCCACAAAACTGCAGCACATCATCAAGAAGGTCGTTGCATTGAAAACACACCCCAGAAACATGCAGTTTAAAATTCTGGTAAAGGGAAAATATCCTTTAGCTTAAAAGAATGATTTGCTATTAGTCAAATGCAGATAGTTTCCCCAGAACTTGGCAGTGAAAAGCATGCTGAGTGTGAACTTGAATACCCAAAGCAGAATGCTCATGATCTTCCCTTGCTCAGTCTTAGCAGTAGCAGCATCTACCAAACCCCTTCAGATGATGGTTTATCTCCTTAGGCTTTGCAATAAATTTCTAGAAGTAAGAGTTAAGAGACCCTGTCATAGGACTTCAACTGCTTCAATCTGTGGCAATTGCCTTGAAATCGCTGGATCTAGGGCATCTCATAAAGGATGGCCATTACCAAGTCCAGGTGGGATCCTAGAGGAAGAAGAAAATGTTGCAAGGCTGGCAAGCATGTGAGGCATAACAAGTAACAGATGTGGTCCATAGAGTAAATTAAGGGGTCTTCTTCTGTTCTATACCCCAAAATAAAGCAGCAGCATTTTCCTGCAAGTTTCATTACACAGAGAAAAATCCCATTTCCCTCCACAGGAGCTGCCGGGGAAAGACTGAAAAATTCTGACATTTGAGAGGTACCTGATGCCTGCTGAGCCCATCTGAAAACCCAACTGGACTCGACAGATTTAGGACTTTGGAAAATCTGCTCCTCAAAACCAAATATGTCTCTTCCATGATCACTTCACAGCAGTAACTTTGCAGGGGGATCTGGTCTATTTGTTTTGCTATAGAAATTAGGAGCAGGACTGTTTCAGCTTTCTGCATTTTAATTTACTGTGAAGCATATTGAGAATTTAAGTGAAGAGAAATACAGAGCATAATGTGAGAGACCATGTGTTATTTTCAGGAATCCTAGAACTGGCAAGAACAAAGCCTACAAGTGTTACACACATATACTTATGTAACAGATCCAAAGTACAAAATTATCATAGAAAAAATTAAGAAATTGTGGTAACATTGGGATAGGAGGCTCCCTGCTTGCATCTGATGAAAGCAACAGATCAACCACCTTGACTTGGAAGCAGATTTACTGTTCTACATGTTGTGCTTTCATCCTTGCCAAAACAAAAGGGAAGCCATAAACTCATCATAAACACACTCAGCAACACATTTTGTTTTGCGCAGCTGCTAATGCATACGGATAACTTTCTTTAGTGTTCATTGTAACATGAATTCCACTGCTTTAAAAGACGCTTGTCAATCAGAAGAAAGAATTTCTGGAATTTTTGAAGAATGATCTATCAATTCAAGGCCGTTTCATAGTCAGTCTGTTCAGGACATTTTGTACATTAATTACTCAAAAATCTGCAGTGAGGTGGGTTATTATCCACATACACTAATGGCTTTCAGAGTTTAATCTCTCATCAGTGGACCTCCTTTTGTGAAATCCCTAAGGGATTATGTAGTACTATGTCTAATCACTTGACAAATTTCATTTACTTGAAATTGAAGCTTGTTTTATATGAAGTGTGTAGCAGGAGTCAGATTCAAAGTAGGAAAACAAAATCAGTTACTGGACACTATCGGGATTTATCATGTTTACATCTGAACTGCTTAACAATCGATGAAAGAATTCTGCTTGGGGAAATGCATTAGTTGTTTATCAGCTGCTTAAGCCTATGAAATACTCAGATGGGATACTCAGGTTGCTTATAAACGATACACAACAGGTTAAAAAAATGTACCATGACTCAAGTAAAAAGCCAGTGGAAATTTAAATAATTTTGTTGCTGCTGTATCATTCAGCAACGAATAAAAACCCAACAAACTGCTATGATCCGTAGAGTAGCCTGCTACAGTGAAGAGGACTGGCTGTTTGACACAAATTATACAACACAGAAAGAAAATATCCCTTGTGAGTTGAATTTACGCTCTGAAGTTCAGCACTCCAGACCAAACAATCAACCTGTACAGCTGGGATGGATGAAGCACCTCTCTTTCAGTGCTGCCATCTCCCTATCACAGAACCATCACCATGGAATTGTTCTCTCCATTAAGCAAAAATTCTCAGAGATTTCTGAAATCTAATGTTGCAAAACTCGCTCCATTGTTGCCCCTTATCATAGTGCAGGCAGATAGCTACAAAAGTACAATTTGCCAGATGACACCACGGAAAAGGAATTTAAAAAAAAAAAAGAGTAGCATTTGGCATCGAGCTCACTACACGAAGGCTGTGTGACATTATAATCTATTATATGTTGTTATAACCTAGGTCTCCCACACTGCATTGCAAAGCCTTGCTACATGGCTAGTCTCGATGAAAACACTAGATTACAGTTCCGAAAACAACATGCAAACACACAGGCACACGCTACCTCTATAAACCAAATTAACCAAAATATGTCAAAGACGCAGCAATAAGAAGACTTCTTTTGCAAGCATCATTTTGGGTAGGGTTAGGACAGATTCAAAGCAAATACAGACGCAGACAGAAAGGCTGATGCTCTATTAATTGTCAAGCCATGCAGGAAAGGACGGCTGAAAGCCCGAAGATGCAGTAATGATTGTTTAAGAGCTATCTGAAAAAGTGACAAAACTGGCCTAAACCTCTTTAAGCCCCCTGAATGAAAAGATTTAAACAGGCTATTGTTAAGACCCCTGGGTACCTTTTTTCTCTTGGCTTTGTTCTGCATTTTCCTCCGCTGCAGTTTCCATGGCTGGCTTCATACCATCCACCAAAAATGCCGCCCCCCCTCCCCCCCCAGCAAGCACTTTTTCTCTTCGCCTCCTTTCTCACTCCCTTCCGTCTCCTATTTACAGCGGCGGTGATTAAGCGGCTCTGTTCTCCCCTACAGTAGATTACAGTCCTTTCCAAAATGCCAGAAAAGTCTTGTCAGCTTCAATTTCGCTCCGCTGACTGGTCCACGAGGAGCCGTGCCAGCTCGCACAGCCGTACGTCACCACGGTCCCCAGCTATAAAATAGCCATCCTGCCGCCGCTTGCCACACCGTGGGCATCACCCGCCCGCGCCCCCTTCCTCCTGCCCTCCGCTCTTCCCCTCTTTCCCCGTCTCCCAACAAATGTTAATCAATTCTGCGGGTAGTGAAAGGATTGGTGACATCGGGAGGGGAGATGCAAGTGAGAAAGAAAGGAGCCCCCGGCCGCTGTGAGGTGAGCCCCCCCGGCCGCCGTCTCTAAGGGGAGTGCACGCCGGCATACAATCACAGGGCTCCCTTTCCCATGGGACCTTGTTATTATGCTTTGCATTTTGATTTATTCCACATGCCCTCTGCTCTTTCAAGGGGTGGGGGGTGATGGGTCTGTTCTCTCTGTTTGCTTTCTTCGCTGAGAGTTCCGTTCACCCACGGTAAAAGGCTGTGAGAGAAGCATAAAAGCAAAAGTGGGCATATATGTATGTACGTGGAAACATTAAATTCTTTCTTTGACTGCAAGCACAATGGAAAAAAAAAATATCCAAGCAAGGAGACAGGAAGCAAGTTCAAGTGACCTAAAATGCATGTGCAACACTCTGAAGGATAAAATGTTTAAGAAAACACAACTTGGGCTTTAAACGGAGGTCTGCCACTAGAGACCTAAAGCCGTGCTTGGGAGTGAGCACAGAGTTGCTGTTCAGCACGCTTGATCATTCCCCTAAGTCCTGCAGACAGACTGCAGCGAGATCAAATAAGCTGCACTTGAGAGCAACAAACTCAGGACATGCCAGCGTTGCATTGCATGAGGTGACTTTAGGTGTCCCCAGCCACTCTTGTGCTGGGGAGCCACAGAGCAGGGCAACACCAAGTAGAGGTATTGTTCCCCTCCCAAAACCCAGGACAACTGACACATTTAAGGCTGTACTGAGGCTAATTAACCTTGCCTGTCACTTTGCTTGTCTCAGTGCCTTACAGTGCAGCACACTGCACAGGGCACAAGTGCCCAAAGGCACCCCTTTGTGTGTGTAGGATGGTGGAGCAAGCATGGAGTAATGGCCTTTGTGGTCCAGCACAGTGCAGTTCTGCAGCCTGCAAAGACGCCCAGCAGATTCAGCAAATGCAGGGGATGTTAAAACCTACACCCTGCATGCTCCCTATAACAGATTCAAACAGGAGAGTGGGAAGAGGGAAGCAGTCCAAAGATTTGTAGCTGCAATGTAGTCTCTTCTGGTTGAAGTAACTACACCCACAACTTTGCTGTGCATTTTTATTTCTAGATGCCTAGTGAAAAACACAAAAGCCCTCAGACCCAACCATTACAGAAAGTTCCTGTCTCTTCCAAGAAATTAGTGCACAAACCCTCTTCTCTCACCACAGCCAACACAGCTGTTACTTTGCTTTGGGCATTACTGCTCAGACTTCAGGCTTCAGCACAGCTGCCAGGAGATCTTGGTCATATCCTAAGGTTTCATATCACAGCATCAAAATTTGATGTCAAGCACTTGCCTAAAATGCTTCCTTGGAGTCCAGGAAAAGTCTGCAGTTGAAGCTCCCACTTCAGCAGACCTCTGTGTAAGCAGGATTTGTAGATGGCATGAAGTATCCTCAGGAGCCAATGTGGGGCAAGGGGTTGGGCTCATGAAGGTAATCAAATGAGTAGCCAGAGCAGACACCTCAACCCAGGTGCCAAGGCATATTTCCCCAATCTTCCTCTCCAGTGCTCAGACAGCGATCCACACACAGACTGAAATCCCGTCCCAGCAAGACCATGCACTGCAAACACACTCCCTGAAACAACCAGCTGAAAGGTGAAAGCATGGGTGATGTGTTTGCCATATTCTTTTAACCATTAGTAAAAGTTGTTGGTATAATAATTATACAAAGAAAAGTTTTCTACAAAGAGTGGGGGTTTTTTCCCCATTTAACATCAGTAAGACTGAACATCCAAATACACCCTGCTTGCTGAAAGTCACACAAATTTTAGTCATTGGTCAAAGCAGTTGATTGCTTCTGACATAAAATTCTCTTCTTGGAATGCCTCATTGTGCAGTAGGTACTTCTGTCACAGTCTAGATCTCTCTTTCTTAATGATCTTTGCTTTTAGACTGGAAGGTCTAAAACTTTAAAAGTCTGAAACCTCCCTTCAGACTGTCCTAAGCTACAAAAGACCTGTTCATAACCTGATTCAATTTGTGCAGTATCAATGCACTTATCAGTATAAATACACGGAAAATACAAACATAATATGGAATTTCCTTTATTTAAACAGAAAATACATTCTGAAATATTCTGAAATACTTCTGAAGAAATAACCTCTGGTTACAGACTGTCTCTAGAGGAAACCTGTGACTTCAGCCCTCCCCTCTTTACCGGTGAGACTTCCTCCTTCAAAGAGCTGCACACTTTCCTAATGGTGAGCAAAATTTATTAGGCAGACTCAAGACCTCAGAGTTCCTGATATTTCAGAAACCCCAAACTAACAGGCTGAGAGACTATTTCCTCGACTGTTTCCCCAGAATAACCCCTTCTCCAAACAGGCAATGAAAAATCAGTGCACAATACCAGAATCACCTTCACAAAAACTTGAACTGAACACCTCAAAAATCATCAAGCCCAACTATTCAAAATCATTAATCCTACCTACTAAATCATGCTCTAAAAGCTTCAAGTGATACATGAGTGTAAAATTCTCTCCCCTCCCCTCTTACTATTTTCTGGATTGCTGCAATGTATGATAGGCTTTAAGCACTTATCATCCTAACTAATTTCTAGATTTTCAAAATTCTACACCATCATTGGTAAATACAGCAAATAAAACAAAAATATGATTTCCTCCAGTGCTAACATGGGTGCTGATCTTGTGCTTTAAGCATTAATCTCAGACAGCAAGTTGTCTCATTCAATGTTCCCTCCCTTAAACAGATACATCCTTGTCATAATATGTGATGAGACTGGGAGACATCAAGTTTATGCCTGCGACAACACAGCAAAAGATTTAGCCACAAAGAGAAAAAAAAAATAAAAATTAAGACTGATAATCAACAAAAACCTGCTTGTACAGACCAAGCTGATTTAGATAACCAGCAACTAGGGCAGGTAGTTAGTTACATTTGAGAAGTTCAACCCAGCATTTTATTGCAGAACAAGATAAAAGTGAAAATGAGGAGAGGGGCTGAGCAGCAAAGGTTTCTGCTGCTAAAGCACAGCTCTGAGCCTACTGCCAAACCTCAGGATGAACAGCAGTGGAGGAAAGTATGTGAAGGCACCGTGGACCAAGTCATATTTACTGCAAAGGAGTTTAAAAAAAAAAATCTTAAATCTACTTTATCTAGATATTAAAAAATAAACCAAAAAAAACCCCAAACCACACATTTAATCATATTGCTCAGTCAATTAAAATAGCACAATTGCAGAAGTTAAAAAATATATTAGAATCCCTATTCTGTTCATGTGCCAGTTCCTTTTGAACATCTCTCTTTAATGTCACTGAATCTAGTTTACATTCCTGCAGGCTGAGAAGCTCTACCAGAAGCTACAGCAAATTCTTCACAAGCTTTCAGGAGATGAATACACACTTGCCATTTCTACAAAGGCTTCATAGAACTGTAATAAGAGTGTTCTCACATAGCTGAAGAGCAATTTCAGATTATCTATGAGATCCAAGACTCAGAAGTTAAAATACAGAGACTGTCCCTCAAACAAGACTGACACATAGTCCAAACAACTAATTTTAAAGACAACTTGTAGAATACTTTTTTTAAAAAATATTTAAGAGAAAGAACAAATACATGTGAAGCCACTTGGTGCAATGTAATTGCTCGTATTCAGCTTTAAACCAGTTACTGAAGACTTGCTTATAAAACCTGATTCAAATACTTATGCAAAAAGCAGGCAAACTTTCCATGTAGATAAAATCAAAGCATGACAAGTTTTCAGTTGTTCAGCAGTCATACATCTTGCAAGTACTTTACAAAAAAATTTAAAATTTGGGTTCATTCTTTCTGATATACTAAGTTACTAGGAAAATGGAATCCAAATTAACAAGTAACAGTGGAAAATAACTGCACTTATACCACAGTATAAAACACAGACATGAGTCTTCACTGCACTTAGGGGTCTCAGTCTCAAATTTCTGTAAGAAAAAGCAAAAATAAAGGCTTAAGCAAGGATAGTGGTTATCTCTGCAGCCAAAGAAAATCACTGAGTTAACCAATGGAGCTAAGTCCAGGAGGGTAAGCAAACCTTAACAGTGTGCAGATGCCAGTGCTGTGACTCCCTTAACAAAGCCTGGTGAAGATGTCAATGAATGCTGCCAAGCTAAATGCCTGGTGGCAAGCAGCAGGCAAAGGAGATGTCACTCACTTGTTGAGTTTCATACAGTTCCCTGTCCAGCCTGCCTGTTTCCAGCTGGACCACTGCAGCTCCTCTGCTCTCAGCCACAGCTGAGAATCGAAGGTAATAAACAGCCCAGATCCACAACATACACCAATGGCTAACATCTAGTTGGAACACAAAGGAAAAAAAAAATCCCTTAGTAAGTGAACAGATGGTTCTGTATGGCTTTTCCAGTAGCTAGGTCTCAGCAAGTTCTAGTCTCAAAGATGGCTCAGATTGCAGAGATGTGAAGTCTACAAAAAAAAAAAAGTCAAAATGAAAGAAAAATAAAAAGTTGATGTGTTCTTAAGCAGGTGGGAGCTCCATTTCTGCTTATGAAAGGCACAACAGCACAGAAGGAAATAAATAATTTAAAAAAGCTATGGATTCTTGGATATTATGGAATCTAAGGGCCTCAGTAACATTTTCCTGGGTTTTAGAAACTTGTATTTAAAAAAGAAAAAATCTGGGGAGAATAATTCAAAACTCTTGACAGACAAAATACAGGAATCTCAACCCTGCCAAAGACTTCTGAGGAAAGACAATAAAAATGAAAACAAAGCAGCATACATTTGAAACTAAGCTGGAAGCAACATCACCTCTTGCATCACTCTTCTGTAGGCTGCCTGAAGTAGCACCGTGCTTTTGGCAAGCCAGAAGGAAATATGGTGACAAACTAGACCCCATTTAGACTACAGCATAAAGAGCACAGAAATACAGATAATGAAAGCAAAGACTTCCTAGCATCTCCCCCAGAAGCAGCTTTCATTAGGCAAGTGTTCAGAGCTCCAGCGGCTATCCTCAGCTTCTACTCCAGCTCCACAATTTTATGGCATAGTCTTCTACAAAATGTACTGCATGGCAGGTTTCAAATGCTTGAACTTTACAATGAAGCAGCAAAACAAGGCTCTGAGTTACCCAATCTCCATAAATTTTTCTCTTCATCAGTAGCAAGATCCTCACGTACATGAATAAAACATGAAGCCTTCAACGGTACTTCAAATGCTTCTCCATAATTTTAAGGGCTATGTTTTTGACTTTGGCACACATAACCACCTTTTCTTGTTCCCTCTGTCCGTCACAACTGAGAGGAGATTCTCAGCTATCATGCCTCTGCCTTGTATAGTGCAGCAGGAAAGTAATATGCTCAAGTTTTTTCTTTGTTGCCTTAATTCTGCACTTTGAAGACAATCCAACATACTTAGCTTTTGCTGTGAACCCTCTTCTCCAACGCTGTTGTCAAAGCTTACTGCCATCTCAGAAAACTAACCGGAGCTTCTGAATACTTGGACATACTGAAATAGCATCCTAGATATTTATGTCACACTTGCCAGCACTCAAGTAGAAGTGCCTCTTGTACTTGTAGAAGAGCTATTTCTGCCAGCAATTTAGAAGGCAGCAAAGGTATTATTATAATATACTCCTGTTAATACAGCTGCTCCATCTAAAACACAAGAGCCTGAGACAGGACTGGAGGCTACCTGTTGATTATTTTTTTTCCTCTACTTATAAATAAACATACTGAGTTGACACAAACATACCCTTTTGCTACACAAAGTTGGATTTAATCATACAATCCTGTTAACTTTACATCCAGTTCTGATTTTCAAAATTGCCCTCCCACTCTTCACATAGACTTCAGCATCCCACCTACAATCTCTCATCTATTCAGTGCTCGTTTTGTTCTTCAGTCTTGGCTTCAGTCCAGTCTTTTCACAAAGTATGGAATAAAGTAGGGAAATAAAAAGAAGTGCAAAACCCTCCAGCTCCCCAAAAAGAAAGCAGGGGCACTTGTTGTAGAAGGGTACCTCACACTGCGTACTAGGGGTTCATGGGGAGGGACAAGGATGAAGAATCCTCCTAGAATGTCACAAAGGATTCTATGCATAAACCACTGATGTAGATATGTGTTTGCATGTACACATGCAGAAAACATGTGTGCATAGTCTTATGTATATGAAGAAAATGCATACAATTATATATGTATTTTTATTGAACAGTAAACCATATGAGCATCATTGGAACCTCTATGAGGAATGCATATTAATTTACAGAGTCATGCAATAGGTATTCAGTTTGATAGTGAATGCACAGCCATCCCACTGCACAGACTGCTACAGACTCCTCCAGCTCAAGGTTCCAGGGACAGGAACCAAGTCACTCAAGATCAGACTGGAGTTTGCAGCACAGCTAAACCACACCTTGGGAGCATTGCTACCCGTTCATCTCAGTATCCTGGGTTGGAAAACCAGCACCAGGCTCTGCCGTACATTGCTTCTAGACCCACTCATGGATTGTTGGGCAGCTGTGTGTCAACTTTTTGAATAACCCAGTGAACTCAAAAGTCAAAATGTTGATGTAAAAGAAAGCATCAAAATAATGATTAGTATAAGGCACTGAAATTCACTGTTTGAAGTTCCAGCATCTGTAGCTGAAAGCATCTGTAGCTACAGACAGAAAATTCCTATTCCAGTGTAATTAAACTATACTTTGGGAAAGATCCTGCACCAGTTCTGTCATGCAGTGCTGGACTGCCTGTTGAATTGCAAATATAGTCTCTGTTCACACATAAGACACTAGTCATGAAATCCTCAGTTAAGACACTAATGAACGGGTCCCCAATTAATCACTGTATTCTTTGCAACAGCAGATATCCTCATTAGGAAAGCAGCAGGACATTAACAAGTCCCACGTTGAGAGTGTCCAATTAACTCATCGACTAAATATGTGCCAAGCAACTTCTCTGGTCTAGCTTTTCCAGTCCCCTCTTTCCAGCTGCAGCGATTGGGATCCCAGTCATGTCTAAAGTAGCGGTTCTTTTGCGCTTTGCAAAGCCTTTGAGAGTGCCGAAGTGAACAACAAACAACGCCGCTCAAGTGTTCTACAGCTCTTTCACTTGTGCCCACAAAAGGCTAAGTGTGCACTCAGCGATTCAGCACAATTAAGAAAAAAACCCCACCCCTTTACCTTTATAAACAGGGAATGACTTAACCTGCTAACAACGAGTGTGGTTGGAGCTCCGTCTGGATCATGTCACACCTTAATTTTTGCCGAACCTTAGCAGTGGGTGATCCTGCATACAAAGTGAGCTCTGAGACAAAAGTGCTATAGGGTGAGTTAAGGACAAAGTAGCAGCTTTCAGCCTGGATTCCCAGATAGGCTGTCAAGTAAAATCCCTTGCCACGGCAGGATTATTCCCTAGAGTATACATTTCCAACACTTTGTCTCGCCTAATTTTCCAAGTGTCTCAAGCTTGGAGCCTTTTCAGTGTTTGGTGAGAAGAGCCATTCTGTGGCCCGGCAGGTTTTGAGGCTTGGCACAAAGGAGGGCTTGCACAATGGCCAGGGCCCCACTGCAGTCAGCGCAGAAGAAGCGGCTTTTCCAGAAGGAGCAGGGTCCCAGACTCTGAAATGGCCTCCAGTCCTGCTGCCTGAAAACCACCCAGACCCTCCTCTGAGCGATCTCTAGTTACATCCCCATTACTGTTTCTTTCCAAACCTGGCATTCACTTGTTTTAAACAGCTGAAAGGCATCACTTCTGCACTTTGTCATGACTCAGAGTGAAATTCATTTAGCATCTACTTTTCTTCATCTGTTCCTTGTATCATTCCCATCCCATTTTATTTCTACTCTCTGGTTTTCAGCACATTTGTAACCATTTCCCTTGCACTTGGAGCTTCCTAGGTGTCAACACTAAGCATTTTCATTATGTGCTTCCCTCACGTAAGTTACTGAAAATGCCCCAGGGATTTTTGATTTCAGTAGTACTACAGACACATCTTCCACATATCTCACTACTGGTGATTCCTGAAGTACAATTATCTGCTCCACCTTTCTGCACCATTTGGAGAAGAAAAGAAAGGAGCTAAGGAACCAGGGAAAGGGAGAAGGGATATATATACTGAAAAAACCCTAACATAAAAACAAGAGAAAAGCACAAGGCAGAAACAACACCCAAGGCTCTGGCTAAGATTCTTTCTTTAGTCTGTAAGAAGAATTCTATGTGGAAAAAAACTACTACATCAAGTGTGCATTCATGTCCTGGAGGGGACCAAAGGCATGTCGCTCAACATGGGACAGAGCGCCTCTCATTGCAGCTCAAAAACTTGCCCACAGGTTGCAGAAAAAGACCACAGTTTCTCATGCCCAGCCAAAATCACCCAGCCCAAACAGCTTGTTCACATGTTTATTAGTACAGGAAAGAAACTGAAGACCAGCCACAGCTTTAAAAGTATTTATAAGCACTTAATTCCAGCCATGGTCCTCAGAAACTAATTGTGTGTTCAAGGGTAGTACATACTTCTACTGCAGACAGAACATCACCAGGTTGTAAACACAGTCCATTTTCTTAGTTTAATTTGCCATTAGTACACTGCAGGTTTATAGAGCCAAACAAACTACAACTAAATTTTCATTGCCATTTCAAACTGTTTCCAAGCAAATATCATAGCAACATTATCAGTTCGTCAAGTTCACTAAATCTCAAATTTTCTACAATAAAATAATACACACATGTTTAAAGGAAGACAGAAAATGTATTCCTGAGTAAACTGAGCATCTCCCTAGTTCTGGACCAACTGGCTCCTGAGACAAAACTCATCATTTAAAGACCTTTACCCAACTTTAAGAGAGAAGGAAAAAAACTCCGAACTCTAGGCTTTTATACATATAGTCAGTATTTAAAGACCAGTGCTTAGAGAGTTTTAGTA
Source organism: Cyanistes caeruleus (assembly GCF_971803275.1). Classification (NCBI taxonomy): domain Eukaryota; kingdom Metazoa; phylum Chordata; class Aves; order Passeriformes; family Paridae; genus Cyanistes; species Cyanistes caeruleus. Next base: position 18,156,186 of record NC_141703.1, on the reverse strand, counting down.
CATACCAAACATGAATGCATTTATTTCAACCTCAAATATAACCATATAATATGGTAATAGACTAAGCAGCATTTCAGACTCAGTTCTGTTGCATAACTGAGAAGAAAGAAGTCTTGCCAGTTGCAGCATCCCCCATTTCCCGAGCTGAAGGCGACTCTTCACAGAGGGAGCTCAGCGCCACTGCCCTGCACGCATTGGCAACTTGGAAAAGCAGCGATGGAGGCCTTGTCACGAAAAATCTGTTATTTCAGCTAAAACCGCACTTAAAGCGAACAGAAAGTAGCTGTCCGTGTTACCCAGAGAGAAGCCGCGGGTGAGAGGCTGCGGGCTGGGCTGTGGCGGCGGGGCCCAGGCCTGTGCCCCGGCGGGGCCGCGGGCCAGGCCAGGCGCCCATGGGAACCCGCCCGGCCGGGCCTTCACGGGTGAGCGGGCCCGTCAGCACACAATGCCCGCAGCCGCGCTCCCAGAGCCCGGGCCGCCCCTGCTCCCCGCTTTTATCAGCCTTCATATCTCAGCGATGACAGGCCTGAAAGGGCTTCTGATGGGAAATGTGCTTTGAATTAGCATATTTCCCCCTGCATACAATGGAGGCATTAAGCTGCTGCGTTTTGCACGTCCAAACAAAAGCAGCCCAGGCTGTTTTTAGCAGCACTGCTCGAAGCTTTCTTCCTCCTCTCCGAGCTGCAAGCATATTTAACAAATTTTCACTCCTTCTGTAAAGAAGGAAGCACGACCGATAAAATCTTATTATTTGATCGGTTTCAGACTTTAGAGGAAGAAGACAATCTTCGGATACTGCGAAGAGCAGCGCGGTGTCTGTGCACCACTGAACTGCAGCCACAGTGAGCCTGCCCCGCTGCCCTCAACACTTGCCCGGACCTTGTCCTCGAGGATTTCAGAACTCGAACACATTCATGGTAACCCAGTAGAAAGGGTCCTGTATTCAAAGATCAATTTTACCCCTGTATATCAGGCACACCGTTGAAAGTATCTGTTTTGAAAATGATAAACTGAATCGCTGTGCTGTAAGGAACAGGAAAAAAAAAACAAAACAAAAAAAAACCCAAAAAGCAAAAAAAAAATCTACCCATCCTGGAATTATCCTTTGGTTTAACAGGAGAGCTGAACCTCAGAAATACCACCTTTATGAAATGGCTTCAACCTGGAAAGTGAATTTCTATTTACCCAGGAAAAGAGGGCAAGAGGAAGGAGATGGAAATGAATTCAATGCAGAAGAAGAGGAAAAAGCATTCTTACATCAAACCATCTTTGGGCAACAGCTGCCAGGAGAATAAATCTACCTCAGCTCAGTGTGTTTGTAATTGCTCATTAACACAGTTGGACCATTAGGAAGCCAGTTTGTGGTTTTCTTGGTAAAGACGCATGTCTGCCTTCCTCCTACATTAAACAGAATTTTCTCTGTGAGGAAGACATAAGATTATAGTCAAAATGCTTCTTAAGAGGAAGGGTTTGGTGGTTTGGGTTTAGTTTTTCTTCTTCTTCTTCATCTTCCCTCTCCCAAAATTTCCACAGTATTTATGTAATCTTCTATATGCGGCACAGCTAAGAAGAAAAATCACACTCCTTAACAACATGAGATTACAGCAGAAAAGCAGAATGCCAATGAGATCCTAGGCAGGCAGCTTGCAAGTGAGATGGATATAAAAGCTCTTCAGAAAAAAACCTGGGTTGCAGTCTGCAGGAGTCTTGTAGGAGAAATGTCTGCTTTGTTCAGACTCTTCTGTTCTGTTTCAGGAAACTTTCCTGAGGATGAGGATCCATCTCCTCCTTGATTTCTTCTGCAGCAATGCTCAAGACACTCAACAACTGCTGTGCATGAGCACTTTGCTCTCAACCATCCACTGCCACCCTGCCACGTGCCAAGCGGCCCACATAGCACCACGCTCCCTCCCGCAGAGTGCCAGCCCCTGCAGATCTGCACAACCTGGCAGGAGAGGCACTTCACTCACTGATTTCCACCACAGTGACAGAGCTCCTGGCACTGGCACAGTACGGTGTCCATATGGCAACTGCGCAGCAGCGACTGAGGTCTGACCATAGACATCCTCCTCCCTCCGGCAGGGACCTTCCCTTCCCACCACAAGGTCCTCTGCAACACTGAGTGTCTACAGCCCAAGGGTCTGACCCCTGGTGACTCACACTTCTCTGATGCGCCAGCTCTGCCAACTTGACTCCCAGAAAAGCTTTTTCATAGTCTCCAGTAGCCACAGGTTCACTTTTAATCTGTTTTTTCAGGGGCACTAAGGAATCTGCCTGGAGAGGACGACACATTATTTGGCAGAATTTCTCTACTACCAAATGAAACTTACCTTTTAAAGGCTGGACATGTGTTTTCCCACGCTCTGAGGCATTTCACAACTTGGTACCAAAATAGTAGACAAGGCTGCCACGTTACCACAGGAAGGTCTAATAGCAAGGCAAAAGTAGAAGGGACTTAAGAAGCCCTTCAGAGGCCTTCATTAGGTTGTTAACAGATGGGTGAGAGTAACAAAGCAGTCTAGGCAGGAGAAAAGAGGAATTGAAGACCAAAATGGAGACTGATTTTCTCATTCACACTGGCATGAGAACTTCACTTTGTAAGCACGCTTTCTTAGATGAGTCCTTTGGAATCAAATGCCACAACAGCTTGACACAGAAAATGAAATAAAACAGATCTCAGCTCCATTCATATATAGTTCTCCTTATCTCAACCCAGACTTGTGCTACATTTTCTCTGCATTACCCAGTTAAGGAGGGCAGTGGTTTTGGAGGGCACCTAATGTTCAGCCAGGGTCAACCCACCACAGGTAGTAAGAGATATGCCCATTAGAAAGGTCCAGTAAACTCAGCAATGAGATTTTAGGCTTCTTAGGAGTGAAGGTCTGTCAAAAGAAACTTCAGGTATAACAGTGTCATAGTTTTGAATTTAAACCAAGGAAAGAGAAAGCTGAGAAAAAAAGCCCTCCACTTATTTAGAAATACTATGTCTCACCTGCAGAATTTCTCTTCAGCATCTTGGGGTATGAAGAAGAAAGGAAGTGAAAGAACTCAGACCAGGGTAAAGCAGTGCCTTTCACGTTGCTGACACCCAATGGGACCTGATCACAGCACTCCCCAATCGAGGAAATATTCTCAAATTTCATTTATTCTTCAGATTCACTGGATTCAGACCAACGATGAATACAGAGCACATGCCGCTATCCGCTGTGGTGTTCTGGCACAGGGCAGCACCCTGCCAACAAAGGCACCACTCTTCCTTTCAGAGAGCCCCAGAAAGAGCGCTCTGTGTTCTCATGTGATGAGGCAGGCTTTTACAACTTGGATCACTACAGGGTATTGAACTCTGACAGTATGCTTACTGAGGGTTTGCTTGCTTTATCTCAGACCTCAACAGGTATGTGTGATATCTAAGCTAAAATAAACCACCCTCATCACATTCATTTTGGCATCATGAGTCACTGTCTTGCTGAAACAAAACTACCTTCTCACCTCCACATTGAGTAAAGTGCTATTAACTTTTCCAATACCCCACCTACTGCTGTTTTCTGCTGTGCAAGTGCACAGCATAGAAACATCTCAGAATACGCTTCACGCTTCAGCATTCAGTGAGAGGAGGAAGACACAGAGAATGCAGGATACACTATGCCTGCTCCTGTAGGCAGAAATAGTTTTCTGTCCTTCTATATTAATCTTGTGAAAAAAACCAAACCCCAAAACTATTGGCACTCACACAAGAGATTGATGTGCTGTGAAGCAGGACAAGCTCCACACATTTCCTTTCCTGTCCTTTTAACTCAGTCTAAAAAAACCGATTTCAAGGATCATTACTATTTTTGCAACTTTCTAAACACTGCCCTGACTTGGGGAATCTTGCTGCATATATGAAGGCAGAGGTGATTTTCAGTCCTTTCAGGAAATGGTAGAAATTTGCTGGTCTAAATTTTCTGCTCCAAATGCAAGAGTCCCAGAACTTATTCAGACACACAGATGTTAAAGCAAAAAGTATTGTGGTTTTCAAGTTTGCCCTTGGAGAGAGGATCAGGATTCATAAAACAGAAAATTCCTTTCAGATCAAGGCTGGAAAACAGAGAATGCCAAATACTGAAGAGCTGGGCCACCAGCTACATCACTACCAAGATCAGGAGAGTGGTGCAAGTAGGCATAGAGCAGAGTGAGAGGAGAAGTAAATGCTTCCCCATGTCATCCTATACATCCTACTGCATCCTATTTGGGGAGCAATGGCTGGACAGAGCCCATGGTTCTACAAGCACTGACATTTCCACAGTGATCCTGCATGGTCCCAGACATGCTGCACAAGCTGATCCCAAACCAGGGAGAAATAGCCTGTGTTCTGCTACAGAGAGCTTCCTCACAGAGTTGTACTACTGAAGCCAAGAAACCCAGAAACCCTCAAGGGCCTGGATACTTATAAACCCTTTTCTCCCCAAAAGACGCAGTCCTCCTTTCTTTCTACCTATGCTCTATCTGCAATGTTACGTCACCACAGATGTTGACAGAATTTTATCTCTCTTCTAAATAGATCAAAGAGGAAAAAAAATTTTATATATATATGTGTGTGTGTAAAAAAATCTCAACTAAACCAAGATGTAGCTACTAAGTATGTGGGATGCCCTAGAGGAGTAAAATGTAATTTTTCCACAGTTTGAATCATCTGCTAGTGTTATGCCGATCCATTCTCATAAATACCATTTAAGATTTTTCCTTCAGGACACAAAATATATACTACCAATACATAGTGGGCTCTACTTTCCACCCCTGCAAGCTGAAGCACTGTTATGGATATGCTCTGTAAAAAAGCCCTGTGCAGTCCCACAGAAAAAGAGATTGCACCCTTAAGGCTGCGCAGACAACAGACATTCAGAACTGCAATGGAGAAGGAAGACAAAAAAGCAGCCATTTGCATCTTAAAATATTTGTAATTTCTATTTCACAAATCACCATTTTCTTTTAAAAAATACTTCTCAGTGCTGATGTAAGCCCTAAATTTAGAGACATGGGGAAAGAATTTCTATTCTTCTACCGTAAGAATTACAGAAGAAGTTTCTGCCTTCATTTCTCCTCTGGACCACATTTCAGCCTGAATTTAAACACTTTCTTACACAGAATAGTTGGTGTACATGTAAGTGAACGAGATTAAAGAGGAAAGTATGTTTTTGCTTGGAAATATGCTATTACAACACAGTGCTGAAAAAGTAAGCACATAAACGGGATATCCTTTGTGTTTGCTGAGGTACTTCACAAACATAGGACAGGTATATTATTCTTTTTGAAGCATAAACCAGGCCACAAAAATTGCTTTCACAAACACTAAAATCACTTTATTGATCTTTCTCAGTATGTGCCTAGATTTCCAGATGGACTCTTAGCTACAGGGGTCAATTAGATACTACAGATATCTTTAAACTTAATGGATTATCTGAACAGAAAATGTTAACAAATAAAATAGGTTACCATCCACGACAGCCACATCTTTAAGGAGCAGGAAAGCTACTTTCAAGTTATGCTCAGAGGAACAGTAATTCTTCTCTGAATTTTCAGCAAAGCTGTTCTTTCCTCTGCATTATTTTTGAAACTTTACAAAAGTTTTCTAAACTCTGCATACTAATTAGATTCTAATCCAATTCACCAGATGTGGGCAGTCATCAGTACTCTTCACAAGACTCCTGATTAAAAAAAAAAAAAATCAAAGTTGCTTCAGTTCCTCCTTGCAAATGAGCACTCTTCAGCATTTTGCTCTTAACAATGTATCAGCCAGGGCCAGAAGTGAGTAGCACAGGTTACATTTCTACCTCACACTGAGCTTCTCCTCTCAAACATTTTTGTAGGATTTCCTGTTTATGTTTGTGCCTAAATGTAACATCAAAAGCATGAACTATTTTCAGCTGTAACAGCAGTCTTTTAATTCTTATAAATTTATTTGACAATGGTCCTTTTTAGAGAGGATTTTACAAAGTGAGAGGCAAATAGAAATAAAGTTTTAAAAGTGATTTGGTTAAGAGTCACACTGCACTTAGGAAATATCCATACAGCAGGAAAAACAATTAGCATCCATGACATTACATTTAAACACTGGCACCCAATACTTACTCATTAGCATCCTTCTGGAATTCTGCCCCTTTTAAGAAGTTTCATTCTTTTAAAATAGCTATGCTTTCCTAATACATGATATGCCTGAAACCCCTCTGACAAGCTCTACCAACTCAGTCAAATTTTTCCCACTTGCACTTTCACATCATTTGAATGCATGCATTGTCAGCCTCCTCTGCCTCCACCTCTCCTTTCCTACATTATGTGCAGCACTAATTTGTTTCAAATTATAAAAAGCACTAGTGGATTCTGAAGCCATTAAAAAGAAGTTGCCAGTATATAGGATCTGTGGAAAATTTGATCCAGTAGGTGAAATAAGACTTAACTTTAGAACTGATAAATAGAAGTTTCAGATATTATTATAGAATAGGTTGCATTTTTCCTTTTAAAGTTATGCAGAAGAACTGTGTCCATTGCCCTTGCAGAAAATTGCAAGAAACCTGTTTGTTTTTTTTTTTAGCATTGAGACAGATGGCCCTGGTTTCAAATATAGAAGACCTTCCTACACAAAACAGAGGTGCTGGCACATGATACGTGGGTGAAGGATATTCTGGATACTTGCCTGGGAATGTTGTACCCAAGAGGTGAAATAGCAGGATAAGAAAGAAAAAAAAGGAGATAAAAAAGAAGAAGCTAAGAAGGAAGAGGGAAGAAGGAAACACCAAAGCAGCAGGCTCAGAAGTCATGGTGGAACATGTCAGCGACAGAAGGCAACGCAAAAAGCATCACTTTCTGAGCAGATGGGGAGTGCATATATACCTTTACATGGGGGTTCAGATTACTGATCACTATTTCTGAATACTAAATGGTGGCAGAGCCCTTCAGACTCCTTCCACCTCCCACATGAGTGGGAAAGGACACTTTGAGTTCTACCAGCAAGCAAGGTCATGCCAAACCCTCAGTGGGTTTCCCCCCCACAACTGGACCACTTCAGGATCCCTAACTGAAGGCTCTCCCATCCAAGCAGCAAATCCCGGCAGCCGTGTTCTTGCTCCCAGTCTTCCGCCCCTGTCGCCTGTCACAGCCGTGGGCTCTCGGCCTTTGTCTCCCTCCTGAATAACTCCTCCTGCTTTCAGCCTGTGCTTAATCCTCCAGGAAACCTCATTCTCCAGAGAAGAAGAGTGCTTCTGTACATAATCTCCAGACAGCAGCTGTGACCCCAGCACCCAGAAAGGCGATCATTGTGCAGAACTGTGGTAGCAGGGGTGAACTTCCCCTCTCCCCCCCGCCACTCATTTAAGGGCTGCTGGAAGCGCGCTGTCACTTTATGCGTACACACTGCCAGCAGTGATTTTCTCTGGCAGCTGTGGGGTACTTGTCCCTTCACCCTCATTGCAGGCTACCCTCAGAATCTGCACAACCATCTATTTTATTATTTTTTTATTTTGCCTTTTAAGGGATTGAACTTCCCACCTGCCAACAGAAGGAGCGCTTGTTTTTTGCATTCGGTCCTCGAGGCTATGGCAGTATTACTGAAAAGTGACTTTGTCCATTTTTAATATCCAAAAATACAGAACAGCTGTGCTTTCTTGAAGTCCTTTTGTATAAGAGTGGCTTTGAGACAATACTAAATTCAAGGCTGCCAAAGCTCAGACCTGATCGGCCTGAAAAATTCCTTTTTCTTTTTTTATACTAGCTCTCAAGATACACTATACTACCAGCATGTCAGTAACGCAACAGGTGTTATCTTAAGGCAGAAAAATTTGAACAATGTAATTCTTCATGGCAGGCTTATCAGCTTTTTAGTACACTCAGCTTTTATTATTCTGACACAAGGCAAACTTACGTAACAGCACAGTGCGTACTAATTTATGGGATAACAACATGGATGTTGAGTTTGGAACACTGCACTTTTGTTTCAGACTGTGGATATTTCCCATACTCCTAAGAAAGGCATATGCTGCGCAAACACTTTTAAAAGCATGCAAGTGGAATTCAATATATTGAAAGAAGCTAAAGTACTCTGGAGCGATTAACAAACACGTTTCAACAGAATGGCACAAAAGGATAATTAAGAACTAAACCCACAGAGATACCGAGACAACTAAAATCTCTCCAATTTCTTCTGCAATTGATCAGAAAAGTCCACTTGCCCACTGAGGGTATACAGACAAGTGTAAAAGTGGCTCCAGATCACTGCCAAGTGACTACAAAACTTCCAATCTTCTAATGCAAATCCTTACTTTTGGAGGATTTAAGGGTTCCTATACGGAGATAGTGAGGATATATGTGGCCACAAAGCTGAACAATATCCCTTCTTTGACTCTTGCCTAATGTTTCTTCTTCACAGGCAGAAGAGCACTGAAAGTCATCTACCCAGAATGCTGATCTCTGGCAGAATAAGAGTCAGAAGAAAAATAGTATTAGAAAGACAGAGCTGCCTGATATGGCAAAAATACTGGGGGAAAAATGATGTGACTTAGTTTTACAAAATTAGCCTGTTTGACTTATCCTTCATCCCAGAGGACAAATACAAAACTCAAGGACAAAGAAATTCCTTTCTCCTCTAGCTCAATAGAATTTCTCCAGACTCTGCCTATGCAATCCAAGCCATCATCTCCCCAGTGAGACAAAACAAATCTGGTGAAAGGTAAATGGTCACCATTCATCTTAGCAAAATGGATCACAGCAGAATTATTTACTTTCCTCTGGCTCTTCCCAAAGTCTCCTATTTATTCATTGAAATATAATTGATATCAATGTACTCCACCAGAAAAGAAAAACAACTAAAAATCACTCTCAGTGCCTTCTCAAAGGCTGAGAGAGATTTCCAGGAGGGATTTTACACTGAACTACTATTTGAATGCCTTTAAAACACACTTTCCCTTCCCTCATTGGCTAGAAATATACTTAACAGAGGTACATGCACACACACATTCCCTCTAGCTATGGTACACATCTTCAGGACTAGTGGACTTAATGATGAAAGACACTTTGCTCCCACAGGCTGGAGAAAAGCTCTCAGCTGTGACTCCACACGTGAGCCATTCCCACTCATGCCTGCTTCCCTTCTCTTGATAAAAACAAACACTTAGAAACTATCTGCCATGTTAGTGCTCACACACAGGTTTCCCTGAGTATCTGAACATTTATACCACAGCCCAGCCCTTCTACAGATGAGGTACCCCCAACCAATCAACATGCTGGGGACCCCATCCCATAGTGACAAAAGACTGCAGGCAGCAACGCGCCATGAAAATTCACGTATTATCATGTACAATCAGTGAGTATCAGTGGTACTTCAGGCAGTTGGCATTAGCAGTGCCTTCCTCATCAAGTGCCTCACAGTGAGTAAGCAGCTCTGGGGCAGATCTGTAATCTCTGCAGATGCTGTTTGCCTGTCTTCATCATGTCTACACAAATGAACATATGGCCTTCTAGCACAAGGCCAGCTTACACAGTCATTAATTAGATATAATTTCAGCCTGTTTGATGTATCTGATACAAAAATCTGTCCTCTGGCAGGAATGCCCTTGTGGTATAGAAACTTTGTCTCTTTGTGAATTGACTCATCTGATGAGGAAAAGCTACATTTTGTCAGTGACTAGGGAAATACCTGTTTATTACAAACGCAGGTACAGCAGTCTAAACACCTGAACTTGACAATGGTTTCTTCTTATTCTCCCTACCTCTCACTACAAGTAGAAGATGGGCACTCCCATCTTTCTCTCAAGCATGTGATACCCAAGATATTCTCCAAAAGCACCACTACAGCTCAGCAAGGCATTACAATGCCAGTAATTCAGTCCTGCTGCCAGCTCAGAGAGCTAGTCATAAAACTCCTGGGAAAGTACATGGAAGCAATCATCCTATACCTAAATACACCTCATGGCTCTATGTACATAAGTAGACTTTGTGAATTGTTGCACTTCACTCATTTTTAAGTGAATAATCAAGAAAGAGGATTAATTAAGGCAGAAGACTCAGAAAAGTTGGTATGAAAAAAATACATTTTTGGTAAAAGGTGGTAATTTTTTGTTCAGATCTTGCTGCACTGCTTCATTTTCTCACACAGCAGCACAAAACAACACCAGGCATGTATACAGCCCCAGACATGGGGGCTGCTACTCAGAAGTAACCAGAGCACATGATGGCCCAAAGAACTTTGAGCTATGCTCTTTTCCTTCATCATGCACAGCACTGTGCAGAAGTTTGCAATGCAGCACTGTTTGCAGAAAGCATAACAAATTCAAGAAGTTTGTAAGAACTTCCCAATAACACGTGAGATGCAAACTGCCAGTTTATGAGGAGAAAGACCTGACTTACAGACACAGCCTGGAGTTAGTGGGGGAGAGAACCTTCTGTGTGAAATGTGAGGAATCTTCAGCAAAGCAAAGCAGATACTTCACAGAAAGAAGCGAGGATTTAACAACAACAGAAAAAGCACTTGAGGGATAGCATGAATGATTTGTCTTTGATGGTATTGAACTATTCCTGAATTACTGTAAAATAATTTTTAAATTTCTCTTACTAGTTCTTGATTATACACTGGGTTACAGAACAAAATACCCAATAATAGTGGCCTTTCAAAATATGGTAATGGCTAGAGGTGCTTTTCTGTGGAAACAGATAGCAAGATCTTTCCTTCGGAAGCTAGCTGGTTCACTGGTTTCCTGTTGAACCCTATAATGTTTGCACATGCTTATTTTTGGCTGAGTAAATAAATGTACTTGAAAGTACATTGATCCCCACTTTCATGTGAACCTTGGTGGCTTTCCTGAATTTTTTTCCTAGAGATACAAGTCCCTCACAGAACTGAACAGTCACAAATTATATATAAATATGATTATTATGATAGAAAATTAATCATAATTTCTCTGCAGTGTTTCATTGCAATGGATTATGTTCTAAGACTGACTTCCAGCAGATTCTCAGTACTAGCAGGAAAGTAACATTTTAAATATCTATGCTATATGAACAACGCTGTACTTATGCAGTATATTCATCCTTTCTCAGTTCTTGATTTCCAGTTGATTAGAATTAATTTAGCAGTCACTATTTTAGTGTAATTCTTCACTATCAGCTTGTGAAGTTGGGAGTGGCTGACAGTCATCTCTCTTGACAAGCACTGGTATGCTCCTCATGCCTCTCTCCAGATGAGGCACCTTCAAGGAAAAGCAAGACAGAGCTCGGTGGTATCCATACAGTCTAGGGTTCCTTACTGTTACCCATTTTATGTCCACAGACTGCATCACTATTTCTATAAACTGAGGAATTTCAGGTTTGTTTGATGTCTTTGCCATCCCTATCCCTTTCTCATAAGAAAGTTGAGAAGAGGGATGACAAGAAGCTGGTAATGTGGAAGGCTCTAGAGAAAGACTTGGCACCTTGAGACCTCAGCCTGTCCTAACAGGCAAGAGACAAACCCTTGCACCACCCCAACACGTGGTGATACAGTGCTATATCAGGCCAGGGTGTCACAAGATAGGTAGGGGGACAAGACCAACTGCAGCATTGGAAGGTGACTTTCTTACTGGAATTTAACTGCAGATAGTATGTCCACATAAAGACCCACCAAGCGAGACTGGTGTCTAGGTGCTAATTCCAAACCCCAAAGGACACATGCTTAAGTGGTACAGGAAGAGTCAAGATGAAAATGAAAAGGTTTGGAGTTTCCCTCTCAACATTTCCATGGTCTACATTTTGCAGCTCAAGCTGTGTGAACCTGCCATGAGGGGAGTAAACCCCCAGGAGATTGGGTTTGAGAAAAGTGGATACCTAAATCAGCAGGAAGTTAGCATCCATTTGGGTGTAAAGCACAACATTCAGATCTGACACTTGTGAAAGGGCAGTAGCCCCAAACTGGCACAGTCTAAGCAAAGAGAAGAAAGTCTTGCTGGACCAAAGATATGTAAAAGCAGACAAATTTCCCATCTCTAACCTTGGTGAGTCCAGTAGAAGCTACTCTCAATCAATGATGTATAACAGATTCAAACAAGTCAGAACTGTCAGCAAAAAGTACCACATGATTTAGTGATCTGCTTCTAAAAGTTACCTGAAGAGTGAAACTTAACTGCACGTAAAAGCCTCCAAGACCTGGTCTTACCCTCTCCACAGGGCACTGATCTGGATTTTTGTCCTGTAATATCTTTTGTTTCCGCTGGTGCCCAAACAAATGTTCTGCTAGAACAGATTATAATGTGCATCATCCCTTCCTGTGGTGAAAAGACTATGAAGCAAGCCCACATTTCCTTCCACTGCCAAAATCACTTAGACATTCTGGCAACGCAGGACACATTCTTTATGTTATCTGGCAGCTAGTGTCTGACAGCTGTTCAGCAGCCTATCTGAAAAAAACCTGATGGCCTCACTCCAGTTCCTGACAGACTTATTCCAGATCACAAAGCTTCCAGATTATTATAGCCCACAAGGCTTCATCCAGCGAGTCCTCCATCATCTCACTGTCTTCTACCTTTCCAACAAGGCTATGACATTTCCTCTGGAGAAAGACAGCTAATCTGGTATCTTGAAAGAATTGGCCAGATGAGGAACCTAATCTATGGCTTAGTTCTTTCATAGATGAATCATCAGCATAATAAAGAATATTACTTATTAGTAGCATGTATTTTGTGTTCCAGCTTCCAGACATTGTAACTTGTTATGCCACTGCCTTATAAATCCAAACTCTGTCCACTGGCAGAAATATTACCCTGCACAGAGGATGACCTGCTCTTGGATCATTGCAAAACTTCACTCCCTGACAGCTTTTCTACAATTACTGTTCCCCTTGCAACTCATGTGAATCAAACCCTTTCACACAGTACTGAATCTTCATCACTCCTGTAACTGGGGATAAGCTGCACCCCTTCTTTGAGTGCTCTACACCAAGAGCTCATGTTCCATCATCCATCATAAACTGTATGGGTCTCAAACTGCCTTTATTCCTCTCTTGGACTGTGACCTACATTTGGGTTCTAGATGCAATCCTTTTTTCAACTACAATACTCTATCTTCATCACCCACAGCTGGTTAAATTAAATAAAAACCAGATTATCATTCCCCTCTATCTATGCACCACTTCTTCCACTTCAGCATTGACTTGAAGCACATCAGATTTTTATGAAGACATTTTACACTGTGTATAATTCATTCACAATAGCATTTTTTTTACTGTTTAAATGGTATGACCAAAATTTTCTTATGTATTTTGTCTCCTTATTGGTAAATAAGAATGTAACAGTCACCCTTAATTAGGCTTGTTGGACTATACAGCTTGGGTACTTCACAAACAACTAATACTAAAGGAATTTCTTTACCACTTCTAAGGGTGGTGGGAGAGACAAAAAAAAAAATACAAAGATTTCTTTTTGAGTCAGAGCTAACAGCCACAAAGACTTTCATCTCAGCTCTTCAGTGTGACAGTTTTAAATAGCTTGTGCAACTTTATACAGCATAGAAGATACATCAGCACTATTTGTCTGAGTTTTCAGAAAAAAAAAATTCTTCATACCTATCTGAAAATGAAACGCTTTGTCTTTCATGAACATTATGTAGTGCTTCATGAGGTCTGTACTCCTCCTTGTCACCAACCACCTTAGAAAATAAGCACTAAGGACACCAATAAGAATGCGACCAGAAATTAAATTGTCTTATCTATCTTCTTCCAGCCTAGACCACACACCTCATTGATACAGAATTTCTTTGATGTTTATAGCTCAGAATTTCTATGGACCTGCAACAGGATAGCACTGACACATCCATGTTAAAAACTAAAATAACCTGATTTAATGAATTACTTCTGAATAGCAAGAAAGGAAACAGAGAACATTTTCTGGAAGCCATAACAATTTTCTGCTGAAATATTTAAACATAGTTAATACCAAGGAATTTTCCCTTTTTGATCTATTGAGTTAGGAAGCAATACATAACACATGCCTTTTTGATCATCTTGAATCTCTCCAGCAACAGGCAGTCAATAGCCTCTCCAACAACCACAGAGTAATCAAAAAGATTACAGAGGATTAAAATGGAATATCCTTGATACTTTAAATGTTTAGTTTAAGTCATGTGAAAATGTAACATTTAAACATGTTTTGAAGCACATACTTACTTGGAAAAAGTCCTGGAGTTTTGCTGGGAGAAGACGTGTTAGGAAGCGCTGCTATTTGTTTTTCCCAGCATACAGGGACTAGTGGTATGAGACAGGATTCTTCTACATTGGTCCTGGCAATATTAGGGAAAGTAAAGCTATACAGTACTTTAAACTTACCATTTCTGTTCACCAACAAATGTTTTAATGTGCATAATGAAAATAGAGGCTGGGCATACTTGTTCAGAGGTAGTTACATGACAGTCCTCACAAAGTGGCCAAGGAGTGCTGTACACACCCACCCCATTGATCCATGGCTGCAGGATAATATCCTGAATGAGCAGCAGCTGGCTGCACTGGACTCCTGACTTGAGCTGCTCACCAGCTATCTGCTGCTGGAAACCTCTCACTTCTACCAAAATCACCCCCTCTCTATTTCTCTGCAGTTGTCAACGATCATGCAGAAAATGCAACTGTATAACGGAACAGCAAATTCATCCAATAGCACAGATATTGCTCATACAAAGAAGACTAATATCACACAATAATTTAGGTTGTAGGGATTCCTGGTGGCTTCCAGTTCAATGCCCAGGCCAAAGCAGGGTCAGCTACAGCAGACTGCTCATGGACTTGGCCAGTTCTGCACTGAGTTTCTCTTAGGATGTTCTCAGCCTCCCTGGACAATGTCTTCCAATGCTTCACCATTCTCACAGGGAAAAGAAAATACTTCCTTGGATCTCACTAGCAATTCTTGTGTACTGGCTTGAGGACATGTTTTTTCATTCTAATATTATATATCTCCAAAATGAACCTGGCGTCTTCTTCAAACTCTTCCAATTAGGGTATGAAAGATTATCCACAACAAAAACAAACAAACAAAAAACCAACAAACTTGTTTTCTTTCGCCTATTTAAACCATTTCAGCCAAATCTGAAACTGATACACTCTTTAAAGCATTTTGCAATCACACATTTTTTATGGAGGAATGGAAAACACTGTTGGCAAAAAACACTTCAAGATGATGTACAGAAAGAGTCTGTTGAAAATTTTATTCTGCATATTCACCAATTTCATAAGAAAACTGACTAATCTGTGTTAAAAAGAAAGGAAAAAATTCCTTTGTTAGTGCCAAAATCTTCAAGTCTTTAAAGAAAAAAAAAAAAAGAATCAAGGAAATCACATCCTGTAGTTCTAAAAGCTGCTGCAAGAATCAACACAGTATTTTTTCTACCAGGAAGAAGAAAGTTAGTTTCCCATCAGGCGATCACGACTGAAACAATTCATCCGCATTGTGATGAAATGAAACTTTTAAAATGTACTCAAAAGCTACATTCATTGCTGTAAGGAAGAATGACCTCCCTCATAATGAGCTCTGAGACTAGCAGCCAGCTTACAGAGGTTTTATAATGGCCAGTTTTGGCTTCAGAGTAACTGGGAGCTTCATTTTGCATGTTGCATAGCAGATTTGGGGGCCTGCTCAGGCATTGAAAAATTGGACTCAAAACTCTTCACCGAGGCTGGATTATTTTTATATTAAATTTAAATTTTATATTAAATATAAAATGAAATTTAGCTTTTATTTTAATTTTGTATTTTGATAAGCACTAGAAATGGATTACTTAAGGCCATTTCAAATGCTATGTTTTAAATTAGTGAGAAGATGTTTTAAATGAGTGAGAAGAAAGCTCCTGATGTACTAAGGAACATGAGTTGGATTCAGAGGATGGGTAACACTCCAGAATGCAGCTTGCCTTATAAGATCCTAATCCATGTAAGAGCCAAAAAGACATCCTATCTGCACCAAAAAAAACCCCATAATTTACAAAGGAAAGCTGAGGAAAAGCTAGGGTGATGAACAATAACAGAGAGTTGGACAGATCAGCTGCATGTACACCCCACCACTGCACATCACACAAATGTTAAGAATGGCCTTTCCTAGAGATGGATGCACAATGGGCAAAGTTGAGATAGTTATTTGTTAGTGAAAGATGTTTCTGAACCTCAATTTTTGGAGTCAACACCAAACTTATGATCCTATTCCAGAGATCTCATTTTATCTTAATCATCAAGAAAGCATTCCATTAGTCAAAAGACCATTAAACAAATAGAGTTTTGTTTGTATTCTAACACCCAATGTTTAATTTTGCAGGACTCCTGACTAGAACAATCTAATTAACCAAAGAATGAGTCAAGTGGGAGTGGGGAATGGCTGGAAGTATTCATGGTGACCTGTTCAGTTTTGATACATTTTTCTCCAGCACACACACATTATTGTCAGAGGTGCAGAGGACATGCACAAATTAGATTCTCTCTAGCTTGTGTCACTATTAACCACAAGCCAAGTCAGAAGGAAAGAGATGCAAGAAAAGCTGTATAAATTTGTTTCATCTGAAATGAAGGGTGAAACACTGTAATTTCACTACAGTCCCCATGAAACCAAATCTGCTTTGATGAGTCTGACTTGATGCCCCTCATTCTTGTCTGCACTTTCTCTACAGGCATATCAGCAACAGGCATTGCCACAGCCCTTCAGGCATGACACTCTCCCCTCCACTGCCCTGTATCTGCATCTGTGTTACTACTCTTTGCAGCACAGGAATGGAGATAAGTAAAACATTTGCCATTTTCTTTCCTCTGTCATTTAAATCTACTTTCTGGCTGCAGAAGCAAGTGCATGTTAAACACATAAGCACCACAAAAGCCCTAAAAGACTTAGGCATGATGAACTTGAGGGAAGAATGTGATTCTGCACTAGCATAAAGTACAGTATTCAATTACAATGACTACAAATATTTTATGTAGAAGATTTATTGGCAAACCTCCACAGGGCCTGTAATCCCTAGCACAATTTCCTGTGCTCTTATTAGAGGAAGATAACCTTTTGGCAATTGTTTGTATAAGATGACAGCAATTGTTCATGATAAAGAGCTTAATTAGTGGAAGATAAAGTATTACATTAAAGGAAGTGACAGCAAAATAGATTCTGGATCATTATAATTTTTTTTAATAGTTGATAAAAGTAAAAAGTCTTATGATTGAAAAGAGCACAAGAAAATATTTAACAAAACAGAGAATGGGGATTGCAAAAAAACTTTCCAGACAGCTGCAGATATCTGGACAGCACATTAGACTTTCCCTTGGGTTGTCAGTGGGTTTGATATTGGAAATGGAAGCAACTGTGATATACACAGACTTGTAATGAAATGTTGCAATGGAGTCCTTTGTTACCGTGTGACTGGGACACTGCATGACCACGTGCTTTGCTTTACTCAGAAAAGATGCCTGAGGAATTTTAATCAAACACAATCACAACACAAAATACAGCGTGACCAAAAGTAATCTATGACATCTTGTCTTAGACAAACACCCTCCTAAAAATTTAGCAGTTTCTAGCCTTGGTCTAGAAACCCCAAGTCCTAAAACATGTGATAAACTGAGAGGCACAGAAATATGAGGATTATGAAGCTTGAAGGCAAGGATAGGCAACAACAGCTCCATGCCTGTAGGTGCTCCAAGTTGCCACAGCAACAGAGATAGGCTGGAGGAGGCAGGAAGCAGCAAGGAGATATCTAGGACTGCATTGTACCTCCCCATCCTACAGCTCATACACACTACTAAGTGTTGGCAGCTCCAAGACATCTAAATTGCAGAGGGAAGACCACCAGGAAATATGCAGACAGACCCCAAAAATATCCACCCAATATTACACTGCCTTGAGTTCTGCAAGTACCAGCTCATGGATTGATTTCTAAACACCTCTACTCACCAAAAGAAAAAAGGCAGGCTTAAGAAACAGGGCACTGAGCAGCACACCTCAGCCAGCAGTTAAGTGCTGACCCCTGCTCTGCCTCAGGTTGAGCTTTTCCTAGCAAAACATACCAGTTTGCACACAGGTACTCTCAGGAGCACACTCACCCTGGAGAAGAACTGTTGAGCTCCCCCTTAACAGCAAAGATCAAGACGGATGCTTTAAACATGAGCATCTACCAGGCAGCAGAGACAGAACACAAAACCACAGCTGGCCACATTCTGGCCTGCCCCTTAATTACATGTCAGCAGCACACACGAATGAAACACTTAGAGCTCAATTCCTTTTCAGCTACTGGCAACTGCTGCTCCAGGGTAGAAAAGCAGAGTCAAGCTAATCTGTGTTTGGAAGCAGAAGACCTAGGTTTAAACAAAAACATGCAACCACATTGTTCATTTGGCTGTGGGGAAAAAATTAAGAAGAAAAACTTTCTTCAAAGCAAGAAGGAAAGTGAGGAACAGCAAAAGGCTAACTCATCCCAGAAGAGGAGATGACATGTGTAAGAGCTCCCCACAGCTGATGACTACCTGCACAGCTGGCAAAGACAGTGCAACTGGGAAACATGGGAAAGCAAGGAACTTCAGGGAAGTGAAGTCATAACAATGCAGCTGAGCTCTGTTTTTCATTATTTAGATCCTGAATTGGCAGGGTGCAAAAGTCCAAGAACTTGGACACTTAGGTCAGGCATGTGCATACCACTTCAGCAGTGCGGTTTTATGCAGTAATTTATGCAACACTTAATCACAAATAGAAGTACCACCACATTCACTACACTTGTCTGGTTGACCAGAAAAATCCACCTGGGTATGCCTAGGGGTAGAAGATGCAGACAAAGGTTCCTTCCTGGGTCCCACTAAGAAGAGGCTCACCTGGCTGTCCTGAAGTGCCCATCACCCATCATATGTCTAAAGCAGGAGCGTGCTGCTCCCCAGCTCTGCCACTGCAACCCCTGCGGGAGCCAGGAACTCAGAGCAGCAGCTGAGCAGAGCGTAACAAACATCCGGGTGCGGGAACGTGGGGATGTGCAGGGTCCACATCTGCTCTGCCCAAAGGGAATAAGCATTTCATGGAAGCATTGTCTCCAGATGTAAAACCAATTCCTAAAGCCGAAGAGAACCCGGAAATGTATCTCTCAGCTTGGCCTGGCCTCAGAGCCTAATATGAGACACTCATGGCAAACTTGGGCTTGTGCCAGCAGCAGTTTGAAAGTGGAGCTTTCTGCTTCCTTTTTATAGCAACAGGCTTGAGTTTATATTCATGATCCTAAGCACACAGACACACAGAAAAGGAACAAGGAAGCCAACTTAGTTAAGAAAGGTGTTAGAAAGAACTGGAATCCCATCCCTGCTCCTGTATGGAGTCACCAGGCCTCTGAGAAAACAAACTGGTAATCTAAGGCAACGTGCAAGTCTTGAGACAACACTTGTATTGAGCACATACACAGAAATAATGCTGTCAAAGGGCCAAACCCAAGCTCTGATGAAGTCCAGGTGAGTCATGTAAGGGTACTAAAAGCTCATCTTGCAAACCTGTGAAAAACTTCAAGCTCTAGCAAGATTTTGATGAAATAAATCCTGCTCATCTGTGTGTGTCAGTAAGGGCAGCCAGTCATATAAAGCACAATATTGTGTACATGGACAGCTAATTTTAATTCAGCTGCTTTTCTCCAACTAAATACATTTTTTTGTTCATGGGAAACAATCTAGAAAACAAGTCATAGATGAGCACTGTTACTAGAAATCACAAGAACAAGTTACTTCTGAAATACAGGATAAACATTTCAAGGCTGGTTATAGCACATATGTATGTACATGTATGTACACTATATAGAGAAATAATTTTTTCAGGGACTAACCAGAAGTGGTAAATAATACCTATGCACCACTGAGCTGTGCCAAGCACTTTCCAATCCCCTAGTTTTCCTCTCCTCCAGCCAAGAATCTGTTCAGAGCAATTCACTGACAGGGATCCCAGCTGAAAAAGCTCTCTCCTCTTTGTAGTGTGTCCTTAAGCACTACCCTTGAATCACACTCTCTAAAACACTTTGCCAGCTCAGAAGCAAACCAAGCAGCACAGGACAGCGACATCCTCAGTCTGCATATGACATCAGCTGGCTAACATATGGCCCCAGTAAAAGCCAGTAGTGCAGAAATTATTTGCACCATCTCCTGTGCACCTGAAGAATTTACAAGTTGGGCTCCTGTGAATGCACCTCCACTGGCAGAACTTTGAAACAAAGAGACAGGAGGTTGCAGGGATGGTTTCACAAGTCCCTCTTGCCTGATTGGAAACACAAGGATATTTTTCTTAGCAACTGACATCTCAAGAGAGTCTCTGCTTTCTGAAGTACAAAATGTGTGCAGGGAAATTCAAGTTGTCTCATATGACCTTCATATCTTTCATAATCATTCCTGGGAAAAAAAATGTGTCAGCCCATGGCACATCAGGTGTCCTTTTTCTGATTAAGATGGGATGTCTGTTTTGCTTTCTTTTAACAACTGAAAACCATCATCTTTCCCAGCAATTGGAAAAAGCCCAATTTTTTCATTGTCCTTGTGTCTTTAGTCTCTACAGTGATAAAGCAATGGCAGGTAAGTCATGGAATTATTAAATCCATTGCTATCCCCAACCCTAAACAGTTAACTGAGCTCAGCTCCCCTTCTCAGAAACTTTAAACCAGCATTTTAAATTAACATGAATCATCATAATTTATACTGTGTTATTTGTCAAAAGCGCAACCACGTTTCTTTTTGAAACATTGCCCTGTAAACTGCAAGTGGTTGAATGAAGAATTTTACATGCACAAATCCCAGTCTTAGATTAACACTTAATGGCCATACTCCTCCACTGTTCATATACTGTGTGTGAGGGAATGCCTGTCATAACATGGTCCACACTCCAGGCAAAGCATAAATAAAATAGCTGTAAATTTAAATGATGTTCTAACTGTGCCATTTAAGATGGGTTGTTTATGAGCCTTCACTGAAGAAATAGGCCACGGTTTTAAATACTGAAAAAAACAGAGAGAGATCCGCTTAAGAAACATATTTGCCTTATTTTAAGGTCAGCATTTAAATATCTGCATCTGGTAAACATTTTATTTCCATGGTACAGCATACAAAACACTAAAGACAGATCCAGTTGCTATTTTAATTCACTTCAGGGCTTTAAAATATGGCCCTTTTTTGACACAATAATAGGTAGTCATGTTTGTTAAGAAAATCATTAGCAATGCTAAACGAGTATTTCTATGGCTCTAAAGCAATAGTTGAAGCTCTTCAAAGCAGGTAAAACATGTAATACACTGAGCTGTTTATCTTTACATAATATTATTATAGTAACCTATAGTATTACATACAATTATTATATTATTAACCACCATTCACCCTTAGTTTAATCCTGTAGAGGACAAAACCCTTGAACTCCTTGATACCTGAATCAAACTTCTTGCTTATGCCCCCGTGATCTATTGCCTTCGTCACTACAATATTCCACTCTTCTGGAGATGACAGCAAGTACACCTGCAGCAAGTCCTTTGACCTACTCCAGTGGAGGCTGGGACTCCCACGGACAGTGGGTGAGTGGTACCTCCACCTCAATTACTCTCAGCATCACTTCAGAAGACCAAACCACCCAGGAAGCAGATGAGTGGCAGGAATGTGCACTAGCAGAGACTGAGAAGTTAGGCTGCTGGGAGACCACTGAGTGTTATTTACACCTACTCTTGTCCCTGCTGTTCCTTGCCAGACCCCCCAAGCCAGCTGATGCTGCACTAAATGCACAGCCGGAGCTGGCATCAGCACAGGGTGCTGGGTGGAGGGCTGCACCTGCTCAGAGGGACACAGGGGTGTGAGATGCGCTTGCACACGAGTGAGGTCTGCATGCACACACCTTGGCATCCCTGTGCTGGGCATCTGCTTGTTAAAACCATAAGGAAGGCATGTCACTGTTCAGCCATTTGTTCCTCAAGTTGGGAGAGGAGGAGGTGAGCTATCTTCACTTTCTTTACATTAACTTAGCACTTTTATAATGCAGCAAGTCAATACAGGACACAGAACATTACCATGTGCAAACGTGGCTCACACTGTTGAGTAATACCGCTATTTTAAACCCTCTGCTGCTAAGCAACACTGACAGTATGGTTAGAACATTTTGGAAATACCGAATGCTTCAATTCTTCCCCCCCACACACGTGTAAAAAAGCTGCTCCCGCACTGCACATATATCAAGAAGCTATTCAAAGATGAGGGCTTCAGTTTTTGTCAGGTTAATTCTCAGCATTGCAAGGACCCTGGACATATTTGTCCAGAAGCAGCCCCTTAATAGATAAACAAATGTGACCTCTTGTATTTAAGCACCCCAAAGGCACCATTCCTGGAAAGCTCAACCACCAGCTTCTTGTATTGGATACTTTCAGCTAACATGGAAATGGAAAAAAAATTACCAGTTCCCCTATTTCAAGAACAATGCCCAAGGCTGGAATCCTCTTGAAATATCATACTTACCTGAACTGTCTGAAACAGGGCAGTTTATGTCCTGTCCTGCAAGAGCTAAAAGGATATTTGTGACAAGCAGTAGAACCCAAAGAGTAATTGCTGACAGCTAACATGAAAAATCTCCAATGCTTGCAGAGCAACAAGGACAGAAGAGAGTATGGGGAAAGAACAACATTTAATGTCTGAGGAGGAAAACTTTGTGAAAGACTTTGGTGAAACTGCATTTACTACACTGAGGAACACTTATTTTAAACCTTTCTATTTACTTACATGTCAGTAGGAGAAGGGGTGAAACTGAGCTTGGAAGACTCTCATTGAGGGGCTGCCAGCATTCAGTCCCTTTAAACTGATCTCACTTTGTGGAGGAATTTTGCATTCTTCTGTACCAAGCAAGCACTGCAAAATGGCCCATTAATTTGGTTTCCTCTTGGATGGATTATTTCACAAGGCTTGGCTGTGTTTTCTCAGGTGGAAGTGTACCTCTGAGATATGACTGGTTGAGAAATGTTTGCCCAATTCTGATAGAATATATTTCAAACTTTTCATAAGCTTACTCCCCTCATTGTTATTCTAATTTATTCCTGAGTACTTCATATTGCCACAGACATTAGCAAGGTTACAAATACTCATGTCTCTTCAACTATTAATTCTATGGCATTTTTCACTTCATTGTATATTTACCCATCTATTAACCTACATGGATGATTTCATAGCTAATCATTTCTACTAACACCCTTTTAGACACTTGTGACTTCAACCCTGAAGATGTAGGTGGTTGCAAAGACTTGCTTGTCTTCCTCCTCCCTCCTGTGATCTAAAATTAAAATGATGTGACCAGGACGACATATCTCATATCCTATACTTCTCTGACAGACAGCATAGGTCTAGACCCAATTTCCACACAAAAATGAATCACTGAAGAACAGCAAGGCAAAGCTTCTCTCAAGTAAGCACATTACAGCCTCCTGGGGAGAGAGCAAGCAAACACAGATGTAGAATACATATTTGGGTATCAAATAGGTACCCTTAAGTAAGATGATTTGAAGAAAAAGAAATTGTTTATCTTCCAGTTGACTGTTTTTTACTGGAACAGACCCTAATTCTGTCAGATGAGAACTGTGGTATTTCACAACTTTGCAGAAGCTGAAAGAGGTGGTCCTACAGAAGAAACATTTATAATAGAGTCTCCTTGGACCATTCTCTGCTTATTTCCAAAACAAGATCCAGCACTTTCTGCAATCAAAGGAGCTGGTAATGCTAATCCCATCATGTATGTTTCTCTGATCTGCAAGAGAACTGTTTCAATGATCAAATGCTATAGAAGAAAACACTGTTCAAGCACAGCGGCCTTCAACCTGCAGTATTTAAAAGCCCTCTGCAGCTATCAAAAGCCAACTCTTTTTTCTCATTTCATCATGACAAACTGCAAAACAAGAGACTACAGCATGACTAATGAATCCCTCAATTCCCATCTGCCAACACAAGTCAGTCAGCATTTCACCTGCTCACCTCCAGCCCTTCGTGCTCTGGAGCATCTGTTGAGCCCTATACCTGACCTGCTTCAAAACAGGATGGCAGCACATGCCACACAGCCAAATCTTCCTGGCAGGGCACTGCTCACTCTCCCTTGCTTATACTGGTAGACAAAAGGGCATTTCTGATAGCTTTCTCTTCTCTTGCTCCATGGTCAAGTTTCATTGTCTGCAAATCACAAAGAGCGCAAAGAGTTCATCTTCATTTCTATATCCAATACCAAGGTTTACCTTCAGGATAGCTAGGTATCATTAGCTAGTATGTAATTTAATGATCTGCTTGCAATTATTCTTTTTTCACAGAAATCTCTTTTTTTACATTAAAACCCTCAATGTCAAAAAAAAAAAAGAAAAAAAGAAGAAAAAAAGGGCAGCTTCTTTCTGAGGCATTTCCTGCCAAATTTAAGGATGAAAAATTGAGCAAATAAATTAGATATGCTTAAAACAATGTACCCTCAAGGTTGAAACTACTGAAAGGGGAAGACAGAGTGGGAGTGATGCAGCTCATTTTCTGCCTATTTCAGTTGTCACTCAAGGACCTGATCTGAGAGCCCAGTAAGACAAAATTATCCTCAATTCCTCTGTTCCCTCTCCCTTTTCCTCAGTTTGTTAGCAGTGGATCCCACCAAATCTGAAATCAAACACTGCTACAGTTTTGCTGACAGGTAGAACCCAGAGCAGAGATACTCAATAACAGCAGGATGAAAATCGACTGAAGGAACCAAGAAGGGGAATCCACACCCATTTTGATGGGAATTTTCTCCACTTGGTGAAATGCAAAAATGCAACTGATGTGCCCACCCTGCAGCTCTGCTGTGAGAGGGCATTCCTGTTCTGCCAAGAAGCAGCCATAGGCTGTTCAGCTGTCACAATCAGCAAAGGTATTACTGCATTAGCACCTACAACGCTCAATTAGGGAGAAGGCTCCTGCTGTGCCAGGGGAAGAAAGCAGACTGCTGTCATCCGAGACTGAATCTTCTGGGATACAGGTAAGTGGAGCTGAACAAAAAAACCAACAAACAAACAAACAAACAAACAAAAAACAAACCCCAAAAAAACAACAAAAAAAACCCAAAAAACAACCCCAAAAAAACCCCAAAACAAAAAACAACAAAACACACAAACCCAAACCAAAAACCAAAAAACCCCAAACCAAACAGATGGGAGGGAATATCCCTTGACTAAAAGGACAAAGCAATAGTGAAACCAGGGCACATTTTTTCAGAAATTTCAGGTATTTAGCTAAATATCACCTTTCCAGACAGGGAGCTCTTTCCACATACACATGGCACCATTGTGAAGAACCAGAAAGTTTGTGCAAAAAAATATGCAGTATGAAAGTCAACAGAATTGTCTGAGTAGCAATCCAGCTTATGTCAGAATACCTTGTTTCACAGAATATTCTAAACTAGAAGGGACCACATGGATCATCACAGTCCAGCTCTTAGCCCTGCAGAAGGCAGCCCCAAGAATCACACCATGAGATTGTGATGCCTGAGAGCATTGCCCAAGTGATTCATGAGCTCTGTCAGGCTTGGTGCTGTGACCACTTCCTCGGGGAGCCCATTCCAATGCTCAGCCACTCTGAATGAAAAACATTTTTCTAATATCCAACCTAAACCTCCCTTGTCAGAGCTTCTTGTCATTGCCTTGGGTCCTGTCACTGGTCACCAGAGAGAAGAGACTGGTGCCTGCCCCCCTGCTTCTCTTTGTGAGAAGGATTAGACTTCCCTGAATCTCCTCCTCTCCAGGCTGATCAGACCAAGTGACCTTAACCATCTCTCATACAGCTTTTCCTCCAGACCCTTCACTATGCATAAAAAAGTTCCACATGCATAAAAAATATGCATTGTTCACATACATTAAAAAAGAAGAAACAATTTAATTGACTTCAGGGAACATACCTAGAAACAATTCAGCAGCAAGTTAGCTAAGTGCAGGCAAAAGTTTGCATTGTACCATCATAAATTCCCCTAGTGCATGCACAAGATACCACAGTTAGGGATTGTTTTTTCTCGTTCACAATGATGCAAAGAACTTGTTGGTGAGAAAATGGCACAAATAATGCCATGGTTGTGGATTTTATCCCTGTTGGACTATTCACTTAAGAGTTGGACTCGATGATCCTTGTGGGTCTCTTCCAACTCAGAATATTCTGTGATTCTGTGAAATAAATAGTTGCTGCCCAGTGCTGGCATAGAAAAAGTTAATGGGAACACACTAGTCATACTGTCATGAAGGTACAAAGGACAAGTGAAAGACAATGGCAGACATTCATTTTCTAAAATGACGTGTTGCTGCAAGACTTCTGGGCAGTGCTTCCCTTAACAGAACGTAGCAAATATGATTGAATACCCATCCTCCACCTCTTTCACTTGATTTTCCGAACAGAACAAACAACAAATGTTAGGTAGCATCCTCCAAAAACTCTTCTAAAAGCACTTGGTTATAGAGAACAATGCCTGGACTCTCAATTTCTGATGCACTGTAACCAAATCACAGAAAAAGAAAATATTCCTCCTATGAAACTGGGAACAATTTGTTTCTATAGCAGCAAAGACAGTGATGAGCAACTTGGGCAAACAGATTGAGAATTATTAGGAGTACCACGTGGATCAGATGATTTACATACAACATAAATAGTGCAGAAGGTGACAAGAACAAGCAATAGCCTTTGAAGTATGAGAATTATACAGCTAATCATCAGATCTAGACTTGACTCTTTCCCTTTCATCCCTGCACAGTCAGGAGAAAACTGTCATCGCAGATGGATAAACAGCACTTGAAGAGATAGGATGGCACCTCTGAGTCATAATGCTGTAATCCCAAAACACCCTTCCAACAGCCAACATCTGCATGAGAACAGCAACAATTTTAACAATTTTCAAAGTCAAGTGTAACCCTTGTTTAATCTATGCTCTGTGACACTGTCAACTGTTACCTGAAACAGTCTGACAGACATTGTACTGATCTGCTTGTGGAAGCTGCACATCAAAACCAACATCCATTCATAGCTCACTTTCACTAGTGAAACAAGTGTTCCCCATCCTCAGCTTTGAGGGGACTGGCACTTAAA
Organism: Cyanistes caeruleus; assembly: GCF_971803275.1. Taxonomy (NCBI): domain Eukaryota; kingdom Metazoa; phylum Chordata; class Aves; order Passeriformes; family Paridae; genus Cyanistes; species Cyanistes caeruleus. The sequence continues at coordinate 18,129,137 of NC_141703.1, read as the reverse complement.
TTCAACATGACACAAAGCCAAGAGGTGAACCCGAGGCTCCCAGTCATTTGTCCTTACCAGGGAATTTCCCACCCTTCCTCCCCCAGTTTGCTCATAAATGCCTGAAGTTATTAGAGGATCCCACTTTAATATTGTTGTGTCTTGGCTCTTTAATACCTTGAACTAGAATTTCAGTTCCAAAACTAACTGAACCGAACACATTGACTGTCAACCAGCTGCAACAGTTTCTAAAACATGGCATTTACTACAAAAAACAGAATTCCACGACACTTAAAGCACAGAAAGTTATGTATCAGCTGAACAATTCTACACTATGATAGATTAAACTCCCTGACAAGTTTTTCTACATGAATTCACTTCATTTTGTTTATCATTAATGCTGAAAGTTGCTAACGGGCACATTTTGAGAACAATATTGCTAAAGCCATTATGACACTGCAACCTTGAAGGCACCTTGAAGACTGAGTAGCATTGCAGCTATGCCAGGGCTAATCCACTTAAGAAAATCAAGATGAAATTCCTCACTTGACATTTCTGCGAACAAGGTGACAAAGTTCTAACAAACCCGTCATTGAAGGTACTCTGTGTAAGACAACTCAAAGTTTTCATGGAGATTACATCCAGGCTACAGCACAGATTGTATGCACACAGCCTGATGCAATCACCTAACTGAAAAAATTGGATGGAGCAACTGGGAGGACAAAATTATTTTCTTTCATGTGGAGCAACAAAACATTCTGCTGTCCCCTTCAGGTTTCTCAGTCCCACAGTACACTGCAAGAAATCTCCCCTTTAACTAATGAGCATTGGGCCAGAGACAAGCTTTAAAAGAAGTTAGACCCAGTATCTTCCTCTTTGGGGAATTATCTTTTGCAACCATCAACTAGTCCTGAAATAATACCATGGGAAAATAAGCACTATGAGAGTCCATCCATCCCCTAGGAAATAAACATGTCCATATGTATACACAGAAAAAATATCTATAGCATGATGTTTGTGGGAACACAGGAAGAGGAATTTCATGTTGCTTAAAAACATAAGTAATGATGCCCAGCTGTGTCACAGCAATAACCTGGTATCCTGACTCAGTGACAAAAGCAGATGTTAGCAAGTGAATCTGGCCATTTTTTGCTTCTCTTTCCCCTTTTACTCCCTGAGGGTTTGGAATTGGTTTATCAAAGCTGTTAGTGGGTACTTTGAACATATATTGCTGAATTTTTCCCTGAAATCTTGAATAATTTCCTACCTGTAAATTACAGCCTTTCAAAATTAACTCTCACCATAACAGCTCTTACAGAGCTTGAACAGCCACACATAAGTTTCAGTGACACAAAAAAGCCCCAAAACAAGAGACAGGCAGGTATCTGCAATTCATTCATATCTATAATGAATTTTTCTTTTGTTATTTTTCTCTGTCTTTCAAAGGGAGAAGAGTCCTTTAAGTTAATTCAGCTTCTGTTTGCTCATTTGGAAGTGCTTGTGGTTGAATTCTATTAAAAATTACTGAAGCCAAGCCAATATGCACTGGGGATCTTGGCAGAAGAATTCAGGCGCATCTCTTTTCCATTCTAAATGGCATGAAAGCCCTTTCCAGGAAGGAATATTTTTACATTTCATTGCTCTATTTCAACCCTCCATTTTCTTACTTGTTCCTTCTGAGTTCACATTGTTAGGCCACATTTCATTGCTTCCACAGTCTCACGGCACTGCAGGGGACCAAGAGGCCACCACCAGGGTATCACACAGCCAAGCCTGGCCACCTGAGTTTGCCATAGCTCTGAAGCAGCTGTCACCACCGTGCTCAGCCACAGCCAATTCTTCTCTAGGACATACTTGTGTGCAGTAAAGCTGTTGAGTTCCATGCAAAGATTCCATATATTGAAGTTCCCATCCTTGCATTCCCTGGGGAAGGCTGCCCACACAGCATGCATGCTGTTTAAAAGCTTATTCCTGTGCCAGTTTGGTTTGCTGTCTAGCCAGGAAATGCTTCTGCCTCCCCCTGCTCAAAGAACATCAATGTTATTCAAGTGCAGCAAGAGCAGCCATTATTCCAGCTGAAAGGAAAAAAAATGTCACCCTTTGAGGATACAAACTGCAAGAAAGCTTTGGGGCGAGAAGAAAAGACGTGGGGGAAAAAACTCCCAAGTGCCTAAAGAGTATAGCTACTCTTTGATCCACAGAGAAAGATCTTGCTAAGGACTGGATCCTGTTTAAAGGGTTGCATAAGTAAGCTGACACTTTTTCAAGCTCAATATGGAAGCACTGCAGTGTTATTACAGTGCCAGCAGACCACAGTAAGCAAGCAGCATGTGACACTGACTTCACAGAAACCGCTTCTAGTGGCAAATGTTAGCTGAGTCTTGATGTACCTGGCAAGCCCAAGGAGGCAGGGTCTTACACATTTAAATCTCAGGCACTTAAACACAAACTGATAAAGCACTGCCTGCCTTAGCCTGATGCAGCAGCACCAGTTCAAGGGTACCCTCACCCCCACTGGCAATGCCCTCCTTCAAAGCACACCTAAATAGACACATGCTAAAAGGGACAGAAGGAGCCAGAAGGAGTTTAAGGATCACTTGAACTTGTATGGGAAAGCTCCCTAGTTGTTCTTAGGCCAACAATGTCCTTGTGGTCAAAATGTGTTGGATTAAATTGAAGCACATCACCCAAGAGGCCAGTCCCTTCAGGTGCTCCTGACAGGCAGCACTGCCGGAGTATGGCAGAGCTCCCTCCTGCCACCCCACACGGTTACACAGAGAGAGTCTCCTCAGCTACAGGGCTAAAGTTAGCTGGTAACATGGAAACCTGTTCTCACTACCCACATCCCCAGATGTCAGATTAATTTAAATACATTTAACCATATTCAAAATCTATGCCTTGCCAGGAAAACAAGTGCACTAATTTGTATCTGTGAGATATTCAACTGACACATCCAGAAGCAACACAAAATTGATAAACAGGTTAGATAGTGGAAATAATCATGCATTTAGCCTTGGCTGTAATTTGTCAATACAAGGCTTTTAGCAAGCAAAAAGCATTTGCACAGAGACCTAGAAAATGAAGCACTGCCAAAGAGATCAGCTGCTAGAAGCAACACTGCCATCTCATGATTTTATTTCAAGTCTCATGATATTCAGTGCTTTTAACAAGGCTTCAGCTTTTCAACTGTTAAACATGAGCTATAAGTTGCTTAAAACAAAATACATACCCAAATTTTCTAGCCTGGATTTTATTTCTGATAAAAAACCTAAATATGTAACCTTTAACTATTGACCAAGAGGCAAAATTGATGAACTCAAAGCACAACATTCAAAACCAAACCATGTGCTTTTGGGTCATGACTTTCCAACAGCCTGACTTTCTGCACCAGACTGCCATCCTCATGAGCTAGATAAGCATAGCAGCTCAGTTCACAGACAGATCTGAGAAGCTCTGACCCCCTGCTCCAATGGCTTGAGAGTCAGCCTTTGGGTGTCCAAAGGGGAAAAAAACCCAAACAAAGAGGAGCCTACACCTTCCTTGGATTACAACTGCCAGGAGGGACCAGAACACCCTAGAGCTTGGAAACTTTACTACTTCCTAGAAAAAACTAAACACACCTGGTGGACAAACCACCCATAGATCCCCTCTCCCCCACCGATAATTTACTGGCAAAAGCTTACAAACAGATCCTGGTGTGATGTTCAAAAGCATGTGAAGAGTCATTTAAACTGAAGCAAGAAGGCCTTTTGCTGCTCACAGCAGTGCCTTGCTCTTCAGCTGAGAAGGATGGAGACACAACCTAGACACCAACTTCCCTCATTGATGTTTCTTGTCCCAGCTCCACATTCTCCTACAATGCTTCCCTTGGTATGCAAACCCACTGACATGCTTTCTCTGGTCTAGCAGGAGCAGGGAAGAGCCCTGTACTCAAATCAATTCAAAGCAGTCTCTCACTGATACATGCTGCTCAAGGCCTCTGATTTTATTAATTTTATTTCATCCACGACAGCTGGAAGGCTTCTAAGTAGCTTGGATGACCTGTGGGATCAAATTATTCTGGAGTGGCAGGAACAGGTTAAGCCTGAGTGCAGATACTCCTGATCCAAAGCAAGTAAGGCTAACTGAGGAGCATGCAGGGCAGAGCACCCCAACTCCCCCAGCTGCCTGACCCCAGCTGGCTTGCAGCTGCAACACAGCACCAAAGCTGGCAGGAACTGCTTCGAGGCTCAAGATGAGTTTCTCCCAGGCCACATCTGCTCTTGGAGGCAACAAAAACATAATGGTCAGCAGAAGAACACTCAGCTTTAAGAGCTACACTCTTGGTGATAGGTCTTGATTCAAATGGGCACAACAGCAGATGCACTAGAAGAGCTTTTCTCATCTTCCCTCTCCATAACTTCACTTAACAAGGAGAGATTTTCTGGATTATTATGTTTTCAACAGACCAAACTAGAACAGCTGGGCTTGTGACTTTTTTCCCTTGCAGAGGAACACCAGCAGAGGCCACCACAAGCCCAAGTGAGCAGGCTTTCAGTCATACAGGCAGGTGTATAGGGGCACCCACACCAAGGGGAAAAGGGACTGGAGACAGGATCAGGTTTTCAGTTATGTCTTGACCAGTGTTTGAACAAGGCATCAAAGCAAGCTTCATCACCATCAGCCTTCAGAATCTCTTCATGTATTATTCAGTTTTGTTTTAACTCCTCTCTTCAGTCTGAAGTTCATTATTATATTCAGAAGAGCACAAGTGAAAAAACAGTAAATAATATGACAGTATTTCCTGGGCCTCATGTAAAGCGCTGTGGCATTCAGCAAACAGAAATCCCACTGAATCTTCACTGAGAGGCTGGGGTTAAGCTGTCATCCCTACATCCTCTTTCAGTTCACAATAAAGCCTCATCTACTGATGTCAAATCCCATTTCTGATAGGAGAAACTAACAGAGACCAGCTGTTTTTCCCCTGCCTTTTCCCCAGTTAAACCATCACCTCAAACTCCTATATATACAAAGGCCCCATCCCACTGCCTCATTAGAACAACTGATGATGAAAAGTACACAGAAAACATGCAAGAGGCCACATCTGTACCCCCAGACAAGATTCTTTTGATTTAAGAGTTATAATTTGTCACTGGACTAACAAATGCAGCTGAAACCAGGACTTGTTTCGGAGCTTATACACACCAATGTAAACTCCACTCTGAATTGGATTAAGCTTTTGCTTAGTCCAAAATAAGCTTTCATTAAAAAGCCATTTTTTATTTCCTGAGCAGGAAGATTTTCAGGCGACAACATCTAGAACTTCTGTAGGCAATTTGCACAGTCCACCCCATTAATATACTTTTTTAAGAAACCATAAAACCACAAATCCTCAAGCCAGGCTCTCTGGCACTGTTTCTGGATCTTGGATGGGGATGCTCACCAGAACCAGCAGGCCCTTTTGAGCCGAAGCAGCAGAAATACCTCTCTTTGCCCTTTGCACGCCATAAAAATGACAACAGCAGCTTCAAGCAAGGCCAGATTAAAATCCCCCACTCTGGTTCAAGCAGAAGCATTTCATTGCAGGTGTTGTGGAGACTAACCCAGGCATGAAGAGCTGCTCAGGTCTGGGCTGGGTGCACAGTCACAAACCCCAGCTATTGAAAAGTAAGCCCACCTTTCCAATTCACCTACAGGCAGTGCTTGGACTGCATAGGTGACTTAGCAACTCTAAGAAACTACTGCTCCCAGCTTTTTCCAAGTCATTCTTCTCTATCAAGTTATGTGTTACTGAGCATTACGGGTCACTAATTGACCATTATAGATTAAGGCCATGTAAATCAAGGTAAGAGTGATCTACAGGAAGAAATTGTACACATGCTTTTTCCCAACTGCTTATGGGGTATTATGTTACATATTGGTTACTGCACACACCTGTGAACACACAGGTATCTTCACTTTTTAGACTGATGGACCTCCCACCAGACTGGTAGTCCATAAAGAAAAGAAAGAAGCATGACAAAAGATTTTGATGTCTGAAAGGTTTCTGTGAAGAGGATCAGAGGACCTCAGAATAGGTCCTCCCTATTCACCCAGGACAGACAGTGCAGTTGGTTTAAAATGATGATAAAAAGAAATTTCAATTGGTTGTTACAAAACTGTGAGAAGACAGTGATTGAGGGGAGAGGAATAATGGAAAAAACAAATGTCCACTCCAGGTGTAAGGATCAGAAGAGGTCACCTAGAGCTGCCCACACTGTCTGTCCCTGGAAGTTTTCCAAGAGTAACACAAATGTGTGCAGGAATTGCACAGAGACTGCAAGCAGCTGAGAAAGAACCAAGGGGATGATAGATATCAGTGTGTTTTCTCATGGTGACATGATTACCAGATTTAATTCACCTTTTTTTGTTTTACAAGTGCTTTTACCAACAGCCATGTATCTATTAGAGAGCTGACAGGAGCAGTTAAATGCTCCCTTACTGCACTTAAAGGAAATGCATTCACCAGAGGTGAATGGCAATCAAAGACATTTTCTAAGGTCAGAAGAGAGGAGAAGCTCTTAGCCTCAACCATTCACCCCTGCCCCATCTCATGACTTGAACTACCACCCTGACAACACCTCCCACCTTTCAAAGCAAAGCAAAGACCCATTCCAAGGCATTTGACAGGGTTTTATGAAGAGCGACATTGCAATTTCCTTTTTGATCCAAAGAGTCAGAAGAAATAAAGGCTTTCTCCACCAATTTCAACTACCCAGATATCTTTTACTGGATGGTACGTGACAGAAAAGGGTAATTCCTTTGGTATTTTGTTGTTCAGCCATAAAGAACAGTATTTTGAAAGCCTAACAATTACTTCTCATCAGGTCAGTAAAGTAAGGACGATCATGCTGGAGTTTTTATTGATTCAGGAACAGTACAGCTAAGCTCTTTTTTTCCTGTTTTATGCTCATATATGCTAATCCTTTAAAATGAAATTTTGTAGAAGTTACTTTTCTTTGTTTAACTATAAAGTTAAAGAAATGGTACTGTAATGCTCTGGATAATGCATAACAGCTTTTATCTACAGATTTTTGGCATCTCTGTCCTTAAAGTTGTCACAGAAAGCAATAGAAAATATAAAAATAAGACCAGTAATTTCTGAAAATCTTTTATAGTTCATTAGTGACCAGATCTTTCCAGTATCTCCTAAGACTTAGGCAACTTTTTCCACACATCGGTACTGGCTGCACTCCACAAATGTAACTATTCAACATACATATTTGCTCTGTTTGGTCATCAGTTTCCTAAAAGCAGTATTTCCATTCAGGAAAAGTCCAGTTATGAACTTATAATACAATAACCTTAACCACATAACAGCAGCAAATTTCAATGACAGTTGTCTAAAACACAACAGATATCTTTTAAACACACCTTCACAAGAAGTTAAAAGCCAGTCTCGATGGCTCAAAACACTCAGTAGCATTCTTCTGCATGTAACAAAACACTTCAATGAGTGTCTGCGGAAACACTTCAAAAATACGTAAATCTTTTAATCCAGTAACAAGGAATAATAATTTCAAATATTTTGTGGCTATGAAATCAGTTACATCACACAATTCATACAGGGAAGTAGCTGAAGAGTTGGGCAGTTCTATGGTGACACAGACGACTGAGGCGCACCACAGCTCCCTGGTTTCTCCCCCTTTTAGCAGCTAATGTGCCTAACGAGTGACTGGTGACACTGACAACTTTGATGTAGATCCTTTACACGATTGAGGAGAACAAGCTCCCAGCTACCAACCAGCACTGTAGTAGGCATCCTGTTTGTTTTTGGTTTCTTTTTCGGTTTAATTGAAACACAAGAGTCACTGATTATTCCAAGTGGCAGAAAAAAATTGAAAAGACACTTAGCTTGAACGAAGTAGTTTTTCAAACTGGGGAAAATGCCTAACACTGGTTGTACTACTTTTTCTGGCTTCTTAAAATAGTGACCTGATCCTTGAGTGGAGGTAGTCACAGGTAAAGCAATTATTTTGACTAGCTAATGTATAGAGAAATGATTAAAAATTCATAAATCCTTTAAAATAAATGTTTGCTTATTTCAAGGTGAAAATGGAAAATTACCTTGTGTTCACTGATGCCATTTCTATCATCCATCTATAATTGCCTAGTTTCAGCATTCTGCAGTGACCATGTGAATGAATACTCATAAATGGCCTGACTTGTTACATAATGCTGAAACAACAGGCACTCAGACTAAATCTTCCATCAGTGAAGTATTTGAAGGTGTTGGCCATCAACAAAAAGTAGTAACAGGCTCTGAGTCTGTATGATAAGGGGGGAGGAGACATGAAATGTCTATTAATTGAGAGCTGAAACCTGACCTCATTGCAGAATCTTCACCTCACAGCAGGACACTGCAAAAATTTATGTATGGTAAGTTATATATGACTACAAGGTCACAGAAAGCTATTTAGAATTATAGGAAAATATCCCCACTAATATTTAGCATCTTTTTAGTATCTATTTAAAATTTGACTTGCATCTTTTTCACCTAGAGGGTGGTGACAAATCACAGAATTAAGTTTCCCTGTGAAGTTTGGCAGCTGTTTGAAAGACCAGTTGTCTGACAGGACCTTCTCAAGTAACTGATAATAAACTTATAAAGTCTTTTTCATGCCAGGGATATCCCTCCTACAGTTGTGTGTCTGTATTTCCCTGGAGGGGATACAGGGGAAATGGGGGAAGAAACAGGACCATACACACCCCACAAAGGTGTGTTACGAACTGTGCAAATTAAGCCATTTGGAGTCATTTGGAAGGGGCCTTGGGAGGTGACTAAGTCCAAAGTCTTGCTTACAAAGGTTTTGAAGTTAGACTAGGTTACCAGACCTTGACCACTTGAGTTTTGAAAATATCCAAGATCAAAGTTTCCATAACCTAAGTGATTAAGTGACTTCCAGCACTTAACCACTCTCACTACAGTTTTTTCTTCTTATGTCCAATAAAAAAAAATGCTTTTATTGCAACAAATGACAACTGTCCTCTGTCCTTGTGGTGTGCACATGTGTTTACCTCCACTTTCTTACACACATCCATTATGATTTGGGGATTAGACCAGCCCCTTAATCCCAGCCTGCCTCCTTCCCTCTGACTCCTTTCTCATATGCTCCAGTCCCCTAAATATTTCACTGGATTTCTGCTGGATTTCCCTCTCTGATCTCTCAATAAAGCAGTTACAAAGCAGTGACAGATCAAGGAGCCAAAGTCATTATTAATCTGCTTTGAACATTTTAGTGGTTTGCACACTGACAGAACAGAGAAGAGCCAGTGAATCCTCCTCTGAACAAGCAGTGATCATAAAGTACCCCAAAAGGTGTGCTCTTCTTCTCGTGCACCAGTGAGGTTTGTCAATAACTTCAGTTTCATTGACCTCTCACTAAGAGCCACCACACTTGTCAAAAGTCTTCTACCATAACAGAGAAAAAAAATAAAGCTTATTGCACTATAAAAACAACCAAGAGCATTCAAGACAGTGTTTGGATAAAAACCAAACTTGCAGTTCAACTGCAAGTTCAACAGGAATTCACAAAAAATATTCCAGCAAATCTAACATATGCATTTCATGGTAAAACAGAAGGATTACAATACTAGATAAATACTCTGACCATGTAGAAGAGATTTTTTTGTATTTATATTCATCTATATATGTGACAGTGAACATATGTGCATTAAGCATTTTCGAAAGCTTAGAAGAGGGAAAACCCAAAGACTGTGTACTGACTGATTTTACAGGAGTAGTAATCTCTTGGAAATAAATACAATTTAACTGTACAAGCCCCAACTTAGCTCCATGAAACCATCTGAGAAACTGCCTCCCTCCCAATAAACAAAACACGACCTTCCACATTGGTGTAGAATTCTTTCAGCTCAAAAAAAAAAAGAAATTTCTCTCTGCATAAACCACCTCCCTATCGGGAATCTACAAAAGTCATGTGGCTGCAAATTGACCTACACCAAATGAAAATCATTTATAGTTCAAGAGTAAAAGGTTTTGAGTGATTTACTTCGTAAGTGCATTTTAATGATTTTAAGTTAGCAGTGCGTTAACTTAGCTAAATTAAGTTGGGAAAGAGAACACACAAGAGTGTATACTGCTAAAGATATCATAGTCAATGCACTTATGCTGTTTTGAGGCAGAGGAAAAATGCCTGTACAACAGAAGTAACTTCCACACGAGTAGAAAGGTTGTCAAGAGATTACAGAGCACTGTAATATGTGTCCAGACAGGAATTCAAATATGAAGCTTCTACCATCTACTGCCTGATCAGCTTGGCTCATGAAGGTACAAAGCAAACACTTCTGTTTCCACTTCTTGGGTTTCCACTTCAACTATTCATCTTCCCAATGGCGCAGCCAATAAGCAGTTAGGTGGCTTCCTCTTTACTGGAACTGGATGAGGTGTTTTTCAAAGTCATTTTACAAAGCAGAATAAAATGGAGAGGGTTTAAAGATAAGACTAAAGATAATTGCAGCGAGTTCTTCTCTGCATCCCAAGCAAAAAGGAGCAATAATGTACAATAATTCAGGTTAGGTGTCAAACAGCAAGTTACTATCACCCACTCTTTCCATGGTCTCTGTCTGACACTTAGCACCTGCTTTGACTGGTCCTGGAAACATCACTTTCTTGAGCGTACTATCCCCAGAACTGCCAAAGCAGCAAAGTGGTAACAGCTTGCACCAGCTGGTTCTAGCAACAATGCAGATAGAAATTGCTGGGGGGGAGCTGGGACAAAAAGCATTCTCAACCAGTCAACTGAGAACTGAAGAAGGAAACAAAGTTCAACAATTCACTGTAAAAGATACTGTTCCTTAAAAAACACAAAAAGCTTACACCTTTGTAACACAGGTAACTGTAAGCGTTCAAGTTCTTTGCTCAAATTAAATGAATAAATGATACATCTTGTTAATAATGATTCATAACAAAATTAATATAGATTGATCATTATTAATGAAAAACAAAGACTGATCCTCTTAGAAACTGCAAAAGATAAAACAGGTTCAGCCTTAACATCTTCACTCAGAGAAGATGCAAGAGGCAAAGACATTGCCAGTGACAAGGTCAAAAGCTGAGCAGAGATATAGATTCAATTGTGGCCAAAAGGCACCCTCCATTTCTCCTCCTTTCACTTATTACTTAGAAAGAAATACCAAGATCTAAGCCTGCAAGGGAAAAAAATACTTTCAGTTTATTGCTTTAAGTCTTGAAAATAAAAGTCTGCTGAATCTGAGCATCACTGAGATCTATGCCGGATCAGTAATTATCTTTTCACATGCTCCCCTCTGAAAAATGGCCTTACTAATCAAAACACATCCAAGTGAAATTCTGTGAGAAAAAAAAAAATCTAATTTCGCTTCTTCTGAATCAATTTCTGGCTCTCCCAGACAGTTTAAGTCCCTTTTCCTAGTTTTATTTTAAGAGTATTGAAACAGATTACAGAAACATTCCTCAAGTGCAGGACAGAGAAGTTGCTGGTACTCATAGGCAAAAGTTCAATTTTTATTTTTTTCTCAATTTCAGCAACTGCCAAAAAGTATGCAATTTAAATTTCTATTTCAGTTTATTGCTTAAATTACACAATCTGCATCTTCAGCTTATGTAATAATTAGATACTTGGTAAGCAGATGCAAAGACTAACACACAAGTTGTAGGATGTCAGACTTTGGGCAAGTGGCAGAAGAAGGGGAAGAAACATATCAGGATAGAGAGTATTGCCATAAATCATTTTCACAAAGCAGTCACAAAGAAAGCATTTATCTGAAACTGAGTAATTTAGTGCTGTGTCTGTCTGCTTTACAGCTGCAAATTAAACTCTAGCACAGAAAAGAATGTACTAAACCTGTTCCAAAATGACCAGATGTGCACACTCAAACACTATTCACGCCACTCTGGTGAACAGCTGGAGCCAAGTTTTGACAAGGGCAACGCTGCAATTCAGAAGTGACAGACAATATCATGTGAATTATAACTAAGTGATGCACTTCAGCCAAAAACCAGCAAAAAACTAGGGACACTGCAGTGATCCTTTCGATAGCCAGGGAACAGTAATGCTAAATTCAACAGGCAAAATCAGCACTGATCTCTTAAAACAACACATGGAGACTGAACAGCTGGGAGCAAAAACCCCTAACAATTACTATTTTGATGAAGAGATAAGTGCACTTCTGACACATCTCCCAGTCATCCCCTTTTGCCACTCCTCTTGTCCCACACTGCGGTGTAGCCTTGGAGCACACAAGCTTTCTTTTTAGTGCAGCTAAACCCAGACATGCTCTATGAGCACACAAAGCACACCAATCAGGGCTAACTTGACATGACCCTCCACCCTCCACTAAAATGTTCAGCAAGGACACTGGGACCTTATGAACAGTGGCTTCACTCTGCAGAACCAACCCTAATGAGCCACAGTACTGAGGATACAGCCACCCCTGGCTGCACCTACTGGTGTGCACAGCCGTGCCCCATGCAGATCTGGGCCTCCTGCAGAAGAGCCACAGCTCCCATCAGGCCCAGCAAGAGATGAGGGTTTCCACTGCTGGGCTGTAACACCCCGTGGTGTGTCTCCATTCTGACTAAAAATATCATAGAATAGTTTGTGTCTGAAGGGACCTTAAAGATAAATTAGTTCCAACCCCACAACTGTGGACAGGGACACCCTCCACTAGACAAGGTTGCTCAGAGCTCCAGTCTGGCCTTAAACACTTCCAGTGATAGGGCATCTAGAACTTCTCTGGCAAGCCTGTTCCAATGCCTCACGGTCAAGAATATTTTCTAGTATCTAGCCTTAATCTTACTCTCAAGTTTGAGATTCCCCCTTGTCTTGTAACAACATGCTCTTGTAAAAAGTCTCTCTCCATCCTTCTTGTAGGCTCATTTCAGGTATTGGAAGGCCACAATTGGGTCACCCCAAAGCCTAGTTGTTACCAGGCTGAACAAATCCAATTCTGTCAGCCTTTCTTCACAGCAGAGGTACTCTTATCTTGCTGGCCCTTCCACACCTGAATAAATAATTAGCATCTCAGAAGTTGTGCCACAGCCTATTCAACACCACCATTTCAGCATCACTTTATTGTTTTACTTGTTCATCAAGTCTGCTCTGCCAAACCAAAACACAGTTTAAAGGGAAAACTACAGAAACTAATTCAAATAAAAAAAAGCATCAGATCTAAAGGGCAGAGTGAAATGAGTCATGATAACTTGACTCCCTTGTGACATAACTTCTACCTCCTGATTTTTTCACATGCACCATTTCATTGGCACAGATACTACTCTGAACCCTGATCAGATATTCAAGAACAACTGGGGAGCTATGGTGGGTGGAGAGGGATGTGCCATAAAAGCAAATTAAAAACTAAATAAAATACTTTCTTTAGCTTTCCTAATAAGAAAAACTGCCTCTGAAACTTTGAAAACCTATGCTGAGGTTTACACAGATTTATTACCTACATGATTATTGTGTGCAGCATATACCCAAGGAGCTTATGCTTTTGGTTAGGTTTCAAAGAAAGACAAATCAGATTAGCAGCAGTCACTAGCTAAGCACCCAGAATTAGAGACTACTAAAATGACTTTTTGTTTTCAAACTCTCATTTTCCTGCTCATGTTATTTATGTGCTAGCCCAGTTGCTTTGAGAGAGTAGTTCAGATTTGGAAAAAAAAACCCAACTGTAGCCACCACCTTCACCCATTGGGGCCAGGAAGTGCTTCCCAGAGCTGGCCCTGCACATCGCCTGCCAGAAGCAGGACACTGCCAGGCTGCACCAGACAGCCCAAGTACAAGTGCTCTAACCTCACCAACACTGCAGGATTCCTCAGGATGCTGATGAAGGCAGCCAGGTGAGCCCATGCCCGCCCTGGTGCCTACAGCCCACCCTCACTGCAGAGAGAGGGACAAGTATGAGCTCCCCAGACCTCACACTTCCTCAGAAGGGCTCCCCACCTCTCCAGCTTCCCTCAGATGTGTACCAGCTCACAAAGACTTGTGCCAAAACAAGTGTGGATGGCTGGCAGCATGTGGGAGATCACATGCAGGTTTAAAATACAGCATACACATGGTCAAGAGTGATCAGATGCAACTATTTCTGTTTACTAGCTACACATGCGCTGGCAGATTTGGTATACAGTTGTTTTAGTAACTGATAACAGTGACAGGTGAAGGTGCTGGAATGCATTAAAATGCTGGGCTCTTCATTCAAACCAAGTACAACTTTAAACTGATTTATTATTTACCTTCCATCTTTTAATAAATAAAGAAACTTAGATTACGCATCTTCTGAAAGTAGAGCTGCATATTGTATGCATGACAAAACCACATGCAAAGTTACCATAAAAGCTATCTATAGCATAGTCAACATGTTTTAAGTGGCCAATGGAGATTCAACTGAAAAATAAACTTGCAAAGCAATAGCAGCAGACTTGCAGGGGAACAGTCACTGCTGAGGTCTCAGTACCCATGCACTTTCAGAAGTGAGGAGGTGACTTCAACTCTAACCTGATCCCATGAACTGAGCAACCCTTGATGGTGGGAACTTCCCAAGCGCCCTCCTGGAGGGCAAATTTCAGGCCATTTTCATACAAAAGGAAACCAGGTCATGGACTCCAGGACTGCTCTGAGATTTGAACAAAAGCACAGTGCACAAGGATAAATGAGATTTGCTCCAGAGTCTCATTACTGGGTCAAAAATAAAATGCAAATGCAGAAAACACCCGCCATCTGTTATGGCCATTTACTTGACTATGGATTTCCCTTTGCTCTCTACACTGAAAATATTTGAGCTTATACATTCCTCTATTACAGTTTTCACTGTGAAATAATTTTGCCTGCAGTTCAAAAGAATTACAAGAATTCCGCTCAGCTTTACAGCTCTCTGTTTTCAGCTTTGTCTGGTGACTCCAGCTCCCCTGAGTTTAGCCCAGCTGGGGAGCACAGAGGGCCAACTCCTTGCTATCCCCCTCTCATTATTAAAGAGTTGGCTTATTTGCACACTTGTTCATGATTCCTTCCTCTTTGGAGTGCACTACTGGATGTAGCTACTGCAAGGCAGTTGATTTTAGGAACATATCTTCATTTAAATCTGAAATTTTCTCTGTAGGTAGGCTGAAATGACACATTGCGTTAAATGTACCAGACAAACATTTTTTCAGCAGAGTAAAAATAGTACCTTAATAGTGATTTGCAGTCATTTTTGACCAAACTAAAACAGGTTACTAGGGGGCCAGAAGGAGCTCTTCACCTACCATTTTGTCAATAAGCTTACCAACAGTAGGATAGTACTTTTCTTCATGGGTAACTGTCTTTCAGGTCATCATACAAATATATTCACAGATCTCCTTCAAGAAAAATAATCCTTTGAACCTGACACTTCCATTTATTTATCCTTCAGGAAATTAAGAAAAAGAAAAGCAGCACAAACAATATTTAATAAAATACTGTTCTAATATGTACCTCAAAGTCTGTTGAACCCTGAGTTAGCTACTATGCTTAGTAATAACCTATATTCCTCACCACAACACATGTTCAATTGCAGACTCAAAATAAGAACCCCAGAATGACAGGATCAATTAGGTTGAAAAAGACCCCTGAAATCACAGAGTTTGACCTACAAACATCACCTTGCCAACCAGACCATGGCACTGAGTGATGTGTCCAGTCTTTCCTTAACCACCTCCAGGGATGGTGATTCCACCATTCCCATGGCAATCCATTCCAACGCCTAACAAATCTTTCCATTCAGAAGTTCCTCCTGATGTCCAGCTTGAACCTCCACTGGCACAGCCTGAGGCTATGACCTCTCATCCTGTCACTGGAGGTTCCCTGGAGAAGAGGCCAAGCCTCAGTGGGCTGCAGCCTCCTTTCAGGTGGCTGTAAAGAGCAGTATGGTCTCCCCTGATCCTCCTTTTCTCCAGGCTGAACACCCCCAGCCCCCTCAATCACTCTTCATACCACTCACTCTCTAGAGCCTTCATCATCTTCAAGTGCCCTTCCCTGAAAGAACATGGGAGTGTCAAATTTTCACATGCTCATGCCTGGGTACAAAGTCCTGGTAAATGAGCATTCAAACATTCTGATGAAAACTGAGCTGCATTCTATACAAAAAGTTGTGTTGCATCTACACTGTTCCTAATGGTAAAAAAAAAAATAAAATTAAATTATACATAGGTAATCAGATACTCAGGGGTGTGACTAACTTAAAAAGTAGTCCAGCTCTCCAGCTCTTTTGACAGATTTGACAGCTGTTCTGGCATATATCTTTCCTGCCCTTTTCATCCCTTCTTTCTTCCCCATTTTCACTCTAACAGATGCTTTTATTCTGTTTAGGGTTTTTTTTTTTGTTTCTCCTCCTCTCTTCAGTGGCAGCACTGGGGGGAGGGAGGGAGGGAGGAAGCGTAGGGTGCTAATGCACAAAGCAGTGCTTGTTAAAAACTGGACATATCCAGGCAATTCGCCAAATTTAATTCCAAAGACCCTGCTTGTGATTCGATGCTAAAGCGGAATATAGCATTGTTCTATCTGTCTGTAGGACACCGCGTCTTCTGTGGAAGAGGAGTTCAAAACAAAAGGACAAAAAACAGCTTGACACTCCCCCCAGCCTCCAAACACACACTTCATTCCAGAAAATACCATATTCATTGGCCTTCAGAGTTGTTAGAAATAAATCAAGCAGAAAAAAAAGGGATTATCTCACAAACATGATGAAAAAACATTATTCAAGTTCACAGCGGACATGGTAAAAGCCAAAAAGAGTAAAATTCTGCTGCTTTTATTACATATGCTACATTCAACCTTTGAATTTGGACCTTATTGTAGTGAAAACTCTTGGTGGAGAAGGGATATCAGAATCTGGCCTGAAAATACCATGATGACCTGTGTCCTTGAGAAATGTAAAGCACTGACACAGCTTCCCAAATTCTTTTAAACCAGACTGTGAATTCCGTATTAAATTCATGAGGAATCCTTACATAAGGCTAGAGGAGAGGCTGCCCTCTTCTCTAGCCTTTCTTCTTGGTGAGAAACCACTCATCCACGTAAATCAGTGGCCCTAAAGCCAAGATCAAGATTCTTTTATGAAATGAGGGAGGGTGAAAGATAAAGAGAATTTAGCTACACTTAAAATTGTAATGACTAATAGTCGCACACACTTTCCCTCTTACAATTTGCCATGTAGCCCAATTTGTCCCAACAGATGTTAAACCATAACTCAATTTAGCAGTGGAAAGAAGTACTAAATTGTGAACTGGGCACAACATGAGTTTAAATTCCAGATGATTTATGCCACATTGCATTACTTGCATTACATATCCAAAAAAAATGCATATACTGACATCTATGGCAGCAATAATACATAGAACTACATACAGAAGTTGTGTGAAGACATAAATCAAGATTTAACTGACAGGGTCCCAAGCACAAATTTTAACTCACTTCCCGTTTAGACAATTTTTTTTTTTCTTTATTAACCTCATGTGCAAGAAGTGCTTCTTTTCCCATGACTTTCCACTTTTCCATGTGCAGCCTTTCCCTTCTCTAAGTTTAATCCCCCTGCACACCACCCGCTCCCTCTCCTCTTTAACCCAGGTCACTCAGTCACCAGTGGAGCAGGGACTAGGGCCTCACAGCAGATGTACCTCTTCCCTCTGCCCTGCTCCAGCTGTGGGCTCTCTCCCTCCCTTTGAATGACCACTGACAGAGTACACTAACTTTACTTGCAGAGCATGAGGGAAAGCTCATCTGTAAAGATGGGTAAACAAAGAGGAAGGGACTGCTTGTCTCAAGACCAGGAAGGAGAACAAGAGCTTCTCCACTCAAGAGTAGCCAAGCATACGAACTCCAGGAAATACAGCTACTCTTTTCAAAATCCTAAACGCTGTCTGGCACCTCAGTCATGTAGCAGAGGCTGAGGTCCCTCTGCTGTCTGGATGACCATGGAACTCAGCCTTCCCATGTAAACACACAAAGCAGTAACAGGCTGGTTGGTAGCTGGGACATGCTTCATATTTATGAAGCTCCAGAGGTGGCAGAACCCTGGAGAGCTTCAAGTCAAAATTCTGAAGTGGCAGTGGGCTTCTCCAGGGTTTTTTCTTCCTTGGTTTTTGGGGGTTTTGTCATTTTGTTTGTCTGTCTCCTCTAAAATGATAAAAAGTTCAATATTTAGACAAGCACACATAAAAAGACAGATAGGAAAGTGCCATGAGAATGCTGGAAGGAAACTAAACTGCAGGAAAAAATATGCCATTGGTTTCCTAAAGGCAAGGCAATGCCTCTTCCTAAGCTATAGCTCATTTTGCCTTCCAGTCTTCCACATTATGGCTGCAACAGAAGAAAGCAAAGGGATGAGATTTATGAGCCTTTTCAGACATCACTCTTCTGGAGAGGGCAAACACACACACTAGCTGATAACTTGCTAAGAACAAGTATGAATCAAATCTGCAACTCTAAGTCACGTGTTAGCACTGAGAAACTTCTTCAGCATCACCCTCCATTTAGGCACTGAAGCATTTTGAAGACAATAATTGCCCATAAAGCATGTTGAATATGTAAACAAATGAATGAGAAGTGGGCTAAAAGAATTCAACTCAATTGCACAAAGCCATAAACCCAAGAAACAGGTACAGCTATGACTTCAAATTCATGTAAATCACATGAGGCTGGCAGCAGCAGCAAACTGCCTTAATGAACAGCTTAGCATTTTGCTAAGTCAATATGCTTGTTCTTATAAAAAAAAGCTCTTGGGAAGATTCTTAAGAACATTTTAATCACACAGTACTTTCTGTAATCAAAAACATAATGCTCTCTCAATAATGTTAGTGTGCAAAACTGACTTTAAAAAGCAAGAGTGACTGAAAGGGCTTTACAGTAACCCTAGAAATTATTCAGCTGCCACGAAAGACTGTGTTCCTCAATGTTCAATACACATAAGATACGCTAATCCCTCTCACTGCCCTAGGACACTCTGCTCTTGACAATTTCAGTTATGAGGAAAACTTGCATGTTGTGTTCTGAGTCTAGTAAAGTAATATACTCCTATTTAATGCCCCATTTACTGAAGGTTAAACATCACGACAAATGAACCACCTTGCAGCTCGTGTGTTCCAAATTCTAACCAACCTGCCCTTTAAGAAATCAAGATTATTGAAAAGCCAAGAGTTAAGAGACCTTTTGCACATGAAGTGTTCATTTAGAGAGGTCATATGTTCTGCATCCTCAAGCATTTTCTTAAATACCCCATTTTGCAACAAGGCACTTATTTCCCAACCTGTCACACAAAATAACTTAGTCGTTCTTCAGTAAGTCTACTGGACTCTTAAAACAAACGAAATTGTTTAACTTTGATAAGATGGTGCACTCTAAAATATTATTTGCTGTTGCCACAGCACAGGTAGCTCACAGATTAGACAGCCCCTTCACACATTGCTGGGCCAGAGTTTTACACAGAAGAAAAACCCAGCAGACTGGGCCATCATTGACACACAAACCCGTGAAATAGTCACTGCTTTTAAATCATTAACACAGGTATGCAACAGAAAATCTATTTCTGACCATTCAGACATTTAGAGAAAAGATACCATCAATAAAACAGAAGGAAGTTGCTTACTGTTTACTTCTCAAAGGATACAATTCTGGAAATACAAAGGTATCACAAAGTTTTTTTCCTTTTAAAGAATCTGAACAGTCACTACAAAGCAACATTACTGCATTTATAGTACCATTTTATTTTAAAAAGGCACAGTTTCTGCCACCTAGCTGCTACATGCAGTTTTAAGTATTGTTATATCTAAAGGAGTTTCAGCATTTCAGAGGTGAAAGTTTATTCACAATATAATGCAGTTTTGAAATACTGTATGTATTACGGCATTAATTGATACCATTAGATGCACATACAAGGGGAGCTATCTATAGAACTATTACCCAGGAAGACTGCAGTAAAAGCAATTGCTAGCACTTCATTACTGAAAAATTAACTCACATTTGGGGGTGTTTCTGCATTTTTACAAAAAACTGAACAATGCAACTTAGAAAAGCTCTCCTGCAGTCCTTTCAATCAATACAGCATTTCCCAACACATAAGTCAGAAGCCTGGTTTTTATTAATGTATTTTACAACTACGAAACAGTATAAAATGTGAAATTATACTCCACTGAAGATCAAGTTTTTTCTTATCACAACTGGTTTCTAGATAAAAAAACAGTGGTAGCAATAGAGTTGCAGAAACAAAAGTATTGTGTGGTTCGGGGAGGGGTGTGTGTGTGTGTGTGTGTGTGTGTGAGAGTTCCAAGTCAAAGTTTGTATGTACATTGCCCCATTACTAGCCTGAAACATCTGTTAGGGGCCAGTAACCATGCCTTCACAAATCATTTCTCTATTTCCATGGTGTGATCTTCAACCACATTTCCAAACTGTCCTAATAGCGTAAGTCATGTTTGGTAGATTTCATTATAATCAGAAGTTTCCTGGATTATCACATATCAATGCATATTTCAGTAATTACTTACCTGAAAAATGAAGCTAAGGAAGTTTTTCATTTGGTCTTTAATGCAATGTTTCAGCCAAATAAAAATTATTCCAAGTCATGCTTTGTACACTGTTCCAAACCATTTTTTTCTTCCTGCTTCTAAGTCTAACACAAAACATGACTTTTCCTGTCCATTAAAGCAAGCAAACATTTTCAATAGTAATAAATCACTACTGCAAAGTCTAAAATCAGCTAAATTCTGCCTGCTGTGCACGGGTGTTTTCTGACATTTCTTTTAACACAAGCATGCACATAGGGACCCTGAAGGAGCAGACTCAGTATGTGTCTGTATATTCTGCTGCCAAGTACACCAAGTATTGCCTCTAAAGCTCACAAGGATGCTTGCTGGTGCATCAGAGGAGACACATCCACCAGTGCATTTCTGAACTGGAACAAATTTCCATACTAATCAGGATGTGATGCTAACAGATTGTACCCTGAAACACAGTTCTCCTCTGAGAATCAGTTATTTAAATAAATGTGCATTTGCTTTCGTGTTCTAGTGTATTTGGTTTTTTGTTTTTTATCAATATGCATTTTATACTTCCACTTGCACCCACTGTCTCTCTGCAGCTTGCCATATAATGGGAAAGGAGAGGCCAACACTGAGCATTATGAGAAGACAGTAGGTCCAGGCTTTCCAGAGAGGAGTTACCCACTTCAAAGTAATCTTCATTACCTTTAATACTATTTGGCTTTAGAAGTTTCAGAAGAAAGTCATCCACTGCCATAATATTTTGTAGAAAACCACCCCCTAAAAATTACTGCTTTTATTTTTAAGCTCTTCACCCAAAACAAGGCAAAAGCAAGTTAACTTTCCTGTTCTTTGCAACAGTAAAGCAACAGCAGTGTACAGATTCCTCATGAAGGAAAGCACTGGGACAGGCTGTGACCTCCTGTCTCTGGTGACTGGTGATAGGACCCGAGGGAACAGCATGAAATTGTGTCAGGGAAAGTTTAGACAGGATATCACAAAAAGGTTTTTCACCCTGAGGGTGGCTGAGCACTGGAACAGGCTCCCCAGGGAAGTGGTCACAGCACCAAGCCTGACAAAGTTCAAGAAGTGATTGGACAACACTCTCACGCACATGGTGCGACTCTTGGGACTGTCCTGTGCAGGGCCACGAGCTGGACTTCAGTCATCCTTGTGAGTCCCTTCAAAGTAGATCCTTGTATTTCTTTTCATGGAAGAGTGAATCACTTCAGAACTTTAAAAAAGAAAATTACCGGTTTTTGCTCTTATGTTCCTTCACAGCAGCCACCAGTAAGTATCCAGTAAATTGTGATTCTTAGCTTAAAATACAGCATAGATTCAGCCTGCTTTAGGTGATAATACACTCCCATTAATTGGAAGAAGTTCAGCTGAACTTAAAAACTTCAAATCAAAGATGCCCGCACTGTATGTTCACTGAGGCTTTTTTATTGCAATGGGCTTTTTAAAAGTTAAATTGGCCTCCATGGAGTCTTTTGTCAAAAAAGTCCTGTACCAAAGCAAATTGAAACTTATCAGGATAGCCCAATTAACACATAGTCTGTGGTGGAGAACATATAAACCATCTAGACAAGAGAGGCCAAAGCCTCTGTCATTCCTACCATCACATTAATTACATTTACTGGAGCCTGAACAGGTGGCAGCAGAGAGATTTGACAAAACAATTCCTTAGTGTGAAGCAGCCTAACACCTAAGAAAGCTGAACAGGGAGAAAAGAAATCTATGCAATTATTTCACAGCACTGTAAATTAATTTCACTTTCAATTTTCATTGGTTTTATTGGAATTTTGCAAATGTTGTAAATATCCAGCACAAAATCCGAAAGGAAATTCTCCTTTTCCTTCTAAATTGGGGTTTGAGGACCACACGCAGATTTTCATCGACAGCTGCTTATCTCAGACTGCCAAAGCCACAGTGGTGAAAAGATACTCTAACAGTAGCTATAGGCAGCTTCTCTTCCCTCACTGGGGTACCTCCCTGACTGGTTTAGTGAAGGACAGATGTTGTGCATGACCCAGTTGAACACCCTTGTATTTTTTTTGTTATGGCTTTGGGGAAGGAAGAGAATGCTGCACGCAAAATTCAGTGTTGATTAAAAAGCACTAACATTTGGCTAAGCAAACCTCAGTTTAGCCCCCTGGGCCTGTCTGACCCACTAACCACTGCTTCCTAACTGCTCTGTTATGGCAAAATTTGCCTGGAAAATGCAGAGCTTGCAGAGCAAAAGAATATGACCCTTACATCAGTTTTGCAACACTTCCTTAATTACATACTCTGAAAAATCCCATTCCCATACTCTCAAATTTATTGGTTATAAACTACACATTTGTAACAAAGATGTAACAACTCATGGAGCCTCTTTAGTGACCCAACAGGGATGAAATGAAGCATATCCCTGTACAAAAGAGCATAAAAACCAGGGGCAGGTAAAGTGGAGCCTTTTTTTCCCCCAAAGCAATAGCAAAGGTACTAGAGTTATGTAAGCAGAAACATGCTAGAACTGCCTCTTGCAATACCATCACCAAGTTTATCAAGATCTGGTGCTCAGCTCAAGTCCCAGTTCTAAAGCATGAAAGCCTTCATCTTTTATTAGGAAATAGAAAAAAAGAGAGAAAAAAAAAAGAAAAAAAAGTAGATTTCCATTCATCACCATGGAAGAAGGAAAATTTGAAGTACCAGCCACTAAATGCCCAGAAAACAAACAGCAAACAAAAGCCTCCAAAATAATAGCAAGTCTTGTGACTTTTTTTTTCAGCATTCGAGGACTACAACAGACAATGGCTGGATAGGAGCAGGAACCAAGAGCAAAGATTTTGCAGTGTTAAAGCACTAGGCATCTGCAGCTCTCTGAAGGACACTGATCCTTGCACAAAAAGCAAGGAGACTGCAATGAGATGCTCTCTTGAGAACATGAGACACTTTACAGCTAGTGGGGGTTAATGGTATCTTGTAAAAATGTGATTCTTCAAAAAGGGATAAGGGACTGCCATGTTTAGATATTATCAATGCTTAATCATTCTATAGGAGTACAGAAAATTATGTTTAGTAACCTCTAATTTCTCATGTTTTCAAAAGATAAGTTAGAACTTCAAAGGAAGAATCAGGGAAAATCAGAGCCAAAAACGATGTCTCTCTGTACAACTCATATTTGCTTTCCTTTCCAATTGTTCTCAAGCTGAGGGGATGTCCAATACGAGTCTTCAAACTAAGGATCAATTTCATTTCACAGCAGAGACAAATCTTTCAGAGGAAAAAAAAAAAGGCAGCATAACACAATGTGCATGTCAAACATTTTTTTCCCAAGAAACATTTCAGTTTTTTGAGAGAAAGATCTTTCTAATACAAGTATCCTGCTTGTTTGGATCAAAAATAATCCTACTGGTTTTTGTTTTTCTGCCAACATCAACTTTTTAAACACTGTAAAAACAAACAAATGGTGAAAAAAGAAGAATATTCACTCCATCACCAGAGCACAACCATGGACGACCTTACCACACCACTGTACAGCACAGCAGAACAAGGCAGGAGCATCAGGGCATCCAGGCACTATACCAGAGAAGAATTTGGGAAAATACTTTAGCAGCTGCCAATGGTTCCTGTCTGAAAAATGTCTTGGAAAACAAGCAGTACAGCTATCATATGAGAGACCTTGAAACTGGCACTTTGTAGTTGTGACCTGATGGAAAGACAACCGGATGCAAAATGCTCCTATTCAAAAAACGGCTTTAATGCATTTTTTTATCAATTATTTTATTTATTTATCATTATTTTACCTGTTTACCTATTACCCAGCCAACAAAGAGGGCTTGAAGAAACCTTAAAATGGTGTCATCTACATATAAAGAAAAAATTGGCACATCATCTAGCTCATGGGAACAAAAACCACAAGCAAGGGACTTTGCGCCTTCAAACTGATGAAGCTTCCATGGTTTGAGATTAAAACTGTTGCACTCTTGCTTTTCTTGAATTTCCCACACACAGATATAAAAGGCAATGCTCTTAAAGCTCAGAGGACTTGGATTTATGCAGTAAACTCCAAGCAGCCCAATTATGTTAACTATTTTAGACACCCATGAGGAGAACAGCATTCAGGTCAGTTATGCCCAGAGTTATCTTTTCACTCCCCATTTTCTACTCCCATAGTGATGGCTTTCTGGAGATGGGACAGCCAGAGACCCTGTTGGCCCTGCACCCTGTCAGAATCCCACCAAGGCTTGTGCTTTGTGTTAGCCAAGCCTTGGTCTCCTCCACAGACATGAGGGGTCTCATATAAACAGATACCACCCCAGTTACTGAGCTGATGGAATGGCAGGAAATGAATGATGTGGAAGCAAAGGGAAATATTTAGCAAAGCCAAATACTGCTTTAATAATCGTGCCCTAATTCAAACCAGGCTCCTCTAAAGCAGGTCAGGTTAATTTTAATTACTACACAGTTTTTTTTTTCTTGGCATAAGCCAAAGAGGTTCACATCAGAACCACGGGAACCACTTGGGAGGCAGGAAGCTGCTACACTTATCCTGTGAGTACCATGACCTGAATCAATTAGTATGCAGTGCTGCACATTTCCTTAAATCATCTCCAGTGCATACATTCCTGGTCTCACATCCAGGGTCACCATAGCTATGAGTGAAACAAAAGACGGTGGTGACGCTTGCTGGCAACTGCTGCCCTGCCTCTTCCACGTGCCTGCAGGGGAACACAGCTGCTGGAGCTAGCATTTGGGAAGGTATTTCCTTGAGCAAACTCCTACCATGCAAATGCAGGTAAGCCCACACACAGCTTCATGAAGAGACTAAAGAGTTGGCGTTCCCAAGCAAAACTGGAAACGAAAAAGTCTGCATGCCAGCATACAATTGAGTTAATGGACAATTTTAGATGACGTGAACAGAGAACAAGTTTAGGTTACTACATGAACCCTGAGAGGAGAGAAGCTACACAGCCCAGGCAGAACACTGCCAGACTTCCACACTCTGAAGCTTGTGCCATAGCACATACAGGGGCATCCTCATTATCCTCTGATTTGAAGCCACCTATTCCACAGGGCTTGATGTAACCAAAGACTGTCAGCAGCCTCCACAAACACAAGGAGGACCCTTTTATGCAATGTTACTGTTACATTTGAAGAACGCAATTTCTGTTGTATTTCATTAATAAAACAAACAAACATATAAAACAACAAACAACAAAAATACACCAGGAGGAAAAAAAAAGCTTGTCTTCTTTCACACTCAGTCCAGAAAGGCCATATGAGCACCCTCCTCAAAAACCCTTGCAGAAAGGATCACAGATGTCCAAGCCATGGCCTACACTTTGTCCTGCAGCCACAAAATCTCCTGATCATTCTAGTCTCCCACAGAAGGGACACTGACAGTGAGTACACAGCTAAGAAGTTCTGGAATCCTGATCTCCTCCTCTCAAGCTTCATGTTTTGTATCATCAACTTCAGTGCTTAAGAGAAACACAGCTGCCTTGGCAGGTCATGCTGAAGGAAGAAAGGCAGTTTCCAAGACAGTAAGTGCAAAAGCTCCTTAAAGCCATGATGACCTTAGGGGAAGGATCTTAAAGGAATTGCCAGTATATCCTAGCAGGAAGCACTGGCACAGTACATACCAAGTGCTGTGGAAGGCCTGAGATGCAGGCTGTCACCAGGGTGCTCTTCCCGGCTGTCCCCTTCAGGACATAGCAGGGCACACAACAGCTGCCAAGCCTGATGGCTTTAAGTGTCACAGTTCCATCTTCTGTGTCTGCCACAGGAGAGCACAGGTTACTGCTACAAGTCCACTCATGATGAGAAAGTCATCTGAGTGCATAAAATGTCTCTGGCAATACTGAATGTCTCTGGGACCACATGCAAAGGCTCAGGATAAATTCAATTTTGGGATACTGCTGTGATATCAGTGATTTAGCCTGACACAAGAAAATAGTATTAAAATGGCAAACAAAGGCAAGCTTAACAAGGCTAAGTGTAAGGTCCTGCACCTGAGTCAGGGCAATCTCAACCATGCATACAGGCCAGACGATGAGTGGATTGAAAGCAGCTCTGCCAAGAATGACCTGAGGTGCTGGTGGATGAAAAATTGACTTTGAACCAGCAGTGTGCACTTGCAGCCCAGAAAGTCAACTGTACTCTGGGCTGAATCAAGAGCAGCATGGCCAGCAGGTTGAGGAAGGTAATTCTGCCCCTCTAGTCTGCCAGTGTGATACCCCACCTGGAGCACTGCATCCAGCCCTGGGGTCCAGCACCCTCAGCACAGGATGGACATCAACCTTCTAGAGCAGGTCCCAAGGAGGTTACAAAGATTATCAGAGGGCTGGAGCACCTCTCCTATGAAGACAGGCTGAGAGAGGTTGTTCAGTTAGGATAAGAGAATGTCTGGGGAGACCTTGTAGCACCTTCTAGTATCTGAAAGGAGCCTACAAAAAAGATGCAGAGGGACTTTTACCAAGGAGTGTAGTGATAGGACATGGGGCAATGCTTTAAACTGAGAAGAGGGCAGATTCAGAATAGATAACTAGGATGAAATTCTTTACTGTGTGGGTGGTGAGACTCTGTAACAAGATTCCCAAGGAAATCGTGGAAGCTCCATCCCTCGAAATGTTCAATGCCAGGCTGGATGGAGCTATGGTCTCGTGGAAGGTGTCCCTGCCCATGGCAGGGGAGTTGGAACTGGATACTTGTTAAGGCACCTTCCAATCCAAACCATTCTACAATTCCATGATTTTTCTCCTATGTTTAAACTTAGATAGGGAGAATAAATGTTTCTCCACAGAGATCTAAGAACCACGTGCAAATGCAAAGCACAAGTGTCAGAGCAATGAAACATATGTAACAAAAAGCTTGACATATTTTCTGAGTAAGGCAATAGAAAACACTTTATTTACAAGGTACAGGAGCCAACATAAGGGATGTTTCACACATGCAGAAGACAGACTACTGACCATGTGGGAAGTGGGCACAGCAGTCACGCTCACAAACACATATGGAAGGAAAAAGGCATGCTTCCCTCCTACTAATATCTACCAGTCTCTTCCCTAAAAAAACAAGGGTTTTAAGGATCAAGTATTTTTAAAAGGATTACAGTAGATAACTTAAACAAGCATGATGGTATTTTCTGAATTGATAATCTTATATGATGGGAAAGAGCAAGGAGTGCTTTGGGAACTCACATTTTGGCTGGAGAACTGCTTTTCCCCTTCTGTGTCTTCTTATGAAGTCCACCATCCTGTTCTAGGAAGGGCATTCCCCAGTATAGTACTCTCACTAAAAAGAAAACAATAAGCCACTCCCCTCCTCCCACCTCTGGTGGGAGACAAAAGGCAGAGATTATGGGTTGAGGTAAGAACAAGTTACTGAAAACAGTGAGGAGATAAGAAAATTAACAGTACCAGTAACAACACTAAGAAGAAAAAGTATATAAAAAGAGGGTGATTTACAGGCAAATATGATCACCAAGCCGGGGACAGTGAAAAACTATGGCAGACACGCTCCATATGCCACGCTTCCCCCACGCCATGCCCACGTTCCTCCCAGGTGTCCCTTACTTCCATCACTGGCAGTGATGTGGGTGGTACAGAATAGCAACCCAGATACACTCACAAGGCTCCAGACTCTGCCCCCTCATGGCTACTGTACAAGAAAATACTGTCCTGGCCAAAACCAGGACATCCTCATCAGTCTCTTTTCAGGAGTTCTGCACAGGAAGCCCAGTTAGCAGGCCAGAGGAACAACTAATGAACAAAGACACTACACTTCCAAGTAACTGGCAGGGTTTCTTTGGGGTTTTTTTCAACAGAAGCTCAGGTACTGTTTCCATTCTCATCCCTTGGTTAAACCCTAACAACTCTGTGACAAACAAGGAACATTTCTATTTTTCTAACCACTCTGAACATAATTCTTTCTAAGAGGGTAAGTAATCTTCAGAAAGTAGATTGTCATCCTAAAGCCATCTTACTGACCAATTTTGCAGGTATCTCTACAGACAAAAAATACCAGTGCTATCTAAGATTAACTAATCAAACATGAAACAAAGTATTTTTATCAACTAAATGTGTTTTTGCAAGAGGGAGAAGGAACTAGTGCTGACTGCAACTACCCTGGCATTTTCCTGAACCTTTTTTCTTTGCATGTTCTTATAAGAACAGAAGACTCAGTGTGCAGTAATTAACACAGTTATATGTCAGGTTTTAACAGCAGCTGGGACATTTCCATTAGCCTTGGCAATAACACTTAATCTTCCACATGTGCCATGCCTTTTTGTTACTGTGGAAATAGAAATCTAAGACTCTAACCTCCCTCCAGTAAAGCACTTAATTTTGCTTTAAGGAAGTGTCTCCTGACCTTCTGTTTATTTAAAGCTGTTTCTTTTAAAGTCTCTCTGGTTTTCTGTCTCTAAGAGAGGTACATCACTTACTTGGAAGTACAAGTCACAGTCACAGCTGCACTTGAATCTCATGTGTGCAAAACCAGCAAGCGCTTGTAGACGTCACATCATGGAGAAAGTGTTCAGCGGAGGATCAAATGCCAACAGGAATAAGGGGGGCAGGGAACTATCTACCCACACACCCCTGCCCAAAAAAAACTAGTGGAAAACAGCCTAGAGGGAGGGAAGGACAAGGTTTGACCAAGATATCCAGTACTTCCTCTCTGTGAGGATAATGGAAAGAGCCTAAACCATTCTGGACAAGCTAGAAAGCTGATGGTAATGGGAAAACATTTAGCAGATTTTATGATGACAGCCATAGGAAACATAAAAAAAAATCCAGAAATAAAGTTTTACAGGAATATAAAATAATTTTAATGAAATCTGCAGACTTCAAGGATGAAATCAATTGAGTCTTGACTCACACTGCTACCTCATTTGTGTTTTGTTTCAGTTTCACCCCCTCCTTGAATACCTACCTTCAGTCTGCCAGTTACTTTAAATCAGCCTTTTCTGAGTCTTTTTACTCCTTCCTTGTTCTTTTTTCTTTTTTTCCTTTCCTGAGGTTTCCACCGAGGAATAAGAGGAATTTAGTATGTGATAGATTACAACAATTTCTCAAGCATGGTGTTGCAAGAATATCAGAGGCAGATAACACAAAAAATGTCAAAGAATTTCAGGAGAAGGCTAAAGATAAATTATCTATTGTAGACTTCTCATAGATAAAGTTGGAGGAGAAAAACAGGTATTTTCAAACTGTTTAAAAATAATTTAAAGAGCGAAACAAAAAATTGCAGGCTAAGCCCAGCAAAAATTACTTACCTGGCTATTTTTCATTCCACATCATTATTTCTTTAAGTCTCCAGACATAATCTGAATAGGGGGATTTTCATCAGACAATTACCAAGCACAAGAAATCACCATTTCAATTTCAGCACAGAATGGGAGAAACATCTATGAAGTGAAGATATACATTGCATGAGGGAAATAATTACTAATACGGGCTCCATCAGTCACACATAGCAAAGCCCCCTCTGCACTGCATTCCTCGCATTAGCTTATGCAAAACTTTGGCTCAATGTAACTGTTATCAGCTTTAGTACCTAATAACTTCACTGGCTGGAGAGCAGGCAGTAACAGACCATGTACTGGATTCTGTTACATTCCCTTGACATGGCATGACAAATATCTCAGAGATTTCAAGGCTTTTGTACCTGTGCCCATCACAGAGCGTGAGCAGATGTTACATGAAGTGTTCTTGTTTTTACACCTTGCAAGTTGTGGGTTCTCCACAGATGTGCTGGAGCAAATCCCAGTGCTTGCACCAAAAGAACTCCAAATACTCCCACTAGACATCTCTATTTCCTCATGACTTTTTTTTAACGCACGCCTAAACAGCTCAAGAAAAGCATTTCATTTCCCACAAGGGAAGTTCCATGTGGCAAACTTATTTTCAGCTGTATGCTTAACAAATACAAAATCTCATTTTATGCTTTTGTTTGGGAAAGTGCATGACATTTATGTCAACACGGTTTTGGTAACAAAAGCCTAAGTTTAGACAAAAGTAGCAATCACTTAAAATCGTCCAAAAGTTTTTCCTTCAAAAAAATAAAACAAAGAAAAAAGAAAACTATGAGATACAGAAAACACAGAGAACAAGAAAATTAAAACTACTTTAGTAAAGAATTTATGAAAAGGTATTCAAGATCCAGTCAGTGCTCTGCACTAGCTCAGATTTGCACAGTGTTTTTTGGCATTGTGTGTGCCAAGGACTCCATTCCAGAAATCCTTACAGAAAATTGCAGAACCGCGAACTTCAGAAATTTTAAAAAGAAGTCTAAGTTGATGAAAGCACTGTCTTATGCCATGAAACATTTGTGTCCATCAGAAAACACATATGAACCCACGAAATTTAAAAAAAAAAAAAAAAAAAAAAGTGTGAAATGACTCTTGAGGAGATAGCTAAGACCCAAGAGCAGCCACACAGCCAAGGGGGCTCCTACAGGGTGTCTGCAGGTGACTGTAGAGAGCTCACCTGCACCCAGCAGCTTCACTGACACATACTCAGCATTAGGACTGAGAAGCCTCAATGGATTTGTTAGCATGCAAGCTGGCAAAAACACAGACTAAAGGGTGAACCCAGACACTGGAGAGTCCCAGCCATGCCTTGCTTGCAGCATGAGGGAGTCAGATTCCTTCCCACTTGGCCATCAGTGACAAGGCTCCACTGCTCCAGCTCAGCAAAACAACCAATAAGTATCCATTTCCAATATTGAGAAAACCAGTGCACTACCCAAAACAGAATCCTCCTCTGGCTGAACTCCCATCATTTACTGTGGGTTTGGATCTCCCCACCGGCTGCATTGTTAACACGAGGCGTCCTGTCTGTTTATCCACAAACCAGCACCTGGAAGGCAAGCCAGCTGCTTCCTTACTCCTTCCTGCACAAGTTTTGTGTGCCTTCAGTGTTTGCCTTCAGTGCAATCCAACTCTGATTTATGTATGGTTTACACCAGGGCAATTCTTGTATTTCCATTGCCACTGAAGGAGCGTATTCAAAGACAAGAGCTTTAGGCTGCAATATGCAACAATTGCTCTATACATTTAACTGACATTCAAAAAACCCCAAACAAAATTATGAAAGCTGTATCTTATACTGGATACTTCAAATGAGTTCAAGAAGTCCAGTCTTGCTCATGACCCAGGTCCCAGCTATTTCTGAGCCACAGTCCTTTTCAACATCTGGCCCCAGGCAAAAAAAAAAAAAAAAAAAAAAGTAAAAAAAAAAAAAGTATCCCAAATATTAAAGTACAAACACATTTCTGAAAGCCCTTTTCTGTATATGTAACTTTAGGCTAAAATTTCCAAGTGTGACATGTGCACAACTATCAAAGAATAAAGCAAACACACTCAAAAGTGATGCAGAGAAAAGCACTGAGGTTTGTACCTATCAATAGCTCTGTGGCTGGCACATCCTTCTGTTAATGAAACATAAACTCCATTCACATTTTGAAATTTACTGCTAGTCAAAGAGCTCCAAAACCAGGGAGAACAAAAGACGTTGAATTCTCATAGTTCTTTGTGTTGCTCGTAAATTTTTCCCAAGCCACAACTAGCAGGCAAGTTTTTGAGCCTAAAACCCAAGAGACAAATAATTATGGAGAGGAAGACTGCCAAAGCACCACGACAGAGCAGCAATAGAAAGCAACAAACAGCTAAGAATTAAGTGGTGCATAGGATGCTACCTCTTTGTTACACTGAATGGTGACATCTCCACTGATGCCCACTTGTCTCTATGGGGGTGGTGACAGGGTTTTGACTGGCACAGCCACCCCTGCACCAAAGCTGTCTCAAGTTCACACCTGCCTGCAGAATAATGGCTGGGAAGGGATCAGGAGATGTGGCTTCCTCTCTGGGTACTGTCAAGCCAAGTTTGCTTTCTTTGGGCCACAAGCTACATGACCTGGAAGAAGCCAGCTTGTGAGATGGATGTGATGGGCTCTGTTTTGCGCTTTGACCACTGTGGGTATTGACCCAGTAATCCTCCCCACACAGGACTCTGCACCTGTACAGAGAGAGGCTTGCAGGCTCAGCTGGGACCCAGCACTTTGATACAATCATCTTTGATGTGCCGCACGAGAACTAACCTATCTTTCCTTACATTTGCTCACACCAATGCAAACCCAGAGGCACTTGTACATAAATGGATTTTAAGGAGCCAGCCAAAAGAACAGAAAGAATCTTGATTTCTCTCAAACCAGTGCAGCCACAACCATGCATAAGCGAACCCTGGAAAATGAGCTCCCAAATGTCCCACCACATGCCTCACCAGACCGGAACCCCAGTGCCAGTGTGGGTTGCCATGTGCTCCATCATCTTCCACTACATTAACAGTGTGGGGCCATGAAGAGGGTGAATTTTTTACAGGTGGGCTCGAGGAAGGCAGCTCCCGTGGCTCTGTGCGAGCTCTCGGCACCCCAGCGAACGGTGCGAGGGGCGCCCAGAGGAGCTCTGCTACCTGGGCAGGTGCAGGGCAGACACTCATGAGGACCAGGTGTGTGCATGTCTGAGGAAAGGCAAAGGGCACACATGGCTGGGGTGCCTGTGGGGAGGTCAAACAGAAGAGAAATCCATCAGTGAGAAGAGCCGCCGTTGTGGAGAGTGAGGCAACGCAACAACACACAGCAGTTTCCTCAGCAAATGCTTCACTTCAGTGAAATTTCACTGTTCTCCCACTTTTGAAAAGACAACATCACATTTCTATCCAAAAACTATCAGTGGAAATAGAATAAGAGGAGTTATTTTGCATCTGGTTTCAACAACTTTGTGTCTCTGAGAAGAGAGAAATCCTCACTAATGAATTGCTCAATGTGATACTGCTGTATGAAGGAAAAAAAGAGATAACTGGAAGTGGGCTTCACTGGGTTTGGTTTCAAATTTTCTTTCACCTTATCCTGAAACGGACTCTGGACTTATTTTTTTAGATAAAGACTTTAGATATTACTAAATATTGTTCAGAGAAGTTGTCCCTGAATGCTCCTTCCCTGGAAGTGTTCAAGGTCAGGTTAGGCAGGGCTTTGAGCAAGTGAAAAGACATCCCTGCACATAGCAGAGGGGTTAGATTATTGATCTTTAAAGGTCAAAACAAAATATTACATGATAAGAAAACACCTGGAGACTTCAACTGGTTTTAAAAATTGTATAAATATTCTGAAAAAGACATGCAATCAGGCACTGACAGTTCAGACCTGCCAGAGAGGCAATCTATCATCCACTATGTATTTCTGATATGTAACAATTCAAGATCTAGAAAAGATAGAATTAACACACAGGACAGAAGATATCCCATATTACAGAACCACACACTTAAAGAGAGGATGAGGAAGAACCTGTAAATATAGTGAAAACACAAATTGTTTAAGATACCAGGAATGTCTGAAATGCACAACATTTTGTCCTCCACCTCCTTCTCAGACAAGAAGGATTACAGTGAGAAGGCAAATGAAATACCCAGCACAAACAGGTGCTGCAGAGATAGAGGAAGGGCAGCAGTATAAAATTTTGTATTTCACAGGTCTTATGAGAAGATAAATTGAATATTAGTTTCTTTTCTTTTAATAGGGTTAAATATGTTTAAGAGGTGTACAATTAAAGAAAATATGGACTGTAACACTTGAAAATTGAAATCCAGACATCCTTAGTGACCAAAGCTAATCCGATTTTACTATTAATGTTAGACACAAAAGATTTCAGCTCCTACCTGAATGAAGTGTACAGCTGAATAGAAAGAAAGAATTATTCTCTTTCAGGATTCACCCACAGCTGTTTATAAGAAGAAAGCTTGGTTTAGGGAATATTTGAACCTACTTCAGACACACTTCATCTAAAAGCAAGGACCATTTCTCTGGATGGCAACAGCCCCTAAGCTGGAACTCCTGAAGATAATGCCTACAAGAAAGGAATGGTCTGCTCCGGGATGCAGGCAGGAACTACATGTACACAGAAGCAAGTTCTGCTGATGGAGCTGGATGTGCTGGAAAAGGTGTGAAGGACAGGAGATGGCCCCAGTGTGACTCCTCTGGGAATTCCCAGGCCTTTAGTCTCCACACGGCAGCAGTTCCTGCACTGGGGCTTCAGAGAAATGGGACTAGAACCCACATAAAGACAGGCATCATTTCATCCTCTGTTTGCAGACAATTTTCTCCTCAGTATTTCTTTCCAAAAATCCCACCAACTCAAATATAACATATGTACCCACCGCTATTTTTTTTTTTAATAAAAAGCAACAGTTTGGAAAGTACAAAGAAGAAAAGGTGTAAAATTACAAAAACACACAGTTCCCAAGAAATGACATTGTATCTTGCTTTTCAAACTTCTAGGAACCAAAACTTTTCACTTTTTTTTTGTTGTTGTTCATTTTGTAAAATAACAGCCCCCCTCCCCACTTTCTAAGTGAAACACTATGTTTTAGAGAGTGTGTGCCACAATGTAAGATGCCTGTGGGTGGGACGTCTCACAGGAGATACACAAAGCAAAGCACTGGTCATTACTGAGGACCTTCCATCCAGCCCGTGCAAACCCTAGCTGGTGTTGAAAATAGGATGCCCAATTTTCAGAAGTGCTGAGGAAGTCAAAAGCCCAAAGAACAATGGCTGCATAGGGCTCTCAGCCTCCAAAAAGGGAAACAAAAACCAGCCTGGGTAAGCCAGTCCTACACAAAAGTTTAGTGTGAGCAAGGACAACTCAAACTGTCTTAATGAGAAGCAGTCTAACACACCCTTGCCATCAGATGAAGAAGCTCAGTAACAGCACTGGGGCTCCACACAAGGACTGGTGAGACAATCGCATCAGCCTCAGTCTACCTAATGCCAAGGCAACAGTTATGCAATGACAGAAACAAAACGTTGTATTCATGGGGGACCGGACTGCCAGCTGACAAAGGCTTCTTTTTGAAGTACTTCATATGAAATTTCTGCTCCAAGTCCCCTCTCCTGACTGATCAAACTGCCATTAACTCAGACACAGCTTGGTCATCCAACAATGCTTCTAAGCAAAGAACTCGGTAGACCTTGGAATTTTGTGTTGTCATTATCATCATTATGAGCAAAATGTTCAAGAAAAGTTTTCTTGTCTTCACTCCCCTTTTCCCAACTGCTACATTCAGGACAACACATTCTATATGGACATAAATTATGTATTTCACACACTGTTGCAGACCCACAATGTGCAAGACTAACTTCAGTGCTTTTCTAAGATTTTAGTACTGAAATTAAGATGGCCTTCTCCTTAAGGTGAATCACTGATGAAGATTTAAAGCAGTGTCTTGATTTCAAACTGCCAGCAACTTAATTCACTGAAGGAAAACCATTTTCACACACTTAGCAGCAAAGACATTTAAGAACAATTTCACATGGAAATCAATACTTTCAAGAAGACAGTAAAAACATTTCTTTCTTTCTATCCCTCTTCCTTTCCCATTCCAAGATTTATCAACCCATTTATTAATCCTATGGGACATCAACCCATGCCAGTAAAAGTGTAAGTTAAGAGGAAGATACAGACAAGTAAGATACAGACAAGAGGAGAGGCTGCACATTTTTCAGCTTCATTTAATATCAAAAGTTCACACAGGAAAAGAATAATCTAAAAAATGAGTATCAGAATATGAACACAAAAAATAAGCTTCTTGATGCTGCTAATACAGCTTGTTGGTTTGTTTCAACCACCAGAGCTGCTGAGGCTACAGAAATCAGTACTTTACTGTGCACTAAAGGGGGTGCAGAAAACTTACAAAAAGATTAGTAAAAAGACACTAATACTAGAGGAGTCTGATCTCTACTAAGCTAGGGAACAAAACACTTAATAAGCATTTAGAAATTAGGGAATTAGGTGATGCGAATTAATTTAACAAAGTAGCAACCATAGGAATTCTGTCAGCTTCCTTTAGCTTTGGCTGAGTAATTAATTTTTTTTCTTCTTAATTAAAACCAGAGAGTGTGCCAGCATCAGTATGTGCATATTAACACTCGGGCACGCACTGATAGCTCTGCTTTAGGAGTTGCAGCCTCTAAGCAATGATATGCCAGTGGCAAACCAGACCAAAGATTCTGTATTTTTCTATCTTTTCTTTTTCCAAACCTCCTAATTTTCATTACTGCTTAATTAATTCGGATGTATTGTTGGTTGAAAGAGAGCTCGCGGGAAGCAGCCCATGTACTAAAAGTCCCATGCTGAAAGGATGGGCATGCTGAAGGTGGGTGCTGGCTGCCGACCCATGTGCACTACGAATCTCTCCCTCCCTAGGGCCCTACTTCTGCTCCTGTTCACACACTCACGCAAGCGCTACCCTCCCCATAAGTTTGGGAGCAGAAGTCACAACTTTCCACCCACACCCACCTCCCTCCACCGCTGCAGAGCGAACAGCGCACCGCGTTATCCCAATGGCCCGCAGGACTCCCTAGCGCTCACACCTAAATCCATCACGCCTGCTACACGGCAGTACTCGGCGCTGCCCATCTCCAGAGGCACCTCCACTCTCCTCCCCGTGTCCCGAGGCTATCCCCCCTCTCCCGACCGAGCTTCCCACCGCGGCGAAAGCTGACCCGCACCTCTGGGGACGCGGCTCTGCTGAGGAGGGGCTGCGCGCCCCCGCCCCGTACCCTGAGGGGAAGCCGGGCGAGACCGAGCGAGTCCCCAGCGCCGGGCGGCGGCACCGAGCCCCGCGGAGAGCCCCGGGGCCACCCCTGAGCCCCGAGTGCTCCTCTTCCTCGGCTTTTGAGGGATGGACCGCGGGATGGACAACCGCCTCCGAAACTACGTTCCGCATTACTGTTATCATCATCACCATCCACATCAATGATTTATTTCCAGAGGAAGGGAGCGCTCTGCAGCTGGCGAGCACGGTCCCGTTGTCCCGCCGGACAGGGTGTCCCTGTGCCCGCTCCCGCTCCCTGCGCGGAGTTTCTGAGGCAGCGGCGCCGAGCGAGGCGGGCGGAGGGGCGGCCGCTCCCCCTCCCCGCGCTGCCGGGGCGCTCAACAGGCGGCTGCCGCCCGCCGGGGCTGCCCCGCACCTGCCCCCGCTCCCGGCCTCCCCGCGGCTCCCCCGCGGCCCCGGGGCGCGGGCTCTGCCGCAGCCGCGCTCGCTTACCCATGGCTGGCTCGCGTGGTCGGGCGGTGCGGGGGGCGCGGGGCAGGGGCTCGCCGTGCCGGGCTGTGCCGTGCCGGGCTGTGCCGTGCCGGGCTGTGCCGTGCCGGGGTGAGCGGGCTGGCGGACAGCAGCGGCCGCAGCTGTGGCACTGGCGGGCTGGGCTGGGCTGGCCTGCGGCGGGAGCGGCGGGAGCGAGGGGCGGGAGCGCCGGCAGGGGCGGGAGCGAGGGGCGGCCCCGGCCCGGGCCGGGCGCGCGGGGCAGGGGGCACAGCGCCCCCCCGCGGCCGCCGCCGCCTGCCGCGGGTTCGCGCTCGCCCCGTGCCCGCCTCCCGCAGGAGCGGGACAAGGGACAAGGGACAAGGGACAAGGGACAAGGGACAAGGGACAAGGGACAAGGGACAAGGGACAAGGCTCGCCCGCAGGGGCTCCAGGGACGGGCGGCCGCGGCCAGGCAGGAGCCTTGACCCTCTCGCCCGGGCAACCTTGGCAACCTGAGCTGCGGGCGCCCTTGACCTTCACAGACACCTGCCCCTTATGTTTCTCTGTGACAGTGGCGAGGGCACTGTGTGCTCATACACGACATCATTTCGTTACTGTCCATACCAGTGCTCAGCAATGTTATTCTTATCCTCACAGCCCCTTCTGAAGCGTCTCACGCCTCTTGCCAGCGTCACACGGCACTGCGGGAGCGGCGTTCCAGCCACCGCCGCGCATGACGGTGCTCGCAGGGACTTTGTCATTCCTTAAGCACCGTGAGGAATGTGTCTTGGCTTTGGGAAAATTCGGTGAACGGGACCGGGAGGTAACAGACTGGGGAGTTCGGGCACATATCGGTGCTTCTCCCTTAGGAGATTACCAGTAGCCCCTTCTCCATACCTAGGCATGTTGGAGGTAAATGACAGTGTCACACGGGAGTGATCCTTCACAGACACTGAAGACAGGGATGGGAGAGAGTGGCAAAGTCACTTTTTCAGTTTAGTTGCTTTCCTGAATTGGAGTTTTACCATTAGAGCAGTTTGATTGCTTCAGTTGCAAAGGCCAGTGCTTTAGACAGAAAAAGTGCATCTACAGTGACTAATATCAATCAGATTGTGCTGATTTACATTAACTGGGTACTTGGCATGCATTTCCTTTGTCTTTGCCACAATAATACTACACTAATTTTCTCTTATTTATGGGCAGCGTAAGGATATATTTCATTTCTTCCTATGATCATTAACACATTAATTTATTCAATTATGTAACTATATTTTTCACCTCAAATTGAGATTGATTACTTAAGAATGTATTAATAACATTCAAAGGCAAAAGAGTGACAGAAGTGTGAACACTAATTTTCAGGAAAATTAGTTTGTACTTCGGAAATTCAGGCCCCTGCTCCCAAAATAGTGTGTGTACTCATTATAAAGTTGCAATGTTAATGTGTGGTTTCTTTTCCATTAACATAAAAATCACAGTCTCCTGGGCCAAAATGATCTGAGGCTTTTGCATTGATTAATGAACATATATGTTTTTCCAGGAAGGTCTGTGGGCTCAACACCATGCATGCACCGCGGGATCAGGGAGTAAGTGCCTCTCCTCTAACAGGTAATAAGTGGATTGATGGAGTAAGCCATTTTATAAAGATAGAAAAAAAAAAAAATCATAGCTAAGCTGATCACTAGCAAGCTGCTTCCAGACCTCCCTGGGAATTAAAGTAGATGAGCTATGCACCTTTGAAAAATTAGATTAATTATGGAAGTAGCACATGACCCTTAACTAGAGTGGCACTAAATAGCACTGAAATATGGCAGGAACAAAATGCAAATGGTAAGAGAATCCCACTGTGTGCAGCACTATGTGCTGGTGAAGGTATAATTTAATTTTCTTTTTTAAAATAAAAATTAGTTGAAATTTATATTATTTTAAGTTTCTACAGCACACTTGATTAATAGCTTGATTTATAATAGAATCAGCTGAAAAATGTCCCGTAATTCTGAATGTACTCGCATTTATAGGTAACTTTGCATCATTGAAATCCATAGAACGAGTTCTTCAAGGGAAGTTGGTCAGTGCTGTCCAGACTGGGTTTACACACTTACACTGAAGTATGAGGCAGATATTACTAAGGGAGTGCAAAAGAAGTTGTCCATATCAACACATTTGCAGTGAGAGGAGGGATTTACTTTCTGCCATTCTCACAAATGTTGGTAATTTTTCTCTCCAAAGCATAAGACAAAGAACAGCTATCCAAATATTGGTTATGGCTCAGCAGTCAGTGGGGATTTCCACTCACAGAGGTACCAAGTCTCTGATAAATGAAGAGAGAAGCTGACAGAAGTTTTGGTTCCTTAAACAAAACTATATTGTAATATTCAATTGAGGCCAAGGAGATGGGAATACTTGAAATTTCTGCTAGGAATAGAAACTAATGGATTTAATTTCAGAACCAAGATGTCTGGAGAAACAGGTATTTCCCTTTTTGGGAAAGGCTTATGACTGGGTTCTGGTCCATGCTCTTGCTCTTGTATCTAGCACACAATGTAAAGGAGAAAGGCTGAAGTGTGCAACATGTCAGCAAGCCTCTGTATTTGAATGGCTCCTTGGGTGCTATCACTGGTAGCTGTAAGGAGGGGCTAAGGACCTGCTGTAAATTATGCCAGAAGCCATACTGATCCAAACAATCTCTTCATTAAGGGATTATAAAATGAGTGTAGCAGATTTGCTCTACAAAAGAGAAAGTGAAGGTTAGAATTCTGCATTGATTTATGTAATTTGTCTACACTGGGTGCTTAAAACTTTTTCCATAGTTTAGGTGATCTGCAAACATTTTTCTATGTGCAGTTACCCTAATACTAAATCATGGTACCAGGTGTTTCAAGAGACACCTTCACTCCCTGTAGCAATATGCTTGGATTACCTCCTAACCTCTTCTGGAGCAGTATGTTCGTCTCTGGAGATGTTTTAAGGGGGCCATTTGATATTCAGAAGAAAATTTAACTTCAGTTTCAATATTAGTCAAGAAGAGGCAAGATGAGATGTAGGCATCTCACTAGTTGTAACCAAGGGCATGGCATCAGTATGAAACATCATATTTTACTGTATTTGACCATTTCCACCAATTAGTGGTGAAACAGGTTTCTAGATTAAGGGAAGGCTCATTGCATATAATTATTTTTTTGTTGCTTCAGTTTACCAGACTCCATCTGTTTCTCCACTTGTTCACTGCAGAACATCGTAGCTCTAAAACAAATCCCTTTTTTCAGGATGGAATGGTGTGATAGCTGCCGCTACCTGTTTGGTCGTCTCTCTTTTCCACTCCCACTCTTTCCTCAGGCTGTCTAACTAGACAGATTGCCCCAGGTAGGAAACCTCCCCAGTTAAAAATAGAATCAACGCAGTGTGTTTCCACTTAATGTTTTAGCTTTGACTAAACATTCTGGTGCATTAAAGACAGTGGTTTAATAAAAATATGTGCTAAAGGGTTGTGTGTTTCAGTGGGGTTCTCAGCTCCCACATCAGCTGTATGCCATGGCTCTCTCTGCTAATAGTGAAGCTAATGGTTAATCATGATATTCCTTCATCTGACTGCTACATAGGCAGTGTCAGTGGGTACCAGTCATGGCCACTTTCCAGAGGATTAGAGTAAGTGTATGGAGTGCTACTCCATTTTTGCTTTTGCAAAAATCCTGCAAATTTCCAAAACCCTATAAAATCAGGGACCATAAAGCACTCTCCTTTTGAATGTTAACATGAATGTATTTTAGCTTTAAGGAAATGAGAAGTGATAAGAACTGGTTTTAGTTGCAGTGAGTGTTCTCTGAGACCTTTCTCAAGGGGAGTTCAGCCATTCTCTCTGTAATGAGCTTCTGTGATTCCATGTACAGTTGAGGCATACTGTGGTTTTTCTCTCCCATGTGATCTTCTCTTCACAGAGGCTGTGGATGTTGAAGAGAAGTAAGGTGACAACTGGATCCCTTTGTACACTTTATATCTGTGTGTAAAGAAGAGGTGACCTGTGTGGTCACATCTCAGCATCTCAGGGTAGATCAAGGGGCATGACTCATACTCTCCTGTGTCTTCTGTACCTGTTATGTGAGGCTGATCCACTTTAGACTCCAACTGCTGCAACCAGACCGCTTTTTAGTGCTCACTGCAGAGAGCTGTTTGCAAAGTTCATCCAGCAAAATGCTGAACAAAATGGTTCAGATCTTTGCCACTTTTTAGTCTGGGGGAAAAGAGAGAAAGGGAAAGAGAAAAATGAGAAGTAATTTGATATGGTTTAGCCAACATGTAGATACTCATCCTGGAATTTAACATTCAGGTATGATAGTATAAGACATAAATAGTTTTCAAAATTAAAATGCTTCTTATTACCAAGTAGGTCACACTTCCAACAACTGTTTCTCAATATGTAAATATAAACAGTGATTGCTTTGAAAAATATATAATTATATATTCGACAAAATGCATATTTTTTTCCCAATGCAGCACAGTTAATTTTATCTGAAAATTAGTGATTACCATTTTGGTGTTAATTATGGAGTACTAAATACATCTTCAGTGTTAACAGATAGACTCATCCCTGTTTCAGATATCGCTTGTGGCACTCACTTGTGGAATTAACTATGTTGCTTTGTGATTTTAGAGACACAAAAATAAAATTAGGAGATGTCATTGGAAATGAAGGATTAATATATTGATTAGGACCTCTGCTTTTACTTAGGCCTATATTATGGACTTTGCCCTAAGCACAGAATATATATATATATATATATGTTTTTATTCTGGATACATGCACTTGCTTCTGTGCCTTTCTCTGTCTGCATTCCACAGATATAACACACACCTGGTAGGGAATGGTGTAGGAAATAATATGTGGTGTAAGACAGCATGAGTGGTTTCAGTAAAGGATTACATAGAGCAGAAAGCTTGCAAGTGAAAGAGTACACCAACAATCTGAAAACAGATGAGTGTTACACAGAAAAAAAACCAAGTGGATACAACCTTTCCTTTTATGCGCAGCTCATCTCATTTTATACTCCTGAATGGATCTGTGAAATGTAGAAATGCTGACAACATTTTCTCCAAGTGAGAGAGAGAAAAGTCTTACCTCCTGCTATGTGAATCATGATACAATAATCCTATGAAGGCATTCTTCCACATACCTCATTCTAAAACATTTGGGTTCAAAAATTCATTTGAGATTGATCAGAGATGATGAGTTCAGTCTAGAAGGCTTGGATATAAACACTAACTGAAGTGCTTTGCTAATTTCCTATTGTGAGGTATGACCATGTGGGCTGGAGAGGCCAGCCTAGGGTCTTTAGGAGGAGCTGCCTCAAATCTATGGATTATCCAACATTTTCATTAGTACCACTGGGGAGATTTGAATGTGGAATAATTTGCGAATGAAGAAACCAGAGAGGGGCAAAACGCATACCCAAGGAACATTAGTATTCAACTTCAGAGCAACCTCTGTGTGAGCATATATGCACTCATTGCAATATTCTGAAAATAATTGCATACATATGTATGTTAGCCCCACCCTCCAGCGGCATCAATAGGTTTAACCTCAGTTTTCTGTTGCACTGCAAATTAAGGGAAAAGACTTTATTTTGAGAGTGTTGAACACATGGCTGCCATCCAA
Organism: Cyanistes caeruleus; assembly: GCF_971803275.1. Taxonomy (NCBI): domain Eukaryota; kingdom Metazoa; phylum Chordata; class Aves; order Passeriformes; family Paridae; genus Cyanistes; species Cyanistes caeruleus. The sequence continues at coordinate 18,085,936 of NC_141703.1, read as the reverse complement.
CAACTTCAGCATGGCAACCTCCCAAGAAAGTGCTCCAAGGCAGCCTAATCAGGACAGAATTCCTGGCAAAGTATGTTTTGAGACAAGGCTCTCTCTCTTTTTCCAAAGTAGAAAACTCCTTTGATGGGAAGCACATAGAGCATTTAAGAACATTCTCAGGTGCCATTTTTGCAAACTGAAAAATCAAACTCAAAAAACTGGGGAGGAAAATTGCAGGAGTCATTTTAACACTTTTCCTGCTCTAGTTGGGCAATGGAGACTAAGAAACAGCCAGCTGATTTCACTTTAGTTCTCATTTTTTCACTTCTGTCAATAGGTACAAGCTCATAACCGATTATAGAAGGTTTTAATGCTGCTCTGTAAACATGAATGATGCCTTAAACTGTATCACTAAGCTGAGTTAAATTCTGTCCTAAAGGGCCACTCAGCTTTAGTGTTCTGCTAAGAAACATTCCAAAATGCTGGTTTGGGTTTTGTGTTGGGATTTTCCCTCCCCACACGCAGTATGTTTTATTGCTTCTGTACTGCTCTTCCTGCTTTGCACACTCCAGTTCTGCTGAGTGGCTATACCCAGAGCTGTGGTTTGTGGCAAAACGTGATGTGTTGGAGGAAAGATGGGGAAGACTCCATTAGCCAGCAATAATGTAACATCCTCGGTGTGCCAACAGGCTGCAGAGGATGGGTGTCCTGGGCTGTGGGAGCTACAGGAGCTGGCACAGCCCTTCAGGTTTTTCACTGCCTCTAACAGTGAAACAGAAGTGGCTCTAAGACACAACATCCTCCATCAGCTCTGTGAGATGTGGTTTTGGGAGGAAGGTGTGGCTTCAGATCTGCTGACATCATGGAAATGCTTCACCTCCTTCTGACTTCACAGAAAGCCAAACACATTAGACCTGCCAGAAATGTGACACTCAGGAGTAAAAAAGCTCAACCCACTCTGGTCAGATGAGTGAGAGGCCTCCCAGAAAGCCCAACCTGATAAATGCAGCTGAGGAACTTGAAAAATAACATGACAACATTTTGATATTAAATGTTGAGTTTGGAAGATTAATATAAATTTTCATTCCCTAGACTAATAAACCTGGTGATTTTTTCCTAAAAGAAACCCAAACATTTATTCTAAACAAGGGCATTTTCCTCCCACTTTCAGTACAGACAGCTAATTTTTGCAAATGCACAAGTACATGATTAAAACATAAAAGCAGAACACACTAGTCACCCATATGTATCCATTCTTCAATTAGAGAAGATAAAAAAAGTAAATGAAAGCATCAAGTATCTTACATTGGTAATAATTTTATCTTCCTTTATACCATACGTAAGATAGATAGGAGTGCCTGTATTTTTCAAAAAATAACACTTTTTTAAGACCCTTGTTATTTGACTCTTGTTCTCCAGGATATCATGTTCAGAAAATAGAAAAATAATATTCCAAGTGAGGAATGTAGTAAAACTTTCTATTAAAACTATATTAAACAAGTAATATTGTCATAGGTGAATCTAGATTCTTACTTTTTGTACTTTTTTTTTAAATAAAGTTCAGGCTGAACATGAGTGTTTTGTAACTGCCAGATAGCCTAGAACGTTAATTCTGCCATCCAATATTCCAAGGAAATAGCTTCTTTGTGCTTAAAATATGAAAGGGCTACAGACAAACCAAACATCACAAGAGCCTGGCAGACAAAATGACCCAAGGCCATTAAAGAAGCTACAGAAGCTGCAGCTTGTAAAATTATTCCCAAAAGACAACATTACTTCTAACACCCATTGGGCTGTTAGAAGTGACACTGTTTGAAGTCCACCTTGAAAAGGAAGCAGAAGTGCATGCCTAGGCCTTGAAATAGTGGGTAAGAGCTCATGCATATGAAGTATCAACAAAGTGATGCTGTGATGAGCTCACAGGGGACTGCCCAGAGCCCTGGTGGTAGATGATGTGCAGGAGGAACCAGAGACAACAGCGGCCAGGGGTTATCAGAGCATTTCCTGCAGTTCTGTAGGAGAACAGAGGTTGAGGCAGAGGTAAATGAGCCTGGCAGGCTGGCAATTAAGGGAAAAAGCCAAGCAGGAGCCAAGGAAAGGTACAGAGAGGGAGGCAAAGCTCTGCAGCCAAGCCCACTGAGGGAAATAGGAAGTGATGAGCAAAACAGGAGACAATGTATTTCTAAAAGGGGAAAAAACGGTCCTACTACAGCAATTTTCTAAGGCACCAGGTGCTGCTCTGTCTAAACTTACATCTAGACACATCTCTGATGCAACTGGGTAGTTTGGCTCATGTCCTTTCTTTCCTGTGACTCCCACAGGTTTTGAACCCTACTGTTACAGACTTTCAGGTTGAAAAATTCCAGTGGTTAAGTTAGAAATCTGTAGTCATTAGAATAATGGGAGATCCCTAGAGAGAGCCAACACTGCTATGCAGAAAATTTATTAGCAGCAGGAACAGAGGCCTGTATCAGCACTTTACTGGTGGATAAATCAGTGGGTTTGCTAATGATGTTTCGGTTCTCTTGATTGAATTGGATTTGTAAGAGAAATGCAGCTGTAGACTGAATTGCTTTATATGACAAGAGAATAATGAATAGCCAATCCTGAACACCCAGGGTTTCTGTATATATGGGATAATTTAGCTTCCGTTCTTGTTATTATTTTATATGCAAATGAAATTATCAATGCCTTTATATAATAACTTCCTGGATCACATTTATTCTTGAGCTTTTTGCCTTTTTGTGTGCAAGAGAAATTTCTTTCCCTCATTTTAGCCAGGGTTTAATACTAAATCCAGCTCCTGCTGGAGCTTGTGGGAGTTTTATTGTGTTATAGATATGACCCATCCAGAGGACATTGAAAGTGAAAGAAAGTATTGAAACTGCCTGTGGTTATGAGGGTGTTGTTATTTATTTGGAGATATGCCCCATTACCTTATGCTATTATCTGCATGTTACATATACTGGGTTTTGCATATTTGATGTTTACTTAACACGCATATCAGGTTCTTTTAACAATGGTGTTGCAGAGATGGTCTGGCTAAGTGCCTTCATCAGCCTCTTTCTAGGTTGTTCTCTGGAGTTCCAGCCAGTCAGTCTTTATGTGTTTTAAGCTCTAAATAGGCTACTGCTCCCACTCTGAAGGATCACGCCAAACTGAACCAATGCCTGCTGGAAAAGTAAAAAACGGGATGCCAGCTGGCCAAGAGGGCTGAAAAGAGAGAAAAAAGAGATAAAATCATTCTTACATTGGGAAACTGCCTTAGCAAGGTCCTCGTCTGCTGGTTAGGAATAAATCACAGTTGCCTGGCTGGTCTTCCAAATGGCTGAGCTCCCAAGTTACAGTTACTCCTTGCCCTTGGAGGTGCAGTTGACTGAGATGTACTGTTGAAGCACATAAATTTAACAGATGGATTGTGAAGACCAGGCACTGTATCCAGCAATTGTTTCTCCCACTAGGGGAAAGCCTTACAAAAGCTTTCCCTGGTGTTCAACAGAAACGTGGTGGTTCACTGCACTGCAACTTTAGAAAGGTTTTGGCTGATTGGCTGCAGTGGGAAGAAACAAACTGGCAGTGACACAATTCCCACCACTTGCACATCAGTGAGGAAATTTTCTTTTAGCTAGGGAAAGAGGAGAGAATAATCTACCCACTGACAGGTCAGGGGCAGTGCTGTGGGAAGGGTCTTGGTGCTTTCTTCTTTCAGTGTTAATGGTGCCAGAGGCACTGACCAGAAAATCTGGTCAACTCCATTAGTCCTTCTCATGTGCTCTGCTGGCAACTGAGTGTCCAGGCAACAGTTTTTGCCCTCCCTGCATGAGATAGACAGGAGCATAGGAACTGAGAGAGCATCACCAGGCTGCACAACAGCCTGTGCTGGGGTAGAAGGACACAGTCAAGAAGGAGTCTTTGTGAAAAAGAAAACGAAGGAGCAAGAAGAGAGGTGTGCTGAAAACAACTGAGGCAACGAGAAGCCCAGGAAAGTGCTCAGCTAGATTCTTGTAGATATAAAGCGTTACAGATGTGGCCAGAAAAATGCATCACACTGCACAGTCATTTCATTCCAGGTAGCTTCATGGGGGTGGTGGCAGTGGTGGGAGAGGCAGTGTGTTCTTCCTACATTTAGTATACATTCAGGTGGTATTTCAGGCCTTGAAAGTGCAGCTGCTAGGCCACTCAACATTTTAAAGGGTGCTCAGGTAAGAAGTACATAAGAAAAGTGACAAATTTTAATCCTGGAAACCAGGAAATTAAAGTAATTTTGGAAAATCAAGAAACAACACAATTTTTGCAGACATTTTGTTTACAGTTATTATAACAACAGTTTTGGGCACCTTACTAGAATGAAAAAAATCTGCATTGTACTTGAGGATCTGCTATATTTTTTTAGTGTTTTAACAGTTTTACATAAATTCAGACTTCAAAAGCCTGTCATGAAGGAAGTTGAACTAGCAAAACAAAATTGTTTTAATTACTTTTTTTAAGTAAGGTATTAAAAAAATTCCAACAATATAAGCAGTTGATATATTTTAATTCAGTAGGATGTTCTATCTTCTTGGATTGAGGTGGACAATTCCATCATGTTGATGGGGACTACCACACTGCAGGCTGTGCCTGGAATGACAGTTTCCAGAAGTAACACAAATCACTAGTGCTGCAAATTATTATCAATGTGTTTACCACAAAAAAGCTTTAGCACTAACCATGCCAAAGAAACAGATTTCATTTTGTTAAGACTTGAAAATGCAAGTAACACAGCTAGACTAAAGGAGCTTCTGAAGGGAAGAGATGATAAGGCAGCTCTTTTTCTGCTTTTAAACAAGATTTAACTGCTGTTGACAGAGAAAGTATACGACTTTCTAAAGCAGGTTTGTAAAGTAAAACACACTCAGGAAGGGAAAAACACTAATCTTGTTAGAAGTTCTCTATAAAGCACTTTTGCACTCTGGAGATACATGGAGCTGTAGGTGACCTGGAGAGGGATCTGCTCAACAGGAAAATCAAAGGAGGGAAAATTTTGTCTGTCATTTTCTCTGTTTTCTGTGGTGACAGAGAAGAGCAGTTCTGGAGTAAGGATTTTCTACAGCACAACACAGCTGTTCTTTCTGATATGTCCTGAAAGAATTCACCATCTGGCAATGATGATATCACAGCCTGTTGCCATGGGACCATCATATCATCACACATATCCCACACTCAGCATCCTTTCAGAGCAAGACAGTACATTGTCACATCTGTCAGCAGCCAGCGGAAAATGGTGACAATGACCACAGGGCCAGGATATAACACAGAAACAGCTGCCATGAGCATGCTCAGCTACAGGGCTTCTCTGAGGAGGTGCCAAGGAAGGACTTCCTGTGTGCCAACACCCAGGGCAGTGACACCAAAACAGGACCACAAAGCAGCTGTGGCACTGCTGACACAACTCTGTTGCAGTGCAGTATCAATGATAATGTCATGTTTTGCTTAACAAATACTTTCTTGTCTCTAGTGCAGTGTGGTCTGGCATTTCTGGAAATCCTAAATTCATCAACACATGTAGAGAAAATTGATAAAAAGTAGTGAATACTACTGCCTTCTCTTTATGCAGTTGATTTTTCATTTGACTGCTCTTGGTTTACAGTCCATTTCAGATTTATATTCTGTAGTCCTGTAAGAATTATTCTATTTGGAGAAACTGACAAAACTTGTGTGTTTCAAGTGCATTGTAGCATAACGGGCTGAAGTTTTAGCTCAGCCTCACCAGTTTTCATGAAAGGACAGTGGAAGGGGAGCCTTCAGCCATTACTCAGCCACTTAATGGAATATGCTACACACACTTCAGTCTTCAACTTGATTTCTGTTACAACAGTAAGTCCCTGCTTTCTGTCCTTGGGGAAGATATTACAGGATCTTAAAAAGCCCAAAATACATAGTCTGTAATTATATTTACATTTATAGTTTTTGCAACTCTCTGACAAAGGACAACTTAAATTTGGGATGTTCCTGGTATTTTATTATGCTTTCCAAGTGAGAAGGCCCTGCAGACTTAACAAGCAGACGTGGAAGTGACAGGAAATGGAATCTCCTAATTAGTTTCTGAAATGTAGGAGATGATGTTGTTGCCAGAGGTAGCAGAAACCAGACATGATGACTGAGATCTTTTCCTGTCCAATGCAAAGGATGGAAGTAACACAGCTATATGAGTATCAAGATTGCTGAAATGCAATGCAGACACTTTTCCATGCTGGCTGCTGGTACAAGTCTAGATGAAAATATTTACTGAATCTCAGGCCAAATAACAAGTAAATGGGATTACATTAAACAGCTTTGCACTAGGTGTCTTTCAACTTGACTCCTTTTGACCTCAATGACAGTAAACTTTGGTGGAGCTGAGTCACCAAACAGGAGGGGTTGCTGTAACTAGAAAAGAAGAATTCGTGAGATAGCTGAAAGCTGAACCTCAAGACTGGTATTTCAATCTTCATCTTCAGAAGAAGCGTGTGGAAAGATTCTAGACATCCCTATAAACAGATCGGAAATCTGGTTATCTTCCTATGCAAACACCCAAAGGCAACTGTCTAGGGGACATAAATAAAATAGCATTTTTTTACCCCTTCCCAGCTATCAGTAAGGACCAGATTACAGACATCTGAAGACAGTGGTGTAATTTATTTTGAATAACTCCTCATAGACTTTTTGTCTCATTTCTTATTGAGTCAAGAAATTGTTGTTTTTATTTAAAACAAACTAAAAGTTAAGGAGGACCACTTGTAATTCTATTTAGAAAAAGCCCCACCAATCCTTTTCTCATTCCTTTCTCCCCACAAATGTATGTCTTTGGGATGGCTGAAAACAACAGTTATGGGGATAGCAGTTAGGTGTATTTTGGTTTTTCAAAAGGCTTTGCAGGTAGAAGATCTCAATGTAGTTTAGGGAACCAGCAGTGGTATTGGCATCATTAGGCTGAAAAGTATTTTCTTTTCAAAAACTATGTATGTTTGCATTTACTCTGCTTGCTTGCCTTCTTAGAATAAAAAGATTCATGATTAAAGGGGAAAAAAATTATTCTGTGACTTTGTAATGAAATCCATGCACAGAGAATCTCAATTACTGACAGCAAGCTCAGGAGAAGAAAACTCAAGAGAAACATGTCTTTCTCCACTTTTTTCCAAGCAACACCATGCTGTTCCTGGCCTGTTTATATCAATAGTTGAGGAATTGGCCTGTATGACCAATTCCAAAGAATGGACTGAGTCCAAGTAATTCCTCTGCTGTGACAGCCAGGTCTCCAACACAACACCCAAGTGGCAACATCATGGTCTGTCACCTACCCACCCTGAGCTCCTCTGCACATGTCACTGTGTGCCAGCTCAGCAATTCCAGCTATGTGAGAATATAGGAAGAGGTGTGAAGCCTTGAACACACTTTGGCTATAACCACCCTTCAGAATCAGCTGAGCCTTCCTTACTGGCTGCTATTCTACCTAGAAAAGAGCCCGTAAGAATTTATGTACATGCAGACACATAGGAGACAACAGGTTAGGGTAGACAGCTGATTGATTAGCACACAAACATGAAAAAAGATTTTTGTCACAGGATGAACGTGTTATTTATCAAATAATACATTTTCCAGGAGCTTACACTTTTAAGAAACCAGAAGGAAAACAGAGTTGGGATGTTTCCTTTTGACAGATTGTATTTCACATTTTGGGCAATAATCTTGGCCCCTCTCTAATTCTTTCAGCCAAAATATTCAGCCCAGCATGCCAAAAATCACACTTAAAACTCAAATCTCAAGCAGCTGAATCTGTGTCTTGCTTTTCTCAATTTCTACACCAAGAGCTAGACGGCTCTTCGTGCAACAAGAGATGAAGACACCAATATTTACAGCATATTTTACGTAATGAATGAGAAGCTTTTACTAAGAGACACAAGTGACCAAATCTGTATGTGTTATGTATGTGATGTTTATCCTTCATAAAGGCTGTTACTGAAATTTAGATTGCTTTTTATTAATGCTTTTTCCAAGTGTGAGGTGTTTGCAGCCAGCCATTAATGAGACCCCCGTCAAAAAGGATGAATATTTACCCGTAATGTTGATTGAGAAAATGATGCTCATCAAAAGGGTTGAGTCAGTCTCTTCTTAGGTCGCCTGTACACACAGGCACACTGAGCTGTCAGCTGCTGTATGGGGAAAAAATTCTAAAAGAACAAGAGCTCTTGACAACATCACCAAAGCATAAAAGTAAGCAATTTTTCTTTCCGTAGGAAACAGATCATTGCTTCATTTCTATGCTACATTTATATCACACCAATTCTGAAAGGTTTTTTTTTTCTTATTTCTTTTAAGAATGTAGTAGAAAAGACCTATTACATTTGTCTTTTATCTTCAGAGCATCTTCAACCAATCACAAACTCTTCTGCTGAAAATCAGCCTGATTTGCATGTAACAAATGAAGAAACCAGTTTTTGAAATCAAGACTGATTGGATGACTTCAGGGTGTAATTCCTTCTACTGGAGCTGGGAAAAGCTCATGAGAAACAGCACCATCAGCAAGAGAAAAATTCCCTTTAGGCAGGACTATACCAACAACTGGCATAACTGAAAGCAAAGGTGCAACGTTTTGGAGAAGGAAGAATCAAGTCTGCAACACCACAGCTGCATTCTGGTCAAGGAACATTGTATCTCTGGGGGAACAATGTGTGCATGTTCCCATGACTGAGGACTGCAGCATAATATGTGTGTGCAAGAAAGGCAAATGTTACAGACGATGGAAATGGCATTTTTGAGTTGCTGCTGCATTTCCTCCATGATCACATGCTTTTATGTGAGATATTTATCATAAATGTAAAATGACATGGGAGATAGAGTAAAAGAACTGCAACACAGAATTTTCAAGTTCTGCTGAATTTCCAGAAAAATGGGACATCTGGGCCAGATGTCCCATTTTGCTGGCCCATCCCCTGAAATGAGATTATTTGGCAGCAACTCTTAAGACTGCAGTAGGATATTTCCCCCTTTCAGGAGTTAGTATATAGTTCCTAGGGAACAATTCATCCAGTTCTCTCTCCTTCTAACCTCATAGCATATTAAGCCTACTAAACCCTCTTAAAAATCCTTACAAGAACCAAAGGCAAGGTGATTTCCTTTATATATTTATTTTTATAAATTTGTTTTACACTTTATGTGAGGTAGGAAAGGAATACAATGTTTGTCTTATATGAGGTCTCTACAAATACTTTTGAGACCTGAATTTCTGCTTCTGCTAGCAGAACCAGTTGTATGAAAAGTCAACCACAGCAAGAACTGGAAATCGTGTTGAAAAGTAAGAACAGCCCAGTCCTACCCTACCCATTCTTTTTTTTTTTTTCTGAACTGAACTGCACAGGGAAAACACCATCACCACATTGGGAACATTTCAAATAGGAACAGAGAAATTTATGCATGGTAATCTGAGACAGTTTTCCCCCAGTGGATACAGCAACCCTCCCATTCATTTTGCACCACACCATACATGTGTGGTATTGCCTGACATTGCTGTGAAAGTCTTGTCAACACTCCTTGTGCCTCTCCATATGTTAAAACCACTCCTGCTCCAAGTTCAATTTTCCTTAAACAATACAGCAGCTAAAAGAAAGCTTTACCATTTAAGAACTGAAGTGTTCTAACTATGGAAGTTTGTTTACATAAAAAAAATAAAAGAAAATTACAAGGTGTTACGAAGAAAATTTATTTGGTCAATGAAAGGAAACCCCAACAAAACACAGAATTTTTGATGAAACCTGCCAAAAACAAGAGTGAAGACAAATGAAGGACTGTTAATAATCCTTTTCTCTCTCCTGTCTCAGTGAAGTTTTTCAGATTAATCACACCACAAATAAGTCTTGGAAACTGGAGGCTTTTTAATTTCAGTGTTCAATTTAACTTCATCTCATCACATCTAAAATGAAAGAGGTGGAATGATATGGAAATGTTGCTTTGAAAAAACAGTAACTACTGCTGAAAGCAAAGATATTCCAAACTGCACTGCAGACTTGCTTTGTTGCAGCTGGCTGCTGCAGAGAGCACAGCAACTGCTGGGTGTATTACAAACTACACATGCTACAGAGAAACTCTGGACACTCAGTCAACATGAACTGAAGCTAAAATTTTAATTGTAACCTTCCTCTGTTGCCACAAAGGCAGATGGGTATATCACTATTAAACCAGCAGATGGTTCCTTTGCCCTGGCATGGAAATGCTGCAACACAAACTACTGACCTTCAGTACACAATGATATTTATCAGCAGAGCTTCACATAGTCCTTTTAAGTGTTCAGGGTACCATTTTCTAAGGAGACACTGGTTTTGAGGGGCCTTTTTGGCCTCTCTTACACAAACCAATGTGCTTCACTCCACCTTGTGGGGGGCAAGCACAACTGGCCCAAAGAATGACAGAAGCAGAACCAAACAGCTAGTGCAGATGGATAAGCACACACAGAGGCACATCTCTGTGCAGATAGGTGAGTATACAACTACTTATGTTTAAATTTTGTGCATGTCCTATGCACCTGGCCATTGGAAAGCTGCAACTAAAATAGACATAGCCCACAGGGTTACCTGGCTTCCACAGTTCCATATACATTGGTGAGATATAGTCTACTGCTCTAATAAGCCTTCTTTAAAGCTTAAAGTCCATTGCTGCTTTTTATTAGAATGGCAAAAAACACTGTAGGCACTGGCTCCTATAGTGTTGTGTCCTCTTAGTTTCTCTTCTGCTCGACAGATCTCATCAACAGACAGGATCACATCAGGCTTCTGCCCGATCCTCCCACCCCTGCATTGAAACATTTTTCTATATAATGTTGCTTTAGAGTCAAACTCATGCCAGACAAGTATCAGTCTGGAAAAAAACCTTCCTGCTTTATTATAAACCTTTGAAAAAGAATTCCAGTGTCTGGGCTATGGTAATTTGATAAGTTGTATCTTGGCCAGTGGGCTCCTGGTTCTCAAAAAAATCCAAGATTAGCAGACATAACACTTCAAGCTATGCTGTGTGAAACATGATCCTAATACTACTATGTTAAATAAGACTAGAAAATGGGATCAGTCAAATTCCTAAACAGGAAGAGCAGACAATTCCTAAAATCTTTTCCTTCTTTATATGGCTTCATATTTTCCCAGTTCACTGGGTATGGATGTTGTCATGTTTCTTGCAAGTCAAGGCAAGCGGGTATCAAATTAGAGAATTTTAGACAGGTTTGATATTACAGTCCCTCCCATTACTACTTGACAACTGTATGTAGGATGAATGGACTGTGAGCATCACTGACAGACACTGTAAAAGAAAAAAAAGGGCCAAAGAAATACATGCTGTCCTTGCTAGACACTCCCTCAAAGCCCAAAAACAAAATGTGCAGTTTGTTCTTTCAGCAGCCCAACCTGAGGCACCTGACCTTACAGCACTGCACCGTGTCAGAGCACAGTCTGGGTACTCACAGCTTAAGGGGAATAATGGGCCAGTATTTGGGCTGCTTTTTGTCACAGTTCCTATCAAAGATAAGCTGCAAGGCAGCCTCCATTGCCTGGATTTTGGCAGCTTCAGCACCATACAGTTTCTTCATTTCTGCCATGCGCCTCTCCCCGGGTCTTTCTGTAGGCGGCTCCACAGAACGCTCCACCCTCCTGTGCAGGTCTTGATCAGCCTCCACGTATGGGTCCTCAGCCTCCAGCTGCTGCTGCCTCCCTAGACAAATAAACCATAAGAGATGTAAATTACTGGGCTATCGACCAGTCATGTTTTATTTTAACTTTTAAAAATATTACATATTTTTGCTGGTCTAAAAGGAAAAAATGCGTATGTTCTAGGGTACAGCTGCACTCATTTTGCATAAAGACGAATTCCCACTAAATATCACAGTAAAGCCAGGCTGGAATAAATGGGGAGAAATGAAGAAGATCCTGGAACTGAATCCTAAAACTGTAAGAAACCTATGTATTGGTACTACTAAGAAAAAATCAACATTGCTCCATTTCTCCCCAAAATACACATGCCCCGAAATCACTCAAACAACAAAACAACAAAAACCCCAAACACAAATCTGTCCCCCTCCCAAGAAAACAGAGAAAACCCAACCAAAAAATCCCAACTCACTCCCCATACCAAAAAAATCCAACAAAAAGGAGAGTTGTTTCCAAACTAATGACTTAGCAGCTGAGAAAGGAAACAATGCACAGGACAATGCAACTTTAGCTGAATGATAGCCAAGAGAAAATGTAATCAGTTGCTACTCTGTGAAAATGAACAAATGGGTCTGTCATGTCTGCCATTAAGTGCATTCAATGAAACACAGCTGTAAGCATCGTGTTTAGGTAAACTGTCCAAACTCAGCCATTTCTCAAGACTTGCAAAGTCCAAAGCTGGCAGCCTTACTCTACTGCTTAGAAAACAAACAAAACAGCACCAACATAAATGCAGGCATCAGGTCTTTTAAAGAGGATTTAAAACAATTCAAGAGGTGAAACATTTAGACCAATCTGTCAACAAAAATGCTCTGGGGTAAGCAAGAACTTGATTGTGCATGTCCAAATTTACCTCTGCTTCCTGGGTACTGCTCTGATGAAACAATGCTATATGCAGTGAGAACATCAAAGGGCTACACAAAACTTCATTCTTATGGGGACATTTCTGTAAGAGGGAGAAAATCATCTGGCAACTGAACTCGTCAATAAAAAAACTACCATCCTCAAAAGCGTCTAACAGTTCACTACTAATGACACTGGCAGAGTTTTTTTAAACATCAAAAAGGACAGAGTGTCCACAGGTCAGGATGCATTGGTCACACACAGGACATTGCTTCTCAGCTTTTAGTGCCATGTACCTCTTCCCTCTGTCACCCTAAGGCGGGGATTTAGCTTCCACAACACACAGGACATCTGCAAACCCTAACCCAAAGTTAAATATCCTGACATTTCTGTGTCAAACATCTGCAGTTTATTTTCATACTGGAAAGTACTGTACTGAGCAGCCAACTGACTGTCAGCCTTCCTAAAGGAATTAGCCCCTGTATGGCATTCACAGAAAACAGATATTTTAAATTATATGATCAGAAACTTCAGTTTTGGGATCTGTTTGTCTGACAGACATAGAAGTTTTTGTCCTGTCATTTGGAACACCATGCACAGTTTTGTGTTGGTTGTCAAAAGGCTTGAGGAATTATTAGCGATCTATTCCAGAAAGCCATTTCTGTGATTCTGCTTTAAGGACACACCCCTTAACTAGGCTGCACTGCCAGAATTCACAAGGAAATATACATTAGAGTCCATATGTGTTTTTGGAAGAGTCAGATTTATTTGGTGTCGGGCCATTTTAACCAGAAGGTTTGAATTAAAGAAACTAACATTGTCTACAGAGGGCTCAGCACTTCGAGGACAAGATACAGCACCCAGGATATACCTTGCACCCCAGTGAAACCAACTTCCTGGGACACCACACTGCCCACAACTACATAACATGTTTTTAAGCACAAACTGGATACAAATTACACTGAATAGTTTTAGATAGAAAAACAAACAAGACTATGCTGGCAAACCAATGTCTCCCACTGTAGATTACACAGCAAAACTGGCAAGGCAATGAGTTGGACCAATATTTCTTAACTCTCTTGGGACACTAGATAACTCCCTGTACTTCTTCATTGCCCATGGAAATTTTTTATTCTTTAGTTCCATAGCTGCATGCTAAAGACAGCTGCTTCCTTGCTTGTTTGCTGTAGAATACTGTCTGATAGCTCACTGCACACGCTGATCCTTAAGAAAAAAAAAAAAAAAAAGATTCTCTGGAGATAGATAATGAATTCTTCTGTTTGGAAATTAAATGGAACTCTAGCAGAAACTTCATGATGGATGAGTAGATTACTGTTTAGTGTGCATCAATCTCCATTTCTCAACACAGAGTAGTTCATAAATCTGTAGATTCTAATTGTAACAATCAAAATAATAATACCAATTTAAATTCCACTCTCAGAATTACCTGATGTATGTCTGGAGTATTTTACTTTACACTAAGCAGATACACTGTCCTTAATTTTCTAACTTGACTTCTGCTATTCCATAGCTACTGGTTAAAAAAGATCCCAGAGTGATCGTATTACAGAGTTTTAGACACATAAATTAGGTCTGGAATCCAGGCAGAGGCTCAGGACAGAAATGTGCCACAGGGACACACAGTTTTTTGCACCAAAGGCTGAATTTGAGCACAGAACATGACAGCTGTTGCTGGTAATACCACTGCAGCTGTGTGGAATTTCGTTGCAGTTTCAAATCAGTTATCTGTGCAGAGATATTACTGTAACAAACTTCACAGTCACAGACAGAATCACAGAATGGCTTGGGCTAGAAAGGACCTTAAAGATCATCTTATTCCAACTCCCCTGCCACAGGAAAGGACAGTGTCCACCAGATCTAGTTGCTCAGAGCCTCATCCAGCTTGGCCTTGAACACTTCCAGGGATGGGACATCCACAGCTTCTCTGGGCAACTTGCTCCAATGTTTCACCACCCTCACAGTAGGCAGCATTATTTGCTTCTACAGATGATCAAGGAAAAGAAGTAATGAAACTAAATGGGCACGTAAACTACTGCTTTTCCAAAAACAAGTATTTCTAGCCAAAAATAGACATAATAGATAATAGAAAGTACTGTCCTGTTGAGGTGCACACTAAACTTTCTTTGATGGAGCAAGTGTGGGAAAGTAGAAGTGCTGTAATTCCAACAGTCTGGGTTCTATCCATTACCTCAGAGTTTACTTTAAAAACAATACAAAGCAGTACAATTTGAGCTAAATGTGCAACTACCTCTTCATCAAAAAGCTGTCAACTAGAATCTGACAATGGAAATACAAACAAAATTGTAAACTGTCTATAACCCCAAGCCTATGGAGACAAGAATTTCTCTGAAGCAAGCAAAACATACTCTCATCCATGAAGCAGAGAGCATGGTTTATCAAAACACTTATTTTCAACCTGCAGTAATGAAGTCCCCAGCTCACTCTCAGATCAGTTTCACATTCCAAATTCACAAGTCATTGGGCTGCCAAGTTATAAATGTAAAACAAGTAATTTTTACACAATTCTAAGTAGTTCCTCCTTCCACTTCACACAGACTAAAATAAACATGCTTTCTTTTACAGCATTCAGCTTCAACTACTGGCAAGCTTCCCCCAATCAAGGCACAGTATTTTGCAAATGTTCACAAGGTCAGCAGGCAGCTGCAGTTGTGGTTGGTTCTCAGCACAAAGAAAAGCACTGCTGACGTTTTCCCAACTGATCAGTTCCATTTCTTTTCAAAGATGCTCTTTCTCTCTCGAAGATCTTTTCAAAATTAACTTATTCCTACCAAGTCCAGCTCTGCTGGGAAGCCATTGTTACCTGACCAAAACCAGTTGGGGCATCTTTTTCCAGACACAGTAAATAGAATGAATTCTTTAACCATGAAGAAAAAAAGTCCAGAACTGTCACGCACCCAGTGTCCTGGGTAACCCAAAGGTTTACTGTACTCTGTATCTATCTGTATCTAAAGTGTCTCTTTAAGATGCTGGATCCAGAAATGGAACTGCGGGGCCAGAAGGTGCTGGTCTCTTTAAAGTGGGGGTTAAGAGGCAGAGCTCTCTCTTCCTGCCCATGGCTCTTGCTCTTTGCCTTTCATTCTTGCAGGCAGAGAGCTGAGGCAGCACCAATGGAGGCTCCCCTCTGGTTTTCTTTTTGGGGTGTGTTTTTATGAGGTAGGAAGGTGTTCAGCCATGTCCAGGAAAGCAGGATCCATCACACATAACAGTGACTTGTGAAGACAAATGTCATCACTCTAAGTGTCCCCCCCCTTCCTCCTTCTTTCCCCCAACTTTATATCCTGAGCATGATGTCAGATGGTCTGGAACATCCCTTTGGTCAGTTGGTGTCACCTGTCCTGGCTGTGTCTTCTCCCAATCTCCCATGCATCACCAAGGTCCTCACCAGTGTGGCAGTAGGAAAAGCAGAAAAGGCTCTGTGTAAGCTCTGCTCAGCAATAGCAAAAGCATTTCTATATAGTCAACCCTGTGTTAAGTGCAGATTAGAAACACTGCCCCATACCAGTCACTGTGAAGGAAATAAACTCTACCCCAGCTCATCTACCTAACTCATGCTACATTCCTGGGCCATCATTAGTAATTCTAGGCCTTATGAAAGAAAGTTTTGGACAACTGTTTCTCCCTTCATCATTTTTCCCACATTTTATGGATGACTTTTAATCTGGGGTGTACTAGCTGAAAAGGAAAGTGAACAAATACAGGGAATGCCAAAAGCAGGAGACAGTAACTAGTGTATTAGTCATTCACTGCATTTGGGCCTTCATATGCACACAAATTAACTCTTACTTTCAGCAAGACTATGACCTAAGACATAAGCTATTTTCCCCATAAATCCATAGAAACTCAGATGCCTTGTTTCTCTTATTTTATGAAAGGGAAAATGTCACACAATTTTTTGCAAGTCTGATACATTTTACATTACTTTCTTTGTAATATCCTTTGAGAAGCTTAAGTAGTAATAGGAAAAAAAAAAATATTCCTGTCTGGAATTTATCTTCTTATTAAAGGAAAAGAAAAACCCAACAAAACAAACCAAGGAAAAGAAACAACTTCAAAACCAAAACCCAAATAAATTCCCTTATTTAGAAAGAAGTCTCCATGGAGAGACTTTGCAACATTAAAAGGAGATAGAAGTAGGGAGGGTAATTATCTATGTCATATTTTTAATGAAAGATTCATACCCAGCATTGTGTGGTTTCTTGTACCATTTTTAGCTCTCAGTATTTATACATCCAACCCTCAGCTCACTCAACCAGTGATCATATGCCATCTGACAACATTTCTTACACAGACATTCTTCCCCACAGGTCTGTAGGTGCCCACACTCAGCAGCTTGCCATGTGCTGCCCCACATAACAGTAGGTATGGTTAGAGACCAAGGGCTTGCTCCTCCTAAGTGTTAAATGCCATTACTGACTTTTAGTTGCTTGCTTAATTAACACATTATTTTTCAAGGAAATATTGCACTTTCTCCAGTCTTGATGTGTTTTTAATTTTCCATGATTTCAGATTGACCTATGTGTTCACATATTCGTCTGCTTATTTCAAATGATGAATTATTTTCTGTTACTGCTGCGTGTGCACTTTGTGAGCTTTTTCATCTTAAATGCTACCTGAGCTGATCTTGAGCAGCCCACACTAACAGTTAAAACCATTACCCATTTCTACTGATTAAAAACTCCTAGTTCTCTCTTTGAATGCCACTTCCCACAAGCCTATCTGCTGTGTTAAGTGTTCTGCCCACACAGACTTCTCCATGCAAAATGTCAGCTTCTTCATCTTCCTAGAAAAGCTAAATACCTTCACCATAAACCTATATAAGAGGGGTTTTTTGATGTGATAGAATCAGACCATTTTATTGTGCCCACACTTGCACAAACTGGGCATAACATGGGGAAAATCAAAACCTTTGCCTCAAGGAATTCAACCAAAACAGGGATTTAAATCAGGATTTGTACACAGGATATTCAAGGAGTTTAATTTCTGCAGAGCTCTGGATTTCCACAGGGCTGGAATCTCATGTACTACTCTTTATCAAGTGTAAAGCTTTGCAGAACAAGTTGCCATCAGTGGGAGTCTACAAGATACAAAAAACTGTGAATTACCCCCACATCTGTAAAGATAAAATATTCTTGGTTGCTAAAAACAGCGTGGTCTTGCTTGCTGGAAGGTTACCAAGGAACGCTAAGTAACTTATTGAAAATGCAGAAATATACTGAAAAAGAATGATGATTTCATAGCAGAATGAACAGCCTCGTTCTAGCAGTAAACTGGCTTGGGGAAAATAGACTTCTTTTGAAACTTATTCTTAAAACTTTGTGCTTCAAAAGATGTGACAAAGGCATTCCCCATGACACCACATAACTTTCCCCTTCCCATTTTTAACAGAAGTCTGATCTCCAAGGACAGCTAGGCCCTATCTTACTATGCAAGCAGTCTCATCTACACAGAAAAATCCAATGTTGTAGCTGACTGGAAAGCACTAATTTGGAATAAAAATTACTTTTGGTGGGAGTAATTGCCTGCAATGTTAAGCTTTCAGTCACCATTCATGATGATCATGAGAAAGAACTACAAAAAATCCTGAGGATATTAAACCCCAAATATCTACACTGACAAAGTTAGTAGGCAAATCCTCTGCTAGTTGAGGAGAGAATGAGTTAAAAGGAATGGACTATTTCACCACATATATCTGCACAAGCACATATATTGCACAAGCAATGCAATATTCTCAAGAAAAAGGAAAACGCTCCCTTACAGGCTTTGAAGTAAGAGCAGATGTGATTCCTTGGCAAGCTTGTGGCAGTTTGAAACCATGGTTCCGTGGACATTTTCCTCTCCTCAGCTACAAAACCAGCTTATGCAATTTCTTCTCTCCCTCTCCCTTGGCTGTGTGCTCCAGCTCCCAGGCCCCTCATGGATGATGCTTCAATTGTCTAAGGGGCAACACAAAGAATCCTACAAAAAACCAACAACCCCCCGAACAAACAAAATCTCAACATGTTATATTTAGTTCTTGTACAGTTCAGTGCCCTGGAAACACCAGAGCAGGAGAGAATGTCTAGGAAGAACTGCTTAGCCTGGCTTTGGCACTAAGATGTGTTTACTGAAGCACAGTCCAACTGAAACCTATTGCTAAGAGCAGGAAATAATCTCAGGTAAGAGAGTGCACTCCCTCAGACACAGTTGCAACAAGCTGTCTGAACAGACAGCAAACAGATTTTGCACATCTGATGTACTCCAATACCTTCTCTTTCATTGTAATCCAATTTTTCTACAGAGTTTGAAGAGAACAGCTCTGTAGAAACAGGGCAAAACTACTTACCAAGACAGCAAATGGAGAAAAACTACCTTTGAAATAAAAATTAACAGAAACCAAGTAAGTAAGATTAGAACTAAGGTGTTCCTCTTCCAGGTTTGGTACTTAATGGTATGTGTCACTCTCAAGTTAATTAATCACATGCCTTACTGTCAATAATATGTAAAGTGAATCTAACACTTCAAAGAAAGAATTATGTCACATTATTTTGTTATTTGAGTTATGCAACTGACAGAAAATTATACAGCCAGCTGGAGAATAAAGAAGCCGATTTCTGTTTTAGAAATAGGATTAAAAACCAAGGATTGTTGTGTGGTCTCCAAAACAAACTGCCAATGATCCTACACAGAAACAATATAAGCCTTCATGCCTATGTTTACATTAGCACTAGGCTACACTGGTTACTGCCCAGCTAAACATCAAATCACCTTTCTTTTATTTTCTAGTACCTTCCACAGTGAAGCCTCTAAAAAGGAGTATTTTTAGCCCAATCAGAAAAGGCACGGAAACAATTAAACCCCATGAACATGAAACAATCAGCTAGTCAGTGGAACTTCAAGTGAAAACCTGCTCTAGAAATTTAATTGCTCTAAATGTAATTCATAATCAGGGATTTATTGATAAAAGCTAGAAAACACAGAGGCGAGCCCTGCAAAATCAGGAGTCTTTAGCACACCAGAGGCACCAAGGTGTCTGAATGCTGGTGCCATCTGACAGAATTCAACTGATAGGAAGTTGCTGACTGACCACTGCTAAGAAATTAGAACAGGATCAGGCATGGGCAGCTGCCTCTAGTAAGGATCAAGTCTACTTCAATAAGATTAAATACAGACCAGCTGACTCTGCACTCCCATCCCCCAAAACAACTCCAATCTGTCACTGATGGCAACAATGCTGACACCAGACAAAGACAACACTGCTAGAGTAAACAGAAGGATTACTTAAATCTATATATAACTATGTCTTCACATACATATATGGCACAGTCTGAGGGGACTGAACAAGGAAATGTTAAAATTTAAAAGTGCTACTTTAAAAGCAAACTAGAACACTGGAGAAAAATGAGTTTCACAATAATTTTTATGTGTGCCTTGAAAAGAAATTAAACACATGCACTTGGAAGAACATGTTTCACAATGCACTGAGGTGCTAGACAGCTAAATAATACTGAGTTTGGTGCTTTCAGGGAAAAAAGAAAGGAAGTAGCCTGTGTCAGTCTTCTAGATCAAACTCACACATTTGAACTTCACACTGAAATTTCCTTCTTGACTCCAGACATACCTGGAGTGCTGAATTCAAGTTTGGTTTACTGTTTGATATGAGAAAGCTGCTTTATGAAAAACACTTGAAAAGATTTTTTTTGGAGAGCAACCTGAAGCCATGATGCTGATTTTCTGGAAGGAAGTATACTCAGTCTATGAACTGACCTTTCAGTTAACTGGCAGGTGCAAAATTCAGTATTATCACAGACATGCAGAATTAAATAACAAGGTCTAATCCAGAGAAAATTAATTTCAGCAAGTAAATACACATTTTCTCCATGCTGCTAGTAAACTGCATATGCTGCTTGACCAAGTATTTGGAAAGAGACATCTGGAAAAAGGGTCAAACCAAAGGAATCAGTGAAACATATGAAGCATATTTTGGAAGGAAGAGCTGAGAGGCAACTTTGGACATTTAAGTTTATCTCTGACCTTCTGAATTTCTCATTGCTTATTTCAGCACTCTAGTAAATGAAATCAAATATACTTAACCACATAAGGGTAACTGCTATGCCTGGTATTAAAAACAACAATAAACATTGGGAAAATATGCCAGAAGATGTGCAGATATGCATCTATTGTACCTTCCACAAAATGGGAATGTTTGACTTCAGAAGTAGTGCCAGAGTTTGGTGCTGGAGCACAGGTCTGAGCACTCTTTTTTAAAAGAGAAAGCTGGCATCCCCCTTGTCAGAAAGTGAAGTTGTACTTCTTAGCAGTTGGGAGGTCCCCGTTTCCTCTCTGTCACTTCAACGGGATAATTCATACATTAAGTATTTCAGTGACTTGATGGAGACTTTTCACAAAGAGAGCCACCAGACTAAAAGCCTGCTCATGACAGAGGTCAGTACCTAGTGCCAAGGGAAGGATGTAAAAGCAGAGGATATAAATCCCTACACGTCACCAGCATCACCTAGTGAGAAATGGAGAGACCAGAAAAATGCAGATGCTTCTCCAAAGCCAGCCAGCTGCTCTGCAATCTACCACCTCAACACCTCCTCCATCAGCATGTTGCACATGATGCAACCTTCACAGTAGCCAAAAATCCCAAGGCAATGACAACTGATGAATTTTAGAGTGATTCTACCAACGCTCTGTTCAGCAACTGCATCAGAAATCGCAGACCTTCAAGAAATCAAGGTACTCTGCAAAACTTGTACAAAGTGAGAACAACAGCATTAATTTCAGCATTTGAACAACCACAGAAAAGTTGAGGCCCAGCAAACTCTTTGGAGACCTACATTCCTTGGCAAAATGTCTACAATTTCTGTGAATACAGACCTGACTTTTAGAGCAACAATCACTTCAGCAACTACAAATGAAATTAAACCCAGGATATTCTTATACAGTTAAATATGAACAATAACACTCAATGGTGTAATACCCATGTTATTTATTTCAGTAAAAACAGCCATTTAATATTTAGTCTTCATTTTTTTACCTTACCTCCATGATTTCAGTGTACCAGAGCAGTGATCTGACAAATTCAGAAATGTGTCTTTGAAAATATTGTGGGAAATTCCAACAGTTGCAAAAACAGCTTTGAGTACTTTGGAGGCCAGCAACAACTGTAATAATTGTAACACTGATGAACAGCTGGATTGCTCTGTACTGGTACTTCATAGGGTTACAGCACAAGTGTTTCTCAATATGTTGCCATATCAACATTCTCTATTTCTCTGAGTGCAGGGAAGTGATATCACCCCCATACTAAAAGGCTAAATAAATAGAAAATGGACACAAATTCCTAGAGCAGGAGGTGTTCTAGATTCATTGGAATGAGCTTCACAGCAGATAATATCACATGGTGGCACAGGTGGCTGAACCCTGTCACTGGAAAAGACAAGAAGGACAATGTTCCCTTGTATCCTTAGGGTTTAAGGTGCATTATCCTTTGGGTATAAATGACTAGCTTTTTTCTTTCTGGAAGGCATATGTGGAAGACTATTATTTGGAATATTTGTCTCTGAATTCCATCTACACTAAAAGTTTTGATCTAGTCTCAAGTGGCACACCAAGGCTATGACTGAAGTCTGTACAGGCCACCTAAGTCTGAGATGTGTGGTCTAACAACTTCTGCCTGCCTTCTCTCACTTGATTTTTAGCATTCAAGGAAATGAGTTTTGAAAAGACCCAGGCAGATGGAAGTCTCTGAACTGTCGATTTCTATCATGCCAGCACCCACATTTCCCTAATGGCAAAGGATGTGAATTCCATTTGGATACTTCTGATAAAACTGAGGCACAGTGAGAGATGCTGAAAAGCAAATGGTGCCTCTGGAAGTCTTGGCATTAACAACACACCATTAAAATTAGCTGGGTAAATTACCTGTCTACAAGAAAATCTGTCTTTATAGGGGATTTGCTTTCCAGCAAAGAGACCTAGAATGTGTAACACACGAGGTATTTTGCTGCCATGCAATACCTCTGTTGCAGCTTCTGAGAAGATTTTGTATGTCATGAGTGTAGAAACAAGATGTCAACATTACATCCATTTCTACCTTGGTCTCTGGCATTTGCTTTTCACTGTTACTCCAGTGCTGAACACCCCGGAAATTTAAACATTCTTTCTACAACAAAAGCTCCCCCAGTAGATACCAAAATAGGTGCTTTAGAAAACACTTACTTCATAGCTCACAATGTCACTGTCCACTTTCAAGATTTAAAGTATCACACTAAAGGCAGATGAATTCGGATTTATCAGCAGAGAACTGAGACACAGCTCTCCTTAAAGTAAGATCATTCAAAGATCCACAAATGCTGCATGTGGCACCCAGATGGAACCAGTAATTGAGGAATTTTAGGGAAAAGTGCATAACCTGTGAAGACAGACTGCCCAAGCTGAGTGATTAGTGCAGAGATGCTTTTATGCTGCTTTTCCCTAGAGCTGTGCCTGTCAGCATGGTCTCACCTGCTCTTTTCCACAGCAGCTGCAGCTGCTTTCACAGCCTTCCCTGCAAGGACAAAGAATGAAGAGGAGACTAGAGGAGGCACTTAGAGCAGCTGCAGATGTTAATGGAATAACCAAGCAGGCAAACATGCCTTCAAAAAATTATCAGCACCAGTTCTGAGTATAAGCAATGTCTCCATCTTCCCCCACCAAACTGTTCCCATATGAAGCAATCTTCCATAACAGCATTCTGAAATGAATTTTTGCTCTTACAATAAGACTGGGGAAGGATTCCTTGATCCACATGTGGCCTCAGCCCTGGGGCCCACCTGTCGGTTCCTTGCCAAAATTTTGCAGAGCCCAAGTATGTCACAGCAAGACCTTCAATCCTTAGAAGCCTCATGGACATAAAACATACACTGACACACTGTAACTGAATTACCACATGTATATTCTTTGTAAAGAGAAAGTTACAGTGGCTGACCCATCAGAGCAAGCTACTGACTGGTTTACAGGGGGTCCTTCTGCAACCCTCAACTACCAAGAAACAGTTATCAAATGGATCTCAGATGGTGAGGGACAGAGCAGCTGAGAGGAACAATGACCTGTCTCTCCTGTATCCTCAAGACAAGTCCAGTCAAAAGGAGTTTTACCATAGCACTGATTTACCAGGACAGCAACAATACAAGATTACCTAACTTCTCTTACTGAGTCATGAATAACTTAGGGAAAATAGCTTCCTGGGAGAAAGAGTAGCTCAAATTCTGTATTTGTCCAGCAAAGATGTTGTCAACAAGATGCATTTTGGTCACAGCAATGACATCCAAGTTAACTGTTGCAAAAGGTCTATAAAGAACACTTAGATCATACTGTTAATTATTCTAGCACTTGAAGCTTTTGCTTTCTTCCTGCTGAGGTCCTCAAAATCCCTTATAACAATGAATAAACCGAACCTTTCAACAAGCCCCCTAGTGTATGTGCTGTCTCACTACAATAAGAGGAACACATTAGGCAGACAAATAAAGGATGACAACTTCAAACACAGGTTTCTGAAGTTTAATACATATGTTCATATTATGACAGCATTCTTCATTTCCATCAAATATAAGAGGAAGTAGAGGTGTTAAACATCTTGGCATTCCTCTTAAAGCAACATCTATACTACAGTCACAATGAACCATATGAGCTTCTTTTCCCACACTCCAAGCTATAAACCTTCTGTAACTCAAATACCAGTACTCCTAAGGATGCTTAGAAAAAACTAAGACCAGTACATCCACTGGCAGATAGGGAACTGGTATTCCAGGTCCCAGCTCCACCCAACTGCATCCATGGGAGCCTGGTCCACAGAACCCTCAGATGCCACCTAGGAGCTGAAGCCTGTGGCATCCCTTAGCAGAAAACAAGAAGGCTGGCCTTGTTCTTGTGTACTTCAGGGGTTGCCAGCACTGTCAAACAGGCTCAGCCTGAGGCACATTCAAATAAGAAAGACTTTATATATTAATTTCCAGGTACCTTTATTAACTCCTCCACAACTCTCCAGAGCACACAGCTCAGTTCCCTCGGCAGTACCTCAAGCTTTCCAATGTCTCTCTTCCATTACTTCCTGCAGCAACAAGCCATAGGTTCATGGAGGAAAGATATATTCTTCTAAGCCCAAATTCTGGCTTTAGCATAGGATCCATGGAAATTTTGACAATATTTTATAAATTGGTACGCTTTGTATAAAGATAAGCTTGTCTGTCATGAAACATGTAAAACTGATCTTATGTAAACATATGTAAAACTTGATCTCCAGACTCTCCAGTTTTGCAAGTAGAGATTAGTTTTCAATATTAAAGCAGTGAAAATAGTGGCACTTTTCCTTGTTTCTGTAGTGAGGAAGTATTTTCTCAATTGTTGGCTTCTGGTACCGGGTAACACAGTCTCTATGTTGGACACAGTGTGTGCACTTGAGAAGAGTCTCCTGCTACACAACAAAAGGTTCAATCATCAGGATCAGAGATGTGATACAAAAGGAGTAACTTTCACATTTCTTCTTCAGTTCACAAAAGAACATGTTTCAAAAGCAAGCACTTCTCAAGCACCCACCCATTTGCAGAAATCACTTTTATTTCACAGGCATTTCTCAGAAGCTTCTGCAACTCAGCTTCTACAGACTGTGGCTAAAGTTCATGCCAACCAAGGCTTTTTGGTTTGTCTAAAAGTTTGTCAACCAAGGCTGTTAAAGGCAGGGAAGCTCAGCAGATATTTATAAGTTCACCATCCACAATGCTTGTACAATTTAGGGTAGGAAAGAAGAAAGGAAAAGAAATGGTGGAGACCAAGAGTCTGTATTCCAAGAATTTGAGCTACAGTCTTATAAAGAGAAAGGCAGATAAAAAACTGGGAAAAGCATTTACCAAAGATGAAGGAAAGAAGGAAAATATGGTGGCAAAAATCCCAAATCAAAGTCTATTTTCCAAGAGGCATGCAGGCCTTAAACAAAACCACGAGCTTCACAGATCTGGTATGATTCAAACAAGTTACAAAACATGGAAAATTCCATTATTGCCTCTCCAGAAGAGGCAGTGGCGACTATCATCTTTCAGAGAAAAAGAAACCTGAGGGGAAAAGCCTACAGATTGCAGTTTTGAAACAAACATCTTCATTCACCATTTCCGTTCATTTCTAAAAAAATATTTTCCATCTAGCATAAAAAAATTTAACTTGGGACATTATTTTTGGGAAAAGCTGGAGGCTATGTGTGGGCAATACAAACAGAGGCTTTGATGGCAAAAACTAGTCAGAGCATTAACAAATGACAGACTCTTATCTTTCGGTAATGAACTGACATGATGGTACTTTCCCTTTCTTTTCTTTGTTTTTAAATAAAGGATTCTGTCTGCGTCTTGGTAACTACCACAGAATGGATCTCAGTGTACTTGCAATGCCACACTCACTCAATTACAGCAGTGATTTTCTCTTATATGCAAAAGGAAACAAAGAAAAATTGTATAAGGACAAACTGCATGTTTCCAAGGCTAAATTTAAAAGTGGAATAAATATATGCAATTAGACAATTTAGAGAACTGTTAGGGTTGTGAATCTTCCTTTCTTGATTTTTGCCCTTTTAATTCTTGCAAATGTAAAAAGGCAACTTACTACATTCTGTCCTTTACATCTAGGATGCCTGGAGAATCTTATACCATACTTAAGTCTGACAGGTATGGTAACCCAGGAAAACAACTTCATGTTTTCAACTGCCAGAGGGAAAACTTAAATGCAACAAATAAACATTCCCAAGATGCACTGTATACTTGGATCACCAGCTACATGAAGAACCAGAAAAACATACTAGCCTGACAAGAAAATCCTCTAAAAAGAGAATCATTATATAATTATGATTGCCTATGAAGAAACAAATGAAGAGGAATGAAAACTGTCTGTAAGGGTTTTAACCAAACACACCATTTATCTAAAATACGAGATAAGTTTGTAGTGTATTTGTATGTCTAAGCTCATACAGCCTCAGCAAAACTTTGCTTATAATTACTTCTGGGCATTCCAGAAACACATAATTGACTACAACACATGATACAAATATAAAAACTACTAAGAAATTGATGTGACTTCAAAGACAAAAAAAGAGATTGTTTTAAAAGAGGTTGGTTGTGAACTGTATCAATGCAGAAGTGTTAAATCATGCAACAAGTTTGCCAGTTTCAAAGCCCTTCCTTTTTGCAAGTCAGCCAATCACTGCAAACACCCACTGAGAAAATAAAACAACAAAATCCTACAGAAGTTAGAAATCTGCTTGTTCTTCAAGTTTGTAGCAGTTACTAAGAAATGAAATAAATCTTAAGTTTTCTTCTTTGGCTAGTCTGGCGCAACATCTTTCTTATGCTTGTCTGTCACCATCTAGGCTCAAATGCTTTTCACAGAGCCACAGAATCACAGAATCATTAAGGTCGGAAAAGACCTCCAAGACTGAGTCATCTCATTCCCACCTACATCTCAGGCCTATTTACGTCTTACATAGTTAAAGTTTGCAAGATCTTATCCTCTGATGTCATTTACTTCCAGAAAGCTCTAGATCAGGCATTATAAGTAAAGAGTCTGACATCAGCTGGAATTCCTTTTAATCCATTTGATTATCCTTCTACATGTCGATGAGACATCTGTGGATAAGGTGTGGGAACCAGCTATCTCTCACATGAAAAATCAAGACTCACTGCATGTGTCTGAAATAGATCCCTTAAAGCTGTGTAGTATTTCCTAACTTTAGACAGGTAGAAAACCACCAAACTAATGGAGGCCATGCTTCACAAAGATTGGTATCCTATCCCCTTCCTTATGCGCCAATTTCCCAGTCCTATTTGCCCCACTGATGCCCTGGTCCCTTGTGACTCACACTTCATTAAGTTCCCATAAGCCTGTATCTAACTCTTGCAAACTCTCCTTTTAAAAGAAGAGCAACTTGTGTGTCTTCTCCCAAGTGAGTAACAAGGTGCAGGGGTCAGAGGCTGTGAATTCCACCCAGAGCCCCTTATTGATGCCACAGGAAGAAAACATGAGACACACTCTTCCCCTTAATGTTCCCTAAGGACTGGCTTTTACTTTAACTGATCGTCAAGGTCCCTATTGGTATTCCACTGTGGCACACCCAAACAATTTCATTCCCGCTAAAGGCTATGTAAAACTCTTGCCTCACCCCTACAAATATCTCTTTCAGACGTGGAGGAGTAAATTTAAGGCATTACTGAAGTTTATGCTACCCAAGTTTCTCAGTAAATCTGCTCCTAAGGTAGGCATGCTCAGGACCTGACATACATCAGGCAGTTCGGGATTAAAAAGAAAAAGCATTGAAGACAAAATACTCAAGTAACTGAGGGTTCCTTTAGCAGATGCCTTATCTCAATTTTCTCAAGCATCAATACAGAATGACAACTGTTAAACACAGTATGAAAGATGTAACATGATATAGCATCATTATGGATCACAGCTTAATGAACCTCTAAATTTAATTTTGTTCATAAACAGCAATCAGGAAAATTAATAAAACTACCTCTTAAATGAGGGTAGTACTGCCTTCAACACGGTCTTCATACCAGCTCATTTCCACACCATTAGGGAAACAATGCTTTTCCCCTCCTCCTGCTGTTTATGTTTCTTCTTTTGAGAAACTTTAATTGAATAAAAAAAATATTCTATTTCCCTTTTCCCTCAGCATGCAAGAAAAAAATATTTCTAAACAAGATCACACTGTGTTTTTAATTACTCACAAAATTAGCATTTAGAAAGCATTATTCACCCTAGATTTCTACGTCACTTTTCAATTTCATTTCAATCAAGTATTTGTTTACTTTTCCATGCTTTGAGGAATTATGGATGCTTACTTAGTACTATCCTCACTTTATCAGGGGAGCGACTAAAGAAACTGAGGCACACAGCAATGAAAGACCAGAGACTGCTTGAAGTTGCACGAAGATCTGCAATAGTGCCACTGAAGCATAGAGAGTTACTCATCCAGAACTAGGTTCACACAACACACAGCAGAGACCAAATCATTCCAAATGACTCCAAATACTGCTGTGGTGAAAGGAACAGAAGTAAAATCTGTATTCTGAGCCACAAACTTCTTCCTAATTCACCTGTTCAATATAAAGAATCAAATAATATTATTAGCAAGAGCAGCCAGTGAGGGGTCAGGAAAAGACTAAATGGCTACACCACGGTCATACAGGATATTTGCATCAGAGAACATCTCTAAGCCCTGATTTCCCAGGTTCCAGGATACCAGCTTTAATCACTCACATACCTTTAAACACCACTAATAATAACAGTCATAATAAATCCAAAGAAAATGTTCTGCATTCCCAGAAGCAGCCCAGGGTCTTAAAGCATCATGTACCTCATCAAAGGAACATTTCAATAGAGAACACGAAGCTGATTCTGCAAAAGCACAATGAAAAAGGGATTCATGTCAGGCCACATGAACCACTACCACTGAACCCCTTAACTCACTTAACTCTGCTAACTAGATCAACTGCACATCACACTGATGAGAAGTGTGAAGTTAAGCCAAGTTGTTTCAGCTCACCCTCTGATACCTGCTGATCAAAGAACTTAAAATTTTCTTTCTCTTCTAATCATTGCCTTTATTATATGCTTTTAGAATATCTTCTCCTTCAGAGAAGCAGAGAAAGCTCTACTAAACATTCATTATGGGTATTTTCTACTGGAGTCATGTGAGAAAAGCTATTTTTACCATTCTGCATTCTTAAAACATAACAAATTTTTTTGCAACACCTGTATATGAGTAAAGTGTCAATAAAGCACAGAATAATCCTTTACTCTTTTAAGGATTTCACAGAAACAAAGGTGACTAATACCTCTGAGGATGAAGACCTCAGAAAAATCTTACGACTTTAGCATACATTTCCTACCAAAGGACTTGGGTCCAGATCAAGATGTACAACAAAGAGAAACTTGTAGTGTAGTACAGAATGAAGAGGATGCACGGGGAGAAGAAAAGGGTCATGAAATTTTACTGTCAGGTTAGAAAAAGAATAACAACCAAAATGACTATTCCATGGTATAAAATACATTGAGGCTTACTGTAGGGTTCAGTGATGTATTCAAGCATTTCCTGTGAGTTCCCCCCTCAGACATATAGCACATTAACTAGATTTAACCATAAAAATTCTGGAGCTTTTTTCCTCAGCATTGAAGATTAACATTGTCTTCTGAACAAAAGTGTTATTCTTTTTGCAGTCATAATTTTCTCTCTCTCTCTCTCTCTCACCAAAAAACTTCCAAACATTTTCTAAAACTCATTTCTCTCATTTCTAATGAGTAGTGCTTAAGTGCACCAATTAGTTCTGCCTGTTTCAGTCAGTTGGCTTGCTCACTCACAGTGCCTATTCCTGTGAATTCTTACAAAACCTGTAAATGTTGAAGCTATCCAGCACTCAATACCACAAAATACAAAATACCACAAAATACAGAACAAGCATGGACTTACGCAGCTCTTCTCGGTGCCTTTCTGTCTCTGCAAAAAACTGGCGAAGCTCCTCTGTGATCTCCATGTTACTCAAGTCATATTCTATCTCCCCTTCAGACTCGGAGTCTTCCTCCATTTTGGAGTCTCCTTCAGCATCCTCTTCCATTTCAGAGTCCTCATCAGCATCCTCCCTCTCCTCGTAGGCACCTGCGCACTGCTGATCTCCCCCATGATATGGAACTCTGACACCTGGTCTATAGCTGGAAGGATAGTTTTGGGTATGTGGGAGGTCATTCCCATCCCAATCTGCATAGTGGCTGCTTGGAGAGGCTGCAGCAGGATGCCACGGATGCCATGGCAGGCGATAAAAGGACTCCATGGCTTTCCTGTAGGCTTTCTGGTGCCTGCGCATCCAGCGCATGGCTAAGTCATAGTGCCTCCAGTACCTTGTGTACACTTGCTGAGAGTACCACGGCTCAGTGTCTTCCTGTGGCCAAGACACATGGGGAGAGGGAAAGAAACAAAAAAAATCAACCACAAAAAATAAGATTTAAAGAGAGAGACAAACAAAGAGTAATTGAGAGGAGCGACCAAATGCAAGCACAATGCTGCCTTTTAATCTTTAGTATTCCTTTAGTTAGATAGAACATGGAGATTTGAAAAACAACCTGTATGAGCACAGTGCACATGCACCACACCTCATTACTCCTACAAGAGACTGTTTTGGCATCAACACAGTGACCACTGAAGAACTAGAAATAGAGAAGCTGTAGTGTCCAGAAGGTATTTTCGAAGTGTTCATGCTACTACCAGTGGGAATCAGCTCTTTTTAGGAAATATGCCATGTGGATAAAATCCACAATTCCTTGGACACTCAAGTGAGTTGTAAGAACTTAATCATTCCAAGGTGTAGATATTGCAACCTGATTTCCAAATCCACAGACAGAAAACACAAGAGATTAAAACTCCTCTACATTAAACAAATGCATTCATTTTATCCAGTAACATATTTCCTCCAGTAATGTATTTCCTCCATCTGCCTGCCAAAGTTTCTTAGAAAAGGTCAAACAGCAATTCAGACAAGTTCATATATCCACCATAGCCACAATCAAAAACAAGACTGTATTTAGCCAAATGCAAGCTGCCAGTAAATCTCCCTTTTGTATCCCTCACCAACGAAAATATGAAAAGAGGCAATAAAGTGCCCCTGATCAAGTACAGAGAAAAACAGTTCTACAGAAAGAAACATAGTATAACACACCTTCTCCTGTCTTCCAGCTAATCTTAGTTTTCCTTAAAGAAGTTTCATGCTGTTCAGATTTCAACAGCAACTACAAAGCTCCACAGTCTCCCTAGCCTTAAACTCCCATCATACAAGCCCTTTCATCTTCTCCCATCATCCTACTCTCAAAAAGAAGAATAGATAATCTTAAAAAAAGCCATAAACTAGAGCCTAGAACATGTAAACTAAATAGCAAATATTTTCTCCCTTTCCCTCATGTCTTAATTTCCATAGAAAATCCTTTATCTGAAGTAAAACAGAATGCCTCTATTTCAATAGGAAAATTTTAATTAAGACACGTTCTGGCAAACACTCAAAACTATGGCAAAACTAGCTGACGTTTTAAGAGATTAATTTGACATTTACAGTCCTTTATGAAGGTGCTCTTTTGGGGATTTTTTAAGAACATACAGGACAAAAATATTTAAGTCTGTTTTCTTGATCTGCACTGGTACCATTTGGTACCCTTAAAAGACTGGATTCCCTGGGGAAAAGAAATCCCAAGGCAAAACAGAAAACTCAAACCTAAAAAATACTTTCCATTTAACACTATCCAGAGAGGTTCATTTAGTTTACTTGTATTTGTTTTCACTTTCTGCTTCTCAGACAATAAAGCAAATGCTAGTGAGTTTGGAATAATAATTGCAACTCTCATGCAGCCCTTTTTTCTGGAAAATTGAGCCCATTATTCCATAACATGACCAATGCTAATCTTTTTAAGGTGATTGCTAAGTGCTTTCAGAACAAATTATCTTCAGCTAATAGAGTATGTAAAGAAAGCCCTCCACAACAAACTTGCACTCCTTAAGGTATTCCTGATCAAAAACTGCAGCCTATTTGTGAAGGGCTGTGTAGCTCAGCTATGTGATTTAAAAGTGCAGACAGCTTATCTCTCCTGAAAAGAAAGAATCCATGGAGATGAAACTTCACTGCTATTCTCCTCTTGGTTTAACACTGCACTGCTACAAGACCATGCATTTGGAGTTCCCAAAATGCATCACTCCCAGGATGAGTGGGTAGAGAGAAAGCATCTGCCTTCCATATGGAATTTCTTCATCCTTAATCATCCAACTACCTAACAGCTAGGATGAACAATGTTTTATTTACTGTTTCCTTCTGCTTAAGAATGTCACACTGACTCCTCATCCTTCAGCAGACAGTTGAGAATGTCCTATTATCAAATCTGATACATTAACAAGTTACTTTCAAAACATTTGCCTATTTTTTAAAATACTGTAATACTTTAAAGTCCAGTTTTGAAAGACCACGAAGCTTGACAAAAGCAGGTATCTCCTACATTCTATGTGTCTGCAAAAAAGACAATATATTCTTTTAACACTCAAAAATTATCTCCAGTTCTTATAAAATGTTTCTAAAAAGGAACTTGATGACTTTCCTGAAAGCTCTGGAATCAAGTTGGTTGATTTGTCTGGCTGACTAGCTCCAGTTGTTAATTTAAGGAAAAGGAAGACAAAAAGGCAGTTCATGCAGACAGAACTGTGATGCTGGTCCTTGTCCAACTACTTTTTGTGAGGGTTTTTTTGTTGAAAGCGGCCCTTGAAAACCACTCTTACATTTGAATTTTAAAAATACATCTGTTAAAAAAGAAATTGCAGAAATGTTTTACATTTGGGTGGAAAAGGGAAAGGAACACTTTTAGTCTCACTTAATTCTGTGTCTGTGCTTTTTCAGCTGTGGAATAAATGGAAATAAGAGATTTCCTCAAGGAAACAAAAGCTATAAATCTAAGGCAAATGACCAGAGTCCTCTCTTATTCTCCTGTTATTTCTCTGGAGTCTTCCCAGGAGTAGACAAATCACTCATTGTTGTAATCTGAATTCTATTTTCAAAGCAATTTAGTGACTTTTACATCTAATTTATACATGTCTGCACTTACAGTTCAATAAGTGTTTATATGCATTTTATATATAAAATGTGACTAAGCTATCACATAGAAACCCATGAAGAACTCTTACCATCTTTTGTGGAGTTTTCTCTGGTGGTGATCAAGGTGAACTAGAAAAGAAAAGAGTAGCTTTTTAATTAATAAAAATATATGTATTAAGGTGGTCACAGGCACTGAATATACATTGTTATATTTGAGTATTATGACATACAGCTGTTAAGCATCCCTTCTGTGTAGGGGCAAGTTGAAGTCTCTTACTGATAGATTTTGATTAGCAGCAGTAAAAATCCCATTCCTTAAAATTCCCCACTACAGAAAGAAAATAAAAAAAGGAGCCTTCTATAAAATGAAGCCTGAAATGCTGGAACTGAACACTTCTCCCACTACTCTTCTCTTCCTTCATGCTTCCTCAACCTTTACTCTCCAAATTAATGCCAAACAAAAACCATAAACTTAAAAGGAAAGAAATTGTTCTCAGTTTTTAGCTGTGTCTGCTAACTTGTATAAAATTGGAACTTGCATAAAATAAGCAATTGCTGTAAAATAATTAAACCCATTCTGATTCCACTCATGCAGTGAGGTTTCTGTTTAACCTGTGGTGCACTTTTGACCACATAGAGTCCCTTTCTCTTTGCTTCTCCTTTTTTTCCCCCCTCCAGAATCTGATCCTGCCTCCCATGAAGAAAACACAGGTCAGTTCAAATTGCAACCACATTTTTTAAATGTGAGGAAAAGGCATAAGAGAAAAGGGCAACTGGACAGGAAAAAAAATAAAAAAAGAAAAAAATGGTTGTGAGGTAGAAAGGGAGAACAAGAGCTCTATTACCACCAGGCAGGATTCATAATTACCAACATTTCCAGGGTGGTTTACCAGCACATATCACTGAGAAATAATCTCTTCTTATCTGACATTTTTTTTATTAGTAATACGTTAACTAATAGGTTAGCTGCTTCATTCATGTATTTCTCCTGACATTCTCACCCATCCTGAGCTTGAACTTTATTTTAGGTGCCAGTGAAAGGTAACAGAAATAGGGTACACTAAACTACCTATTGCTACTCTTAAGATATGGTCAAATGCTATTCCCAAAAACACTGGAACATAGCCAAGACAACACTTAAAACTGTTGTAGATTTATACCAGGATAAAGCCACTGTTTTTCAAAATGCATATGAATACAGTACACAGACCAGTTGTGTTCTGCCTCATATTTAAGAATACTGATTAAAAAGCAACTTTTTGTCACTTAAGCCATACTGCATTAAAGGAGAATGGAATGGTCAAACAAAATGCAAATCATGCAGCAATGACAAAAGCAAATGATTGTCCGTTCCAAAGCCCATTGTAAGCTCAAAGTCATAAACCCCTGGTAATACCAATCTGTCTGCAAGAAGCTCTACATATAAGAACAGTCCATTGCAGTTGATGGAACAATTCATGCCAGCAAAGGCTGCAGTTTCAGGCATTAGGGAACTAAAGCATGCGAGCCACTGGATTCTCTCCTGCCTGCTTGGAGGAAGAAGGAAACCCAGCACTGAGATCACTACAAAACACTGCAGTGACTTGTAACATTCAAAACCCACGCACACATAAAAGATAGCTGTGTCATCCCTCTTTGTGCATTTCAAACATCTCATTTCCAAACACTGCCTTCTTCAAAACTTTCATCTCCACTCTCATGATGTACACATATACTTGTTGTCTCTTTCCCATATATATCTTTCCCAGATACATCTGGATACTGTCAAGGTTGCCATAACCTCTTTTTCTCACTCGTTATTATTAAAAAACCTAAGCCCATCATAGCCAATTATTTCATTTTCCACTTCAGAAAAGTAGGTGTGTTTAATTCTCATGTTCACTCTAATTCCTACATGATAAAAATTTCTTTGAAACAGCTTCAGAATAAACAGAAATCAGGATTGATCTCAATTTAATTAATTTTTAAAGCAGTAATTGATGAAGTCTGATACTTTATTAGTAACACACAACATGTACATATGCTTTCTGAAAGGGAATGAGGGAAAAACCCCTGGCAAAACCATCTAACTATATTAATTTACCAAATATGAAAAACCTGTTTTGCCAAACACAGAAACTTTAATTATTATCATAAATTATTTATGAAACATTAGACTACAAATATAAAGCAGAGCATAAAAATGCTGCAAGCAAGGACACTAAATTAAAAAATGAGTTTGTTTTATTTTCGGTAGACTTACTCTTCCAAAACAAGCTACATAAAATATGAAACATGACAAGCAGCAGAAAAATAAATCTAACAGTTCTACTTCTATAATTTATACTTAAAAAAAAAATATGGAACCAACTGAACATACGAAACTCACCAGCAAATGTACAATTTAAAATGGGAAAGAGATCTGTTTGCTTATACTGATCATTAATGATGGAAATTTTTTTCTACTTCCTTTTCCCAGTTTTGAAATATTTCTCCACTGATAATAAACCAGGGATGAACTCTTTCATCTAAACATGTCTGTCCCCCTTACCAGCTTGAGGCAGGTGAGCATTAGTGAAAATAAATAAATTTCAAAGATCAAAGCAATGACAGCATTGAATTGCCTTGGAGTCAACAGAAATTGAGACAATGTCTGTCATACCATAGACACAACCTCAGTGCACGGGGGTTTGTAACTCGGTAAGTAAATCCCACTCTGGGTCTAGTGGCGTGTTGGATACAGTGTGGCCACACAGAGGAAAAGGGACAACTCCAAGCCCAGTGCAGGATCAGTGAGGGCTCCTCTATTCACAATACCCATCAACACAAGATTAACTCAACTGTTGCATGGTATTACGGCAAAAACATCATGTTATTGAAGGAAGGTGGAATTTCAATAAATTCAGCAGGTTTCAACAAAACACATTTATACAAAACTTCCATGAAAATGCCAGCTATATCTGAATTGGAAATGTCTCTAATAACAGACAGCTGATCAGCCCCTCTGCCCACTGCTGCTTTTGTCCCTGATGTGAAAAGTGTATTCAGTCAGGCCAGAGCTTCCCTACCTCAATATCCAGTTTCTGGCAATGGTTAGTAGAAGATACTCAGTAAAATGTGACACTAACACATTCATGAAGGAATTACTTTTCCAGGTACATTTCTCCTGATTACAGCAAGAGGTAGTTCACACTTGTTTTTTCATCTCCAGACTGGTTTTGGCGTTTAAAGCCAAAACCCCCATGAGTAAGAGGTGCTTCAAATAAATCCCCTGGCAGTAAATTCCACAGTTTAAGGGATTAAACATAATTTTGTGCTGTAAATTTTGAACTCACCTTAGTACATACTAGCTAAAAAAATGTGAACATAACAACATCAATAGTGTGCATCCTCCCATGAACACTATTTCATTTTATACTTCTGATGCAGAATTACCACCAGAAGAGGGAAATGTCTAAAAAATGGTCTGACATTCTGCACTGCAGATTAACACTGTGCATTGCTGTGACGTTAACTTTAATACCAAAGTGCCCTAGTTAGAGTCACGCAGAAACACAAGCCTGTGATTGCTGGGACAGTTGGCAGCAAAAGTTATTTCTCTTCAAAAGGGGTAAAAATTCCCAAGACTATACACTTCATTCTGGTTTGCAAATGGTTGCAAATACAAGACTTGTCCAGCACTTAGGACATTCACAGCTGCTTCTCATCCCAACAGGAGTGCTATGAAGAACCACCTATCACTATGATGTTCACATCAATGTCCTTAAAACAACAGCAACTCCTGTGAATAGAAGCGAAACAAATTAGCAAAATAATGTTCTTAAGCTTTCAGCAGATGTATTACAGGTCTTCTGGCCCTATCAGAAGCCAAGGCAGTGTAATCCACTGTGGCTCCCCAAAAGAGGGTCTTCAATTCTCTGAGCTCCAGGACATAAACCCAAAAGCTATTTTGGTCAAAAATCAGAGGGAACAAATAAAATGCTAAAAGCTGTACAATTATCAGTAGCCCAGTTAGCTTATGTTTCCTATATATCTGGTCAACTTAGTCATATACAAGGAACAGGATCGAACTTCTCCAGTACAGCTTTTGAAGGCATAAATAATGTCCTGGTCTCACAGATGTTGTGTCCAGACTCCGGCAAGTGACTGAAAGCCTCGCAGAAGCGATGAGCAGCTCTTGCCTCTGCAAACAGGGCACACAATTACAACATCCAAGGGCTGGCAGGAGCACACGCCTTGTGCCCCGGCTGCCCCCGGCCCCGGCGCACATAGCGCCGCTCTCGCCCGAGCTCGCTCATGGCCGCCTGAGGCCCCGGGCCGACAAAGTGTGGCGAAATGGCAAAGCCCCGCTCCCGTACCGCTACAACCCTGCTGCCACAAGCACCTCGGCCCCGCCGGGCGCCCGGGCTCCCACATCTCCCTCCTGAGGCCTTCGCTTTCCCGCTCCCGCCGCCGTTCCGCCCCGGCTGCCACCGCCCTCAGCCCGGTCCCCTCCCCGGGCGGGAGGCCCGGGCCGCAGCCTGCGCGGGGGCACTGCCGTCCCCGCACCCACCCGGACGGCCTGGGGCTCCGGCGGGCAAGGAGAGCCGTACAAAGCCGCCTCCAGCGCTCCCTCGCTCCGTTCCGGCGGTTCCGAGCGCGGCCAGCGCGGCTTCTTCCCCCGCCGCTTCCGCCCGGCGCTGCCCGGGCCCGCGGCGCCATCTCGTGGTGTTGTGTGGGGAGGCAGCGCCGGGGCCGCGCTCCCCGCAGCCGCCCCATGGAGCTGTCGGCCCCTCGCGGGAACGGCGCTGCGAGCTCACAGAATCACAGCATCTGGTATACTTTGGGAAAGACCTGCGACATCATCGAGTTCAACCTATGACTGAATACCACCTTGTCAACTAAACCACGGCACTGAGTGCCGCGTCCAGTCTTTTTTTAACGGACTCCCTCGGAAGTTTATTCCAATGTCTTATTACCCTTTCTCTAAAAAACTTCTTCTTAATGTCCAACCTAAACCTTCCTTAGCACAGCTTAACATTATCTCTTCTTGTCCTGTCACCCAGGAAAAAGAGACCAAGAAGAGACCTTGCTACAGTCTCCTTTCAGGGAGTTTGTAGGGAATGATAAGGTCTCCACTGAGCCCCCTTTTCTCCAGGATAAACACCCCCAGCTCCCTCAGCTGCTCCTCACAGGCCTTGTGCACACAGGCCTTGTGCTCCACACCCTTCCCCAGCTTCATTGCCCTTCTCTGGCAGGTTCTGAGTTCCTGCTGTCCCACCTAACCCCTGGTAGCTGTCTCCAGTCCCAGAACACCCACAGTGCTCGCCAAGCTGAAGCGTTACTCAAAATGTGCTGTGGCAGTGGTGGTGTGGTACTTCTATACTTTACCCTTTGGTTATTATTTTTTCCATAATTAATATCTTAATTTTCTGTTCAGGTTCAGTACTGAGCCAGTATTTTCATGGGACTGTGAATGAGCAACCCCTTGGGGACCTGTCACAGCTGGCAGAGCAGGGATTGCATTTTCCCCTGTGTAGCATTTTACACTTTCTGTATTAAATTTGCCAGCTATTACCTGGTGCCATAATGTTGTTGTGTGTTTCTTCATGGTCAATAAACCCCTCAGCTGTACCATACTAAATAGCCCAGTATCAACAGACCGTGCCACTGCATTGTCTGTGCCTTTCTCTGGGCAGCAATGGATGGTTTGTAACACATAAGTATGGTCTATACTACTGATCCTGTCAATAATGGATCCCATAGGGCTTCTTCTACTAAGGCTATTTCTCTTCTCTGCTTTTAATTAATACTTCTGGTACAAGAAATCTACCCATTATTCCTGTTCTTCAGCTTTCCTGGTGTGCTTACTGCTCTAGCTGCTTGCCTGCTGAAAATTTCAGCAGATCATATTGAGACAACTTCCCTTTGTTACCTGCTTTAATTAAAAAATTAAAAAAAAATAATTAAAAAAGCCCATTGTGAAATAAAATTTCATATAGAGTCTCATTCATATAGATTGTTACATTTATTTCCCACATAGCTACTGAAGTTATTTTAAAAAATAATGTCTATTTTGCCTGGTATGGGTGTCACATTTAATAGTTCACAAAATCTTCTTTAAAAGTGGTAAAAATGGTAGGATGTAAACATATTTTCAGCATATTAAGAGCACTAAGTCACCACTTCTAAAATCCTAGTGGCTTCTCTATCATCGATGTATTCTTTTCTTCCAGCTACTGTGTCAGTGTGTAGTTTCCTACGGGAGTCGGGCATCTGTGCACAGCTGAGAAGTCTCGATACTCAGTGGATTTTAATTGTGGTCCTGTTCAGCCCCTTTATCCCAAGTGTTTTGTGATTTCCCTGTGTGATGGCCAAAAAACTCATAGAGACCACCAAGAGACTCCAAGAAAGGAGTATTTTATACAATTACCAGCCTGCCTTGTCTGATGGGCACCCAATGCAGTCAGAGACTCTCAGCTTTTCTTGCTCTGATCTGTGGTCATTGGTATCTGCTTTTACACATGGTACGCTGATGGCTGAAGGCTGTGGACAGCAGCACATCAAGGTTATCTTGGAGAGTCAGTAGGTTAAAAAAGGGATCAGTCAAATATTAGTCATCAAGATACAGTTCTGGCTTAAGAAGTCCTGGTGCAGTAAGAAAGAGCTTCTCTATGCTTGCCCTGTTCGTTCTTGAAGACACTGACAGGGGCCACTCTCAGAAAAGGTGGTGATGGACTGTGCAGATCTTTTCTTGGAGTAAATTATGTTGATAGGTGATTATGTTGCATATATATTAAAATCAAGGCATGCATTATTGCTGAACTGCTGCACCTTGTATGGGAGAAAGGCATCAGGGAAACCTGCACAAAGGTATAGCATATGTGCTGATTTTGTTAAACTTACCAGTCTCAGGCAAAGACTTCAAGTAATGTCTTATGGTGCTAGGTAGATTTTGAAAATGCAATCAGTATTGTAATGTTTTGTAGTTTTGTAAAATTTCAGTTTGAAAGACTACTTTTTTGGGTAGTCTTACTTATAAAATGTACATTCTTCTGGTTCACTGCTTCTTGCTTATTTCCTTATATCTGCCTTACTTATGCATATTTGCACTTGCACAGTTATTTTCTGGAAGCACAGAAAAAATTATAGGATCTACAGAAATATCACATTAAATAAACCTCTGATTATATGCATTTTTTAAACAATGAAATAAGTACTTCTTGTTT
Source organism: Cyanistes caeruleus (assembly GCF_971803275.1). Lineage (NCBI taxonomy): Eukaryota > Metazoa > Chordata > Aves > Passeriformes > Paridae > Cyanistes > Cyanistes caeruleus. Next base: position 18,045,559 of record NC_141703.1, on the reverse strand, counting down.
GCTGAAAACTAATTTCTTCCTCTGTGTTTTACCTGATCACTTTTCCTAGATCACTTCTGAATCTTTCACTTCACAAGATATCTGCTGCTGTGTAAGCTGTGTTTTCCTTGGAAGACCATGTAGATATTTAATGGGTTTAAAGTCTATCTTATCAGAGGAGAAGAAGCACCCTGGCAAGGTTTGCTTTTAAGGGAAGCCCCCTTATGTGGTACCTCCCACAACCCAACAGTAGAGAAGGTCTCAGATTTATTTTTGATTGGTAAATACATTTTTTCTACACCCATGAAACATAAAAAATATAAACTGAGTCTAGAATGAAGTGAATACCCCTTCAATTTCATTCTCAAAATGAATGATTTTGTGATGAAAGCGTAGCCCCTATTGATTCCAGCATGAGATTGCTCACAGGCTGAGGGCCAGAAGCATCCCAGGGGAGCCTTGGTTTTATTGATCAGTTTTGTCAATGCTGCCCCACAGTGCAGCATGTCCCCCTTGAACTACTTTCTTCCATGACTCTGTTCCTTGCAGCTTTCAGTGTTGCTCCAATAGGCTAAAAATAAGGACACTCTTTGCTGGGAAATGTTTCCTGGCAAGAAAACAAAATGTTGGACGAGACTACCTATTAGAGTACGGAAATCTCTTCATAAGAAACAGCATTTGCAATTGTCAAGTCTTAGAGAACATTTGTCAGCTACTCAGATTCATTAATTAGCCAATTAGTTTCATTAACTAATTCTTTAAGAAGCTGTGAGTTCAATGATTGGAGGCTTGTGAAAAAAAAAAGGTGTAGAAAGTTTAAATCTGCAGTACACTTACATAAGCTGAAAAAGCATTCTGGGCATCAGATCTGAAGGGGAGGTAGTTTCTAGCACACAGTAGCAATGACTGGAAGTTGGAAAGTAGGCAGTAACCTATTTTTCTTGTTGTTCTCTTGCTGTTCAAGAATCATACATCTGTGACACCCAAGTGTGTGGTTCTGCACAACTTGTGCAAATTTGTATTTAGACATCAGCATTATTTTAGCAAAGATTGTGTTACTGAAGTGAGTTAAATATAATTCAAAATAAGTCACGTTTAGAACTGCAGACTGTCCAAGTTGTTGCAATTATTGACTCCATTTGTTCTTTACTAAGACAAAATAATATTTTACATTATTTGTAGCAGATTTTCAATCATTATAAAAATTCTTTGTTTGGATTAAAAGCAAATCCTTCTTAGGTCTAGCTCCTGTATAATGTGAATTTACAATTCATAAAATTTACGGCAAAAGATACCCCTTTTGAGGGGGTGGGGGAGGAGGAAGGTCTGTGGCTGTGTTTGTGTGTGGGAAACTACCTGTGAGACTTCTCTTACCTCTGGCTTTCTGAGGGACAGGCTACCAGAAGCAGAGCTGGGGAGAGGTAAAATAGAGGTAAAATATCTTTAAGACAATTTTACTGCCAAATATGGAGACAGACTTCTAGACCAAATGCCAATACTTTTATTCAAAGTCAAATGTAGCTCATATCTCTCTTCTGTAGCTCCTGTGGCCTCATTTTTAAATGGATACATGTTAATGAATTAAATATCAGGATCACCTCTAAAAACTTCCCCCACTGGGAGAGGGGCAATTCTCCTTTTGCTGTCTTTCTGTGCTCACTTACAGTCTGACAGTGATCTAGTGATCTCTACACCTGAGCTAGTCGCTCTTCAGATACCATTATAGCCACGGGCAAAGCACAGTAATGCATTTTCAGTGCTGTTCATCTGATATATATTGGTTATCTACTTTGAGTAGAAGTGAATCACACCCCAGAAGTGCTTTTGTCTTCCAGTGATTTTCAAGGAAGCCTGAGGCAATTCTCACATGGTGCTGTTATTGCAGGTGTGTATGTTTAGTCAGATAAATCCCATCGAGAAAAATACAAGTGCAAATATAAGTGCAAAAAGTTGCTGAAGGAAAATACTACCACGGATCATGAGATAAATGCCCATGGACGTCAAAAGATGGCAGCATTGTAAATGGTAAAGCAGAGCCTTATGTCTGAAACAGCGACACAGGGGAGTCTGAAATGGTTCTTTGGAGGAGTCAAAGATCTACCAAATAGCCCCACTTGCCTCGTGTACCTCTGGCTTGCTAAAATATGCTATCTCTTCCCACCTTTCAGATAACACGAAATCTACCTTTTTCTTGAAAGCTAACAAAAGAATCTTGAAACATGCAGATTTCCAGAGTCCAAAAAGCAAAAGAAAACTGAATATTCATCTAACTCTTAAATTTCTGTTCCTGGGCACTTAACACTGGAACATGTGGCACAGCAGCTTATGATGATTTAGATAAGAATTTTATGTGGTAATTGTAGTCAGTATGTACACACAATAAAATGTTATAATCATACTTTTTCTTCTTTCTTAGAATTTTATTCTCTTAGTCTTTAGTAATTGGATTTATTTCATGTGTCATTGTTATTTTGACATTATTACACAACAAGAGCATTTAGCAATTTTTATTAGGAAATACAGATAGCATAATACTGTTTGTTTTATATGAAAAAAATGTAATTGTTTCACATTTGTCATTATTATTTTTAGCTGAGAAAACATTAATAATGACAAATATGTTTTTACATTCAGGCAGTCAGCAGGTAATATGTCAAGAAGCCATGGTAAAACTGAAGACTGTAAAGACATCAGAAGATGTGGCCAGGTTTTGATTCCTTTGCCCCCAGGGAGACTCTGCCTTGGATCAGGTAAGACTTGTGTGGCCAAATGGCTGTGACCACGGCAGTGAGGGATGGGACTTGATCTCCTGGTAAATCCTGTTCTCTCTAGCTTCCACCCCTTCAGCAATTCTCCTGGCTTAAGTGCTACTGCATACAAAGTGTCTGATATCAGCTTCTCCTGCTGGAATGCAGCTCCAAGAAAGAGTGCTGACTTGAACTGAACTGTACCTATCTTCATTATTCCCCTTCTCCTTCAGTTTTTGTAACATTGCAAACTCTAAAAAGGTTCCCGAATGCATATAGGATGCACACATTCTGAAATACCACCTCCCCTAATTACTAGGATCTAGTCCACAAAACTCATACAGGTTAATTCCCTGGACTAACATTTAGTCCACTCAGTTGTCCGTTACTGTTGTAAGAATTTTCAAATTACCTGTAACCAATAATGACTATACTACATTCAGGATTTTAATACATCATTGGTCAGGGTTTTTTTGTTGTGGTTTTTTTTTTTTTTGTTTGGGTTTTTTGGTTCTTTTTTTGTTTTGTTTGTTTGTTTTCCTCTCTGCTTTGATTAACATGGAATATTAGGGATACAACTGGCTTCTTAAAATAATTTATAGATTTTTAATTGTTTTTTATTTGTGCACTGAATGTCTTTATTGGTTTTTGAAATATCATGAACTGTCTGAAAGGTTTGGGTAAGCAAATGCCACCAAAATGAATAAGCATCTATGTATGGAAAGTGTTTGTACAAGTCCTGTGGCTCAGGATCAATTGTCCATTACTGTGCAAGTATTAACTTCTTCATAACCCTAAAAATCAGCCTTTGATTGAACAGAGGTTAGTCACAGAAGAGCTGAATAACACCTTGAATCCAATTAAAATCTCTCAGTTACATACTTTGTCAGGTCTTGTAAATGCTTGATTTCTTAGCATTACCCTCCACCTTTCCTCTTTTCTTTTTTTCTTCTGTTATTTCTTGTACCTACCTGTTGTGTCGACAGCTCTTAACGATGGCTGCTTGTTTGTGACTCGCTCTCACCATGACTTGTTATTGAAGACTGCCTCCCTGACAGTGTTTCCATGACCCTTTGAATTTCCACAATTGTAAATGGCTGTGCTCGGTACAGTGGGTGACAGTAATTTTACAAAAGCTGTACTGAGATTCTGAGGCAGACCACAGCATGCTGACCAATCTCCCTGCTACAGGAGCTCTTTCACGAGGTGTTATCTATATCCTCATTAAATCTGTGAAACTTGAAGCTGACTGAGGAGCTGACTAACAGGGAGGAGAGGAGAAAAAAAGACAGATGTAGTAGAAGACAGGTACATGACTTTTAAGTCCTTAATTCACAAGATGGGATCCAAAGCTGAAAGCTATGTCTGTGTTTTTCTGTTCAAGCCAGGAAGGCATTTGGATGTCCCAGGGAGTTACCTGAAAAACCTTTGTACTCCTACCTGTGTTTATTCTATCAACTTTAACCTTGCAGTTGTAGTGCCTGTGCTTCTTTTACAGTCACCAGAGTCCTGCATCTCTAGGAGAAAAAGATCATATCTAGCCTCTGAACTGAGCTTTCTGGCTGCCTCCAATGACCTTCAACCAAACATAGATACAAGCTTAGGTACCTCTGCTGTGTATTTAAAGGTAGGTGAGAACAAAGTGAAGAAACTGCTGCATGGAGGGATCTTTATCTGCAGCTGTTCTTTCAAAAAACAACACATCTTTCTTTTTTTTAGGTGGTGGTGAAATGAATGTGCCCCCTCTGATTACTGAATAGCTTGCTGAGTACATCACTTCCTTAGAAAATGAAACACCTGGTCTTAATTCCCTTCTAAGCCTCAGAGTCTTAATACTTACTCCCATGAGAACAAACAAACCACTTACCTCTCGCTGACCTTAAAAACCTGACTCCTGTTTATAGGCCAGCATCAACATTTTGTTTTTCATCCCAGCTTTTTTGTCCACAGACATTATTTGGCAAACTATTCTAGTCACTTAGCCAGGGATACTGCAGTGCTCCAGACACAAATATTTTGGCCAACAGAGAGAAAAAAAATATTTAAGGGAACAAATAGCATGTCTGTTGCAGTAGGAATGACTAATGGAAAAAAATATTAAGTATTTTGAACATCATCAGTTTGTTTTTCTTCATTTTTCTAGTCATGAATTGGACCCAGCTCCTCTGTATAATTACCTCCATTATGTTGAGTGAGAATGCTATCCTGGGTCATTGTTTGTATGGAAATATTTACTATTGCTCTTTCAGTGTAGTTTGTCCTTATGCACAAGTACCTGAGGACCCACCACAGTGAAGGTCTCCCTAAGAATGAGGACATAAGAAGGGAAACAAATTTTCTTAAAAAAACTTACGTGAGGACTGAGGGAGGTGAGTCACATCAATCTTGCCTTCAGTATATTCTTAGCTCTTAGCCATGAGATCTAACCATTGGTGCTCTATGGGAAGCTGATTTCTGCTTTTGGGCAGGAGAGGTGAAATCTGAGTGTTGGAAATGTCAGTATTGTTTATGCACCTCATGGTAAATGTGCAGGAAGATCTCTGCTATTGAGGTCTACTCAGGCTGTATCTACTGTTTCTGGGGATAGTGCTGATTTTTTTGTGTATAGGAACATCAAGGCAGCTTGGACATACAGGATTTGCTCTACAGCAGATCTCCAGCAGCCTATCCAGTTCTAGAGTTGGCTAAGCCAGTGCTCTGGAGTTAGGTTATGCAAAGACAACAAAGCCCAGGAACTTTTGTATTTACAGCAGTACAGAAACTCCAGAAAAATGGATGTATCCCTCAGATTTCCTCCACCAAAAATCCCCAAATCAGAAAAAAAGAGCTTTTCCAGGAGATTCTACCTATATGCAAGCCCAAAGGAGTGGCCTACATGTAGCATGTAGATCTTGTTGATTTGTGAGGCATAAATTCCCAGAAATCCTGAAGGCTTAACTTAATCTTTCTCTTCTTGATCTGAATAAAAGTTGCATGAGAAACCTCAGGTACGGCAAATACTGGTATAGAATACTATGGGAAACTCTCAAAATATTTTGACATATCTAAATTAAATGCCTTTATACAGAAGCTGGTTTTATAACACTAGAAGCAAATGTATTGTCATTTGAGAATTCATTGATTGCTGCTTCTGGTTCTCATTATCTAGGTTGCATTTGACTGAGACATTCTGAGGATCCTTGAAGGATGGAAAAATGTGAACTTTTAAAGAAGCTGGATATACACCACACTGGATGGCTTCTGTTGATTCTCTGTTCTTTAAAGTTTTCTACCACTTGGGTAATTCTGGTATTGTTTCCTTGGTCTCTGATAAGCTTTGTCTATGAAACCTTGGCATCTTTCTCAGAAACAGGTCTTAAATGTCTAGAAGCTTGAACTAGCCAGGAACAATGATGATCCCTCACACACTGTTCCTCACTGTTTCTCAAAGCTCTGGCTGTGTGGATATGCAAGTAGCAAGTGGTCTAGAAAATGGTAACACTTTGTTACCTTGCACGAGAAATCAGAACCAGAATGTCTCCGTATATACACACATACTCCAATTTTCTCCTTTGGAACTCTCCTTGGGCTTGGAATGCCCAGAATCTTCTTTCTGCAGCAATGGTATCTCTTTTCCCTCAGGGTCGCTGTTCTGGCATGTAACTATCTTTCTGCCTCCCCTCCCAGACTCATCTCTCTTTCTATATTTAGACCAAAACCTTCTGCGTCAATTAAAACTTTTATTTGCCTTCTTAGATTATCCACATCCCCACTCAATAACTTCCTGCTTGGCTACTTCTCTCTTTAAGAAGAGAAGTGGAAGAGTTCAGCCATTCTGTGGTTTTCATGCTGACTCCTTTTATGTGGTTAGCCTGGAGATAGAAAGAGCCTGAGCTGGACTGGATGAATTGCTCTGGGAGCTCATAGCCTCTTCCCTAACATTTTCCCTTCTAAAGATTGAATGGGCTCTTCCATCTTGAGTATGAAATGTATTCCTTGCAGCTGACATACCTAGGATCTCCTTGCTGTGGTCTGAGACGTGTGAGAAGCTGATGCTTGTGCACAGTCCCACCACATGGCCAGAAGTCTGCAATAGTGCACATCTGGTAGAGGAAGGACCTCAGTAATGTTGCATGTATGGTTTTATGAGTGACAAAGTTAGCAGTGAATAGCTGCCCAATGTCACCATAACAGGTTATGTGACACACGCTGGCAGAAAGATGGCATTCCTGCCCAGCTATTAGCCCTGAATCACCATCCTTGAGAATTTCAGAACAAAATAAAAATGAAGAGATAAAACAACCAATGATGGGGGAAGGAAAACTCTGTATGTGAAGTGAAATTGTAGTCTTCATGAATTAAACACAGGGAATTAATAATATCAAACTATTTTCAAATTGTACCTACAGAGATTCCACAAATCATTGCATAACAATTTACAGCCAGTCACACTGAAATAATAAATAGGCACAAAGTTTTAATTTCCCGGTCCTTTTATGCATAAAGAACTGAGCATTTAAATTATTACTGACATTATCCTTCATGCAATTTCTGTAGAGCAGTCAACAAAGAACTCATGACCTCACTACATCTGTCATACTGTATTGGATTGGGCCAGCATTCAGTAGTGACCCTAAAGACTGTAAAGGCTGTAAAAGGCATACAAGTGCATGTATGGCCTTTGCAAACATTTGATGATAAATTGAGGTGGCATTAATTCCCAAATAATTAATTATGAATTGTTCATCCATTCTCTTAATTAAAAAGTTCTTCACAAGTTTTATCTTCCCTGTTTGGTATCCTATGATTTACTGCTGAAGCATCTCCCTGTTAAAAGAGAGCTTGCTGTTTCCAGAGAGAGTCGTATAGAATGAATAATGAAGTACTTTTTATTAAATGACTGTGGAAATCAAAATCTCACTACCAGTATTTCATGGAGGGTTTATCTTAGAAGAAAGGACATGCTCATGGGATTGAACCAGTGTGACAAGAAATCTCCAGCAGTAGAGATGATAATCTGCCTCTACAAAATGAGAGACATGCTTGTGTGATAAATAATACTTGCTTTGAAAAGCAAATGCAATACTTGCCCATTCAATTTCCCAGGCTTGAATGTATACACAGTCTTACCCAAACAAACCAATTGCTTCACTTCTGTTATTTCTTATTATACTTATTGTAAATTGTACACAGAAACAGCATCAAGCTGCCATACACGCTTTACAAACACCAGATACACAAACTGACAATGAATATGAGCACTGCCCTGTTGTGGAAAGGAGACAGAGATTATTATTTGTACAGTAAGTAGTTGGAAAGTGCTCAAATGCTGCTGTAATGAATGCAATATGACATAAGTAGATAGATCCAGAGGTAGTTCCAGAGATTTATTCCTGAGAACATAATTCCAGTCTACACATCAGCATTCTGTGATACACTTTAAAAAATGAAGAAAAGCTTCTGCACTTGCATTGTTATTTTACAGGTTTAGGGGGCATTATAAAACTCTTTCTTCAAGACTTTTTTTTTTTTTTTTTTCTGTATTTAGAACATTATTCCTAGGAACGAACAATTTATGAGAGTACAAACAGTGAAAATCCTCTCAGAATCTTTTTGGCTGGCTTAGCTTGTACAGAATTACTAAGGCTTATTTTAATACTATTGATTTAATGGTGTTAGGTTTTCAGCAGATATTTTCATGAATGAATGCAACCATATTTCTAGATTTTATCCTTTTTCAGAACACTTAAGGCCTGTTCTTACTTTGAAGAATATGGAGGTTATGCTGTCACCACCTAAAATTATGACAGTTTCCATACAGTCTTTGCAGTACTGCATTAATCCTCAGGTAAGGTAACACATTTCCTTCCAGCTGTAGTTACTCTGAGCTGATGTCATGTACTCTCCCTGTTTCAGAAGCTGTATGGGTGAGCCAGCCCTGAGGATTGGTCAGGAGAAAGCATAGAGAGGCAGCATGTCTACTTGCAAGCGTGAGTGTGAGAGGAGGAAAAGGCAGCAGTGTGACAGCATATTTATAGGGCAGCAGTAGGAGATGGCAACTGTTGGTGCTGTGTGCCAAGGTCTGAGTTATCTGAGATGATCCTCAGAACAGTTTGTCCTACCACACAGAGCTGCTTGCTTGGAAATAAATAATTTTGGATGCATCAGTGTAGTTCCAGCCCTGTGGTTTGTTAACAGGATACAGACTGCACTACATAATTTCACTATCATTGTGTCGAGGAGTTTCAGGGGCTGTGTGGTCCAAGGGTACCTCTGACCACTTTGTTGACTTAGAAGAAAGACTGCCATTTTGACATCTTTTCATGCCATTACAAAGGATGGGTGCAGCTGCAGTGAAGATGGGGTAGTGATGGTTACTATGATGATCACACTCACAATGCTGAGCAGTGATAATGCACAGGGCTGCTGCCTCTCCCTGGCCATCAATCCAGCCTTGAGGTGGGCAGCCCTACTGCTTCCAAAGGACTTTTTACTGCTCTCAAAGGGACCTTGAACATTGTTTCTGGAAACAGTGGGATGTGAAAGTGGCCAAAAGAAGGTTACATCTTGTCGTGTGAGGTTGTTCCAAGCGAGGCAGTACTTCTGCCAGAGCATCTCCCATGGTTACAATGGAGGCCCCAAATCTGAGTTTAAAAAGAAGAATTCTAGGGTGCTGCTCTGACTTCCCTGTAGGCATGTTCTTCAAGTCAGTATTGCAGCAAGCCTTTCTAGATGAAAAAGTGCTGTACAGGTTATGTAACATCTTCACAGAATTCCTTACACTTTTCCAACAAAAATGCTGGTAAAACCAGAAAGAGTACATGCAAATCATTGTATCATAAAGTTTTAAGAGATTAATTTCTTCCCATTTCAAGCCTTTCCTCTTATTTATCTTGTTACTATTCTCATTGCTCTAGAATTTACAGAAATCTGTAATTTGATATTTTTCATTTTGAAATAGAATGCTCTGTCTTTTCTTGGCACCTAAATACTATGCAAAATTCATTGTGTTACATTGTCTGGGCATTGCTTGTAAGACATTACATTTTTCAAACTCTCACGACACATAGCTTTCAAATTTTTTAGTTTAGATGAATTTTGGTTCATTACCTCTTCCTAAAATAGATTTAACTAAGATCACAATGTCTTCATTATCTTGTAATGATTATAGAAGCCTTTCCTTAGCACATTAATACAAGTAACAGTCTTTGACACATTTATAAGATTTATCAACTAATGAGATGCAGTTTTCACATGTATACAACCAGGCCACATTTCATCAACCTTCATTAAACAAGAATAATAGAAGGAGCACAAATCTGGTTGGGATGTGCTGATGCACAGCTAGAATTTCTTCTCTTAATATTTTCTCCCTCTGGTACTTCAGGAATTTTAATGACAGAACTTAGAAGATAATGACATAAAGGTCATTAAATTATAAACCTTTAAAAAAATAATTGTGAATAACAGTTCTATTTAGAATCTTCAAGGTGTGACTGGGGCTGTGAGGGGCAGCACAGGTGTAGGGTGATGGTGGCAAGGGCACATTTCTGCTGGGGCATGTTGCTGCAGCTGGTAGGGCACACCAGGAATGGAAGCAGAAAGGGATAAGCCCCAATGATATATGGAAAAGAGTAGGGTTTTTGAGTGGTCTGAATAGATGTAGAGGGAGCTGGCTAAAAAGTGAGAGGACAAACTGAGTGAGGCAGAGATGAAGAATGTTGGGATGGACACGGTTGGCATGGCTTGAACTGTAAGGATTTGATGGGGAAAAATAGATAAGAATTACTACATTTGAGAGGGCAGGGAGACACCAGCACTTTGGAGGGGCAGAAGCATAAGCCTGAATAAAGGTAACTATATTTATAAAGGAGGTGGAAGCAGGAAGTTAGACAGACTAACCCAATGAAAGAGGAAGGGTGTCCCTGATATAAATACTGCATAACTTTGGAAATGCAATTGTTGCCTCTTTAAAGTTGTTGCTATAGCTGCAAAAATAATAGCATGTTAGCTTTCATCACATCTTTTTTTGAGACACAATTTGACAACTGAATTTCAGAGGTTTAGTTTCTTTAAACTGGGAATTTCACTACTATTTTTTTGTGCTTTCTAAAATGTCCAGTCCTTGTATAGATTACTATAGGTCAAAGTATCTTTCAACTCACATTAACAAGAGAAAATTTTCATCTCTGATGATCATTCAAACAAATTAATGTATGACTCTGCAACAGGAATGGGCATAAAATATTCCATCTGTTCACAGCTGTTTCCTCAACCATGAACCACACAGTTTTCATGATCATGCTCCAAAACATAACAAATCAGCTGTACAAGAATCTAAAAAAAACCAATGACATCAAAGAATAAAAGCTGTAAAAAAAAAAAATCTTTTTTTTTCAAAGCATTATTATATTTAACCTGCTGCTCAAGTGAAAATACCCTCAAACTAAGCCATCTCGGAGAAGTTCATCAATGTGTTTTTCTACATCAAATTCAAGGACTCTCACAAATAGACAAAAAATACCAAGATAATTCTTCACCTAACTGAGTGGGGAAAAAAATTTTACAAAACATCTGTGGGAACAGCTTCCAGTCTGGGTAAAGAAGAATTGCATTGATGCAATTTTCATTTGATCTTCTCTGTGTTCAGCCTTCTGATTTCTAAAGAGTTTCTTTGCAAGTGAGATATTACTAGGGCAGAATTGATAAAATCCTGCTGTTTCAAAGCAAACAAACATGGGGAATTTCTGTCACAAAAGTTTTTGTGGGTGTTTTTTGTTTCTTGTATTTTTTTCTAGTAAAGGCATTTCAGACTAAAATGGCATGATTCCTTTTAGTGGATTAAAAAACCCCTAGTAATTCAATTAAATGATTACAGTTCCCGGCAAGAATATGCTGGTGGGTTTTTTGTGTTTCAATCAGACATAATCAGGCATTGGAGCAAATACTTGCAAGATAATCTGCTTCAGAGCAGTAAAGCAAAGCAGAAATCATCACCATCAGAATGTTGTGCAACACATCCTGTTTTATTTGCATTACCTATAGCAGTGGGTTTAGAAGTCTGAATGGGAAGCTGAGCTATGTTAAATATCAAATGTTGGAATACCTGGGTTATCTCCAAATGTTGCAGTGCAGAGGAACTGCTCTGAGTATGTTCTTTCAAGGTCTGGGTTTTACTTTTGTTTATACTTTGGGATTATTGAAAAAAAAAAAAATCTCCACTTGCTCCAGGTAAACACATCATTGGTTCTGAAGAGCTCCAATTTTCCACCCAAGCAGGCAATTTCCTTAATAAATATTTGATTTACTTTGGCAAACATCAACATTTTAATGGCAATCCCTCTACATCTATAAAAAGCGCAGCAACCCAGGGCTTGTTTTTCTCCTATGTCCCCTCCCGGACCTATCCTACTTTTTATCTCTGTTCTTGCCTTGCTTCTCTTAGAAATAACTTCTATAACTTCTAGCTCCTCAGAAAATCAGGCTTATTCCACAGATGTTTCTCTCTGCTCTATAAAGCGGGAGTAGAGGCCATGGTCAGCAAAATATGCAGCATCCTCCTGAGCAAACTGCCTTGACTGCAAACTGTCCCCTGGAGCACAGAGGCATTTGAGAACAGAGATGCTGATGAAAACAGCGCAGCTGAGTGCTTCCTTGGAAGTGGGAACATTGGAAACTGGCTGGATCAGTCTGATAGGAAAGAAGGTTAACATCCCCAAGGGCATCAGTCCCCACTCTTTTTGGTGTCATTTACACTGGGTATAGAAGAGTGTAGAATACCGAGGAGCTGACTTTCTTCTAATACTGAAGAATATCAGAAAATCAGAATCAGACCTTTATTACATTCTCAAGTTAGATAAACCATTGTGCTCTGAACCATTTTTTTGCTATGCTTTCTGGTGATAATTACAGTAAGAAAAAGGTGATGGAAAACTTTGCCTGAAGCATTTTTCTCCCTTTCTTTTTTCTTCCTTCTCTTTATTTAGCACCTTTCTACAAACACTGACTATTGCGTGATGAATTTTAAACAGCCAAGACATATTTAGCTAGGAAATGTCAATAAAACAGTATTTATGTGGCAGCATAACATATATATGTTCAATAAACACTCAACCAAGGGTCCTGTCTGCATGTGAAAGAGCAGTAGGCAGAGATGCTCAGAGTTCAAAATTCAAAAAAGATCTTCTGAAGGCTGCAGAGCACAGCTTTTTGAAAGCCAAGGAGTGTTTTCTTCCCAGCTCTGCAGAACAACTGTAAGAGTGGTGGTAACCCTAATAAAATATTTCTAAAATGCAATTTGAGAGAGAATGTGAGGAGCTGTGTTTACCCACTGTGCATTTTTTTTAATAGCATTACACTTCTCCCATGGGTACAGAAATATGTAATTCTCTTTCCTTCTTGGTGTTGGATTTCATTTTGTATACTCCCTAAAGAGGGAGTTCAATTTTATCTTAATAAAATTCTGACTTGAGGACTCCATATGGAGTCCAAAGTACTTAGTGTTCTCAAGAGCTGGTCTGAAATAAACCAAATGAAATCAAGATGACCACGCAAATAGTCTCGTGACACATTCAGCTGACATTTTTTCTGGTTTTGATTTAATTTCTTGTAAAAACTTTGACCATACACCCAGAACTCAGCACTGCAATAAATGCCAGTATCTTGCACTCTCAAACAGTGTCTCAGGGGCAGAAATTCATCACGTCTTGCTGTCTTTCTTCAGGAGCAGAAATGAGGCCAGGTACAACTCTTTGGACTGGAGCAATAGAGATGGAGCTTCCAGCTATATCTGCATCAGTTAATGGGAACTGCTTGCGAGTGCTGCCTGGTGTTGTTGCTGCATAATGTGGGACACTGCATCCACCCTCCTCTCTAGTTCAAACTGCTGTGTGCTAACTGATTATCCCTGCTGACTTTCGAACCATAACTGGAAACTTCTGGGTAGCGTTAGCTGAAACACTCCTGAGCTATACCAGAGATCACTAACAATTTAATGGGGCAAAGAATGGAGCCTAGCAGTGTTAACCTGAAATGTGCCTTGGTGCTCTTTGATTTACAAGAATAGGCATGGCCTTTCTGATTTTCTGCTTTCCACCATTAAACGCCTCATCAGTTAAATGTTAGATTTATTTGGTCATGCTTTACTTCTAAACTCAGGAACTTCCTTCTCTGTTTCTTTTCCCACAGACGTGGCTGTTTTTCTTTTACACCTTAACCCAGTTCACCTGTTCTCTTTCTAGTTCAATAACTTATTTAGCAATTGTTGAAGTAAGAAAATATTTTTTCCCACATCCCTTAAAGTATTGCCATGACCCATGGCTAGAGCTGAACTGTGCTCTTCATTCACCAACAGTTGCCAGCTTTTCAGTATATGAGAATGCTGCAAAACTCATATTTTTTTCTTTCTTCTCTGGTGCTAGTAAAGGGGAAGATGAAAAAGGCAGAGACATATATTTTATTTAGGCTAACATTTTTTAATGCTGATTAGACTCACCCAGAGTGAAAGACAAGCTCCCTTTTAGGACATTAAATAAATAATGGCACGCACTGGCCCAGCCCATCATCATTAAACACACTTTCACAGAGGGTCGTGAACTCCATACTGGCCTCATTAGAGCTGTGAAAACTCCATCAGTGCTTATGTTTCTGTGTAATGATTTAATTGAATTTTCTTATTGCTGAAGCTTGTCATTATGCCAGTGATTTTCATGCTGACTTCCTAAACTCACAGAGTTTTTGCTCAAGTCTAAATAGTCCAAAATTGGTTTTATTACTGTGTAGTCTGCTGGCAACATACGAGGCCTGAATAAGCAAGCAATTATTTCGAGGGTTGGGGGAATTTTCTTAGTTTTGTCTTTTTACTTAAGGATTTAATTTTCCACTCTGTTTCTTTTATTCTTTCGTTTGCACAGAATACACAATAGACTTTCCAACCTGTAACAGTAGCGTTAAGAAACTCCTGTCATGCAAACAGGAGAAGCTTGGACTCATTACCATGTACCAGACAAAGCTGGACTTTATTTTGCGAAAAAGAGCACATGTGATAGGAAGCTGAGCGACACTGAAGTGTTAAGCTGTAATCTAACATTGTTTTGGGAAGGCACAAACCTATTCAAGACACAATAACTTCTACATTAACATGGGATTGCGGCTGAGAATTTAAATATGGCAAAGCCAGAGGAATTTCCACAACAATCAAATTTTAGACCTCTGTGGCACTGAATATTAATAGTAGTCTGGGCAATGTTTTTCTGTGATGAACCAATTAAAAGCTTGGATGAGGAAAGACAGCTGTGAGGTGGAATAATTGAAAGACTTGGTGGTTACTCGTGAATGAGAACAGATCATAGACACAAAACACTGACACTGAGGTGTACATGTCTTGGCACAAAGTATGCATCAATGAGGGTGCTGATCCCCAGCAACAGGGTGATTCATGCCTCTGCTGGGCATGGCTGAAGAGGCAAATCAGTGAGCTTACAGGTGGAATAGAATTCACAATATTGTATATCTTGGAGTACGAGCCATGCATTTCAACTGACTCTGTAAAGACCAGATCTTAACCTAACCTCAGTGCAGCTGCTGCATACAGATTTGAACACCAGTGATGCCTTATAGATGATGGAGGAATAAATAGCTATTGCCAGTCATCTTACATTTATGACTTAATGTTCAAATGTAAGTTTCTCTTACTTATTTTTCTAATTTGAATGGCATGATTTTAGAAGTTATAGTCTTCTCTGTGCAGTAGACATGCTATTTTTTGAGGGCAAAGCAACTTGTGCCACTAAGCAGGTGCACAGCTAAATTTTGTATCATCTTGATTTTTCTTCCTGACTTCTGGTTCTTGTTATTGATACAGTGAATTTTATTTATGGTGTGTAGAAGACATTGAGTCCACGAATGATTATGGCCAGATCCGTGGGATGTCTGTACTTGACAAGCAGACATTTAAGACATCTGGGCATTTGGGAATTTTTGTATTTGCTGATGAGGCTGGAGCCAAGCAAGTAGCTTCCTAGGAGAGAACATAACCTGTGGCTGAAAAACATAAAATCCTACAAAACAACTTTGATACTGACACAGATGTTCTGATCTTTTTTTTCTGAAAAAAAACCAACTTTGCAAGGGAAGGAAGTGATATTTCATGGGAAGATAGAAATATGAAGACAAGTTCTAGAAAAGATACAGTGAGTCACTATGAGGACTAACAAGGTCACATTTTGCATACTTTACTCTTGAAGAAAAGGACTGTAAATTCCATAGTCTTCTCTTTTTGTCATGCTCATGAGAGCAGCCTCAAAAATGTTTGTGACTTCAACAAATGAGAAGAATACTGCTAAAGCTTAATAACATTAGATGTTCATCCACATTCTGTACTTGCTAGTGATGATATAGGCTTGGAGTATCCACTGATTCCAGTAAATTTTTTCTATATTTGACTGTACCAACAGAGTGCAATTTGCTTTAATATTTACAGGTTATTATTTGGCAGAGCAGCTTAGCTTTAGCGTGACTTGTTGTAACTATGAATGAAATTTATTTGTACATTTTACAAATTTTTAATTTACTATGCCACAACATTGCACTGAATAAGATTAGCAATACTGGGAAAACCGAATGAAAGTCACAAAATGAAACAAATTAAATCAAAAAGTAGAAAGATGGGATTGCAGATGCCGCAAGACTTATGGCTGTTCTACATTTATGTTACATTTATTCATGCTTAAAAATGCAAGCAGAGGAAGCAGAAGCTCAGTTTAACTGATTGCTTTACATCATTCCAACTCTTGATGAAATTTTCAGCGCGATGCTATATTTTATTGAAGCCCATTATTAAATTTATCGATCCCATTCTGGGGGGTGGGATCAAGGTTGCTTGAAGTGTCAGGTGCTTTAAAGAATGCAGCCAGAAAGTCTGAAAGCAACTTCATATTATTATTTTTTGAAATGAGTAAGAATTCAGTTTATATATATTACTAATATATAATACGTAAATATTTATAATGAATGCAATATTTTGTAGCATGTATGACTTACTGTTTAATCTACATTTTATATATTATATAAATATATAGTGCATATATTTGTCTTTCATGGTGTGCATATATAGCTATGGACACATATATTACAGGATGCATCAAAACAAGGTTTCATTGTGCTGCCAGCAGTGCATCAGCCCCTGGTTTGCAGCAGGGGCACTAATATCTTCTACTTCACTTACCTAACTAATTGCTTAAGGAAATGTATCTGCTCTGCTGCTGTGGTGTGTGGGATGGTGTGAAAACAGGCTCTGCTATGACCTCTAAGGAGGTAACAAATAGCACACCCCTGGGAAAAGAGAGCAATGGGCTCAGGTCCCCAGTGACTCCGTGTTTGGGCTGCAAAGCATCAGGTCTGGCTCAGCTGAGCTGGGCTCTGCTCTGCCAGGCACACAGGGAGCAGAAACATCGGTGATGTGGCACCCACAGGAGAGGGCTCCTCTTTCAGAGAGTGTGCAGACATCAAACAGTGCAAAACTTCCAGAGGAACACTGCTGGGAGTGCACCTTGTCTCTCCTTCAGGCAGTCGTCTATTCAGCTACACAGTAGTAGTCCCAAGGAAACTTTCGGGATTGTTTCTTCATTGCTTAGGGCTTTTGTGGCCCCAGGGGGAAGTTGGCATCCTCTTAGTGCTTTCAATCATTCTTCAGAAGCCTTCTTTCGGGCCTGGCTCTTTCCACTGGCTAAATAGCCCTAATCTGAGTACTCTGAGTTATCTTTTTAATGATGCCTGCTGTGGACAGGCATCCAGTTTTGAGATGTTCAGCACTCGTGTTAGGCAAGTAAAGTAGGCAGTCTGAATAGATGCCATTGTGCCAGAGGACTTCAGGGACAGCAAGTGCCAAGTTTAAGATTATATTCTACAAACAGGAAGCTTATTGCTGCTCTCTAATTCAGCAAGCCAATTGAAAGCCAATCCCTTGAGCCAAAAGTGAACCAATTCTACTTATTTCTAATTCTGAGTCCATGCACAGAAGTGAAGTAATTTGTTTTGGACTTGGATTCAGAGACAGAAAAACTGACATGCTGCATCTGGATGTTTACTTTACATATTTGTCATTTTATTTATGAAAAGTCATGGAATCTGAACAAACAGGTAGTGAACTTCTTGCAAAACTTGCTTTCAAAATTATATGTATTTTATCTAAGTACTGAATTATAGGTTTCAGCATGTTCCATTTTCCATTTTCATTGCTTTGATTTATTCTGTAAAAATTTCTCCACATGTCCTGTAAAATCATACACTTAGAAATGGTTTTTATGCATGCTTTCAATGTCAGCCTTTTGTTTTCTGTTCTGTATGCTTATGACTGTCAATGCGTCGTTGTGAAAATAAACTGTCTTCTTGCAAAGGGTCTCTCCTATTTCCACCCACACTTCTGGGAAAGAGGAAAGGACAATGAAGGAAATTAAACTGGAGTACATAATAATAAAGCTACTTTAACTCCTTTTCCCTTTTTCAGCAGGCTGAATCAGTTTTAGTTAAACATTGGAGAATCTTTAAGAGGGGTCACAGGCTTTTGAATAAAGCTGGTGTTAGCTGGCCTTCCTCAGCTCTTCCTCTCAGTGCTGCAAGGCATCTACTGTGGCATGTGGGGAGTGTTGCAATCTGAGCTCAGAACTGAATCCAGCTCTGCACAGTAGTGTCTGTTATGGAGGCGACAGCTCCAGACTGCCTTACCCGTTTTCCCCCTGCCTTTAAGTACAAAAACTGCAGTCCTTTCTCTCCTATTCAGAACTATCCCAAAAGCTTTGTTTTGCTTTCCATGGACAACCACATCTTTATTCTTGTGCAAATGATGTAGCTGGGATTATCTGCCCTCTCTCTTTGCAGGTGACATAGACACATGCTTGCAAAGGTGGGTTGGCAGGAAAATTGTCCAAAAACACCTGACACATTAAAGAAAAGACATTCATTGTGGCTTCTGGACAGCTATATTTTTACTAAAAAGAATAAAAGATTTAAAGAATAATGGTACTGGTGGAGGCTGTTTTTCTGAAGGTGCAGACAATTCCCCATTTACACGGGCATGTTACCACTGTAACTGTGATATGTACTGTGCCTGTATAACTGTGCTATGAGAAGGCAAGGGCTATCCAGGCACACTTTACCACCTTGAGCTGAGGGTTTGGTGAATGGGACTCACAACTGAATTTGTATGACTGAATGGAGAGCAGGTTAAGGTAGAAAAACTCTAAAGGGAAAATCAGGCCTCTGACATAATCAAGAAATTATTTCCAAACGGAAAAACAGTCTAATTTTTTAATGGTTTGCTGTGAAATTAAACATTGATAACTTTATCTTTTAACTTTCTAGACCTTTGCAATCCTTTCAAAAGCAATGTAGACATGAAGTGTTGCAAGAGAGTTTGAGGTGAAATAGGCTCCACTGTGGAATCAATAGCTGGACATTATAATGTTTGCTTTCTATAAAACAATTAAAAAGTTTGTCCTGTGGTTACTCTACTCTTCTGCTGCCTTTCTAATTTTCTGTTGTAGGAACACAAAATTACTTGTCTAGTTTGTCACTCAGTGTATAGCAAAAAAGCTTGAAACGATTTCTATTGAAAAAGCAACTCCATCTCCAACAGGAAAAAAAAACCAAACAATGCAGATCTCATGGCCTTTTTTTCAGAAAAAGCTGCTTAATGACACAGGACATGTACATAAAAAAAAGTAATAAGTCTATTTTACAGCTTTGTTGTACATTGGACTTCTTGTATTTCTTACTCCCGAGGAGCTTTTGTGTATGTGTGGGCATGTGTGTGTGGGTGTGTGTGAGAATCAAAGGAACATGGTGTCCTTTGCTTTAATAGTTTATTTTATGTTATTGCTTTGTGTTTTGCATTCCCTCTAGCCAATCTGCATTTATGAACTGAACAGAATAGGAGCCAGGGGCCTAATATTACAGTAAATTAGGTCCTGAATTTCTACTCAAGTGATTGAGTTTTGAATTTAGTCTTTATTATAACTGCTTAATGTACAAAGATATCACATTGGGAGTTAGAAGGTTTGCCTCTTGCCTCAGCAACAAGAAAATGGTAGTCACGGAGTGAAGAAGAATGCTTCCCTTTTAAACTGCTTGATCTGGGCTTTTGGGATGTCTCTCAGATCTTCATGTAGTCTGCCTAAGACTTTCAGTAGTCCAGTTACTACTGCTACTGGGATCTTTAATTCTACACAGAGAGGAGCAGAATTATTTCTATCTGTAGAGAGAAAAAAAACCAGTGGCTTTTCACATTCATTTCGAGCAAGAGACTCTGTATGTTAAAAAAAAAAGTTAATTTTTTCATAATTTAATTTTCTACAGTTGCTAAAAGCAAAATGGGTTAGCAGAGAGGAAATTCATGGAGTTACCTTTTCCTGTTTCACAGTTTATGATACACTTATTCTGTGTTGGTAATATGATCAGATTAGATTGCTTCTTCTGTTCCTTTTTCAGCAAATGTAAAAACATGTTTATGGGCCTGTGTTTATCCAGATTCTTAGGAATTCAGCCTATTTTAAGGAAAACTGTGCTCTTGTGTGTCTGAGAGAGATGGAACTAATCTAAATAATTGCCTCCTCTTTTTATACTATAAATGTTGTAAAATGAACTCTATCAAAAATTCACTACTTTTGATTTTTCAGTGTCACTGTGCATCCAGATTCAAATTTTCACAATAAATTGTCGTGTTTTTTTCATTTAAAAATTTCACCCTCTCATTCTTACTGCTAGAGGTCATGTCAGCAGGATCTATAATTGTATGAGATTTTCAGGAATTGCAGTTACATGTTTCTTCTGGGATGATTGATGATCTTGGTTAAAAAGATAGTATGGTCCCATTAATGACAGAAACTTCCAGGTGCACTCTCAGGAACACAGTCCCAGACTCAAAACTAACTGCTTAGCTGAAAGCAGCGCTTTTGCCTGGAGTGAGTGCAGGTGTCCCTGCTAACAAATCCCCAGGATCTGTCCCAGGAAATCATCCTGGAACTCCAGAGAATTGCTTGAGCACTTGAATGTTTGGACTTCTGCTTTTTTTTTAATTGACTTACCTTGGTGTTGGTCTGTTCCATGGGTCAGGACATCAGGGAGGTGAAATTATCCCAGTTTTTTGCTATGGAGGCTCCACACAAAGTTCTCAGGACACAGACACCTACATCAACAATACCTTTATAACTTCCACTGGCTTAAATGCAGCCCAAATCCAACACACTTGGGGTAGTCGCTCATTCACTATCACTGGATTTTTCCATTTTCTAGTTATTTCTGCCAAGACAAGCCAATCTGTCCACAGATGTCAGTGCCCTGAGACCAGCCCCACATTTTGCAGACACACTATCTAAGATCATGGCTGTATTATGGATTTCAGAAACACTTCCTATATCCTGGATCCAGGTGAATCTTCAGGACCCATCCCATATGCCATGGTGGCAAGTTTGCATCAATTCCTCCCCACTCAAATCTTTTAATCCTTCTGTGGAGGTATGGCAAACTCTGAGGGGTAAGCTGTAACCTAAACAGCTGTAACTTGTGAATGCAAATGAACAAGAATGAGGAAAAGGTCCAAACAAAGGTTTTTTGCCACCATTCATTGGAGCAAGGTAAAGACTATCTCTGAGTCTAGCTGCTGAAGACATGTACTTAGCATGACATCCATACTGCCTGTCTCAGATGATGGTTGGCAGCGGAGACTGCTGGAGTGAAAACTTCACTAGCAGGAGGTTTGAGTCAAACTATCCAGGGTGTGATGGATGTGAGGCTGGGTCAGTCAGGAATGATGAGGGGCAGCCCTCAGGTGTGACCAGGAGCTTGGAATCCCAGTCTGAAGTGGATGGTTGACAAATAGTAGAGGCCCATGGCATGTGCCTCGTCTGTGGAGGTTTAACAGTGAGAGTGATGTGAGGCAAATGAGGAATGGCTGGTGAATTCCTCAGGGCTGCCTATTTCCTTCCAGACAAAAACAGAGGGACAGACACAAAAGAGTTGCATTTGAATCTCACATTGGGGACTTGTCTGTGTATGGCTGCCTTGCATATTTTTTAAAATTTTTTATGTAATTTAAATGTTTGTGGTTTAGTTCATTACAATTCTTAAAAGAAGACTCTTGAAGAAAAAGTTGGGTTTTATCCAGTGACCTACAAAAAGTAATTGCTCTCTTTCCAGACATTCATTAAAAATTAATGATCTGAGTAGTCCAGTAACAAAACTATTCTATTAAAAAGTAGATAATTTTTGAAAAGAAAATACCACAGATATTTACACTGCTACTCAGGAGGGAAACAAGCCACCTGTTTTGAGAACTGCACTAAGAAATGTAAATTGCAGTAAACAACACAGTCCCTCCTGTAAGCTTGCTTCTGTATTTTTTTGCTGCAGTACAAAGGTCCCAGCAGCTCCCTCCCTGCTCCTTGACAAGCTTCTGTCACCTGGAAAAGGGGTCCCTTGGTGTTCGGGCTCCCTTGGGTCCCAGTGCCTGCCTGGGGCAGCTGTTCCCTCGTGGTGGCTGCACGCTGCACCCTGGAAAAGGGCAGCTCCCAGGCTTCAGCTGAACTGTGCTTCTCAGCAGAAAAGGATTTAAACCATTTCTCAATCAAAAGCCAGATACCAAGGCTCTTGTTTATGCTGGAGCAAGCCCCAGCAGCTCAGCAGGGCACGGAGGCCACGGACAGGTTTGCCTCTGACCCCTGGGCACAGCTCTGGCTGCTGCTTGTAGGGGACCGGGCCGTCCCTGGTCCCTCCCTGCTCTGGTGCCCCAGCAGGCTACAGCAGCATCTTCCAGCCTTCCATCAACTTATTGACCAAGCAGAGGTGGCTTGTTTCCCTGCATGGCCCTCAGGGGATGGGAACAGCAGCTCTGCCACCAGCAGCAGGCCTGGCTGGCTCTGCAGCCAGCACGTTTCCTCTGGCCCCTGGTGAAGTGCTGCATATGCTGTGACACCCTCCTGCACCCCTGCTTCCAGAGCACAGCACCCCAAGGCCATCTGTGCCTTCTATTAAGGGATCAGCAGCTGGCTGTGTCAGCTGTGTCTGCTCTAATAAATTAAGCAGTACCAGGGCACATCACTGGACTTGTTTATTTATATTGTTAAATTATTGAAATGCCCTTTGGCTTACTTTTGGCCAAGTAGTGCTCTCCCAAATGACTCTCATGTACAGTCCAAGAAGCTGGCTTAGGCCAGGGACTGCTCCCAAGTGTGATGTAGCTGCAGCCACCCTATTTTACAGAGAAAGAGAGTTTAATAGTATGGATGCTGGCTGTTCCATGCCATTTGGTCTCAGTGTCAGAGAGCAGCTTCAGGCAGGCTTCATTCAGAAATCTAGGTGTGGCTTTTGGGTACAGATATTCTTTTTGCCAATAGTGGAGCATGAGATTAAGATTCCAGTCCTGAAAAATAAACCCATCTCATGCAAACAATTGGAGGGTTTTTTTCCTCATTTTTGTTTTTTCCTGAAATATCTGTCCTATATACTTCGAATATTTTTTTTTTCCAGCTGTTCATATTGCTATTCTGTTTGTAAGAGTCACATGGAGGCATTAACTTTTGCTCTTAATGTTTTAGGGGACCTCTTTCAGGATGGAAAATTGAGCACTAAAGCTGGAAAAAGAGTTTAGGTGTTTTCATCCACCTGAGTAAAAAATCCATAAATAATAACTCTTTGAAAATCCTGTTTCAAGCACATTATGTATTTATACACAATTACATCTATATCTCTCTATATATATGCATGCATAAATAACATCACTTTCCTTTTAAGATGAAAAGCATCTTTTGGGCTCAATATTCCAATGAGCACATTAATGTGTTTACAGATGGTCACAGATCTAAGTTTTTCTTGGATTTCCTTCTGCTTTTTATTTCTCTGTTAATTCCTTTTTCCTAAGAAATAAGTATTTCCCTGCAACACAGACATTTTTTACAAAAAAACCCCATTTAATTAATTCTCTGTTGAATCAACCCAAATGTTCAAGCTTTTATTTTTTGGTTACTGTTTCAAGTCTAAAATGACCTGTGAAAACAGAAGACTTAACACCTGCTGTTTCTTGGACAAACTTATTATCTTTCTGTATTCCAATCCAGGAATGACAAAGGAAGAGCAAACAGTTCTGCTTGTGTCCTTACTCCCAGCTGGAGCCACAGAAGTCTGCATTTTGGTGCTGTGAATATTTTGATAGGGATTTCATCCTTATTTCACACTTACATTTAGGAAACTTTCAACAATGGGAGACACTTCATCTTGTCAAGCCACAGCAGAGCATTCTCTTGATATTCACATCTAAGCTTCTCCTTCTGCCCTGACCCAGAGGAAAAATTTCGTAGCAAAAATCCTGATGAAATCTTCAGATGACAAACATGAGCTCAGCTTTGGTTTGCTACATTCCCTCATGAGAAACTTGAGTCTGAATAAAAATTCTGGGGTGAAAGAGGCCACTTCCTTAAGTTTCCTTGGGTTCATTTGGGAAGGATAAGGCTTCTAAGCCTACCTTCTTGCTCCTTGAGTTCATCAGCAGCTAGCAGAGTTTTCAAAAGCCTTCTGATTTTTACCAGGAAGAAATAATGCTTTTCAAGTATGGAACCAAACATCTAATTTTAGCTTTAGATCTTATTTTTATATGATATCATATATCTTGCTTTCACTATGAGAGTGATGTTTGAACCTTTCAGAAAGTACTCTCAGCCCCGTGGATTTGGATTTCATCTTGTAGTTCTTCTGCTCTTGGCCATGGAAGCAGTGGAGTGCCACAGGAGGCAAAGAGCAGGACTGCCGGCAGCGATGCTGAGCTTGAGAATGAGGTTCCATACGGCTCACAAGAGAAAAGCAAAGATGTGGATCTCCTTGATAGTGCAGAATACATAATGAAACAAGAAGAAGTTTAAGATCTATGATTGCATGATGCTTTGTATTTGAACAAAGAGCCAGTTTAGAATGAAGTGCTTGGAGGAAAAACAAACAAACAAACAAAAAAAAAACAAAAGCAAATTTTGGCTTCAAGTGTTGAGTCATGCTGTGGAAAAAAATGTTGTGCCTCTGATGACAAAGGGGAAAGAAGAAAAGAGAAGAGACACAGAAGGCAGAGCAGAGGATTAAGAAGGAGTCATGCTCAATAGAAAATGATGAAGTCAAATCACAGAGTAAATTCCAAATCATAGAATTTGCTGAGTTGGAAGGGACATTCAGCTCCCTATGGAAAGCTCAGTGTTTGCAGAGAGGCTTCCAGGTGGGTAATGGGAGGAGAAAAGAGGAAACATATTGGGTCTAGATAATTCTGAGTATATGAAACAGGTGTGTGAATGATTCAGGCTGGAGAGAGCAGCAGAGCTTTTGGAAGTAAAATCAAAGAACATGGTGGTATAATAAGAAAACAGAAACTGTACTGCTCTTCTCACTGCTTTACCTTTACTTTAGAATTTTACTGTTTCTTTTAAATTTGCAAGATAACAGAGGCAGTGACTATTGGAGACAATGAACCAACCCAGTTAGCCTTACAGCAAGCTAATATAAAGCATCTGATGGTATTTCCATGCCCTGCAACATGGGATTGGAAATGTTTGGGTTTGATTTGGCAGATTAAAAATCCTTCTGTGTAAAAACTCTGCCCACCTTAACTTTGTTTTGATTCTTTTGAAATTCTTTTTTCAATGTTGTTACTAACTTTAGATAATAAGGCCTTTTCCAGTTGCTTTTAACGGCTTTTATGACTCCAGCTTAACAAAACATCACGGTTTGGTCATTTGTCCTGAGTTCCTTTTGATTTGAGGTAATATGAGACATCTATTTCTCTATTTCTAGGTTTCTGCAAAAAGCATTGTCAGCCTTTGTATTTCTGGGGTTTTATTCTATTTGGTTATGCTTCTGTGCCTTAAGAAATAACAATAATTAATTTGTTCTTACAGAGATTGAAAATGTCTTTCATCTAAGATCTAAAAGCCAGATTATTATTTGCACCAGGAACTAAGTCATGGACCAAGATGCTATTGTACTTGGTGTTTTAAGGGTAGGTGTAAAAATGGTCTTTTCCCAAAAGAGTTTATGACCCAAGAGCATAAGGAGGAGAAGCAGTAGATAAAAAAATTACCTGGGCAGCATAGGGAACTGAAAAATACCATTGGCCATCATGGTAAGTTGGGCTTGCACACCTTTATGCAGAAAGGAACCTTTCTTTTCCCTGAGACTGTGTGCTTACAAAATCTTATGACAAGAGGATTAAAAAATTCTCAAATACAGTTCCAGAACAAGTAGGCATAGACAGAAGCATATTTGCAAACATTTCAAATTTCTCTATTATGAAATTATAAATGCTCCAAACTGGGAGACAGTATCACTGGGAGGATGGAATCCTGGCACACTCAATTTTCTCTGCAGTGCAACTTTTTTTTATTCATCCTGTACCTTTGATAAGATGTGCAAGCTCCCAGCTTCCAAATCAACATTTGCAATGGGCAGCTAAGAGATGAAATCTTTAACTGAATCTGGCTTTTGATGGACTAGTGATTTCATAAAACAGTGTATAAAATGTGATTAAAGCCCCTTCTAATTGTCTGACTAGAGGAAAATTCTTAAGAGTGATGATATCCTTTGTCTCTCAATTAGTACGCTTAGCACAACCTGTGGCTAGTGGGAAATATGATTTTACTAAACACTAAGGTAAGGCAATGCAAGACATGGCTTGTACTCATGACTTTTGATAATTTGCTATTTTGCAGAGTGAATGACATGCCTGAAAGTTAGTGTCATGTGTCACACTGATAATAAAGCTTGAATTAAAGAGAGATCTAGTCAAGTATTCAGAAAGACCAAACTAGAGTTCAGCTGTTTTTCAGCGAAAGATGACAGACAAGGTAGCATGCCAAAGCCAGCATTAAGTCAATCAAATCAATTGGTTGATGCTTCCCTGCCTTATGTGGATTTGCTGTTGCTCCCTTAAGAATGATATAATCTGCCCTGCCTGGGCCACTTGGGTGGTGCTGTCTGTCTCAGGCACCTGCAGACCAAATGTGTCTGGTGTGTTAGTGATGGAGCCAAGGTCCTTTTGAACTACAATGGGCAATAAATCCACCACAGCTGCAACACAGCAATGATGAAAGGAAAGCTTGTACCCTCTAAAACCTAGCAAACCTGACTCTTTTGGAGAAGTATCCAAGAATCAAGAAAAAAATGCCCTGAAAATTAGAGATGATAATAGTTTAGTGGGTTAGGCTGGAAAAAAATTTGGAATAAATGTAGAAAGATTTGATACACGGTTTCTAGTGACTAGAGGGAAAGAAACGCTTATATGTTTATAAAGGATTAGTGGCAAATTTACAGTGATATCTTTACTTCAACTTGCAACTGCCTGGGCATAACTAAAGGAAGCAGCTATGATCTAATATTTTTTCAAGTATACATTGTGATTTTTATTATCATAGCTATAGGATTGACATCTTCCAAGATAAAAAATCCTGAATAAATTAATCAAGCTTATGAAACTGGCTTACAGGTAATAACATCTTAGCTGTACTTCTTACAGATGATATTTTTATCATCTGTAACTGTTCAGGAATGCAAGCAATATTCTTTGAGGTACTTAATAACCCCAAGAGCTTGATTTTGTTCTGATTAAAAGCTGTATCCTGATGTAACAAGCTGGGTCTATTGTCAGACACTGCAAGACTCACAATTGAGTCTTTTAATGTCCTTTGAATCGGAAGACTGACATCTTTCAGAATGAGGTGTGCTGATCAAAGTTCTGGGGTGCAAGCAGATAAAATTATTGCATTTTCCCCAATGCTCTTGTAGAAGATCTTGTCTACACAAGGAAGGTGACAGAGCATTTTCCATCTGAGTTTTTCAAACAGGAAAGGAATGTCATCATACTCCAAACAGCAATGGTGCTGTGTTTCTCTTAAAAAAGTCCCTCACATGTGTGTAGGACTTTGTCTGCCCGAGCATAAGGTTACAGTGAGAGGCAGAGCAGTGACAGGACAAACAGCCTGAGTTTGTCTCAGTGGTATATCTGACATGCCACATAGCATGGTGATTTATTAATGTTGAAGCACACACTGAAGTAATTCAAAGTAGACTCTTTCATCTCAAAAGACAAGATTCAGTTGGCTGTAAGTATCCTCTTGGAAACAGATGTTCTAAAAGTGAGGTCAAGCGGTTTATGGATTGGCAGAGGCTAGTCGAATTATATTTTCATTTTTGAGCTTGTCTTCTGTGGTGACTTCATCTATATTGTCTACTTGGTGGCAGCATAGAGTAGTTTCAGGTCTTGATACAACATAGCAGAGTGTAATTTTGAAGTTTATGGACCTGGATTACGTAAAGAGCATCAGTTTTTTAATGTGACTAGAAGACATAGATGTTGCATCTATGTGATTGTGGCCTACTGAACCTTCACAATGGTTTAATTTCCATCAAATGATGCTGAAAGCTTCTAGGTTTTTTTAGTTTTCTACTGATCCTTTCCCCAAGACTAATAGGCATGAAGAGAACTTCACAGAACATGAAAATGGAGCATCTGTGATACTGATTCTGAAGTCAGCAACCAAAAAGAAAATGAGGCTATGTCATATGAAGTGGACCCAGCTGACAGAGGAGATTGATTTTTTTTATTTTTTTAATTTTTTAAAATTTTAAAATATTATAGCAGGTTATGTTTTTGTTTAACACAACTTTTCACAATGTCGTAGTTATGGAACTATATGTATCTAGTAATTTCCAGAAAGATGAAAATTGAAAAACAGGCAGATTGCATGCTTTTAATTTCAACTTGAATGCTTCTCCTTTTCTGGTTATGATTGCAGGCTAAAAAGGAAATACCTCACTGATATTTTTGGGAAGTGTAAAAGAGAAACAAGCCCCTCCTCAGTGTCTTTGGTTTGCATGGTGCTTTTGAAGAGCAAACAGAGATGTTCTTATGTCTGTATAAGTCAGGGACAGCCAGTTGTGGGGTATTTGACATCACAGATCTGAAGACTCTGCTGAAGAAAAACAGGGAGGCATCAGTAATTTATGAATCAGGATGAAGGAGAAATACCCAGACTGCTTAGGAAAATATGGTTACTCAGTAACTTGCTGGGGAGCCTTTATTATAGGCCAAGACCACAGAGAATTTCAGTTTGATTGAACTTCTGGAAACCTGTGTCATTCTGCATCTGAGCAAGTCAGTCCTTGGAGTCCTTTATTATAGGAAAAGGTTTGGGAAAAACTTTCAGAGAGCCAACATCCCAGTGATTTGGCTCCTGATTTATGATGTGCCAGCTCCATCTAAATAAGGCTGAAGACATGCTGACCTGTGATATCCACAGAATCACTTAGGGCGCGTGTGACTGACTGCTCCCAAGGCTGGTGTCTTTGAAAGGCTCTGTGGGGACCTGAACCTGGGAAAATCCTTCTGAGGACATCTCTAGGTCAACAGTTCTCTGCAGAAATATTTAACTTTGTTTACCACTCTCCAAAGAAATCTAGCTTTTCCCAGATGGTTCCTTTCCTTTGGGAGAAACCTATCCAGGTGGGAAACAGTGTTCTCAGGTGGGTATAGAGCATGAAGTCTGCCCTACTGGATTGAACTGGACTGGATGAAAGGATAAGGCATGCACATGTTCTCTTCATCACTTACAAGCTGGTGCCTGCAGCAGTGATTTATCCAGTAATGAGCTAAATAAAGGGAGTGTATCTTTGCTCATTACTTTGAAGCAATTTAAATTAATTTTGCTAATAAATTAAATATGTCTAAGTGTTAGAAGCCTAGGAGAGCAGAGAATGACATGTGATTGTGAAAAGCTTGTGAAAAAACATGGGGATTTTCCCTGTGGAAGTGGATCTAACATCCTAGTAGTTCAAGAAGACTATTCTGGGGGAAAATCTGCAGCTACAGACCTCTTTCTCTATTCCAACTCTGCTATAGAAACTCTGTTTTTTACTTCTCACTGTGCTGTGGGGCTTAGTGTCTCTGTCCTTAGTATCACCTCACTGATTATTATTGTAGGGGTATTTTTATTCAGAAACTCTCTTGCTTTCCCCTCAGCAAGTTGGTCCAGGTCAAGATGAGATGGTGCAAGAGGCAACATCCCCTTATACTTTACTCCAAGAAATACTGTGAGGGAAGAAGATTGCCTCCTCTCTCTGCTTTTCCCACCAACTCTGTGACCTGGTTCATAATGTGGTCCATGATCACTTGGTTGGACACAGATGTGGGTCATGCCACAGAGAGTGTGGCATTTCATTAGTGGCATTTGTCCCAAGGGTCTGCAAAACTAAACTAGGTCTCGGTTATCTTGATCCCCTCTCGTAAGACATTTGACCCTTCCAGCAGCACTCTCTCTCTTTTCTGTGCTTCTTTTTGTCCTTTGATCAATAGTTATAATGTGTCACTGATTTCTTATTATTAAATGCTGAAGGACACTACAACTCTGCCTTTTTCTCATTATCTTTCATTTGTACCATTTTGTTCTCTTCTATCTCTCTGCCACCTTCATTTTCTTTCTCTTCTCCTCCTGTGAATTTCCTCTTTCCAAATGCTGCCTGACTTATCAGTGCAGTGTCTGCAGCCAACAATACTATTTGGATATCCTTTGTTCTTTACAGACACCTCCTCTCTGATCTCCAGACTGGTGTCCTTGTTGCCTTCTTCCCTGTTGTGCTTGGCAGACTACAGCAGAACTCCAGCTGGGAGCCCGATTTAAGTTTAACACCATGCTTATTCGTTATTCTTTCACTTTGGCTGCAACTCTAACATTGTACTCACTATTGCCTTTTTTTTTTTTTTTTTGTAGCTACTGTGAGCCTGGGAGATAGAAGTGGGGTGTTTCTACACAATAATCCTATTATCTAGTGAAGTTTTATATGCCCAGCATGTTTTTGTTGAACAGCCTTTCTCTCATATCTTTCCTGGCTGTTCAGGAATGCTTCAGATCTCTTCAGTGCTTAATGTCTGCTGCGTGCTTACCCTGGGAATGGGCTTGCCAGAGGGCACAGAAAGACTGGAGATGTCCAGGTGCCTCTTCTCAAACTGAATTAAATTAAAATACAAAGGATGTATATGAAAATGGCATATTAATCACTCAGACCCTTATCAAAACCTGCACCCCCACTGCAGTTAATTACAGAATTTAAAAAAAGATAGGTCTATCAAAGCAAGCTCCTGATTAAACCTAATAACACCTCTGCTCCTTGGTAAATGTGATGTACAGGAATTCTGAAATTTGCCTAATTGCATTTGGATTCAGATGTGTCTTGTTTCCCTCTGTCCTTAACTTGCTGTTACATGAGTTCTAAAGCCAGAAAACTCATTCATGGGTGGGATGTGGCTGCTGAGGGCATTCTGGAGCTAAGGAACAGGTAAAAGAACATGTGCGCTCTCAAGTACATAAACATGCATGTGTATGTATAAGCATACGCACAAATGTCCACAAGTGTGCATGTCAATGTATGTCTGAAGGGACTGAGTGAAGCACAGGAAAATGGGTGCCAACATTAGTTTTGGGCAGGGGAGGTTGGTGGCAATCAGAGGGTAATAATTTTGTTTATGTTTACAGACTGTCTAGGTATCTCTGCCATCTGTTGCTCCCAGACACTCAGGAAAGTGGCCTATATCTCTTCTGGCAAAGAAATGACAAGTGAGGAAGAGGTCAGAAAGGTTGATAAGAAGGTGTCACAGTCTCCAAATGACTTGTGACTGTTGAAACACAGGTCCTTATTTAGAAGATTAAATGAAAAAACTTGCATCTGTAATGAGAGCTTTGCTTTTTCATCGTCTCAAAGAGGATCATGGCCATGAATGGTTGATTTGAAATTATGCCAGTAATAAGAATTAATTCATATTGATATTGACATTATTGTTAGCAACACTGACAGTGGCAATAATAATAATAACAACAACATTATTATAGTGGTAAACTTGTGACAAGCACTTTGTGTGCATGTTACAGGATTAGATTCAAGAATTGTCCTTGTAAAAGGCCATATGAGTATTTAAATGTCAACATGACTTTAAAGTAATGTGATCAGAAAGAGGAATGTTCACTTGATACAGCAGGTAAAGTTGATAATGATAACAAATAGTACAGGACACTTTAAACAGAGACATGTTTGCAAAATGTTGACAACAATAAGCAATATTTACCCCCAGTTCCATTTGTTTATTGTTTCCTTAGGTGTGATGAATGTTGTGTAACAGCAATGATAAAGCCCTCTTTAAAATAATCTGTCTGTAAAAATGCAGTTAGGCTATGCTGAAGAAATAAACCAAACTCATGTTTAAAAGCTTGGTTTTGGTAAAAACATATATTCTGGTAGAAGTCTGTGCTATTTCTAATTGCACTTTGATTACTTTTTTGTGTACATTGATATAATACAGTCACATTTCCTCTACATTTTTTTAAAATTAACAAGGGCAGGACAGTAGCATTGTTCTGTCAATTCTTCATGGCCTTTGAGGCTTAAAAATGATAACAAAGACAAAAAGAAATTCCATCTGAATGTGCTCCTAACAAGAAAGAATTGGACTTAACTAAAATAACTTGATATTGGTTTGACACACCTTGTTAGAAACCACACAAATTTCCAGCAAGATAAAGAAACAACTTGGTGCTTTAGCATGAGAATATCCATTTTCTTGATTTAGATGATAAATTAACCATCAAAATGATAAATTAACCATCTTCTGTTTATGCAGTAGCACTCTGTTAACAATCTTCCTTTGGTAAAAGTGAATATTGTGTCAAGATGACAAGTTCCTTCTTCAAATGTCCATATACTTTAAACAAGGCCTGTGAGAAGAAAGATGGCCTATTCCTCCCGTTATCATTCACTCCATCACAATGAAAGAAAATTCTGTAAAATGGAAAATTAAAGACAATTATAATGTAAATTATAAAAAGTTTTATAAAACATATTTTTTAAATGCAGCAATAAGAAAAGCAGACAACTTTATCACCTAAAAATTGTCTATTTTTCTCCCAAATATTTTATAGATCTCTTTTATACTTAAACTGACATGATATAGTATTAGTTATGTGTATTTTTGGCATACAAAAAGTATAAATTTCTTTCAGTAGAGGACCAAAACATGTAATTCATAATCCAAGTTCTTTAAACTGTAGTATATACAGTAAATGACATATTTCAGGTATTTTTTCTGTATTAATTTAATAAATTAGTAATTTATTAAATTGTAAATGTATATTAAATGTATTAATAAATTAATTAATAATTAATTAATCTAAGTCAGGAGTACAGGGAATTTTTGTCTGTGGAAAATACAGCAGATGTTGTTTCACCCACATCCAGATACCTCAAGTTTAAAAAGAAGCAGTTGGAAGGCAAAAACTTTAAAGATTTAAATTCACATTAATACTGGGAAGAAGAAAGAAGTATTACACTTCTATTGCTTTGAAGCACATGGAAAATCTCCAGAGATGACTGAGATAAATTTCTGCAGGGAGAGTGTAATTTGTCACTGTTTCTGACCTTTTTTCTCCTCTTTCTTGAAATCCCCTTTAAATATCCCATTAAAAAGGATGAAGGGTTTATTCCTCATGGTAGCAGACCAGTCTGCACTCAGTACAGCCCCACAGGACTCAGAAGAGCACCTTGAAGTACATGGGGCTTTAGTCATTCATTTGCTATTAGCAGGCAAAATTGATGGTTTTATTTACAAAGAAAAATGTTTTTCTTGATGAATGCCATAAATATACCAGTGCTGGAACAGTGCAGTCCTCTTAGGAACAGAAAATATTTGGCTCATCTTAATTGCAAGAATGGGACATTTTTTCCTTGAGATACAAATAGGACTTGGGCCTCAGTATCCCATTACAAACTATAAAAAACACAGCTTTAAGCAGATCGATTTCTCTGCATCTTAAAATACAACCTCCTGACAGAAAGATGGCTGCTTCTAAAGATGTGGAAACAAGCCAATCTAATTTTTATAACTGCCTGTATGTGTATAAATGTTTCTGTTTTAATATGCTGCCCCAGGCCTTGAGGTTCATGTTATGCTTATAGACTTATTTTTCTAATTGCTGAACAGCAGAAACTTTCTGTGATTCACTTGGATTGGTAAACACTTTCAGAATAGGTTTTTGGTATGAATAATGCTTTTAGTGCTGCACTTAAGATAGCAGTCACATTGGGGATATAATTGCTTAACTCATTAATTTTTTTCTTTTTTGACAGCATGAATTTTCATAAAGTTTGAATAACTACAGGGGAAAATAAGGGGAAAAAACTGAACCCAAATCAAATGCCAACACCCTTTCTCTGGACTATATATACATATGTGAAAAGTAAAATTCTTGAGAGTCTTTAGGGCTGTTTGCAATAGTGGGCTTTGAATGTGAATGCCATTGTTAGTCATTCTGTGTTTATTTTGAAAATGTATTTTGCTTAGATATAGGTAAAAAAATAGTTTTGAACTGTAAGCCTTTCCTTTTTGCAAGACATTGAAGGGGGAGTGCCCTGCTCAGTTTGCAGGAGATACCACCACCCTGAAAGGCAATCCTGACTTCTTTCCAGTAAAGCGCGTAAAAGGATGACAAAGAAATCCTTACACCTATCTACAAGCAAGGCCAAAATAAAAAGGGAACCCCTCAGCTTGTCTCAGTGTACACCCTTTGCATCCATGTCTTCAGGACTGTAGGTTTAAATTCTTAGGAACTTGAAACAAAACACTTCTTCATTTGGGCTTTTGTAGCAGACAGACTGACAAATAGCCAACTTGTGTGGTGACTCTGAATCTTTCACACACTGAACACACAGAGTTGCTGAGGAGGGGGAGTTGTTCTGCGGGATTTGTGGAGTTTTTGGTGAAAAATGCACAGTCATTGAACTTAATAACTTTCTCTGGCTGTGGATTTTGTTTTGTGTCTTTTGTTTTTAATAATAAGTGTACTTTTTACTCTAAAGCAGAATGACCTGCTGGAAACAGCATATGGTTTTCTTTATATCAGACACAAGATGTGGCTTATTACCTCTGAAGATAAGGGGTACACCATCAGCACTGTTTGGGAACACAAGTAAACTCTTCTACGATAGCAGAAGATAGCATGCTGTAGTTTTTTTTATCAAAACCCATCTGCCATTGCTTTTGAAGCATAGGGATGTTCGTTTCTTGTGAGCAGAACAGAGAACTATCCCTTTGCATAACAAAACTAAACTTACATGAGAAATGTATGATTATACCTTTCTGATATAGGTTTTCACCTTGGACAGAAATTATACTGATATGTCTCTCTCTAAATATATCTCCATATATATATATATATATACGTTTATATATAAGCATAGGCATATACATATGTGTACACAGATTTGAACTGTACATGGGAATATTTTGAAACTAAAGGAAGCTGCAATGAAAGACATTGTTAAATCAGATTTCATTTCTTGTAGCTGTCTCCTTCTTTCCTTTGACCTTTCATTATCATCAACCCAATGCTTCCCATGACTTAATGTGTGTCTGTGCCTCATTCACTGGTGTTTATAGAAAGATTTTCTTCCATGATGTGCTGGTTTTGCTTGGCCACACTTGTGGTAGACACCACTGGTCGAGACTTTCTGGATTTCTGCCAATCCAGGATTTGGCTTTAATTTCTTGTTTCCAAAAAAATGCCAGTCCAGGGGACTCCTCAGTCTGATGTACCATTTTCTTTGCAGTGCTCTGAAAGCCTCAGAACAAATTCCTGTATCTCACTATCTGCCAGAGAAATCCACATTTCTATCTTTCTGAGACCCAGTAAGCTCAGAACCACTTTTTCCCTTTTTTCCTTCATTGTGAAGAGACATCAGTTGTGATCAGACTGCTCTGCCTGGTTCAACACCCACTGCCAGCACGTGACTGCCCAGCAGAGCCATGACCCCTCTCCTGGGAGTCACCTTGCTTCTCTAGAAAACTCCAGTCAGGGGACATTTTATCAGCTTTTAAAAACTGTGCTGGAGGTAGTTCTGATGACTTGAATCTCGATATAAAATGCTTATCAAGGGGCAGATTGCAAGTTAGATTACTTGTTGATTAATTAGTTTTCCTTAATTAAATTAATTCATTGCAATAGGAACAGCTGCTAGACTTCACAAGGACTGGAGTTATTGTAGTACTGGAATATATTGGAATATTAACTGTTTAGCACAGGACAGAGAGTATTTAAATGCATCCTGTGAAAATGAAAATGTACTGCATGCAATACATGCAGTTTCCAAAGAAGATATTTTTGGAAATTCCCAGGAGCAGGATATGAAAAAAGTTGAAACAAAATAAGAATGTGGCATTTAAAACTCCTTGCATTACTAAGGCACTCACCTCTGTAAAATAGTCTGCATTTTCCTGCTCACCCCTCTTTTCCTGAAACAACCACTGGGAAAAATAAATCACAGAATCACACAATTAACTAGGTTGGAAATGACCTTGGAGATCATCAAGTCCGGCCTATGACCTAACACCACCTCATCAACTAAACTATGGCACTGAGTGCCATGTCCAGGCTTTTTTAAACACCTCCAGTGACAGTGACTCCACCACCTCCCTGGGCAGACAATTCCAATGCCCATTCACTCTTTCTGTGAAGAACTTTTTCCTAATGTCAGGTCTAAACTTCCCCTGCAGCAGCTTGAGGTTGTGTCCTCCCATCCTGTCACTGGTTGTCTGGGAGAAGAGACTGACCAGCACCTGACTACACCCATCCTTCAGGAAGTTGTAAAGAGTGGTAAGCTCTCCCCTGAGCCTCCTTTTTTTTCATTCTAAACAACCCCAGCTCCCTCAGCTGTTCCTCACAGGGTTTGTGTTCCAAGCCCCTCACCAGACTCGTTGCCTCCTCTGGACGTGCTCAAGTGTCTCAACATCCTTCCCAAACTGAGGGGCCAGAACTGGACACAGAACTCAAGGTGTGGTCTCACCAGTGCTGAGTGCAGGGGAAGAATGACCTCCTGCTCCTGCTGGCCACACCATTCCTGATGCAGGCCAGGATGGCATTGGCCTTCTTGGCCCCCAGGGCACAGGGCTGGCTCATGTTGAGCTGCTGTCAACCACACCCCCATGTCCCTTTTGCTGTCCAGCCACTCTGTCCCCAGCCTGTAGTGCTGCATGGGGTTGTTGCAGCCAAAATGTAGGATCCAAAACCTGGGCTTGTTAACCCTCATATTGTTGGATTCAGCCCATCAATCCAGCCTGTCTCTCTGCAGAGCCCTCCTTGCCTCCAGCAGATTGATACCTGCTTCCAGCTTGGTGTCATCTGCAAATTTACTGAAAGTGGACTCAATTCCCTCAACCAGACCATCTATGAAGGTATTAAATAGGACTGGGCCTAGCACTGATCCCTGGGGGACACCACTAGTGACTGGCTGCCAACTGGATATGACATCATTCATCACTTGGATGCTCTCTCCAACGTGCCTTCATGTGGCTGGGAGCTGGCTACTTTCTCTTGGATTCCTTTTTCCATCAGTCATCCAGGATGAGCTAAAACATGGATTCCAACCCCTTTCCTCTTTTTTCCTGGTGTCACAACACTTGTCAATGCTGATTTCACCCCTCATTCTTCTCTCACCTCCTCAGTCCCTGTCCCTCCAACCACAAAGTGCTCAGGAAGCCTCCTCAGGTGCCTACATGTAAACTCATACACCTTATTCCTAGTGCAGGAGCAAAAGAAGGATTGTCTTTGGGTTCAATTTAGCCTCTCTTCTGCAAGGGCTCCCCCAGTGAACTGGTTTCCCCATATGATTGGCTCCCTCAATCTCTCTTCTGTGTGGGTTCTCTGTTTCCAATAAAACAGTCTCCATCAGAAAGGTTTGGTGTTCGTCACCTCAGTATGGGGTCTGTGATTTAGCAAGGACAGATTTTGGATTGCATTTTACCTCTCACAGGTCATTGATCAGTGTTTCTCATGCACAGACCCTTGTTTTTATTTCAGCACAGATCTGTGACTTTGCCTGCTGCCCAGCCAGGGGAGCCTGACATTTCCTTTATATCTGAGACAGTTCTTGTGTTAAGCTTTTCTCGTACTTCAAATATTTATACTGCATCTCTCGGGTGAATTTGTTCATACTGTCTTGGGTAGCATCTCCACCTCCTCTACAAAGGCTGTTTATGCAAAATTCCTCCTTGGGGAAAATCCCCCTATGCTGAGGAAATTCTGAGCTCCCTCTGCAGGTTTTACTTCAGTTACAATATGGATTTGATCCATCTCCTGTGCAATGGCTGTCGTGATCAGGGATGCCCTTGTGAATACTTTTCATGCTCAACTGTTTTATCTGATTTCTCCTTAGAGAGCATCTTTGCTGCTCCTCAAAGCTGTATTAACTCTGACAGTCTTCTCAATACCATACCCTGGGGAATTTTAATTTTCAATTGTCTCAGTAATCTGTGTGTATGTGTTTTAATTGCATGAATATTTCCTCTTGTAGATCCCAGTTCCTTTTGCTCAGTGTATGCACACAGTGAAGAACCCTGATTTCCATCAAGTGCCAGTGGAAGGAACTGAAAAAACATAATGAGTCCTGAAAATTTTCCCCCAGTCCCTGCACACCTACTCATCTAAATCCATGTAGGCTCCACCAATGCTTAAAATAATCCAGAAAAATCAGAAAATAAGATAAGAAGAAACAGGATATACTTCAAATTTCCAGATGAAGTCTCAGGGAGAAAAAATGGCATGGTTACTGCTAGAAAGTACTTATGATCATTAAAAAAACCAGTAGGAGCCTGAAGAAATTTGACTGAGTTTGTGCTGCAAGAGGAGAAACAGCCATAAGCAACCCAGAAGTTCTTTCTTACCTCATCAGGGTATCACTTTCATGGTCCACAAATACTGTATTCAGATTCTGGGAATCTAATCTTCCCAGTCAAATGTCAGAGCTAATTTATTCCCACTATTTCACTTTTAATACAATGTCTCAGCAGCCAAACAGTGCAACTTGAGCTTGGTTTGCACTGAGGGGCTGTTAAAGGGGTAAAGACTGGTTTTGGTAATTTCCTGAGATCACTGGCATGGGGGCAGAGCTGATGAGGGACAGATTTTTTTGGGTTTCCAGAAGGAGAACAGGAGGTCTGAAAGTACAGAAGCAGGGCTGGGTCCATTACCAGCAGTTATCCTGTAGTGCTGTAGTTTATGAAGCCTGATAAGCTGTAAAATTTTGGGCAGTAACTTTATGAGACTATTAACCTTTGGTATCTAAAATGTGGACTTGAGCTAAGTGTTTAAATGCCTTTGATGATCAATGGAGGAAACAGGCATAACTGGGTCAGGATTAAAAGTGTGCACTGCAAATGTCCAAGGACTGTCATTTAAATCCCTCTTATTGCTATTTTCACCCATAGAGTCCATCCTTGGTTAGCAAGTAAAAGCCCACCCTGGCTGTGAATAACTAGGTTTATTTTATAAAGATGTCAGAGAATGAAAGCTGTGTTCTCTGGACTTTTGGTGTAGCTGTAGTACATGATTGGTCATATGACCAACTTTGAGCAATCAGTCAAGCATTTAAAAGAACAGTTTATGGAAAATGAGATGCTCTGATGAAGAGTACCCTTAGGATAGAGAGTTGACATAAACTGAACAAGCAGCCCTGCTCAGTCTCACCAAGCTTTGCCAATCCTATTTAACCCCAGAGGGTTGTTAAACGTGGGATCAGGAGGGCTGTGGCTAGGGATTGTTAACCAAAGCTGATTCATGGTGAAGGGTGGTGTCAAAACCAGGAATCCAGAGCACAGTAACAAGATTATGTTAGAGAGACAGAGACAGATCCACTTCAGCCCTTCTTTCACTGCCTTGTCAAATGTAAACATGGGACTGAAATTTTTCTTAGTTTCTCAGCTCTTCACTCTCTGCTATTGCTCACCCCAGCTTTGCTTCCCTGTCTTTTTTCACTGGCTTCTTTCTGTGGTACATAAAGATCACAGAGGGGCTGAACAGATGGAAATCTTCTCAGCTTTTCTGGTCTGTTCTGTCCTTCTGCGCTTTATAAACACATTCAGTAAGGCTTCCTGAGGGACCTGGCACACACCACCCATCAAAACTCGGTTTCTGTGTAAGTTCAGACAGACCCTGCCACCCTGCCCCACCCACATCCTGCACTAGGTTGGGTGTCTCCCTTTGAGCTGCCTGCTCCCTGGCACAGGCAGAGTGTAGAGTAAGCACAGGGTGCTCTAAGTCCCACTCTCCTTTAGTCCCTGCTGCTAGACACAGGCCTGGGCAGCAGTCACAGGAGTCATTTCTAAGGCACCTTCATTTGAGGCTGTCCCAGTTAGTGCAGACACCTTTGGTACAACTGCCAAAATTCAGCAGACAAGGAGAAAATACACTGACTGCCTTAAATGTCATGGGACACAAACCTGTAGGGCGATTTTTCATTTAATCTTTATTTTGTCTTTTTTATTACCCTCACTGGACCTGGTGGAACATACAGGTATTCTGCTCAATTTAAAACCAGGCCACTGGATTTTAGTCTATAGACACAAGAGTTGGAATATATGCCTTTACATTCTTAAAAAAACCCTTTTACATTCAAGGAAAGTGTTCTTGTTGACTTTTTTTGAAAAATGAAATTGCAAAAAACATGCAGATGTTGGAACCAGAATATAGGAATATAAATACTTTTCCCAGAAAGATTTTTTGGTATTTTTTTTTCTTTTCTTAAATTTGTTTTGACAAAATAAATGGTGTTTTATTGGTATTTATTAAGTCTAAATGAGGCTCTTTACATAAAGTGAAGTTTCATGGAGCTCAAGTGAATCTCTTTCCCTTTTGAGAGACTTAGTCTACTGGATGTCAGCTTCAGGAAAGTTCCTATTCCTCTTGGATTTTTTGCCACTTTTTCTATACCTCCTCTTTTTCATGTCTTTTTCATACTCCTCCTGGTCTTTCATAACCTGTAATGTAAAAGAGTCTTTTGTCTATTTCGTACACTGGTCATTAAAAACACCTAAATATTTAGCTCAAATATGTGTTTTGGATCCCAAAACTGAATACAGTTAATAAATCTGTTGTTAATTTCCATGTTTCACCTCCTCCTGGGATGGCTTTACTTTGGCTATCATCTCCCTCATCCAGGTTTATATGACACTTGGTCTGCTAGATCTGAACTAGCATGGTACCTTCAGCATCAACATCGGGACAAATTCCTCTCTGCACAGTTTCTAGTGCTTTCTCCTTTTCTCTTTCCTTCTTTGTGCTGTTTCACAGCTCTTTTCTACTCCTGACTCGGAAACCGGCTACCTCTTAATTCATCCATGGCAAAAAGAAGAAAGAGAATGGATTAGCTCAGTTGGCTGAAGTTTGATTCCTTTAAGTTGCAGAGGGAAAAGCAGTGATGGTTTTGTTTGAAATGGTAGTTCCATGTTAAAAACTGTCCCTTGTCAGTTGAAGGGGAGTTCATCTGACAACAACCTTCTGTATCTGGGCTTGTTGTCCAACCTTCTGTAGTAAAAGGAGAAAATGAGCAATTCTCCTAATGCTGAAGGAAATATCTAAAACAGGTGATGAAGGCCCCCAAGTTAAACTTGAGTTAAAGTCTGGAGTTATGTGATATCACCTCAGCAGTCTTGAACTGTCTTATAGAGAGGTTGCATTCTAGAGGAGATTTTTAAAATAGTAACTTCAACAGCATCTCAGCAGATGCAAATTGCACCCTGTTGCTCAGTGTTTCAATTTCTCTTGGGGTAGACAAGCAGTTTCATTTTGCCTAAGGTAAATCTCTCTATGTAGCTCTGGTGCCTGCTAGTTCAGTGCTGTAATGACACCTAGAAGATGCTGATGATTTTCCTCTCAGCACACAGAGTTCATTTCCTTCACCCTCTGTCTGAACTTTGTCCAGACTGAATCAGAGTGCTGTCTGCTTTGTTTTTACCATCTATGGTTCCTAGGAAAGTGGTATTTTGAGGCAAAGTTCACCGAAAATGTGACATTCAGAAGGTTTTATGGAAATTGTCAAAACCACTATGGAGCTGTTCCCTAGAGGACTCAGCCTAAATGCTCGTGTTATATTGGAGCTTTTCAGACAAGTGCTTCTCATGCATAGGGCTGCCTGCTGAAGAGGACATCAGAGATAGAGGAAAGGAAAAGGCTAAACTTAATTACATCTGGTTGGAATGTGAAGGAGCTCCACTGATTTTATATGTTTTAGACAGGGTTCAGCTGAATACTGCTGGCAGAAGTGTGTTTCTCAGAATGGTGGAATAAAATCAAGGTGAACTCTTACTCCTCTGGCTGAAGGGGCAGTAGGTAATAACCTGGTACTGATGGCAGAGAAAAGAAAATACAGATGAACATGGATTATCCTTTGCATTAAAATTTGAGGCTGTTTTGCACTTGCCCTTTCTATATTGTGGAATTCCCTATAATTAACCTGTTCTCAAAAAAAAAAAAATAAATATGCATGAAGAGCATATAAAGGGAACTACTAAAGTAGCACCTGTATTCCTGGCAAAGTCTGAAGCCAGCAAGAAATATATTTTCCAGCTCAGCCACCATCTTGTTGAAGAAGCATAGAGGAATGGATCTGAAGAGAGGTTAAGTAGGGATGCAATATGTTTGTAAAGCACTTGACAGGTGTCTAAATGTTAATAACAGATTGCTGCATGGCCTGTGGCTTAGGTGGCTTCCTATTGCTTCCTGCCTCTTACTTTCTGCCACCAAGAGGGCATCTTGTCTCTGCTCAGGGAGCAGCTGAACAGGCTCTCGCCTCCAGATGCTTTTTTTTTTTGCCTTGAGTGTTGAGACTGGAAAAGTAGAACACTTTTGTGCCTTTTGGACAGGAGAGCTCAACTCTTGCCAGCAGCTCATGAGATGTATTACCTGACAGGTACCTACAGTGATCTT
Source organism: Cyanistes caeruleus (assembly GCF_971803275.1). Classification (NCBI taxonomy): domain Eukaryota; kingdom Metazoa; phylum Chordata; class Aves; order Passeriformes; family Paridae; genus Cyanistes; species Cyanistes caeruleus. The sequence continues at coordinate 18,003,039 of NC_141703.1, read as the reverse complement.
CTCTAGAGGAGCAGGGAAAGTTGATTAACCTAAAGCTGACCAGGGGAGAAGAGTTTTCTTAGATTCTGCAAGTGTCTGTCTGTGCACAGCTGTAACCATCTCTTTTTCAGAAGGGCTGCTGCAGTTCAGAGATTGGGAAGTCACATTTCAGTGTGGACCCAGACATGGACCGACAAATTCTGAGGTCTGTTTTACTTTACCCTGTCCCTCTGTCCCTCTTGAGTATGATCCTCTCCAGCTTGGATGAACCAAAGACATTTGTGACTGCTTCTCTCTTAAACACCCACAAAAAGCTCATAGCAAGCCTCAGGGTTGACACACTGTGAACACTGAAGGCCTATCCTACTGTTTTTTGGGCAGGACTTGGGAAGAATTTGTATGTTTGTCCAGACTGGTTAACTCCAGACACATCTTGAGTACACATGCTGGATGACTGTGCTCTGTAAGGACAGCAAAGCTAAAACTTGCAGTCGACATCAGACACCTCTGAGTGTAATGTGTGAGCTGCCGGAGCTTAAATCCTCACGTCCTGAAGCACAGGCTCAGTGTGCATGCACAGACCGTCTACAGGGTAGAACAGCCACATCCCCACAGCCTTTGATTTGTTTCATATGCTCTGCAAAGGGCTTATTCATAATTTCTTAGCAAATGTTTGCAGCACCTAGCTGTGAAGGAATACTGGCAGCACAAAGATCGTGGGTAGACACAGCACACTGTGCCAGATGAGCTGTCAGAGCCGAGCAGGCTTTCTCAGGCATGAGCCCTTCTCAGCTACCAGTGTTTATTAGCCAGAACACAGGGACTCCTGGATTAGGATGCAGATTCCAGCACAAATAATCTGTGTATTTGTCCAAAACAAATATTTAGTTAAAGGAGTGTGAAAACAACTAATTAGAACTGGGACTGTTTATTTTAGCTCATGCCCATCACTATTATAATGAGGACTGATGTTACTCAAGTATCTAAATTCCTCTGAGTTTTTGCTTCCTTTTAAAAAGCCTTTCTATATATTTATTTTTGGTGCTTTTGTTATCAAATATTGTTTGCCAGCTTTAGGTAAAAAACTCTCTTTAAAGATTATCTGTTTACAAAATCACATATTGAGATTTCTGCATTCTTATCAGGAGGAGAAGGGTACTGTGTATTTGCTTACTTTATCAGCAGTATCATAAACCAGCAGCTATTATTAAAGCTGAACAAATATGCTGGCAGTGATGTGGTGTCTTTCAGGCTGAAATCAGACTTTAAAGTATTCAGCTGTTGGTTTTATTGCTGAGACCTCAGCTGAATAGAAATCTTTATGAAAATTTCTGTATAGAGAATTCTAGACTCAAGTTCACTGACAGTGACAGAATCCTCTAATGCCTCTAACTTTACAGAGACAGTCAGCAAACATTGCCTATCATCTCAGGAAATTGAGTGTGTACCTAATTTCATTGTTAATTACTATCACTAAATTAGGTGGGATATATGGAGGAGAGCCAGAATTCATTTATGTTAATTTTATCATCAACTTTTTCTTATTTTCTTCTGTCATTTCGAGATATCCTATCGCACAGTACGCCTTTTTCCATGCAGAAGAGGTAAGGAAAGAATTAGTAAAGTATGATTTCTCTTTAGAGAGGTCTTCTTTACTTTCAGGGATGCCACTGGTACCTGATTTTCTGCCCAGGTTAAGGTCTCTCTAATTTTCCTTAAAGACTCCTGTAACAGTAGGCATCCACTGATCTCTTGGAAAAAGTCCTTTTAGGAATCTCCTTATTCATTCAGGGTGTTCAAATAATTGCCTATACTAATAAATGGATTATCTAGATTGTATTTCATTGCATGCTTGTGTCTCACATCCTTAAAAACAAATCTGCTCTGACAGGAGAGAAGTCAGGAGGCTATTTTTAACTCATCTGAGCAATTGACTCCCCATGGTACTTAGAGGTTATATTTATTTATTTATCTTTCGAGCAATCAGTGTGCATGCAAATGTTGAGAACTGGGAGTGATTCTCCATTTATGTGTGGATACATATTCAGGTGATATCTCAGCTTCATATGAAGATGATAGTTAAATATATATTCCTTTTTTCTTTTTCTCTGAAGGTTGTTTTGTATGAGAAGGGCCTTTTTTCTGTACAAGTGGAATTACCTGCACAATAGTTTCTGAAAGAAGTCTCTAATCTTCCACAGCCAAGGAAAAAATATCAGTGTTGGATAACAGTGCTTATGGTTTTGTATTAGCATTATATATTTCATTCTATTGTAGTAATTGTTATTATTAAAAAAAAAGAACTATTTCTAAAGCCAAGTTGATTATTTTATGTTTCTCAGATTAATTCTCCCTCACATAATAATGACATTGAGTTTATCCCAGCTTGTATTCTGTAAAGGGTGTGGAAGTTTAGATCCTCAGGATTTTATAAAATTAACAGAATAATGTTGTTACTCTCTTCACAGACCTATATTACTGTTTTTTTTGGGTAGAATTGAGAAGCCCCAAATTTAGCCCTAAGTCTAAAACCAGGGCAGTGTTTTTTACCTGGAAGCTTCTGTATGTATGCAAATGTACTGGCATGAAATGTAGAACAAAGCATGGAAAGAGATATTTATAACAAAGGATTTGAAAGCCTTATAGGAAATAATAGAAACAAATATAGGTAGGAAATGTGTAAGCATGCGTAAGCAGCTTCCCTCCAGCTATACTAGCTGTTGAAAGAATGCAAACAAAACTTAGATATTTAAGTCATGGTTTTTTCTCACCAGTGTTGGATAAATAAGGATTTCATTTGGATGGAAATAACATCACTTATACTTAGTGTATGCACATTCCTCTCATCTCCTCAGAGCTGGTAAGATTATGAATTTAGCTTTGACACTTTCAGATTTGACTTACTTGACAATCAAACAAAAATATAATTTACCAGCTTCCCACAGAACGAGAAAAATATGCAGAACCATATAATTGTTTTAATCAGATAACATCAAGATATTATAATGTAAAATATGTTTTCTAACTATAACTTAATGGAATGGTAGTTTGCATATTTTACATAGCTAAGCCAAGTGAATCACACAAAGCAAATATGATTTTAATCATATCTGAAACAATATACTATAACTCAGAAAGTAATGGAAAATTGACATTACTCTAATTACATGATTTTTTAAAATATTTTTTTTTTAATTGACATATTCCTTTGTCTGTTGGTTTTAGTCTATTTTTTATTTATTTTTATTTTCTAGTTTTAAATTTTTTTTAATGTAAATTTTGACCAGTGCTCACTGAAAAAAATTCCCTGCTCTGCTCTTAACTAGTAGAAAGAATTGCTGTGAAAGTCACATGAGAAACATTCAGTAATTTTCTTTGTAATCTTTTGTCATTGGAGGTATGTAAAGAGTTATTTAAGTCATACAGCAGATGAAAAGGCAGTAATGATTTGGATTTTAAGTATTTATTTTAGTAATTGCAGATATCCAGCTGGAAAACTGCCACCTCCCACCATGGAAGCCCTAGGCTCAGAGTTTCTGACTTCAGAACCTTTGAAAATCTGTGGAGGTCTTTGGGCTTCCAGGCCTCCCAGTCTTCAGTGGAAGATTCCTGCTCTGCCTGTATTTCCACAAGAATAATTTCCTGTATCTGTTTCATTTGAGAGAGAGGAAAAATAGATTTTTAAGATTCTGATTTGATTTCTCCACATGATAGCAGTTCAGCAGGAAGTTTCAAAATGTCTAAGTTATGTTCTTGTAAAGATCTTGAGAAGGGAGCTGCAAATGTTGGCTGTTACTGGTATCTGAACTACAGAGTTGCCACACCTAGAGTTTTTCTTGGTTTCAGTTGCTGATTTTAGGCTGTTGAGAGATGTAAGGAGTTATCAGTGGGCAGGTGAAGCGGTGAGCTGTGTGATTCATCAGTGCAGGAAGTTCCAGAAGAGACCTCTCCGGGTGTGAGGGCAGGCAGTCTAGCTCTGCTTGCCGCTCGTGTCTGACAGCAGGCAGCTTGTTCAAAGCCAGGAAATGCAGAACCTCTTTTGTTTTACTCAGAGCACTCATCATCTCACTGTTTCAAGATAAGAGAATCCCAGCAGCAGCAAATTTGGCTGAGGCAACCAGAAGTCTATAGTAACTTTTCCTGAGGACTCCTGGAGGCTGAGCAAGCTCTCACAGATGAACAAATATGATGTCTATCTTCCATCAATGTAAGATCAGGCCACAGTTTAAACTTTGTTTTTGGAAATAAGCAGTTAACAGAAAATTACCGTGACTTTAGGAAGATCTCTGATGCTGCAATATCATATTCTTCTAACAGTTTTATAAAGAAACTAAAGAAATCTGAATTAGCTGAAACTCCTGCAAAGTGAAAGCAGAACTGTAGAGCATGCCACATCAAGAGAAAGCTCCATCATTGTCATTCACTGTCACACCAGGGGACTGTGCAGAGTAAAGTACTTCAATGGAGTGAGGCTATTCAGTATTTTCATGAATGACTTCAATGGAAAATAAGAGTGTACCTTGCAGGTACAGAAATCATACTGAAAGATAGAATTAGAAATTCAAACTACCTTGATAAACTAGGGAAGAGTCTCACAAAACACACGAGGAAGTTGAGTGTACAAATCCTTCTAAAACTCAAAGAAATTTTTTGTTCTATGATTTGGTAGGAATAAATGCAAGAAAGAGCAAGATGTTGGACTGGATAAAAGCAAGATGGAGGAAACTGATGTAGAAAATCACCTTGTTATCTAGTGATGTATGTACTGAACGTGAGCCAGCAATGCTCTGCAACAAGATGCACATTGTAGTGAGACATACAAAGCATACGGCCTGAGACACTAAAAATTACAGAAAGCATAGAGTTCAAAATATTTACAAATTAAAATTTTTATAAAGTGTTCGAGATAGTAAAACCCAGCTTATTTTAGAGCACGTTAGCTCAGCACAATCAGGAGTCCCTGTCATCTCAGGGTAGTCATACATGGGCGTAGGGAGAGCTGCAGCAATTTCATAGCTGCACAGGTTTTAACCTGCAATGAAATGACCATGAAAGACCCCAGCCTCACTTTCTGTGTAGGGAAACCTCTGCACAATCAGCATTACAGCAAAGGCCAGACAAATGTGTGGATTTACCAATGGCAGATTTAGCAAATCATTGCAAGTACAACCTACACGGATGCAGTGCAGCTTTCCTAAGCATTTCACTGAAGCTTTGGAGGTTCCAGTACTTGGAGCATATTTGACAGAGTATTTTGAGAGAAATGCAAACTGCGTGCACACAACACTTGGGAATATTTGAAGAGAAAGGTCACAATTTATTCTTGACATTGCCCTGTTGCCATCAAGGTTCAAGTCTGTTTTTGTCTGGCAGAGAGGAAAGGATGGACATACTCCAGAGGAGGTTCACATTAAATATTAAAAAAACCTCATCACTAAAATGGGTGGTCAAACACTGAGTACCCAGGGAAGCGGTGGTGTCCTTTGAAGTTTAACAAAATGTAGATGTGGTGCTTAGGGACATGGTTTTGTTGTGGACTTGGACATGCTCTGTTAACAGCTGGACTGATCTTAGAGGTTTCTTCCAAACTCAGTGATCCCATGATTCTCTGACCTTCTGCTGATTGTTTCCTCATTCCTTTCAGAGCCTCTTTGAAAGCATCGTGTGGTTTTTCCACAGTAATAAAAAGATTAAATTCTCTCTGTTTTTATTCAATACTCTATTGTAACGTTTTGTGTGTGACAGACTGTTCAAAATCTTATGTTTGGTTATTCAAACACAAGGAGTCTGGGGAATAAGAGGATTATTATCAGAAAGATTATGATATGCTTAGCTTCCTTCTCTTTTTTTTCTTGAATGTGTTAGACATAATTCTATAAGCATGCTTTTTGCACTTACCTTCATATGAATATGTCTAATGTTTTAGATTAATTATATACTTATTTTATAAAGACATCATTTTTCATATTATGAGAAATTACTTAAAATAAGTGGAAAAATATGTAAATCACTAAGCAGAAAGCATGGAAAACAACAAAAATTGTTAACAATCCAGCAACCTTTGGTCCATGCAGATTTTATTTCCAACAGTTAGACAAAACAGCAAAGTAAAGAGAATAAGGGCATTATCTTAAGCTACTGCTGTTCTTCCAGTGTTATTGAGACACCAGGTACTCACTTCATGATAAAATAGAGGTTCCTGCTTTTTATTTCTGTTGTAGGTTTGTCACAGAAGTTTTTATGTCTTCCTCAGTTTATAATTCAATGAAGTATTTATTCTTCTGTATAATTCAATCAAGAATTCTTCTGAGGTTCTGACTATTTGAACTCACAGAATATCTACCTAAAGAGGTTAATGAATGAATGCCCATAGAGATTCTCCACCCTTTTAAAAAGATAAATTTCCTGTTCCAGATGATTATGCTTATCTCCCAGTATAGTTTCTGCATACTGCTTGCTGAAACATCACAACAGATTAATGTTTACAGTATCAGTATCTCACTATTCATTTCCACAGTTAGTGCTTTTATTCTAATTGATCCTTCTGAAATAAAAGTGCAGGCAGGACATTCCTACCCTGTGTATACATACTATGACTGGAGTTTTTGCTGTTTTCTCAAAATGAAATTATTTGTTCCAGTGAGTTTGTGCTTTAGAACAGTTATATACATCTGTACATTGCAGATCTTGTTGCTTCAAAGAAGCAATTCTGAATATTGTAAAAAATATTCTATTATGTTTTTAAGCCTTATTATCAGTATCTCTTTCATGTTGCTAAAACCAGATTATTTTTGGATGCAGTATAATCAATTTATTTTTTTTTCTTTGAGAGCTAAGCTTGAAAACACTAGAAAATGCAATGAAAATGTTTCTAAATTTGTAACCAAAAAAAAAACCTATACTTTTGTTGAATTGTTTGATTTTAAACCCTTATTTAGTGTCTCTGCCAGGAAATGTATACTAGAAGTCAACGATAATTCCCAAAGGAATGTTCATTTCCCAAGGTTGTCGCAAACATTTATATTTATGAAGGGAAAAGTGCAGAGACAAAAGTTTTCCACAGACCAAAAATGAAATCCATACATTTAAAACTTTTGTCATCCTGTTTCACGTAAAAGGAGGATTAAGAATATATTTTTTGTAAAATTGCCTATGAGGATTTTATTCTTGTGAAAGCAAAGGCATTGTTGAGGTTGAATCAGCATCCTATGCTGGTTAAGTGTAGAAGTAATATTACATGAGTCATTCAAGATGAATTGCTGTGGTTTTAAAGAGGAACTCTTGGTTGTTATGGTAAAGAAACTGTACTTGTGTCCATCATATTTTGAAAGTAATTGCTTACTTTATGTAGCTATTAATGCTAATTGCATTCCAGGAGCTAATGTGACGATCTATTTGTTATCCATGAAGGTATGAAGTAGAAAGTTCAATATGTCAGCTGATAGCATTTTTCTGAAGTATTTGACAATTCCTAACTTGTCTTCATAATTCTGAAGGTGCCTTAGATAACATTTTATTTCTTAGCATTTTGGCCTAACCTTTGGTGGCTGAAGCCTTTTTGAGTGTTATCTGATGAACAGCGGATAGAACATTTTCACATAAAGCTTGCGTTATTCAACTTTTTATTATATTTGCTTGTCAGTAAATTTTATTTAGTTTTGTTCTATATTTTATAGAACTGGCAGCTCTCAAGTGCTGTAGGTAAAGATCCAGAATTTGTGGATCTTTTCCCAAAGCTAAAAATAAAGTTCCATAAAAGGATCAGGGAGGTTCTATGATTTTCCTAAGCCCAGAAAGGCTTTTATGTAGAAAAATGCTTAGCGTGTAAAGGCTTAAGATGACTGATGTTTGCCACAAACCTTGTACATTCTGTGGAATGAAATAGCAGTTCCTCTTTCTCCCTCTTCTCCAAGGTTAACTTGCTAAGTATGCATGCATATATGGTTTAAAGTTCCTCACAGCCTGTGTTAGCAGGACTGATTTGGAGATTGGTTTTTCTTAGCACATGAGAATGTTTATTGGCCTGAACTCCAGAGACTGAGTGCTCTGCACATAACTCAGGCAGAGGGCACTTCTGGACATAGGGCAAATGTGCCAGACACAGGAGAGAGATACAGGAACATAATGTTGATCATGCCAGTGTGAATAATATCTGCGACTCTACAAAGTAATCCTAGGGAATAATCAGTATGTCAAAAAGCTAGGGAAGTCAATGAAAGGGAATGGAATCCAAGTGAACTGCATTTTCCACCTCTCTAAATATGAGAGATATTCAAATTCTTAATAAGGAGATTAAAAGCCTTTTGGGAAATAAACATCACTCTGAAGCCTGGAAACATTCCTTCTTATCAACCAATGTGATTATTGATAGTGAAATTTCAAAGCCTACTGATGACAGAGGTACATGACTGCACTCCAGATCATCTGAAACACAATGGAAAAAAAAGAATCCGTGATTGAAGAATAAAGTTCCACAAAGATGCTATTTGCATCTGCAGAATTTTTTTATTTTTCATATTTATTTAATGGAATATGTGTATATTTATACATATTTATATAAAACCTCCTCATTCTAAAATACTTATTTTTTAAAAAAGCTTGTCATTAGTAACACATTTTTGACCTTTGGTTTAAATAACCATAGTGGTGAAGTTCAGCTAGAAAAAAAAATACATGTAGTTTATTTGTTCTAAACCAAAATAAGTGGCCTAAGACCACAGTATTTGCTGCAACACATGCCATTATCATTCCCATGTTAACAGGCAGTCAATCCATTAAAGTGTGAATCAGTGGCTTCACTTCTGCAACTGTACAAACATTTCTTTTGCCTGAAAAACCAATTGTTTATGGAACCGGTTATTTTCTTTGGTGCGCATATAAAGTATTTTATCCTCCCCCAAAAATCTAATAGCAGCACATTTCATTGTCTGGGAAAGATAATCCTGGTCTCTTTGCAGCCTTCCATGATGTCCAGCAGGTACGATGGGAAATGTCAGCGTCAGGAAGGAGCCTTTACTTGTGTTATACACCCTTTAAAGAATGATATCTTCTAAGAAGTACCTTTCATACACCAAGTCTAACCAGGCTGACAAAAAACAAGGTAAAGCAGAACTTAATCTTACAATGCAGACACTTCAAGTGCTCCTGAAACATGCCTTGTGATAAAGAATGCATAGAAAACTTTATATCAGCTCCCTGAAATCAAGAAGAATCTGGCAGCCTTTGAAATATCTGTACCAAAATCAAAGCTGGCATGTTGGTGCTCTCAGTCATGAATGGTGAACTGTGAAAATGCTTGGTAGAAGTATCACACTGTATCTTACCAATTAAAAAGTAAAAGCTCCAGAAGCCAAGGATTTGCTGTGTAGAGCTAAGGGATTTGCCATGGTTTGGTGTACTGCAGAGGGAGTTGATGTGCAGTGCCTCTTATTTAGATGGGAAACTGTTCCCACAAGCATCTTATGGGAACTATTGAAGAAAGGATTGCACATCCAGCTGCTACTGCTTTTTTAGGTATTCGTTTGTCATGCATAATTTCCTATTATTTCATGTCATGACATATTCTATTAAGTTATTTTAGGACATGGGTTGTGACTGCAGCTGGCACCATATGTCACATTATATCGCATCAAGTGGCAGCATAAGGTAAATGCCTGGTTTGAGCTTCTTATTTTTTCACAAATTGAATAGTTAGAACCATTCAGGTGCATGAAGTGTACAGGATAAGAAATTAACAAACCACCCTGTGCTTTCTGAAGATGTTAGAAAACTCAAGAGCCCTTGATGGTCCTATGCCCCCAGGGCTATATCCCAGTGCTGTCACCATATCCCTGTGGAACCCTTGACTTTGTCCTGGTATGAGTGCAAATCTGCAGCTTTCCCAGGCTCAAGTCTGTTTTCCTTTTCCTAGGAGTCCTCTTGCTTTGGAGAAGGAAAGACAGATGTGTTTTGAGCTTTGGAGACTGCAAACTCTGCCTCACTGCTGGACATTATGATACATTTGGATGGGCTCAGCGGTTTGTAGCACCCATGTCTGGACACTTGAGCTTGCTCACAAACGTGGGGCATAAGGAGACAGGCAGCCATCCCTCACCCAGTTCCCAGTGAATTCCCAGGGAAGTGTGAATGTGTCAACTTGAGCTGATACTCCTTGATACCAGAGTGTTATATCTGATTTTGTCCAGACTGATTTTAGACTGCAGCAAGCCTTTGGGAAGGCTCCAACTCTCAGTGTTTACTAAAGACAACAATCTGAGAAATGTTGCCCCAGGACTGAGGCTGAGGTTTCCTTGCTGTCCATGGTGAAGTCAGAGGTGCTGGCTCCTGCCCTTTCCCCTTCTGCAGCCCTGAAGTGCCAGGCCTGGCTAAAACAGGGGCCACCAGACTGCTGTCCTGGCTGATGGGTTTCACTTCATGCAAAGCACCTGAAGGAGAGACAGCCTCTGAGCAAGTGGTTGACCTTCTTAATTCTCTGATAAAACATGCACTGGCTTTCAACTGCAGTTGAATTCTTCTAGCAAGACTCCTCAACTGATGGGCTTTTAAGCATATGTCTCTGTACAGATATCTGGAAATCAGGTTCCAGGTGTGTAACTGTCCTGGTTTCAGCTGTGGTAGAGTTAATTTCTTCTCAGTATCTGTTACAGTGCTATGTTTTGGTTTCAGAATGAGAATGGTGTTTATAACACACTGGGTTTTGGGTTTTGCTAAGTTGTGTTTATCTTAAGTCAAGAACCATTTTTCCTTGGCTCTTTCTCTACTAGCAAGGAAATGTTCAAAAGAAATTGGAGGGAGCATGGCTGGGACAGGTGACCCAAATTGACTAAAGGGATATTCTACACTGTGGAACTTTGTGCTCAGTATATAAAATGGGGGGAGTTACCTGAAAGGGGGATCTATCTGGGTTTGGGAAGGTTTGGTTTGTCTGGTCTGGCATCGGTCAATGGGCAATGAGCAATTGTATTGTGCATCTCTTGTTTTCTCCTTATTATTATCGATATTTTTATTTGCCATTGTTACTCTATTTTACTTTATTTTCAATTATTAAACTGTTCTTATCACAACCTACCAGTTTTAATTTTATTCTCATCCCTGTTCCACTGGGGTGGGTTGGAGAGAAGTGGGGAGTGAGTGGCCATGTGGTGCTTAATTTCCAGCTGGGTTTAAACCATGACAGCCACTGACTTCATCATCCATGCTGTTTGTGAGATATTTTTCTCACAGATAATGATGTGGATCTGCCAATGGATCCCCAGGCACCAGTAAAAGACCTTTTGTTTCTGAGTTGCTACCAGTCACAACTCTCAGCACTGACATTTTGATTCCCTTGTATTTAGGGGCTATGAATAAATGTAGGCTAGAAATTAGAAGCAATGGGGGCCTGTAACTGCCTTCCTGAAGAAATGATGGGAGCAAGTTAATTACTTTTTAGATAGAAGAGAGGAGGAAAAGGCCTGGATAGTATGGGTGCCTGCAATGTTTGTGGGGTTTATCGCTGTGATCAAAGCATTTCCTTCCATTACTGCATTTTCTGTTTAGAGAAGGAAACAGATGTCCTTCTGTTCCCATGTTTTCAGACCGTTAGTGCCTTATGAGTGTCCAGTGAGATTCTGAGTCATTGGATGCTACCCTCCTCCCACCTTTAGCTCTTATCTAAGTGTGCTGATGCTTCATATTTAGATCAATTAATCTGTCCAGTTAGGCTCATATGCCACTTCCATTTATATTGGCTAAGTCACTCTCAAGAGCTAATGGTCCACTAATGCAGTCCCACAATTCCCCCTGCGAGCCCAGAAAGACAGACAAGTTCCCAAAACACCCTCAGTGAAAGATCAGAGTGGCTCAGCATAATATAGTATCAAGAATTGCGGGAGATGTCTGAAGGCTTAAAAGATAACATGAATAAGCAGAGTACCAGAGAAGACCCATTAAATGGATTGTGACTTTGTAGTGTGATTAAAATCAGTTGGACAAGGGTAATCCATCTGTGCTGATGCAAGACAACTATTCCTGTGAGTTAATGGTGCATTAAAGAACATGCAGCATTTTTGTCTTCTAAGAACACAGGAACATTTCGTTCAGACTAAAGGGCTGTCTAGTCCTGTACTCTGACTGCAACCAGCAGGCTATGCAGGACAAGGATACAGAGGGGCCCAGGGGTAAAAATGCTGTTTTTTATCATAGGAGCTGTGGACATCTCTGACAAGGAAATATCTCTGGGCAAGCCAACAAGAGCTACAGTTGACTTATAAAAACAAAACAGACTTTATTCAAGCTAATGGAAAATGTAGATTTCCATGGGGCTAGGATTTCAAAACTAATTTTTAAGCTTTGAATTTTTCACAGTGGACATGTCTGTTTCTATTAAATCTCTCAGAATCAAAAGCTACTTATTTTTATCCCTCTAGGTTCTGCCCTCCTATTAAGAAAATCACCAGTGTCATGACTCCAAATGTATATAAAACCAACCTGTTTTCTTGCAGCCTAAGACTGCAAGTGTCCAGTTAGTGGTGAACTGTGGCATACCTCTGAAACAGGTGTCGAAATGCAGTTTCATGTGTATTCACTTAAACTTGAAGACAGCAAGTGTTCAATGATGCCTGCATGTACATGAATGCCCAGATGCTGGGGTGTTCTGTGTCTCTGGTGGGCATGGACCATTGTTGTGAGACCAGGAGGAGGTAGTGAGACTGTAAGAGAACCCCAGTCTACTGCAGCAACTAGTATGGAAACAAGGAAGACAGTTCTGTAATCTATCAGGCTCAGCTTCTCCTGTTTCAATTTTTTTCACAGGGGGTGTCAAGTATGGAAATCCTACCAGGTGCTTCAAGGCACAACTAGTCACAAGACTGAAACCCAGCCATTCTGCCTGGTTTTACTGTTTGTTTTTGCCCTGGAAGTTGTGCCAAACCTGCTTCCAGAGACCCAACTTGCCTGGACAAGTCTCCTACCCTTTTCAGGATTCAGACACTGAATAGTTTCCAGTAACTTCTCTAGCAAAGATTGAGGTGCTTTGTTTAAAGTAAGCGAAGTTATATTCAATGACATCAAGAACTGCTTTTCATGTTTTAATTTTTCCTGGTTGAACATTTGGAATAAAGTTAGTGCCTTTGGTTTTCTTCTGAAAAGTGTGCTTATCTACACCCCTGAACTCTAGCCCTAGATCAGAGTAAGTCTTTGGCCTGATTTTGCAGTGTCTGAGGCACACATTTAAGGTTAAAATATGCATCAGTCTTCACATACCAGAATTCTCTGCAGTAGAGTGGGATGCATTCGTGGTGCATGGGACAGCTTATTCAATGTATGTTAATATTATGGGCAGGCTGTTGGGCTCTACTGCACTGCACCAGAGGGTAAAACAGACAGTAAAAGCATAAATTACTAGTAAGGATGAAAAATATAAGACCACATCTAAGAGGTGATATATCTAACTCAGCTGGCAAAAGAAAGAATTCTGTAGCTTTGCAGCACAGCATACGCTGATATGAAGGAACAAAAAATGAATGCTCAGTAATGCTTATTAGCATCTTCATGCCCAATACCCCTAAGATCAATATTGCAGCCATCTGAAATATGAACAAAGACAGTTTCTTTTTACACCATTGAATACAAGCTTTGTCTTTTATCATCTATGTCAAAACCAAATTAGCTGCTCCTGTGAAAATGAGTGATTCAGAAGCAATCCTAGTTTTTTGCTGTTTCTGTAGTTAGATTAAAGACACTTGAGCCTACAAGAGGACAAGGAAGTTCTTTTATCTAGCTGTGAAAGAGATCTTTGCATGCATTTTTTTTCCTCTGGGTATATCAGAATTATTGGTGATTAATGAGGACCATGATTTCAGGCAATGCCTTTCATAGTTACCTATCAGAGAGATCTTAAAGTATCTGCATGCTGAAAGGAAGAAGTGGAGGATAGTTCATTACAGCCTGTTACATGAGTGTTCTTGGCTGTCATGGGGTAGCTTTACCTTTAAGACAGCTTGGAGGGAGAGGAAGTTGAAGCTGCTGGTGGCTGATGGGAGTTTTTCCCTCTTGACTAATTATCAGTCATTTTCAAGAATTGACAGCAGATCTGACCATTAAAAAGTGAATTCAACTTGTAAACACCCCCTTAAGAAGTACAGACAGAATTCTCTTGCTCTCTTTGGTTTCCGGCTTCGGACAAGGTAGCAGGCTCTGTCTCGGCCTCCTCCCCCCCTCTCCAGGCCTACAAGGCCGCGGGGTGGAGGGGGGGGGGGAGGGAGAAGAGAAGCAGCGCTGGCCAGCCGAGCTTGGTTTTCAGTTTTTGCTGCTAGACTGAAACTTAACACCATGAACTCTTGCAGTTTTCTTAAAGCTTTTAATTCTTTTACTACCTGGATAAACATACAGATTACTCCTTTTCTCAGAAAGACAGAGAGAGAGACAATCAACATAGAGGAGACATCATAGAACCACCAAAAACAGTGAAGAAAAGAGTTAAGTTTAAATAAGAAAGAGAGAATAAGGAGATGCTTTACAGCTGAAATATATTTCTGTTAAAGCTATGGAGATGGACAATAATAGTATAAAAAGACTCCTTTAATTCATGATAAGAGTATTAGGAGGAATGAGATATTCAAAGTGTAACTTTTGAGCAGAAGAGAGAGAGAGTACTTGTGATACTGTGAGTTGCTGGAATTGAGTTGAGTGAAGATTTTGAAGCTTTGGGGGCAAAGAGAAAACTGTTTTCCAGGAAGGCTCACAGAGACAAATGAAGAAGACTTCTGCCTTTGAATAACTTATCCTTAAAAATAAGATTCCTAAACTCTGTGACCCATACACACCTTGGAGATGTGAAATGGGAGGAGAAGATCTAATGACAGATTTCCGGGCAGCTGGCATTAGAGAAATAGAAAACTATGATGAAAAAATAGTTTTCTCGTGAGAAACTCCGTAAACTAACAGAAAGAGACTTCTGTTTCTCTACAAAGACTGATGAAAAGACTGTAGCAAGAACTAAGACTGTTTTTAACCACCAGAATCCTAAAGTTATTTGTCTCTATGTTGTCATGTGTATAGAGAAATGGTTAAGATGTGAAAGATAAAGGGGTTTTCTGAAAGTTTATTCTGATATTCTTATTCTTGTAGTTTGTTAATAAACTGTCTTTATTCCTTTTAAGTCTTAAGCCTGTTTTGCTCTTGTTCTAATCCATATCTCACAACAAGAAATAAGTAGGTTTTTTTAGTTACTGGTTTAAAACCACGACATTTAATTGGTGCATTGGCCGGGAAAATGAAAATTAACAAATCTAAACTAGTACATTAATAGTGTTACTGTGAGATAAATGATTAAGTAAGAGCAAAGCATGATTGTCTTAAGTTTATATAGCAGTGATAGTAAAATCTAGGGGTGGAAAGTAGTAAATATTTGTTTCTTCTTTTCTGTCAATTTATTAGTTTTTAAGTTGTATATTGAATATAATTGATAATTTTTGAGTAGGTGTTTACAAGTTGAAGGGGTGGAATGTCATGGGGTAGCTTTACCTTTAAGACAGCTTGGAGGGAGAGGAAGTTGAAGCTGCTGGTGGCTGATGGGAGTTTTTCCCTCCTGACCAATTATCAGTCATTTTCAAGAATTGACAGCAGATCTGACCATTAAAAAGTGAATTCAACTTGTAAACACCCCCTTAAGAAGTACAGACAGAATTCTCTTGTTCTCTTTGGTTTCCGGCTTCGGACAAGGTAGCAGGCTCTGTCTCGGCCTCCTCCCCCCCTCTCCAGGCCTACAAGGCCGCGGGGTGGAGGGGGGGGGGGGAGGGAGAAGAGAAGCAGCGCTGGCCAGCCGAGCTTGGTTTTCAGTTTTTGCTGCTAGACTGAAACTTAACACCATGAACTCTTGCAGTTTTCTTAAAGCTTTTAATTCTTTTACTACCTGGATAAACATACAGATTACTCCTTTTCTCAGAAAGACAGAGAGAGAGACAATCAACATAGAGGAGACATCATAGAACCACCAAAAACAGTGAAGAAAAGAGTTAAGTTTAAATAAGAAAGAGAGAATAAGGAGATGCTTTACAGCTGAAATATATTTCTGTTAAAGCTATGGAGATGGACAATAATAGTATAAAAAGACTCCTTTAATTCATGATAAGAGTATTAGGAGGAATGAGATATTCAAAGTGTAACTTTTGAGCAGAAGAGAGAGAGAGTACTTGTGATACTGTGAGTTGCTGGAATTGAGTTGAGTGAAGATTTTGAAGCTTTGAGAGCAAAAAGAAAACTGTTTTCCAGGAAGGCTCACAAAGACAAATGAAGAAGACTTCTGCCTTTGAATAACTTATCCTTAAAAATAAGATTCCTAAACTCTGTGACCCATACACACCTTGGAGATGTGAAATGGGAGGAGAAGATCTAATGACAGATTTCCGGGCAGCTGGCATTAGAGAAATAGAAAACTATGATGAAAAAATAGTTTTCTCGTGAGAAACTCCGTAAACTAACAGAAAGAGACTTCTGTTTCTCTGCAAAGACTGATGAAAAACTGTAGCAAGAACTAAGACTGTTTTTAACCACCAGAATCCTAAAGTTATTTGTCTCTATGTTGTCATGTGTATAGAGAAATGGTTAAGATGTGAAAGATAAAGGGGTTTTCTGAAAGTTTATTCTGATATTCTTATTCTTGTAGTTTGTTAATAAACTGTCTTTATTCCTTTTAAGTCTTAAGCCTGTTTTGCTCTTGTTCTAATCCATATCTCACAACAAGAAATAAGTAAGTTTTTTTAGTTACTGGTTTAAAACCACGACATTGGCTAAGGATCTTCCAGCAGAAACGCATTTGCAGAGTTCTCATTGTCATTTCCAGAGTTTTTAGCCTGCTCACACTACCTGTCACTGTGTCCTGGTTCCAGCAATGACAGGGTTGATTTTTGCAGTAGCCAGGAGGGAGCATGACTAGGACCTGGAAGTTGCTCTATACCATCTCATGTCATTGCCATGGTTAGGGGAAGGGAGTCTATTCCAGAGAAAAGGGGTTCTTTCCTGTCAAGTAAAAGTGTTGGAAGGAGCAGTTTGGTAACACTAATTCTGACCATTTCCATATGAATCATTTGCCTCTCTCTTGTACATTTTTAAAAAATTATATTGTTGCTGGTACTGTTCATTTTATTGTCTCATTGCTTTTTGCAGTAAATTGTTCTTATCTCTCAATCATTGTTCTTTGCCTATTGTGGCTCCAGTTCTCCTCTCCAGCCACGTGCAGGGGATGGGGCAGTGGAGAGCCAGCAGCATGTGGCTTTAGTGAGAGCACTGAAGTGGAGAATACCATTTTCTAAACCATGACACACTAGCATAAACAAGAAACAAGCTTGGGGTTCTTCAATAACTGGAATACATATTGTGATTATTTGTTTTAATGTATTATTTGTTGGCATAGACTGAGAAATTGGTTTTCCACAATTGGTGTTCATTAAACAGTAAAACAGTAAAACACAAAATTATATTTTAAAGAATAAAAAGATGAATGCCTTGTTTTACCTTGTTGTGTCTTCTATGCCTTCCATAAATTTAATTTATTTATTTAAAGTTTATTTAAAAATGTTAATTGTTAATACAAATAATACACAACACTGTTGTCTAATCTGAAATTGAACTGTATGATGGACTCTGAGTAATTTTGAAAACAGCGTACTTCTGAATAGAGCATGACATTAGCCTTATATATTCGGAATTCAAATCCTAGAATTGCTTAAATCCACACTTTGGACCCAGAGAGAGATGTAGAAGCCCTTGTGTGTCCAGGATGTCACCTAAAGTGGGAGGCAAGTCAGATAGAATTTCAAAATTGGAGCTGGGAACAAAATGCAGTATGGAAATAGATGGATGTGTTTCTGGGGACCAGAAATGCTCCAGGTGAAATGCACAGCAGATGCCTCTAGTTTGAAGGAGTCTAAGGAGCTGAGTTTTATATTTTGAAGCATAAGGTCTCCTACAACCATTGGTTAAGACTTATGGAGAGTCTTGGGCTGTTTTCAGGCACTCAATAACCATATACCCATAGAACTCTGCCTTCAGTGGGAAGTTCATGTTTGCTCCTAAGAAAAGACAGATTTTTTTATACAAATGTCTTCTGACATTTTAGGCACTTCTTCCCTGTTTGAGTAAGGGGATTCACACATCAGAAAGCAATTGCAGTGTGGCCCAGTGACCACTGCCTGCCTAGTTCCTTCACTGATCACCAGGGAGCAATCCACCTCCATGGACTAGGTAGATTTAATTTTCCAAAATAAAACCTTTCAGAGTCAGATGTGAGTAGCAATGAAGAGGCATTTATTATTGATGCCTTTTGTTAAACATTTATGGGGAGCCATAACTCTGCGTAGTATTTTAAGTATAGTATTTAGAGATTTATTTCTCTTTCTCCTCTAGGATTACTAACTTTGATGTACTTTCATGTAATTCATTTTGAATTAGCCCCACACCAGCAACAATTGCATTTCTTTTGAGAAAACTTTGGGGTGTGATTCAGCTGGACATTTGGGTCTTTTTGTAATATGATGTGTTATCTGATGAGAGCTAATGTACTTCTAGATACTGCAGGTATTTCTACCTGGGATAGGTCAAAGCTTTCTAAAGATACAGTTCCCCACATTTTCCTTTCACAAACAAACTTATCAATAATACCAAGCAATAAGATCCCAGTGCAGTGGAGAGTTTCAAATCTGTGTATGCAATTATTTTTTAACACTACCCATTAATTTATATGTCCAGTACAGTCACAGAAATTACAGTCTCTGGAGTCTGGGAGACATCAGCTATCCAGACATAGATGTCTGCTTCAGGATGAGCTACTCTTGAGTCTCCAATTGCCTTGATTATGTTGCCATGGACTGAAACAGGAGCTTAGATACCCAGCCCATATGTAGAAAACACACTCTAGGCTAATTCCCTCCCAAAGTGTTCAATGTTACCCTTCAGTACTGGTTTCTGTAGCCCACACACAGGTGCAAAGTGCCATTTCAAATGCCCTTGGGGATACCAGCTGGCCTAAGGGCCACTTCAGAGAGGTGAAGAGTGGACTCTCAGAGGTTCTGTTGCATATCAGCCAGCCTTTGGTTTTATGTAACTCAGAACCTGCATTCAAATGCCTGAATTCTGCTGTTAAACCCCATATTAATTATGTTGCTCCAGGAAAATAGCTCTTGGAGAGAGATGGTCTTCAGTCATACAATACAAAAAATGCATACACTGTATTTGCAACCTCTTCATACTAACTACCTTATTACTGACTTTTTACAGTTTTTCTTCTGGCTTATTTTTAACAATTTATTTACTTTGAACACATTTCCATCTTTTCTGTGTGTGTGTGTGTGTTTTCTTTTGCTTTATCTACATTGCAACTATTTTTTTTGTAACTAATAACAAAAATATACTTCCAAAATTAGCCATAAGCTATCTTTATTTTTTTAATAACTATTTATTTTTGAAATGTGTTTGGCCTTTGTGCCAGTGTTATTATAGCTGTTTACTTAGCATGATGTTTTTCATTCCACTAATAACTGTTCTTCTGAAAGATGAGTTAATTTTGCATAACTGAGTGCGCCATTACAGTCTCTTTTCAAAAACTGTGAAAATTCCTTCACTTTAAAATAATGTATTAGATGATACTGATTACATTTTATGCATACAATTGAACTGAGCTATATGCATTTATTCAGGGCATCAGAATGGACAGAAAGCTCTTGCAGTTATTCAGCAATGTAAGTTAGAGTTCATTTCAATCCTTGTACTGAACTGCTTGGAAGTTTCTTGTGTGAGGATAATGAAGCAACTTTTTAAGCCTGATTTTTATTCAGTTTCTCATAATCTGAATGAATTTCATGTATTGCATCAAGATCTGATAATTAATCTGCTTGTCATGATTTTCATACATTTGATTATTTTATATTCATATATAAAATATGAATATTTTATATATTTTTATTTATTTTCTCGATACCTAAATAACCTTTTAGGTGACTGATACAAATTCTCTTGATGGGTGAGTATTGTTTGGACTCTTTTTGTTAACACACAAAACAAGCCACTGCCACCATGATGATCAGATTTATTCATTACCTGTTGATTCACTCAATCTAAAGCTCATACAGAAATTGCAGTTTTTTCATGGCACCTGAGATCATGAGACATTTTGAAGGACACAAGAGCTTACAGAATTTCTGGTCCATAGATGTGACATTATTAACTTTTGTCACAAGAGGTTTAATCCCGAAATGCAGGAGGCAAAATAACCTTGTATTTGTGGAGAAGCGGTGCTAGAGTCATACTCAGCTTTGTTACAATGCCACTGACTATGAAAAGCTGAATCTGAAGTTCTTCCTCAAAGTTCATAGAATTTTTTTCAGGAACTTCTCCCTTACATTGACTTCAAATGTGTTTCCTTTAAAAAGAGCTCCAAGTTGAATAGAGGATATCTCATAATTAAAAATATTGCTACTTCTTTAATGATCTAATTAGTTTTACCTGCCAGGGTCAGCTTCATTGATTTCAATTAAAAAGAAAAAGGAGACCTGCAAAGTGACCTACTTTTAAATATATTCAGGGAGATCAAGGTTGGAGAAGTAAAATGTTTTAATGAACACAATCCCTGTTTGCTGAAAGCAAAATTATTACTGATTTCTTATTGATCTGAAAAAGGAAGGTACAAACTAGGTTAGAGGATATTTCATGCTTTTTTCATTAAAAATCAATGAAAACAAGACTGACCTGCTTTATTCCCCTTGTGTTTACACTTGAAACAGATTAGATCATTAGGGGAACAGTAATGGTCTAATTATTTAGACCATTCTTAATTCAAATTGTTGAAGTGGATGGAGTTGCCTAACTATAAATAACAAAATGCTTTTACATAACAGTAACTGGGGAAATGGTGTGCTGGGAGACAGATTATGGCCACAGAACATTATTATTAATTTATGTCATGACTTCAGAAGTACCATGTAACATTAGGTTGGACAGGAGCACCAGAGTTAAGAAGAAAAAAAGCTTTCAGATCAGACTCCAGTAATAAGTGTAAGTAATGAGTCTCTCCTCCCTTTGAAGTGGGATAATGTTGTGTGATGCTCATTACAGCTTGTAAACTGCTTGTCTAAAGGGCCATCTCCAAGGCCTGTAAAACAAATAACACACATTGTTTAGCCAGATATTGCATTATGGGGTATTATGGTGATGGCTATGTCACTACAGTTGAACTAAAGTGCCAAAAGGAGTGACCCTGAGCACTGGACCCCAGCTCTGCTTTGGACCTCTCCAGCTGGCTCTTTCTAAGACCAAATTTATTTAGGCATTGGCAGTGTGGCTGTGAGTTCGCCACTGCCACTTGGTCTTGGTGCCAGGGATTGCTTCTCTACCTTTTTTTTTAAGCTGGCAGTAGGAACAGAGCCAGTTTAAGTTTCTTGAAGCCCAGTAACTCTTTCTCAAATATACCACGTTCTTGCTGCAGTGTGACAGCAGTGTCAGTAAAGTTCTTTTCCTGGCAGTGACAGCTTTTGTAAATAGAGAACTGTCAAGCTAGGCTTCTAGACTTGTGAGGGAGATCAGTTCAGCTGTTGTTGGGATCTGTCTGACCTTTCTGGCTTTTTTGACCTAGAGGCTGTTTGTCTCAGTGATCTCAGTGCAATTATGTATATCAGAGAAATGCCTGTTACTCTTTGTTAGTGATTTTCTAGCCTTTAAATGCATTGTTTTCTATTTTCACCTTGAGTTTTTGTGAAAAAGTCCCCCAGCACAGCACTACCATTAGTCTTAGCAAGGGGACTTGTTTTGTCCTACATTGAAGGGCTCTGAAGGGCTGAGGGACATTGCCCATTATTCCATTCCTTCCTGAAGCACAGAATTTTTCTAATGTATGCCTGCAACTTAAAACAAGCTTAAACCAGTAGTGACTCCATCCTTCTTTAGGCAGACAATAAATCATTCTTTGAATGACTGTTGTGCAGGTGAAATCTAATATATTTTTACTGTTTTGTGCTATCATGTTTTCCACCATTTGTATCCACAGGTAGAAAGTGCCCTTTTTTAGGCTTCATATACCCCTTTATATGACCCTAATGCTTTTAAACATTTTGTTAAATAAGAATTACCTATGTCCATTTCAGTTCAGCAGCAAAATCCCCAAGTAATCTTATAACAAAAATATTTCTTTGTGTAACTTCTTCAGAACCCTATTCAGTCAATAATTTGATTACAAAGCCTTCACACCCTTTTTGTAAAATTGCCACAGCCAGGATTAGAATAAAAACTTGGTAATTATAAAGCTAAGGTGTTTGGGTCATCTATCATTGGATCAGTTTAATAAGCTCAACTTTGGAGAAGCACAGCAAAGTGGTTAATGAAAGAGGACTTTCTTCTATAATGAATTTTTTACACTAAAATTCAGTTGACAAACCGTGGCCTGTTGAATTCTCATTATTACTGTTATTATGACAAGGTCCATGAACTTCTTACGTACGTGCCTGCAGTGTCAGATACAAAACAGGGTAGGCAGATGTCATGCTCTGTGTATTTTGAAACATGAGATGTAGTTAGGTTACTTTCTTAGCAGTCTTTTGGGAAACCAGTGCATCTTTCATGCAGATTCAAGTGTTGTTTAAAATCCTCAATATCTTTGTTACCTAGCCCTGTGCTTGGCTGCTTGGCCAGGTTAGGTTTTGATTTACACTTTGGTTTTTGCCTCCCTTTATTTTTGTGTGGTTTTTTTTTTTGAGACAAGATAAAGTTCAAGCAGCTTAAGTTTCATTGATTAAATTAATGTATATTTATTTTTTTTTTAAAAAAAATTGCCCAAGAACCAGCCTCACCCAGGCTTTTGATAGTCTCAAGGAATTCTGTCTATGAGCATTTCTATAAATGTTCTATTTATGTTTGGATAATAAATTTGGATGAAGGCCTTGCAGCACATGTGCATCAGGGGCTTGGATGTGTTTTCCTGTGCTGATGTTTGGCAGGCACATGAGATAACAGGAAAGATGCAATGTGTAGTCCTTGTCTGGGGAATGCAGGCGTAGTTGAAAAGCAAGATTTAAGGTAAGCCTTTTCTGAGGATTAATGTGGGCCTAAATTTTCTTTTTCTTCATCTTTTTATGGTTTTGGGGTTTTTTTCCAAATTTGTCCTCCTTTAGACCTTGTTTTCTCCACCCTTGCACCCCATTAGTCTTTCTTGAGACATGAGAAAACTTCAAATGCTCACAGGGCACAATGTCCTAATATGCAGAGTCACTAACTGCATCCCACTCTACTTGTATGTCTAACACTGCCCCATAGATATAATTCACCTTTTGTGCCTGGCAGGGTGGATTGAGTTCAAATGTCTGAAGTGTAGTCTGAAGTCTGTGTTGCAGCCTAGTGGAGAGATATCTTTTCAGTATGAAATTGAGGATGTGTCTGGCTTGATTTGGGGAAGTCCATAATGTGGAGTGGAGGGGTTTGAAGGTGAGAGCTCATTGAGAAGCAGTTGAAGGAGTTTGGAGGAGCCCACACACAGAAGGGCTGTAAGAAGGCTGAGTAGTGCCAGAGATAAGGGGTCTCTAATACCTTCATGTGCTCCCTTTGGTTTTCCAGACTCCATGCCTTCCTTGTTATCTTCCCTCTCCTTCCCACTGCTGCAGACTTCTTGAGCACTCAGTCCCTCACAGTCCACATTTCACTGGTGTTATTCAATTACGTCCTTAGAAGAATTGGAGCTCCTGAATTTTCTGCTATGCTCTAATTTTTTTTTTTTTTTTAACAGCTCAAAGCCATTTTCCCAAAGCCCTCTCTAGAGAAGATTGCATCAAAACATTTGTCTTTCTTCCTTCAGCATTAAGAGGCTGGGTGTGAATTGATGATAGGAGGATGAGAGGCAGCTGCACTGAATGCTGATCAGACTCACACACTACCTAGCTCATATTAAAGACCTCACAGTTAAAAGTTTGAATGACCTTTCATGTTCACAGTGTACTTGTAAAGTCTGATCCCTTTCCCTAGTGAGCACTGATGACAACTGTGCTCTCTTCTCCCTCCAGATGTGCACCCACTGTGTAGCTGATATACTTCGGTGACAATGAAAGCCATGGTGCATCCAAGTCAATCCCAGGTGCAACCAAAACAAGTGAGTGAAACTTTCCATTTTAAAGAAACCTTTGTTTGTTTGTTTTCATTCACTTTTTTGCTATGTGTTTCTCCAGAACTCTGTTTGTCAAGTTTGCCTTGTATGAGTACTCCCAAATCTGGAGCGCTGATAGTAACCACACATCCGTATGAATTTTAAGACACTTAGATCAGTTGATGAGGAAGAGTGAGCACACTTTTAATTCCAGTACAAGTGGCACTCAGCAATAATAATACTCAGGACATTACTGAAAGCATGCCCTTCTTTTAGTACAAGTATGCTAATCGCTTTTCAGTTTGCAACAGCTCTGAGCACTATTTTAGTAGCATTTCTCATCAAAATTGCTTCAGCATTTTAATTAAACAGCATTTGTTTAATCTCCAGTGCATATCATTTAAATTGGTGGAACACTCCTTAACAAGTGTTTTTCTGGCTCAGAACCCCACTGGAACTGTTTCAAGGATGCAGACCTGGCAAGCAGAAAGGGAGAAGGCTGGTTACCTCCCAGGTGTTTTGGATCTGCAGTGTCTTACAGCAGGGGCAAGTTCTTCTACAGAGGGAACCACTCTTCATGTCAGTACCTTACTTTTCTCCCTCTTCCCTCTTTGTACTAAGGTAAACGATCTTTCTGTGTGATTTTGTGTTTAACACTCCCTTACCCTGAATTTCTTAGATACAAACAAAGTCCAAGGAACCTACGAGTGCTTGTGGCAGCATTAACACTTTGATTCCTGACATTGTGGCAGAGCACCTAGTTTTACACTGATCAGAGACATATCTGCCCACTCTGAGGACTGCTATTCAAACAGAAGAAATGCAGCATAGCTTTTCCTCTGAGGTACAGCCACAAGCAAAGGAAGCGATCCACTTCATAACCTCCTAAGCACAGACACTCTTTCAGATATGTAAAGTAGTGGTGCTGTTGGGAAATGGACATGTTCACATAAAACATATGGTTGCATTCTGTCCTCTTGATTTCTTCCACTTATAGTGAGAACTGCAATTGGATCGTAACACTGCCTGAAATATATTGGTTACTGATGAGTCATGCCACTGAAAAAGGGCTGCTTGCATCATGTTACTCCACTGCTACTCTATTACTCTCTTGCTACCATGTTCTTATGATGAAGGGTTGTTGTGCCAGGCCTTTGGGAGGAAAGTCTGGAGATGAGATATGAATGCATTTAATAAAGAAGCCCAGATACCAGAAATAGGTTTTTCATCTGTCATAGTACATGACATTTTTCTAGAGCATGTATTGAAGGACACCATCTCTGGCTTCTTTAGTATTTTTTCATTGTATTGATTTATATTAGTTTGAAAAAGAGGGCATAATGGCATTACGTCTCATTTCTCTAGGAAATGATATTGGATTTCATTTGGCATTGTCTGTTGAAAGCTGTATCTGATGGCAGACAGATCTCACATTCATAAAAGGCCTCTATGTTTTAGAGGTTGACTATGATATTCAGTTTTGGAAGGACTAAGTAAGATTAGTAAGGGAAAGATTACACTTAGTATAATTCCAAAGGCATCAAGGTAAGCCACCTCTTTCTTTTAAATTTTCTTTAAATTTTTTTTTAAATTTCTTGTTCTTGTACTGTATGCTCCTGCTGTTGTGTTGAGGTTTATATTCCTGCCACATTTTGAAAAGGCTTGAAGATACCTTACAATGGTTGCAGTCCAAGTGTTCTGCTACCCCAGTGCTCAGCTTCCAAAGGCAGTCTCTATATGTCGTCTAACAGGTTTATGGAAACACATTCTCTGCAGGGGCTTTTGTATTTCTTTACAAATAACTGTATCTTATTTCATAGAAACAGGATTTTTTAATAATTCTTTCTTGTTTCCCAGGAAAATCAGAGAGAATCAGATGAAGAAGTTATAAAGTTCTAAAGCAAGTGAAACATCAGAGAACGTACCACATTCAAACATTTATAGATAGTGTCATGAATGATTTTAGAGGGGGCACAAAAATTCTTGCTAAATCACTTTAGATAAAAAAAAAGAAATAGAAGCTTTGTCTTGAGAATCTTTACCATAATCATACATTGTTTAGAGGAATCATGTGGAACAAACATCACCTCTGACATTTACATTGATAGTGTGATTTCCAGAGGGATATTACAGTTCATTTCTTTCCCCTCTGTTTTCTCTAGTGGCTGTTCATTAGGCTGTATCTTGATATAATGGACAATATAAATCCCACAGTTCTTCAAATGTAGAAAGTGATGCTTTTCAGCTTGTAAACACTTTTGCTCTATAACTATTCAAAAGACTCTATTTGTCTGCATGCAGTAGTGACTCTTGCTAACATGCTGGTCTGCATCCACCTGCTATTCAGGACTCTCCCTCTTCCTTTTAAATTTTCTTGGCCTCCTGTATTCTCTCACTGAACAAAAATCTCTCACAGAGCAAAAAAATCAATGCTGCTGTCTTGACTCCAGGTAGATACCAAAGCAGCAGTTTACAGGACCAAAAAAAAAAAAAAAGTACTTTACATAAAAGGAAGAAAGTGGAACTTTTGGAAAGGTTGAGTATCCATGTAGGTTTTGAAGTGGCTCTGTTATTTTTTGATCTCCATTGAAAAAGATATTTCACAATGTCAGGAAAAATGGCTGAAAATCATCTGAACATACAAGCCAGGTAACATCAGGAATCTGTGCAGTCTTAGGGAAAGGACAGGTAACTATGGCGGTAAGAGTTTGCCTTGCTGATCATTGTTTGGGGCCACAAAAGCCTGTAGCAAGAAGGAGGGAAATACTTGGGAAAAAATCCTCCTGTGAAGGGCAAATAAGTAAGGGGATTTGTTTGATTCAATTCTGCCTCTGCTGCAAAAGTCTTGGGAGATTGCAGAAAGTGTTAAAAGAGGAGTGAGAATATTTCACTGCTTGAGTACATACTGAGTTGACTCTACTGGGATGCTCAGGGAGCCAATCCTGCCTGATGGAGACCCCCTGATAAATGCTTCTTTTTCTTCTCTTCCACTTTAATTTTTTGCATCTTAGCTGGAAAGGAATAGGAATTCAAGTGGAAAGTAGCAACATTGCCTGCTCTGCAGTCAAAAACAAGAGATGAGATTTTTTTTTTGGTGCATTTTTTGTTGGTTTGGTTTGGTTATTTTTACTTGTCTCTCTTTCTTTGGCTGAGTGATGCTTTAGCTTTAATTAAATATTGATGTAAGCATTCAACCATTACAGGGACATGTACATAAGGAGCACATGTATCTCTAAGACATTTCCAACATTCAAACAAGCTCAGAACAAATTAGGCAACTCTGTCTAATTCTGTGCCTTTGAATTAAGAGAATCTGGGTGAAGACTCTTCCCACACAAGGCTTGATATACTCAGATATGGCTCCTTTTCCCTTGCTCCACAATTTTTTTAAGTAGAAGATCATCTACTGCTGGATGCAAGAAGCCTATCTTAGTTTCAATAAGAACTGTCTGAGTACATCTCTTGAAGACATCTGGCCACTAATGAGAAAATGGGGACATAATAGAACAGATTGCTCCTATTCTCCTCACTGACTCAGTACCAACTTGTACAAAATATTCCAGTTTGCCAAATGTCTCACCAAGCCATTTGCTCAGTAAATGAACAAAGATCTCTCAGAAATAATCTGTTTTGTTTCTGTGAGCTGTTGCATAGAGTGGATGAAGGTATTTCAGTTACCTTGAGTGGAAAAGCTCTTGCCATAATTCCCAAATTTGATTAGATGGAAAATCCAGACAGTAAAGTGACAAACATTTTATTTTAGCATGTGAGTTTATAAAGAAGGAGTCTCTGTGTGTTGGAGGAATGAAAAAGACCATTTGCCCTGTCTGACTGTTTGTGTAAGCACAGCCAGTTTAACTACTACGCTGCAGCAGTACCATCTGTCAGATCAGCTATAAGGCATGTTTTTATATTGCAATAAAGATCCAGTGATAGTGTCCCTTTCATCTTAAAAGAAGTGAGGAGAGAAAATAGTAATTTTGTCTATCATTTATGTCTAACTGCTGCCTCACAGGTGCTGGACTTGTTTCAATCTTTTTCCCCAGGAAAAACTACAAACAGAAAGATCATCAGCATCATCATTATCATTACCAACAAAAAAATCCCCCAAACAAACCCCCCAAACAAACAGCAACAATATACAAACACCCCCCCCCAAAAAAAACCCCACCAAAAAATCCCCCCAAACCCTAAAAGCACTCCTCACATCCCTTTCCAGCTTCCTCATCATTCCCTAGACAAAACTGGGTGCCTCAAACTTTCTCCATTTTGAGTAGCAGCTTCTGAACTCCCCTTTCCTTTGTGTGATGAGAACTTGGAGTTGGTGGGAGCTGTCATGATAGTTCTCTGTGTTTTCTGGCACTGCTTGGGATGTGATGGGTTCTCAGCTTCTGACATATAACACCAAGTATTCAAAAACTTTCCTGAATTATTTTCTACATTTTTCACACCTGATTTTCAGACCCAATATTATTTGCTTATACAGTCCCATCATCTGAGTTGATTTTATTTTGTTAATGAATATGTGTTTACAAGTGTCAAGATATTTTAATTTTCCTCTCCTTTTTCCTCCCTGAGAAAGATAATTTATGTCATAAGAAGTTGAAAATTTTCTCCCTAAGGGTTTTCCTAGTAGTGGAAGAGTTCTGAATGAGAGCTGGACTAGTGCAATGTTCTGAAGTCATCACTAGGTTCATACCTTGTAAATGATGTCTAGAATTGCTTGCATGGTGCAATAATTTATGCCTGGTGAAACATTGTATTAGGGCCATGAAGTTATACAAATTAATTATCTCCTAGGCTTCTAGGTCTCTTCTATGTCTGGCTCCAGAAATAAAAAGGACAGAGGCAAAACTGCTTCTACACTTATAAAGGGAAATGGTTCCAATGCAGCTGGGAGAGTGGGGCATGCATCAGGTCATTGGCACATGAAGCAGCTAAGATCCTAAACAAATTCCTTTTTCCTGTGCCTCAGTTTGATGCCCAAGCAATTGAAGTAAGAGCTCTTCCAGACTTTCTGTAAAGTAGTACAAAGTATTTTGAAGTATGATGAATATCAGATTTTTTTTTCCCTGAAAATATAATCTTCAATAGATCATCAAATCTTTTCGTGAATCTTTTTGGCTACAGTGACAATGTTGAGTGACAGTGTCTTCAAGGTCACAAGGCATGACATGAAAAGACAGTTTGTGTATGTGGGGGAGATGCCCTTTCCCTGGGGTGCTCATCAGACCACTCCCATTTTCCTGGTTTCTCGCTCCCCTCTGATCTTTGCCTGGGGACAGCTCCTCTGCTGGGTGTGGATGGAGATGAGATGGCCCCTTTCCCTGGGAGCCACAGAGCACTGCAGCTGTGCCTGAAATCAGCCTCCATTGCTCCCAGCAAGTCAGCAGTAACTTCCATGCCTGTTCGCTCCCCTGGGATTGCCAAATGGCACTGGCTGGTGACCTTTCCCAGGATAGTTCTCCTGGGATTGCCAAATGGCACTGGCTGGTGACCTTTCCCAGGATAGTGCTGAGCACAGCGGCTTAATCACCTCCCTGCTTCTACTACAGCATCTGTTTCCTTGAAACATGGATCCTGCTCACTCTAGCAGGCAACTTTCTTCTCAAACCTTTTGAAGATGTCGTATTTCAGTTGCAGTACTTCATAAAAAGCATATTGGAACAAGCTAACCTTTAAGAGAATTTTGCTGACCTGCATTGAGTTCTTTTATAATTAAATCTGGCACACTCCAGCTATCGGTTCTGAGTCACCTCTTCACATCACAGCAAGGAGCTACTGAGACCTCCAGCCTTTTGAAATTACAAAAACATTTTGTAAGACCATTTTCTATGTTGATTGAGTTGTAGCTACCTTGGGAAAAGTCTCTGGAACCTTTAAAAGAAACAATTTCTTGTCAGCCCAACGTGACACTCTTAAAAGACTGAGTATTAGGAAATGATTCCATTAAAAAGGAAAATAATTCTTACTGAAACTTTTAGATGTGCCAAATCCCTATTGACAAGACCTTTCACTTACCACAAATGAGATAAATGGAAATATCAATGTCATATTAGGTAAGCAACTAAACGGAGAGAGTGAGTTTGAAGAGTCAAAGAACCCATTGGGAAAAGCAGAGCATATCTTCAATGGGCTGAAGAAATGAAAAACATTCTTCAAACGGCTGCTTTATCAGGATGTGAAAAGGCCAAGCCTTTATGCTGCTATAATTTATGGATATCTCCTGTTTGTAGGACAAAGTGAAATAAAAAAACTTAATCATATTTCTGCTGGAGGAAGAAAAGACTCAGTCTCCCTTCTGTTTAAAAACTCAAATTAATTTTAATTCAATTGCCATCTGTATGGCTACCAAGTATGAAAAACTAGGCAGAGGTGCACGATGTAATTTTGGAAGCACACTTGCCAAAGACAATGGTAGCAGGAGCTCAAAAAGCATATCTAAAATTAGGACATGGCCCTAAAGAGCTACCAAGCTCTTCCCTCCTTTGCGGGGTTAGAAGTAATTGCAGTCTGGTCTCTTCAGCTTTTCTTTCCATTTTGGCTTTTATACACACACTAGCATCATGATTAATGAAGACATCATGCACTAAAAAATTTTACATTTGACAAGTGCTCCAATTAATGCATCACATGTTATGCTCAGTTCAAATTCCCTGAACCTATGGAGTTCACTTGAAAGCAAAGTCCTTCCTCTGGGCAAAGCTCCCAGTTTTCATATCACTCTCATGATTGCTATAATGGAGAGGGGAAGTAATGACCACCTCTGTCCCCAGCTGCAGTTTCTGAAGCTTTACCATTAAGTCATTTCTAGAATCAAGAGACTATATTGTTAACTTTATTTTTGTTCAACAGCAGTGACTTCTGTTGGGTCCTTAAACTCAGCCTAAACTCATTTCCCTGAGTGATATCCTGAAGAATGAATGAATTTCCTAGCTTGTTGAAAGAGCATAGTCAGAAAGAGTTAACTTGGAAAACCAAGTTACTGTTGTGTTGTACTACAAATCACATGGTTTTCCCTGCTCTTACCAAATTTTAAATTATGACTTGGCCAATATTAAAAAAAAAAAAAAAGCAACACCAATCCCCTCTTTTTCTTTTCTGTTCTTAGAAATGTGTGGTAGAATTCAACCTTGGATGGCTGTGAAGTGTCCACCCAGCCACTTTCTCACTCTCCCTCTTCAAAAAAGGTTAAGACAAAAAAGTTTGTGGGTTTTGATGAGGACAATGAGATCACTTCCCAGCTACTGTCACAAAACCCAGATTTATCTTGGAGTAGTTTAATTTAATTCCTTGATAGCTAAAAATTGATAATTAAGTAGGATAGTGAGAAACAAAACAATTCTCATGCTTCTTCCCAAGCTCAACTTCACTGCTTCATTTTTAATTCTTCTACATCCTTCGCTCAGAGCAGTGCAGGGGAATGGGGAGTAGGGGTTGTGATCCTCTCATAGTAATTTCTCTGTCACTCCTTTTTCATTCTGTTCTGCTGTTCTGTGTTGGGTCCCTCCAGTGAGCTACAGTCCTTCATGGACAGCCCAATGTGGGTCCTTGGCACGGGGTTTAGTTCTTCAGAAATGGACTGCTCCAGTGTGAGCTCCCACATGGGGCTCAGGTCTTGCCAGAAAACCTGCTCCAGCATGGGCTCTCCACAGGCTGAAGCCTCCTTTCAGGGCATATCCACCTGCTGGGGTGTGGGGTCCTCTGTGGGCTGCAGGTTGATGTTTGCTCCACTGTCAACTCCCTGAGCTGCAGGGTGACCCTATGGTCACCTATGTGGGTTACAGGGGACTCTGAAGCATCTACTTCCCATCCTTCTCCCCTGAACCTGGTGTCTGCAGAGCTGTTTTGTCCCCATTTTTTCTCACTTCTCATTCTCACAGCTGCTGTGCACCATTTTTTATTCTTTACTAAACATTTTATCAGAGAGGTGCCATCAGCATCTCTGTTTGGCTCAGCTGTGTCTGGGTGATCCTGGGACACATGGGCAGCTCCTCTTTTTTTCTCAGAGACCACCCCTGCACAGTCCCCTGCTGTCAACACTTTATCAATAAACCTAACACATCAAGGTAATCTGAAAATCTGTTATGATCTGGTTATTAAAATTATTAGAGAGATGCCTCTGCCCAAATTAAGGTGTAAAGGACACCATGTGCCAAAGTCAACAGTATGGATTTTATTTAGCAGTAACTGTGAGGTTGAGAGAAAGAGAGATAAAAAGAAATAACAAAAGTGAGTGGGGAGAGAAAGAGAGTGACAGAGACAGATTAAGAAGTAAATATCACCACTCCATGGATCCCAGTGGTGTTACCTTTATTTCAAGTTGCCTAAGGTGGCTTAGCTTGGAGTCCAAAGTTCCAATAAGGAGTCATGTTCAGGGAGGTATGGGGTTTGGTGGTCGCAGCTTCTTTATATGGTTTTGCCATAATGGGCAAAAAGTCCTTCATAACAATGTTGAAACCATTAACCATAACATTCCAGTCTCTCAAAGAATCTTGCTGGATACTTCAGATATGGCTTTTCATCTTTATGAAAAGTTGATCTTGTACAAATAAGCTTCTCCTGAGTGTTAGTAGAGCACATCACTAATTTTCCTTTCACTTATATCTCATTATTTATTTTATAGAATTCTGTTATTAAAAACATATTATTATCTCTGTACTCTTAGCAAGCAGTCACTTGTGGTTTGAAAGGTAATGAGCCCACACTGAATGATATTCATATAAGAAATTATGGTGGGGAGCTGGAATGATGCTGGTGATAGGTATAACAAAGTAGATAGGTGATTTGTGACCCTTATTCCCTGCAGATGCTTGCAATTAGCTGGAGTTTTCTCAATTTTACCTGTCTGTAGCTCAGAATTCTGTTTCTGATGGATATTGAGAGTGTTTAATTCTGAGGTTCATAGGCATTATGTGTCTCTTCAGGTCTGTGTTGGCTATGGTCTGCCAAAAGGAATTTATCTTGACAGCATGGCTGTCAGTGTTCCCAGACCAAAACAGGCCTTTGTAGAGAAGTGTGAAAAGTGTGCCCCAATTTTGTAGGCTTTCCTAATGCTTGCTGTATGAAAGGCCCTCTGTGAGTTTGCCTATTCATTCTGTTCAAATCACTGCTCAGAAGAATGGGAAACCTTTTTACTTGTCTCATTCAGAGTTGGCTTTTTTAATAGATGAGCTTTACAGATAAAAGAAATCAGTTTTCTTTATTCTGTCAAAGTGAAGGTTAAGACAAGGGTTCACAATTTTGAAAACAAGACACAGGGCAATGAAATGAATTATTAACAGTGCCCTTGTATTTTGACTCACAATCTTTCCACTCCTGTTACATTTCCCTTTTGAGATATCATTTATCAGCTGGACTGAGAGTAAACCTTTGCATCCTTTCCATCTGTTCAAGCTGCTGAAAACCTTTTTCTTTAGTATTTGACCTTTCTTTATGTTCCTCATTCCCTTAATCTCTCTCTCCTTACTCCCCCCTTCCCATCCCTTTTTCAATCAATTGGTATATAGATTTATTTTTTTTTTTTAATAAAAACTGGGGTCTGTGGAATACATCTCTTGCTGCCTAAACTCAACTGCCCAGCCTGGCTTATTCTGAACAAAGATGCTAAAGCAGGCTTATTTCACTGATCTAATTTCCCTGGTGTTATGCCGAGCTAATGCATGTGGGGTTTGTCCATTCCACCATAGGAGCCTCACCATAAGTTACTGCAATGGGTTTCCATTCTCCCAGTTCCTCAGACCCACTCCAGATGCAGCCCAGATAGCCTGTTAATGCATGTGCTAATGCAGCAAGGCTTTGCTTTGTCTAGCTGCACTAATCTTATGCACTACAATCCTTTGTGAATAATACAAATAAGAAAACAAATAACTATACAAAGACATCTGTGCATTGAGCCTGAGAGCTCTACCTCTTCCCATATTTTCACTGAGCATCTACAACAACACAGAATAATTTGTCACAGAGTTTGATTTCAATCCCTTCTTTTACTGTTGCAGAAGTACAAGGTGAACATTTGTTCCTCATACATTCAAAGCCTACTATTTTTCTGATCATAATTTATGCCCACTGTGCAGAATGTATCTGACTAGAGCAAACAGTTATTTATATTCCAATTACAATCAAAGAGGCACAGCACAGTCTCTTCCATCTCCTGCCTCTTAGCTGTATATGTTGTCACTAAACACAACATTTCAGCTGCTACCAGACAAGCTGCTTTGTATTCTTATGAGTTTTCTGCTACATGTAAAAATCCCATGGAAAAAAGACCATATATGTGGAGCACAGCACTGGAAGCAACAATTTTATTTTTTGTTGCTCTGCTTGGATAAAAGTTGGATTCATGTCTACTTGGGTTTTCTTCAGCAGCTTTAAAGTCACGAATGAAGGCAGAGGTCAAGATGTTGCTATTGCTCCTTTTTATGAAGCAGAGCTCAAATTCAGCCTACTCTGTCCCTGTGACTGTTGTAGCAAGCACGGTGTCCCTGGGTCTTTCTCTGCGTCAGGGGCCAGTGGGCACCCGTGGTCATGTGCCAAGCCCTCCTGCCCATGAGACACTGGCCTCACCCATGTGATTTTCTGGGTGCAATGTTGGTATGAGCCCTGCAGGGTGCTTGCCCTCCTGTGAAGCATGCTTGGGTGCTTGGTCTGGGCTGGCCAGGCACACAAGCATGCTCACAATTCAAATGGGATGGATTCTCAAGGCCATGCTATGGGCATAGCCCCTGGGGCTTGCAATGGCCCCAGGACTTTTCATGGGTGAGGAAGGTCTGGGAGCACAAACTGCCCAAAGGAATATTCTGGCTGCCACGAGGGCAATGGTCTTTGCACTGTGCCTGCTGGACAGGCAGCACTGCATGAGTTCCCTAGTCTTCCCGTGACCACGGGTTAAGGCTTATTGAAATCCTTCCTTCCCCACCCAAATTCCATTTGACTCTGACTCTCTTACTGGGGAGGACAGTAAGAGGTCCAAGGGCTGCAGGGAACCTCAGCACTGCACGAGTGTGCTGGCAGAGCCAGGCTGTGCCAGTGTGGCCTCGCCGTGGTGCTGTGAGGGGTGGCTGAGGCGCTGGCCGCCAGTAGACAAGGTCACACTTTTGTGGTCCATCCGCCTTTCTCATTCTGGCACCTCCGAGCGGCTCTGGGCTGCTGTCTGTGTTTGTCTGCCCTGGGGAGATGGCTCATTACTGCAGAGAGATCTGTGCAGCCCTGTCTCTGCTGGGTTGTATAAGCGAATGTTTCGTTTCCTTTGTTTGGAAATATGAATTTGTGTCCCCAGCTACCTCGGTGGTTAGCTTCCTCTATAATTAACAAGTGTTTATGCTTTCCCTGTGGGGTACAAGTACAAGTCAATCTTTACCTCCTTTCCACTATATGCAGTATGTTTTTGCCAAGGCTCAAATGCTTTCTAATGTGGTACACTCCATCTCTTTCCTAAAATCAATGTCTCCAAACACAATTAGCAGTGCTGTAATAGACTTCAAAATATCACAAAAGAACTGTGAGCTAGGGGGCTCCAAGTTACCACTGACAGTGTAGATAAGAATATGTTAGCTCTGTTGTTGGAGAGAGAAGTTAAATTTTCCCTCTTTCACTCTTTGGATAGCAAGTTCCAATATCGTATGTTATAGAAATAATTTACATAATTACAACTGTCATCTATCTGTGCTGCTTTTCCATACTGTTGAAAGAAAACATATTTATCATAAAGTTAGAAGACAGCTTTTTTTTCCTTTATATAAGGAATATCTTTTCTGTTCCATTTGCATGCAACTAACTGAATGCTTCAGAAATTTTACCTCTACCTTAAACTTTTATGACCTTTAGTAAGTAATAAAAAAGGTGTTACTGATTGCAAAGTGTCTGTCTAAAAGACATGTTACTACATTTAATCTGATGGCATTATTGAGTATTTGCTTCCCAATCTCTTCCATGAGCCCTAAATCACAGGTTTGGCAGTGAACCTTATAAAAAAATGCTAGTTTGATGGAGATGGAAAAGTAACTGGAAAGCTCCTTCTAGGTCATAGAGAAATCCCTGTCATCTGCTACTTGTTTCTTTTAGAAGGGGCTACCTCAGGTTTTGCATGGAGGATATTTAGCCAGACTCACTCTCTGATTGCTAAAGGTGGGACTGGAACCCTACAGTTCTGAATAGCAGAAATATGTGTACTTTGTTTTTGAAACCAGTCTCTCTTCTGATGGTGATGGTCTTTTCAAATCCTAAACCCATATTTTAGGTGTTGTTGGTATCAGGCTGTCTTGACTTTAAAGATCAAAACAACAAAGAAAAGGCTCTTCTTATCTCCCCTTTCCTTTTGCAGAAGATGCAGGATATGCAGAGCTTTCGTTTCTAAATTTAGACATCTGAATATTACTATAAGAGGACATGTCTGACATCTGTTTAAAAAAAAAATTGTGGTGAGAAAGCTTTGTGCATATTTTTGATAGATTTGCTAAGTACTCCTGCCAATGTAATAATCCTCCAAAATAATCCTAACAATTCACTGAAGAGGCCAAGAGTCTGAATCATTATTGATTTTATCCTTTAAATAAAATTCATAAATACATTTTTAATTTGCTGTGACCAGTGAAATGGAATCAACACATTGCAAAGGCAGAAATCTCTCACTTAGCTGGGGTTTTGCTAAAGGCAAAAAAAGAACTGCAACAATCCATTGATTTCAGTAAGCTGTTAAAAAAACTTGTGATCATTGTATTCAGGTACATTATTTCCAGTCAGTTCATGGATTTTCACACCTTCACTGCATCAACATTTCAAACAAAAGCTTCTAGCCTAGCTCTGAGGAAATGTGATCTTGACTAATGCAGGAAGCTGTGCGTGTACATGCAAATATTTGCAAATGCAACTTAGGAATGCTGTATTTAATTTGTACATGTGGGAAGGGAAGAGTACATATAGTAATACTTATAGTGCTACACCTGATCTTTAATAACTTAGCTATGGAACTAAATAAATTTCTTCTTCTTCTTCTTGTCTGTGTTGGACAAGTTGCTGTTTTCTCACAAAATCACAGAACAGCTTGAGCTGAAAGGGACCCTTAAAGTCCCCTGCCATGAGAATCTTCACTTATATCTCATTCAGCACATACTGATATGGGGCTCTGATCCTGCCAACCTTCTGTGTGCCAATGAAAGCCAAATAATCACTGGAACTTGGTATGGATCTTGCTTGCTTCAGTGCTACCTGTAAACTCTTGCTAGGGAATTTCTGTCAGCCATAGGAAAAGCCAGTAAGGCATTCTCAGGTCTGGTACCAGTCACATCAAGCAGTGATGCAACAAAGAGTACTCACTGCCAACAGAAATGCCACTGTCAGGGCCCCTTCAGAGCTCCTCAGGTGCCTGGACCTTTGAGGTGCCCAGGGGCTTGCCCTTGCCCTGTGCCTCCCTCGCCCTGTGGTGCTGCTGCCTTTCACTGGCAGTGGGGAGCTGACACCTGGGCACGCTGAAACTGCCACGGCAGCTTGCTGCTTTTGTGCTGCTGTTCTTGTACTCTTGTGCTTGCACATCCTGAAGGGCTATGTCTCTTTTGCATCTTT
Organism: Cyanistes caeruleus; assembly: GCF_971803275.1. NCBI lineage: Eukaryota > Metazoa > Chordata > Aves > Passeriformes > Paridae > Cyanistes > Cyanistes caeruleus. Next base: position 17,965,403 of record NC_141703.1, on the reverse strand, counting down.
CTCATTGAAAGTGATTGCCACCAGCATGAGTGAGAGTTTCCTTCTCCTTTTGTTTCTTTTTTGTGTTTCCCTGAAAGTCACTTAAATCACTGGAGTCTATTGCACACCATCAACTACAGATAATTCAAAGACATTTTTTATGTACTTAAGCTTGTCTCAAGATTTCTCTATATTTTTTAAGATGTACAGAATACCCATTTTCTTTCACCTTCTGTAATTTACTGGTGAAGTCCTTAGACAAAATATTGTTTAGATCCACACACTGAAAGTAAATATAGAAGACAAAATGTAATACTCTCCGTGAGGCACTAGTTTTAAAATGACATTTTTTGAAAAAAGAAGCTCATGAACATGAATCAGTGTTTGTCAATGTAGGCTTAGGCAGGGGTTTCCTTTGTGAACTATTCATTATGGAATTTCTCCGAAGACTTTGCACCTAAGCAAAAATTAAGTGATCTGAACTGGAAAGGCCATCCACGGGTTGCTTAAGACACATGACACCAAAACAGGAGTGTTGCTAGGGAGTGTTAGCATAGAATTTCATAGGAAGTGTTGCTGTAGAAAAAAATTAGTGATGAAACTGAATTGCAAATTTCGAAATGGGATCCAAATTTAGAGGACATGGCTGTTTATGTGGTAATCACATTACAATCAATCACTTCAAAGGTGTAATTGCAAGGCTGAATGTTCTAATAAGGAGATGAGGTTGCTCTTGAGTCCGAAGAATATTGAAGCATTTTTACCCAAAGGGCTAACTTCACCAAATTTGAGGACAGACCTTGTTCATACAAGCAATTAAGAGAAGACATTAGGAACGTCTTGTAAAATGTGAAACCAGTTTTAAAATCCCTTTTGTAAAGTACAGGAGTTTTATCCTGGGATTCACAATGCAAGTAGAAGTATTAACAACATGATAAGAATTACAAATATAGAAATGTTAAAGCAGGAAGAAAGGAGTACAATCCTTTCTTCTCACCTGTTTTATCTGGATTAGGTCCTACAGTGCTGAAAATTCTCTTTATAGATTTCCTCTGCATTAAATAAAATCTAGGTGGCAAATACCTCAACTTATTTATGACATGGGTGCCTACATTCTCTTTGAAGTGATGTGAACGAACATCTGAAGACCTTCTGTGAATTGTGGAGCACTTTCAATTGCCCATGACTTCAGCAGGTTTGATGAAACTGAACATTTCACAGGAGCAATTTCTATAGCACCAGTCCTCAAAATTACAGAGCGCAGAAAGCGGTGACAGGGTGTCTTGGGGTTTTGACAGCTGGGTCAGTTCCAGACCAACATTTGAGTGGGCAATAGCTTAGTTAATAGTTTAATATTAACTATTAAATAGCATAATATCCAGAAATTGATAAAAAACATCCTCTATAAGAGTGACCCATTTCAGTTACAAGGGAGGGTGGCCCAGCTTTGGGATAATATATATTTATGAGGAGTTTAGAAAATCAAAACAAAGCAAATCAAAAAGCAATTGTGAGAGTGATATTCTAAAATGCTGAAATCCATAGTAGAGGTACAAACAAACAAAAACCTGTTTCTCATTGAAATATATAGATTAGATGAGAAAAATGCAGACTAAGGTTGAATCTTCTTGGAAAAACAAGTTACAATCCTGCAAATTACCAGAATGAGAATAACATAGCCAATTTTTTTGCTAGGAAAGATGGATCATTAGTGGTTATAATTAATGAAAGGTAATTTGGAACCATCATATTATGAGACTCTGTCACTGTGTGTTTTGGCTGGGATAGAGTTAATTTCTTCACTGAAAGTGTGGTTAAGCAATGGGAGAGGCTGCCCAGGGAAGTGCTGAACTCACCATCCCTGCAAGTGTTTAAGAAATGACTGGACTGACAATTAGTATGGGGATTTGTGCTGGAAACAGCGTTGATAACATTGGGAAGTTTCTCTCATTGTGGAGCAGTGCTTACACAGAGTCGAGGCCTTTTTTGCTCCCCACTCCATGACAGAGTGGGCTTGGGGAGTGCATGATTTTGGAAAAGAACACAGCTGGGACAGCTGACCCCAACTGACCCAAGGGATACCCCACCCCATATGGTGTCATGCTCAGCAACAAAACTAGCGGGAAGCCTGGCTGGGAAGGTTCTGCTTGGGAACTGGCTGGGTATCAGTCAGTTGGTAGGGAGAAATTGCATCACTTTTCTCTCTTTGCAATTTAAATGTCATTAAAATTGTCACTATTCACATTATTATTATTATTATTATTATTATTATTATTATTATTATTATTATTATTATTATTATTACTACTACTATATTTCAGTTATTAAAATGTTCTTATTGGAATCCATGAGTTTTCTCACTTTCTAATTCTCTCCCCTGCAGTGCCACTGAGGGTGGGTGGGCAAGTGGCTGTGTGGTTGTTAGTTGTCAGCTGGGGTTAAACCATGAGGAGCTATATGGGTTTTCCAGTAATAAAGCACAGTCGATAACAAGCGTTGCTGTTACAGCTGCTGTCTTCCATTTCTGTCCAATTCGTCTGTCTCTGTGCCTGAAGCTGTTCAGCAAAACCAAGGGAAACAACATTAGCCTCTTTATTATTTATAACTCATTTTTTTCCTGATAACACTGCAATACCATAAACACCATTTCCATGGAAACTCAAATAAGACAAAATTACCATGGATATTGTTGTTTATACCTCTAGGAATATAGGTACCTAAAGTTTCAACCTGTTCCAGCTTGACAAAGGAATGCAGAAGTGAGTGGCAAGTAATTTTTAATTACTGGGTAATATTGGCTGAATTGGGGAATTTCTTGAATTGCAGTGCTGTGTGTTACAATCTTGTTATCCAATTACATCTCATGCTTCTCACTGAGTTTATTTCCTTTGAAAGTTGTTCTTTTAAAAATGCAATTAGGAGTTCCTTGTGTCTGTAGACTTTGGTGATGCTGAGTGGTGCATGTGAAATGGAGTGACAGCATTTAAGGATTTAGGAAACAAAAATGTCTTTGTGGGTTTTGTAATGGAGATGGATAAACCTCAGGCTGTATCTGAAATTAAAAGCAAAGTTAAGTGATCTGGACTGTAAAGCCCATCAATAGGTTACTTCAGGCATAGCTTAAAAGGGAAATATTTCCTTTAACAGCTGGCTGGAAAAGTGAAGACCCTCATTTAAATTTCAAAGGCCAATTACCCTTGGCTGAATGACCTAACCAAAACATGGAATTACAATTCTATAGCAGAATCTGAAAAACCTATAAATGGGCCAAAGGAACAGCTTTTGCAATACCACAGTGGTAGCTATTACTATCCTAGTAGTAGATAAGGAGATCTTCTCTTTTTTTTTTTTTCATGCAGAATATTACACAACTTCAAAAAATGTTTTTTTTTTCCAGTTATGTGAGAACAAAATTTCTGCTGAACGGGGTGATCCACTCAATCCCATTATGTGAAAGAAAAGGGTGCCTATCTCTTACTTCTCCTAGTAAGAGACTTAGTGCCCTTTAGGAAGCAAACCAAACAAGCTTTGGTTCAAAAAAGCAGAGCTTGAAGAAGGATGTCTGTCTCATTTAGTGGATTAGAGACCTAAAAGGTGTTAACTGCTGCTGCACTGGACCATTCTTTATTTATGCAAGGTGGAATTTTATTAAAAAGGGAGGCTCAGAGCAAGTCATCTCAGCTGTCAATAACAAGCATGGTGTTCTGAGCACTCCTCTGTGAAACAAAGCCAATACCATTCCTGCAGAGATGAATTAAAGGAAAGTTCCTTGGTGAAACAGCAAATCAGAGCTGAGGCATTTTGGAGAAAGTCTGGGACAGAGTTAGGGAATAAAAGTAGGAGCTTTTTAAATTTACTCAATTCTTTCCTTAATTTTCTTACCAAGTGCTTAGAACTGAAATGTTTGCTCTTTCAGTTTAATGGAACATGTTGTCAGACTTGAACAGAATTTTTAACTCCAACTGTTTTTTTGAGAATTTGGATTTTTTTGTTTGTTTTCATCAGAGCCAAATCTATTTTGCAATCAGTTGCTTTGCAAACATATAAGTTATCGACAGTGCCAATCTGCAGAATAATGCCATGAATATTTCTGCTTCTCAGCCAGAATGGCTTCTGTTTCCTGCTCAAGGAAACTGGAAACTCTTCTCTCCTTGGAACAGAAAGCAATCTTTTTTTTTTTTTTTACCTCAGTAAATGCATCTTGAGTTAAGAAGTCTTTTTTTTTTTTTTTTTGCAAGACAGCACAGGAGAACTTCATTAGGTTTGTGGATGGGCTAGTAAAACTTTTTTTTTTTTTTGTCTACAAAAACAAGTAAAACTCTTGCTCTATTCTAATGACACATTACAGCTTTATGTTGGCAAAGATGTATTTTTCGCTCTTCAGAACCAAATAGCCAAAGAGGGATCTACCTGTCTAAACAATTTTTGCTTCATAGTCTACTCTTGCATGTTGCTGCATTTCACTTTAGATATTTTTGTTTCCTTCTGTTTTATGCCATATGCTTCTCATTCATTTGTGTCTTTTGAACCAATTCTCCATAGAACCAAGGATGAGATCCTGCTGGATTCTCACTGGATTGGCAGATACACTACAGGACTTAGGGGGAAACTTGTGCCTTTCTAGAATAGCAATTGAGTTTGTGCTGTTTGCTCAAAGAAGAAATGAAGTACTGAATCTGTGGATTGTAATGTCTTGTGATAAACTCAAAAAATATCTATTTATTGTAGATAAAGCCTGCAGCACTTTATTGGGAAGTACTCATTGAAATACATGTGTAATTCCTGCACTGGATGTGCTCTAAACTGCTGAATAAATGTGCCTGGGACCTCTCTCTGACACCAATGCCCATGGCATGCAAACATTTCTGACCACACTTCCAGCTGCCTCGAAAATGTAGTCACACACAAGCTGTTCACTGGCAGTGTGTGAAGGTGTGTGCTGTCTCCCCAGCTGTGCCCATGAGCAGGTTGGCAGACTGCTAAGTGAGGCAGCCCAAAGTGATGCCATATTATGACTGAGATGGTTTCATTCATCTTCCTAGAAGTATTCCTAACAACTGTGGCTTCACCAGTCCATTTCTGTATTCAATCAGAAAATAATTCAGGAGGAAAGGAAGCTCTGGAGCCCATGTGGTCCAATCCCCTTCTCAAAGCAGAGCCATTTTCTTGATTTAGAGCAGTGAGCTTCAAGCCTTCTCCATCCAACTACTGAAGCTCTCTGAGGATGGAGAAATCTGCTTGGAAACTCTGTTCCCATGCTTGGCCACTCAATTTGAATATCTTTGTCCAAGTAGCTATGGATCACATCTCACTTGATAAGCATCCTACTGATTCTTCAGGATGCCCCTTTTCAGGCAACATATTCTCACAAGTAATGGCCTGGATTTTGTAATGTGCAGGTACAGGTGTGAATTGCTGCATGTTCTCATCTTCCATTATGTGACACAATGGAATGGGCTCTGTGTGTGCTCTCAGCCCAGCCCAGCACATAGGTGGAAACCAAGAAGATTAAACACCCCTGCACGTATATCATGCAATGGTAAAGAAAGCCTCTTCACTGCATGATACACCTTCAGGGGTGTTTAATCCTCCTAAGGATTAAGAAAGGGCTCAAGACTCCACAGCCCCTTTTGCTTCCTTCTAGTGCCCCATTTTTGTCTTTATTTTTCCTTTGCAGTCCTTTGTGTTGCACATTTTTGTAGTTTTTTAGCTTCTCACACATGGGCAAAGACATTGTTTAGAGGAAGGTCAGTCTGAAACAACCAACCTAAGAAATGAATCAGGGGGAACATGGGTCTGTGCATTGTGGTTGTTTGGCCAGGTTTTGGTAGTGGGAGTGCCACAGGTGTAGCTTCTGTGAGAAGCTGCCAGAAGCTTCCCCATAAGTGGCAGAGCCAATGCATTGCTGCTCCAAGACCGATGTGCTGCTGCTAAAGACTGGGCCAATTAGAAATGGTGGTAACACTTCTGACAACAGATTTAAGGAGAGGAAAAAAGAGTTATTGTGTAGATGAAATTGCAGCCAGAGAAGAGCAGATTGAGAAATATGAGATGAGCAACTCTGCAGACACCAAGGTCAGTGTAGAAGGAAGGGCAGGAGATGCTCCAGATGCTGGAGCTGAGATTCCCCTGCAGCCCATGGTAAAGACCATGGTGAGGCAGCTGCAGCCTGTGGAGGACAACAGGGACTCAGAAATCCACCTGCAGCCCGTGGAGGAGCCCCACACCAGAGCAGGTGGATGTCTGAGAGGAGGCTGTGAAACCACAGGAAGCCCATGCTGGAACAGGTTTTCTAGTAGGATTTGTGACCCTGTAGGAGCCCCACACTGTAGCACTGAAGTCCTGCTCCCTGTGAAAGAGTGACCTATGCCAGAGCTGTTTATGCAGAATTGTCTCCCATGGGGGGGATCCCACAGTGCAGCAGGAGAAGGACTCTTCTCCCTGAGCAGTGACAGAAGAAAGATGTGATGAACTGACCATGACCTCCATTCCCTGTCTTCTGTGCCACTTGTGGGGAGGAGGTAAAGCTTTGGAAGGATGTAGGGGTGGGTGAAAGGTGTTTTTAGGATTTTTTTAACTTCTCATTATCCTGTTCTGATTTTATAACATCTCTAAGCTTAGTCTTTTTTGACCATGATCATATTTGGTGAGTGATCTCTCCCAGGCCTTATCTCAACCCATGAACCCTGGATTTTATTTTCTCCCTCCTGTCCACTTGTGGAGGGGAGTCACAGATTGGCTCTGGTGAGTGCCTGACACCCAGCCAGGGTCAGCCTGGTACAGTCTGCAGAGCATCAGGGAGAGAGGTCTCTGCAGTGAGTGCCTCCTGTTCAGCTGATCACCTGCAGCAGATCATTTCAGCAAGACTCAAATTCTGTGTGCTTTGATGTCATCTCACTACCACATCGTGAGCTGGCTAGCTCATTCAAGGTGTCTTCCATTGCATTCTCTGAAAACATACCATTCCTAGCTATTCTTTCCTTACCATTGTTAGCATGGCTTTGGCTATTATTTCCTCTAGAGAAAAGAATTTTATAAACATCAGGAAGAGATTACATTGTTTTCAGCAAGCCAAGGCAGAGGATTTTAATCATTAGTTAAATTAATTACACTGGAAAACAGCCTAGCAATGGAGATGTTAGCCCAGCCTCTTGATTTCAGCTGTAACAAATTCATCTAATTCCCCTCTCCACAGGTGATATTTATCCCCATGTCAGCAGCTCTGCCAGGGCTCTGAATGTGGCAGGGAAGGTGGGGAATTGGGACTGGAGCATGAGGCCAGGGACACTGGGATTGGGTGTGGGCTCTGTGTGGCAGTCACTGAAATGTGTCACTCACTGCTAGTCCCCTGTGCCCACGGCGCAGCTGGGGTCTGGCATGGCCTTGAAGGGCTGCTCTCAGTTCACCACCTTCCTCAGTGATCTCCTTCTCTGCCTTAGGGTTCCTCACAAGAACATGGAGCTGAGTCACCCCTGAACTGTGTCATGTCCATAGAAACTAAAAGGAAACAAAAGCAGAACTCTGACATCAACCACTGTGTTTATGAAACACCAGCTTGTCTTCACTTTGTCATGCACTGCACTCCTGCCCCCTCAGTTTTGTTGTCTTTAAATATAAGTAGTAGTTTCTCTGAGTTCATGCTAATGTAGCTTAAAATATCTCTGTGGAAAGAATTTGGATGATTTTTCCATGTACAGACAAGGTCTAAGGATGGCACTGCTTTTTGTTTCTAGGATTTATCTTTGACTGCATAACAAAGCTTTATGTTACAAGATTAATCATAGTGGACATCACGCTATCTCCTTGTGTTAGCCTTTCTTATCCAGATTAAATAAAATACTATGTGATTAGGGATTGCTTTATGTTATAGAAATTATTTTTCAGTTATACTGTGTACCCTCTAAGTTGGGATATTTCAGTACTTTGGTATTTAGACATGCTGAATGGTGTGATGACAGAATGAGAGGAAATGGCCCCAAACTGCACCAGGCAAGGTTTAGATTGGATATGGGGAATAATTTCTACACTGAAAGGGTGGTCAGGTATTGAAACATGTTGCCTAGGGAAGTGTTTGAATCACCATGCCTGGGAGTGATCAAAAGGCACTTGGATGTGGTGCTTAAGAACATAGTTTAGTGGTGAGCAAGGTTGTGCTGGGTTATCAGTTGGACTCAATGGTCTCAAAGATCTTTTCTAGCCTTAATTCTCCTATGATTCTATGATGTTTCCTACGAAGATGAGGGTAAGAAAGTAAAAATCTTTAAAGGAGTATTGTGAGATATTTAAAGTATAATCACAGAAGAAACAAAAGAGAAATTACTTCTTGTAGCATTGCTTAATCCTGGAAATTTTATAGACTTCTGTCACAAATGTGACTAATCATTTGGTTTATTATGATTTTTTTAGTGACATCATAGTAGCATAACACAAGAAAAACAGTATACAATTTTCAATTATGATGCATATGATTAATTTAGTGCAGGCTTTTTAAACACTCTCAGTAGATAATGATTTCTTTCAAGACATTAAATTTTTTCATAACTTTCTAAATCATAGTGGATTTTCTCAGATACAGTTCTATGGCAGTGTGAATGAATGTGAGAACAAGTTTGGTATAGTACCTTAAGATTATTAAAAACAGTTCCATTGTTTTCTAAATGTGATTGAAAATAATATTTCTTTACTTCTGAATAAATTTTGTCTCACCTGCCTTTTGCCTTTGCCTACTACTACTTTTCTCAGACATTAAATGGGTTTTTGAGATGTTTTGTCTATGAAAAAGAAATGAGATTTATATTCAGGTCAGCATTGCAGTCGGGGAAAAACTGTCCTGAGATTATTATTTTTCCATAATTGCCTTTTGCTTTGCTGTTTTTGAACAGCTTTCCTCTCAACTCCCTCTTATTCAGGATGCTTGAGGTGAAAAAAGGTCCCTTAAATTCTATGTATGGTGTACACCCTGTGTCATCTCATTCTCCTCAGTGTGTAGAGCTTGATTCTCAGGAGGGGTTCATTGCAGCTGCCTTGCATTGCCTTGCATACATTATCACTGCTGGCCGGGGTGTTTAGTGCCAGGTGAGCTGCAGGAGTGCTGCTGGTACCTGCTGAGAAGCTCCAGGCAGTCGGTGTGCACAGTGAATGGGATGCCTTCCTGGGTCACCCACCCCTAATACACCCAGGGCAGAAGCACATCTCCTGTGAGGCTGTGTACAAGGCAGTGATTTTTTTTTACCTGGGGTCTGTGGATCCCTGGAGGTGTGTGAAAAATCGTGGAGGGATGTGTAAATTCAGAGCACACAGTAATGCCAGTTCCAGGGAATGTGCAGGGCTGCGGTCTCTGGGCGGGTTGAAAATCACTGAAATAGTCTGTGTTTGGAAAAGACTTTCCCTCATCACAGACAGGCAGGTGCACTTGTAGGATTCTTTTGTAGGATATTCTCCAGCAGTCCTTCAGCCTGTCTTACCCTCTGAGTATTCCTTGGCAGGCAAATGTGAAAAGGACCAGAAAAAGAGTGTGTGGTAAAGTACAAGTGGAAATGTTTGATAAAAATGGAAATGTACATCTTGTTGATCTGTGCTCTTTCAGGGTATGCTTAATGATGTCTGATCATTTGAACTTCAAGAGAGCAGCATTTAGAATAAAATATGTTTTATATTCATTATCATGACAACTCTCCTCCCTCTCCACTTCCCCTGTTGAGGCTGCATGTACTTTGTTTAATAGAAATTCTGATAGGTTTTCTAAGAGAACAAAACCTCTGAGAGCACAGTTCAATTCATAGTTACAACTGCTGCCTAAGTGTAGTGCTTTTTATTAATATTTGAGGCAGCAGTCAATTATTGAGTCCTCAGACTTTTTCCTTCTTGTTGAAGGGCCACTGGAAGACAGTACATTAAGCACCCCCTCTAACAATAAAGATATCTGAACCTCTCCATCAGAAGGGTTCCGTATCCAATTATTTGCAAGCTCCTTGCAGATATGATTCTATGGACTAATGGAAAGCATATTTCAGTCATTCTTTGCACTGATAGTAATTTAATAAAAATAAAAAGCTATTGATTTTTTTGTTAGCTGTGTTAAAAGACCACTGCAATCTTGGCTTCACTCTGCTGTTGGCAGAGCATTCGCCAGCAAGTAGATTTTTTACTTTTCCTGGGGACCCATTTATTAACTGCTATCTTAATGTGTACAGATGATTAGATTTGTTCAAGTGGGGGAAGATTTATAATACCTTCCTGTTATTTAACTTTTCTTAGTCAATTCAGATGTTAGAAGCATTTGCAGAGATTTATCTCCTGTACTTTGTGATTTTGTTCCATTCCTTAAGCCAAATGTGCTTCTGAGGTTACTGTGCCAGCACTTACTGGGCAGGAGCTACTTTTGATGGAGATAGAAAATAACATTTTATTTGCTGCCTTTTATTGAAGTAACCACTTTGGGATGACAGAGGAATATCACTTAAGCAGTTCAGTAAACCTCAGCTTGAATAAGGAGTTAAATCAGTAAAGCTGGAATCATGTCAAATAATTTATTTGTTTAAAAGAGTTGATCTACTCTAAATTAAACTGCTCAGGGATATGCCTTCTCAAAAACTTTTCATATAATCTACTGCCTTCAGAAGTTTATATTCATCTACATTGACCATAGCTAGAGTCTACACAATTCTTTGAGTGACGGTTTCAGATGTTGAAAAATTAGTTACACATTTTCATTCCTTTTTAGATGTACTTTTATCTCTTTAAAACTGTTTTCTGTGATGTTGAAACATAAGAATTTGAAATCCATTTGTCAAATATGATTAATACTAATGCAGTCCTAGAACATTTATGCAGGGGCACATCTTTGTTCAGGGAAGGGCAATGAAGCTGGTGAAAGGGTCTAGAGGGTAAATTCTATGTGCAGTAGGCTACTAATCTGTGGTTGCCAGTGTCCTTCCTGACCATATGTTAGGAAGTGGCATAGGCTCTTTAGGAACAGGACACTTATTTCAATTGCCTCATTGTGGTCAGGAAGCATCTGGTCATCTCTAGATGGAAGCTGGCACTGCTATCTTGCTCTTCAGCTGTGGCACAGCAGTGCAGTGCTAGAAAGCCTGCTGTGACAATTGCTGTGATGAGTCATGCAAAACCCTATTGTATCTCCTTTGTCCTGAATTGACACCACCAGTAGGGATCCTAATTCTAGAAGTTTGGCATGCCCAGCATTATAAAGTCATCAAAATCACATCCAGTGTTCAGTGTTCTCTGAGAGAAGCTATAACTAACATAATCATGAGGAGTACTTTCTATCTTCCATTTGGAAAATCATTGATCACACTGTAATTTAAGCATGCTGATACTGGACACACGTTTCGTGCATGTCATGTCTGTGTGCTTCAGAAGTTGGGTATTTTCCTTCAGGAACTTGTGAATGCCCTTTCCAAACCATGTCATATGTAACAGTGAACCAAAGGAATGTATACACTGATCACGGTGCATGTCCTATGCTGACTTCTGCATCCCCCATGAATAGCTCAGGTACAGCCAGTTCCATTCAGTTTTCCCTCTTCTAGCAGTGAGGCAGCTGTTAGGACACACTGGAGGGAGTCCAAGACCTGACTGCTATGGGTGTTGCTAGAGATAGCCCACTAAGCTCAGACACACATCAAAAGGTCCAAAGAGATCAATGTCTGATCTGATAGTAAAATGATATATATGAATGCTTCTCATCAGATAAGGTAGATCTAGGCCTAGAATTTCTGGGGAAGAAAAAAAAAACACGGGATAAATTTTGTGCTTGATGTTAAAATAGTGTAATATCTAGCAGATACAGACATTCAATAATAGGTTGTAATCTGGTCCTGCTACTATTGAACACATACATCATAATATGTATCTTTTTGTTGCATTGCAAATTTTCAGGGAGAAAAACAGAGAAGGTTTTCACAGCCTTGTACAGAAATGGTCAAATGATGGATTTCCTACAAAGTTCAGTCAAAAGCCCATTTCATTTGTAAAGATATTTCCTGTTATTTTCTCTAAAAGTACATTAGAAAATAGTAAGAGTTGGTTAGAACATTTCCTACAGCCTTTTAAATAAGAAGTGAAGTGTTCTTTTAATTCTTTTATATTTCCTGGCTGTTTACTTCACTGAAGCAGAGTGTAGTTTGTATGAATGATGACACATAACCCATTTTCTAAAAATAGTTTGGATTTTCCATGTAATTTCAGTGTCCCTGGGTAACTGATAGGAAGAAATGGTATAACAGCCTTTTATGTTTTTTCCCTTGCTACTGTGGTAGAAGCTGTTAGACCCATCAAACTGATAATGAGGAATATACCTTCCATCAGCCTATGACTGTGAGAAGAAAACCTTCCCAATTACTGTTCAAATTCACTGCCTTCCTTTGCCTTAACCTAATTTCCTTAGTACTCAGGTCTTTTTCTGGTGCACAGTGTATTTTTCTAGCACATTCCCAGCTAGGAGGGAGTGCTTGTGCCCCACCTTGTTTTCCTTTCTTCTTCAGTGTTTTCTGCACAATTTTCCTCTGATTGCAGCCAGTAATCAGCCAGCAGCATCCTGCTTTGGTCCATTCCTGTACTGCTTTCCTTGCTTACACCTGTTATGTTGCAAAAGGACTTCTAGAATAAAAAAGTGACATTATTCAGGCTTTTTTCAAGTTTTATTCAATAGCTGTTAGCAGTCACTAGGATAGTTTGGTATTTGAGCACTTATGACCCAAAAGTAAATGCTGTAGTTTGATAACCAATCACCAAAAACATAATGAAAATATTTAATTAAAATGCTTAGTTTCTCTAGAAAACCTACTTATTTTTAGTTAAAAATTATTATTTTCTGGTGAACATAATTTTTTCAGTGTTAACGAAACTGCTTGTATGCATTTCATCCTTTCTCTTCAGAGTGAGTAGACAGCAGCACAGACAGATCTGGATGAGATTCTTTAGATCTACCTTACTTTATGCAGTTTACTAGATCTAAGGTAGCCCTCCACAGCTCCCATCACTGTCTTTGGTGAAATAAGCATTTCTGGGACATGACTCATCTGGCTTATTTTAGAATGCACCTTTGGGATGACGTGAATCACACCTAAGTGGCTCTTTCTCTGAGATGATTATAAAAGACACTGATGGTGACCGGGTCAGTCAAATCCCATCTCTCCTGTCCACATTGTGCATCATGGGTGATTGATGTGATTGCAATTCATACTAACTCAGCATCTGAACTTGACATTTGATTGCTGGTGTCTGAAATCATAAAATCATAACACCATAGCGTCATCGGGGTTGGAAAAGGCCTCCAAGATCATCAAGTCCAACCTTTGACTGAACACCACTGCATCAACAAAACCACAGCACTAAATGCTATGTCCAGTTGTTTCTTGAACACCTCTAGGGGTGGTGAATCCAGCATGTCCCTGAACAGGCCATTCCAATGCTTGTCAACTCTTTCAGTACAGAAGTCCTTCCTGATGTCCAACCTGAACATTCCATGGTACATCTTGAGGCAATTTGCTCTCATCCTGTCACTGGTTGTCTGGGAGAAGAGGCCAATCCCCACCTGACTACAACCTCCTTTTGGGAAGTTGTAGAGAGGGATAAGGTCTCCTCTGAAACTCTTTCTCCAGGTTGAACAACCTCAGCTCCCTCAGCTGCTCCTCATATGCTTTAGACTCCAGACCTTCCACCAGCCCTGTTGCCCTTCTCTGGACACATTCCAGCACCTCAGTGTCTTTCTTGAAAGGAGGGACCCAGAACTGAACACAGGATTCGGGGTGCAGCCTCACCAGTGCCGAGAATAGCAGGACAATCATTGCCCTAATCCTGCTGCTCACACCATTTCTGGTAGAGCCCAGCATGCCCTTTGCCTTCCTGGCCACCTGGGCACATCTGACTCATTGTCTGTCAACCAGCACTGCCAGGTCCTTTTCCACTGGGCTGCTCCCCAGCCACTCTTCCCCCAGCCTGTAGCACTGCATGGGGCTGTTGTGACCCAGGTGTAAGACCTGGCACTGAACCTTATTAAATCTTGCATAATTGGCCTCAGTCCATTGATCCAGCCTGCCCAGGTCCTCCTGCACATCCAGCAGATCAACACTACCACCCAACTTGTTGTAGTCTGGGAACTTGCTGAGGATGCACAATCCTTCTCCAGATCATTGATAAAAATATTAAACCAGACTGAAATGAAAGAGCAGAAAATTTTTTGTCTACATAGATGAGACTATTATCTCTCTAATATGGGAAATTATATTTTTAAACATAATGGAATAAATTATATTGAACTAAAATATAAGTGAAAAAATTGGGTAGTTGTATATTTAAACGAAAATTATGAGCTCTTTTTGGTATCTTAGGTAGCTATACATTCTTCAGGAATCATAGAGAACTGCAAATAATGATTAGTTTGATGATGGAGTCACATTTTTATAGAATTTGTTAGAATTGTAAATGCAATGAATGCTTTCCCTTAAAAAGCATCAGAGAATCTCTGACATATACAGTGAAAAGAAAGGATATTTTTGAGGGTGCTTGATGGGGATGATAAGAAAAAGGACACTTCTTTCTTGCCCAAAGGTGAGGTTTGAACTCAGGAAAATATTCCTGGTAAAGTCTGATAGATAAAATTCTGAAATTATCTCGCATGGCTTTATTTTTCCTTTTCAGTGATATCTAATGGCTGTTTGAGCTTCAAGAAACCAAGCAGATGGAAAATGCCTATAGTTCACCTGCTGCCTTTAAGCACCTATAGATGTAAATTGTATTTTCTATAATACAGATATCCAGAAAGTTTTATCTGCCTCTGTTGAAAGAAAACATGCAATTGCCACTTCCGTGAAGGAAAATATATGTGTGCAATCATCCAGTCTTTTTTTGCTTTTTGAGGGAAACCATAAGTGGAGGGAGTCTTCCAAGTCTTGTTTGAATACCACTAGCTTGGAGACTGTTGTGACAGTCTTCTGCAAACACAAGGACCATATCACAGAGACCATTCACATTACAGAGAACATAAACTATTCCTCAAAATATTTGAAGAATCTTCTGGGACCAGAGCAGTATCAACTATAGAGGGTTTACTACAAAATCTCCTTTCCCTAGGCACTAAATTACTACTCAGTTTTCTCAAATAAATTCACCTCTTCACGTAGCGAGGTTATAGTGTCAAATTCATTTAGAAAGGGGTCTGTTCCAGTGAAAGTGCCTGTGGTTGTCCCACGTGGATAGAAGTTCCTGCTCTGGTGTTGCTGTCTTCAGTAATGAGAGTACAAAACACAAACACTTAATGGGATCCTAAACTCTCCCCCTCCAGACAAAATATGTGTCTACTGAAAGTAGCCCTGGTTGGAAGATTAAAAAAACCTAAACCTTATTCCCCCTGGACTATTAATACTGTCTTGTCTCCATTTAAGTTCTATTGCCTTCACTTCCTTCTCCATAATTAAATTTTCATTAATTTCTTCAAAGAGAAGACTACACTACAAACTAGAAGACTACTACTACTCCCTGGACTTTGATTTCTTTATCTTTCCACTACTCCCTTCTGTTCATAAATACAAACCTCTCATTTGTTTTTCTCCATTTTGCTTCTGTTATCTCCCAGTGTCATCAGAAGCCTTTCTTGTGCTCTGTTAGCTGAGAGAATTTCTCCATATTCCACACTTAATGGAATATGTGTACAGAAATATATAGAAATTCCATACAAGAATTTCTCCTTATTCCACACTTATTCCACCCACAACCCTCACCTACTATTCTTAACATCTTTCCAGGCCTTCCTTTTTTCCATCCTTAAGCTTGTTATTACTCTAAAATCCTTTCTTTATCCCATCTCCAGTCTCTCTATCCCTGACATATCTCTAAACTTCTCTCACCAGGGCCTTTGATAACGGCAGCAGCATCTCAGTTCCACAGTCATCTTATCTTTCCCAGGCTGTCAGGCCCATGCAGCATGTTTAGCCAGGCTTTTCTACCTTAATTCTTGCCCTTCCCCAGGGACTCTGTCCTCACTGGATCCTTTTCTACTCTCTAATCATGTTTTTTGGAGACAAGTCCTTTAACACTCTCTGGGTTTTCGGTAGCTCTTTATGACCCTATCAGAGTGCATTGTCCTTGAATAATTTCATCAGAAAACAAACTCAGCTTGGTCCCTAAGAAAACAGACAAACAGATTTTCTCTTGTACCAAATCCTGGTTTCTCTGGTACTCCCTTCTGAGTGTTCAGTGATACCAGGGATACACTTTACTTACCTGTGACTAAAGGCAAACTCATTCTCTCAGGGCCACTTGGCAGAGATGTGACCTGTTTGTTCAGTCTTTAGTTGGTGGGGAATGCTGCAGCAGTATGACAGTTCAAATAACAAATAACTGTAGAGTTGAACTGGATGGAAATAAATCAGTATTGAAATGAATGGTGCATTTCCTGTGAGAATACTTACATAAAGAATATTTATTTGCATTAAAAAAATCTGCATCTGAGTCTATTAACTAGTCCATCTAGTTAAGCCAATGTCTTTGATACTTCCAAAACCAATATGTTTTGATGATGTTGAATGAAAACATTTTATGTAAATATTGATCAACAGTATCAAACAACATGCATGCTAGGTTTTGAATACAATTTGGAAACAAAACCTTTGAAATTAATTTGCTTTCTTTTGGTTTTGCCAATCTGAAGAATTAGAAGGTCTCTAGATGTAAAATGGAGATACATCGTAGGGATATGGAGTCAAGGAGGTGCAACAAGGATCTGACTGTTCCTTTAGAATTACAGTGTTAATAAAGTGATAAATACTCTATTCCCATCTTAATTTTGACACTAAATTTGAAAGCAGTGTACCAATAAATAGTAATGGCTTGTAAAAGAAGTGTTTAGGTCCGACTAAATTTCCATCTATCTTTTCATTTCAAAATCGATAATGTGAAAACATTTGCACACATTCAAGTAATTGTGAGGGGATAAAATAGCCTATGAGCTTGCCGTGATCATATTGGATAAATTGTGGCTTCATCTCTGTCTATTGATTCTTCCTCCTTTCATTTACTTGATACTCCACAGAAACCTTCTCTTCTAGGCACCTGTGTTTTCTTAAGAAGTTACAATCAAGGCTGGCAAGTTTATGTCCGTTTTTACCCATGCATGAAAGTACTGGAGAAAGATATGCATTTTTCTATCTTACTCTTCTGTGAGGCTTTTTTATTCACTATGTAAGACAGCTTTTCTTTGATGTCTCATCTGTAGAAAAATAACACATTTATCTTCATTGCCACCTTTTGATTTACAATGCATGTTGAGAATAGTTGAGCAAAGCAGACTTCCAAGCTGATAGTTTTAAATCAATACAATACAATCCCTTAGATTCTAAAAGACCCTTTAGATAATAGATTCTAGCCACTAACCTAACTGGCTGCCAAGTCCACCACTGAACCATGTCCTCAGTGCCACATCCACCCTTCCTCTAAATATCTCCAGGAATGGTGACTCAACTACTGCCCTGGACAGTCTGTTTTGGTGCTTGATAACCCTTCCAGTGAAGACATTTTTACTAATATCCAATCTGAACTTCTCCTGGTACAATTGAGGTAGTTTTTTCTTGCTCTGTCACTTGTTACCTGAAATCAAAAATCATCTGGCTACAACCTCCTTTCAGGGAATTGTAGAGAGTGCTAAGATCTCATGCTGAGCCTCCTGTTCTCCACAGGCTAAACACCCCCAGCTCCCTCAGCCACTCCATATCAGACTTGCGCTCCAGAGCCTTCAACAGCTCCATTGCCCTTCTTTGGACTTGCTCTAGCACCTCAGTGTCTTTTTTGTAGTGAGGAGCTCAGAACTGAGCACAGAATTTGAGTTGTCTCACCAGTGCTGAGCACAGGGGGTCCATCTTCACTGCTCCTGCTGGCCACACTATTGCTGATCCAGGCCAGGATGCCATTGGCCTTCTTGGCCATGTGGGCACTCATTAGTTTGTGTTCAGCCAAGTTCTGTCAAGCAGAACCCTTAGGTCACTTTTTGCAGAGCAAATTTCCAACCACTCTTCCCCCTGCCTGAAGTGTTGCCTGGGGTTGTTGTAACCCAAGTCCAGGACCTGTCCCATTGATCCAGCCTGCCCAGATCCCTCTGCAGAGCCTTCCTACCCTACAGCAGATCAACATTCCCCCATAACTTGGTGTCTGCAAAATGGTTGAGAGTTCCCTTAATCCCCTCAGCCAGATACTTGATAAAGATTTGAAATACAACTGTATCTAACACCGAGCTCTGGGGAGCAGCACTTGTGACCAGCCACTGACTGGATGTATCTCCATTTATGCCTCCCTCCGGCCCCAGCTGTCCTGCCAGCTTTACCCAGGCAGGTAAAAGTACACCCATCCACACCACTGGAAGGCAATTTCTCCTAGAAAATATTGTGGGAAATAGCATCAAAGGCTTTACTAAAGTCCAGATAGGCAACATCTAAAGACTGACTTTCATCCACTAAGTGAGTCACCTTGTCATAGAATATCAGATTAGTCAAAGAGGACCCACCTTTCTTACTGGCTGGGTCTGATCAATCACCTGATCATCCTATTAAACTGTTTATTCAGTAGAAACATAATAAACCTACTTGGTAGCTGGTGCTTCATCTGATTATCAATGCACAGTGTAGTTTAATGTCTGTAGTGAATACAGTCTTTAGCCCAATAATGCCAAACATTTCGATTAATATTGACAAGAAAGGTAGGCAAATCTTGTAAATTTTAAATATCTGTGGCAAGATCTTTCACAACGTTAATGTTAAGCAATTGTAGACCATCTGAAGGTCTGAATGCTAGTATTACATTTAGGTAGAAATTAAAAATAAATCTGCTACAAATATAAATTTTGAGCATCATGTGTTTCTGAAGTTTCTATGCTTTTCAGAGAGTTGTGTTCCAATAATTTCTTTGGAGTGATTTAATGCAGTGCCCCAGTTTAAAGCTGCAGGGCACAGAAGAAACATATTTTCAGCATTTTGCTCTTGTCTTGAACCACCAGTTATCTCTCAAGGTCCTAAATGTAGAACAATTTTCTTGTGAAATTGGGCAAAATCATAGCAGAAACATCAGACCTCAGATGTGTGGGGTTTTTTTTTGTTTCACTTTGTTTTTTTTGATCTGGTAGTGATATTTTGAAGAGCTGGTCACCATAGCAACAAAATAGGTTTTACAGGCTGCAAACAGTTCAAGAGTCTGTTGAACTGACAAAATGGCACAGTACAGACAAAATAGAAAAATGAGTTGTGTGTCTTTTGGGACTACTGCAGGAAGGGATAAGCTCTTTCTGTTTGAGAAAATTTTGACCTTGAATATGATTTTTTTTTCCCCAATTGTGAGTATCAAGTGTGTCTAAACACTAAAAGAAATGCTTTTGCAAATGGCATTGTAGATGGTGAGTTCTAGCTTTGTAATGCTGTATGCTCTGTCATTGATATATTTGAATTGCCCAGAGAATGTGTCCAGACCAGGGGCTGGGGTGTGCAAGGGTCAGCACAAGGACAGGTTTCTGTCCCCCGTGGCAGTAGCACTGCAGGCAGGGTGCCCTGGGGGCTGACCCTGGGCTGTGCTTGTGAGCTCAGTACCTGATGGAGCATGTTGAGCATGGCAGAAGGTAGCTTGGGTACAGTCCCAGAGCCAGGAGAGGGGCACTGTGGCAACCTTGAGGTCCTCAGTGGCTGGTGTGGGGGATCAGGGACTCAGGACAGCCACTGACACAGCTCCTGAAAGGCTGAGTTAAGGACATCCAATGCCAGCCTTGGCTGGCTGTTACTGGAGGAGCTGGGTACATTTTTTTTTTTCCTACAATACATTCAACTGTGTTATGAATGTAGATGATCAATTAAAAACCTGCCTCCTTGAGTGAACATGATCCTGGGATTTTCTGGTCTATGAGCCTCTGTGATTGCTTTTTTTACTTGACTGTCAGTATTTTAGGGAAGGTCATAAGTCTAGCTATACTTTTTCCCAATTCTTTGTCCTGGCTTATATTATTTTTTTCTAATCTCCTAACTAAAATCCAGTACTTTCACCATATTTATCTTTTTCCTTCTGGGGCATTAACTCCTTTCTGAAGATTGTCCTGGAAGTACAGAGGAGGGTTCAGGTGTTAGTTTGCTGAGTGTACTTAGGTTCCAGAGAATTAGCTTGTGTAAATGTAGTGTTGCTTTAATAAAAATTTTTTGAGTTCAGTGCTTTCATGCCCATACTGAAACTTTCTTTTATTCTATATGTCAGGTTTAAGATTGCATCCACTTGTAGTGTGCAGAAACCTAAAGGGAGGTAGAGGTACAGGGAAATTTTTATCATACCTTTATCATCAACCAATCTTTTATTAATCCTTAAATGAGATTTTCTCAAGTCCACTCTTCCTCTGTACTCAATTGTACTTGGAAACATTCATGGAGAAGCAAGTTTAGATTGAGTTCTGAAATATTCTTTAGGGGAAGAGCCTGTCTCACCCAATTCTTGTTCACATGTAATAAGTAGACAAGACCTGGTCTGGTAAAGAGGTGACAGTCTGGGTTACCAGAAGGTATTCTGGGCTCAGCTCACCTTCAGCCTGTCAGGGATGCAGTAGATCCAAGTTCAAGTTGAACAGTACCCAGTAGCCTGGAAAGTGGCCAGGTAATGTGACTGGCATGCTTACATATATTCCTGTTGTTTTCATTTCATGGCAGATGGAGCTGGGATTTTCCAATTTCCGGTAAGGGGGAAGTGTCTGAGGCAAGAAGAAAAAGCCTAGTGAATTCCAGCATTTTGGAACAAAGATAAGCCCTGCAGTAAAATAGCCAAACCAGAAGTATCCAGGCAAAGAATTGGCCACTTATTATCACATTTCTGTCACTTATTTTCTTGAAAGCAAGAAGGAAATACAGGAGAAAAGAAGAGTTTGTTTGATGGATGTCATTCAAACATCACTAAGAAATTCTGACCTAAGATGGTAAATTAGAGAATTACTTAAAGTTAGGAATATACAGAGTCTTAATCCAACTATTTCCTCTTGAGTTCTTAGATTCAGCTGTTATTTAAGTAGGAGATTGAAACAATCTGGTTTTGGTTTTTTTGGTGTGTACAGCTTTGTATTTGGAGTCAGTCAAATATCAGAAAATTGTTTACAGGTGACTCAGTCAGTAAATTATGGAACAAAAGCATTTTAAGCATACATATATTAGAGAAATTGTTAAAAATACCCTTCTTTTTGTCCAGCCCCATCATATGCTTATGTGTGTCCATAGAGATATATCTATACACACATCCACACACACACACACACCCACTCACCCACCCCTTCAGGTAGCTTTGCTTGAATTCATCATCAAGTTCCTCCAGCCAAGGAGGCTCTACTCTGTGTCTGTAAAGCCTCCAAAGTTCAGTGCTCAGGGGCTTTCCTTTCCCCCCTGCATCCCAAGGCCTGTACTTCCCCAGTGGTGCATCTCCATTCCAATCTCCAGACAAGAGTGTACTTAGAGGCTTGCAAAAGCTTGAAAAAATTTGAGCTGGGGCACAAACTTGAGACCCATGTCGTCAACATGACATGGTAGCAAATGCACTCTATGCAAATAAATTCCCGTTGCACCACAATTTGTTTGTGCTTTTCTACTCCTTTATCTTCAGCTCTGTCTGCAATAACTTTACAGCAGCCTTACCTCAAGCAGCCTGCTCCTTGCAGAGAGCTGTGGTGTCCTGATAGATCAACTACCTGTCACTGATTTATAATCAGTTCTCGAGGTCACAACAAATTCCTGCAAGCGTACAGAGAGTGTGAGAGGGCATAAACAGGAGGTGGGTTGTACCAGTCACCAACAGGGCAGTGATTCTCTCTGGTCTGTGTCAGCAGGTGAATCATTCATTGCTACCTGGAGAAACATCTGCAAAACTGTGGAGCAAACCGAGGGTATAACAAAGTGAATGAAGGCAGCAGTATCAGATGGACAAAAGTATTTCTCAGAATGTTGGATTTTTTAAATATAAATATATATATAAATGGATGTATATAGTTATCTTGTATTTATTATGTTGCAAACATTTTGCTTCCAACAAAAACTTACTCCTCTGTCAGTACCAACTAGCAGTGTAAATCACCTCACTTAACTTTGAACCCATAACAGATATGAAGTTTAAGCTGGCTGAAGATCAGGCTTGGCTGCTATGGACACACTAAGTGCACCTGCAGAGGAAGCTTAATTTTGCCTTTTTTGGATACCTGTCTTGAAAAAGGATGGATTGCTATTGAATCACCTCTTTTCTCAATATATAGAGAATCTAAGCTTTGGCTTAAGGCGATATGACTAAGTTTTAGAGGGCTGATTATAGAGAAGAGGAACCCTGTCTTAACAATCCATGTAAAGTCTCCTATGCATCGCTGTTCTTAAATATAGATTGCAGCTGACAAGGGCAGAGCATAACTGTTCTGTGTCTTTTAAAAAGGATGTGGTTATTTTATTCATTTTGAGAATCAAAAAGGCTTCCTGTTCTAGAGGTGATGGTCCATTGTGATCCTTGTAAGAAAAGCACTCAGACTCCATAAGGAATCTTTTAAAATACTATTTATTAGCACTAACCCTGGAGGATAAAGTAGTATTGATAATATCACATCCCTTTAGATGTCAAAGACCACAAATTTGTGCAGTTGAAGGGGCCTCAGATCCACAAAGTGCAGACCTTGCCTGTGGAAGAGGTTGGTCCATTTTGATCATTTGAGCTATTATAGAATTTTCCTACAAGAAAATGCCCTATTGATAATTTCTACTGTCAAATTTAGGGTTTTTTTTGCTATACTTTTAGAGAAAGGTGGGGTTAGGCTGATGGCCTAATCCCTGATACCAAGTGGGAGCTGCCTTCAGGCTCCTCTGTAGCAAACTGGCTGAGTTTATCCTTCATCCAAAACCTTTGTGCAGCACAACACTGCCTGAAGGCCAGGCTGGGCTTGCAGAACAGCACTGCACTGCACAGCACGGGCCTGACTGCTCAGGGAAATTGCTGTAACTGGGGATTGCTGTCTCCCCAGTGTACAATGGCCTTCAGTCAGGCCACTGTAACACCTGCAGAGCTCATGCAAGCAGTAACTGTATTTTTTAAATTTGTGGAAGCTTTGTAAAGCTTGCTAGCCATGCATGTATGTTATTCCAGGAAATTTCTGCTAAATATCCTTGTTCCCCTACTGTACAGCTTGGGCTTTTTTACTCAACAGCTGCTCTTCCACAACAAACTGGTGTGCACTAAACTATGGAAGCCTCAGCAAAGCCCTATGGATGCTAACTATGGAAGCAGGGAGCACAGTGCCTGTGGAATAGAAGGCTTCATAACTTTCTCATTCTTGCCTGAGAAAGTTGCCATGGGAAATCATAAGGAGGAATTAAAACAATCCTCAGAGATAGAAGACAGCCTTGCAGGTGCTGTTTGTCAGTTTCTTGTTTTCTTGCAAGGTCAAGGGGTGGTGAACCCCACTGACCAATGATGGTGATGTGTTAGTTCACTAACCAATAAGAGTTTTCTTTTCTGTACTTTTCAAGTATCAGTCTATAAAAAAGACCTGAGGTAATAAACCGAAAGAAATTCTCCAGTTCAACTCCACAAGAGAGTCTGTGTCGTTCTTCTCACTGTTCCCAATAGAGCAACAAAGCCCCACACAAAATGCCTTTGTGAAAGAAACTTAAAACATTGCAATATCAAACTGCCAGCTGGGACAGATGCACAGAGCAGTGACCCAGGCTGATTGTTTCAGCCCAGCATAGGAAAGGTGCCGTCTAACATAACCTTTATGTCACACTTGCTGTTAGGAAATTTTGCACTGAGACCTGTTTTTCTGTGAGTTCCAGGGTGACTTTTTGAGTCAAACTGACATCTCTTCCTGGAAGGAAGGTTCCATTAAGATGCTTTTGTATCTCAGTCTCTCCCAAGTACAGATGTGCCCCCTTAGAGGTTGTGAGTGAATGGCTTTAGGACTTTTGAAGTGTTACTTTTTCAGGTACCTAGTTCAATGAGTAAATAGATTTTCTCCCAGTGAAAGATCAGATATCCTTAATATACATGGTAGTATTTTTACTGTGGAGACAATCATCATGGCAGATGCTGAACAAAAATACAGATATTCCCTGCTCTGAAGCATAGCAAAGCCCTGGGCATCACCTGCCCTTACACCTTGTTTATGGCTTCTCATCCAGCAGGTGTTTTTTCCTGTCCTTGTCTGCAGATCATTTATTGTGCCTTAGTAATAAATTTTTCCTTGAAATCTTATGCTAAGGTGTGTGTATTTGGTCTCTTATTTTTCTCTTATAAACAGAAAGGGAGAATAGTTTTAGGGTTGTTCAAAGACAACTTGACAATGACTATATAGGGAAACATTAGAGAGAATGCCAAATTTTTTGTTTCAGGTAAGATGGTTTTTTCCTCTTTACTTTCAGCCATCCCAATCTTCAGCTAATAAAGCTCATCTGCCCAAAGTCACCTATTAGTTTATAATTTTATTGATTGGCAGAATCTCAACCATACTCAACCCTCTCTATGCTCTAACCCTGCAATCAGCCACTTCCCTCTGCTATTCTCTCTGCAGTTATCAAATTACACTTTTTTATATGTACTTTCCATTTTTCCTAGCCTTGGTGTCCAGAAAGTGCAACCTTCTCTTCATACTTGGCTGATGACTTTCTTGCTACACTGATTCTATCTGATCTGGCAGTCATGGCAATCTTTTGTTGTTTAAGGGAGTTTCATAACTTTCAAAAGGCTGCTTTTAAAGTGTTTCCAGTCCCTTGAGCTTTCTTTTAAAAATCAAGGCCCTTCAGTTTTGTATCTGGCTCTTTACTATATGAGTTGCCTTCAAAGGTCTTCTTTTTTTCTATTCATTTTGATTAAGAAATAATAATTTTCAGCTTTAAATTGAGTATAAGTCCATAGTGATGAAGGAAATTCTTTTCCCCCCTTAAAGCATGTATCTAAACCATTTACGTTATCATTCATTCTGTTGTGAAGGACAGGACAGAAGTCCCTAGTTTGGCTTTGGTGTAGGTTGAGCCTAACTTTAAAATATTGATTCAGTGTAAGAAGGGTTGATTCAGCCTTGATCTGGTCACTACAGACCATTAGTCAGAGTCCTGGACTTTTATTACTCTCAGCTGTAGGCTTGGTCTGGATGAACACCGGGTGCTGCTCCCAGAAACCTGCTAAATGCAAACTTGGTCTGGGAAAAGGGGGCACTTAAATAATTTAATAGCTAACAGATGGATTTCCTTAAATACAGAAGTCATTGTGATTCTATGGACAATGTTTTTTAGAATTAGGGAAGGGTCTGTAAAAAAGAAAAACTATAAGTTTCTTTGGCTACAGGATGCTGAAAGAAATTTGGCAATTATAGGTTATGGGTAAGTAATACTAAATTGGAGGCATTTTCTTCTTGAACTTGAAGTTTCCAAAACTTCAGTCAGCTGTGACTGAAGATTTTGGACAGAAAGATTATAGTAATTACAAATGACATACTTGTTTATCCTTTTAATATAGGCAGAAAGAGGTTGTTAAGTCATTGGAATAATTCAGATAGAATGAAGAAAAATGTTTTATATAATCAAGAATGAATTTGCTGCTTGAAGGACTAGCATTTATTATGGAAAATTTTTTGTACTTATGTACCATGCAAATTTACAAGGGTACTTACAAATACATGCACTCAAATACTTTGCATAACAGTAATGGCTGCAGACTAATGAAAATATACTTAGGTCAGACATTAAAACCTACCAAAACACTCTTAAAGTAAATCTCAATAAAAATAAACCCCACTATTATCACCTAGGATGCTAGGTGCTAGGATTTAATAAAATAAGAACAGATTTGTGTAATAGTACTTTTATTTTGGATAAAAAATTTCTGACAAGAGACTATTTGACTGACCCTGTGGTAAGAGAAGAAATGTGCTATCAAAAGCAGCTTCCCCCTGCCAGACCTGGTACACTGAAGTCCAAATATGCGTTGCTAAGTTTAGGGGTGGCAACTTCTGGCAGAGCTTTTTAGGTTTTGAATCTTTTCATTAATGACACACATTGCCTACATAATTTTTGAAATATTTGCATAGTGAGCAAACTCAGTTACATAAACATTTTGGGTCTTGATTTTACCTTACAAAGAATTTGCTAGTAAAATGCTAGAGTTGGTTAAAATGGCCACTTTTTGCAGTACTTATCTCTATGTACATTTTTAGATACCCACAGACTTCTGGACATGGTTATTATGGATATTTAGGAAAAGACAGCTACTGTATCTCCCTAGCTAGTTCACATTGCATTGTATACCTGAGTGTCTTAAATATCTTAAATATTGCCATCTCTGATAGTTAATACTCTCTTTTTATCCAGAGTATCTTTTTGTTACTGCAACTCCATGGTTTTCATATTGCTGTACCTCAGTCTATGTAAATCTGATTTCTGGATTGGGTCCTTCCTTTGTCTTGGTTTGATTTCACACATCTGGAACTTCCTGTAGTGAAATATATAGTTTTTTTTTTCCTTGGAGAATAATAAATGACTTTAACTCAGCATGGTGAAGGAGTAGAAATTTCTTCTCCTTCCTCCCACTTACTGCTGTGGCTTATTTGGCACCTCAGAACTCAGAGATCTTATTTCAACTGTTTCAAATTTTTTTCTACAATCCATGTCATTAATTTGTGTTATTGCTTTTTTGCCTTTCTATTTATTATGAGGGTCTGGCCTCAGTATGAACTTTGAGAAATTTCCATCCAGGAGCATTAAAGAGATTTAAATCCCTTAATGTTCAATGCTTTAAAAACTATTTTATGATATGCCAATTAAAGGTGACATGCTGCAATCCCTCAGTTGTGAGTGGTTGCCTAAAGTAACAGGATCCCATGGAGTACATTACAGATATGGCTCAAGAGAAAATTGACAGTGTGTCATATTTCTCCTCTTGCCTTTTCCTCATTCCCTGAAAAATGCAACTTTAAAAAGATAAGGAATTCAGTACAGATTGTTGCTGGGTTGAAAGATGCTGTTTTTGTTGTGGGGGAGAAAATTATAAGTGCTTTAGGCAAAAAGCAGTGGTCATCCAAAGTGGATAATTCCTGATGCAGGTAATGTAACTCCTGGGATGGGGGGCTCTTCCTTCATAAATATTTTCCACAGAAAGGTATAGAAAGCTATGAATTCAAGCATTACTGCTAGAGATGATCAGTCCTAATGGTCAGGTGTACTTTCTGATCTGTCTTTATGGTCTACTTCAACTGTTTGCAGCTATGGCCACTCCACGGTCATTCTGGGAGGGTGGATGGCAACTGCCACATTTGGGGGACAAGAGGAAATATAATCACTTTGGCACACTTGCTACCACGTTCTCTACATTGTTGAGACTCGTTTAGTGTTTCTCCTGTACCACCCAACCCACTGCTCTGATTAAATAGAAGGAAATTATGAAGGAAAATGTATTCTGGGCAAACCTGAAGCCAAATCTACCTTTAGTGGAACGAGATGCAATTTCTCACAAGTTAGGAGAGCTGTACCCTCATATATTATAGATATATTTGATGAGTTCGCATTCTCCTTCTGTTTAATCAAATGGATGTATTAAAAAAGGCTTTACACCTAGAGAAGGGGAGAAGACAGAACTGGTTGCTTTTAGTGCTTGTGTGGGAAGTGCTATCCCCTCTAAAAGTACCACTCAGACATGGCCCTTCTTGGCTTCTCTGTGACCAACAAAAGTGGCAAAAACCAAATGCCACTGCAGATCTGCATATTCTCTATCTATTCACTCATAGCCTTTGCCCAGTTAAACTACTGAAATTTTCTCTCAGACCACCTATATACATGGTGGGGCTGAGCAGCTGACAAAGTTAACAGATTGAAGGAGACACAAATGACTCTTCCTGTTTCTAAAATTTTTATATGCTGTCTGTTAACTATAAAAATTTAAAATTTAGTGCAGTTATAAATTCCAGCTCTGTTTAATCAGAACCCAGGAATAGTATAGCTATTGCAAAAGGGCCTTGGCTGAGCCCTAAACAAGCAGCTCTTTCAGAGATGCTCTTAGTAGGCACAGCATGTGCCTGGCTTTTGATTTTTTTTTTTTCACTTAAGGACATATAATGTATTCATTTTATGTATCTCAGATCTTTGCCTTGCCTCATGCTGGAAGGCTCTTTAAGAAAAGAATTTAAAGCCCCTTCTGTATGGGATGAACCAACACAACTCACTGTGAACTGCAGAATGCCTGTGTATCTTTGGTTCATCTTGTATCACTGGATAGCACAGGGCTTTGTTCTCTTCAAAACCAGAATGCCTTTTCAGAAAACACTTCATTGACAGGAAAAGTTCACAGTTTCTGAAATTTAAAGAGGCCAAAAATGTACCATTTTCTGTGCTGTTGACATCTCTACTGCTGTCTGGGGGAAGAGTTGATAATCAGTATTTATATGTTGCATCTTATCTGTAGCTTCAGTGGAACGTCTTGCAAAGCAAAAGTCAAAATCTTGAAATTGAGAGTTGGTGAAAACAAGACATTCACTCACAGATTGAGATAAAAGTGACAGATGTGAATAGGAAGAAAGTCCTTATCACATCTAGCCTTTTTTCTCAAGCCAGAGACCCTCTGTCAGACTGTTATCTCATAGCATCACACATTTGAAAGAGAGATTATATTTAGTTACTACTCACATGGGAGACTTCAGGGGTGAAATCTCATGCTGGTGCAAAAGCAGAGTAACAGGTGTCACCCTTCCCAAACCAGCTGAGATCTGAGAAGAGTTCAAAGAAACTGGGGTAATTTCATTTTCAGCTCAATAAGAACCCAAGCTCTCAGGGCAGAGGTGTGCATGGAAACAGTCTTTAGTAAAACCTGTTTAAGACATGATCCTTTCTGTTTCTAATTTCTGCAGCACTTTGTGACCTTCCCCAGGTCAGTGCAATCATTAGTTGGGCCTGTATAAATTACACTAAGCACAGGTGGGAATGAGAGGGTAAGGCAGCAGCAGCTTAAAGAGATTTTTGCAAACAGAGCTATTTAGCCCTCAGGGACTTGACACCAGAATTTATCAATCACAATTTGCAAGAAGCAGAAGGATCTAATTGGGATAGCATTATTTTCAGTTTCCCTTTTCCACCAAGAAGGCTAGAAGAATTTGGTAATAGAGCTAATAGTGGGCTCTGTAGTGTCATGGGGAGGTGGCATTAACAAAATAGTATTTTTATAAAATTTATTTCCTGTTCTTATGAATGCATTTTAAAAAATTACACTGAAGACTAAACTGATTTGCTGGACCAATGACATTCTATCTATAAATATTTAATTAATCTCCTGACTTTAGGTGTCCCTACATAGATGTAGGAGAGATCTAGGAGTCTTGACTTGTTTCTTTGTACAAAGGGATCTGATGCCAATTGAGGCCCTCAGTTACCTCCCCTTATCTCCTACTCTAGGGCCAAATGGGTCTGGGGTTCTTCTCCTGCCCAGCAGCCCTTTACAAATATCTTTGATGTACATCACACTTCTGCACAATTTTAAGTCAAAGCTGTTGGATATGTGGAATCAAACACATGTCCAGTGTACAGGAATGGGTTCCATGTGTCTTTGTATCTTTGGAGCAGGGAAATAAAATTCAGCTCCAAAAAAGCCATAAAAATTGAAAAGAAGTGATCTCACTGCTGCACTACCCCAGGCAGATCCAGTTGTGTGGTTGCTTCATACTCACCAGCAAGAAAATGTCAGCAAGAAGCTGTGAAATCTTCTGATCAGGGACTTTTCCTGTAAAGGATTTAAATCTGGCTTCAATTCTTAATCTGAAAATTCTTTCAGTAATTTACTCACTAATTGCTTGCAGTAAAAATAAACACAGAGGCAGGCAACTGACGTGGTATAAAATGTGGCGTGTGTTATTTAAGTACCCATGTTTCTAACTGGCTGGTCTGGTAGATTCTGAATTTGTTGATATAAAGTCGAAGAGAAAAGAAAAATAAAAGCCCCAAACAACAGGAACAAGAATGGGTGAGTGGAGTGTTTGTGTGGTTTTACACTCCCATCCTGCCATTCTCAAAACTCAGTGCTTGACACACCCAACAGAAAAGTAAGTGATTAGGATGTAAACACTCTAGTGACAAGGAGGGAGCTCAACCAAATCACTGTGCTCTGGGAAATCACTCCTTCAGTAGAG
Source organism: Cyanistes caeruleus (assembly GCF_971803275.1). Classification (NCBI taxonomy): domain Eukaryota; kingdom Metazoa; phylum Chordata; class Aves; order Passeriformes; family Paridae; genus Cyanistes; species Cyanistes caeruleus. The sequence continues at coordinate 17,935,270 of NC_141703.1, read as the reverse complement.
ATGCAATAAGAAATCATGGACATAGCCTTCAGGGGCAATATTTCAAACATTTAGGTATTGCCATGGTTTCTGTTCTAAGCTGAGATCAGAGAAGATCATCTTTTTTTGTAAAATATAAGTGATATGATTTGAACAAAACCACAGAAAGGATTATTCTGTAAGGGAATGATACTCCAGAGAGTTTCTGCAAAGGACAGTTCAAATATCTTGAACAGGTATTTTTCTCATCTCTGCTTAGTTTTACAGTAATTGGTGTCTTCTGGGTCCCCAAATAATGTAAGGTTCTGGCCAAGCGTTTTGCTAAAAGGCAATGCAGGAGACAGCTCTGCACTGAAGTAGCACCTATTTTGCAACAAATCTCTATTCCTCTCTTAAAACATTAAAACAGACAAGTGTGTGAATGTGAAGACAGCATCTGGTTTTCAAAATTTTACTATTTGCACAGATTGATCAATCCCTGGGTTTCTGTTATTTGAGTGCTGACCATAACAATTTCAGAACTTAGTTATGGTGAATGAATTAGTCATTCAAGTCATCTGCCAGAAGATACTCTTACATCAAAGGAAGGCTGCATCCAACCCTAAGGAAAAAAGAGATATTACTAGTCTTATCAGCCTAACAGTGGTAAAAAATATCTTTTCAGTGTTTCTTTGAGCACATCTGTGATTGGGTGATTTATTTCAAGAATAAAATTCGTGAGAACATACACATACAAAGCTAACTAGCTATTACTTGAACAGAGTATGTAGTATTTTCTGTTCTCATGTTGGAACACACCAAAACTAGACTTCTATGTTTCACTGCAAATTCATATGTCATAACCTTGAGAAATATGCAATTATGTTGGTTGATATCAATCAACAGAATTATACCCTTAATATAGCTTGCTCTCCTCCTTGACTGTGGCAGAGAAAGGACATTTTGGATTAGTGTTTAATCAGTAGGTTCTCTGACTTGGTCTTGAAATGTCAGCTCTTAATCTCCCTTGCCTTGAAAAGTGAAGATATTCAGATTTGATATTGGAGTTTGATATAATAGCTTTGTCTGAGAGGTATTGTTCTTCTGTCAATACCTCACAGAGAGGCTTGCTGATAACCATGGGCCCTGCATCTCTACTGCCCTGGCACCAGCTCTATTTCCTGAGACTCAATAGAAAATTCAGAAGGTCTCTCTGTGCATTTTCTTCAGCTTTAAACATATGAATTTGCAGCCATTTAATTTAAACATGGGGTCAAGAAAAAAAAAAAATGAGAGCAGTAAAATACTAGTTTAGGACAATTGCATGAAGGATTTGTTAATGATGTGTGTGGTAAAAGTTATCAAATTGTAAAGGTGAATTACACTCCATATTTTTAGTGTTCTGTTAAAACCAAGAATTTTCCTCTGTGCCCCAACATATCTTTATCTAGAGAGGACAGTTAAATAACTGATTTTATGGAGGAAGTTGGCCACATAAGCAAGGAGAGCTGCCAATCTCTAATGACTTTTTGGAGAGCTCTGTGGTGAAAATGGGAAAGGCAGACAAAAAAGTGAATAGGATCAGCAGGAAAAGTAGTGGTTTCATGCATTTTGAATCCAAGTACTAGTGCCTCTCTCTGCTTTATAACTTGCTTATGTTACAGGAAATCCTAAACTAATTTCTTAAAGGCTCATCTGAAGCCTTAGATGGTCATTCTGCCACTGTAAACTTTTCAGGCAGGAAAAGTGGCAGCAAATATAGATCATTGATTTGGTGAGTTAGGTCACAGCAGGTGTTGGAGTGACCATGTCTTGCTAAGAAGGACTTATGAAGCCATTCTCTTTTCCATGAGTTCAAACAGTACTAAATCTTTGCTCCCAGCTGTACCTGTTCAAATTATCTGAAGTGTTTTTAACAGTAGTTAAGAAAGTGAGTGCGCTGTCCAAAGCTGAGTTGCTGAAGTAGAGGAAGGATTTAAGTGGCTTTGTGGGCACCTCAAACACCCATGCTGGAACACTTCCAGGGTGCCCTGCTGCTGCTGCCTTCTGTCCTCTGGAATTTGCATTTCTCCCATGGGATTGAAGTAAGGGATTAAATGTGGAGATAAAGTGCACAGTATTTTGTCCAATTAAACCATCTGGATGAGAAGAGCTTTCAAATCTTAGTATGGACCTATCTCTAATGATTTCAGTAGACTTTGTGGATGAGAGTAGACCAGCATTGAAGGTCAAGTCTAAACAAACAACATGAAATAAATACAGGTTATGTAAAAGAGATTATTTTACCCAGTACTTCATAAACAAGCAATAACATGTGCATCTTATTTTCTAGGGTATCATAAAAGTTTTTCAAATTTGGTGTTTTTCACATTTCCTTTACAGTCAGGTAGACGGTTTCCAATTACTTCAGATCAGAGTGCTTTGTATTTTTCCTCACATGCTGATAGCAACGTCTTCAGATCTCATACTTAAAAATCTCACACTTGTTTAATTTGAAGGACACTAGGCTTACAGAAAATGTGAAAGAATTAAAAAGCACATCCATACTTACACTCAACTTATTGGGTAGAGTGAAGATAATTTGTGCTGCCTTCTGCATTTATGTTTTTGTGTTTCTGCAGAACATTTCTATACTTGAATTCTTCATTACCACCCTCCCCACAACCCCCTGACCCCCGACTTCCCTTTTTTGTTAAATATCATGAAATCTTAGGTATCAATGTCATGGTAGTAAAGGTAGAACATGTAGACTCAGCAACAGGTGGGACCTACTGCCATCTTGTCACCCTAAGCCAACTTCAAGCAGACCTGGAAGGACATCTCCTGAAGGACATGTCCTGAAGAAGGACATCTCCTGAAGAATGTAGGCTAGGGCACAGTAAAATCACATGGTCTTGCTGCAGGGCTGCCACTGGGAGCATGAGGTGTCCAGAACTCCCAGAGTCAGATCTCATGGCATTTACATAAAGCTTCACTACCTTTAGAGGAAGTCTGGAATCTCCAATGTAGTGATTTACTTAAGAAAGTATGGAATAAACACCTTAAAGTAAACTCGTTAAAGTAAACTTCAGATTGAATTAATGTTGTCTTTCATACAAAACAAAGATGCTTAACAGCTTGCAAGGTAGCGGCCTTGAAAAATTAAACTCTCTTCTGTTAGATCCTTATATCATAACTGGAGGAGAAATTCTGCAATTAGTAAGGTGGCGTGGAAACATCCATTACTTTTTCTTGACAAGGTACCAAAAAGATGAAATTTCAGAAAAAATCAGATGAAGGATGACATACTCACTGAGGCTGAAAGGGCACTTCTGGAGATTTTCTTGTCAGACCCTTGCTCAAGCAACAGCAACATGCTCAGGACTGCATCCAGTTGGGTTTTGAGTATCTCTTTGGACAACCTATTCTTGTGTTTGGTCATCTTCATGGTAAGAGAAGTATTTTCTTGCGCTCAGGTGTATTTTCATGTGTAATCAGTTCATGCCCATTGTCTTTTGTCCTGTTTCTGGGCACCACTGAACAGAATCTGGCACTCTCTTCCTCCTTCTCTTCTACCAGGCATTCTACACATGGATGAGTTTCCCCTAAAATTTTCTTCTCTGATCTAAGCAGTCCCAGATCTCTCAACCTCTTCTCAGATGCTCCAGTCCCTTCATCACTTTCATGGCCAGTTGTAGGACTCACTCCAGTACCCCTGAGGAGCCCAGAGCTGGACCCAGCATTACAAATGCTGGACCCACCAGTGCTGGAGAATTCCTCCGCTCAGCCTGTGCGGTGTCTAATGCAGCCCAGGAGGCTGGTTACTGTCTTTGGTCTCAAGGACACATCTCTGGATCATGGTCAGTCTGGTGTCCCTGAGGATTCCCAGATCCTTCTCTGCAGTGCTGCCTCCCAAGCCTGTAGCCCCCTGTCCTGACACCTGGGATTATTGGTCACCAGGTGCAAGATTTTGCATCTCCCCTTGCTGAATGTCATGACATTCCTCTCAGTCCAATTCTCCAGCCTGTCCAGCTGCTGAATGGCACCACATGTGACTGTTACGGTAACCACCTGTCCCAGTTTTGTATCATCTGCAAACTTGTGGAGGATGCACTCTCTCCAAACATCTAGGTAATTAATGGAGATGTTAGCCAATATTTGCCCCAGTATTGATCCTTGAGATATTCTGCCTAAAAAAGTGTGTGCAAGGCATTAGGTATATTGAAGAAGTTCCTCAGTTTTACCACAGATTTTCCTCAAGTCTGTAATACAGTTTTAGTTGAACTAAAATAAAGCTTAATCATAACTTTCCTAAAATCAGAAATCTCTGTCACTGCAATGTTGTTATGTTATGGTGACAAGGATAACTATATGTTTTCCATATATTTATAGCTGGTCTCATGTTATTTTGATCCTAGCTAATTTTATACTTACTATTCTTTTTTTTTCAACACAAGTATAATTGTCATGTGTGAAGATGGAAAACAAATTTTACCCAGTAACTTTGTATGAATGACAGCATGCCATCCTCATAAGATTTGTAGGGTGAAGTGATTCCTTTTTCTGGGCTGAAAATATAGAGAAAAAATATAGAGAAGTCATATAAGGCCCTTACAGATCTGAAATGGAAGATGGGTGGTGGAATAAGTAGCACTGACCTTCAAAGGTTAATACAGTGTGAGAAGGGTTGCTTTGGCTGTAACTGAGTTGTGCCAGCCAGTTAAGGAGAAGTTAGCTTGGAAGCAGAGGAGCAAGGGGAAGGAAATGAAATTGTTAGAGTTCAGATCACATACACTGAGACAATAATTTCCATATATCACGTGTGAGCTTCTTCTGCCAAGTGAGAAAGTATCATTGATTTTACTCACAGAATTATGGCAGAAATGAGAAGAAGCATCATAAATCTCTACCAAACACTGCAAATGAACTCTGTTCATCACCATTTCTTCCACTCTCCATCAAAGCAGGTGGGGTGGGAGTTCTCAAAAGACAAAAAAGTGGGGCAAGAGTACTATAAAAGACAGTACTAGGAAAAAATGAAAGGGCATTGAGTGATTTGCCTCCAAGTGTGGATGTGATGTCCTGCTCAGCTGCAAAAAATTTGCAGGCATTAAGCAAGTGAAAAATGAGGTTCATGGCAGGCACTGCTGGATTTTTTTGGTGCCACTCTCTCTGTTCCATGCTCTGTGTGAGCAGTGAGAAGGAGACAGAAACATCACCTGCTTTCTCAGCAGGAATTATATTGTCCCTCAGTCTCAATGAAGCAAATGCTGGAGAGTATTTGCTGCCTGCTCATAGCTAGCTCAGGTATGCAATGCCAAAGGCAAGGAATGATGGAGCCTAAGGACACAAGTGGCCTTTAGAGTGTCTGGCCTCAGTTGTCTCTGAAAGGATCTTTCCCTACTCTTGCAGTAATTGGTCAGCAATCTGTGATTCATATCTCTGGACTAAGAGACATTGGAAAGAGTAGAAACTTGAAGTTCTGCTTTGAGGGTTGATAAGAGAGTGAAAATTGAGACAGAAGTACCCCTGTCTAATCTAGGGTAGGCATTCTGTCCTTCAAATAGTCAGAGGTTAACAGTGGAAGAGATTTCAGTTTATTATTTCCCTTTCTCTGTGTCTCCCTGAAACATTTTGCCCTCCATCAGCACATTGTCCCTCATTTCTTCCCTGTTGTACAGGAATGGACCTGGGACATGACAGATTGCATGTTATAAGGAGCTGGTTTCCATGTGGATCCTGCACTGCTGGTATGGTCTCACCCCACTCTCAAATTGCAGAATACTTCCTACGTGTGCGTGCACAGGGAAATAGAGTGACTTTTATCACAAATGAATTTATTTTCTCTTGCCCAGAATTTTTCTCTCTGGATTGCTGATTCTTGATGATTTTCACTGACGTTGTGCTGGTGAAAGCTCTGGGAAATATTTCTTTAGCTATTTTTTTGCCTCTGATGATCTGATGTGATCTTTTGATATGAGAAAGTGAAGAATCTGCTTTGTTTTGGTTTTTCATAAATGTATTTGGACCCTCATTTAAACATTACTACAATTTAGATCGCGTATTTCTACACAACATTTAGAGATCAAAGAAAATCCTTTTATTCAATCAAATGATATCGGGGAAAAGCTAGCAAAATCCTACAGTGGAGGGAGGACATGGAAGACCAAAACCAGTTTCAGTGCTTAGGAAAGGAACCTTAGGATTAGACACCTTTAAGAAGGAGCAGGTGTTTTTGTGAAGGTTGGAAGAGACGGGCAGAGGGAGAAAATCCTGACAGGCATACAGAATGTGAACAGTAATACTTCTGATAGCAGCCAGGACAAAAGGGATGGCTGAAGAGACAACACTGAGAAAATAAAGCAAAAATATAAGAAAGGAGAGATACAGTTATCCATCCCTGAAATTCCTCTCTCTACACTATTCATCCCGCCTGTAAATATGGTGCTGCCAGGGTGCATTTCTTCAATGGTCTTTTTTTGGGATCACAGAATTTGCTGAGTTGGAAGGGAACCATCAGGATCACCGAGTCCAACTCCTGACTGTGCACAGGACACCCCAGGAATCACACCACGTGCCTGAGAGTATTCTTCAAACTCTCCTTGAACTCAGACAGTCTTAGTGCTGTGAGCACCCTTCTGGGGAGCCTGTTCCAGTGACCAACCACTCTGGGTGAAAAGCCTTTTTCTAATAAATATATCCTTTATAATAAATATATTTATAATAAATATAACTTATATCCCTTACTGTCAATCTCAGACAATTGGGCAACAAAAGCCCAAGGCATGCAAACATTGAAGCTCCTGTGAGAAGGAAGATAATTTTTCCCCATTTTCATGCCTTTCCTCACAAAGGCCTTGAGCAGGGAAAACAGTGCTAGACAAAGTACACAGTAACAAAAAATCCACAGTGGCAGCATGAGGTTATCAGATGAGGTCTCCCACACCCTGACAGTGACTGGGTAAATGTAATACCCACAGAATGACAGATCCTAAGCACTGGCAGAGATGTGAGTTCCTTGAACATATCACACACTGAAATCAGAGGGAAGTGTCTTGAGTTGCTGCTCTGTGCATACTGGGATACCTGGCTCCCAAATCCAAGCCTGAGGACACAGAGTCTGAGTCTGATGTGCATAAGGATATCAGAGGCACTCCCCAAGGTGCTGGCAGGCAGCAGTGACTGTACCCCAGTGGAGCCCTCCTGGTGGCCTTCACTCTGGGTATGCCACAGCTCAGCAGTTCCTCTTCTTGCAATAGAAGAACACAGAAAGTGTGGACTGCTGATATCACAGAACATCAGCTGAGGGTCCTGCTGCTAGCATTGACAGAGCTGAATGAGCAGAAGAAATAACTTGAAATATGAGGGGTTGGAGACTCCAGGGTAAATACTCCCCAAATTCAATCACTTTAAAGTTGATACAAAGGGATTTACTTACATAAGTATTCCCACGTATTAAAATGGGGTTGATCATGTGAATGCACCAGGTCTTAGGCAATGTTTGGGGTATTTTTTTTCTACATATAAAGTTTTAATATTACTATTGTCTTTTCTAACAAAGATAAACAGATTTTTTTAGCATGGCATGTCATATTGTTACCGCTTTCTAGTTAGGTTTTATAAATACTTCTTTGCATAATGTTTTTGATATTACTTGTCTCTCTTACTGTATCGTTGCTAATGTCTACATTTGTTTCAAACTGATGAGAATGTTTTTATCACAATTTATTTTACTGACTATATTGAAGTGAGTTGCAAATATGTCATGCACAATTTCCTCTTATATCACTAAATTCTCATTCCTTTTAATCACTTTGTATAGTGGCTTTCTTCCTTAAATCCAGTGTATTTTGTTTCCTGCTTTTATCTTTTTCTTTTATAGATATTGCTGACCTTCCTCTACACACTGTTCTCATAATCAGGTAATATAACCACAAACTTTAAGCTTCTTCCCAGCTTTATCCTTTCTCACATATGATGGATGAGCTCCGTTTAAGCCACTGTCACCAGTATCAGCATGCAGGTCCATGCACTGGAGATAATGGGGAGCTTTGCTGTACCTGAGGCAACTGAGATCCAAGGGTATGAGACAAGCCGAAAAAAAAGAGCTGCAGTAAAAGTGTTTGGCAAACTTTTTCACAGGACATGACAGTGACTTGCTCAGTGCCTTCTATTTAAGAATCACTTGGAAGTAGGCTTTGCCACAGTGCTTGCTTAAGCTCCTTTGAATTAATTTCTATAGCTCTCAGCTGTATTATTAATGTGTACTTTGTCACTGATAATCCAATTCATGTGTGTTATACCTCTTCCTCGGCTCAAAGTCTCATTAAATCTCCAAAAAGAGACATGTTGTCTTCCAGTATGCTTGCATTTTTGTGTAAACCTCTGCAAAATCAGCTCCAGGGGCTCTGTATTTGAAAATTTTTCCTGACAATCTGCCATGCATTAGACTTTCAAAAATGTACTAAAAAATAAAGGGAACAATTTGTTTAATAAACATTTAAATATATTACTCTGTCATATTTGCACGTTTTAAGTGTTTACAGAACTGTCATACGTGAAATACAAAATTTTATGCAAATCAGGCAAACATTGCCTAACATAGACCCCAAACAGCAAAGCAGAATATGGATATTTCATCTGACTCAGATAAACCTCAGTGTTTAAGACATTGCTAGCAAGTAATGGGTGACTTTTGGGAAATTAATTGACGATCTCAGACCTTCTCCTTCTGGACAGTTAACATGACCATATAAATGAAATAATTATTTTACTGTTTTAGAAGCTCAGGAGAGAGATAATGAATAGGTCAGGTAAAATAGCTGAATGACACCTTGTCTTTAAACAAGGTGGCAGCCAATTAACATGATGCTAGGGTGATAACATTTATTCCCACTGCCCTTGCATGTCTTCTTTAGGTTGAAAAACAGAGCTTCTAAGCTCTCTGAAATAGATATGAAGCTCCACACAGGTTTCTGCAACTCCTACACGAAGCCGATCATTTTCCTGACAGAATTCTATACTAAGTTTCCTAAACCCTTTACTGATGACTGGAAAATAAGGTTTTATTTACAAACAACCTAACCCTTGGAAAAAAAATAAGGTGATTTAAAAAAGAAGTTGTTAACAATATCTAAGAATGCAGCTTTAATTATATAATTTACATGAGGGGAAAAGCATTCTATGATATTTTTCATCAGCTCAGGACTGTTAAAGAAGAGCATATTCTACTAAAAAGGGTTCAGCTATTTTCAGTACCTAAAACCAAATATATATTATAAAATTGAAAGGTCAGGAGGTGCCTTAAGATAACTTCTACTCTATCAACCCCTTGCAAGGAAATATCAAGATGTATTATTCTTGACCCTTGTTTGTCTAACCAGTTCTTGAAAGTCTCGAATAATGGAGATACCCTTTTATCCACCCACAGCATGCTCCAGCAGTTAATTTAACTTGCTTTTCTCATTTTTCCTCATGTCTGCACAAACTCTTCCATGCACCAATTTAAGCTGTGTCTTGTCTTATTGACTACAGATTTGGGAAGCAGTTTATTTTGTTCATCTTTGGACCAGCTCTTGATGTACTTTTGTATTTTTCTCATATGCCTTGTTCAGCATTCTCCTCTTACTGCCAAGAATCCTGAGTTGATTATGATCATCCTTGAAGATCATATTTTCTTTACTTCTGAAGAGTTTTGCTACTTTTCTGTGGATTCTGCCCTTAAAACCTTACTAAAGTTAATTTATATGTTTACCACTCCTTCCGTTTTTACACCCAAAGCCTTGTCCTGTGATAGCACATTTGATTTTCTTGACAAGATTTTATCTTGAGAAACTCATAACCTCAGTTATGACCCACGTACTTATTCTTTACAGGGAAAGCCATCAAATCTTCATCTTTCTGATCTCTAAAGTATAAGCCAGATGTGAAGTTTCTCATTATTGATGAATAGTTTTTTTCATCCTTATTATTATGGTAGCATTCAGGGGATTGAGAACATAAGAATAAGGCTTGCAATGTGGGGTTTGAATATTCTTCTGAGACCTGTCAATAAACAACCAGCTCAAGTAGAGTGTATGACTGTCAGTGAAACCTGTAAAAATTCCTGAAGTCTTATCTGTCTGGTGAGCTTGTCTTAGAAGATATGATGGTCTTATCATGACACACAAAGAATCTCAACATCTGTGTCAAGAAAAGGTCAAAAAGAACTCACTTCTGTGTGGCCCCTGCAAGGCTGAAGGTTATTGTTTTCTCAAGGACCTTTTGCTCAGCATGGCACTGATGAAAGGTCAGATAATCAGTGGAGATCAGCAATAGTGTGGAACTGTGTAACCAGATAGTCATAAAGCTTGCCAAGTAATAGAACAACAAAACAGATTGATCTTATCCATAAGAATTCATTAGGTAATCAGAAACTTATAATACAGGTAAGACAATAATTACACAAGCATCCCAGTAATTTAATTTCCATTTAGTAGTTTCTCCTCCAAAGCTTGTTTTCCCATCGGAAAACTTTCCTCATGGGTTATTATAAAAACCTTGCCTTTAATAGTGTTTTTCCTCCCACACATTTTCATAGCCTTCTCCCTGGTTGTCTCTCCTTAGAATGTGAGCAGGAAAAAAAGAGCAACAGTAAAGCCACTAAGACTTCTTGCTCCCCCATGAAAAACAAAGCAGAGCAGCAGATACCCTCTCACTTCCTTGCAGAATAAAACTAACAAACATGAAGTTGCATGAGGGACTGCTCTCCTTAGTTCCTCTAAAGAAAATAAAATACACATGATATTAGTAATGAAGTCCTACTTTGTCACTGAGTACATTCTCAAAAAACATGCTATTGTTGCTAGAAATCATATAGAATAAAAGTAATAAGGTAATAAACAGCCCTTATGGGTTTTGGCACAATTTCATCCTTGAGAAGTCTCCTTCAGGGGGGCCCCAAGCAGACATTTGTGCAACGAATGGGAGTGCTGGAGATGGAATATCACATCTGCTGCAGAGTTTATACCCTGCATAGCAGTGCTGGCAAGGAGGAATAAAGCAGGAAATAGTGCAGTTCAAATGTGGAAGGTTCAAGTGGGATTTAGGGGAAGAGGGAATTTAGGTGTTATTTCAGGTCTCCTGTGGATGCATGTTGGCTGGCAACCATGTTCCTGTAATCCTCTTCTCCCCTTTCACCAGACCACCACTAGATTAATTCTCATGTCTGTTGCTGACAGGTTTACGAATTACCTCATTAGTTCCTGTGAGTCTGCATTCAGTGTGTGAGAACAAATAAGCAAAGACAAAACAAAGACAAAAATTCCACAGCAGCCTGGAATTCATTTGTCAGGCAACACAATAGTATGGTATAAGGAATTAATGCAGCAACAACAAAAAAGGTCCTCGTCAAAATAGTTACATTTTATTTATGCCAGCTGTAGAAAGCAATATGTGGTTTGATTATTTATTAGAACACTATATTGATCAATCCTATGATCACATTTTCCTGGAAACTATGAACTCAAACTTTACCTGCAGGTACTCTCTGTGTATTGAATGACCATGAAGTTGCCATAAAATGATTTTCTTCTTTTTCTTGTAATTGTTTTACAGTATTTTGTTTGTTCTAGGAAACTCCAGTTCCATATGAATGAGTACCATTTTAAAAAAACACATACTGTAGGAATACATATTAAAAATATAAACAATAGCTACAGCTGTGCATATATTTTCAAGATGAAATTTTTATTTCCTCTATAAAATATTTAAATTTATTGACTACATATTGCTCTTATAATTCCTAGATGAGCAAACCTGTTTTGGGGAAGGCAATCCTTCATATCCACTTTTACAGCTAAAAACCTACCAAGCTTCCTAAAGTCTTATAAGTTTGTCTTATAAGCTTGTCTTATGGGAGCTAGTTTTGAGTCATATAATTATAAAGACCATCTCCTTATTGTCCATGCAATTTTAAGTTTACAGCTTAGCCTGAAGAGAGGTATTGTCTGAAAAACAATGTGCAAAAAACCATGTTCATTTTTGGTGTGATTTTCTTTGTTCTGCCAAACACAAATGCATAAAGTCTATTGTGAAGTGCTTGAAAAATTAGTTTTCAGTAGCGCAGTCAGCAGCTCCCATGCACATTTGTGAGGCATTCTGACACTTCTGAAATACACATACTAATTTTTAGAGCCAAAGCATGCCTTTTTTTTTTTTTTTTTTGAGATGACAGACTTGGACTGTAAGTCTGAAAGTTAAAATGGGTGAAATAGGATGCCTGGATTAAAAATTGCTTTGTAGACATGCAGAAAGCTAGTGGAAAGCAGAATTTCAGAAGGGCAGTACTAACACTGCACAAATCATACAGGAATGAATACATTGCAGGTAGTATCAGACAGTATAAGTGATGTTAGATGGTGTCCCATGGGATTTTCATGTGTGGAAATTTTACACCTAAACAGTCAGAGAAAAGTCTGGCAGAAGTGTGAATGACAGCCCACGCAACCAGTGGAGCCAGAGACTGCAGAGAGCCAGCGACCATGAGATGCTACTTACCACGGAGCCATCCAGATGGAAAGGAGGTTTGGAAGGTCTCCATGCCAGAGCAGGGCCATCTCTAGTGTCAGACTCTGTTGCTCAGGGGTGTTTAAAACCACCAAGGACAGAGGTGGCACTGCCACCTTCCAAGAACAACAGCATGGCCTTGCAATGACACTGTTCTTGCCACTCCTGCAGGTATTCATCAGACACCCTTGGTGTGGGCATTTCAAGAGTTCCCGACCTTGATTTTCTTCTAGTAAGGGTGACTTTTCTTTGCTTCAGACTTTCTCACTGGTCTCAGGAGCCTGGGGTTCATTCCTAAAGGCCAGTGTTGTGAGGGAGACTGAGGTAAGGAAAACATTGAGAAGCTCAGACTTTTCTGTGTTTTTGTTGCTGACAATAAATGGGGCTGCTTATTTGCTGCCCCATTTGGAACCAGGCACACATATTCCCTCATTTTTCTTTTTCTACTTATGTACCAGTAGAAGCCCTTCTTGCTCCCTTTCACCTGTTGTCTTTTTGCAGCTCCTGTGCTTATCCTTTTTATGTTAGAGTTTAGTGAAGAGCTCCTTTTTCATTCATGCTCATCTCCTGCCACATTTGCTTGCTATTCTGCTCATTGGGCTGGCCCATTTTTGAGCTTGGAGAAGAATCAAAGAGCTCTGCTCGACCCCTCTTCTCTCCAGAGCTGTATGCTATGAAATTGTTCCAAGCACATCTCTGAACCAGGGTTGTGATCCTGCTGCTTTTTGCCTTGTCTCCTCAGGATCCTGAACTCTGCTACTTCATGGTCATTACAGTCAAGGCTGTTCCTGACCTTTACATCCCTGACTGGCTTTTTCTAAGTATGAGGTCCAGAAGAGTACCTTCAGTTTTTGACTTCCAGTTCAGTTGTGTTGGGATGTTGTTCTTAATGCCATCCTGGATGGTTTTTCACACTGTATTGCCCCTTTAGCAGATATCAGGGTCTGAAAACTTGAGATTTCTTCAAGTTATCTGAAAGATTCCAGTTGTGCAGGCTGTTCCATATGCCAAGACTGCTTGCCTGCAGATGCATGCAGAGCTCTGCTCCTCCTATTCTTCATGCTACAACAGCTCTTCAGGGAGGCACTCAGATGTGCTGATTTCCCAGAAAGTGTTTGAGATTTTTCCCCATATGCCTGAGAGACATTTCATCAGTCTCAGACAAAGAAGAAAACACTAGGAATATCCAATGTGAGTAACTTCCCAAGTCTATTTCAGATTCAGAAAATTATATCACCACGACACATTGGTTAAATGCTCAGACACCATTAGATGGACCCCCGAGAGCACGTTCCTCTCTGTTGAAAAAAAACAGTTCCTCATTTAATCTACAGGATTTAATCTACAGGGACTGGTTTACAACAGAATTATCAGTCACCTATAACAGTGTAGTCAGATTTGATATCCTAGTAAGTGAAAAAAACACCAACACCGAAATGTAGGTTCTAGTAAAACTACCCAAAAGTTATCACATGATTAACTAGAAAGTGTCTAGAAGCATAAAAATATTGCAGACAGCATGGACACTGTTTGAAGGCTCAGACTAATTTTTTGTGTCAGTTAATGTGCATTGCAAATCAATGTTTTATGTTCAGAGTAAGCGTATCATAACTCAGAAAGGACTTGAAGAGGATCTTAAAAAAGAAAAAAGGCCATGCTAAAGGAAGAGAAAGAAGGAAACTTTTGAAAGTAAGATGCCTCTAAAAACTCTGCTCAAATGAGGAAAGTACAAAGAGACACAAACTCCGGGAAGTTAAAAGTTAATTCACAGGAAGGCAAGCCAAAAAAGATTTTGATGAGAAAATTGCTAAAAGCATTAAAACTAGCCATAAAAACACAACTTCAAAAAAAATATCGGAAGCTGAAAGCCTGCCAGAGAATCCATGGGGCTGACAGCTGGCATAAGCAAAGAAGGATTACTCAAGGAGAAAAAGTAGTGAATTGTCTGTATTAGTGTTTGTTATACAAAAACTTAGCAATATTCCTAAATTGGTTATAATCTTTATTGGGATAGGAGTTTGAGGAACCCACTCAAAATTAAGGCATAGAATATATTTTAGAACAAATTGTCAAAAATGTTAGTATATTACTTGAATGAGACGATATTTGCCCACAGGTTTATAGGGAGTTAGCAGAGAGAATTGCTGGATTGCAATGAATAGCAGTATATTACCTCTAGTCAAAGGAACCTCTGTTTCAGGCAAATATGAAAATTACACTAATTTGGTTAAAATGAATCTAAGAATGGTCAAAAACCCTCACACATAATAAAAAAAATATATCTGTCAGACTGGCAAAACTAATAGCGAAATATAGAATGAAAGGACACAAAAATAAATACTAATATGATGATCAGGAGTTTTGTAGAGGAAGGTGATACACTGTCTCTCAAGTTTTAAAAGGCTCAAGAAATGCAACAAAAAAAAGGTGGGTCTGTATAAAATAGGATCTAGTATACATGAGTTTTGAAAAGGCTTTGGCAAGGCTTTTCAGTAGAGGTTCTTAAGGAAATAGTCAGAAAATTAAAAAAGGAAGGTGCTCTCACGAATGTTTCTGTATAAAACACAGAAAACAACAAAAAGAGACAGATGCATTGTTTTCAAAACAGAAAGAAAGATTGAGCATAATCAGTGACATCCTGATCAGTGCCACTCACAAGTTTTTTGTCAGTGATTAGGAAAATGCCATGAATGAAGAGATGACAAAATCTGATGAGAGTATAAAATTATTCAACATGATGTGAATTAATGCTGCCTATGAAGATCTACTGAAGAGTCTTGCAATATGGAGACTGTAAAGATACAATGGCAGGTGATAGGACTGTGCAAAGGGGCTGATAATAGCAGCTAAGTCTTTTAGTGGTTACTATTTGTTACTTTTTCACTTAGATAAATTATCTTAGTCTAAAATGAAAGATAAATCAGACCAGGGCTCTTTGTGGATGAAAACTCTGGAAAAACATTACTAACCTTTTCAGTGTTACCTGACTGTGCTGTGCCAATGCTTTTACTCAGTGGAGCAATGTGGAAGTCAACCAAGAAAAGGATATTTTCATGCTTTCCACTATCAACAGTTAGAGTCCAAATCAATTTGTTTTGATTTTAAAAAATGTCCCAGATGATTGGTGCAAAGACAAGAAAATATTTCCAATGATTTATTTTCATCTCTTGGCAAATTATTTGAAGGAGTTTTATTTTTGTCACTTAGTATTTGGCAAGAATTTTCCAGCTTGCCTCACATTAATCTGAAACTCCCTTTTGAGAATAAAGGTACTGTAGGGATATGTTTGTGCATTATTGCCTTTCAGATTCATTATGTAATAAATTTAATCTCTGTGCATCCTCTCAGCAGAGATTGAATTTTAAATGTCAAATTGATCCACCAAGGGCACAAGGAACTGGAACAATAATTCAAAATACTTTTTGAATGGGTTAATGCAAAAATATGTGAATTCAGTAAAACACCATTAAAGTGCTTCAATGATGATGATTATTTTTGGAAGATTTGTTCCCAGTGTAAATGGAAAGGTCCTTCATTTGATAGATATCTGGGTTGGATTTTATGTTTTTCTCCTGAAAGCAACAGAAAGACCCTGTGTGTGAATTTCAGCTCTTCATAGTCAGACAGGGAGCATTTCCTTGCCTGTCTCAAACCAAACTGTGCTGGAAAGGTAACCTGGGCTGCAGCATCAGCCAGCCCCCCTGGGGCAGTGCACATCCTACTTTCCTGAGCAGAAATGTTAGGCAGAAAAGTGTCTTTCTGGGCAGGGAGGGACTGGTACTAAGAGATCAGCTGTGAAAACCCTACTGTTACAAGATCTTTGACATCACTGATATCTTGCAAATACATTTGTTTTGCAGATGAAAACAACATACCAGAAAATGCAAACTTGACTGTAATGAAAATTCATAGGAAAGAGGCTTATAAATTTATTTTTTGTAATGTATAGAAAAAAGTGTACCATTTTCTCAAAAAGCATAAAAACTGGTTTAGCACATCCACACCAGCAGTGAGTTTGAGCAGGGAAATTTAATAATGTTTTGGTATCAGCGAGCTATAAACTATGTGTAGTGTATCAGAGAACTTCAGTCAAAATAAGAAAAAACAGAATATTATTTTCAAGGTGCAATAAACAATAACACAGTTACTAGGATTTCTCCTATATGAGGGAAGAGCTCACTCTTTGAAGAGCCAGGAAATCTTCAAGTGCTTTTAAGAAGCTGGTGGCAAGAGCTGCTCTGGCATTCAGAAGAAATCCATGGCCTTGGTATGTTCTGCCCTCATCATAAATCTATAGCTATGCTGCAGATTAGATCACTACACTGGAGAACTCAGAAAAAATTTGCATCTGGAATCTGCTGAATCTAAAGTCCACTGTTCCCTTAGAAGTCAATAAAGCAAACCCAGAAATGCATTACATTCCTTTGTCTCTGAATGGCACTGAGCCTGTATGTACCCAGAGCTGTGCAGACTGTCACATATATCTTATGCAGGGTATGGGGAGTTTCAGGAGGAAGATTTGCAATGTTTTGGCTTTCCAGCTTAAAAAAAACCCCAATTTTTTTCATTAATAGGTGTAATTCATTGCATCTCCTTCACAGGAAAGTGAACTTTGAGTGATATTATTAGTTGCTTTCAATATTTCAATATTGCTTTTAATGTCAGTGAAATTGCATTTCTGCCATTCTTGATGCTACAGGTGGTATGGATTCATAATTTAATATCTCTTCCAGTGAAAGACCTGAAACATCAGATTCTGCGTCAGGATAAAAAACAAATAGAAATAGTAAGGCTAAATAATAATGAATTCTGAGAACATAATAGAATTTTCCAGGTCAGAAAACAGGAATGAACTCTTCGGAGAGGAGAAAAATAATTTGTCGGGCATTGTTCCTTTAAAACCCTAATTAAACCAATTAATCTACCCAACATTCAGACAGAGTTGTACAAATCTTGGCAAAAAAAGGATTACTGGAATAGGAATGAGAATTTTCACTTGATGAAATGTCTACCTATGTTTTTTCTTCCTAAATGAGAGCCATTTTCTTTACTCAGAAAAATATGTCCAGTGTATGTTTGGGAGCTCAGGGTGTGTAAAATTATGCAAATCAGTTTTTCTGGTGGGCCAGATATCAAAGAACTCGTCTTTTCAATGAGGATAATGAGTGCAAGTAATGATGTCAATACTGAAATTATTCACTTCCAAAATGTAGAATACTACTTTTAAAAGAAAAACTCTTCAACCTTCTTTCAACAACCATTACCATTAGGTATTACTCTGATTAGATGTCCTTTTGATCCATGTGGTCCAGTAGGAAACATATGTAGAGACAAGAAAAAATAATTTTCTTCATATCTCTGGGCCATTGCCTTACATATTCAGAGGTTAGAACAGGCTTTTTAGGTTTGTGGAGGGTGTGGAGGTTTGTGTGTTTCTGCTTAAAATTATCACTGTAAGAGAGAAGCTAATAGTTCCATTTTGGTAGAAGTCAGTAAGTGCTCAGTAGCTCTGTAAATATCTATCACCTTTTTTTTTTTTTTTTTTTTTAAGCCCTCATACCCCCTTGGTGCTTTTAGCTGTGTTAAAACCATGGAGATTTTATGCTGGAGTGATGCTGCAGAAATATTTCCATCCATTTGAATTCCAGGTGAATTTTCAAATCTTTGTGTGTACAAATTAGTTCTGTAATATTCTAAGATCTTTTTACAACATTTATCAACTCTACTGTCATTTCACCATGGAGCTGTTGAACCTCTCTAGGAAACTAGGGCAAAACCCATGCTCATGAGACCCTAAAAAAGGTGGTGTGAGGACCCTGACTGTCAGGAGGGACTCCACCACTCCCATAAAATGTCAGCAGGAAAAACAGTGCAGAAAATTAGGAAGAGAGGTCTTTAAATACTGTAGACTTTAAAGTGTCAGTAATGTTTTGAGTTGGTGTTTTTTAGAACTGTCTGCCCTATTCTGTGTTGAGTTTCGGTGTCAGTTCTGAAACATGGTAGCAGGAGCTGTCCTTGGGCATAATTTCTGGACAAGGTTTGTTTGCCCCTTGGGAACAGAGACAGGAGTTGTCACCTGGCAGCTATCATATTTTTGAAAAATTTACTGTAAAGAGGGAGGCTTCATACCATGAGGTAAAGAGGGTAGTGCAGGTTCATACCATGGACAGTCTCTATTTTGTGATCAGGCTCTTTGGTGTCAGGAAGTTTAAAGTGTAATGAGTGGTGGAGTGCCTTTGTCGTTTCAGCAATGGAAAGGAACCTGCCTTTACCCTTGCATTTACCTGAACTCTGAGCTGGGATGAGCTGGATCAGTCTCTGTGTGATTCATATCCTAAATCATATCCTAAATTCATATCCTAAATCAGACCATGGATAAATGCACTGCAGCAGCCAGAATGGCTGCTGAAAAGAACAGAACAGGGTTAGGCTCTGCTCCTGGTCACATAGAGTGCAATCTGGCTTTGCTGATTTAGTGCTTTTTGGCTGTTGACTATTGATTCTTTATTGAGCACTGGACTTGCTGTAATTTTGTCACTATTTCTTATAACCCAAAGTTATAAGAAATAAGTGGGGACATGAGGATTTTAGGGGTGCTATTTAACCACAAGCCCCCAGTATAAACTGACCTTACCACCAAGAAGCTCTACCCAAATCCATTGACCAGGCATGGTTATTTGACAGCAGAGGTATAACCACATGGAAATGATAAAGGTTTCTTTGACAAGCTGGGAAGTCTCAGTGGGGTTTACTCAGTGAGTGTGACCTCTCATGCTCTTGCCTTGTTGTATTTTCTTGGAGGGTGAGCTCTGTACACACCTAGACCCAGGCTGGTTCCAAAGAGGAACTACAAAGGTCTTGCATCTCATACAAAGTCCAAACCTTGCTACCTGGAAAATTTTCTAAAGTGCTCCAAACACCCCCAAAATCAAAGGGAGAAATCTGAATTTATCTGCTGTCAGAACATCAGAAGATAAGTGAGAGACTCAGTGCCAATATTTTCATACATCTGAATATCTATTGAAAAGTTTAATGATATAACCTAAAGTGTCACATTAGAAAGAAAGCATAGGTGGAGGTTAAAGTCAGGATATTGTAATGATGAAATTGACAACAGCAAGATATCTAAAAAGAGACTGTTCTGGAAAACAATTTCAAAGATTAATTGGCAAGAACCGGTGTTATTTTAGAAGCTCCCATCAAGAAAAACAACCCTCCAGAAGATGTTAAAAATAGAAAAGTATGAGTTTTGAGATTAACATTTCCAGCTGAGGGAATACCTAAAGAGAAGAAAATTTAAATGTTGTTGCCTGAAAGGTTTTCAGTTATCTGTGCAGATTAAAAAAGGAATTGAGATTCTGTGTAAGGCTACAGGCTCTGCTGCTCCAAGAGCCTTTTTGTAATGAGACTTCTGAACGTTCTGCTTGCAATGCCAAGGAAATTATCCCCAGTATGAAAGCAGGATATTCAGGATACTTCTGAAGTGTTGAAAAAGTCTGAATTAGGGAATTCATTGGGAGTAAAAAAACCTTAGTGTGAAGGTGTAGTTTTCTCCAGACTTACACCTATTCAGAGATTGACAAGTTGTTGTTTTTTTTTTAACTTGCATGGGAGGCAAAAATGTTGTGAAAGAAGTCATAGTTTCATTCTCAAAGTCAAACTGGGCACAGAGCTGTTGAAATATCTTATAAATGTGTCATACCACCACTTCAAAGAGATATATCAACACTTTGGTGCATCAAGTGTTAGGACAGGCTGCAATACCTGGGGCAGGTGTTCTCACCCTGGTACTTCTGAATCTGCACACCACCAGTCTAGGTGGCTGGTGAGGTCACTGCTGTCATGTAAAAAGAGGTCATGAAGTATCATTAAGGTTTATTATTCCATCCCTGCTCACACTGTGTTATACTTCGTTAGACACGTGCTTTATCAAAGCCCATGCTCCTTGAAAGAAAAGTCCCTTTCTCAGCTGCCTTGCATGAAGAGTTTGTAGGACATGGTGTTATTAAGTATGATTAAATGTGAGAGAATCTGTCCCCTGTTTTGAGGACAGTGTTCTTTTTTTTTTTCTTCATTTTGAAAAAGCAGTAGAATAACCAGGGAAATTATCTAGTCTGATAATGATCAGCTTGGTGAGTGACTGAGACATCAGCACACTAATTAGACCTCCTTACACTTGTTTGTGATTTGTCCCTGTGCTCCCAGTTCCACAAAGTGTTTGATATATACTGCAGAATGGAAGAATGAACTGGCACACAGTGGCTATGATTACCCTTAAGGGTAAATAAATAACACTCTCAGTTCTGTGGCAGTAACTGCTGCTTCAAAAGCTGCCCTTTCCTGATAATTAAAGGCCCATTTGAGTCAGTGTCATTACTCCTACTGATTTCTGTAGGAACCAAGCAGGCCACTTCTTTTCTACTCTCTTAACTGGAGGCTGCTTTTTCCAGACAGAATGATAGAAGATGTGGCAGGAAATGTCTAACCCTGGTTCACAATTCCCACCATGTCCAACAGCCAGAGTTTTCCAGCGGCAGAAGAGTGACAGCAGATTTTCCTCTCCTTTTTCTTTTTTCATTAGCCCTTGTCAGATGTGCTCGGTGTTTCCAATTCCTGCTCCTGCAACTGTGGGAGCCTGGATTTAGCAGGGAACCACTGTAAAACTCCTATGTACCTTCTGTAATGATGGGAACAAGGGATTTAGTTGTTATAGCACAAGATAAAAAAAGAACAACCCCTAGATCCCTAATATGTTGGAAAATGGCACAAAAATAACTTCATTTACTGCTTTAAATCCAAGTCATTCCTGTAGATCTCTCCCAGTAACAGAATATCATCATGTGGTCATGAATCAGCCTTGCCCTTATGTTCATGGAATGGTTTGTATTCACATGTGTGAGTGGTACATCTTGTCTGTGAATGTCTGTGGTGTCTGAAAGAATTGCGAGCTTTTTCTTGCTCTTTGTTACATCTCCTTTTCCATGGAATCCTTGATGCTATTTTAATACATCTATAACAATTTGGTTTTTTGGAGCACATTCCTTTTTAACATTGTGCTGAATTCAACTCAATACCAGGCAGAGCCCTTGCCATTTGTCAGGAAAGGCTAATTTTGTGATTGCATGTTAGACCTATGATATGGGTAAAACTTGCTATTACTACTGCCATAAGCTTTGAAATCAACAAAAGTGTCTTAGACGTGCATTGTGAATCTTCTTATAAGTATGAATTTATTGCACCTGAACTCCTGCAATAATGGGTTTATCAGGGGGAGAAATAAGGAAGTGTAAACGTGTAAAAAATGGATATTCTTAAGTAAGCTGTAAGCAAAGGAAGTCCTTCTTCAGAAACCAGACCATGTATTTATCAAGGAATTTTTTTTTTTCTAATTAAGATGATCTTATTAAAAATGAGGAAAATAAACCTGAAGACAGGCAGTAAGAGGACTAGACTTCTTCCCCTGTTCAGTTTTTGACCATCACTTTTCAAATCCTGTTGCCATGATCATGGCAAACAGACAGAATTCTACTCTGAATACATTAATGGAAAACCCATGTCACATGCAGAGGGGGGCAGGAGGTGCAGTGATGGAGGCACCTGTCAGCTGGACTGGGGACATGTCTGCACCCACATGTGTCACCCACTTTCACCCTGTGAACGCTGCTGGCTTATGAAGGGTATCAATCATATGGATTTCTCCTCTAGAGATGTGTTAGAAGCATGGAATTACTCATGAAAGGGAACTCTCCAGACTCTCAAAGCAACCCTGAGCTTCAGTGAGCTACAGGTTAGATCACATTGCTCAGGGCCTTTCCCAAGGAAGTCCTAAGTTGTCCTTCAGGAAATAGGTTCAACAGCCCTTGTGGAAGAACTTGTCCCAGAGTGTGACTATTCTTCCTGTCAGAAGATTTTCTCCCCATACCTAAGCAGAATTCCCCTTGTTCCAACATGTGTCTTTTGCCTCTCATCTTTTTCACTATGTATCATCAAGACAAATGTCTTTTTTCTAGCCTCCCATTAGATGGTTCAAGACTGTAGTAAGGTCTCACCCTTAGACTCCTCATCTTGAGAATAGTCCAAGACATAAAAAGACAAAGAGAGGCTTTCACAAGACTGTTGAAGGAAGGAAGGTCACTGATAGGCAGTCATATAAAAGATGGAATATATGGTTAGGAAATATTAGTTATGGAAGTAAAAATGTCAATATACGTGGAGTGCAGGTTTAATTTTGTTGTTTGTCAAAGTTCTGAGAAAGAGAGATGGGCTCTTGTTGTAATCACATCTTGTATCTCTACTTGTAATATGGATTTTCATGTCTCTTAGTGTGACCTTGTGTCTTCCAGGTACTAAGACAAGGGAGGGTTTATAAAATACATTGGTAGTATTCTGCTCTCAGCAGCTTTTAACATAATAGAAACATCCAATTCGTTTCTTCTTCTTTTCTCTTCATGTATGCAGCGTAGTAGCTGATGTTTGCCACTGTGATAAGCAGCAGATTTTATCTCCTTGACATTTGTTCCAAGACTATCATTCCCTGCAATCACAGTGTTTTATACAGCAATATTGCATTACAAGCAGATACATCTTTTAATTTTCAGGCACAAGTTAGAATATTTTTAATGCTACGTAATTTAAAATATTTCACACAGGTGAATATCTATGCTTTCAATTATTCCTTTCACAGTTTGCCTATTTAAAACCTGACCCAGGTTTGTTTTGTTTTTTTTTTTTTCTCATTCTGTCATTCATTCTCCTCCATTATTTTGGTGATTGCAGTGTTTTCTATTCTAATATAGCTAGTAACATGCCGTTGACTGATTAATCTAGGTATGGAAGATTTCAAACAATTGAGTAGCATTTATTTCACCATCTGGAATATGTCTGTCTTGTTTGATACTGACACCGTGTCAATATTTCTTCTTTTTGCTTGTAGTCCTTCACTATCTTCATTATTACTCTAACCTGTCACTCCATGCAAAACAAGCCATAATGATTTTTACTGTTCAGAACAATTATCACCCTGTGTGCTCAGAGAGAGAAACATTTTGGATTGTGTTGCCACAGGAACCAAAGGAGATAAACAGCTGTTCCATTGCCCACCCCTGAGGGATGATGCTGGGTATGGCTTCCAGCTGGACTTTGCACTGCTGGTGGCAGCAGTTGGTTCCATCACCTTCCCAGGGATGGAGGTGAGGCTGACCAGCCTGTAGTTAATTACCTGGATCCTCCTGCTTGCCCTTCTTGAAGAGAGATGAAGAATTGCTACAAAGATTGCTGCTCCTGCCACGTTCCTACCATGGTTTGAAAGAATTATCTTTAAAAAAGACTATTCCTAGTTATTGTTTTGACAAGATTAACTGGTAGTGAAATACTGTGATTTGTGATTCCTAGACCCCTGGTAACTTTTTTAGGCCTAGAACAGTTGCTAACCTGCAGACCTGCAATATAGACGCTCATTTTAAGCAAAGACTGCATATTTTATTAGCTGTATTTTATTAAATACCTTCTGTCTTCAGCAACTGTAGTCTTTAGGTGGGTAGCTGCCAGTCCCAATGCGTTGTTGTTGTTGTTGAATTTGCCAGTGTGTACCAGCTTCTCATACTTCTGCTCATGGCCTGTCCTCACTACTCAAAATTTCTGATATCGGATTAGAGACTGTATAATTTTGTTGTGAAATGGTGGGAAAGAATTATTCAAATAATTATTTTAATGTCTTTTCATTGTTACTTTGTTTCAGTTTTTTGCTCATCTTGTCTTGAGATTTGCTAATTCATGAAGGATCATTAGGGTAGGAAAAGACCTCCAGGATCATGGAGTCCAACCTTTGATGGAACACCACTATGTCAACTAAACTGCAGCACTTTGTGACACTTTGAGTCATTTCTTGAACACTTCCAGGCATAGTGACTTCATTACTTCCTTTCCTGTTTCTGTACTAGTTGAAGACATTAATCAGGGTTCTGTTACATCTGGTAATTATTCTCGTATTCCCTTTTTTCTCTTCTGTCTTCTTTTCTGCATATTGCCAGTGGTGGCTTGCTATTTCCCCAGTTGTCTTCTCTTGGGTCAGATTTATTTCTTCTGAATGAGGTCAACTGCACTTCAGTAGATTTTTAACTTTGATACATACCCAGATAATTTCCTTGGTTATTGGCTTATTTTTTCTACTCATAACATAATTTTATCCATGAGAATAAACTGTCAAGACATTCTGACAAGAAGAATTCAATTTTAAATGATCTTCTGGGGAAACCCCAGCTATTCATTAGCTGTCTAGAAATCCTGTTGCTCAGTTCAATAGGGGCACTTCTGTTAATTAAGGATAAGAATGCTCTTCACCAATGGAAACTGAAGACGAAATATCAGGAGATGAGGAAATGAGAGAATTTCCAGTATGGAGTGTTTAAAGCAGTGACCCTAAAGTGAGCTTTAACTACTCCTACAGACAGCAAAAAATTCTAAGCAGTTGACAACAACCTTTAAGGTGAGGGATGAATTCTGAGGGAAGAAAAAAAACCTCACCCAAACAATACACACATAAAACCAGTTTCTGGATTTATAGATTGCTACAGGGTACTGTAGGTGGCTAACTTTTTCAATTTCTGTAAATCTCTCTGTGTGGAATAGTTCATCCAGATAGATAATCAGTAATGCTGCTTCTATAGTACCTCTATAATGTAAAGTATTAGATAACATTCCTAAGGATTATTGATAATATTTTCTTATAATTACTCAGAAATCCACATACATTTGTGATTTCTAAGAGTAAAGTAACTTGTATTTATACGTAGAAAAGAATACTTTCACAACCTCAAGTCCTCAACCCTAGCCTGAGAGATCTGTTTTTCTAGGTTTTTTTATTCATGGCAAGAACAGAAGTCCACAAGCACTTCCTTCTTCATAACCTAGAGGTTTCTCTACCCTGCAGCCATTCAGAGTACTTAATGAACTAGTTTCTGAATCAGATGTAGGAAGGTGATAGATTTATAACAAAATAAAATTGCCAGTGGAAGTCTGAAAACTGAAATAGTTATCACTTTATTTCTCTCCCCATTTTCATCATAATATCATAAATTAAGTTACCTTTTATTTCTTGGAAAGGCCCTTGTAGCTACAAATCCTACAGCTACAAATGGTTATAGCATGAAGACAGTTCATTCCTCCTCTTAGCCTTCAATTCAGTTTGCACCTCTGCCACTGGATCTCAGCTGAAAAATAAAGCATGATGGAAAAAGTCGCTGAGATTTTTTTATATTTCGAAGTTAGAAACAAAATTTTAACATTTTGAATGGATGATCAGAACTGAAAGAGCTTTTGGTGATTTTCCTTCCAGAATTCTCCAACGCTGAACATGTGCAGCTCTCAAATTCATTTTTTAATTATGCTAAACTTTCCCAGAACCACCATCAGTGCCTCAGGATTTTCTGACAGTGTTTGGGAGCTCACAGATCCCAGCGCTGCTGCACGATGTTGCACCTGTGCTGTCTGCAAGGTGCTGCCCTGCAAAAGTGGTGCTAAAGCTAAATCATTGCACAGGCAATCAGAAAGTGGCTGTTCAGGAAGGATGAATGTGCCAATATTCATTATGTTGTGTACTCAGAGCTCCTCACATCCATGGGAGATGCCATCTGTGCTCATGAGAAAATGGAGACAGCGTTTGTAGCCGATCACTCTACGTGCTGCACAAAGTGGGAATGTGCCATGCACACCATCTCCCTTGGATTCATCTCTTCCCCTGGAAAGTGTCACTTAATAATGTTTTGGGTTGTTTGGTTTGGTTTTTTTTTTCAGTCCTAAATCTAGAGCTTGCAGAAATGGAGGTACCAGCATGAAGGACTCCATATAGGCTTTTTCCCAAACAAATTAGAAAAAAATCCTGCACATCCATTTTCCTTGATATTTTTCTTTTCTGGGGCTGAAGGAGGGGTATGGCCATAAGAGTCAGTTGCTTCTGATAGTATTTCTAATTGGAAAATACATTTAAAGTAATAGATGCATGAAATGGCAGTCTTGCTTTTACATTCTTATGTGAAAAAATTATTACCTTATTCATTTTCTAATGGTAGCATATTTTATACAAATGTTAAAAATCACAAATTGAAAGAGAACCTTCCAAACTATTGACTGGTGGAAATGACATATTTTGAGCATTTCTTTCAATCAAGCTCCAATTCAGTTTTCCTTCCAGGCATCCTAGTTCTTCTCCTTTACTGGTGGAATCATGCAGTATTCCGCTCACAGCCTCTGCAGTCTGATGTGTGCATGAGAGAAGAAGCAGAATGATTTCTATGCATCAGATGAAATGGCTGGGATGGCTGGAATGAATGATGATCACCAGGATTTCCATTGTGAAGGCAAATGAGCAGAAAATGCTATGGCAGAAAGAATCCTTCAATCTAATGCAAGCACAGGAGCTGTAGCCTTCAAAGGCCCTTATTCAATTATTCTAATTAGGTGACTCCTGCCTTAATACCATTTTTATTCATTAGTGTTGTAAGTCTGTGGAAAGCTAAAAGGTACCAAGATACAAACTGGTAGCATGTCTAAGATGCCTAATGCAGGGCCATGTTTCAGCACAACAGCCTGGTGTTCTCATGCAAAGTTCACTGAAGAACTGCTTTGCAGTGGGAGAACAGCCAACTGTGCTTTCTGAGGAATAAGAGGGGTAGAATAAGGAAGAGCTGAACCTGTCTGTGAGAACATACATGCAGATATTCTGTCCAAGTGGTGTTTGAATAAACAATTTTGCAATGAAGCAATAAACAATTTTACAATGAAGCTTTCCAGATCCTAAATTCTTTTCAGCAGAGATAAACTATTAATTTAGTAATTTATACATTGTATTTTATATTTCAAGAAAATGTTTTGAAGCAGCTTGGCTTTGTGTATATGACCCAGAAAGGGCTATCTATACACATCCCAATTTAAGCATCTTTCATGTCATTCCTAAAGGGGACAATCAAAAAAGAAAGTCATTAGTTTAATTTAATGCTCTATGCTTTATTTTTTAAAAATTATTTTCTCAAAGCTCCTCTTAGAGGAACTATTTTTACTTCAATTTTAAATTTTGCCATTGGAGTTAAGTAAGGTCAAGATTCTTCCTCTCCAAACACATTTTTTCCCATCTAATTGCAGGCAACTCTACCATAACCATTGTTCCAGTGACTTGTATTTCTTGACCAAAATTAACAAGCTAATACACACTATCAGCTTTCTCCTAAGATGTTGTGGCCATGCCTGCTAAGAAACAGGATATCCAGTCTCAGCTTGAGCAGTCTTTCAGGAGGAATCTTCCACATTCTCAGATTCTTGTAAATTGATTCTTTTATTGATTCATTATTCCCTGAAGGTAACACATTCCCTGCAAAGGGTAAAAAAGTAGAGTATAGGAATGCATCTCTGAAGCTAGAGGGAATTTTCTGGCATATAACCTCTTTACTTATTTACCCCAGCTAATTCCTAAGCCTAAAATTTAAAACTTTCATAAAATTGATGATTAGCAGTTTCTCTGATGATCTTTATATCATTCACATTTAGAGAGCATCACATGAACTAGAAATGTTTCCCTTGTTTTGCCATTGTTTTACATCCTTACTTCTTTTTGGTTCTGATGCTTTGAATTTAGAAGCTGCAGTAGCTTTTACAATGAGAAGTTTACTGAAGACACAATTTCAAGATAGTATTTACTTGCTACTGAGATAGCATACTTCTTGTATGCTGGTGACCTATTTCAAGACAGTCCACAAAGTCAGAATGAACCAACACAACACTTTCTCTGCAAATTCATCTGAGAGAATAGTCAAACCCTTAATTTTAATTTCAGACATCTTCATTAATTCTGAAGCTTTATAGAGATGTGATATGGATAAGAAAAATAAATTTGCAAACAAAATGTTTTGGTAGTGAAGATTTTTAATCAGGTTTTTCACTTCTGACTCTTAGGCTGCCTTACTTTTCCAGTGATGTAACTTCAATAATATTTAATATGAACATTGTGTGGATTTATATTGAATTCTGACCAACATCAGCAAAACTTGAAAGAAACAAACAGGGCAAGTCTTAAGAAAAACAAAAAGAAACTGCTATAGGCCAGGCTGGTGCTGCTTGCTGGAACTCCATTTCAGAGGAGATGGTGATAGCCAAAGAAAAGCTGACACAGTTGATAGTTACTTGCTTTTTCAACACAATGGATCAATGGGCATGTACAGAAATGAAGCCAAAGCCACTGATAAGTCTGCACTGAGCCATTCTACTCATTCAGATTCTGTCTTCCCATTTTGTGAAAATCATCACAGAGAACATGCTATTACAAACCAAGCCAAAATTAATGCTCATAAATATGTGATCAGAGAAAGGCAGAGTCCCCAGATAAAAGATTAATAATGGCTGAATGGCCTTAACATATTTCCTTTGATTCATGGGAGCATGGTTATAGCACAGGGAAATGCCATTGCTTTCAGATGAAACAAATGTCTTTGTATTGACTATCGAAAGCAACAGATGTTCTGCAAACCAGTACTTCCACAAAGGGACAGCCTTGGAACTATTTAGTAAACAACCTAGCTTAAATTTTAATACATGCACTTTGAGAATGGCTGTGTGACAGATGGGTTGGGCAAGCTCTGCAATGCAAAGGGCATCTAACTGAATTTGGAAAGCCTCAAGCAGCCTGGTTTGTTATTTGGAAAACAAAATCTGAGAGCCCTTGCCTATGCTTGTACATTTCTCTGTGTGTGTGCGCGTCCTTTTCTGTGTAAATATTTCTGAGAAAACGAGAGCTCTTTCTTCAAAATATTTCAAACCAATTATGGATCAGTACAGATATATATGCAATTTTCTGGAAGATTTTTTCCATGTTTGATTGTTTTCTTTCTTTAAGTGATGAGCTTACAAATAGATACTTAATGAAAACCTGGTTTAAAAGCAGCTGGAAAACTCCAGTGATGCTGTTAAGCCATTAATTTAGTGTCCTTAGGCTCTGTCCTTCAGGTGTAACTCCTGCAGAATGCAGCCTACAAAGGCTCATCAGAGCACTGTGGGATCCTCATCCACTGAGTGTTCCCTGACACATCATTATGAGAATGGCAAAAGAGAGGTGCCATTTCAGGAGAACTGCTGGGATGGGCATGTGTCCAGCACACATCAGATACATCTGTGGGACTGAACTCTTGCCAGCTCTACCTGCTTATTGTCAGGGGACAGTGCGGGCTGCCCACTCCCTGATGGACTGGCACTGGCGGCAGCATCACTGGATCAGAGATGGATGGGCCCAGACTGGGTTGAAATGGGACTCCTGAGCCCCTGAAAGGTGGAGATGGTGACAGGAGCAGGTATTCAGGCCCTGTTGGTACCCTCAGGGCCCTGACACTTGGTATATCACTGCTCTTGGCTCTCGCTGCAGCTATTGGTATGCTTCATGGAGACCTTCTGTTATAAGGACATTTTCTAGCTCTTGATATAAAAATGCTTTCCCAATACCTGTTGAATGGGTTCATGTTGTGAAGTGCCTCAGGGAGTCAAAGAGTTAGTTTCAGATAAGCATTTTTAAAGAAGAGAGATGGCTGTAAAGCATGTGTGTGGATTTTGACCCCCTCTGTTGGGGGATGGGCATGTGAGCCCTGGATGAAGTTACCCAGCCCCAAATCCCTTGTGAAGGGCAGCCCAGGAGTTCTGATTGGGTTTGAGTCCCTGGGGGGTTTCTCCCTTGCTGTGTTTCTAGTGGTCCCTGACCCTGAACTCCAGCCTAGTTCTGTTCCTCAAAACCCATCACCCTGCATTTGTTTGGGGCTCTCTGTCTCTGTATCTGAGTTTGTTCCCATGCTGAATAAATGGTTTCATGAACAGAAGCCATTTCATTGGTGTTCCATGCTGGTCCCCAGAACCTGTGGCTTCCCTGGACATGATCCTGCGGTTGTGGACTGCAACAGGTTCGTCTGGAAAATAAAGTCAAATCTTCACTGTTTTGATTTTACACATTGTGTCTGATGGCACCAGGAGACACGGCAGCTTTATTTTCTAGGAATCTCTGTCTACTTATCATCCACAATTTTAAGTCATCTTACCTGAAAACTTCTACCTGCTGCTCAGTTTCAAGAAGAAAAGTGATTAAACCCTTTTAAAATATCCCTTTCCAAATAATACCACAATGAAGAAAAGAATAAATCTCTGGAAAAGGCAACTTTCTATGCTTTGAGGGGAGTTTTTTTCCACTTTTCTTTCATTTTTTTCATATGCAAGGGCAAAGATTGCAGAAAGACTAAATGTTTTGAAGTTTTGCATAGCCTATGCACTTCTCTCTTGAAAAAAAGAAAAAAATATTGAAGTTATGTACTTTTAAAGTCAGTGAACTCTGCTTTGCTTTTTTCAGCAGTTATGACCATTGACAGACATTTCCAGGCATCACTGTGCTCTTGTGGTACACACATCACTTAAAGGTCAAGCTTTAACAGGGCTCTTGTGCGTGGATTTTAAACAGGAGAAACAGTCTGTTAGTTGAGATTATACACAAGCATGCATGGTTATCTGTCCTTGAAGATGGAGTTAATGCTTGCTTTATTGAAAGAGACTCAAGCCATACTTTTAATTCCATTGAATATATGGGCTTTAAGGATGACTTAAGTGCCTTTCTTGTTGCTTTCAGTGCTGAAGCATTTGACTTAGGTAGCCAGGCACATAAAGAGAAAATCTTATTGGCCTGTCACTTGTGAAATTGGTAGATGAAAAATACTAGGCTGTTTTGGGTAGATTGGAGTCCAAGAGGAAGTATTAAATCTCTCTTAATAAAAGTAATATGCATGAAAAACGGATTGCTGCCTATTTTGACTGATTGGAAAAAGAAAATATGTAAAAGTGAACCTGGTTATGATCTTATATAATATTGACTGAATACCAGTGAGAAAATGTACAGGTAAAAAAAAAAAAAAAAAGCCAAAAAAAAGGTAGGCTAACTTCCAAATCTGCATTACAATGCATAATTTCCATTTCCAGAGAAACATTGCTTGAGATATATTTGTGTGGATCAAGAAAGTTATTGCTCTGGTACTGCCCTTAGGTAGCACATGCAGTAGTGTCTTATTACCTCCAGGGACAGCTTGAACAATTGCTGTGCTAGTGCCTTTCTCCTTCAAAGATGGAAATTTGCATTGGATTCACATAAGGTTGCATCCTGAATGCAAATATGATCATAATTAATACAAGGAAGGGACAGGCATAGTTCTATGCTATTATGGTTATACTGTAAAATCCATTATGTTTATAGGAAGCTCCTGACAGAAATAGCTTGCCTTCTTAAATAGCACTAATGAAAAAGAGGACAAAAAGTCATTGATAAACTGCCACCACCCCTACGTCCTTGCAATATATTAGCCCAAAATAGCACACTGACAATGTATAAATCTATGGAATTATGATGGAGAAACATGAAGGGTACAAAAGCATGTGTTTCCAAGGGCATTTCCATTATGCAGCCCACTACAGCAATTCAATAGACTTAATATGTCACTGTCTGATAATTAAAAGGGGAGGGTTACTAAGGACTTTTTACTTTATTTATTTATCAAAGTATCAATGGGAAATTAGCATAATAAGAATTCTGACACCCAGAATTACTTGTCCTTTCTTAGAGTTTCTCAATAGCCAGTGAAAAGTTTCAGTTTCCTCTGACAGGCATAGTGGTGAGTCTCTCAGCTGCTGTTCAAGTCAGTGGCAAAATTCCCACAGATACTGGAAGGAGATTTCTTAGAATAACATTGAGGCTGATGCTGTTACCTATTCTCCTAAAGACAAATTACCTTATCTCTGGGCCAGGAATTTGGTGCTTATCCAGAAGATGCTGCCAGTCACAGCCCTAAATCTTGCTCAGTGACCTCAAGAAGAGACAACCTGTCCATGTTCACTCCTGGTGCCTCGTAGCTCCTGTTGGCATTAACCTCACCTACACTAGGGATGCTTGCAGGGTCTGCCTTGTGCCCACTGATCCTTGTGAGCCCCAAACTTAATTCTCTAGGGTCAGGATGGATCCATGGCCCTTTCAGGCACAGAGCTGCTCTCAATGGCCCAGTCTGCCTTAGAGACTTCAGCACTGTTCATGGTCCTGAAGTCCTGAAATGAGCTTAAATGAGCTTGATTTTGCTGTGGTCGCAGCCAACCCCATGCAGCAAATGAACAGATTGTGGAGGCACTGCTATCAGCTGAATGGCAGGCTGTGGTGGCAGACTGACGTGGGGTTTTGGCAGGAGAGGCAGGAGAGAGATGTATGAGTAAGAAATTACTTGCTGGCCCGAGCAGATGCCATGGGCTTCATTAATAAGAGTTAATACTGGTAACACTAAATAAAGTAATATTAATCTATTAAACCTAGTTTTGAATTAATTTCTTCAGTTTCAAAATTAAATTAATTTCGGTTTAAAATAAAATTCTGCAGAAGCTGGTGAGGCTTTTTGCAACTAATTTGAGGCATTCTGTAGGAACAAGGGCTCACAGCGGCAGCCTCAAGAGCACATTTGATTTAATGCTTTCTAAGTATTATTTACTTTCCCTCTGGCAGATATAATTAGTGTCTCCCTAACACCCTCAGAGTCTGACTTGCCTTAATTTAACATAAAATCATTAATCAATTATTTTTTAGCTGTGTCACATATCTATAATTTTGATCAAGAACAAGCTACTATATGGAAAGAGCCTGCACTAGTAGGTAAATGCTGGAGCAGACTTTGCTTGCTATTTTTGTCTTTGTGTGTTTTCGTTTTCTATTTTTACAGAAGGCTCATATTGGTGCATCTTGATGTTTTGGGCAGTATTCCAGTGGAATTTAACTGAACAAGTTGCATAACTCAAGTGGACACTTTTTGTTCCAGTCAGATCCATGTGTACATTCAACATGAAGAGAAAAGGTTCACCTTTTCAGTATGTGCCTAGGCTTACAGTTTCTGGGAACCGAAACAATAAACTCTCCATCCTATTCTGTTTTTTAGTTGCCTGTCTTCACAACCGTGCCTGTTCTGACTAAATATCATTTGCTCTCCTAGCCCTTTGTACTAGCCTTTTTCAGTATTTTTTCATTTCTGGTTTTTAAAATCTCCTTTGTGTGGTACAAGACATTCTAGGCAATCTGGTGACAAGACAGGAGAGTGTCTCTCAGCAGGAGTAAAAGTACATAGCAATTCCCTGACACACAGTGCAGACAGCTCCAAGTGTTTTGTTAGTGATGTTAGTGATGCTCACAAGCCAGTGAGAAGCAATCAAGCCAAACTGGCAATCTAAAACTCAATAGAATAGGGACCCAAGACTGAGCTATGCAAAATGCAAGCTGAAAAATAAAGGGCTAATGTTATTTACATGAACAAGAGCTGATTCAAGAGGCCCCCAAATTATCCCTTTTCAGAGACAATGAAATTGTGTTGTGAGTACAACGGTGCCTAAATTCTTTCATATATTGAAGCCACAGTTAGAATTTAATAGTATCTTTTCTCTGCTCTGGCTGAAGTTAACTTTATTTTTATTAGTATTTCATTTTACCATGTTACATCTTACCAAATCAAGTTAAATATTTTAATACTTACTGATAGTACTGTGTCCCACACCATTCCACAAAGCATTTCAAGTTTAAGATGGGTTGATTACATTGTGGCAAAAGGCATTATTGTAGGAAGCTCTCTGGTAGACCACAACCAGTCATGGAAAGCATTTGTGCATGGTATTTCCAAACCAGGGATTGTGTCTATGTCCCTGAATTAAATAGTCATTGCAATCTTTGGATGTTTGCAGGATGGCAGGAGGCCGCCAAGTGGAACACTGACTTCAAAAAGTGGGTTTAGGGGGAAGTCTTGTGAGTCTTGCCATTTGCTGGAGCAGATGGAGAGACAAGAAATGACAGCTACTTGAGACAGGGAAGGCACCTGGAGAAAACACCACTGTCATGGCACAGGACCAAGGAAAGCCATGAACAACCAGCTCTTGTAGGGCACAGCTTTCAAAACGTTCACTTTCTTGACTCTAAAGAGACTTCTACATCTGTCTTCTTTCAGCAAATCAAAGGGAAACTTGGCAAAGTGAAATGGGGACAGAGGTTCGATCTGTGGATTTCATAGAGACCAGAGGAACTGAAGGACGACTTTGCAAAGAAGCGGCGTAAGAGCTCAGCAGGACTGAGCACTCGGGCCCGCCGGGCGTGATATCTCTACTGCAGCTATGCACAGATGCTCTCGCTGTCACTCAGGCTGGAAAAGCCAGACAGCAGGCCTGGCATATGTACAAACGCCTGTGCCCACTTTATTTAAATATATACTTAGAGGGTTTTGTGTACTGGCAGCTGCAAACTTGCTCTGTGCTACCACCGTGTTTTGGAGTGGAAGAAAGAATGGATCTTGTCAAGATCCCAGCATTCTCAAGGTCTGGCTCTGCCCTGGGGAGCCCTGCAGATGGCCCTTGTCATCTGTGACAAACCAGCTTCCCAGCACACCTGACAATGGCTCTGCCTGCTCACCTGGATGCTGGGTCCTTGATGGGGAGCGGGCTCCCTTTGCTTCTGCTGCTGGGAGACGCTGCAGCGCATTCAAACCAACAGACTGCATGTACTGCAGGATTTATTTCCTTTTTACCTCTCCTTAAATAGAGAGGTCATTAGGCTCTGCACTCCTGTGCATAAAGGTATGCTTAAAAATGTGTTCATACATTCAGTGGACAGAAAACACAATACATCAGTCATTCCTGCTGGTCTACACTTAAGGTATCGAGTGGAAGGAAAATATGTGTTAATGGAACAGTGCGTGGGAAAAAAAAGTAGGATGTGATGACTAAAATACTACTTTCTCAAGGAAAGAAGCTACCCTATGAAATATTTCATAATCCAGAGGAACTTCACACATCTCAGTTTATCCCTCGTCTCTCAAAATATTGTACATGTAAATCATCTGCTTAAGTTGTGTGTGATTCAGCTTGTGCTTGAACTTGTTCTTCACCTTGTCAGTTGCAATATGGACAGATTCCAGATAAATGAATATATTCTGTTGTGGATATTCCACAAATAATGCAAATTATCATGTGCTGAAATTTGACATACAACATAATTTCCAGTAAAAATTCTGTTTGTAAGATTAGGCAAAGAGGAAGCACATTCTCCCTGTATGTATATATATATTTTGTCAGAGACTGTTTCCTCAATGACTGAGTCTTTCCTGATGGATCTCATAAACAAATTTAATTTTATATATGAAATTACATATTATAGAGCTGTTCCAAAATGGCAGACTGGTTCTTTTATTTATTTTTCTTTAACAAAGTCTGATTTTAATCATCCCCCTTGTAATTAAACTTTCAAAACAGGATTTTAGACAGTTCTGAAAAAAACCTCCTCAGTTCAGTTCAACAGAACAAGACATTGCCTGTGTTCTGTTGCCAACACAACAGATTTCCACATGGTCAAAAATCATGTAGTTTTATTAAGAATGTATCAGGATCCACATGCTTTGATGGGCATCTACCAAATCTTAATGGCAATGCTTGCAAACTGAATATAGTTTGGAAACTATTATTATTATAAAAAAGACTATGTACAAAAAATATTGCAAAACCAGAACTTGTGTCCTAGGTGCTACAAGTGAGCGGTGGCTGCTTTTCATGGCTACTGACAAAGTGGCAAAGAGGAGTATGAATCACATTAGGATATGGAGAAACAGAGGCACTGGGAAACAGATTTTTTTTCAGGCCCTTCAGACACTGATGGAAGATCTGAGGATGGCACCTGTTAGAAAACCTACATAAAGCATCTGGGTCAAAACATGCCCTGTATTACAAACCCCAAATCAGCTGGACTTTATTTAATATAGAATCCTGATATATTTTTCAACTCATTTGAGGCCTCATGGTCAGAAAACAAAGAGTTATTATATAGTATAAATGAAATCAAAATAAAGTTTGAGATGCTAAATTTACATTTAGATCATTCTCTCTCCTTCTACTGGCTTGAGAAATGTTGTATTACTACAGTGTCAGGGAGTCTTCCCTAACCAAGCTCCCCCTTGGGTGTAAGCATGATTCCTCACAAAGCTGCTTACAGGAATATGATCTGTGACAGAACATCAGCCTCAGATACTACACTTTATACTTAGCAAGTAATCTGAGAAAATCCATTATAATGGTAGCTGTATTCTGGGAGTATAACTAGGTGTACATTCCTGTGTGATGATAAAAAATATACATTAATATTGGGTTGTTAGCAGTGTGCAAAAAGGTTACCAACATCATGAAAGAGAAAAAAGGTCATCTTTCATTTGCACAAATTGATTTTAATTAATCTGATTAATTTGTATATCCTGTTGTTTTTGGCAATAGTGAAGACTGAATTATGGCAAACATATACTATAAATCTGATAGAGAGAGCTTTGGCAGCTTTGCATTCAATGATTCACAGCAACATGCTAAACCCTAACAACTGTTCCTTCTGTGATGCTGTAGTGCAAACTAGAAAGATAAATTGGAATTTAACTGGGCTGGATAAATGAGCCCATTACCAAAGGTTTAGTTCACTGTCATTCTGAGATGACAGTTAGATAAAAGATCTGTGCTTTGCTTGGTATTTCAAATAAGTCATCATTCCAGGATTTTTCAAACAGACATTCCTTTGGAATTATTAATTTACTTATACCCATTATCTTGGTATGTCTGGGCAACATTTTGCTGGCTGCATTATCAGCAGAAACACAAACAAGCAAGTTGCCTTTAGGAGTCCATTGTGAGGTCACAGAGAGCCATAAATCCATCCTTACAGTTTCTGTGCTTGCATCACTTACCTTCTTCAGTTCCTCTCTTTGTCTGTCTGGAAGGGTTGTCTGGGTAGAATTCTCATGCTACAATTGACAAATGACATAAGGATGGCTTTGAAAAATGGGTGCCACTGTGTCATCACCATCATGATATGTAGCATAGATATTTGGGAAATGCTTCTCATTCCCCTCATTTTCCACATGTCAGCAGCTGCTAAGCAGTTTGTCTGTGACCAGTCATGAGGGGTCCATGCTTTGTAGGAATCCCCTATGACAGGTTTATATGTTATCTGGGATTAAAAGAAATGTCTGAATTTCTCCTCTGGAGGGAGCCTAAGTCCTGAGTCACAGGTTTGTTAGATTTTTTTTCCTTTAGTGAAACAGAGACCAATCTTTTCAATGAATTATCCAATTTCCAGAACGCTTTCTGGAATCAAAAAGAAGAAAAAAAAAGCCCTGCTGTTAAGCTGACTTGAGACATGTCATGGATATTCACCCAAAGCCATGACCAAAGCTGATGGGTGAATAAATACTTCTGACAGGTCTAGAAAAATGCATTGTAGATCAGGAAAATATGTGCCAATAGAGGAAGTTCTTCAAATGGAAGCCATTGCCACCAAATGCAGACATATAACATGTAGGATTCCTTCAAGCAATCATTGTAAAATCTCTTATCACTATAAATAAACATAATTTCTATAGCTTTATACAAGTCTTTTAGAAATCTTGGATGGTTATTTTAATAATTGCTATTGAAAATTTTCCAAAGGAGAATTACAATTTTAACTACTTAATCCCCCCATGTTTTATGCATTATCTTCTACAATATTTCCAAGAATACTCTTTGCAACCTTTCACCCTGAGCTATCTTTCTGGACCCCTGCAGGTAGCCAGGTCAACATCTGAGTTTCAGGCACCATGACTGACCTTTAAACCTGTGCATCATTCCACAGCTAGTAACAGAGAGCAGACTTGAAATTCACCTCCAGTGTGCTCTCCTGACTCACTATAAACAAATCAATCACCTGCTTGCCTTTTCCCTGAAATTACAGTCACCTCTGGAAGAAAAGGAATCTGCATACATTACATCTTTTTTGGAGCTTGGCTTTATTACCCTGACAAGAACATACCATTTCTGGCTGTCACTTCTTGCACATTCAGCTGTAGATGGGTTTCCTAAAGGTCAAGTTATCTCATCTGAAAGAATATCAGTATGGATTGAAAAGCATGTAAGAGTGTAGCTGGCGTAGCTCTCCAGTGAGACAGCAGGGCTGACTGAAGCAGAATTCAGAGGTCATTTTCTTATGGTGTCAAAAATATGCCAAATCAGAAACCTGCAAAGCAGTGACATGGTGTAAATCATTAATCTTTACAGAACGTTAGGAACTAGCATTAGGTGCTGGGTCATGTGCCAAGTTCAGAAGGGCAATACAATAACTAGTGTTCAGCAAAAACCATGGATAGACCCTCCTCTCATCTTTCTTTGTGAATATCTGTAACAGGACATATGCTCAAGTGTACCTGCAAAAAAAGAAAACAAACCCTCTGCAGCAACCATGCTTCTTCAGTGCTCTGTATTCTCCAAATCTCTACCTTTCCTTGCTTTCTGCAGAAGTGCAAGAATACAGGGAAATCAATCCAAATCCTTACACAGGAACATGTGGAAGCTGTATACACATATTCAGCTGTGGTTAGCCAAAAGGAGGTTTTTTTCAAATCTTCAGCAAGTGCTGTTTGAAGGGCAGCATCCTAGTGGCACTAGAAAGAGCAGCAGGTCATTCTTAAAAGTTGTTTTATACTTGAATTTGGTTTTACTGACTTCATGCATAGAAAGTAAATAAAATCTCTGTGCACTGCTGCTACCTTTGTGATCTGAAAGGTGCCATTGCAAGATTGGGATGGTCTGATCAAAGAATCATTTAAGGCACAGAGACAATCAGAGCTCAGCTCTATACTATGCACAAGTTCAAGGTGAGGTTTGTCTGTTTGATGCATTTGCTCGACACCACAAACAATTCTGATCACACAACTCCCATCAGTGGAAACTGATGAGAGTGGACTTTGCAAAATGGGAGTGGAAAAACCATGCTAAAGAAGGAAGGTGAGTAAAGAAGAATTTTGTGCTTTTGGTTCCCTCTACTGCTTTTTGCTGTTGTTCTGACAATTTCAGAGAACATTCAGTATAAAACATAAATACATGATTTCTATATATAATGTTGTGTAACATATAATCTTCCCCCCTAACACATTTTTTTCTTGCCTTTTTTATTCCATGCAGAGATTGAAAAATTGTAGAACAAATAGGAAACGTTTACTTTTTTTTTCAGGAGTTCAGTGGCAATAATTCAATAGTGTATTATAATACAAAAAAAAGGGAAGATGACGTGTCTTGAGCAAGGGATAATGAGTTGTCACTGTCTGTGATTCAATGGCAGTTGTGCTAAAAAAGCAAACCCCAAGATTGTTATCAACACAGGAAATGTTGGAAATACTTGGAAATGGCAGTACAGTGATACTTGAAATAAAATTTCAGAACACAATGTTTTAAGAAAAGAGTAAAACTGAAGTAATTTAATTATTACTGTGTTACTATAATAAAATGTAAGGATGATGTATCATACAGAACACAAACTCTCATTTTATCAGAGGTTGTGTAGAGACCTTATCCAGAGGAAAAGCTTTCTGAGTAGCAGCTGGTGTCTAGACTGCCTCTCCCCTCACAGATTTTCCTGATAAAATGCTGGAACCTTATTGATGTAATTGGTCCTAAACCTGATTTAATTTGGAAAAATGAAAAGGGAATTTTGGCAAGTTTAGCATTGTACAGATGAGTATGGCCCAGAGGTCAGTAGGCCTGAACGTGCATTAGCATACTTTTTTCTGAACTAAAGCTGATAAATCAAAAAGTGGTTAATTTCCAGCATTTGGATATATTTACTGCATTGGTAAACCTAAGATAATTTAACACAAATATCTGATACCTACCAGGCCTGATGATGTTTTGCAACTTTTTATTTGTATAAGAGAAGAGAATATGGTTCTATTTGTGCAGCATTGGTGGAATAGATGGTTTAATACAGATTTAATGTGACTCTGCCTATTTGTCCACAGAAAAGAACTTTTCTATTTGTTATTCATCATTCTTTAGCTTAAAATATGGGAGCAAGAATCATACCTTATGAATTCAGTTATCTGACAGATGCATGGAGCAGTCAATTGATCATGTTAAAACACTCTTCAAAAAGGACTGAGTTCTTAACTCAGTGAAGATCCAATTTGAATAAGCAAATCACTAACACAGATTTGAAGGGATATGCCTTGTTTTCATGTTTTATATATTTCTGAAAGGCTTTTCTACTCTGTGAACGTAAAGCCTCTTTCTAACCTCCCTCAGAATAAACATTGCTACACAAGTACAGAGACAACCAAGTCATCTGTAGGGTATCAGGAAAAATTGCCCCAACCTTCATGGTGATCCAACAGGGTATTGGGGTTGACTATCCAAATGGCTAAAGGTGCCTGGAAGGTACTGAGTACTTCAGTGCTCATTGGGGCATAAGGGCCTCAGTCTTCTGTCTCTTAATGCTGTTCATTTTGAATGCGTCGTTAAAGTGAGGGGAGCTGCTCTTTTCAAAGCATCTTTAAAGAAAGCTTGGGCACTATGAGAAGATGGAGTATTTAGCAGCCTTTATGGCTGCTAAAAGGCTTCCCTGCCATTTTCTTTTTCTGATTGTCTCTTCATCCTCACAGTAAGTTAATGCAGCTCCATATGGAGATGATTTTATAGATGTAGAAATCTATAAAGAAAGTTGCAGAAGGGCCAGGAGCTTCAGCAATCAGTAGAATGACAGCAGTGCTCCTGTATAACTCGTGGCATGGTGCAGCAGTGGGTGCTGTCACATGCAATCCAATTTCTTTGGGAAGATGA
The DNA here is from genome assembly GCF_971803275.1 of Cyanistes caeruleus. Classification (NCBI taxonomy): domain Eukaryota; kingdom Metazoa; phylum Chordata; class Aves; order Passeriformes; family Paridae; genus Cyanistes; species Cyanistes caeruleus. The sequence continues at coordinate 17,894,098 of NC_141703.1, read as the reverse complement.
TGGAAGACAGGTTCTACCTGTTTTACACGTGCCACTTCACTTCTCAAATGCAAATATGGATCTCAATAATTTATAGCTTAGGTTTCTTTTAAAGTTTATATTTTATTCTTTCTCTCTGCACAGTTGTGCAGATATGCTGCCTGATAACTGCAAGCGTGGAGCTTTTGTTTGGAAGAGGGATCTAGATTGTGCTGTGAGGCTTGCAGTAACTTGACACACTGTGATTATTTCACCAATTTCCATTTCCAACAACAACATGGAGAATTTTGTTCTCCACATACATAAGAAGTTGGAAACCTTGCATATTAGTTGTCTGTTTTCACTCACAGCAAGGATGGGAAAATTTATTCAGACAGACCTGGAAGAAGTGTTTATTGAAAAATCACAGTCAGCTCTGCATACGGCCAGTTGGAGGGAAGAGTTTCATTTGGTCCTTCTGCTAGAATTGCTCAGGGAGATCTCTTAAATCAGTGTGAAGACAAGAGCTATGTGCCTTGGATGGATCCAAGGGGTTTTAGCCATAGGTTGTGACTAGAAATCTGAAGGAAATAGCTCAAAGTTCTCTCAGAAAAAATGATTATGCTCTCAGAATATGAAGTCATTAGAAACATCATAAAAAAATCTCTTTTTGTGAGAGAAAATTTTTCTGTGAGAGAAAATTTTTGTGAATTTTTCCAAGAGATTCCTTAGAAAAAAGTCTTTTGAAAGCATGTAGAACAGAGGAATTATACTGTAAATAAGTGGGAAGAATAGTCTTCTAGCAGAGAATTGCTTCCTTTGCTTTCTTAGTAGCCTAGAACAAATTATCTGGAGCTTCATTTTCTTTCAGTATAGCTGTTCCTCTCCTACATCCAACATAATCTATCTTCCTGGCTATAAGTATTGTGAGGAGGTTTAATATGTGTCTTCACTGATAAATAAATCCATCTTCTCTGTAGGATCATGTGATCTCCTGATATGAGTCTTTTGTGTGAAAAGGAGGATGCTATTCATGAGACATACAACTCTCAGAAATAGTACTGTGGAGTAAAAGCTGACCTTGAAAACAGCAAGGAGATTTGCAGCTTCCAGTAATGAGACAATCCATGGCAAATGAAGGGAGTACCTGAGAAAATGGCAGGATGGTGGAGGATGGTTCATTTGCTGTCTCTGTGGAGCAGTAGCTGAGGTCAGCAGCTCAGTTGATTTCTGGAGAGGAGGGAAGTGTGGAGGAATTCAAAAGCCTGTTGACACTCACTGTGCCTGAAGAGAAGCCATTTTCTATTTGCCTGGGGCTGGAGTCCAGTTGAAAATAAAATTGCTGATAAAAGGAGGTATTAATTTACCTTCCTAGACCATCCACTTGCTGGTGCAGCACTGTTCTCAAAACATAGACCGATTTCTGCATTTTACCATGACATAATTTTGGAGCTTTTCAAGGAGCTACCTGTAGAAAAAAAAAATTAAAAAAAAATCCTTCAACCTTCTGAAACAGCCAAATTTACTCTGACTATTATATAGCTATTTAGACTGCTATACTGCTAAAGATCATCTGATTCCTTTCAGCCCTTTGCCCAGTGTTTTGTGCTGTTTTGGTTGCTGATAGCACATGGTATCCCCAGCCACAAGGACCCCAGACATTGAGCAGCTCTGGAGCTGAGGCAGCCAGCAGCCAGACCTCTGGCTAACCCTTGGCTGCAGCACACAGGTCAGTCCAACGGGAAGAGGATACTGAGCCTTCCCTCACCTGCTTCCCTTGTTCTTCCCTCGAAGGCCATCATCAATACAGACCTGATGCACTGTGGTCTGAGCAGCAGGAAAAACATTTCCCTTCTACTTTTTCCCCTCTCAGGCACATATTTTACCTTAGTAATTCAGTTACATCATATACTGTCCTGTTACTGATTTCAGCTGCAGCCATGGAGATGAAGGGGAACCCCTTTTATTGATGTTGCAGAAGTAAAGCTTCAAGATGCCTGGGAGGCAAGCAAGGGTGCTTTAGTGTGTCCAAGAAAGCCTTGAAGGGATTAAGCCTTGTGGTATCCCTGTGTGTTGGAATTGAAAATAAAAGCCTCTCTGAGTCCGTCAGAGAGAGATAAGAACTAAAAAATATTAAAACACATAGGCATGAAATAACAGTGCAGGTTTTAAAGTAAGTAAAAATATAGCTTAAGTGCCTTAAGAGACTGTGTTAACTAGTGAAAAATCACAAAAGCCTAGTTTAAAGTTCAGTAATTCTTTTACAGATTTAACTTAGGTCCAGGCATAATGAAAGCATAGTAAGAACACAGCTTACATTTTTAGACAGAACAGATAGAACTACATACGTAAACAGATAATTCTCTATACATAACATTAAGGTAAAATTAATACTGCTTTCCACAAATTAAGAATTAAGCTTAGATTGGTGCAGAAAGAGTGTTTTAGAATCGTGTTTTTAGCTGATTGGGTGATTTATGATGATTTACAAATCTATATTGAGAACACTCACACACACACTCACACAGACACACACGAAGAACAGCAACAGCAGCAGCAGCAGCACCACCATTACCTGAAGAAGAACTACTACAACTGCTTCTGCTGTACAGATCAACAGAAATCTGGCCAAGAGGCTGCTGCTCAGAATTCGGTACTTTATACCAAAAGCTTTTAGCAACAACTTTAACTCTCTGAACTCTTTGCCTTCGAGACTGATGCATTCATACAATAAATATCTTTAAAGCAACCAGCAACTCCTCATGTCTCCTTAAAGATCTGGACACCCCCATGAACAGCTCAACACCTGTACATGGTAGGGAGGTTGAAATGAGATGATCTTCAAGGTCCCTTCCAACCCAAACCATTCTATGATTGTATGATCCTATGATTCCATGATTAGAGTGGCAGACAGGGCCCTGCTGAGGACCCTGAGTCCCTGCTCTCTACTGCTTTTGTGTCCCAGACCTCAAAGCAACAGCTGAATAAAACCCAACGTCTCTCCCACAGAGCTGAGAGTTCTTACACTTCTTTGGGACACATGGTGATTTACAATGCAGTGGAGACACATGAATTCACATCTTTCTGAAAAGATTAAACTGGCTGTGATTGCATGTCACTTTTCAACTTTTCAACGTTATTTTGAGGGAGCTGATGTCTTTCCATGTCCATGTCCCTGATAGGAAGATCCCAATGAGATCTGAGCTGATCCAGGAGGAACATGCACAAACTCAGCTGTCATTGGACTCCACATCCTATTACCATTTCCAGCATTATCTGCTATCTGCCTTCCCCTCTACCTCATGTATTAAAGTAGATAACTCAGCACTCCTGGAATAAAAATAGCACACAACTCTCCTGTCAGGGTGCTTACTTCATTAGTCAAATGGAAAAAATATTCTCATTGTTTTTCTCCTCGCAATTTTCCTGAAAGGTGCTGTTTTGTTCCTGCTGGACGCCCTTTCTGTGTAGTCAGCCATAGGATCTATTGTCTAAACTACTATTTGAGCTCTCTGCAAGTAACCCTTTCAGCAGCATTACTTGTTTTGAAAGAAGAAACAAATGATACCAGAAGGACTGAAACCTGAATTTTCAGAGACTTTAAAAATAACTTTTGCAGTTCTTGTATTGGATTTTATTTCAGTGGGCTACTCAGTGCTGGGTTAACAGTTGAACTTTATGATCTTAAAAGTATTTTCCAAAATAAACAATTGTATGATTCTATAAATGGTGCATAGCCCTTCCACATATGATTTAGCTAAGAGGAGAGTCACTTGATCTTGGACTGAGACAGCCAAATTTGGAATTTTGGAAGAAGCAGTGAGATTTTGCAGCCAGGCAACAATCTCAGTTATTGGTAGATGGGTTTGATTCCTGTCAGAACACATCTGTGACAGCTGCTGCAGGGGTGATCCTTGCCTATGATTTCTAATGTCTCTGACTGCCATTCATTGCATGTCAGGACCACATGCCACACGGCTGCTGTGGGCTGCAATGGGCTCTGTACACCTGGACCCCATCCCTCCCATTTCTGCCCTCAGGGGAGCATGGCTAAAAGGCCCTTCTTTAACCTGGAGGCTGGCTTTGCTGCTGAGCACTGCCGTGAGTTTACATCACAAGGAAAACCTTTGCAAGTGCAGCTTATTTTGAATATTTCAGATTTTAACAGTTTAAATGGACACTGCGTTTCAGTCATGTGATCTCCTTTTTGTTTCTTTATTTAGAAAAAGTAAGCCTGAAAAATTTATTTTGGTTTTTTGTTTTAAATAATTTGTATTCCAGTTTCCCACCAGAAATATAGACACAGTGTACTCTCTTTTCCCCAGAGGACTCTAAGGACAACCAAAAACCACAAGTTTTTATCATCAGAAGAACAAAAGCAGTGCAAAGTGCAAAGTGAGAAAAAGAACATGGATTTCTAGCCAGGTTACTTAAAACTCTTTCCCTTTTCTGTTTTTTAACTCTTAGTTAATTTGAGTACCTGCTAGAGACTCAAGTCTTGAGAAAACCCCACAGACAAGTTTCCCGGTCCCCTAGCAAATCATTAAATAATTGAAGAAGGCAGCAGATTATGTCTCAGAAATAAGAAATGAATAGTAAGCAGAAATCTTTAAAGAAAAAAAGAAAAATCAATTTTTGCACTTCCTTGTGTAAAAAGCAAGTTTAAAGAAGGCATGTGTCTTCATGTGTCTATTCAACGCTGAATGATATGAAGTAAGACACTGGAGGTCAGGAAGCTTGTTAAACAAACCTTAATATGTAATGGATCTTGATTTTAACAAAGTAATTATGATTAACCTTGCTGATCAGGAGAATTTGGAAGGTGCTTCCTCCGCAAAAGATACTGTATTATATTCCAAGTGGTAACAACAACATTTACTCAGTTTCCAAAGGATCACCTCGTAGAAAAATACTAACTAAGAAACAGGTTCCTGCAAAATTGAGTAGTATGAATTCTCTTGCCAGATGTGGTTACAGTGTAATTTATGATCAGTGGCCTGCATATTGTAGCTTAAATAGCTGCACTCGCTTTCAAATAATAATTAATAGGGTCACCTTTCTTTCTCCTGTATTGAAAGGGGCTGTCTCTGCTTGGATGGCTGATTCCTGAGCCAAAACCAGGGAATTTTCTTGATGCTAATGGAAGAGGGCAGAAGATAGCATGTGAATCCAATTTTGAGGATAATGAGTCTGCTTTCCACTTTCCAGAGCTGGCAGGCTGTTTTCAGATAGAGCTGTAACAGCACATTTTCCTCATCCTCTGCCCTTTCCAGAGGTCGTTTGACCTGGTATACACTTGTCAAATGGTGCAGATTGCCAGAGAGCCGAGACATATCCAGAGTGTTGGAAAAGGTATCAGGTGGATTTTTCTCTCACAGTAGATGATATTACCAGGATTGTTTGGGACTCCAGACAGAGAAGCACATGACTGTAAGAAGAGTCAGAGCAGAAGGCTGGATCCGAAATGGATGACTGTGGGTGATATCAGGCAAACAGTAGGAGGAAGGTGCAGAAATACTTTGAAGCTCAAATACTTATTCCTGTTCTCACTCTCTGTGAAGTTTTCATGTCAGGAATTTAGAGGTTGTTCTCCAGCAAAACTAAGAGTCAGGGGTGTTTTCTACATAGATTGATGCATCCCACATCCCAATAGCCTTTGCTTCTCTCTGTGCACCCTTTGGTCAGGTTCAAAATTCAGAATAAATGATCCAAAGATGGAGATACAGCTGCTAGGCCCTATAACCTGGCCTCACATGAACACACGACTTCTGGAGTAAACTGCTGCTAAGTTACAGACGGGAATAGAAGAGGAAAAAAAAACAAAGTAAAGAAGTAAAAGTGTAGCTTGAGTCTTATTTCTGATCCACAGACAGTTCAGGGAATGTTTATCATGTGCATTTTTGAGGTAAATTCTGCATTCATATTTAGCTTGTTGCCAGTTCATATTCTGTCACAACATAGTCCCCCATGTGGAAATCATGTCCTATTTTTATGCAATTTATAATATCTCTCTGAGATTAGTCTAGCAAACTGCCAGGTTTGCATGGATGAAACTACTGTAGGAGAATAACTAATGAGAAAATCCTGAAATTCACGTAACAAAATCTTGATACACGATTTTTCCTTGTGAATTACTCATCCTAAATATCTCAGCACGTGTTTGTGCTAAATTATCAGATATACCTTTTATTCAGTTATAACTGAGGTTCTACAGTATTTATCAGGGCCTGCTGGTGAAAGAAAGTCTTGAGGCTTGAAAATATTTAGGAGTAGAGATGGTTAAAAAAATTGTTCAAAAGTCCTGTGTTTGGCAAGCTACTTATCTTGAAAGTCAGGAAGCACTGACATCTCCCTCCTGGAGTTCCAACTCAAACACAAAAACTGACAAAATGTCAAAAATGAAGTAGCAAACTAAGCATAGTGTTGTGAAGAGAACCTTGCTAAGCAGGGTGTGTCCTTGTGATCACCACTGCTGAAGATTGGCTACACAAACCTTGGACCAGTTCTGTGCTTCATGGGGAGAGGTGTCTGTCTTCACAAGGAGTGGTTTCTAGACTTGCTAGCATAGGACTCAAGGATGAAGGAGACATCTAATGTCTCTTTTCCTCGTGGTGTAATGCACAATGCTCTGGAGAATTTTGCTGAGGTCAGCTCTGTGACCTCAGCAAAAACCATGCCTGTGTAAATGGACATCCTGGGGAGATGTGTGTGTCTGTGGTTTAATGAAGAACTAGAAATATGAGGAGCTGAAAGGCACCTTCATACCTGGAGTTCCTGTAAGTGTTGCTGAGCTCAGTCTGTGGTAGAACCAGGAATGACAGTGGCAAAGCAGCTGGGATGAATTCTAATGAATTTTTATTAAAAAGAAAAAAAAGAACATTTTAGAAGGAGTAGCTGAAATCAGGTGTCTAACAGAGAGTCCCCTTCCTCTCATGGTTCATAATTGTGCTCTAAAGGCAGTGAAAATTTTCCTTCCTTGCCTAATAATTATTAATACTAAAACTGAGATCATATTGCAGTCACGATTCTGAATCTCCCACCCAACTTCTTGTTTAATATCATAGGCAGAGTTTCTGGCAGTGTTTTCTCAAGAGAGTAGCACTATTTAATGAAACAATTAAATTTAAATTTGTTTGGTGGCCTGAAAGTCCTCAACAGTATTTCAGGCTTATAAACACAGTGGGAGGAAAATGATTCTTGAGAAATGAGAATAGAGTCAAGTTGGGGATAAATATCTTAAATTGCAATCTCAGCCACAAATCCCATTTCAGGAGCAGAGAGCAGCCAGAAGAGGTCATGATCCAGCCTGACAAGGGATGGAATTGGCAGCACAAGCATGTTAAGCACAGCCACTGAAAGAAAAAGAAATGCTGGGCTGAAGTGACAAAATCAAGCAACTGATTTGGTAACACAATCCATAAAAGGTAGAATTCCCTCCTAGGGAGAAAAGTTCCCAAGATAAAAAGTCCTGTGCTCAGTTTCTCACACTGTAGTAAAAGGGGTAGCAGTCATTTATAAACTAAATAGCATATAAGAATTAAAGAAAATAATTTCTAACCAAAGAAAATAAAAGCTTTTCATTCTGACTGATATGAATGTCATGGACTGCTTATAGATTTGAATTCTGGTAACATTCTAACTGTTTTAAGATGAGGATTGCTTCTGGCCCCAGTGTTCCATTTACTATCACAGTAACATCAATGCAGAAAAAGAGTTGTGTAACTTGAGAGCTAGGCCTGATTACAGTGTAAACCAGGCCTTATGGAAACTGTGCTAGAACTTCTTAACAAGTGGATAACAAGGCACTTAAATGTGTCTGAGATGTGGTTGACAGTGGCCAGCTCACAGGAGTGTTTATTCTGAGTGCCCAGACACTGAGTGTCAAATAAGCCCCAGAGAAGGCCACCTTGGCCTGGAAGTCTTTTTATGACTCAGAAAGGTGCTCAAGCAACGTTACACATTTTACTTGTACTTGCTGCACTGACATGAAACTTCTCAGTTCCTCATCACCTTCAGGGTTTTATGCTTCTTCTCAGCATTGCACCACCAGCCAGCTAAATTTGGAGTTGAACTATTTTTGAACATCAGTTTTTAGAAGACACTTTGTCAATGTCTAGCTAGTTTTTGTTTTGTCTTTTGCTTTTGAACAGAAAGTTTAATAATATGTACCAATGAGGTGACACTATACAAGTCTCTGTTCTCCTTTACACTGTGTCCTACACCTGCCTTTCCCTTGCTAGTAATACCTTGTTCTTAAACACAAAAAATTCCCTATCAAGTTTTCTCCTTGCCCTGATTCAAAGGAGCACCACGTTTTCTGTTCTACATGGCCTGAATGGCTTAGCTGACAGCTGTTTTTCCCCATATAGGCTCAGTGTCTAATTTGCTTGTTCAATGGAAAGGACAACCAGGTGCAAACAGAAAGAAAAAATTGCTCTTTTTTTGACATATTTTAACCCATGCAAAGGACAGGAGAGTGAGGTAAGCTTGCTCTCACTGCAGCTCCACTGATGCACCTCTGATGATGATGATCAGTGTGTGTGGAGAGATGATGCTCCAGCAAGAGCCACTGTGAAAGCATCTTGTGAATACAGTCCCTACACAGGTGGGAAATACAGTGAGAGAAACAAGAACTGGCTGGAGTTCCTTCTGTCAGTTTGTGAATTTGCTTGGTTTGTTTGATTTGTTTGTTTATTAAATGGTGAATCTTCTTTTTTTGGATGTAAATCTTCCTACTAAAAACTCAGGAAATGACAGACAGGTCTAGGATAGCAGCGATGCTTGTTTGGGAGGAGAAAAGACAAAGTATAACCTTGTCTAGTGAAAACAAGAGGCTTGGGGCAGGGAGGAGAAGCCTGGTGAGGGTGAAGAGCCATCAAAGATTTCCCAGATGGATCTATCAGGGACAGCCTGCATGTGTTTGTCCTTCTGTACCTGCTTTCCCAAACAGGAGGCAGAGCACCCCCTTCCGCCTCAGATGTGTCCTGTGTGTCACCTCTGAAGGGCAGTAGTACCCACAGATGGAGACAGACATCCCTCTGTGCTTTCCTGGGAATGCTTGAGCAGATTGTGTTCTTCAGGGTGATTAGTTTTCATCCCAAATTGCAAACAACAGCTTTATGAGGTTACTCAAACAGTGGTTTATCCAGAGGAAATCTTATGTAGCTTGTGACCTGATGGCATTGTGACTGACTAAAATGGATTTTGAATGCTCACATATGGTGTTACCAAGTCTGGATTTTGTTGTCCAATGCAGTTTTATTTCAGTGGGAATAGTGTTGAGAATGTTTATTCATTACCACATGAAAAGAATCTTCTAGCTACTCCCTTCCAGCTCATGACATTTAAGCATGGTGAGAAACACCATGAGGAGAAGATATTTTATTTATTTTGCTCTATTTAAAAATAGAGTTATGATGGTGGTGGTGGGCTAGGCCTGGCTGGCAGCTAAGCCCCCACCTTGTTCACTCTTCCATCAGATGGGGGAGAGAATCTGAAGGGCAAAAGTGTAAACAAAAGCTAAATTAGTGAAGGAAAGCTGCATGCACAAGCAAAGGAATTTGTTGTCTGCTTCCCACTGGCAAGAAGACATTTATCCAATTCCTGCAAAACAGTGCCTCAGCATGCATAATGGTTGCTTGGGAATGCAGGGGACGTTACTTGAAACACCTGTCACTTCCTCCTCCTTTCCCCAAAATTTATTGCTAAACCCAACATTGTAGTTTGGGATACCCCTTCAGTCAGTTCAGGTCAGCTGTCCTGGCTGAGTCCTCTCCCTCTCAGGGTGTTTGGTACCTGAAGAGCAATTATTCTTATTATTGAAGAGTGAGGCAAGGAAGACTTGAAGTACCTCAGCCTTTTTCTCGTCCTTTGTCACCACATTTTCCCCCTGCTTCCAACGAAGGAGGGAGATTCTCTTTAGGCCTCCTTTTGTTGCTAATGTGTTTACAGAAACAGTTTTTATTGTCTTTTATGACAGTAGCCAGATTAAGTTCTAGCTGGGCTTTGTCCCTTCTCATTTTCTCACTGCCTAACCTCACAACATCCTTGTAGTCCTCCCAGGTTGCCTGCAACTGCTTCCAAAGGCCATAAACTGTCTTTTTATTCCTGAATTCCAGCTTCTTGTGAGGCTTTTCCTCCATCTGTTGCAGTGGTTCTTGCTATACTGCTTCCTATTAACATACAGCTCAAGTTGTGCCTTATGAGAATTTAAAGGTATGTTGAAGAGTAAGTTTTCTAGGTATTTTACTGCATAAAAATGTCTTGGCCCTGGGGGTACCACCAGCTTTGACCATTCCTGGTCACTCAGCTGGCTTCCCCCACCTTGCCCACGGCTCAGAGCCCATTTCAACCCCTCCGAATCCTCCCTCCCTACTCACAGAAGGGCTTCCTTCCCCCACTTTATTTAGCTTTTGTTTCTTTTCTGCTTTCTACATCCAAACTGAGTTTCTTGCCCAAGCACAGATCTTAGATATGAATCTTTCTAAACAGCCACAGTCAGAAATATTTCACAGTGAAATTAGGATGTGTTTGCACTCATGAATACATTGACTAAAAGGCCAAGTTTCAAGAAATGAAAAAAATGAATGGAACACAAAAGAGTAAGGAATAGTTTGTAGGCAGAAATATGTAACATAATTCGTGTGTAATTTTGAAAGTGAATGTTCTAATGGAATATGGTGTGAGGATATTAATAAAGAATGACCCCTAAGAAATAACGTACAAACAATTTCTTTCCCCAGCATCATTGGTTATGATAAAATTAACATTTTTTAACTTTTTCTGTGTTTTAGACTGATTATTGCTGCCTTATTTGGGTTGAACATTTGCAACACATTAAAATATTTCCCTGCTAGAGCCTGAGTGAATGCTTACACTCAGCAAATTCCCATTAGTACTAACATTTTAAGCACTCAGCATTTTCTTGCTGCAGTGAGTTTTCTCTGCCATGTTGTGTGTGTAGTTTCTCATGCTTGCTTTTTAAATTCACAGTGTGAAGGGTCAGGCTATGTCAGGTCTTATCCCCAGTCAGATATGAGCTGACACCACGAAGAAAAATGACCTCATTCATTTTTAAGCAGCTACCTTAAGATTGTTTAGTAGGAGGCACTTGACCTCTTAACACAGGAATATAAGAGCAGGGTCAGGATTTAATTCCAAATTAAGTTTTTCTTCCTCTTGCAATACTCCTTACCTAAGTCCCTGGTTACTGTGATTATTGTTGCAGACACTTTACATTTATGAACAAATCTCCAAAATTCCAAGTCACCATTTTAGGCAAAAAGATATCTTCCTTCTAGTGTTGGCAGGAAAATTTAATACAGAATTGGCTCATAAGCTGTATGCAAGTGTATCCTCCATACAGTTTTTTAAAATGAGAGTTTGGTGTATTGACAGGGACGCTGAGGGAGGTACTTGTACTACTACATGCAAATATAGCTTTTTTTCTCAGTCAAAGCTTAAACAAACATCATATTTTAGAGGAATTTATAAAGTAAACAACAGTCACATTTATTTCTCTGTGTACATTCTATTTCACTTTTGAATGAACTATTAGAGAAGGAATTGAACAAAGATATTACAATCTCCTCCTACTGATGACAAACAAACCTGTAGTAGAAGATGTAATAAAATTGACAAAGCAGCTTGAAAGGAGAGGAATGGAAGCACAGATTCTGGCAGCTTGAAGCCAGGATATACTCAAAATTTTAAAGCTGACGTAATTTGACAGCTCTGATGAAATCCTAGGAGTATGTATGCACATTCAGCAAAAATATATAGACGTGAACCTTATCTGTCTTGACAGGCTGCCACTTGAATGGATACTTGATTATCTTTATTCACAGTGCTGCTTGGCATGAGCAAATGAATTTCAAAATATCGAGCTAAATGCTTTCATGATTCACTGTTGCAAGAAGGATACAGTGCAAATGAGACCTTGGAAATTAGTCCTACATTAAACACAGTCCATTACTTTTCCAAAGGTTTGGCTCCTTGGGGTATACAGGTAGACTTCTACATTATAATAATCACTAGAACACATATTTTATATAAATGCAGCTCAAATTACAATTCATATTAAAAACAAAAAAGTTTTACAGGTTGTCTGAGTTGGGTCTTAATCTAAAAAAACACTCTTCTGTTTTGTGAAATCTAGGCTATTATTTATTATACTATTATTTATTGTTGATAACAATTTCTAAATAGATTAACTATGTCTTTAACAACTCAATCTAGAGCAAAAAGGATCCAGCACAAAAGCTGTCTTATCAGCAACCTGTAATTTTGCAAAGAAAAGGGTTCTAGGAGTAAATTCTGAGACACTTATTTTAATGTGTTTTTGATGTACTACTTTCAGCTTTCCTCCTAGTAAAGTTTTCTTGTTTCTAGGGATCCATTTAGGATATGACAGACCCTTCAGTTACAATTTCCCCTCGCTTGTAATTTTTGTTCTGTAATTAGCATTGGTGTTATTTGGCTTGGCTTCTCCTGGAAGCTGTCAGTGCTGGTTTTGGTTGCAACCAGAATCACAATTCTGGAAATACTGACTTTCTGGCTTACAAGGAAGGAAGCCTATCTAGGATGTTTCTGTATTCTCTTGGGTACAGGAAGGCAGTCCTTTGGCACAACTGCAGCTTGTGTGTGGTTTGGAAAGAGCTGTGCTAAGGCTTCTCAAGTCTGTACTAGAAATTCAGCTCACAAAGGGCTTACCAATGGAGCACTTTTTCCCTCCTGGCCAGGAAACACTGACATATGTGAAAGCATAAACCAGCTGGTGAGAGGAACCAAAGCATGAAGATGAGATTCCTTCAAGAAAGCATTCTCATTAAGCTCTTGAGATTTTCACCTTGCAAATCACTGGGGCAGTACTCAGGTGCTTATGTGTCAGTGTCATTTGAGATGCCTTGGGACCCCTGATACATTCATAGGGCTGCAAGAGACCTGCACCCCTGTGCTTGTAGTCCAGCTGGGACTAGGGAGATGTAATCTGCACAAGGTGTCCAATTGGTAGATTTCTGTCTCTATCACATCTCAGCTCAGTGCCTTGTGGTTGTTGTAAGGGCAAGGCAGAGAACAGAGAAGGGAAGTTCACATTATATATTCTTAGAACGTGCTGTAGGTTAGAGGAGGTGTACCACATCTCTGCCACAGCTGCTAATATGAAAATCATGTTTTGCATAGCATTTTATGGGTGCTCCTTTCACCATGTGGGTTTTTCTTACCACAGTTGCTCTGAAAACTTGGTCCTGGCCCTACATGAGTTGTGACCTGGAGAAGAGGAAGCTTGAACACATCAAGGCATAGATATTTGTGAGTGAGCAGACGTGTTGATATCTATAACTTAAATCTAAATGTTTGCCTTAGAAACTGGAAGGTGTTCTTTTGCACTTTGAGAAGGATTGATAAAAGTGGAGATTGCTCACAGAGACGTTCCCTGAAAGCAGGAAAACTGTGTTACAAAAAGTGAAGCAACTTAGTTTATCTTTATTCATAAAAATGCATTTAAACACAATTTTCTTTACCATTCCTTCTAATCTTCACACTGGCACAGAGTCAGAGGCAGACTGGTTATAATGAGGTTCTCTATTTACTAGAACCAATAGAAGGAACTGTTTACTACGCTACAGCTCATGGTCAAAAAAGCATGTTTCCATTTTTTTTGTTTGTTTATTATTTTTTCTATTGTTTTCCTATGTCATGTACAAGAAGATTCAGGAGCATATGTTTCGTTTTTTATTCTGAGAATGGAAAATGTTGTTGCAGTTTTTGTTTGGACACATGCTAATTTTCCTTCCCAATCTAGGACAAGGTGGTTTGGAAATTGCCTTAATAGATGGCCCTGGAACTGTTCCCATCTAATGAACACTATTAAGTAGCCAGACCTAGTTCAAGGATGGTGACTTTGGTAATTCTGCACACAGGAACATGCTGGTTTTGCTTTGCAGTATAATTACTCTCTGCACCTGCTTTATTTTAAATGTAAGGCCGTGTGCTTGGTTTATGAAAACCAAACATCTGCCATAGAGTTGCTAAAATATGTGCCTTAAAATACACTTCTGATCTGCTGCTGTATATCTTAAAGGAAAATTTAAAAAAAAAGCATATTGGTATTTTAAGACTTTATTTATGGTTGCTCCTTATTTAATTCACAGCTTTTCTTGACAACTGTACTTTTGAGATGTATAAGTTACTTTGTCTAAAAATGCCTTTTATACTTCTGAATCATTCACATATTAACCACAAAGCTTGCTTCTCTCCAATAGAGACTAGATCTCATTAATTTCTCTGCTTAATGGTACTGGAGTTGAATTGTCTTGACTGTTGCCTAATGAGGTTTACCCTGGAAAGATTCAAGCCAGGTTTATTTCCTGTCAATTTTTAACAGAGTAAGAGGCACTGATTGATGGAATGACCATTTAAAACTCCACACATATTTGGAAGCTGCCATAAATTTTCTTTTTGCAATGGTATTTGCAAGAAAAATACTAAAATATACCAAGAGTAGATGAACATGAAGGGTCAGACAGATTTTTTTGCTATAACAAAAGGCTTAATACCCTAAGTGGTGATAGTTTTTACTAATGAGAAGAACTATTATCCTTCATATTTCTGAACAGTGAAAGTTTGCTGGAAGTTTTTACTTTATCTCTCCTGCTTGCTGTCACTAGAAAATACAATTAATACATTTTATGATTCAATTGTCCAGTCCATGTAAACTTTAACTGTACTACTTCAGTTTGTGTTAAAATCAGCAAGCCATCAAAATAACTTGATAGAATTTATGACACTTTTAAAATGGCAAGTTAGAAATACAAGCTAAAACATGCATGGTGTTTTTTTGTCACTAAACAGACCTTAGCCAATAACTGGTTGCTTATTCAGAGTCAGAGTAAGAGGGGAAAGTTTGATTTTTCAGGGCCCTGAAGTGAGGGCTCCATCTTTTCCATGTCTTTCCTCTCTAAAAGGTAATCTCCAGTTACAAGTGTCGTCTCCATTTTAGGTATAATTAAAGACATGGCTGTTAAAAACAGCTTGGATTACTTCTGGCCAGAGATGTACTCCATGGGAGGAATTAGTTTTAAAAATCACCTGCAGCCTTAACAGAGTTTGGACAGCAGCACAGGACAATGTTGATTATTCTATTTCTTCTCATACGTTCTCTTGGGTTTGGGTGGAGGTTTTTTGAGGGCATGGGCTGAAGGGAGGGGAAAAGATGAAAAGAGTAGATGTCTTTAAATAAGGCTGTGAAAAATAACAATGGCATCACTACAATGAAGTATTCATCTTGCCCAGCAGAGAACTGTATGGAGCCATCTTCCATTAGAAAATGGAGATAGTTAAATCAGAAGAATTTCAGAGGAATTTCATTAACAATGTTATGAGAATAAATTACATTAAACTTCATTTCCAATGGAAAACTATACAGTTTCGTGTGCTGTGTGTTAACAGTAAACTTGAAATACACACAGTATTTAACATGTATACATTTACACATGCATAACATGACATTCTTGAAGTATTTCAGTGTTTAAAAAAGAAAATTGATTCTTAGGGCTGAGGATATTCTGAGTTTCATTCTGTGGAAAACTTTGATTTTAATCAAAGATTTGTTTTAGGAGAGAAGCAATGAACAGCTCTACATGTAAATAAAGTTTTGTAGCAGATGGGGTTGTTACCTAGACTGAGAAACATTGTGTAACATTAGAATTCTAATCTGTTTGTGTTCACATACTTGGCAGTCTTCAAGAAAGGTATGAGCCAGCACTGTTTAAGTCAGTGATTTTCTTCCTAATACACTATTTTAAGGTTAACAAAAGAGAGAGAAACTGAGAACTCAAACCCAAGTTGTTAATTTTTCTTTCTTAATACCTTAGTGCATAAACTAAAGCATGGTTTTATTTTGTCTTATTCATTTTTCAAGGAAAAATAAAAGTTTTAAGTTTGTGCCCTGTTTTTGAAAAAGCAGCTAGCAACTAGTACATGAGGGAGAAACCTTTTCATCTAGATGGCTTTTCAGTGCTTATATATGTTTGCAGAAAATAACATTTTCTCCTAGCATCTGTCTGCAATGCCATCTGCTACTATGCTTCAGGCAGCTTTGATTGTGTAAACTTAGCTTTCCAGTTTGCCAAATGTAGTGACTTTGAAAATGTATCCCCATTCATCCTCTACTGAGACATTTGGTGCCTTTAGGAGACCCGGTGCAGAATGCACCAGCCTCATCTCCAATGAAAACATTTCTTATTTCCTGACCTCTGCTTGTGCCTTCTCATGTGCCACAGCCATCAGGTAAAGCCTTAGGGACAGATAACAGTATTCTGTCTGTCACCACAAATTTGAATTTAATACACATCTATAGTGATTTTTAATTCCATTATTGGGTTAAGACCTTCATTCACAGGTTTCAACATCTTATAGCATTTTTTTCTCACTGCTATTGAAAGACAAGTTAGTACCATAATAATGAGCAATGCTACTACCAACACACTCTTCTGTGTTTCATTGACCTGAACCAAAACTTAAAGTCTTGTCATTTTCTAGACTTGGCTTGTGTAACCATCTCTTACGCTGTGCTTGTACAGTTGTGTATCTATTCCTCTGTGGGCTGTAGGGGGACAAATCCTTCAAATACTTTATTTTTCTTCTTCTTGAAAAATTCCCACTTAAAACCCCCTCTTAGAAGTTGTTTTAGACCTTGTCATGGCTTTAGTCAACATGGGCTTACTGCATTTTATTATATGATTGTAACAGTGTGAAATAGCCAAGAACAGAAAGTCCTCAGAGACAAGTCAGAGAAGTCAGACAAAGGCTCAGCCATGTCAATATCATGTTGCTGAGAGACTTTCTGCACTTCATAGAGGCAATGCTTGAAGACATAAGTAGGCCCTTTTTTTGTATTTTTTTTTTTTTTTTCCTTTTTCTTTCCCCCAGCTGAATTGGAAGAAACATACAGGATTTTGAACCACAGCAACCCTCCTTGAGCTCTGGAGGAGGAGCTTCACACTTCACACTTCAGGCTAAGAGCAAACTGGTAACAATTGAGTTTAACTTAATTATGATAATCCATATAAAACTGAGAGAGAAGGATGATTGGTACCTTAAAGCAGAGACATGTTAGCAAGGACAAGAAAAGTTCATATATTTTAATATTTTTAGTGATTTTGTCAGAGCAAAAAGAAAACCAAGTAATTATTACCAGTGTGAGACATTATCAGAGCTGAGAGTAGGAGTAAATATTAGTGTGCCAAAATAATCTCTTTGTGTATGTGATATTGAGTATCCATCAGAATTCTGAGTTTCCAGTGTCATCCTTTGAGTTTCAATCCTTCAGAGTCAGGACTGAACTGTCCTAGAGGTGGGCTGCTTGTTTTGAGAAGCACCTTCTCCCATGAGCACCATGTGATTCTGCCCTTCTCTGACCACATGATCCCTGTTACAAGGACTGTGAGAGATGTGTTAGATCAAAGAGGGTGTGTCAAGTGTCTCACTTGGCTTCCTTGAGATGTCCTGTGCTGTGATCAGTACTGATCTCCATTTCAGCCCCAGTGCTCTGGATGAACAGGATTGCAGACCCTGAGAGAGACAGATGCTGTTTTGTCCTGTCTATGAACTTCTCTCAGGGGAATTGCATGCCTCTGAGAAACCTGTGCTCATCCTTCCAGGACCAGAACACAGGAATGTGTTACTCTGAGACTGTACCAGGAGGACCATGTCTAACCTGAACTCCTCGCAAATGAGCACAGAGTTTTTAACCTGGATGGGAAGAACCTGGAGGTGCAATCCTGCTGCAAAAATTAGCAAGATATCTTTGTATCTTGTACCTTTCTAGCCAGTGTGGAAGACATGAGTGTCTTTACTCACTGCATGCGTGAGTCTGGGGCTAGACTGCTGAAGGTATTATGCAAATTCCTGGGTAGTATTTGCACTACAAGAGCCTCTCAAGAATTATGTGAATCACAAGACAGCTTGTTATGGAAAACATAATGAATTCAAGACTTTCTTCTGCTTCATCACATGATTAAAATAAAGAATTTGTTATATTCCTATTTCAGAGAAGGCCTGGTTTATGCATTTTTAATTGCTACAATGAAAAATAGTGGAGAAAACATAGACATGAACAAAGCTGTGGGAGTTGGTGGAATAAATGCATAAATCAGAAAGTAGAAAATCTCATTAAATTCTGATGAGTGAACATGGTTTTAAATGTAGATGTTTTAAATCCCGTTAAAGTACCAATTCTCACTTTTTGAGACCAAAGAAAAATAAATACATTATGTTAATGTAAAATGGATCATCTATTGGAAATCAGTAATATGTTCTAGCAAAAAGGTTAGCGTCCAGAAATTTGCCATATGAAAGTTATTGTGAGATGAAGGGTCAAAAATAAACAACACTAGATTCTTGCTAACACCAGGAATTTAGGAAGCTGAGGCCAATGTTTCCTCAAACCAGCTGCTCTTGGGATCTGTTAAGCTGGGTATCTTAAAGTATGACAGTATATAAAGAAGAAATGGTACAAGAAGTTCTCATCAAATGAAGCTGGATGTTCTTCAGAGGTGACTGTATGGCCTGAGACAGCTGAGTGAAAGGAATGGTAATCTCACATAGCTGAAGAATTAAATTCCCTTTAAAGGTGATGACAGTGCTATTATTCTAAATAGCAACAGATGGATTAAAGGTGATGATTTTTGGCCTGCAGGATCCCAGTCTTGTCCACAGATGAGTGGAGAAAATTAAGTAGTGTGGAATAACTAGGTGTTAATGATATAATTGTAATAAGCCATCCAACAGTCTTTTAAACTATTATAGCTGGTAGAAGCTTCCAGGAACCTGCAGAAGCCATGTAGAAGGCCTTTAGTCCCTCTCAGGTTCTACAGAGAAAGGATTGTGCCTATATATGCAGAATATTAGCAACATGTCTGTCTTTCACTGAGTGTGAAAAGCAAACAAAAGCAGACAAAACCTGCCCACGCCTATATTCATGCCAGAATAGCATGCTGAAGTCTACAGCTTATAGCAGAGCAGACAAGGTGGCAGTGATTATCTTCTTGGAACAAAATGTACGTAGCAGAGAACACAGGTACACATTTGGACTTATAATAACTGGCAACAGGAGGGGTGATAGACCTTGGCTGGCATGGAGGACACTGGTTCAGCTCAGTTTGGCTTTAACTGTGCAGAAAACTCCTGCAGTTGTGGGGCAATACTTGGCTTTGCTTCTAGAGAAGCTGAAGCTTAGAAGGACTTATGGAACTAAGCAAGGCCCCGATAGTTTTAGTACCTCCAGGGAAAACAGGCTCATAGGAGCTCCAGTTTCTCTGAGACTTGTGCTCAGCATCTGCACACTTAATTCACTGAGTTAATAGATTTCCTGTGGGTTTTGTTAGTTTACCTTTAAAAAAACAACAAACAAACACCAATAACAGCAATCAAAAAATGCAAAAACTACCCCTAACCTTAACTTCTAGGGTTAAAAGCAGGCCAGGCACCCAAACAAGCAATTCAGTGATTCTCTGTGATTCCAGAAAATGATGGAGTGTTTCTTTGGAGTCTTTCACATGGGATTGAGGTAGTGGTGGGATGGGTAGTGGTGAGGGTATATAAATTTTAAAAATTCTTTTTTATACTGGGATTGAAGGTTCTGAATGAAAATGAAAGATAAAATAATCAGGGATAAAATCAGCCTCCAAAAAAACAGACTGAAACCCTACAATAAAGTGGTCAAATTTGCATTATTGGGGAAATAAGGAATGCCAATGTCTGAAAACAGCTAAACAGCATTTATCTCTGCAAGAGAATAAGTATTCTCATCTGGCTATGAAATTCACAGATTACTCTTTTCAAGCATTAATGGCATAAGGAAAATATGGAGGAAAAACCTGGGACTGTGGATATCTTAGATCAAAGCTTCTATTGAGACAACATCATGGGATAATCCACTCTCTAGCTGATCTTTCCAGACTGCTGCAAAGCATCATGAATTCTGTTGGAAGTGGAAGGAGCAGAAGGAGTCACAAACAGCGCTGGCAGCTGGACCTCTGGTCCTACTATGATGCATGTGAGCTTCACTTTAATTCTCATTCCTAAAGGCTTTATTTCACATCAGATATGGACTTTTTAAAATGGGAAAAGCAAGACATAATTTTCTCAAAGTTTCTTTCTTCTGCACTCAGACCGGCTCTACTCCTGTTCTTTTTATTATCCCATTATTGTTTTAAAGCGTAACATCTCTTCCTCACGACAGCAACACAGACAACAGCCAAGAACAGAGAAGGCTTTCAGATTAATACAGACTGGAAAGGATGTTGTGTGAATAATCGACTGCAGATGTTCTGTGAACCTTTTAGCATTAACTAATCATGGACACATGCAAAAAACTGCCCTTGTCACTGGAGATCAGGTCATTTATTTCATCATTTGTGATAATTTTGAATGAAAATATGACATTGTTTTTTCAAACCGAGACATTCTTTGGATAACCCAGTATGGCAGATTATAGGATTTAATAGTATTCAACTGCTGTAAGATTGAACTCTCTCACTTACCTCTTCTTAAAACACACTCTCTTTCTCCAAGATTGAATAACTGAAATGATTTCCCTTGATAGTCAGAGGTGAAGACAAAGAAGAGACCTTCTGGCTAACTGCAAGTAGCCCATGTCCTGCTGTTGAGCATTTATCTGGGCAATTCAAAGTATGTCAAGTGAGTAAGTGCTAGTTCATTGCCTAATTTTATTCCAGGTAAAACTTGCAATTGAAACAAATCACTGCAATAAGTGAAACTATTTGATACTATTGTGTTCAGCATTGTCTGTGTCATATTTTTTAAATGTCTGCAATATAAAATACTCTAAAACTTTCTGGATTTAAAGGTCATCTTTGATGGCCTTTATTGGAGATGTGACATATTGGAGATATGTATGTGCTCAACACAATAAAAAAAAAAAAAAGCAGAGATAGAAAATTATCAACTAACTGTGGATCTGTGAGGTTGCTGCTTTTGTCTTTAGTGCAAGTAAGAGAATACTGAAGATTGTCATTTATACCAATCAAGAATGACCTCTACCTGTCAAGAAAGGGATTAGCTGCAATATAAAATGGTTTTCACATTTTTCTCTGGATTCAGATAGAATGGACTTGTTTAAGGCTTAAATATGAACAAATCAAATGGGCATTCCCCCAACATTTGATAACACATTGCAGCACATGATAACACAATGTGCAGCACTGAGATGTAACTTCTACAGCTGCTGAGTTCTATGTGATAAGTTAGGTAAAAAAGTGTGACCAAATTAAATTAGATCCAAGTTTCTTAGCCCATAAACTGTTTCCAATGTCAGTCAAAAGCAGGTGTATATGGAAGTGTGAAAGAAAATGGGTGCATGGAATGGGATGCCCCTTATTCTGCTGCCATCATTGTCATATTACATCTCTGTCACATTGCCCTCAGCCATACCTTTACTCTGCTGGCGAGATCTGATTGACAAAGTCATTCTCTGTGGAGAAGCCATTGTTTATTGCTGATCACTCTCCTTGCCCTTCCTCAGCTAACTCTAAATACATTCTATAGCTTTTGATATACAAGGAGCAAGACTACATTAAGCAAACAATGCTTATTATGTAGGGGCATAATAAAGTTTGGGACTTTTTTTCCTTCTTCTATTCCTTTCCTAATTAACTTAAATACTGACCTGCTGTTTTGGTAGGTACTGAATAAAAAATTTCATTGAATTGTGTGTGATAAAGTCAAGATTTTTCTTCTGTGTTATAACAGACATCTCAGAGCCCATCATTTCAAGCACTGAGTTTTAGATCCCTTGAATATAGAATGAAATTTAATCTGACCTTTTATTTACATTCACTTGACTTCACAATGTTCTGCAATCTGGACAGCTACCACACATCTTTGGAGATGCTGTTCAGTCTTTGTAAACTACAGTTTAGGTCCAATGAGCTTTTGTTGCAATGTTCATGTTTACAGGTATCTGGAGTGCAATTTGCTTGTTTCCATGCTGGTAGCTAGGCTCAGGAATGATGAAAACCTTTTTGGGTGCCCTGAGTGAATGAAAAGACTCTTGGTTTCAGTACATCTGGGTGTCATAGGCCCTTAACCAGTAACAGTTTGTGCTGCATCAGATTTCAACAGCCATTCCCATATCTATCACAGCAAGATAAGACAGGAATGTAACATTCCAAATGGCAAATCATCATGCTCACGTGTTTCAGCCTTAGATATTCATTAATATCTTCCTCTTGTTTCTTGAAAGTTTTGGCATTTACTTAGGTAATTACTGTCACCACTAAATGGCTGCCCATATTTTGTCCTTCTCCAGTATTATTTATGCCTTTGTTTCATCCGAGCTCTTTGAGCCAGCCTTTATCGTGTCTGCCAGGTGTGCTGTGCACACACATGCTGAATTAATCTCCCTAGTCTGTCAGAGTGTAAGGAAGTTCATTTATTCAAATGAGAAGGAGGGAGGGAAGGGAATTCAGCCTGAGATACCCTGGTCTTGGTTGTCTTTGTGAGTTATTTACACTGGGCAAAATGCTTTCCATGTGAATAGTTACAGTGCAAGCAAAGACAATGTCAGACATGAATAGCCTCAAGTCAAACCCTTTGCCATCAACATGCCTCAAAACAAGCTGATTAATTCTTCAAACTCTTTTATTCCAAGAGCTTTGCTGCACTGCACCACTACCATCATGTAAAATTTCACAGCAATGTCCTTTCCCAGCATGAGTGAGATGGCAGCCCTGATTCAGCAGCTGGGCGCTTTGCTCTGCCACCCACCTCATACTTGCATGAGTAAATGCTTCCTGAGAGTTTGGTGTAGCTTTCCACAGCTGGACAAGTAGATTTACAGCTACAAAATGTCATGAACAGCAGTGCAGTTGCATGAGCTTTCTCTGTGGAGTTGATCTGGCCCTGCATTGGAAGGCTGACTGGCTGGGAAAGTTTGGGGTGTCATGTAGTGGTGCTTGAACATGTCACTGATGGACTGGGAACTCGGCCCTGGTACACTGGTGTTAATTAGTCAATACTCACATATAAACAATCAAGACTGCAGGATAACTTGGCAAGGAGCTGAAAGAAAAGCAGAACCTCTTCTCTTTCAAGCCAGACTCATCTAGACTCAGTGTGAATCTTTCCAGGTAATTTGGAAGCACCTTGCTTTTAAATTAGAACAAAGAGTGTCTCTGAGTGACAATTTTCCACTTGGAAATGAGAGGCAGAAAGGAATCAGGAGGAAACTAATTATGAGTGTATGCTGAATAAACCAAAGTTATTTAAATTTAAAAAATGTTGAACAAATATATGAAGAAAAACTGCTCACACAAATCGGTGAAGACAGTCTTGAGCAGATTTTGCCAGTGCACAGTGGGAGCTGTGTAAGAACTCTTAGATCCTCCTGAGAAGGGAGGTCTGTGGGAATGCTTTGAAGGCAGATAATGAATACAGTCAGGAAGAAGCAACTGGGAGATACTAGGAAAAGCCCACTGAGTGCTGAGAAGAATCACACCGGATATCCGTCATCACAGGCTCTGTCTTTGATGTGTGCTTTCATATAAAGCTTTGGGAGAGAAGAAAATATAACTAAAGAAAAGAATTTTAAAAAGAAAAGGAAGTTTAAGTTAGCCACTATGAAGTTTATCACTTCTGTCTTCAGCTGATATAAGTGACTGCTATACCAATAGATGTCCCTAAAGGTGTAGTTATATGATCCATGATGTTTT
The DNA here is from genome assembly GCF_971803275.1 of Cyanistes caeruleus. Classification (NCBI taxonomy): domain Eukaryota; kingdom Metazoa; phylum Chordata; class Aves; order Passeriformes; family Paridae; genus Cyanistes; species Cyanistes caeruleus. The sequence continues at coordinate 17,870,405 of NC_141703.1, read as the reverse complement.
TTTCTGAGTTTAATCATACTTTAACTTCAAGCCCAAAGAAAATTTCATCCAGAGAAACAAACAAAAATAGTTTAAATATATTTTTTTAAAACTTGTTTTTAAAATCAAAAGAATATTGCAATTGCATTCAAAATACAGAAAAACTGATCGATTTCTTCTCTGTTACAGTTGGCTGAAAGGTGTCTGTAGGTGTATGTCCTGTTTGCCTACTGGGTACCTTCAAAAAACACTTGGTAACTACTGAAGAGAATATAATTATTTCAGTATTTACTGATAGAACTTTTGGCTCATCACTTGTAATTTCAGAGAAAATCACTCGCAGTCTTTTCTGTTTTGTTTTGTTTTGTTTTCCCTTTCTGTAGATATGTTATTAATTTTCTTCTGCCATAAGTATTTCGGCAAAATGAAATTTACTTGCTCAAACATTTACTTAAAGCAAATTTAAATTTCTTCTCCATAAGCAATTTTCTCATCAGATAGTCATCCTACTTGGCACCTCTCTTCTCTGAAACCTTACGACTTGTTAACTTACAAACTGATCCCCGTGGCTCAGGCATGCTCTGAGTATGGGAGTCTTTACCTAACAGACCAAACACAGATTTCCTTCCCTGTGCTGCAGAGTTTGTATCAGATACGGTGCAGTAGGCTATCATTTTCTGTGCAAGAGGAAAGAGATGTTTTCTTAAAATTATTTTACTGATTTTGTTGAGGGATGCAACTCCTGCCGTCTTCAAAGGATCAAGACAATTTGTGAGTTAATAGACCAGACATTATTGCACTAAAGCAATTTCAATTTGAGTTTAGGAAGCAAGTCATAGTGGCAGGTTTATAAACCAAGAGATCATAAGGTTGCAGTGAACTGAGGTTGCAAGTTTGATGTTTCTGTGCTGAGAAAATTGCCCAGTTTCCATTGGAACTGACAGATATTACAGCTGTGACACCATTGTTGCTTTTATGGTGTAGGCCCCAAGTGCTTGGAATTTGTAAATAGAAATGGCTTTAAAACTCTGCAGTGTCAGTTTGAGACTGGACCATGATTGAGATGGAAAAAACATCTCAGGGGTTTTGCACAATAACTAAGTGGGACCCAGCTGGGCCTGTGCAGTTTCTTCATGAAGCTGTTTTTTCAACAAAGGTCAAGAAATGGGACTTTTGTAAGCAAACACAAATAAAGGGATTATACCCTTTGCTGTGCTGTGAGAAAGGGAATTTGCTGTATCTGATTCCCGTGGTCAATTTGTGTCCTCACACCATTCTGGCAATACCAAACAGCTGCAAGCCTGCCCAGTCAAGCATGGCTGAGGCTGCGCCGTGCTTCTGGAGGGGCACAACCACAGCAGAGCTGGCTGGTGACTGCAGCACATTGCAACTGAAAAAAGTGCAATTTAACAACCCAAATGGACATCTGTGACTGTGCAATGCCTGTCTGCACTTGTCTGATGTTGGATTACACATACTTCTCCTCTTAGTTGATACACATGTCAAGATGTTACAAAAATAAATTAAATAAACATGCAAATAAAATGGTTTAAAAGTGCTGGTATTTCCTCAAGCACAAACTTAAATATTTTTCACCCCTGCCCAACCCCCCCAAAAAAAAAAAAAAGTAATATTGAAATCTTCTAGCTTCTCAACTTGAAAGCAATTCCATGATGTCTCATGGACGATTTAGTTTTGTTGCATTAAATTTCCATTCCTCTCTATATACTATGACAGAAACAAGAGTCAGTTTCCTGGTGAGAGAGAAACCCTTTTCATCATCAGTGTCAATGACCTGCAAATGAAGTTAGCCACTGAAAGTGGCCAGTAGGGGAGAACTAGTACAGGAGATGACTGAAATACAACTTCTCTGGACTAGAAGGAGGATATTTCCAAGTCATTGCAAAAATTTTTTAGATAGAGGAGAGAACATGCATTTTGCCAAAACCCTACTGTGTATCAAAACCAGTTTAATCTGAAATTTCCAACCCCACACACCTGTGCAGACTGACACACTCATAACCTATTTAAACTCCAGGCTTACAACACAGCTATTAACTCTCTTCTTTGCACCAGTCACTCCATCTTATCACTTTTTGAAACTTCTCTCTGGAAAATTATGGAGTTCTATAGGGCCCACATTCACATTATGTAAGATAGAAATATACATTCAAAGATTTAATTATAGATTTTAGTCTCTTCTCTAAACTTTTTAACTGATTTATAACTTTCAGACTGCACAGTACAAAAATTTCTAACATTAAGTGAGTGTAATTTAATGAGTTCTCTGAGTCTTTATTTTCTTTTACAGTTGTGGTTGAATAAATAAGAAGAAGGCTTTAAAATGAGCATTTCAGGCCTCATTTTCATAATCATGGGATTCATAAATCAATAAAAGTTCAGCGAAAAGTTTTCAGTCTTAAAGTATTCAAATATTGAATATAAAATTGCCTACCACAATCAGATTAGAAATTATCCACTATTTCCTAATTTTAAACTAAATCTCTTCTTCAGTCAGCTGAGTTGCTAATTTAAATGCTGCTGAATCTGATGGCAGCCACTCATGGAAAAATAGGAACCACCTACACTTAAAACATCACACAGGTGCCTCAAGTCCTGGGCTAAGGCACACCAACGACGTTTGCATCTGTAGTTAACACACAGAAAATGCTTCAGCGCATAAGTGGATGCAACAACAATTCAAGAAATGCTTGGCTACATTCCAAAATGTCAATCTGAGAAAAGCCCAACAAGAGATGGTTGAGGCAACTGATTACCTTTTGAGAAAAATCAGAAGTAAACTGCTAGCAATGTATTTATGTGTTGTCACACCCAACTGAGGTGTCTTGAGCCTGTGGATTTGGCTTTTTGAGTTCTTAAGTCAAACGTCTTGGCTTTGAACAGGTTCAAAATTGGTCATTGAAGTACAGCTTCTGACCTTCCCACTGCTTTACACTGCATTATGCTCATGTTTAAATTAACTGTAGGTGTCATAGGATCATTAAGGCTGGAAGAGACCTTCTGGATCATCCAATACAACCATCAACTCAGTGGCACCATAATCACCCCTAAATCATATCCTCAGGTGCCACATCCAGATGCTTCTTAAACACTTGAAGGGACAGAGACTCCACCACTTCCCTGGGCAGCTTATTCCAATGCCTAACCACTCTTTTAGTGAGACAATTTTTCTAATATCTCACCTGAACTGTCCTTGGCACAAGTTCAGGTCCTTTCCTCCTGTCCTTTTACTTGAGACATGGCAGAAGAGACCAACCCCCACCTCACTACAACCTCCCTTCAGATAATTGAGAGCAATGTGGTTCCCCCTGACCCTCTTATTGTCCAGAATAAACAACCCAGTTCCCTCAGGGACTGTAGGAATTCAGCCCTCAAATTTAAAGCATCTACAGCATGCACATTGAGTTCCTCAGTCTGAGCTGGACTCCATTCCTGCCTCTTTGAAAGGATGTAAAATTAAAGCCTGCCAACAAATATAAGGTATTAGTGTATGCTGCATTTTGTCATAAAACATTAGTGATGTGAAGAATTCAGGAATGAAGAAGAAATGCGAAGATATATCATAGTTACATTGGAGACAGATTCACTTAGAGTAATGAGATAAACTTTCACACTTCAGGGCTTAACCAATTCTTTTTGATCACTTCCTGAAAGACATTACAAGCTGTGGATACTTAAAATAGCAAGGGACTGGATTTACAGATCAATCCTTGGTTCTGTTGATTAAGACCCAAAGCCTGAAAGATTATTTCCTCCATGAAGAAGTAATTCCCTTAATTGTCCATGACAGGCTGTTTTTGTAACCTTCTCTGAAACATGTGGCACTTACTGCTCTTGGAAATAGGGTATTGAACTTGATTAATCACAGCTCTAGGCTTTGCCACCCCTATGCACTGGATCCAATCAGCCACTTTTGTTACATGGAATTTATTATCCTATAACCTTTAGGTATCTCAAGCAAGATAAAGCAAACAACTTCTTTTTGAAATGCTGATGCATAAGGCTGAGTGGTGGTGGGGCCAAGGGACCTTGCTCTCACTCTCATGACCTTTCTCTCTGTGATACTTTAACACAGGAGATGTCTGCATCACTGGTGAACCATTTTGCCCTTTGTATATTTTTGCTCATCTGCTTTTTCTGCAGATGCTTTTTTCCCTTTCTTTTGTGGGACAGTAAAACATTAATACTTAGTACTGAAGCCCAAGAGGCATGCTAACAAAGTCCTAGTTTACAGGCGAGTTCACTTAGAGTTTACAAAATCTTCAGCTCTAATGGCTGTATGCCACAAACTTCATGATATTTGCAAGGACACTTTTAGAGGATCTTCCTATTTCAATTTAAGATCCTTCTCTTCTTGAAGTTGGTAAGTTGCCAGTTGAACTTTTGGTTATTGGAGGTGTGGGCAGATACTGAGTACATTTTAAACTCACTAATAATAGTTTTACTTTTGCACTGTAGACCTTAGCATTTCATGAGACAATTATTGCATCAAAATAAGTCATAGCTGAAGGCTGACTGACAGTCAGCAGACTCCTCTGATGCTCACAGTAGCTATGGCAAGGCTGCCATTTCAGCTTAAGGCAAGGGACTCAATTTCCACTTGCACAAAAGCAGAGAAGAAAGAAAAGCAAACATGAAATTGTAGCTGAGGATAGATACTAATTCAGGGGTGCAGGCAGAAAAGGCAATACAGAAAGTCACCTTCTTGACATCCCTACATCCTGCTATCATGTTCTGAGACAAGTGCTGTCAGAGCACTTTCCAGATGGATGAACGGAGAGATGGACTTTTTATGTGTGCCACATTTACTCTTTTTAATTCTTCTGAAATAATAATAGTGCAAAGGAGATAACAAAATTTGAATTTCTTCCTTGTATTTCAGCAGAGTAGGGTTTTTTTTTTTTTTTTTTTAATTTTTACTGTTATTATTTCTAGTTGTAGAAATCCCAAAATCAGTCAGAGGGTGGTTGAGATAGGAAGGAACATCTGGAGGTCACCTGGTCCACCTCCCCTGCTAAGGCAGGAATACACACAGATGATTGTCCAAGACCATGTCCAGATGACTTGAAAATCTTCAAGAATGGAGACTCTCACTTTCCCTCACTCTCACTCAGAATTCCCTGTCTCCTTCTTTAGTTCTCACATTCAGAGGGGAATACACATGCAGCTGTACATGGATGCATGTGTGTGTGCTTATACCTTTATGCTCCCCTTATTATGTTTACCCTTATATATTATGATGTACCCCTTATTATGCTTATCCCTTTTTAATACTGTGAGGAGGTCCATAGAAGAGATAAAACTCTGTGTATCCCTCAAGACCTTAGAACTTTTAGTCTTTGGGTAGGACTTTGTCCTATTTGATCGACATTAAAAGTCAACAATACTTAATGGTTTAGTACAAATGTGTTTGGTGTCCCCTGAATACCGTGACAGATGAATGAAGCTGAAAACTCATTATGATAGTAAGAGCAGCAGACTTGTCAGTGTGTCATTACTAATTGTCTTAATTAGTCATCAGTATAGCATGAAAAGTTTATGAATTATTTTACATGTAAGGCAGATTCTTTTTTATCCCAGAGCACAACACGCTTGGAGGAGTAGCCTGACTTTGGAGCTGATTTGTAATCCCTCTTCCCTCTGTTTATGAAAATTTTCCTTTAGATGTCTCACCTTTTCATATAAATAAACGTAAAGAAAAAGAGCTGCCATTTCAACAAAAGAACAGTTGCAATTCTGAATATAAGTTTTTGATCCATTTACAGGGGAAATCCCGTAGGCTGAATAACAGGCAATGACCCCAGTTCTGCAGCAAGCTCCTCCTCACCACTAAACAATGACAGGGAGGGAAAGCCTGAGCCTGTTGTGTGTTACAGATTAGTCACTTGTTCAGCAGAAATTGAGATTGTGGACACAACATGGAGAAATTTTCCTCAGGAATTTAATTCCTTTTCCTGTTGTCTTGTGCAGAACTGTTCATATTTTAAAAATACAAGGCAACTGAGATGGGTGGGGAGAAAGAATGGCATACAGTGCACGAACCAGGGCATCAGACTCAGCAGTGCATTTCCCACTCCTACAGCTTCAGCTCTGGCAGTACCCAGCACTGTGCTATCTCCTTTAGAAACAGGAAAATCAGCCCAACTTCTCCTCAGTTTGGTGACAGACTTTTTAAAAGGAATCAAAGACCTTAAGAGTCCCTCCAGGCACATCACTACACTTTTATTTATCTTGACAATATTTAAACTTTTGATTTGTATGGATTTATGATTTCGAAAGATGCCAAAGGGAGTTAATGTCACATTGAAGGAAAATATTAAAACGTACAGCTTCAAGTTTGAGACATGATGCCTTGACTTAGATACAGGTTGCACTTAACAGAACTTTTGAAGCCTCTTTAAATGTCATTTATGTGCTCTATGTGATATCCTTCAGAGCCTGTGACTGCCTGCCTTAAAATATTTCATTTTATTGTGCTCTGAAACATGTACTGAAAAAAGAGCCTTCAGAATTACCTTTGGCAGTAGCCTGCATGAAAAATTCTTGATGCTGTGTTTACTTGAAAGTTTTATTCTTAATTTGTGCTAGCATTCCTCTTTGGTGAGTACTAAAAGTAGCTGTAGTTATAGTAACTGTAGTATGGGATGGACAAAGAGCCAGAGAGAATATTTTCTTAGGGGCACTGAAAATTGCAGAAGTACAAGTGAAGAAAATATTTTCTTTTCTGCTACTACTTATGTTTAAACTTCAGCACTTAACCTTGAGAGCTGTCAATATCATAAGCACCTGAAGACCTGTAAGGACTCCTTTCTTCCTTTGAAGGGTGTATCTGAAGTACAGAACACAGAGAAATACAGATTCCTTGAACATTGAATGTGAAAAGATGTCTTGAATGCTTACAATTAATTCTCTGAGTCTGATATTTTAAAGAACATTTGAAGTACATATTAGAAGAACCTGGTGAAAATAACTTCAGTTATTTCACATATTCATAGAATATTCTGAGTTGCAAGGGACCCAGAAAGGTTATAGAGTCCAACCCTTAGCCCTGCCCAGAACACCTCAAGAATCACACCCTGTTCCTGAAAGCATTGTTCAAACATTTCTGGAGCTCTGTCAGACTTGGTGCCATGACCACTTCCCTGGGGAGTCTGTTTCAGAGCCCAGCCACCCTCTTAGTGAAGAACCTTCTCCTCACATCCAACCTGAACCTCCCATGACTCAGGTTCATGCTGGTCCTATAGGTCTTGTCACTGGTTGCCACAGTGGAGATTGGCACCTGCCCCTCCTCTTCCTCTCTGAGGATGTTGGAGACCACAATGAGGTTTCCCTTCAGTCTCCTCCAGGCTGAACAAACCAAATGATCTCAGCTGCTCTTCATAAAATTGTCTGAGCAAATCTTGGATAAGAATTTTTATCCTTAAAATATGACAAAATATGTTCAGAAAACCCCAAATGCTTTCAGCCACTTCACATTTGCTCTGAATTTTTTAGTCACACAAATTCAGTGAAATACATTAAGAGAGACAAAGTTATATCCTTTCATATACTCAAGAAAATTTGCACTACATTTAGAAATAAAATCTACACTATATTTAGAAAGAAAATATTAGGGGGTTGTGTGATACAAATGTTTCCAAAATAGCGTGAAAGTGTCTAAAATATGGCACAAATTAAAACATTTTGAGTAGCAAGCTTGGGATCGTCTTCCTCTTTCAGGTGGCTCATCCTTTCTACTATTACATAGCAGAGCACCTTTGATGGTAACATGAAAGTGATATTTTGTTGTGTGAATTGCAGGTTCATTTTTTATGTTCGTGGCACAGTCCTCTGGGTGAGCAGCCTGTGTGCATCCAGCATGTTGTAGGTGGGTTTGGGGCTGCAGAAGTGTACAGAAAGCTGCTGCTGCTGCTGGACCTGCCCCCAGAAAGTGCCAGGCAGACTGCTGTCTTGCTCTCAGGCACAGGTACTCTCTGTTCACGTGTTTAACTTGCGGACCTAAAATGCCTGTTGGCAAAAAATCTTTGCCTTCCTTATCACCCTCTTCTCCTTGGGTGCTGGTGCTGGTAAGTGCAATTCACTGACCTTCTCTGTTGCTTTATGTGTAGCCAATAAATTTGGATGGAACTGTGATCACCTTCCCTAGGACCAGACAGGAGAGAGAGTGCTCCAGTCAGACTTACTGGGACCAGAAAATACACAAGCATCTTTTCGGTGTTGTCTCCCTCGGGAGATAAGAGCAGGGTGAAAGACCAGTTCTCAGAGACTGAGTTTCTTCCTACAGTGGATATCTGCCTAAAATTCCTCATACTTCAGTTTCCATGGCCTAGAATGTGCCCTATACAGTCTGGAATTCCATTCTTTATTCTCTAAATAGTTCCAGCAACTGTGTGATGGTATTATGCATATTTTACTTACATGTGTTTTAGAAGACACAACCCTCAGAGCGTGATCTGAAAGTGCACAGAAATTACAGGGAAAGGGGGCTTGGTTGGTTTTGGTCAAATAAAATATGTTTGGCTTTAGAAATTATTCTTGGTTTAACTCCAGTTTAATGGCTCTTTTCATAATGCTCACTTTTGAGTGATATTCTTTGTTTTCTATTTTGAAAAAATGTCTGATAAAATGGTATGCTTTAAAAGAAAATAATACTTGCCTGAGTGTTAACACCCATTAATTGGGATGAAATCTAACAGTTTTACCTGAGGTACAAGAGCACACATTACTCTTGATTGTACCATGATAAGAAGGATAGGATCAAGTCTGGCCTGAAGAATGCAGGCATTCCACAGTAATATCTGCATTTTTGTCTTCAATGATGCTTGAGTTGCTGACAGAGTGGTAATGACTTTAAAAGTGCAATGTCTAATTAGAGTCGTTTGCAGCAAAATTGCTTCAGGATAATTCAGTAAGAAAATGCTCCTCTTGGAGAACATTATTTCTTCAATCCTTTAAGAAAAACCTAATCTGACTCCAAAATCAGCATATTTTTTTCCTTCCTGTAGTACACTACCTTGTAGAATCTAACGGGACATTGGAAAGGCATAAATAATCCATCTAAAGCTTCCCAGCATGGGAAGTGGCTCAATATAGAAGGAAGAAGAGCTCTTTGAAGGCTGAAATATCAATGTACAGCAGCCGGTTTATATTTGTGGGATCTTCATGTTCCTGCAAATAACTGTAAAATCAGGCATTTTTTTGTTTTTTCAAGTGAGTCTGTATGTCTTCTCTGTAGTGACAGAAGGCTGGCTATCTTTGTGCTCAAGCAGTACTTTGTATAACCGGGAAAAAAAAGTACAGACATTTGTTCTGCCACCCTGATGCAGACTGAGGGCCAGACTGCTACACAAATAACTCTGAAGTAGCAGAAAATCTACTAAAGTGTTGAGCTGCCTGTCTTCAAAGGCAAGGAGTTAGTCTGACAGGAAAGCAGTAAACAGTATGTGGACACTTCCCCTCCTGCTGCAGATAGAAGAGTGAGAATATAAATGGGAGATCCTTGAGATCCATGGATCTTCAGCTGCACAACTTATGTGCCACCCTGGAGGGATATACAGCAAGCAGCCATTCCCACAGGTGAGGGGATGAGCTATAACTGGCAGAAGCACTGTAATTTAAAGCTTCTTCAGCAAACATTTTGGGAAAATACCAAGGACTTATAAAACAGTTGTCTGAAAGCAATGCCTAGCAAACTAGCAGCTCCTATGACTTCATTTTAAGTGGTCCCTCTCTAACCACTCTTCATACTGAATGGGCCTTAAAACTCCTCTTTCTTTTGTTTCATCAGTCATTCAGCTGCAAGATGCTGCAGTAATTAGCAAAATGCAGATAGAAATGTAAACCAAAATCTACTTGTAGTTTTCCATCAAGTTAGTGGGCTTTTCTTCACAAAGAGGGATAAACCACCTCTTCTAGTGCCTTTGGATAGCCAGTTCTTATATGGGTACTGGCAGAAATATAAAATGTAGGACAAAAGAATACTGAGTTAAAACAGCTTCAGTAGGAAGATGTTCCCATGGAGACAAGGTTCTGGAGCAGATGTTCTTCTGGGCAACTGGCAGGGCAGAAGCATTCTGCCATGATCTGACCTCTATGTGTTGTCTTCCCTGAAGTGACTGCTTCTTCTGTAGAGTGCCATTCTTCATCACAACTGTAGCTCAGGAACTTGTTGACAAATGTTCATTAAATATTTAGCATTAGAATTTCCCTTGGAACACTTTTCACCACATTCTACCATATCCCAAGGCAGATAGAAGAATTTAGTAAGGTTTACTTTAACAGTTCAGTGAAGCTGGACAATGCCAGGACAATGTGAAATTGCTTTGGCTCTGAGGGTCTGTGCCCTGGCTTGCAGTAAAGGCATAAATACATGTCACCTTAAAGGGATCTCTGACACTGCCCATAACAGAAATGTGTGCAGATCTGTGGCCTCTGAGCTCTGAATGAACTATAAAGTATATTACAAGCTAAAATCCCTTTCAGAGGTCTGCACAGGGAGTGTGGGCTGCAGCTAAGTTGGCATATGATAAAGCATTCCATTTCTAGCATCTACCTGGGAAAAATATCTGCAATCAGACCTTCACAAAATGCCTGAAATGACTTTCTGAAGTACAACACCAACCGGGTTCAAACAGCACACGGGCCTGAAAGCTCAGCCCGAGGCTGGGAGCTGATAACGCAGAACAAGACTTAGCTAGTGACACAGCAAACTGTGGGAAAGTGAAACAAGTGAGAGCACTGGGGGTCAGGTACAGGCATGTCTGCCTACTTATCAGAGTTAATTTTTCATAGGTTTGACGTTTAAGTCCTAATCTCAGATAACGGCTAATGGTGTCCTTAAACTATCTTTGCATAAAAGGATTGTGTGTCTTGCATGAAGAAGTGTTGGTGTTTTATGTTTTCTTTTTTCTTTCCCCCCACTCCCTGCAGATAATAGTGCTCTTTTATCTTCATCATAATTAATGATGCTTTCTAGAACATGCAATATCAGGGAGCTGTGAGGCTTTATCAAGCTCTGGAAAGCCCAGAAAGCTTGGATAACATATTTACCATAATCCAGGTAGTGTTGAAATAGTGTTTTTGTCTAGTAGTGTATAACATAAGTGTTAAGCATGTCATAGTATAACATGTTCTACTATAACATTAGAATGCTTCAAAACATCCTGGTACTTGCACAATACAATTTAATGAAATTAAATCTGTTAGAGAATTCTGGATAAAAGTCTTCTTTTGGTGACATGAAAATTGGGTTGGGCTGTGATACTGATTGTATCGTGTTAAAATTTTCAGGTGAAATGGAGAGTATGTGTAGAATATATATATTTCTAAATTCATAGTGAGAAAAAGATTTAATGTTATGAGAGTAGCAGTGGAATGAATCAATGAATTTCAAAACCATTTTAATTTAAAGTCCTTCCCTTATTCAGAACAGCAGCCCATTTTTTTAAACACAGAAGCATGCATGGCTCTTACATACACACATAGGGTATGTGTGCTCTGGCTTCTTCACAAGACAGAAAAAGACAGATGCATCTTTCTCTTAGTGAAGCACCAATTTAAAAGAGGAAAGTAGGTGCTGGTAAGAGTTAGAGATTAAGTAGTTATTTAGAGGAGGATCACTGCTACACTCAGCTGAGTGCATTGGGAAGGTGGATGTCTGTTCAGAAACAGATTTTCTAAGAAATGTACACTGATTATAAACTGATGATTTCTTATTGCTAATCTTTGCTCTCCATCAGAGCACAGGGGTTTGCAAAGTATGTGGTAGTCAGCTAGAGGTGAAGGATAGGTGCAGGCAAGTACTTCACTAGCTCACCCAGATGGAGCAAGTGTGCATTCTTTAAGTCAGATGGCAATTGTACACTGCCAGCTGATTACAGGAAAGCTGGGAAACTCCCTCACTGGAATACTCACTTTCCCTGGCACAAACTAAAACCCATTACAAAAATGTATTGCTCCAAATGTCCTACTGGTCAGGAAGTCGATCAGCTCATGGCCAGCCTCTTGTGGGAGATGATCTGAGCAGTATCTGAAACTCCCACTGAGGAAATCCACTCCCAATTACCTACTGATGGTGTAGAATGCTAAATCTGGATGAACATGGGAATGAAGGGGAAACTACTTTTCAAAATTAGACATTTTAATAAGGCCCATATGAATGCATGGTTTCAGGGATGCAGTATTTCTCAAAGCAGTCTGGGTTTGTGGTTTGAGGAATAAAGCCAGGTTGCCGGATTATTGTGTCAATCCCCAGCTATGACAAGGAAGAGGTCATTTTAAATAGCAGTGTGGCATGTAATGAAAAGTGATAGTGAGTACTTTCCTCTTTAGGGCTGTGGAATATTTATTTTTATATATTCTTATTCTTCCATTTCACAAATATATGAGAGACTCTCCTCAGAAAACACTGTGAGGAAAGAAATGCAGACTATGTCCCCTGAGCACTATTCTCAATATGAGAAGGTGGAATGTGCCTGGAATGAATTTCAGGCAGGTAAGCAGCTCTGCTGTCTGTGAGCTCTGAATATCTGACAGCAGGGGTAATTTGACTGGCATGAACCAAACTCAATAAACAATGGGAAAATGAATCACAATGGTGCAAAACCAATGCATTTTAAAGAGTAAGTAAGCAAATAGCTCTGAAATTTGTTGAAATAATGTCCTGGTTTTAGCCAGGACAGGGTTAATGTTTTGCAACAGCCTTGAAGGGGTGAACCTGGAGCCATGTGGGCATGTCTAGGTTATTATTCTATAGCATCTGTCACTGTGGGAATAAGAGATTCTTGCTTTTGGGAAGAAGGGAGTGGCTTCAGGTGGAGAAAGAGTGGCAGGAGGGGGAAACCCTTCCACCATTATTTATGGTGGGGTCCTTAGTGAACACTTTGCATGTAAATCACCTCCTCTGTACACTTTTGTCGTTAATACTGTTGGTGTTACTGTTTGTTTTTCTTATCTTGTTACTGTAAATTGTTGTTAACTAATAATCTCTGCCTCTAGTCTCTCTCACTGGAGGAGGAAGGGGAGCAGCTCCTGGTTTTCTTTTAGGTGGAAATACTAAATTGGGGAATACCATTCCTGAACTACAACAGCCTTAATGGGGCCCTTCCCAGAAGGAAGAGTCCCTTCTGTCCCTGGCAGTGACCTGAGTGGGATAGAATAATAACCGAGATATACCCACATGGCTCCAGGCTCTGCCCCCTCACAGCTGCTGTGAAAAATTTAACTCTCTCTCCTGGCTAAAACCAGGACAGTTATAATTCTATGTACTACAACTAAATATTGATTTATCCATGAAGACATAATAATATCTTTGTGTTCAGCATAGCAAACTCCAGATGCATCATGAGTATACTCAGAGACTGGTAATGAAGATGAAAAATGAGGCCTTACATTGTTTCAAAAATAGCAGATGTTAATATATAGACTATTCCTGTATAGTAATTCACCTCTTGGAATTTAATGGTATTTAAAGTACTAGTGTTGGAAATAAACTTAGCACACTTGTCTTTAGCACTGTCATATCTAGCTTGCTAATAGATGGGAAAGCCAAGGATTAGTGTTAATAACAGTTCAGATAATTGGAAATAAAGTGTAGCCCATGGTAACTCAAGTGTTCATTACCACATTTTTATTCCAAGAAACCAGTTTTTAATAATGGATGCAAAATATGTGTTACTGTCACAGTTCATTGTTTAATTAGTTTTCTGATCAAACACATTAATGAAGGAAGACCTAATAAATCATGCAAAAGCAGAATGAAGTACTTAGTTAATATGTGTTGCATTGATTAATGGTGATATGAAACCACAGCAGTTTTGAAACAGTAATTATATGTGACCACGCACAATTGCAAGGGCACCTTCAACATATTAAAAAAAAAAAAAAAAAAAGAAAAGAAGAAAAGGTATTTTGGAGTCCAAGTGAACAAGATCTCTGTAGTTTCCCAGGAGTGCTGCTGGGATCAATGCAAGGTGGCTGGTTCAGGGTGGTGGGAAGGGGATGCTGTAGCTTGGTACAGGCTCCAAAGGCGGCAAAGGGCTTCACTGTAGCTGGGCTAAGGAAACCTCCTAGGTCTCCTTTCCTCTGGGAAACCCAAAAAGGAGCCCTGACACAGAGAACATACATGCATAAGAGCTTGGAACGCTGATTGTGCATTAATAGCAGGTGACTTTTTAAAGATTCAGTGAAGAAAGAGGAAGGTATAAGGAGTCTCATGCACACCTTTTCCAATGTGTGCAATCCAACCACAAAGAAACCTCTTACCCTGTAACTATGACAGACAAAGGAGATGCCTTTGAGGTCTCCCTGTCAGACACTCTGGCTGAGGGGCAGAGCTCTAGCCTTGAGTTGGGATGCCTATCAAGGTTATCTTTAGGGAAGAGACACTTTCTACTAATGACAGATCTTTTGAGTTCCCTCTAAATTTCAACTGGACTGCACTCCAGTGACTCTCCCCTGGGGCTGGCATGTCTCTCAAGTTTTGAGATACCTTACTTGAGAACTGAAAAAATTTCTTTATCCAAGGTGGAGAGGTGCCTTATTCACAACAGATCATTGGGAAGTGGCTGAGAGCATGCTAAATCAGTACCAATGATAACTGTGTAGCTAATTCCTTTAGACATAAATAATTGTCCAAACCTAAGACTAAGATTGGACCTAACTGCAACTATGCTCTATCAGGTGTTTAGGATGCCCAGTCTGAGGCTCATGACTAAATGGGAGAGTCTTTGGTCTCTGTGTAAATTATTCTAGCTCAATTCAAACTTGATTTTCCTTTGTATATTTCATCTATGGAGTAACAGAGTGAACTTTGCCATCAAGCTTTATTAGGTGGCACTTTTACAAATTCATATTAAAACCACTTTTACTGATGCCTTTGCAACCTGTCCCCTCTGCCACAAAGGCTGTGGCAATGGGGCACGTGGCTGAGCAAGCTACCTTGGTGCAGTTGCAATTTGGCCTGTTAAGTTGGATCTACATCTAAGGAAGGTCTCTAGGGCCATCTCTTTCCCGCTTAGCTCTGGGCACTTGTGGGTCCATAATGCTCAGATGATCAAACAGATTTAAAATTTCTGAAGCATCAGAAAAAGATAGGAATTTCCAGTAAGCAGGTGTAAAGCACCTGAGTAGCTCCAATGCTTTATAAAATCCCAGTGGCCCCTGATTGTATCTATTATGTGCTGGAATATTCTGAATACTCTTGCCCTGCATAGCTTCCTCCAAGTCCCACTGCTGGAGTGTGTTACAGCAAGGTTTTCCTCAGCCTACCCTCACCAGCAAGGCAACTGTTTGCCTTGCCTTGCCTTTGCAGAATGTCCCAAAGGGCTTGCTTCCTGAAGCAGGTACTTGTTTTTCCTCTCCTTGTACAGCCCCAGGGGAGATTCCCCCACAAACTGCTATGATTAATGCATACATGATCAGCTTCCTCTCCGAAAAGTGTTCCTTTTGATTTCCAAACAAACAACAGAAAAAGGATGGAACAAGTTGTTCACCTGCCAGAGGAACAGAGGGAGCTGACCTGGTTTCCCTCAGACACAGCCATAGCTGGGAAGGAGAATACAAGTTCGGCTGGCTGAGCCTTCACAAGCACTTTATTCATGCATTGCCAACTCCAGTAGCTTCCAGCTAGGAGAAAAGTGGGGTTACACTTTTTTTTTTTCTGCAGAACACCTTACTACACATCTGAAAGGAACTTCTCTGCAGTTTTTTCTTTTAAGTGATTTCCCATGAGATGAAACTGGCTGTTTACAATATTCTTGGACAAGGCAAGAAACACAAATTAGATTTAGGATCCTGCTGTTAGAATTTCTTCAGGAGGGGAAGCTCATAGTCATTACCAAATAAAACATAGTTTGAGATGTTTAAAAATGTTCATGGATGGTAGAGAAAATTCAGGAAAATTATAATAAAAAATACATATATACACAATATTACACAATTGCCTAATATACACAATCTCCATCTGAAACGTGTGTATTTGATTTGATTTTTTTAAAGAGGTAGGAGAAAGGCAGAAGCAAAGTGAACCACTCAGATTACCTTTTGATTGACAGCCTTGACAGAATTTTTCCTTTGAAAAGTGAAAATGAATTAATACAACCTGACATCATTACGAAACCAAGGGCCAAAACCCCAAGTCCTGCTGGAAAGAAAATGGAAGAAATGCCATAAGATGACGATTTTTAAGTTTGTCTTAAAGTTTATATAAATTGGTAGAACTTACTGTTTTTTAGTTAAATAGAAATCAGCTTGGAAACCCTGACAGCCTTGCCCTTTGGCAATGAGGAAAATCAGCCCTGTGCTTACAGCTCCTGAACAACTTTCTATTGTATGTGTACTAAGTATGGTGTCCAGAAGTAATTTTCTAGCTCTTGTCATCATTGCAGGCTGTGCCCTTACACAGATTTCAAGGAGGTAACATGCAACATCTTCTGCAGAAGCAAACAGAGACATAACAAGAGCAATAATTATACTATGAGATCAAATGAGAGAATTTTCATGGTGGTTTATTGTGGCAGCAACTTTGATTCAAGGGACAAAAATTGAACCTAGTAAGACTAAAATGTGCAATCCATAATCCCACGCTACCTAGAGCAGGAATAACAAACATCTGTGTTATGTTCAGACACAGTATTCATCAGGTATCATCTCTTCCCATCATATTCACTTAAAGAGACTTCATGAGTCTGTGTCTAAGGGTGTCAGCCTCTGTTCCTGAAGTGAGAGGCTGAAAAGCAGTCTCAGAAGAGGTCTCCCCTGTATCTTTTAAGGGATGAGGTTCAAACATTCATTGTTCATTTCCCCATTTACAACATTTACAACGTTTACAACAACTTTTGCACCCCTGTAGAATTCCCACTGACTTTCAGAGAGAGAGGATTTCACATCAGATATTAGATCTCCAAAATATCAGATTTTTTCCCTGAAATGGTGGACTAATTTTAAATAAATTTCTTTTAAATAAGAACAGAAATTATAACTCAAGAGGAAAGAAATGTTCAGACTGATAGGAATTTTAGAGAAGCTTTAATCAGAAGTAAAAAACAGGCTTTTCAAAACAGTTAGCTTGAACTAAGCAAGTGAGAAAAAAAAGATTTTTTTTCTTTCTACAGCAAATTGTCTAATGCGAGCAGAAAGCTTTGAAGATCCACCTTTTCTTTCATGGAGACAAAATAAATGTATTGAAATGTTTCATGTGAAGTGGTGCAAAAAGGCACTTGCAAGTGGAAAGAGTTTTCTACTGCTTTCATTATTTTTACTAATTGTTTCCCCAACCTAATTAATCAAAAGGTTGTTTCCTTATTTGTTTTGGTTTTTTTGTGATTTTTTTTCCTGGTGAAGAGCTGAGTCTTTCAAAGGCCCTATTCTAAGCCAATCAGAAAAATCAGGTGCCACTATGTTCCTTGATCAAACCAACAGTTCATGTTCTCTGTGGGGATAAAAATGAAGATAGAACTTGACATTGAACCAACTGAAAGAGAAGTTCCATGGAACCTCCCAAAATCACTGGGCTGTGTTAAATGGAAGCAATCACACTTGCCAGAAGCACAAGGTCTGAACAAAAGACAAACATGGCCAGTGTGAACGAGATGTGGGTCACTTGTCTTCCTGTCCACACCCAAAGAGGTGAAGGGTCTTTTCTTCTCATGTACCCCAGGTGAGAGGAACAGCTTCCCACACCTTCATCTTCCACATTTCTTGAGGTGAGTTCTGTGAGCAATGAATGAAAGGATGCTACCCAATGAGCACCTACTTTTTTTGCCTAATGAACGATGACTACCAAACACCCTACTTTGCTCGCCAAACCATGCAGATGAAAATTCAAAGGATTTATTGAACAGCCTTCCCAAAGAATGAGGAATCACAGAATGGGTATGTGTCATACCTGCAGGGGTGTCAGATCACTTAGAAAAATGATATATCATGAGGTAGGAGATCTGTCACAGCTTCAGACAGCTGAGTTGTGATTTGGATCATCGTTTTTCACTCTTCACTTATTTTAATAAACTTAGGATTTAGAGACATCAAAAGCATTTATGCCCTGTGACAGTTTGTTGTTAGAATATAAATGGTGAGATCTGATGCACATTGCTTGGGTGAAAGACCAGAAGGAACCCCTGCAAGCTCCAGCTATCTGTTCCTTACTGTCTGACTAGGACAACAGGGAGCTGATACACCAACGCTCTTGCAGCTGTCTTTAAAGGTGCAGATGATGCTAGAACATGTGTGTTGCTTTAGGGCACCTCAAGAACAATGCATGTAAAGCACCATGAAATCATTATGATCCACAATTGTACAAATTAATTCAATACACTCTAAGGCTAATGCATGTTCTGCCTTGGCACCCACAGGATGAGAGAGACTGAAGGAGGTCACACTCCTTTTTTTTCACTGACACCCTCTCCTACTCCTGCACAAAGCTTCAAAGTCTCCTGTGTCTAAAGCCTGCTGGAGCCCTTGCTCAGTATCCTGAAAGCTGAGTGATGTGGCAGTGTTTGAGAAGGGGACAGCAGCACTGTCACACTGATAGCTGGGGGTGGGCCTGGCTGTGCCCAAGGACACAGCTGCCTGCTGAAGTGAGCCAGGAGGGGTGCAGCGCTTGTGAGTGTGACAATGAACATCCTGAGAAACGAGACACTCCCAGAAATAATGTGTGTTTCAAGCAAGGCAACTCTGTCTGGAATAGTGCCATTGCTGTGACTGGGAATAGGGCTAAGGCAAAGACAGCCGCACATATTAAGTGTTTCTTACTGGTTTTATCCCAGCATCTGTGTGGATGAGGTGCAGGACTTTATGTATAGCTGCTTGGGCATATTGCACATTTGACTACATTTCTAACCATTACTACCAACATCTTTCTTCAGGATGCACAGCCTCCAGGGCTTAAAGCTCTTTTGTTGCTGTCATTTGAAGGGAATTTTTACTTGCTATACAGTAGGACCAAGTATGGTGATCACACTACCACCTGATGACTTTCTCCCTCAATTCTGAGCTCAGGTGTCTTCCATCCACGCCAGCCTCAGCACCCAGAGGCCATCCACCTCCCCTCTCACAGACTACTCTGCTGGAAAGAGGCATTTTCATTGTTTTTCAGTGCCTGAATGTCCCAAAACTTTCCTAGTAATATCAAGCTGTAAATTATATGGAAATCTTAATTTAATCTTTTTTTTCCCCCCAAAGGACAGGAAGAATTTCACTAACGCTGACTTGAGAGTTTTTTCTTTTGAAACTTTCCCCAGTCTAATGGAATTGTTCTGAGCTCATCATCAGTGGGAAGCTGGCATTGTCTGTTGCCTGTGCAGCTTTCCAGCTTCACCTTCCCCTGAGTATTGGAACTGGGGTCTGAACCCACCCCTTGTTCCCAAATCTGCTCCTGCACAGTACCTATATATGACCCTTTTCTCTGGGCAACAAAAAAAACAAAGTTAAGATCACTTGGTGGTAAATTTTAGATTCAAAATTCAAAAAGTTATGAGGGTCTCTCTTGAATGAGATTCCTTAATCATTAAATGCAAGTTGTCTTGTGCCCAGCTCTGCTGACTTGGTCTATTTGAATGGCCTCATTGGCCATGACAGAAATCAATGGTTGTATCTTTGCAAGGATGTTGTGGTTTTACCTGGATTGAAAATACTGTACATTGAAAATACAGGTTTAGCACCTTTTACCTGGAACAGAGCTCACACTAGTGAAATGGGTGGCTGGACTAGATGATCTTCAGGGTTCCCTTGCAACCCCAACCAGTCTGTGTAACCAACATATTGAAAACCTTAAACTGTAATTAGAGTTCCACCTCAGTACAAACAAAGCCCACCTGAACTATACACAGATAGATGGGTTTTAAATTGTAATGCCACATCGTTGATAAATAAAAAAAAAACCCATAAATATAGCCAGTTAGGAATAACTATTATACAGACACTTCTGATGTATATTTATGGATCTAAGCCTGCTGGCTGCATTTGGCTTTATTTAGAACAACATTAGAACAAACTGACTAAAGAGAGATATAGATGTCCTGCAATTGCTACTTGATAAACCTCAGATGAAAGATTTTCCTGGTCAAACACATGCACCTACACACAAGCTCATAAGAGGCATGCACACACATCTATCTAAAGTGCTGACTCTATATGTTTATAGTGCCGTCACAAGCCATTAAGAAAAATGTAAACATTTACTTCTGTCTTGACAAGACTGAAAACTTTTGATTTGATAACATCAGAAAGTAGATATCTGACCAGTCCAGTGTGTTGCAATAATTACAGTGGGCAGATAGATATCAGGGTTGTGGTGATACTCTCACTGCCTGAGGACACAGGGCTGAGCATCTCCATTGCTGCTGGACATGAAAGGAGGGCTACAGCTGCTGGATCATCCTTCACACTTTCCCTGAGAACTTCCTTATTAGTTTCACATTCATCATATGAACACTGTGGATCTTGATTTATATTCTCATTTGAGGTTAACAGTAAGAATTGCTTCATTCTTACTAGAAACCATTTGAGAGTGTATATTCTACTGGCTGCACCAGTACATCAGGTCTTTCTTCTACAAAGACATATCTTGCAAAAACAAGGTTTTTGTTGAAATGGACTTTTATCAGAAGTCAGGCATCAACCAGTCAGACATCAACGAGTGTGTTGTTTTAGGAGACACTTCCTGAACAAAAAGTCTGTTTAACATAAAGTGGTTACATGGATTGTGGCTTAACTTACTGTAGTTACTCTTTCTGAGTACTTATTCTTTTTAAGCCAAGTTTTCTCAACTTTGATGTGAAATTCTGGAAAAAAAAACCAAATTAACATTCTGCATCTTAAGCTGTTTTAATGGTGGAAGCCAATCTTGTTCACAGGATAAAGTATATTGTTCAACACTCCATTAATAAAGGTAGGCTTTATCAAAATTAGAAAATATACACTGGTGTCAGTAGCAATAAGTTAAAAAGTTTAAGCATATCCCAATCATTAATTTTAAAAAGCCTGTGTTTTTACTTCTGTTAATGTACATGCAAATACTTTATAGCAGACTGACATTTTTGATAGGGGCCATGACCAGAAGTTCCCTGAAAAATGTTTCAAATTATACTGCCAGCAGCAAATTTAATTGTGGTATGCATACACATTAGCATTTATTTGCACTTTGTTCCATTCTTCAGTTGCACTGCAGATGCAATGGCAAACTGTCACATTGTGGGAATTAAAATAAATGTCATGGGCAACAAACTTATGCCATGTCATACTATGGTATCTTCAGGGCAATATGCAATAAAGCTTAAAATCATTTAAAAGCTCACTCTGAATGCCTTTCAGCATGAATTGGTTTATGACAGCATGCAGAAGCATGAAAAAGAGTTTTCCAATGCCATTGTTTCTTCTGGTAGATCATTATAGGCAGTTGTTTTTCTTTTTCAAACTGAAATTCTTTAATTCATCTCTCTCATCTTTCACTACCTTTGGCAGCAACAGTTTCTGTGTTATCTGGGGAAGTGCCAGTTATCCAGTTAATCTGAAGAGATGGAAGGATGAATCATTTGTTTGGTCACCTGTTCTAGCTTAGGTAAAGGGATGCCAGCTGCTCTGGGACTCTGCTGAAAATGGGCTGGCATTGACATGCACTGCTTGTGTTACTTGGTAGACAAGAATCTAGTTCAGAGAAGAGCAAGCCAGAGCAGTTATCTCTATGGCATGGAGCCAGTGTTGTTTCACTTGCTGTTAACAATAAAATGTATAGATAGCTATTTTGTCTTGTATAATGTAGAAGTAATATTCCAGCTCACTGAGAAAAAAAGGGATAAAATTGACTTCTGCTCCCAATGGTTTATCCTAAGCTTGTGTAATCTTAAAGGCTTTTCTCTGCACAAATAGTTCCAGTAGTTTCCTAGCTCCTGTCCCTGCTCAAGCCTGCTGACTGTATTTCAGGCTTGATTATTTCAAGTATTTGCTTTCTACTTGTGAACAATTTTTCCTGTCCTGAGAACAGGAAATGAAGTTTACTGTTAAGTCATGTAGAGAATGGAATAAGTTTCCAACAAAAAAAAAGAGGAAGTGGAAAGACTCTTCTAGAAGTAACTGGGATTGAATCTTGTTTCTTTGTAGCAGGATTTATAAAATTCCATTGTGTTTTACAGAGTAAAATAGTGCACAGTGCATCTGGCTTCAGTGATGACTGGTTGGTTTTGAGTGTGATTATGTGTGATCTTCTCTTGTTCTCTTGGATCTTTGTATAAAAGTACAGGTTTTATACTGTGACTGAAAACCAGCATGGCTCTTCCTCAGGGTGCAGCTGGAAGGAGCTCATCTTCCCCCTCACAGAATGGTGACACAGGAGAAGAAATCAGATCGTCTCCCAAAGGCCCTGCTGTGCTCATCATCAAGACATGGGGAGGTATCACAGGCTGGGGCTTTAGGAGAGTCCACGTAGATGCCTTGAGAGCTGAACTGGCTGATGGTGACTGAGAAGATTCTGAAGATGCCATTGGGTGCTATAGCAGTAAATCAGAGGCATATGGAGTCAGATGCTGTTGTAGGACAAAGTTCACCAAGCTTCAGATTCAGTACATAATGAAAACCAGCAGAATTTTCTTTAAAGATTTTTCAATTTTAAATTATAATTTAAATTTTATAATTTAAATTTTTTCAAGGCTAAGTTAATAGCTAAATAGGGAACAACATGAAGAGAGAATATCAAATATGCAAAGGTCAGGGTAGAGAATAGTTTGGGCTAAAGGGTCCTTCGTTCTTCTCACCTAAAAATTCTAAAAGTTGGCCTTCCCTGATGCACTCTGCTGCTGACTGCTGCTCCTTGCACCTGTGGCCATCAAATGCAGTATGAGTAACAGAGTATTTTTAGAGTTGCAAAAGCCTTTTAAAAATGTTTTTCCAAGTGTCATGGTTTAACCCCAGTAAGTACCATGCAATCACTCACTCACTTCCCAGCAGGATGGGGAAGAGGAACAGAAAAGTTAAAAAAACTCGTTGTTTGAGATAAAGACAGATTTAAATAGGGAAACCAAAAGCTGTGTACACAACCAAAGCACAGCAAGGAATAGGACAAGAGGACATACATAGACTTAAGCTGTGCAAGGGGAAGTTTAGGTTGGATATTAAGAAGAATTTCTCCGCAGAAGGAGTGCCTGGGCATTGGAATGGGCTGTCCAGGGAAGAAGTGGAGTTACCATCCCCAAGGGTGTTTGAAGAAAGTCTGGATGTGGCACTCAGTGCCATGGTCTGGTTGGTAGGCTGGTGTTGGGTCATAGGTTGGACCTGATGATCTCAAAGGTCTTTCCCAACCTAATGACTGTTTTGTTTTTCTTACGTGAGGTACATAGAAATTGAAGACCTGTCTGCTGTTGGGTTTTATTTTCTCTTTTATTTAATTAAACTGCAAATAAATCTTATCTCTTCAAGGTGAGGTCAGCCTAACTCAAAAACGAAGTCCCTGGGTATGATGAGACACTGAAAGTTTGCTGCTTTTATTTCAATGCTAGAGATGTTTTTTATTTATAAATCTCATGAGACCTCTAGGTCTAGCAAAAAAACCAAAACAACTCCTTATTAGTTATAGACAAAAAGAATAACAGAGTCTTTTACAACCCTAAAAAACCCCAAACCGTTAGAACTGGGGTTTGAAAAATGAAATATCATTAAATGTGCAATTTCATCTATTTCTCAGGTAGCCAGAGCAAAGGTGTGACTGCCAAAGACTTTTCCACTACCATCTGTGTTTTTTAATAGAAGATCTAATACTTATGATACTTGATTCTTTGATGCAACTGCTGTTTTTTGTTCTCTAAATAAATGCGTTATCTCTGCTCTTCATTTCAAGAACTGGTCACCCCAGTTTAGTTATCAGTAATACAGTGAGACAAAAAATGCTGCCTTCTTTGCATTTTTATGCCTAAAGTATGGTATAAAAGGCAGCACCTTGAGCATGCTCTGATAGATAGGTGCTACCACTGCAGTGAGTACAGCCCTGAGGGTTGAGCAGAGCTCTCCAGCTGAGGGGAGGTGGGTGTGCAGGGTGACTGTATCAGACTACAGGATAGTCTCCTGTGATGGTCTGCCAGCTGCTGGGCACTGGCAGCAGGCACAGGAGCACCAGGCAGGAGGAGCAGGTGGGGCTATGGAGTTTTACAGGAATCTGCAACCCCAGCTGGTCTCAGAGTGCTTGGCCAGCAGGGATCTGCTCACTGAGCCAATATCTGTGCTCACCTTAGCACCAAGCTCTGCTAACAATGCTGAGTCCAAAATGAAGCTTTTTTCACTGCTTGATGCTGCACTTCTCAAAACGGATTTCTCGGTCTCTTCTGGGCCCAGCTCCCTCGGGATGCTCCTTCACGGGGAGCTCTGCTTAGCTCAGTTCTCCGGGGCAGGAAGAAAACTCCAAAGCTCTATTGGGAATGGCAAGAAGAATGACACAGACTCTCTTTTGTGTTGAACAGGAGAGCAAAGTTTATTATTCTTGATCTTTTATAGACATGTTCAAGAAAGCCCAAGAGGTAAAACTGTCATTGGTCATTAAAGCAACACATCACCATCATTGGTTAAGTGCAACATCACCCCTTGATTGTTTTCCTAAACACCACTTGCAAAGATTGTTGTCCTTCGAAAGAATCCATTTTTTCTCATGCTTTCTCAGGCCAGAATGAGAAGCTTGTGACTTAGTTTCACACAGGCTCTGTTCCCTTCTTTTTGCATTTAGCATCCACACTCGTTAGGATCTTGTTTCTCGCGTTTATTAGGATGTTATCAAAATACTTGGCAGGCCCTCCCAGACTTTCTGCACAAGTTCAAATCGCCATAACCTGGCTCACCTTGGCTCTGAAGGCACAAAATGGCCCTGAACTGTGCAGCCTTTTTATCTTTATACTTATTCTTACCCAATTAACAAGACACGTATATTATTTTTCTTAGTGACCCAATGACCCATCACCTGTGTGCTGCACTGTGGCATTTTCTATCCAATCACCTACTATTACCCAAAAAACTCTAGAAGAAGAAGAAGAAAGAAGAAGGAAAAGAGACAACACCATAAATCCCCCATCTTGTCTTCTGCTCTCTAAACTAGTTTAAACTCTAAACTAACTTTTTCACCTAGTGACTTAAGAAAACTCTCTAATCTACACACACCTTTAGCTTTTCTAGTTAACTTTAGTAGTTATTTTCATGGTGTTTTCTTGGATGTCAGAGCTTGGTATCAGAGACAAGGGGACACTGTGCTTCAGACTCCAACAGAAAAGTCAAGTCTAAAAGTCAAATCCAGAAGCATAGTGGTTTCACAATCCACACAAAAGCCCCCAAAAGCTTCCAAAGGTACAGCCTCTGTGAAACAGAACTGCAGGGAGATGGAGAGAAAATGAAGGGATAATCCTTCCTGTTACATGTGTGCTGTAGTGAAAACAGATGGCAATGCACAAATTTATGAGGATTAAAAAATAGCAATTAATCTTTCCTCAGACATGGATCAATGCCTCCTTCCCTCCGCTCATCGCAGGAGGGCAGGGGCTCACCGAGCTCAGTCCCTGTTTACCAGAAGGTGGTGCTGGATGGTTACCCTGCATTGCTGTTAGTGACAGGATTATTCCAGTGTAACTTGTCCTGGGATGCAGGAATTCAGCACTGTATTTTTATTTTTTTTAAATCAGTGTAGAGCAGCTGCTACACAGAATTTCTTGGATGGCATCCTAGTGAGTGCAGAAACATAGTGGTACTTGAACCATGGAAATTATATTAAGCAGAATGTCTGCCTTTCTATTAAGAGTGAGAAAGAAAACCACAAGTGTTTGCAGGCAATTCTAAATAATTTTAGAGGGAGAGTTGATGGTGCTGGAATTCAGCTATTAGAAATGCAAATGATAGATCCAGCATAAGCTGTGAACTCTCCTGTCTTTAATATGATTTTATGGACAAGTCATTTCATGCTTCCTTGCCCATGCAAAACATGTTAGCAAATTGTTTCTGAAACATAAGATATTGGACTGGTCATATGAATGCCAGAAGGCATTTATTTCTGGTTAATGGATGGCATGTATGGTAAAAAATACCTTCATACCTTTAATATGAATCTGCAGATAGGGCCATGATAATGAAAAGCAGAATTTGTCTTTGGCAGCAGTCAAACTGTAAAAGGGGTGACTTTTTTTTAGTAGATATCTTAAATTCAATGCACGGATGTTATGCAGACTGTGTTTACACTGAACACCCTTCCCAGAGGAATTAAATAGGTTCTTTCAAGAGTGGTGGAAGGTGGCAGAATTGGATTCTGGCAGTAAGTGGAGAAAACCCTTGAGAGAACAGAGAGCATCACTGGTTGGTAAATGGGATTTTAAAAAATTACTTTGAGTAATATATTCCTGTAGAACTGAAACTAGTAGTCTGCAGCTTCAGAACTGAAATTCTACTCATTATTGGCACATTCCCCATTTTTGTTATTTATTGTTTTGTTATTTATTAAAAAAATCATGAGATGATTTGGACAAAAAGCATTAGTCTCTTTATGAGAGAAGTCTTTGGTAGAATAAAGAAGAAAACACCTCAAGAAAAAAAATCCCATCGAAATTCATGATGATGATTTTATTTAATTAACGGAGAAGTACGCCATCCATAATCATACCATTTGTGCATGTGCTTTATAATAATTTGTTTTTGTGTATGTGAAACTTTAATTATTAGAAAACTAAGGAGGCCTGTGGTGTTTACAATATTTTTATAGCTTGCTATTAAAATTTAATTATTGTGTATTTAATTTGATAATTTAATTTGATAATGAACTTATAATTAAACACTTATTTACAACAAACAAACAAACAAACTCCTTCACATATCCCAATCATTCTTGACTCTACTCATTGAAAATATAATTCAAATTTTGGAACCATTTTTCTAGAAATGTTATTTTTCCATTTTTTGATTAATAAGAACTTTGTGAACAAACAAGAAAACATCAACTGCTTATGAAAAATGCATAAAAAGCTAAAAGGATGTAAAAAAACCCAGACTTTTTAACTCTAAATGGATAAAGAACAATCTCTTCTCATAACCCTCCCGTCCCCCCAAAAAAAAACCCCTGCAAACCATACAAGTCCTTGTCAGTTCTCACTGGAATTGGAATTTCCCCTCCATGGAAAGGCAGTTGTCCAGGTTTTATTTTGCCAGTCCATGCATAGCATTGCTGTTGCTATCCAAGCCCAGTAAAGCAGTCTGAATAACTCTGGCTGGTTTCACAAGTGTGTGATGTCAGTGTCCAGACAGCACACAGAGCACCATGGTTCTGCGCATTTCTTCCTGAAACACACCTACAATTTTTCAGTGAAACTTCTCTCCTTGATTCACTTTCAAAGAGCTGAACAAACCCTGTTTCATCTCTCTAGCTCAGAAGTACTGCAGAGGCACAGTGTGCACTTATTATCTCAGTCCCATTAAAAGTAATTGCAGAGAGTAATGCAGATAATTATTTCTGGCTGACTGAGTTGTTGATCTTTTCGGTTCAAGGAAACAATATGAAGATCTTCTGCCCTGTCTTGTCCTGTTTAACTGGCAGGCCAGCATTACAGATTGCAGTCTCCTGTCAGATGACATTCTGAATCTAGAGTATAGTCTTACATTGCTTTGCTGCTAAGGTTAATTAACACTTCTTTTTGCTGATACTAGAACCAGAAATGTGAAGGAAACAAGAAACTAGCATAAATGGAAATCTGCCAGTTATAGTCTGTGAACTTGACTTTAGATACTGCTTAGTGACAGTAATGAGAAAAACAAGTGAATCATTTCTATTTTGTAGAAAACATTTTTTTCCACATTTCAAGTCAGTATGTATTTGTAAAGCATAAATACCACCCTTTTTTGGTTTTAAAATAATTTTTGGCACAATAGCTTAATTTATTTACCTTTGAGTGTCCCTTAATTCTTGACTATTTCCTCTTAAATATTTGCCAAAATAATTCCAGTGCATGCCAGTTTCACTTTTCATTATTCTGCCTTAGTAGAAGGGCTCATCTTCCCTGAATGATTTCTCACCCTTTTAATGAAACTTATTTCTAAGTTACAGTTCCTAGAGTTCCATGAAGTTTCATCACAGGAAAAAAAATCACCCTCAGCTAAGTTCTGAGGATCCACACTTGTATTAAAGCCCGTTAAAAAAGCTGGCTCCACTGAAAGTCAACCTCAGCCTCCCACCAGCAGGAGGATTAGTTCCTTCCAGCAGCTGGTTTTTTGGAAAAAGAACCAACGCTTTTGAAGCCTTTCGCTGAATCTATCTCACTCATGGACATGGTGGTGGATTGATATGTAACAGTTATAGTGGTTGTAAGAGTAGAAGTCAAGCAGGATAGATTTAAGTTTAACCTTGAATTGAATTGAGGAGGGCAATTCATAGGAAGGACACAAAGGTCACCACTCCTTCTCCCCAGCACTCTTGTGCCACACTGCGTGGATGTTTGTCTGTTGTGATTTACTTGCTGTGAAAAGGCTTTATACAAACACTGATCCATTTTTCCTGAAGAACTGAATTGTTCTGCTTCTCTCAATCTATGTTTGTCCACTGGAATAGACACTTCTCTTTCTACCTACAGGAGCTCTAAGATGGGTGTAGGACCAGGTTCCTGAGTGAAAAGTCAAGGTGGAGTTAAGCAGGGGACATGATCCACAAACACTCCTTTAGGCATAGCCATAAATGAAGGTGGGAGCACTGACAGAAGAGCAGTGTTGTGGTAGCCCACGTTGAACAATTCGCTGCTTCTGGCAGATTGTGGGAACTTGATGTTAGTGCAAGTTCATTTGAAATGCAAGTGCACTTCAGAAATCCCAAAAGGGAAATACATCGTGAGAAAATGGGAAAACACCATGAAATTGGTCTACAGAAATCAACTTTCAGTTGGAGGAACTGAAACCCAAAATCAATATGTTTGTGGCAGCTATGGAAACCCAAGATATTTTTCTTATATCTGCCTTGGACAAATAGAGGAAGGCTGCTGGCAAGACTCCTCCATTTAATTACTTCATATTCACAGATAGACTTTTATTGGTGATATTCCAGAATGCCCCAGGGTATCCTTCTTTGGAAAACACATATTGTAGGAAAAAAATAATAATTTCATTTAGGATGTAATGCTCTCTCTGTCATAGGAAGTAGGGAATTATTTACTTATTTAATTCCTAGAGTGAAGATTTTTTTTTATTATTTTTTTTTTGTATTTAACTAGACAAATCTACTGCATCAAAATGGTATCTACAGGAGTAGAGTATGATAGGTTAATTGGACCATTATTGTAGGATGGTACAATGCAATTACCACTTCTGATATAATTTGGAAGTGTAGGTTCACAGTATATTACAAACTATTGTAAAATCCCACGACTGGTAAGAAATTAACTATGTTCAACATTGTAATTATGAAAAAAAATCTTGGTAGCATTAATGTTGGCACACCTCCAGTTTCTTAAAAGTACTAAAACTGTTCTTCCTAAATTCAGTGTTCTGCAAATTAAAAGTAAGTTAATTCAAAGTGATTCTCTCTCTGGGACTATACTATAATTCTGCAAAAGGTACAACATTAATGGTAGAATACTTTGAAGAGCTACCCCAAGAATACGCATCAAATTAGAAAACTGAACTTAGAAAAATCTGTAATAACCATTTTTTTTTTTTCCCCTATGAGCCAAAGGAAACAAATATCAGATTATATGAATCTGTGTGTTTTAGACATATCATCAAAGATTTGAAAGTCAGGAAGTCCAATCCCTGTCCCAAAGAACAGGGAGAAAGTTTTCACCTTTCATCTTTCCTAACTGACATTTATCTTGTCTACATCCAAATCTAATGATGAAGATTTCAAGGCATTATGCAACAGTGTTTACCTTCAGATATTAAGAATGGAGACTATTACCTGTCTAAGGACAAACATGGTGCAGGACTAACTTGGTTTATGCTGAGTTCCCAGAGTGCTAAATGCCCCCAAATTGCAGGGAAGGCAATGGTGGGCGACTTCTGCTTTCATACTGAAAATCAGATCACAATGCTTCTCAGGGTGAGAAGTAAGAGAGAAAGTTTCAATTCCTAACCCAGCTAATCTTTAACACTAAGCTGTTGTCCAGCTAGAAACAATTCTCATACATTTCATGTTGTCTGTGAAAATTTGAGCATTCCCATAACTAAACATTTACTTTCTGTGGTGTTCTCAATAATTACATTACAGAGGTTATTGAAAGGGCATGGGAAGGCTTTGAGGAAGTCTTTTGGGTGCTGGATGGTAGCTGTGCATATTGTTGTGCTCTGAAGTTCCAGGCTCCAATTTAATTGACCATTCAGTTTAGTGAAACTAACAGTTACAGATTTGGCATTTGTGAAGGAATGTTTTGCATCTAAAATGAAACCTGTGTTATCTCCTATAGCTTTAGATATTTTACACTTTGCACAGGGGAAATTATAAGAGATGTTCTCAGAGTGCTGTGTGGTGTTTGTAGAGCTGAGCTGTGCTTGAAACACAGCAGAATCTGTCTCTTCTCAGCTGTTAATCACAAAATGCAATGGATGTTTCCAGGAAAAGCAGTTCACTGATTGCTGGAACTGCTCCCTGCAGCTCTGGTCTTCAAACCTGTTTCTTTCAAGATATGAACATTGCAAGAAAAATTCAGAAAAATAATTTTCCAGAAGTACTCTGATTTCAAACACAGCTTCCACATATCATGGGATTCAAACTACTGTCTTGATAGGACTTTGATAAATTTTCTGTCTACATCTGCAGTAGTGTCCATTGCTGTTGCTCCAGACTCAGGAATTTGAAGATGCCTTTACTCACATGCATGGATTGTGAAAGACAACTGTCCTTTTCATGAGTATGCCAGTATATAAGGAGACACTAAGTTCTGAGTTATTAAGACTCCTGGATGAAAGATAGAGGAGATAGAATATTAAATGTAGAAAAGACTATACAAAGCATGATGAATACTTTCCTCTTCAAGCAATAAGAAAAAAATAGGACCCAAGGGGCTTGACCAAATAGGTCAGTTGCAATATAAATTTGCATTGTTTGAGCAAGTGAATGGGACCAGATGACCTTCAGAGATCTCTTACAAAGTAAACTACTCTTTGACTCCATGGGTGTATTTTTATAACATAAAAAAACATAGAGAAGTTCTCTGCACAAGGTTTCAGTGCCATTTAGTCCCTCCTCTCCCAGTTCAATGTCACCTGTTCTCAGTTGTTCCTGTTTCTCAGGGCTGAAGCACTGGGAATTTCTCTGTGCATAGACATTTATTTTCACAGCCTCACAGAAATCTGTTCCAGCATCTAAAAATTCTTACTATTTGGAACATTTCCTTGACATCAAATCTAGATCTCTCCTGATGTAATTTAAGCTGATTATATTTGCCCTAACCTCAGCTCTGGCAAAGAAGAGTTCATTAATCATTTGTTTTGCAGCTACCTTTTCTCCAGCTGCAGTCAGCCATACGTCACCTTGGGGTCATTTTCCCTAGACTAAGCAACCCAGATTTTTTCAGTCCACAGGGCATGTAGACATCTGAGCATTCTTGCTATTCCCCTTGAACCTTCTCTAATGAGTCCATAGATCTCAGGGGAAAAAAACCCAACCTGGATCTAGTTCTACAGGTGAGACCTTCCCAGAGCTGAGCAGAACTAAGGTTATTTTAAATGTTTTAGCAATCAGCCTCCACTTAGTAAATCACAATACAATTTTGCCACTTTAAAATCAGCATAATATCACTGACTCAGCTTCAGCTGTGAGCATTTTAAAGCTTGATCCTCAGTCTAAGTGTTCTCAAACATTTTTCCATTATCACATTTCCATTATTGTGGCTTTTGGTGAGATAAAGGTCTCTACAACAAGGAACAAAAATTATAGGAGAACACTGGCTGGAATGGTGTGGTACTCCAAAGAGATATATTTCACAAAAAAATGTGAATATGGATTCTCCTAAATATCCCCTTTGCTAGAGAAATATATGACCTCTTCTGAAAAGAGCAATGAATACTTACAGTCAAGTAATAATATCTTAGCATATGCTTTCAGTTAATTATTGCAAACACTTTGTGTTGCTTTGTTATCTGTTATCAGAAAGAACATCAGGCTGCATTAAATTTCCTACTCATTGAAAAGGAGTTAAAAAAAAAACAACCCAAAAAACAGAGTTCTCGTACTTGGTTGGTTCCTTATTAGCTACAGTACTTTTTACGTTGTAATTTCAATGCTGTGCTCTGTGCAATGAAATACAATTGTTAACAGTCATATTCTAAGGGACATCTAGAAATAATGAGGGAGCTTTGGAATGCTGCCTTCCCGAGCAACAAAACACTGTCACTTAAATGAATGCTTCTAGGAATGCCTCAAGAGTACTATGCACAGGATGGATAACTTCAGATTACGTAAAATAATTATGCCTTATATAAACCTTATTTAGTTCTTTATATCTCAAACTACAGTAAAAAATACAGTGAGATATGGTCCTTCAAATCCATCAAATTAGTAGTAATTGGATGCTTTCCTGCATGAGGAAAACAGACCAGGGGGAATTGCGAGGCCAGCCTGCAAAAGATCTATGACAAAATGGGGCACATCCAATGAATCCTGCTCTGAATGGTGCAGAGCTATTCCTGATTTAAAAAACTGAAGGACAAAATTTGACTATTAAGCTAAATGAGACATGCCATGCAATATTAAGTTCAGGTACTTACTCTTTTGAAGCCATACAAATGAAGGAAGCTTGTGTTAATGAGAACAGGAAAGCAATCAAATGTCAGGAGTGCTGGCACTGTGCACCTCCTACTAAACTCAAGGCAAAAGCAAAGCTTCCCATTCATCTCATAAGTTGTCTATAACAGTGATCCTCAGAGTCCTTTAATAAATTACTGCCAACTCTCATGACTTTTCATGGACTACTGGGCATTCTTTATCTCAAACATTTAACTGAAAACATATCTTTTGACCATTTCACAGACACCAGTGGACTGTGGATTGTAATTGTGGAGTCATTAATACAAGGAGACATATATCACAAAGCTCTTAAAGTCTCCTGTGGGTATAAAAGGCAAAGGTCTGAACAGATGTGTCACAATGTTGTCATTTTCACATACTTATACCAGCAATATGGATAAGATAACTTCTGGGACTTAGCATCAAAAATGCTAAGCACTTACAGCTACAGTTCAGTTTGTATTAGGGAGGTTTATTTTCTTTGTAAACAGTAGTAACTTTACTGATCATTTCAAACTGTTTAATCCAAAATCTGGTGCAGACTACTCTTTTCCCCTGCTCCTTTTGCCTGTTTCAATTCTTTCATACAATAAGCTGTAGTAATTAGTTTTTCCTTCAATGTTAAGCATCCTAAAGTCCTATATCACTAAAGCACTACAAAGTCCAGATAAAAGGAAGACTCTATGATATCTGACCCTGACATATACACATGGCAGAGTGTCCCAGTGGTTGTAACTGGGAAAATAACTGTGAACTGCAACTGGGGAGGCAGGATAGAACAGACAGGGCAAGAGAGCCCAGGAGGAAGGAGATGAAGCTGCTCACACACACAAAGACCTTAGAGGGTTAATGAACCGGTCTGCAGGCAGGGAATGGCCTGAAACATCTCAACAAGCCAGTCATTTTGTCCCTCATGATTTCACTACTTGATTCCACTTACTGACCAAGAACTGCATTAGGTGTCAAAGTTAGTCTTTTGAAAAAGAACATGGGGACAGTCATAAGCTGAATAAATATGTGGATACATCTAGCAGAGTGCATGGCTCAGCAGAAAATAAAAATAAAAAAGCAAGATATCTGTTCTTCTAATTTAAAAGAAGTTCATGATTTGAGAAATTAAAACTTTAATATGTATCATACTATTTTAATAAGTATTAATTATTAGTACTTATTATTAAGTATTAATACTTTAATAAGTATCATACCACTATTTAAAGTACTGTGTAAATTCAGTGGGTACATGTTTTTAAACATCAGATTAGATATTTCATTTGTTCATGGAATGGAAATTCTATCAGCATCTTCCATTAAATTCCATTATATTATCTATAGATACTAATTTATCTGTCTTTTGTAAGATAGTTATGGTAACTTTTACTTTCTGCATCTGTGTTTCCTGTGTTAATAAAAAACAGGTGTAAAGGACATCTTTTAAGTTAAAGGTTAACTTCATTGTTCTAGAGGTATGATGAGAAGCAAAACAAAAAATTATTTGATGAATGGTACAGGTCTCGATAAACTACTATTAGTGATTATAAGACTGTCCCCTATTTCAAAGTACCGCAAGTGTCACTGCGATGTCATACTGGACATGGGAGATTTCCCAGGCAGCTGTCCTGAAACAAGATTTCTGTTGGTAAACTATTGCACTGATGAACCAGAAACGCTGCTCTGCAATCTGTGTTCATCAGATTTAGTAATGACATAATCTGGATAATACTTACAGACCTTTACCCAGATCCATACAGGATGGCACACATAAATTATACTCCTTTGTTTATCCATATAGGATTGCTCCCCTCTAGCTTGATCTTCCTCTTCCTTTTAAGCTGTTTTGTAGAGTAAGGCTTGATTTGCCTCCATGGGGAGCAATCCTTATAGCTCTGTATTGGGAAAGGGGACATTTCTTGCTACATCTTGTTAGATCATGAACAGACACAGCATTTCAGAAATGCTCTAAATTTTTTTAGGAAGCAGGAAACCCTTGATGAAGTTCACATCTACACAGGAATTAGATGATCCTTCCTGTGAAGATTATTCAAGGTTACAGTGCTTTTTGTGGGACTGTAGCAGTGTCTAGCATATGAATAAGTGGGAAATTACTTTGAGGACTTGTGTTTAAAAAATGAAAGCAAATAAATAATGTGGAAGGACTACAATTCTGTGTGAATTTTTTGTGAAGGGTCAAGACATCATGAGCAATATCTCATCACAAGAAAGGGAATTAAATGAAGAAATACTGCTCTAAAGAAAATACAGAACAAAAAGGTTGATGTTTGCTAAATGGAAAAGACTAGTAGTCTTATTGATAGATATTTCCAAGAAGTTGCTTCAAAAGCAATTATACAAAACATTCATCAAAGATCTGAATTCTCCCTTTCTTTCCTTCATGCATTTTTTCAGTTTTCGTAAGGAACTTGAGTTCTAATTGAAGTCAGAACAGACACTTATTTTGATTGCATTAGGAAGTAACACAAGTCTTAAATATTCATAATTCCTCTTGATACCAATAGTAGTTCTGTATGAAGATGTGTATAAATCAGTGGTGCAGGTCAGAGAAAATAATTTAGATTTTTAAAAAACCAAAACTAAGTGCATATGAAATATATTCCTATCAGTGGTTCTGGGGAAAAAGTAGGGAAAATAAAAAGCAGCACTGATTCATGAGCAAGATAAGGAATATGTTAGTGAATTTAACTGTGTAAGTCTCTCATTAATTGAGGGTAGTCTCCTTTTCCAGAAAAAATTAGGTAGTAATGTAATAGAAGGATGTGGTCAGAGTATACACCAAATAAATCTTTTCATGTCTCTGCTCTGCTTATTTACAAAAAGTGATATCCATGATACACAATAAACATTCAAATACTCAAAACAGGTTGAATAAACATCTAGTTAACATCTTCATTAATACTCTAAAGGAATCAGTTAGGTCCACTCTATAAATTTATCGAAATTTTTAACAGTCTGCAAGCACCTTACCTGCTTACTTACTTAGGTAAAGTATATCACACCTCAGTTTGGCCTGAAGCACATTTGATTATCCTTCTAGGTTAAGCACAAGAGGGAAGATGATTAATTAATAATATATTGATTACCATTTATCTTAAGTTTGTAACATGCTCCAGTTACTTTGGGTTATCCTAAAAACTGATATCAACAAATGAGGATATGCCCACATTAAGATTCCAAATAATCATACTGCCAAAAGGAAGACCTCAGCATCCTAGCAAATTTTTCTTAGAAGATGAAGGAATAGAGAGTTAACTGAAACAGATGAGCTTTTGGTTAATTGAAAGACACTAATTGTTTCTCAATACATGCTGTGAATTTCCAGATCCACAGCTCTGAAACAGGGGGAACACGTGCACTTTGCGTTGAGCTGTCTGTGTCCTGGAGTGTGTGAGGATTCATGAGACACAGCTGAAATTCACTGTTTGCAATGGCTTAGGTGGGGCAGCTAAGGCAAGCTGATGCTCACTTAAGTTATTTGAAGGTCTTTTAGAAGTCTGCCTTCAGATTCTCAAAAGCTTCACATGCAAGTGAATTGCAATTCTGGGTTTAAACACAGGGGAAATTGCCACATTCATTGTCTTCTGCTCCAAGGTCTCTTCTAGGAGATGCTATGGAATAGCTACACATTTGCTGTGATGGTGGTATTTCCCCTGTATTTATAGTAGAAATACTCTTTTTCTTGACCACTCTTCTAAGAAATTTTTGGTTGGCACCCAAGAGATCAGAGTTAGAAGTGTTGAAGAATTATTGAAACACCACATCTGGCAGCCAGGTGCAAGAGCTGCCTTGGCTTGCACTGGCAGACAGAGGTTAGAGGATGTAAGAGAGTTGCTATTTTTTCCTGAGTGACAACTTGCTGTTTTCTGAGTCTCAGTAAAGCTTCACGGGCTTCAAACCTTTTCTGCATCCTGTTTTTCCAGATTTAATTTGGAGAACATTCTACACTGTACTGGATCTTTTATTCATGTTATGGGGAGGATTTTCCTTAAAACAAACAAACAAACAAATATCCAGGCTCAGTAATTTTTTTAATGGTGCCTCCTTCTCAGTGTCATTAACAAAACCATAATTTGTAGGGTTTGGTTGGTACTATTCCAAAGGTATTTTCCAGTGGTTTTAAAGTACTGTGGAGTTCATGTGACTAAGTCACTCAACATTAGACAGAAGATTGCACATTTTAACTTGGAAGACCTCATGTTAAAGAGAAAGGGCAAAGATTGAGGGTGCTGGAAGTGTAGGGTCCCTATGCCTGTAACTGGATCATGGAAACAGTCTAAGTGTATCACCAAGGCTCTGTAGCTATGCTTTAGGTGTTGAATACTCCTGGATCTGTATTTGATTAAAGCAATATGAAGGCTGTCTTTCTGTATTGGTGTCAACCTTTAGCTTGCTAACAGGATTAATTCCACAACAACATAAATTTAACTAGTAGGTGGTTAATATCTTTCTTTCAAAACATCAGTGCTGTTCTTGTCTTTTTTTAACATAGAGATCAACAGCTGCAAAACAATCTTAGCATTTTTAGATTATGTTGTTAGGAAGGCTTTGGGTGTGTTATTTTTATTTTCTTTTTCTCTTCTGTTGTATATTAATAGCTATTGAAGCAGCAAAACCTGATCACTGCAGTTTAGAAAAATATGTATTCCTTTATGAATAGGAGATTCTGAGAGCTGTTGTTAAGATACACCATCACCCAGATGATTTTAGAAGAGCCTATCTACCTAACGTGGAAATGACTGAAACCTTTTCAGTCATCTTCAGTAAAAGTGGCTTTTACTGAAGCTTTTATTGTTTTACAAAGCAGGCTTCTTGTTCTTGTTTTTGTTTGTTTAAGGTTAGGGTTTTTGGAGGGTGGGGGAGAGGTTGTTTATAAGATCTTTGAAATAAACCTGTTTAACAAGCTGAATTCTTACGATGTCTGAAAGCTCCAATGAAACTCCAATTGACTTTAATTTGGCTCATATTTTGGCAGGAAAGGAGAAAAGCCTGGGAGAATGACCTTTACTTATTCCCTAGAGTGTAAACAATAGAGAGATATGAACAGATCTACATTCTCTGTAGGAGCCTTTCTCTCAGTGCACACTATGTAATGAATCTGTAACTCACGTTGGTGTCGATAGTAATTATGTACATGCACTGGGAAGGAATGAAATTTTAAATTGGTAACTCTTCATAAAATCTTATTACAACAGTTCTATAGGCCACTGTTCAATGCAGTGGGTTAATAAGCATTAGTAAAATTCCTGCCAGGGCAGTAGGATTAATATAGGCAAAATGTTTAATAGAAACTGGGTTTTTAATTACTTTCCAAAGAAAAAAGAGCATAGGTAATATATTTTTTTTTTAAAAAAAAAATCTTTATTGTAGCTCTCTGTTACTTAGTCCTGGTTTTGTCACTGAATACCACCACATGTAAGAAAATAATTTAAACCATTGGAATAATAAAAAAAAATCATATAAAAAGCAAGGTGAGAGACCTGCATTATTAAGCCTTTCAGGAAATGTATGGGCAATCTTCATTTTACCCCAGAATGAGCAATGCATTATGTTATGTCCTTTAACTATATGATTGTGTGCCACTTCTTGAATAAAACTATTTTCTTCACCATGTTTTAAATACTGGTTTATGCAGGTTTGTTTTTTTTTTTGCGCTATCTATTATTCAGTATATGCTAGAAAGAATCCAAGAAAGTCTTTTATATAAAATGACATAGCATGCTAATGCTGTTCAATACATTTACAAATAAATCACCACTTTCTGCAACACTGTTCTTTGGATCTCAGACAGCCTTACAGGGGACTGAGACATACCTCAGCAGAATTTTAATTCCTCTGGGTCCCAAGAACATGACCACTCCACAGCATACCTTATTGGCAAAAGCAAACATGTTCTAAAGTTAAGAAACAATCATAGCTCTAATATTGCTAATGACTTAGACAACACCTTGCAGACATCTCTATTCATAGAGAAAACCAGCTGTGAATATGTATACTAGAAACAAGCTAGGTCTTTTCTCTGCTTTTGAAGTTCAACAGACTCCTGACCACAGGAATACCCAAATTCTGCCTGCTGCAGAGCCAGCAGTGAGTCACTGGAATGCAGAACCTGAGACCCCTCCCTCTCTACGATGCACCACAGAAGCCAAAGAGATTGTCAGCTGAGGTGGAAATTACACTTTCCCTCCTAGTAAGCAGAACCATGGAAGAGAAATGGGCAAAGAATTTATGCACCCACACATTCACACATTTGCTCTTGATACTCTTCTCTAGTAAACACTAGGGGGAAAAATAGAAATAAGACACTTCTGTGGCATGGAAAATCACAAAATGAAGTTTTTAGAGCACACATTTGTGTTTTTGTTTTGTAATGCTGATACCTTATTGCATACTCCATGCTATAGGGGTTCTTATGCCACAGGTCAGTGTCCCATATTTCAGCTGGGGTCAAGTATTTTCCCCTTCCTATTATGTCAGGTTTTTACATGTGTTAGCAGTACACATGTAGTTAGAATATGAATATGTGTCTACATTTTGGAGTTGCTAAAGAGTAGCTAATCCTCACAAGGTAGAACCAGCAAAAGCAGGACACAAATAATCATCTAAAACGTCTATGTTTTCTATCATGATTATTGTCATCATGCTCTTCAGCAGGCATATAAAATTAAAAGATCAATTTTAAGAAACTCTTATAATCCATTTATAAATAAATTAAGCTTTACAGATTTCTTCAGTCTGCAAACATGATTATACCACTCAAGATCACAGCACCCTTATGGCTAGATCAGATACCATATTGTAAAACCTATTTAAAAATGTTATTTTGAGTAAGCTTGATAAGCATTAAATGGGGTAAAAAAAATGTTTTGTTGCAATCCAGGAAGAATGAATACTTGATTAAATATCAAAGACCAACATTTACAAAATAATACCATGAGAACAGAAGCAAATTTAGCTTACAAGCATTAAGGGAAGACATGATTAAACTGATTGCTATGCACAGCATTAGTCATTGTTACTATACAATTCTGCTGTCTGCTGAAGTATCTAATCTACAGTAGAAGTAAGAAATTTTATCCATCATATTAATATATAACAGCTGGCACAAAATAATTATTGCAAATGAAATTGAGAAGTGTAATGGAATTTTCATGTATTTATACATATATATAGGAAGAAAGTGTTCACCAGGGAAATCTTCTCA
This sequence comes from Cyanistes caeruleus, assembly GCF_971803275.1. NCBI lineage: Eukaryota > Metazoa > Chordata > Aves > Passeriformes > Paridae > Cyanistes > Cyanistes caeruleus. The sequence continues at coordinate 17,830,485 of NC_141703.1, read as the reverse complement.
ACATAACAGAGCTCTTTTTTAGTCAACCTATCAGACATACATAGATAAAACTCTTGAACAGTTTCTTCTTGCTGCTGTTGCTGTCAGGACTTAAAAAAATTGAAATATTAAAGAAGAATGAATGCTGGTCAGACATTTAATTTTTGCTACTAAATTCTAAGAAATGAATGGCAATCTGTGAAAAGTTTCTCTCATAGCTGTAGTTACCTCAGAAAAAGTAAACAGAGGGGTTAATAGCATATATTTACAATAAAGCTGTTGTATACAGGTTCATATACAGTAAATGTAAACACAACTTAGTTCAAATAATTGATTTTCCTTTAGAGTGGCCCCACTAAGTGAGTGTTTTGTAGAAATTGTAACTGGTGTTGCCTTCAAGTGAGGTCAAAACAAGAGTCTTAACCTGTCTTCCTGCAGCAATGATGACTTAAGGGTGGTGATCCTAAACACAAACTCATTCAGAGGAACAAGAACTTAGCTCACAACTCATTTAACTGTTTTGGGTGTAAGTGTGCAGAAGCAAAGAAGATTATTTTCTGTTTTCCCTGTCCCTGGACCCTACATGAAGGTAGGTAATGGACACCATCTTGTCAATTCATGCCACCTTCTTTGCCTCCTGGCTATCATGAACTGAAGTATCACAGGGCAGAGAGGGAGAAGTGCTCTGCTGGAATGGGTCAGGAATCACTTCTGACTACTGGAATCCCTTCCTCTAAGCCAGCCAGTATTTCCAAGTAAGGAGGCTCTGGTCTCACAAGAGAAGATTTAAAGAAAGAAGACACCAGTTTAATGTTTAAGATAGATTTTCCCATCATGACTAGATTGCCTGGGGTGAAAGGGTCCTCTTTGCATAGTTTCTTGAAATACAATATATGGTACATGCTGTCTTAAGGAATTTAAGTCATAAATTACACAAAGTGCTAGGAATTATTCAACTCATATCTAAATTGCCAGAAAGAAATATAAAAGGGGAAATAAGACAATTTTTGCTGTTTCTGACTACTGTTTTTTCTCCTGTTTGGTATCTGACCAAACAGTATGAATCACATACTGGGGCTGAAGGTCAAGGACTGAATGAGTTGCTCCTTCCTGCCTTCTCCTACAGTCAGATTGAAACATCAGTAACATTTTATTAATATTTTCTCATTATTTCCAATGTTATCAAACTCCAAATGCCAGATATTTTTACTTTATTTGTATGAAATTCTCCTCTATTTTGTAATGGTACCATTGGTAGCACATGAGGAGTAAAGTGTTACAAATAATTCAAATCAAGAATCTAATAAAGTTAAAGCTCAGTAGCTGGACCTACTTGATCCAGCTGGTGAAATTGATGTAGTTCCCTACATAATTTTACACTGTAAAACTACCTTTAATGGAGGAAACAAATTTTCAAATGAGATTTAGTTCATTCTTTATTTCCTATATCTGTTGTGTAAAAAATTACACCATGAATTGATCTTGTAGGTGTTTTTTAATACAAATACATGCATATATTATAAATTATTATTTATATAATATATAATATAAATTCAAGATTTCAGAAACCAAAATTCAGATACAGAAAATAAACTCAATACTAGTAGTATATTTAAAATATCTAATTCCATTAAAAGTAAATTTGTTATGCTTTCTTTCCAGCTCTTTTTGTTGCTATTTAAAAGGAGAAACGACATAATATAGAACAATTAGGAATTTCTACGTGGGAAGTTTTTTTTAAATTTAGAGCTATTAAGGCAAGTCATAATAAAAAAAAAAAAACCAGAGGGAAGGATGTGAAAATATTTTGCATTCACACAAAATGGAACTGTACTGACAAATGCATTGTTGTATAATGTCAAGTATAAAAGTGTTTTAAATAAAACATTTGCTTTCATATTGGACACTGGAAATCCAGCCATTGCCTTTTCCTGACAACTAAGGTTATCACTATCATTCACTGAAAGAGACTTATTAACAGAGTTTCCAAAATTATAGAGAAACAGAACTTAATTACATTGTTTGAGCCTTTACACAGTTTGTTATGGTTCATACACAGTTATGTATGGTTCAAAATCCAGGCCAGTTGGTTTCTTATCCTTAGCTCAACATGCAGTCACATTAGATTACCTTCAGGTTTTTATTTTGGCTTTTCTTGCTTTCGCTATAATTGGACATTTTACATAGACTGTACTCTCGATTCATTTATATTTGGCACTATATTGAAATACACTTGCCATTGTTAACCAACATCCAACAATTATGATAATTTGTCATACCATTTTGAAAGTTATATTGGATTTTCTCTTCTCATAGACACTAATTGCATATTTGAGGTGATGGATCTTGTTCTCTCAGAAGTGTGCATCTGGATCCCTTATTTATCATAATTTGAGAAAGCAGTATGACCTTATTTCTTCCATTTCTTAGGTTTTCAGAAATGCATAAACAGTGCAAACAAACATAAATCTTGTTCCATCAGCTAACTGTTATAAAACCATTTACATGGAAACAGAGTAATTCTGTCCTATTTTCTGCCCAGTAAGTTAGTGCTTAAGAAACTCAGGTGGAATAGAGAAATAGGACTGAATTAGCTCATACTTGAAATAATATGCCATATTTGGCATGATTATTAAGCTTCTGTATATGCCTGGGAAACCACAGGGATGTGTTATTTAGTCTTTTCACCTGATAACATTTCCATCTTGTCTTCGTGCACATCCCTGTGCCATTTTACAAGCCTCCCCTCCAATCCCAGGTGGGAGTTTTTGACTCCTATTCATTTGCAACCCTTCTGCTGTCAGGAATGTGTTGTGGGAGATAACAAATGAGTGACACTGAAGAGAATCACATCTGTGCAAATGAACATATGCAGTTCACCCAGAACCTGCTGCACATCAGTGGCACTACTCCTCATAGCTCTGGCTCTGGCACAGGAGGGGAACACCAGAAAGTGCCATGGACATGCAGGAAACTGTGCTCCCAAATAGTTCCCTTGCTCTGTTCTGAATCATCCCTCGCCATCAGGTGCACATTTAATAAACGCCATTTAATTGTGAATGAATGACAGCTCGGAGACTTGCAGTACTCAAAACAGCCATAAACAACTTTTTCTTTTTTTATGAGAGAAGGATGAGGAGAAACTGCATTGCAAGAATATATGGAAGTAAGAAGTTTTTAAAGCGTGTGTTAATTCATGAAAAAGTGGTGTTGGACTGAAATCTGATCCCCTTTACCTCCAGTATACATGGGAGCTTGGCCTGGAACCCATTGATTAGAAAAAACATCTGCTTTCTCACAGAATATCAAGCAGAGAACTATTTGAATGACTGTTGCTGTTAGTTTAAAAAGACTTAAAAACACACTATTTTCAACCCTTAATAATTAAATTTTGCCTGGCACTTCCATGTAACTACCATGCTGAGTAACATCTCACTAAAAACTAGATCTTTGGTGCTGTAAGGAATGGTGGAGTAGATACTTTAAATTTTCATCATGAAATCTCTCACCATGTTTTTAAAAAGCCCACACCAATTAAGGGAAGTATGCTTTGAAGAACTTCTTGCAATTTTCATTTAGCTTAGAGATATAGTTATTTAGCATTTCAAATAAGCCATGGAGTGCAGAAAATGGCCAGTAGCATCTAAATCCTGGAAAGCAGCATTTTAAGTAGGTTTTCACCAGTTAGAAATCTTAAAGAAATGTTCAGTTACTTGCAGTTACCAAGAAGGGTAATGAACACTTATAGGTCTTTAAAAGCATGTCATGTCACAAAATCCATATTAACAGACTCATTGGAAAGACATCTGCTGTATTCAGTGACTTCTGCATTACGAGCCCTGCAAGCAGTTCTGAGATTCCCCACACTTTTAAGCAGGTGGCAGTGTAGGTTAAAGAGATAGATTTTTCCTGCAGCTGATAGAAATCAGGCTTTCCAATTTTCCCATTTATCTCAACTTAAGGTAAAAATACACAGCACTATTACTGGGTTCCTATTTAGATGGGAACAGGCATGAACTTTGAAATGCACTTCTTTGTTGACTCAACAGTATTCCATTATTTCCAGATGCAGCTTTTTGAGCTTTATTTCTCAGAATGAGACACTGCAGTAAGAGACAAAACTCAGCCTCTCTTCTTTAATATGACAGTAGGAAGACCTGTCCTTTGAAGGGGTTAGGTGATGTTACAGTGCAGTGATTCAGCATCAGTGCTCAGTGTCTAATGATAAACTTTGATAGTTCTAATAAAAGAAAATATAGTGCCCTTCCTTCCGCTGGACCTCAATTTATGTGACTGACACAGACTCAGCAGCTAAGACAATAAGGAATTTAGTTTACATTTGCAACTTTGGGTTGCCCTTTCACTTATTTCAATCTTTTGTGCATAAAATGTTGCATTGTCTACTGTTCATGCCTAAGGATCACTAATAATGTTGATTTTAACATCTTTGACAGGGACATGGTGGGATGGAGCGCATCCTCTACAAGCCTAAGGACACTCAGCTGTGTGGTGTGGTGGACAGGCTGGAGAGAAGGGATGCCATCCAGAAGATTCTTGAGAGACTTGAGAGGCCACATGAACCTTGTGAAGTCCAATATGACAAAAATCAAGGTCCTGCACTGGATCAGAGCAATCCCAAGAACAAATGCTGGCTGAGCAGAGGATGGCTTGAGAGCAGCCCTTGGGGAAAGGACTTGGTGATGTTGGTGAACAGGAAGCTGGACATGAGCTGGCAATGTGTGCTTGCAGCCCAGAAATCCTAACACATCCTGTACTCCACCAAAAGCAGCGTGACCAGCAGATCAAGGGAGCTGATTCTCTGCTTTGTAAGAGCCCTCCTGGAGTGCTGTGTGCAGGTTCAGGGGGTACCCCGAACAAGAAGGACATTGACCTGTTGGGGCAAGCCCAGAGGAAGCCACAAAGGTGATCCAAGGGATGGAGCACCTCTCCTATGAGAGAGTTGGGGTTTTTCAGCCTGGAGAAGAGAATGTTCCAGGGAGATCCTACAGCAGCTTCCAATCCCTAAAGGGAGCGTACAAGAGAGCTGGAGAGAGTAATTTTGGAAGGACATGTAGTGGTAGACCTTAGAATGAAAAAGGGCAAGTTTAGATATTAGGAAGAGATTCTTTACTGTGAGGGTGGTGAGGTACTGCAAAATGTTGCCCAGAGAGGTTGTGGACACCCCATTACTGGATGTGTTCAAGATCAGGCTGGGTAGAGCTTTGAGCAATCTGGTCTAGTGGAAGGTGTCCATGCCCATGGCAGGGGGGTTGGAACTAGATGATATCTTAGGTCCCTTGCAACCACAATTCTATGATTTTCTATACTTTTTTATTTTCTATATTTTATTTTATTTCTATTTTTTTCAGATACATTCTACCTTATTAAACTAAAATAAATAAACAAAATGCAACAACTGAGTTTCATTTAATGAACAGTATGTGGCTTTGATCTCTTGCTAATGTCTGAACAGAACAACTCTTTTTCAGAAGCATTTTTTTTAAGATGACTAGACACATGGTAACAGTAGTTGTCATGAAGCTGTAGGTTTTTTACTTGGAGGTAAGAAAAATGTGTGCATGTGCAAATACTCTTGTGGAAGTGAAGCACTGTTCAGGTGGACTGATTCTGCTGGCAAGAGAGTATAGAGGAACGTAAAACTGAAGAAGGAACAATAGTTCCTTTTATTTTGTGAGCGCAGGATGGGTAAAAATCCCAACTTCTCTGCAGGAATTGATTTCCACACTGTTGAAAGCGAAGTTCTTCACGCTCAGGTGGAACTTGTGCATCAGCTTCTGCCTGGTGCCTCTCCTCCTAGCGGCTGGCAGCACCGGCAAGAACGCAGCACCTTCCTCTCCACACCCGCAATTTCGCTATTCACGCACGGCCATGAGCCCCGGCTCTGTCCGGGCTGGGTGCGCAGGGCGAGGGAAGAGAAGGGGATCAGAGAGGAGGGAAGGGAAGGGAAGAGAAGAGAAGGGGCGCAGGGCGGAGGGAAGAGAAGGGGATCAGAGCGGAGGGAAGGGAAGGGAAGAGAAGAGAAGGGGCGCAGGGCGGAGGGAAGAGAAGGGGATCAGAGAGGAGGGAAGAGAAGGGAAGAGAAGAGAAGGGGCGCAGGGCGGAGGGAAGGGGCGCAGGGCGGAGGGAAGGGGCGCAGCTCCCGCCCGGGCAGGGCCGTGCCCGCGGCGCGCAGCGCCCCCGGCGGCGGGAGCGCGCACTCGCACCCGCGCCCCGCTGAGAGCGGCGCTCCGCAGCCCCACGCGTGACACCCACCCACACACACCCACACACACACACCCACCCACACACACCCACACACACCACACACACACACACCCCCCCACACACACACCACACACCCCCAGCCCACGCAGGAGCAGCCGGCAGCTCGCAGCCCCCAAGGCCCGCGGGTCCCCGCCCGCCCCCGCGGCCGCCCCCGGGCGCCCCGCGCTCCCTCAGCCCCGCATGCGCAGCGCGGGCGCGGAGCTGTCCGAGCGCTGAATCCGTGCGCTCCCGCCCGCCCCAGCCCCGCACGGCGCCCGGCTCCCCCAGCCCCGCTCCCTCCGGCCGCGCAGCCCCCCCGCCCTCCCCACGGCAGCGCCGACGCTTCCCCAGCCAAAGAGGGGAAAAGCAGAGCCACCCAGTAGCCCCACCAGCGTTCATAAATACTAATTTTCAGCGAAAGGGGAATAAAACATATCGACAGCAGAACTGCTCTCAGCGCTGTTCCCTTTTGCCTGATGCTCCTCGCATAGTTGGGTTTTCTCCTCTTTTCTTTTCCTTTTTTTTACCCCTTTATTTCCCTTTCTTTTCTTCTTTTTGCTTGTTGGTGGGGGTTTTTTTTGGGTTTTTTTTTGGTGTTTTTCTAAATTCTTTTTATTCTTTTTTCCCCTCTCCATCACCAAAAGCAAGTCGGGGGAACGACTGTGTCTGATGCCTTATATCTTTTGTGCTGACTGCTGGAGATGAGCCTAGGCTTGACCTGACCATGATTCCAAGGACTGGCACTTCTCTTTTACCCCCACTTTGTAGAGATCCAGACCTTCTCTTCCTGATTGTCAAGAAAATTAAATTATTGCTGAATTTGGAAATCTAGGCAGCAGCAGCTTACTTTTCCCCTTCATCTCTCTGGAATCGTTTCTGGGATATTTCCAAATCATCACAGAAAGCAGGAGGAATGAACCGGCAGCTAGTGAAAATTTTGACAACCTTGTTTGCATTTTTCTTAGAGACAAACCACTTCAGGTAGGTGATACCACTCTATAATAATATTTGTCAAAAGGTTGTGAGAATCATAACTATAAAGATACTACGTCACAATAACCTAGTTTGTTTGCTGTATTTGAGAATGTTTTGTGTTCATTCTATATAGACTATCCCTTTTACACTCAGAGACTCGTTGCTTGGTAACAAACACAAAAAATAATAATCTCAAGTTTGGGTGATCTATTTTCCATTTTCTGATGCAAAGATGTGGGTTTTTTTCACTATATATCAGTGTAGCTGAGAACATTTTCTTCGGCTTTTCTTCCCAAGTGCAAATTCTCTGCTCCTGGCAGAGGTTGTTTAGGAAGTTGCTTTGATTCCCTTCTCTTCAATCTTTTTAAAAGATTGTAACAGTTTTGCCAGGGATGTAGTTATTTGAAATTAGGGAACAAGCCCTCTGATTTTGGAAAGCCCTGGATCAGTCTAGTATTGTGTTCACTTAAAAGTAACAATGTTCCTGATTTTTTCTTAACGTTTCATGAGCTTCTGCTTCAGCTATTGACTTTTTTTGTGGTACTAAGCAAACAGGTCAGTCTTTTTAACCAGAATAGCATTTTAGATGAGATGCATTATTGGACTGTATGCTGCTGTGCATCTGCACCTACAGATGTATCTACATATAAAAGTGTTTCTCTAAGAGTAAGGAGGTATCATGTAATGACAGAGTGAAACACTGTTTATATTTGTGAGCCTGGGTTCACAACACGACTCGTAACTACTGGACACTGAATGAAAACAGAAGTAATTTGTATGTGAATAAGTGTACTATCTTAATTTTCCAGTTTCTATTTTCTTTACTGAATTATTTCATTATGTAAGTTGGATACATCATCTGCTGTGTACTAAATATTAAAAATATTTGTAATGGTACCCTGTCATTGACAAAAGCAAAAGGAAGCAACCGCCTCCTATAAATGGAACCTGAAAAAAAAGTGTGGAATCACACCACATGAAATTACTATTTACTATTACCTTACGTTTTAGCAATTTCCTTTTGTAGTGAGAGAAAGGATTTGATATTTGCTTCTCATTTCAGATGATCACATGTATATCTGATTTTTTTTATACTTGCATGTAGACGCATGAAAATACCCCATGAAACACTCCTGAAACTGAGAGGTTCCCTTTGGACAAATATTTAAACATAGAGTGGTTAATAAGTTAGAGTCAGAATTACTTTTAATTTAGCTCAAAGATAAAGTGGAAACAGATACAAAGAAATTAATTATTTAAGACTTAAGATAATGTTTTATTATTAAATCTGAGCCTCTCCACACCAAATATGACCATTTTCATTCTAGTTTCTTTCTCCCTGGGGAACAACCATGGGGAACTCCTAAACTGTCTTTCTCTGCAATACATTATGTGCTTGCAATATGTAATGTGCTATGTACACAGCATTTCACACACATGTTATGGTACCAGAAGTTTTCTCTTAAATCCTTGAAACAGAGGTCCTCAAAGAACTTGTATATGAATACTACCTGGTGATACTAAATTTTATTGTTCAGTGCTCGTGGAATGGGGGTGAAACCCCCCTAAGATCAGTTGTGACTGACTCTGGAACCCTTTTTGCCATGTTGGGAAAGAATCCAGACACTCACTAGAATGATTCAAATCTTTTTTGGGGTAGCATCTGTAAAAAACAATTTTAATTTTTTTTTTTCTATCTGCACCTTTCCCAATGTTAAAAAATCTGGGTTTTTTCAGTGTTGCTTGCTGAGTGTTGCTGGCTGTTGTTTGGAAGTTTAAGACCACCTTAAACCAATATTAACATAACATTTTAACAGCATTCATGGAATTAAAATAATGATATAAAATAGGAGATCAAAATCACTCTAAGGTGGATCTACATGTTAAGGTGAAGAGCAAATTGAATCTTCTAAAAGCTTAAAACTGTAATGCAATTATTTTTAAAACTAAGGTTTTTCCTGAATAGAAAATTGTGTTCATGCATGATACCTCAAACTCATCTTTATTTCTAGAATAAAGTTTTCAGATGAAAGGTAGAGTATGTTGCTCTTTAAAAATATTAATTTCTACCTTCACTGAGTTGAGACGATTTTATTTAGTGATGTAATTTCTCCGTGACTTGTATACAATACGAGCTAAATATTAGCTAATGGTGGCTAATAATTTATTTAGGACGACTTTCTGTAAAGAACATGATTCAAGATCTGGAAAATCCCCCTCACAGACCCTGTCTCCTTCAGATTTTTTGGACAAATTGATGGGAAGGACATCGGGGTATGATGCTAGAATCAGACCAAATTTTAAAGGTAAGCTTTCTAAGACTTCTAATTAATTAATTGATAAAGTTTGGGATAAATTATAGGTTTTGAGGGGTTTTTAAACTCTGGGTTTAGTTTATGTTTCCAATAACTTCACTTTCCCAGTGTTATAGTGCCATGGAAAACAGCTGATCCATGGGCTGGACTAGGAGACGGAGCAGTATTGATAATAAGGGTCCAGAGCTTGAAAACCCTCTTTTGACATGACAGTAATGTTCAGCTGTCAGAAAATGCTTCTGAAAACATTACTAATTGAATATAGTGAATTGGATTGTGAGCTTCAGACTGAAACCAAATGAGATGACTTGTTCCTAAGATTTTTAAGCCACAAAGACAATATCATTAAACCTTCCATGCTGAGATATTGTCTTCTTTGTAGCAGTGTCTGAAGAAATAAAAAAAATCTATGTTTTTTTTCAACTTGAAGAAAGTAAAAGTTTATTCCCCAAGGTAGGGGGAACTCAAGGAATATGCACAGAAGATTTTATGGTGCAAATGCTGAATGAATGATAAGAACTAATGTCTCAGGATCCCTACAAAATATACAAACTGTATTCTATTTGGCACTTCCATGACAGCCCACTTTTCTTCAAGAATTTTGACTGAATTGTGGAATATCATCACCACCATCCCAGCACAAAGAAGGCTGTGTACTGGAAGCTTCTTTTGCAAACATTATTACTCAATGCAAGTTTTCCTTGCTGTAGTCCTGTAAATCCCTGTAGAAGAGAGCACAGAATATGTTGTGGCTTTCTATGAAAGGAATTGGGAGAGAAGTTTTCATTGTCAATATTTAGCATTTTGAGACAGTCCAATAATTCCACCAAAATCATCTCCTCTATGTCAATTTAAAGCTCAGAATATGGTTTTGCTTTGAAAACTGATAGAATGCTTTTTCCCTTAACAAATCTCATGGCAATGTACATTTGCAACTCCTATCTGTTAGCTTTGGCCCTTGAAATGCATTTTTTCCTGACATTAAGCCTTTTTTGCAGTGCTGTGAAAGTTGATAATGGCTGGAAAAAATAATCATTTCTTAGCCAGTGAATGAACTGTAAGGAGAGAAGAAGCTCACATGTCAATGAGAAAAGTGTTTAATTAAATTCAGATCAAAGATCAGTTTCTTCTCTCTGTTCTGCAAGTGCAAATTACAAGATTTAGAACAAAGGGCCTTTTTTTGACTGCTTCCTATGCCTGAGAAAGGAGAAAACCAGTATGGATTTCAGATCGAAAGGTTTGAAAGCTGGCAAGTTAAGAAACCCGAGGCAGTGAAGTCTAAAGTCTTATTTTCAGAGTATTTTTCAAAGTGCTTATTGAGTTCCTGAACAGGTGTCCACATCAGTTTATAGTAAGTAATATTGCATTAGTCTCTCACATTCATTTTGTGTGTTTGCATGAGTATCAGTGAAACTTTAGAGAATGGAAATGAAGGCAGAAATTGCCTAAATTGAGCATGGTATCAATCCTTAAGAACATTTTGCTGCTCTTTAAATGGTGCAGTGGAGGGGGGTTTGCACTAAAAAATCTTCATCTCTTGTATCTCAGACAAAAAACAGCAATAGCAACAGTCCCATGTACATACATGACTTAGAGACAGCTCTCTACTGCTCCCCAGGATGTGTCTACAGCCATTTCATGAGAAGCATTGGAGGCAGGTTCGTAGCTCTGCTCCCCTGACACTGAAGTGCAGAGCAGGTATTTGGTGCTGCACCGTGTGGTGCACGCTGGGCTGCTTCACAGACACTTCTCCCCTCTGAGTCCTGGATCTTGTTAGCATTCCCAAAGTGAAGTTGCTGCCTGTTGACACATATGAGACCTTACTGGGAAAGCATCTGCCATATATTGGTTTATGATTTCTTTATTAAGTCACACTCCAGAGCAGGATGGCACTTCACGGCAGTTTGAACTCATAAATAGATCTTCAATGATTTCTCATAATTCTGTGTCTGTGAGCTCTCCCAGAGCTCTCAGTCATCTGGTGAGGGGCCTGAAAGCTCTTCTTGTTCTTTGCTATGTTCATTTGGATGGTATTTTGAACCTCAGGGTTTAGAACTACAGAGTTAAGTCACACAGTTTTGAACTTCACATCAAAACCTTGTCAGCTAATAACCCTGTTTATTAGTCAACATCCATGTTTTAGTTTCCCAAGTCTCATTAATGTTTCAAAAAAATTGAAAATACTTATTGTTCTATATTGCATACTTCTTCCTTTTAAAGAATAAGGACATCTGCAAAGGAGTCAAAATAAATTTATTTTGCTTGAAGTTAGTATGATAAAGTTTATTATTTTTTAACTGAGACTTTACTGTGTCCATAATAAATTGTTCTGGTAATTTTAACATTTATAAATATGTCTAATATAGTTTTGGGATTAAGGCCTATTGTACAATACTGATATTCTAAATCATATAAATGGAAGAATGTATGAAATGCTGAATGAGTACCTGATTCATAACACTTTTTGTATTTTAAGGAATTAACTTTTTATCATAAAAGAGGCTACTGGAGAAATGGTTTAAGCTAGGGATCTTCTATCTGGCTTTGATTTTAGTCTGGGGATGATAATTGCGTACTGTGTTTCAGAAAAGACATGAATCAAGATAGTTGTGCCACTATTCAGCCTCTCCTCGTAGGGTCTTGAGGAGCAGCTGTTTGAGGAGTGGCTGAGGGCCCTCGGTCTGTTCAGCCTGGAGAGCAGGAGGCTGAGGGGAGAACTCATTGTGGTCATCAACATCCTCACGAGGGGAAGTGGAGGGGTAGACACTGATCTTTTGTCTCTGGTGACCAGTGACAGGACCTGAGGGAAAGGCCTGAAGCTGTGGCAGGGGAGGTTTAGGTTCAATATTAGAATACAATTCTTCACCCAGAGGGTGGTTGGGGCACTGGAGCAGCTTCCTTGAGAAGTGTCACAGCACCAAGCCAGAGAGAGCTCAAGAAGCATTTGGACAAGGCTCTCAGGCTCATGGTGGGATCCTCTTGGCCCCTGTGCAGGGAAAGGAGTTGGGCTTGATGATCCTGATGGTCTCTTCCAACTCTGTTCATACTGTGATTCTCTGATTCTACCGATGCATTTGTCCAGCTTTTTCTGCTTTAGACCAGTTCCACAGCTTTTTCTGAGTCCACTACAGGCATTTTAAAGTGTCAGAAAGCTCTGATTCTATGGAAGTGCAACTGAGTAGAACACATTTATCTTATGCCTCTGATTATACAATAATTAAATATACTTTTATGACTAGCTTGAATTACTGGAAAACAGCAGCTATTAGATTAGTTTGTGAAATAAAGGCTGTGCACTCTAAAGAAAGAGGAAAATGCCACTTACTAGAAAAAGGTGTTTTATCCAGATAAAGCATTTCTTCATTAGTGACTGCTTTTTCCTATCTTGTTTTTGCAAATTAAAAAATTCAGGAAGATAGTGGGAGAGCAACAGGTGAATATATAAACGTTTCGACATCAACAGCAGTGGTTTTTTGGTTGTGATTTTTTTGGTGGTTTTTATTTTATTATTTTTTTTTTTTTGGTTCTGTGCTTGTTTTTTTTTTTTTTTTCCCAGCAGTACAGTATAATGAAAGATACTTTCTCTTTTGTATTGTTCTGTCTTATACAATCATTTGAACACAAAGGAACGTGTTTCTTTTTCTTTTTGATTTCAAGTGGTTGGATACAAAATGTCCAGACACTAAGAGGGGATGTCCCCCTGATGAAAAGCCAGAAGGAAGTGCCAGAGTGACAGCTCTCATAACTGTCCTTCTTTAATCACTCTGTCAGATATTTAATGCATACTTTTTCATCTTCCACTTATCTTTCATTGAATTTGAATAGGCTAATATTTTGTGTAAGGACACAGAGGGGAATACTTTTAAATATAAATATGAAGACTGCAATCTAGAACTAACTGAAGTCCCTGAGAGTCTTTCTGTTGACAGCAAATGTATGCTCATGGTCCTATGAGTTCATTTGCAGTGTCTTCTTCAATTATACACCAGCTGAGCATGGATTCTGAAATATAATAAAAGGTGAGGCTTGTACAATGCATTTTTACTTTATTAATATTAATTGTATACTTTTTTTAAATGATAAAACACAAGAGAAGTAATGTCTTTTACTTTCTCTAGTGCTCACTTTGCTTTCAAAGTTAAAGAAAAGACAGAAATAGCAGTGTAGGACACCTCTGTTATGAAACTAACCAAGAATGTGCTTTTTCATTTCTAGAAACCAGGGATAGTGAAGTGGTATCTTAGCTTAGTGTACATTCAGCTCAGGCTCAAGAGCACTGTGTGTAATGCCAGGATACAAGGGATCAGTCTAAAACTGAATCACACTGTGAGATTTGGGGCTCACGGAATGCCAACTTGAATTTAACATTTCTGAGCAGGTGTTGATCTTCAGAGGTTACTAAATTATTTCGACTTTTTACACTTTCATCATCTATCACCACTAAATATCTAAATGCAATCTAGAAATTATCAGATAAAAAAAACAAACACATTATCTATAGGCACTGCTATGTCCCTTATGCCAAATACTTTAAGTAATAGGCTGGTTGTCATGCACTGGGTACAGAGCAGGGGAATTGGTCACCAAGAACTGCAGAAGTGTGTTATCTTCAGGTACAGAAAATTTTGCAATGAAGACGATAGTGATTTTCATTGTATTGAATTTCATTCCATGTTCTAAATTCCGTCTTTCCCATTGAATCATTATTTACTGAAGATTATTCAGATTTTTATGGGATTACATGGAGGTGTGCAGCAATAGTGCCTGCTAATGTTACCCTCATCACTGGATGTCGCAATACAGTGTGAATTAACTTGCTCAAAAGCCGCTGTTTTGTTAGTGATGCAATTTGGGGGTGTAGGGCCATAGTTGTAAAAGATTAGTCTGTGATTATAGCAGTGTAATGTCATTTTCATGCCGAGTCCATGGGTTTATATCTGAATAATAAACGCATGGACTAAGTAATTTACTGACAATTAGCCTGATAACTATTACAGGAAATGGCTTATGCACTTTAATACTTTAACTCCTTGGCAGCAAGGATCAGGTTTTCCCATATGTTCAAACCCATTGCTTACTTATTTGGCCCCTGAGTTGACCAGTAATGAAATGTTTAAAAAAAACATGAATGGAAAACACCAAATGACATTAAAGGGTGAAATTAATGGCATCAAGCTTAATAAATAAAATCAGTTTCTATGTACATGACAAGAAGATCTGTCTGCAAAAGTTGACCTTAATCTAGACATATAGAAGTTGAAAAACATGCTGAAGATAAGCTGTGGGACTGTAGCAATTTGTTCTCTAGTGGTTAACAACCTTCCCACTACACTTCAGTTGGTAATAATTATTGGCCCTGAAGTCTGATGTGGTGAATGTCCCATACTGGGCTATTCCTCACAAAGGGCCAAGTCCAATGGAGACTCAAATCTCATTCAGGCAGAGCAGAGTGTAGTAAGAAAGGGCACACTATTGGTGCATTCAGGTTTTAGGGCATGGGATGAGGATTCCTTATAGGAGAAGGGAGACTACCATTCCAGTTTTCAGGTCTGGCCAGACCACTGCAGTCCTAAATGTAGTTGCTTGGGATGGCCAAGCACATATTACTAGGAAATTAAGCTTCTGGTTTGTATTCTGTCTTGAAACACATCTAAAACTTTGCAATGTTTTCAGATAAAGCCATGTACACACACCTTATTGCACAGTAAGATGCTGCACAGGAATATTTATCCACAGGACAAGGGGTTTATTCGGTTTCAGTTTATTTTTCTTTAACTGCAGAAATGAAGCTAAGGAAATAATTCTCAGTTTCTGCCCTAGGTATGCACATTTTCAGGCAAAAGAATCCTTTTAATTGTGTTTCTTTTAAAACTTCTTGGGGGAAAAAAGGGGGCTATGGAACTCTCTTACTTTAATTTCAGGTTCTTTCTCAGAACATGAATAGGTTGGATGAGTTGCATGGCTAGTTAGGTCATGTCTAGGCTAGCAGACAAACGGGGTCAGACAGCAAGCTCAAGGCACCCCTGATACACTGCTTGGCTGTTTGCTCATTCCCTGGATCTCTCTCTGAGCTTTCCACAGCCAGCTGCTTCCAAGGCAAGCCAGAAAGGCTGTGAGCATGCAGCAGCGTAAAGCACAAGCTAACCAATGCTGCCTGCCATCCAAGCAGATCCTCATCTGTCCAGTTCTTTTATGTATAAATGTTTAGCCACACTCCTCCGTATTGTTTTGGTGAGTTGCCTTTATTCAGAACCAATTCTTTAATTAAGAGATATCAATAGATTTGGCTGTTGTCATGGAATATTATTCTGCTGCTACATAAACTGCAAAGGGGATTTATGAAAATGTCAAAGACCTTTGATATCAAAGGAGGAGATGCTATTGTTTTGATCATGTTCTAATACAAATAAAGTATTTTTATCATATACAGTGTCATGTTCATACTTAAATTTTCTATGCAGTTGAAGCCAAGGCCCTTGGGTCACTCACTAAAGATCTTGTTGTATTTTGGTTTTAGAAAGCATGCAGTTTATATTTGGAACATATAAAAACATGTACATTAAATTTACTGTAAGTATATACATGTATAATCTTCAAATCTGTTTTACACAGTTACTGGAAAAGTGAATTCATAAAACAGAAATATGCAGTTTTATTAGGCAGATTCTTTACTTTATTTTTTTCCTTTGTAGATTTCCATAGAATCCTAGAATGGTTTGGGTTGGAGGGAACCTTGAAGATCATCTGGTTCCAACCCCCCTGCCACGGGAAAGGACACCTTCCACTAGACAGGATTACTCAGATCTCAGGCCAACCTGGCCATGAGAACATCCAAGCATGGATCATCCACAACTTCTCAGGGCAACCTGTTCCAGTGTCTCACCACACAGAAAATAATTTCTCTCTAATATCTGGTCTAAACCTACTCTTTTTCGATTTAAAGACCTCATCTCTTGTTCTGTCACTACATGTCCTTGTAAAATGCCCCTCTCCATCTTTTTTGTACCCTCATTTTAGATAGACTGAAAGGCTGCTGTAAGGTCTTCCCAGGGCCTTCTCCTCTCCAGGATGAACAATCCCAACTCTCTCAGTCTTTTCTCACAGAAGAGGTGCTCCAGCCCTCTGTTCACATTTGTGGCCCTTCTTTGGACCTGTTTCAGCTAATGCATGCCTGTCCTGTGCTGAGGGTACCAGAGCTGGATGCAGTATTTCAGGTGGGGTCTCATGAGAGCAGAGCAAAGGAAGATAATACTCTCCCTCTCCCTGCTGCCCACACTGCTTTTCATGCAGCCCAGGACAGGGTTGGCTTTCTGGGCTATGAGCACACATTGCTGGGTCATGTCCAAGTCTTTCTCCTCGGGGCTGTTTTCAATCCCTTCTCTGCCCAGCCTCTACTGGTGTTTGGCATTGCCCCACATACAGGACCTTGCACTTGGCCTCATTAAACTTCATGAGGCTCACACAGGCTCACCTCTTAAGCCACTAAGGACCCTCAGGATGGTGTCCCTTCCCTCCAGTGTGTTGGCCACACCACCCAGCTGTGTGCCCTGAGAGCTCTTGCTGAGGGTGCACTCAGTCCCACTGTCCATGTCACTGGCAGAGACACTAAGCAGCACCAGTCCCAATACTGACACGAGCTCTTGGCCTTGGACATAGAGCTGCAGCTCAGTTGACTGCAGCTCTAGCAGGATTGATGAAAGGGGTTCCTGCACTCCAGAGTCCCTTATCACCATGCTCAGGGCTCTAATCTTTCCTGGTACTCCTCAGGCTGCTCCTGGCTGTCACTGGTACCCACATGAACCAGCAGCAGCGGGTAATGGTGTGCTGCATGAGGGTCAGAGGCTCACCTCTCTTGAGAGCACATGGGTCCTCCCTCCATACCTCGTGGAAGAGTCACCCACTGTCACCTTTTCTCAGCAGCACAGGTTGTGACACAGGGAGCAGATGGAGCTGCCTTACTCAGTTCCAGCAGCACTCCTGATCTGACAGGTGTTTACTCTCCAGAGCAGTGAAGTGGTTCTGTGGCGGCACCTCAGCCTTCAGGGGAGGTCTCGTCCTCCTGCAGGTCCTTTTGTTCAAACTTCCACTCTTCTGCATTACTGCCCCTGTGTGTTGTATGGTGGGGGAGGGTTCTCGACTGTGGGTCCACATAAATCTCGGATTAAATTGTCAGAAAATGTATGTTTACAGTTCAACTTCCAAATTGCATTTCCCAGTATTCCACAGAAACGTGTGATTTTAAGTCCTGCAGAGAGGAGCCCACCAGATGATGCAAACAGGGTCTGGTAGAACTCTAAGACGAAGGATGCACCATGTATGACATAAATAGTGACCTGCCAATGTCATAAACACCCAGTCCATGATTAAAATTCTAAATTTATAAAAATATAAAGGCTCTAATACTGGAAACTGTGCAAGATCTAAGCCATGCAGTATATGAGAGAGAAGTGCAATTCACCAAGCATTCATTTACTTATGAGGGTTAAATAAGAAAAGCCTAGTAGCTTATTTGAACTGTGCCAGAAACCAACTCAAGTATTGCCAGGGAATGAAGACATAATGATTACTTCAGATGCCTGAACTCCATGTTAGCACTTCATGAGTCAATAAAAGAAGAAAGCATTTAAAATAGGACTTAGGTGGAATATGGTGCCCCCTCCCTAGAAATCTCTGACCCATCTGCTTGTAACACTTGGCAGTGCATTAATTCTACTTAGAGTTCCTCAGATTCTCTCAGTTTTGCTCTCAAGTGTGCACAGGACTTCCCCAGTCTGCTTCACAGATCACCCACCTCTCTCCTAATCCAAATTCAGACTCTCTGATGAGGCACTGCTCCTCCTCCATCTCTCTATATCGACCAGGCATCTCAGAGCCTGCCTTATATTCCACAGGAAAAAGATTCCTCTCCGTGCGGATCTCTACTCACTTAACATGCCATGCTGCCACCCCCAAACAAATGGTGTTTTCTGGGTGGTCTGCCATCCTCTACAAAACATAGAAGATTTTCTGGTCCAGTTTTCCTTCAGCTTAAAGAGTTCTCTATCTGATCCAAAGGAGTATAAATGATTCTGAGAAGTCTATTTTAAAGCGAAGAATTCAAACTTGACTAAGCCAGGGAAAAAATGCAAAGGGAGCGTGACTTTTTAACCTTTCGACATAGCTGCTTGTCTGAGAAAGGAGAGCCTTTTCTTTTGGCCACTTTGATGAGATGCACAGAAGTGCCTGTTGTAGCCAGGAGACCTTAGGGGCAACTTCTCTCACATTGCCCTGACTGCTAAGATAGAAATATTTTTAGCAGTGACCACAGCTGCACTTTAGTATGAATCCCACCTCCTCTGAATAAGAGACATTCAGAGATATCCCACCCCATTTTCCTAGAAATCCACAGCATTGTAGTCTAAGAGATGCAAGTCAGCATCCCTTCAATCTGAGACAGGCATAGAAGCTTTTGGAAAGGACCCTTTCTGCATGAAATCTCTCAATGTTTTGTTATTGGCCACAAAACTGATTGTGTTTTATAAGGAAAGACTGAAGTCCTTGACTGATTTTTCAGTGTAAGGTTGTATATACTGATCTGGTGCTGAGTGGTCTGAGCAGTGGATCCTGAAGGAGGCACCTCAACCCTGCTGAGGTGGGCATTTTGAAACTGGTGACCCCAGGTTCAGGAGGGCACACAAAGAGCCCATTGCAGATTACCTGCTCTCTGCAAATAGAACCCTGCTGTGCTGAAGCATCATGTTCTATGTACCCCATGGACCACATGGTTCCTCCACCAGGGCCTGGCTATTCTGCAGCAAAGCAGCAGCCACTGCAGCTCTTTCTGCCTGCCACAGGCCGGAGATTGTATTGGCAGTAATAAACAGCGGGCTGTCCGGGGAAGCACAGCAGCAGAATGATGCTCTTCTCCAAAATCTAATAACCTCTACCTGTGTATTTCTGTGTCTCCAAAGCCCAGGGCTGCAGAGAAGAAACTGGGCACAGCTGTGACCAGCTGAATTGTGGGCACTCTCCATTAAAGAATGGTAGCCAACACTCAATTGGTTCATGCTGCACAAACAAACTCATTCCTCCTTCACCCCAGGAACACAACTATGGGTTATCTCCTTCGCCTTTGTCTTTGGGGAAATATATCTGAGAATAGGCTAAATGCTTTCCTTAAACTGACATAATTAGTCAGGGAAAACATAGGATTAAAATTTACCAGATCAATACTCATTATGTTAGGCTGTCTCTAATGACTACGCTCCTGATAGGTGTTGTTTTTATGTCTATGTCTCAGGCTATGAAACTATCGTATCAGAATTGCTATTTCTTCTTGCACTGTTTACTATGTCTGATAAAGAATTAGTCCTAAATAATAAATAAAGCAGCAGAACAGCTTGCTCAGAATGTAGCTATAAACTCTCACACTGCAATTTAAATCAGCTGTTGAAGAGATGCAAATTACACGCACGGTGCCAAAGCAGGAGCATATGTAAAAACTCCTTTTTTTCCAGTTGTGAATTTGCCTGTTGCCTGTGCATAAACACACGTGCATACTCTCCCTCATGTTAAACTAAAACTGAAGCTATGTTTACTCCATGTAAATTTCAGACTGCAGCAGTTTTCCTTTGCAGACAGTGATATCCCATCAGCTGGAGCAGTCTGAGGTGTTAAAGCCTTTGGTCAGGCTGGTTATAGGAAACATCCAAAAATAAGCATCTGTGAGAAGTTTTCAGCTCTTTGGCTCTGTATCCCTGTGAATAATTTTGCACTCTTTGGCTTCATAACCCTGAGAGTTTTGGTTTTGTCACACTTCAGAGGTGTGTTTTGTGTGAGGTAAAGCACACACAATCTCTTAAAACCAGAATTGTTTTTTTACTAAAATATAAATTTGACTTATCAAAGTTAAAAATAATTAGGGATAGATTAAATTTAGATCAATAAGTTCCTCAATGTGGACATAGTCTCATTTGGATGACTTTGTAGAAGACCTCTGCTCAGCATGACTGTTGGTGGTAGAAGACAGAAAAAGATCATATGCCCTGACCCTGCAAGATGGTTTATGTCAGCAGAGCTCTGAGCGTACGTGCAAGCCGTGTGGTGCTCCTCAGAGCAATGCAGTGAACATCCTGCATCAAAGAGCAGATCTGGTATTGAGAAAAAAGTAAAGTAATCAGTTTAGGAGATGCCTATTTTTTAGACTGAAAAAGAATTCTCACTCCCCATTCTTCCAGTCATTTTATATATACAAAGAACTGAAGACAGAAAAAAATGCTTGTGAAAGACACCCAAGAAGTACATTAAGGATGTCTTGTAGTAAAAACATGGATGCTTTTTTGTATTTAGGATGTGGGATTTAAAATAGGAGATTTCCCAAAGGAAAGGAGATGTGTGAAGAGCAGGATGGGAGGCTGAGATAGACAAGCAACAAATTAACTGATGGGAGCATTGAAGATGAGAGTCAGTATGGAGGAATTAATTTCAAAATAATCTTCTGCACACATTGTGTGGAAATTAGTTGAATTGTAAGGAGGTAAAAAATAGGAAATACTTAAAAATAAAAGGACAATTTTATTTCATTAGTGCAAGATGTCGTGGGTGCTGGCATCAGCGTCTCTGACCTGTTGGTGATCTATACTAGCTCCTGACCATTTCTGTTGTCATTTGTCCCTATCACTGAGCCAGCCTATTTGCCTAAATCCCATTGTTCACCTGTGTCCCGTGTATCATTTGGTGTATAATTCCATATCAGCCATGAATCAATATCTGCTCTCTAATATTAGTCACCCAAGCTGCTTTTATAATTCAAGTCCTGCATATGCCTTCAGTCAGTAAAAGAAAGAACATTATGGAGAAAAGCTGGCAGAATTGTTAAATAAGGTGAATGTCTGAGGCTCAGAAGAACAAGAAAGGAGTTAAAATCGATTCTGGGTCCTTTCTGTAGCCACAGAGATTGGTATTGTCTAAGCTCTGTATTTGAGACTATAGATATTGACACGTATAGCTGAGCTTCCATTAATTTCTGCAACACAAAATCAGAATCACAGAGAAGGAACAAAGACATATTTATAGAGAAATGAGCAAAGTAAAATTTCTTTTAAAAGAAATATTTTGAAATGAATGTGCCAAGAAAAAGCAATCAGTTCATTCTGACTGAAAATAGAAACCTAGGTTAGTACGACATTTTAATATTATTATTAATACTTCTCTTTTTTTTTTTTTCCTCCTTTCATTAAGTAGATCTTCCCTCCTGCCTTCTCTTCTCAGTGAACATATTTATATCTTGTGGTTCCATGCAGTCACTTAGATGCGTTGGCTACCCTGGCTTCATAAAACATTATTAATAAGATTACCCAGAAGGACTTTGTCTGACCCTATGCTGGTGTGCAGATTTCATGATTTCATGACTATAGATGTCATACCATCTTTTATTTAACACAAGAGTGTCCCAGGCTTCTTCACATGTTATGCAGTTCACATGCCAATCAGCAGGGAAGAGCTCTGCTTTCATTAAGGGAGAGCAGCTGAGCAGTTTCCCAGGCTCAGATGTGAGGAGCATCTCTGCTACCTGCTCCCAGAGAGGCTGAGAACCACTTCAGTGGGGCCTTGAGAGGCTACCTGGAACAGAGGCTAGACAGTGTTAAAGGAATAAAGGAGGTATGTATTAAAAGGCCTTCAAAGGATACACCTTGGGCACTGTTTTGTGATAAGAAGAAAAATGGGGGTCCAGATCTTTCATGTCAGAAGAAAAGCAAACAATTCCATTTGCCCAAATACTAGCCATTGCTCTATTGCATTGGAAGAAGGAAAACTTCAAAAAGAGGTGCCTTGTGAAGAGGTGCCTGTCATGACTTGGAAATTTGAAAGATTAGTGGAAAGCTCAGAGAAAGAAAAATAATTTGATAGACATATGAAAGACTAAAGGATTGATTTGAAAATTCTCAAAGTTAACATCAATTCTAAATAACTTTGCACTGTAATCTTGTAGTTCCAGTGGGAAGTTTCTAGATGTAAGATTTCTGATTTACTGTGTTTTAGACTTATTTCCACAGTTTCATTTGCACATGGAACATTTTAGCTCTGGGAGTGGCTGCACCCAGTGACAAGTGCTACTGAGGGTTGTGTAGAAATATCTGAGTGAGCTTTCATGTGATTTGCTCAGAGATATGCTGCACAACACTGTGGTGATATAGAGCTCAGCACAAGCTATAATGTCTGGGGTTAATGGCCTCCAGTGAATTCCAGCCTGCCATGACTGCATTGGTACCATCCCTCAAACCACCTACCTGAAAGCCAGCTCTAGCACGTTTAGAAAATCCATTGTGACTGCTCAGGTTATATATTCCTTGCAGACTAGCTCAGGTTATCTGGGTAAATCAGGAGCATGTCAGCTGTTTAATGGGCTTTTCTTTTCTGGACTCCTGGTTTGTGAAGCAAAATTAAATGGTGCCCAAAAATTGTTCTTGTTCAGTGTCTGTTAGCTAACCTGTGTGGATATATCCCACTGTAACCCAGAGCTGACAGTAATGTATGTTTCTGTTATCAGCCTCAGCAGAGAGAGTCAGGGAAGAATGAACACATCATATGGACTATCCTGTAATGCCAAATGCAGAACTGAAGAGACTTTGTAGAGTGAGACTTACCTTCCTCTGCCAGAACTGAGTCTATGGACAAAAGCATTCACTGAATGTGAAGCATGCCAATCTAACAATTTTTGCAAGAGCTTTAAGGCACAAAAAAGTGCATCTTAGCAGGGATTCTCCTTCCTTGAAATGTTGATAGGATTTTACCAGCATGACTCCAGTTACATTCTGCAATAGTCCCACAGCTGAAAACTCACATACCACTTCAGGAATTGACTATTCACCCTTAGCTCTAACTGTGTCAATGTATATATATAGAGAGAGATGGCTTTAGGAGTACTTACTCCAGAGAATTTTCTTTCTGTGATTTTTCCTGTGATCACCTGGACCTGACAATCACTGGAGAATTTGTCTTGGGAGTCCTCAGTGGTATTTTGCTGAGAAAAGTTCTGGAATATCACATGCCTTTTTTACATCCAGGTCATCTCATATGGCCATTCTTGAATAGATGCTTTCTCAAGCAAGTGAAGGGAAGCAGCTTAAATCTGGATGTGAGAGTAGAGTTCTCTTTTTGTTTGTTTGTTCATATATATTTTCATGTGTGCCTGCCAGCATGTGCACTTCTGGAAATAGGCAGCTGGAACTAGGGAAAAATGGTACTTTCTGCTATCTGTCATGCTTTCCTGCTGATTCCATGCAGCATTGCCTCTGTTTCTCACCTGCTATGGGTAGGGCATGTTGTGCCTCCCCCAGCCTGAAAGATACCATTTCCATAAATGATATTGCTCACATGTATTTCTCAGACACTTGGTAATTCTTGGACTGAGTGATATTGATGGGAATGAGAGTCCTAAAAAGACTTTAGACACCTAAAGATCTCTTCAGGTTTTTCTCTGGTTCTATAAGTGCTTTTGTGACTCTTAGCCTCAGTCTGTTGGTCATAAATATATATTGATTACACAAAATATGATTCTGAGTCTTGAATGCAACAGTAAGCACCCAAAATCATTGCCATATTCCTACCAGGGCAAATGGCATTCTCAGCAAGCTAAGTTATTATATATGACAGATGAACTTTCAGAGGATGTTGGTTTTAGCTTGGTGGAGCAGAACAATAATTTTGTCTTTATTTGAGTTTACCAGCAAATTGAATCAGTGCAAAATACCATACAATTACTGCATTTCTTGAGACCTCTGGCCTTACAGATTTTTTGGGTTTGGTTTGGTTTTGTTGGTTGCTTTTGTTTCTTTGTTTGTTTTTCTTTGGGTTTTTATGTTTGTTTCTTTTGTTTGGTTTGGGTTTTTGTGGGTTTGGTGTGGGTTTTTTTGTTCTGGTATTTTTGTTTGTTTTTTAATATGGAGGGTTTTTTTTTCTTTGTTTATTTAGTAGGTATCATTACCTACATGAATTAATTCTAAGTTACATAAATTTAATAATCCACATTGTATTGTCTTGAACATTTCTAAGGAAGAAGGAATCCTGTGTTTACTGGTTGATTATACTTAGGTAGTCAGGGTGATGAACTTGACAGAAATCCCATAGAAAAACAACCTCATAGAAGAAAGGCATCACTAACCAGCAAAAAAATGTCACCTTGATTTGTGAGCCTTAAGGTAACTATGTTGTCCTGGCACCATTAATTTTGCCTCCTGTGACTGAGCTGTTAAGACTCTAATGAGATGATGATGTTTAAATAGAGGAAAAGATTGCTTTTGCCCAAAGGCAGAATGATAGGGAAAGAGAGAAATCTTACCTAGGTGCTTGCAAAAAAGGCTACCTATGGTCTGCCTCCTGATTTCTTACTATAACCTTAAGCAAACTCATTAAATTGTGTGAATTTTCTCATCACAGTTTGGACTACACATTATATGTGTCCTTGGAAACAAGCGTGCAGCTGCACTTCTTCTGGAGTAGCTGCAGGATCCCTCTGTCTCAGAGGAACTTTTTCAGTGCATCAAAGCTGCCTTTGTCTCCCTGGCCCAATAGCCATGGCCACTGGCCACAGGACTGAGCTGCCTTTGATAGAACTTCTCCTGTCATTCTCCTGTGTGCTACACTCTGAGCAGGGAAGGAGCTAGGATGATGAACAACTTGTCCCTGTCTAATGACCATGGCCAGCTGAGGTGTCCCAGCAGCAGTTCATCCTTGTCTGACTTAGAGGGATGTGCCTGCAGGGCCATGGAGAGGTGCCTTGGCAAACTTTAAAGTGGTAATTCAGTACCTGTAGTAGTGCACCTGCAGAAGCAGAGGCCTCCATAGGGGTTAGCCCTGTTTCAGGTTTCATGAGGACTCCGATGGATGTTGGAGGCTGTTCAGTTTGGTTGGGGATAAATGGTCTCTAAAACCTCAGCTGTCTCCAGAACTCACATTTTAAAAACTATCTCCAGCAAGTTCCCCTGTCCTCCCCTGCTGTCCTAGGATGTGTGTTACTGGTGCTCAAGTCAGCATGTGGTTCTTTGCCCTGCCACCATCCACATTTTGATCACCTCCCTTGTTTGAGCTCTGACATGAAATCCCTGTCCTGCTGACAAAGCGATTCTCAGTCCCCGCTGGGATCACTGCCTCCCCACTTAGCCCCTTGGTTCTGTTCCTGGATTCCTGCTCTATCTCCACACTCAGGTAGGATTGATTTTAGTCCTCTCAGATAGTCTAGATTACCCTGCTCTCTGAGGTAAGGGGAGAAGGGAGGTTTGGCTCATCTTTCTCCTCTGTATGTACAAAACAAACCATTTGAGATAGTGAGAAAAGACTGCATTGGCACAAGGGGTGAATTGAGAAGGTAGACCAGAAAATACTATGTATAGAAAAAGATAAAAGATTCCTCACAGATCTGTAAATATCTTGCCAATATTTCCACTGTCATTCCATAAGGTGGTTCTGCCTTGTTATGTTTTATTTTTGCTTCCACATGTCTCTCCTTTGCCCACAGTTCTCTATGTGTACTGCATTTAATTTTGCCTTACACAATCCCTTAATAAATACACATATCAAAGAAAATTGGCAAGTGCAGAGGCATCATTTTAAATCTCTTGTATGATTATAATATTCCCTTCCCACTAAGGACAATTTAGCTATATAGCTGGAATTAATGTGAAGAGAAAAGGCTGCCAGGTGTGACCTGGAAACTACACCAAAAAAAGACAGGAGTTGGGATGGATCTGAGGAAGTAGATATGATTAGTTGCAGTTAGGATCATCTCCTACTTTCCTTTTTCAGGGAAAGAGTGCAAGTAAATCTCAAAAACATACCAAATGAAGCAAGATTTGTGACCGTGTGTTATCAATACTGAAGAATATTTAGCAGAGGCTGGAGTCAGGAGCTGGATGGGGCTCAAATATATTTCTTCCAGCACTCATCACTCCACATGGGGACTGTTCTGTACATTGGAAGGGATTCACCTCCTCTGGCAGCTGATAAGGAAAAGATTCATTCTCTAGCCAGATGGCAATAAGATCACAGACACCTTGGGTACAGGAATGATGGCATACATGAGGCGACATGCAGCGGCACATTCAGGGCAATATTCTGTGTATTCAGGTTTCTTGTGGGCAAGGTGAGCAGCTGAGTGCCAGGGACGTTCTGTGAGTGTTAAGTGCCCCGAAGTGACAGGAGGTGTGTGACACATGCTGATGTCAGGGTTTTTCAGGAAGGCAGTGTATCAGAGAGCCCTGATGACTGGCAGCAGCAGCAGCCCCAGCCCCTCTGGGGGAGCAGGGGAGCTGCAGGGAACAGAAGCAATATCTTAGCTGTTTATCAGAATACCAGACATTTCTGGTTGATTTGAGCATGAGCTGCCTGGTTTGGACTTGGTTTAGTGGGTTTTTTTTGCCTGTGTCCTTTTGAGAAACTTTTTCCTTATGACTCAAAGAACACTTTGATTATCTTGAATGTGCCTGAAAGGCACCTGGACTGTTACCTTGTTGCACTGGAAGTGACAAAAGGAAAACTAGGGGGAGAAAAGGATTTAGTTATAAAGTACACTTTGCTTAATTTTTTGTAGGTAATGTCAAGTCTTTTTAGGTTTTAGGCAGTAAAGTCAAGTTAATTATTTCCTTTGCCTTTGAAGATTTTTAGATTGTGTCCTGAAATCTTGGCTATGCTTCACAGAAGTTTGCTGCTTTCATTTTAATTGAACTCTTAGATTTGAAAAATCTTATAGGTTCAAGTGTGTTTTAGTTTACCATTACCTCTTGTCCTACTGCAGAATGCCCCACTAAAAAATTTGTTCCCATCTTTCTTACTTAAAGTCCTGCTTTAAGTATTGAAAAGTCACAATAAGGTGTCCCTGGGACCTTCTCTTCTCCTGAAGGCTGAAAAAATTTTACACAACTTTTAAATTCCCAGCTGTGGGTGACTGTGTCAAAGGCCTTACTGAAGTCCAGATAAATGACATCTGTAGCTCTTCCCTTGACCACTGATGTAGTCACCCTACCATAGAAGGCCACTAGGTTGGCCATGCAAGACATGACCTTGGTGGAGCTGTGCTGGCTGTCCCAAATTAACTCCCTGTCCTCCACGTGCCTTAGCACAGCTCCTAGGGGATCTGCTCCATGATCTTCACAAGTACAGAGGTCAGGCTCACAGGTCAGTAGTTCCCAGGGTCCCCTTTTTTCCAGTTTTAAAAATGGGTGCAATGCTTTGCTTTTTCCAGTCACCAATAACTTCACTTGGTTGCCATGGCTTTTCAAATATCATGGAGAATAATTTGACAACTACATCAGCCAAGACTCTGGGATGCATCTAATCAGGTTCATAGACTTATTTATATTCAAGTTCCTCAGGTGAGGAACAAACCTGATCTCTCTATTTTTTTACTGAGTTTACTAAATTCTTATAGTTCTTCTAGTATTCCACTCCTACCAGCAGAAGGCAAGTAAAATACATTATAATTAAATATGGAAACAGAGGGAGGTATTTGCTTTATTGCAAAATACAGTGCTCTGGCACATACCTACTCCTGCACATCTGGACTGCAGTCTGTGATGTGGCAGCATATTTCCTTACATACATAAACCATGTTTTCCTAACGTAGTTAAGCATGTTTACTAGGTTCTGCTGGCACTCAGGAGCTGGAACTGTGATGCTCATATATGATGGCCTTGGCAAGACAACAGCTGTGAGCCTCTTTCTCCACAGTTTTTACTGTCAAGAATGGTCTTCAGGAATCCCATGACACTGAGACCTGTGAAAAAGTCCAAATCAATAGAAACTTAGTGGTGAAGAACTAGGTTACAGAACACTTAGGCAAACTGGACACAGACAAATCCATGAGACCACATAGGAAACACCCACAAGTGCTTAGTATAGCTGCGGAAGTTGGGTGGTTGCATTCTTAATTATCTTTAAAAGGTCATGGCAACTGGTGGAGATTGGAAAAAAATAAAAGTCGCTCCTATCTCTAAGAAAGACAAGCAGCAGAATACAGGAGTTACAGGCTGTCCAGCCTTACCTTGAAGCCTTGAGCTTAGGGCAAGGTAAATCCTCTTGAGGGCATTTCTGGATGTGAAGGACAGGAAGATGTCAACATGGATTTCTGAAGATGAAATAACTGGAATGCTCATAGCCTTCTATGACAACTGGAAAGGCTTCATGAATCAGGGCAGAAGAGTGTATATTTCAACTTTAGCAAGGCTTTTGTTACTGTCTCTCACAACATGAACAGACTACTGCAACAGAGCAGCCAAATGGGCATGGAAAACTGACTGAATTGCAGTACTCAAAGGTTGTGACCAGCAGCACAAAGTCCAGCTGGTGGCCAGTCACTACTGTTGTACTACAGGTACTGGACCTGTACCGTTTAACATCTTCATTAATTACCTGGATGATGGGATATTGTGCACTCTCAACTAATTTGCAGGAGATAGAAGACTGGGAGGAATGGTTGATGCCGTAGAGAGTTTTCTGATATTCAGAGGGACCAGGAAAACCTGCAGAAATGGGCCAACAGGACCTCACTGTGTTCAGGAAAGGGAATGCAGTCCTGCAGCTTGGAAGGAACAATCTGGGAGATGCCCAGCTGGAATGCAGCTTTGTAGAAAAGGACATGGGACTCCTGGTGGATACCAAGTTGAACATGAGCCAGGAATGTGTTCCTGCAGCAAAGCAGCCAGTGGACTCTTGGGCTGCATTAGGCAGAGCATGGCCAGCAGGTTGAGGGAAGGGATTCTTTGCTCTGCTCAGAACTGGTGAGACACACCTGGAATGCTGAGACCAGCTCTGGGCTCCCCAGTATGAGAGAGACATTGACTTACTGCTATGAGTCCAGAAAAATGTTTTGAAGGTAGTTAAGAGACTGGAGGATCTGTCATACAGGAAGAGGCTGAGATCAGCTTGGGGAAAAATGGTTCTGGGGAATCTCAAGCATGTGCATGAATAACTGATGAGGTGTAAGTAAAGAAGAAGTAGCCAGATTCTTCTCAGTGGTGCCTGGTTACAGGACATGAGGCAGTGGACACAAGCTGAAACACATGAAATTCCACTTAAACAAAAGAGTTTTGCTGTGAGGGTGACTGCACACTGGCACAGGCTGCCTAGAGAAGCTGTGGAGTGTCCATCTCTGGATATATTCTAAGTCTGATGTGGCACAGTCCTAAGCAACCTTCTCTAGCTGATCCTGCTCTGGAAAAAGATGGGCTGTGGGGACTGGGTGATCTCCAGAGGCTCCTTCCAGCTTCAATGATACAGTGAGTCACTATGTCTGGTGTTGTTCAAGGTGCCTAGCCAGTAGAAATACCACAAATTCAAAGGAACAAAAATGATAATATGGAGGGAAAATAGCAGACTATTTGACTTGGTTTTGACTTGGTATTGGAAATGAAAACACATTTGCAAGATAAAAAAGGAGGTGTTTCAAAAACAATTCTTGTAAAAAGACGAGTTGAACAACACACTTCATTGGAACTTAACAGCCTCCAAACATGTTACTCTTGTGGTTTTTAATCCCAAAACCAACATGATTGTTTCCTTTAGGGTGGGTAGTAAAGCATTTGGTAGTTGACAATGGGTTTCACTGAACTCATTAGTTTATTCTCCCGTTTTTCTAAAAAAAAAGTAATAATGTTTCCATCTTTTGTAAATAAATTTCAGATCTGAATTACAAAACAAATCAGGTTATTTATGTTCTTTGCACTGAATTATTTTAATTTATAAGGATTATGATTAAAAGTAAGTATATAAATAAAAATAAGTACATTAAAAATATAAGGAGTGATTAAAAATACTAATGGCAAAAGATAGAAGAAATTACTTGATACTCAATGCATGTACCAACTTCTGTGTCACTGGAATTCAGGCCATTAGCATTAATCCTTTTTGATTCTGTTGAGAACCCCTGTTTATTTCATCACACCTAAAAAATCAAGGAGGCTAATAGGCAACTAATTGAATATTAAGTCCCTATTCATTCTGCCACACATCAGTGACTGATGAACAGCAGCAAAGGTGGTGGGAGGGAAGAGAATACAAGTAGCTGCTTAATGGAATGTACAAGCAAGAACAGATATTGCTAAAATATTTGGTTATGGCAAGCCAGATGCTTCCAGATTAGGTGCATGAAGAGCTGCTTGTGGACTGGAGTCAATGTGAAAATTTTCACTTGCTGGGAATTTCAGTGGCAAACCTTTCCCTGCAGAGTGGAGTAAATGTGGAGTGATAGCCTTTTTACTTTAAATTCTGGGAGAAGGGAGAGAGGAGTGGTAGCAGTGCTAAAGTATATTCTGTGCTGGTACTGTGGATAAGAAAAAAAGCCCTCACTCAACTCTCTTGTGAATCTCTAAATGCAAGGATGTAGTTCTGTGTGTTTATATAACAACTTCCAATGAAACCAAGTTAAATAAATTAGTGCTGATAATGTTTTTCTTTTTAAAGAAAATCAAAACTTACGTGAGCTGTTTGGGAAAACTCACTTTCTACTTGTTTTCAGCCACATCTGTACCAGATTGTACGGAGGCTGAGGGATCTGAACTTTTGTTTCAATGTATATTGCAACATTTTTATTGCATTTCACAGGTCCTCCAGTAAACGTTACTTGCAATATTTTTATCAACAGTTTTGGATCAGTCACAGAAACCACAATGGTAAGTGCTATGATGCCATTGGCAAGAGAACAACAGTACTTAATATATGTCATGAGCACAACCTGTCAATTTTTCTATTTATTGTTCAACTTGCAGGTCCTCCTGTAAATGTTACCTGCAACATATTTATCAACAGCTTTGGTTCAATAGCAGAAACTACAATGGTGAGTGGGACTGATCATTGAAGCCATCTTGTGAAGGAGTGGGATGTGATGTAGGATAGAGATGCTCAGGATGTGGGGACCTTTACTAAGTTATGAAGCCACTGAAAACCTGAGTTAAAATAAAATAATATAAAATAAATATATAATAATTATATATAGAAATATTATATTATATTATATATATATATATATAATTAAACTCACCTATCAAGTCTAAACACACCTACATAGGGACTGCACCACAGTCTGTAGTGACAGTGATGGCAGCAAATAGAGGTGTGTGCAAACCTGCTTTCTCAGGTTTCATTAGCTCTGAAGAGGCAGAGGAACAGCTGGAGCTCAGCTGCAGGTTTCCCTGCCAAGTGCACCATATTTGAGTGTGTTTTACACCACATGCTGAATTACCTGCTGCTGCAGAAAATGGTCTTGTTTAACTGAGATAGATCTCTGTGAATTGCAGCCACACCAGTCACAGAAGTGTAAAACTTGAGTCAAATGGCTAGAACATGTGGCTATAAGACTTAAGTATTTTGAAGTGAAATTAGTACTAGGAAATGATGGGATTCCACCTGACTGAAATTTGTATTTTGACTGAATGCAAAGGATACAGTAAAAAAAAATAAAAAATAAAAGGTCAGATTTTAATGTTGAAAATTGCAAAATATAGGATAAACAAAAACTAAGAAAAACTAAAACTAAAATTTTCATCCAACTTTAAAAAAAACACTTTAGTCTAGAATTCCATCAGTCTATTACATTTTTTGAATATTTGCTAAGAAACAAAATATTTTTTATTCTATTTAAAAAGATTCTGACTTTTTAAATCTTTTTTAAAAGTGAATAAAAAAGATCTGGTTTTTTATTCAAGCCTACATACACCTGACTATGGGGGTTAATCCAATCAAGAGATATTCTTGACAGATTTATTACAATAATGTGATAAATAGTAATTATGAGGTGCTCATATCTATGGCACTTTTGAAGACACTGCAATGTAGTTTCACAGCTCTGATTTCCAGAGATTCTTACACATGACCCAGGTGTTTCTGGATTTGCTGAAGCCAGGGGCAATAATGGTGCTTGGCTTCCTGTAGGACTGAGAACTCGGTAATTAAGAATGAACTTGCTACCCACTTGAAGTAAACCAAAAAATTAGCTTGTTTAATAAAATGGAATAGATACTGCCTTGCAGGCCTTGCTTTATGGAGGAAGAGATGATCTTTAGCCTGACTTATGTATTTTGTTTAATATTAATTTAGATTCAATTGTAATTCATGCCATCATTTTAGAAGGCAGTGATTAAAGAATGTAGGATCACAAATCTTCTGCTCCTAAACAATTTTATTTAAAAAAAACCCACTCTGTTATTTAATGTTTTCAGGAGATAAAAGGCAAGTTATTGCTAGGCCAGGTTGCTTTCTTTAACATTGTGGGAAAGACTTTCTATAAATGACGAGCTGTAGCATGCAGAGCTGTAACACAAACGGATAAGTTAATGCTTCAGACTATGTATCTGTAATATTTTAAAAATACCTTAAAAGAAAACTGAAATAAATTTTAAAATGACAGGGAATAAAACATATCAGTACATAACATAATTATCAACAGACTTAATTTTCATAATTTTTTGAAAATATTAATTGTTTTCCTGTATTTTAAGGATTCTGAGGATAGCTGTGAATATAGCATTTTTACCCAGCCATGTCTGTTGATCTCAATGTGTAGAGATATCAGCATAGCATTAAGTAGCAAAAATCCTGCACGTCACTAGCTTTACAAGATGGCATTCAATGAAAATATTTGCACGACCTAATGCTGATTGCATTAATTAGACTCCTTCATTGCTTTGATTAAATCCCCTCATTGCATTTTGCCTTCTATCAAATATGTTAATGTGCACCTTTCCAATGTTCATTAACACATTTTTCTGAAAACAGCTAAACATTCAAGTAGATGAAAACAAAGACTATTGGCTTTCTTATTTTGCTTTGTTCATTATATCTGCTGAAAATGTGGAAAGATTTCTATAAGATGCTGTTCAATTATTTGATATTGATTTCCTTAATGTTGTCACTTCTTTAATGACTATTGTGATTAGTTATAGGAGTCTGCTCTGAGAGGCAGACATCAATAACTGTTCCAAGTACTTTGCCTTTCTGAAATAGATATAATCATGTGGTAAAGTTGTTGACATCCCTTGTGATAAATAACAAGTTTGTTTGACTCCTAGGAATCATTTTTCCCTGTAAATGTTCCTGATGGTTTTGACATAAAACTAAATGATTCATTTTAAAGCCTGGATTGCAAATTCAATAGAGACAGTCCTGTCTCAGAGGAGAGGAATACTTAGTGAAACCATGTACATTCACTGAAGAGACATTATCAGAATATAACTTGGGCCATCTAGAGCAGTTCACTTGGAAGATGGAAATTTGCTCAGAGAATCATTCAGTAGCAGAAATTAACATGACAAACAGGATTACAGTCCCAGACCTACTAAATTCAGTAAGCCAGGTTCTCAGTAACATTGTCAGGAGTAGTTTTTGTTCTCTGAATAAGACACACAGTACAGAACAAAATTCCTTCCTATGTGAAAGGCCAACACAGCACCAATGTCCAGCACACTCTTCTAAAAGCTAAAACCTTACATTAAGAAATAAAACAGGATTTAATGCTGATTCAGATGGATGAATTCCACAAACTTTTCATGAGTTTTATTCCTGAAGATCTAGAGAAACAAAATACAGATGTAACTGTCTTTCTGCTCTGTAATGCATATATGGAACAGTATCCCAAAAGATTATTTTTCCTGCAAAAGAAACCATTTTATTTCTTATTAAATTATATATATTATACCAAAATGAAAATAGTAAAAAAAAAAAAAAGGCCAGAGTCAAGATGATATAGTTGAAAATTTTCTTTGATTTATTTGTCTCTAATTTAAGCCCTAACTTGCAAAGAAAGAGAAAAAGATATTTCTGAATAACTTCACTGAATAAAGCAGTTATGAGAGTAAATTCTGTATCTATTTTTGGAAGTATTTACACATGCAGTACTCAGCAGAAAATTCACTGTACAGCATGACTGCAGCTGAGTATCACAGATGAGTAATCTACATGAGCCTGGGCAGCGTCCCAAAGAATTCAAATGTTCACTGTTCCTAATGACCAGGATTTTTTAGCTATCAGCTGTAAGAGAAGTTAAGAGTGGTTTGTACATTGACAGGCTAATTGTTAATTACAGAAATGACTAACTGTGAGAACATTATTATTGTCGTTATGCCCTATAATCAATGACTGACACTATGCAGCACATTCTCTGTCAGGGTAAATGATTCAAACTCCAGTTGTGTTTTTAGTACTTATGTTAGCAGAAAAAAAATTGCCATTTCTTAGTTTTAAAAGCTTTGCTG
The DNA here is from genome assembly GCF_971803275.1 of Cyanistes caeruleus. NCBI lineage: Eukaryota > Metazoa > Chordata > Aves > Passeriformes > Paridae > Cyanistes > Cyanistes caeruleus. Next base: position 17,795,735 of record NC_141703.1, on the reverse strand, counting down.
TGCCTGGTTGTATGATACTATGTCCCATCTAGGGAAAAAAAACCACCATAATTACCAATAAGCTTATTAGATCCTCATTATTTCACTTGTACACATTTAACTAAATAAAAAGGCTCCCACTGAAGCCACTGCTTATGCTTATGCCCATAGGTAGCCAAGTTCTTTTTCTGTTGCACAGCTTTGGAATAGGTCATCAAACCACTATGTCTCAGTTAGAATTCATCTTCAGGATTTAGAGAGAGAGACAGAATAGTGTTTTTAGCAAACCCCTCCTATTCATGGAAGGCCAGCTAAGTCTGCTGTTTGTTTCAGACCCCCAGGTGAACTCCTGGGTGATCACTGCTGTGGGAGGGGAAGATGGGAGGGAAGCTCAGACCCAAGACAAGTGCTGGTTCAGACAGAGAGTAGCACTGAATGGGGCAGGGGGCTCCCCTGCACTTCTCCTGCCACAGCAGTGCCTGAGACCAGAGGGATCCAGAGCTTTGCTCTGGGCACTGAATCTGGATTTAGATTTGCTGGAAAATGATATCTATCTACATTCCTATAATACAAGCTAAGTATGTCTGCGGATCAAGTCCCTAAATCTTCAGATAGAGCTACTAAATCTAATCAGACTAATATCCTTTCAAGCATGTTTGTATTACTCTAGGCTTATGGCTCGAGAACAGAGGAAAACTCTTTATCTGAGTTGCCTTGAGCTATTGCTGACACTAGGATTGCATCTGAGATTGAATCTTCAGGTCCACACTCCTTGTTCAGAGTGGTGGTGCTGTCAGAAGGAATTTGCAGAGTAGGTGTATTTGTGGTTGTGTAGGAGTGCATTACTACAGTCCACCCACCATTCTACCCTCAGGACCTTGCAAAACACACACTGTAGTCTGCCTCAGCAACATGTTCTACCATTCTCAAGAGAATTTTCCTTCAAAACACAGTGACAATGGTAGCTCAGGAAAAGTAAATTCAAAATTCTGTACATGATTAAGTCTGACTGTGTAAACACACGTCCCTCTCAAATGCTTATACAGCAAACATAGGAGGAAAAAATAATGCTGTTCTTGTGATGTGCATGTTATATTTACATTTTTATTTCTCATTAAAATATTTACACATATATATGTGTCGAGTCACCACAGGACAATATGCAAAGCCTATCAGACTTAAACAAAGGTTTCAGCTCCGTTTTGCTTCTAACAACAAAGCTTGCAGAGGGAAAGCATTTCTAACTGTATTGGTGTGATGAATCTGATAAATTTATGAAGAGATACATTGAAAAATATAGTGTAATCTTATTGGCACTATTTCTGATTTTGGTATAATATATATTATCATATGCAATCTCTTCTGTGAATGAAGATTTTTCAGACTTTTTTATTATCTAAATCACCAAACAGTGAAGTTCATCAAAGCAATATTTTATATAATTCTATCTATTTTACTGATCTGACTTATGATTTCTATGTCATGGAGGAAAAAAATCCCTCTGTTTTCCACATTAGATATCATATTACAATGAAGAATAAAAGGCAGTCTCACAACTAGTTGTTCCAATTTTATTCCATCAGCAGCTGCTCCTGCCTGCTTTTCTGCAGAATTAGAGTCAGTGCGTTCCTGGATTTGTAACTAAAGCTGTCCCATATAAACTCTGAGACACATATATACTTAAATATAAATATAAGCTTAAAGTCACATTATAAACACAAGACACTCTCAGTTTCTAAGACCATGAAATAAGGGATAGTATGATTGTGGATGGTGTATCCTCACAAGAAGTGATGACATTTTATGAGCTCAGAACTACAAGTAGCTATTTGATATTTAAATGTCTGAAACAAGATCATAATAAAAAGTACAATGACTTGTGAAAAACAGATGCAGGCTTCTGTAAGTATCTTTAATAAATGCTGTTCTTGAGACCTTTCTCAAGGTCTGTCGTGCTCTGATTAGTCAACATTCCCGTTTTGAACCACATCTACCCAAGAGCAAGATGAAAATGAAAAACAAAGAAAAGTTACTCAACTACTGAGATTGTAAAGCATCTTCCCACTGGGTTCAAAATGTGCATCAGTTTGTATGTCAGAAATTCTGTCAGGGCAGCAGCACACCTCACTACCAGCCCATGGAGCAAAGAGGGTGAGAACTGAGGCTCGGAGGGGCTCGTTCAGAGTCTGCACACTGGGCAAGCTGCTTTCTGCAGCTGTGATCAGAGTGAGAATATTTATCTACATTTCAAGGGTGATAAGGTATTTTCTATGCAGTTCAGTTACCTGACTAAAACCCAGTCAGATCATACATTTTCCAAGTCAAAAGCACAGTGCTGCCATTTTAATGTACAGCTGCAACCATAAAGCAAATCCTAAATGTTAATATTTTGTACTGTAAGCAGAATTATTTGATAAAGCATTCCTTCAGATAATATAATCAATACATATATTATTCTTTTTCTTTTAGAGGAAGAGTAGATGGTATTTCTAAGTATTTCTAATTTCTAATGTTCACAAACAAATTAAAAATAGCAATTTCAGAGAGATGATCTTATTTGCTGACTTTGGAGACCTGGGATAAGGAGAGTAAGCATTTGCTTCTTTCCATTCCCTGAAGAGAATATAGAACCTGAAAGCTCTTCTTGCACTCCCATTTAATAACCAATTATTGACACAGTGTTAATGTTGGTTCTAAATGAGCCTCTAAGTAATTGCTGCCTTGCCCAGTTGGGACTAGCAGGCCACCAAGCAGAGGAACATAATCAAGCCAATTGTAATGGGATGCAGACAGGGAAATGAAGGAACAGACACAGAAATCACACAGTAAATAGGAAAAGGAAACAAATAGTAAATAAGAACTGGTGATTTAATTTCTTCTATACAATTTTGGCTTCATTGGAATTTAAAACTATTCATGAGTACATTACACATAAATGACATATTGGAATCAATTTATTTAAATTTGTAATTTTATAGAATCTTTGATGAAACTGTATATATTTAGCTACAATGCTTTTTGAATTTCCAAATATCTCTTAGGTAATCCACAACATTTGAAAGAGGGTTATGTTTAATTGTGGAGGTTGCAGTTAATATTTTTCTCATCACTGAAGGAATTTTGATTTGGAAAATGTACCAGTTGTGTTTGGTTGGTTCAATGCAGAATTTTGCCAACTTTATTTTCAAATGACAACTCTGATGTTCAAAGGATAACACAAATGTTTGCTGTAATGCTGGTACTGCAGTAAGTCTAAGAACATAAAGCAAGCTACAGTGGGCTTCAGTTTTGGTGGCTTAGTAACCTTTTTACATGACATTTCTGTAGGACTACAGAGTGAACATTTTTTTGAGACAGCAGTGGAATGATTCACGTCTGGCTTACAGCGAATATCCTGATGATTCCCTGGATTTGGATCCCTCTATGTTGGATTCTATTTGGAAGCCAGATTTATTCTTTGCCAATGAGAAGGGAGCAAATTTCCATGATGTCACAACAGACAACAAGTTGCTGAGGATTTCTAAAACTGGAAAGGTGTTGTACAGTATCAGGTAAACCAGTTAATTTTATTTTTTCTCTTCATCCCTTTCTTTCCCTCCCTGTTTTTTTGGATGCAATGTAGATGTTTAATTTTTTGTTGTCCCATGTATAAAACCAAAATGAGACTTAGTAATAGCAGGGTAGAAGGAAAATTTGCCTGTGTTTCTTTGCTAACATTTTACTTTTTGCAAAATAGTCTCTAAGTGGCACAGTGGTACTTGGTCCTGTTGAAAACTTGGTACTCTCTAGAACTTTAATGGTATGCCTCAGTAATTCCCATTAGCATTAGCTCAAGTCACTCCTCTTGCAAAGAGGAAATCATCTCTTCAGTAGTCTGTGGGCTGCAACTCAAAAGTAAAGGGGAATATTAATTTAAATGACTGCTAACACTTGAAGTAAAAACATGCTTGAAATGCAATCAGTTTGACATGGAAGTCACTGGTTAATCGGATTTATCTAGTCACATTTAAAAAGAAAAAATACACGTGGAACAATGGAAAGCATTTGTTTTTAATACTAGGTTCACTGAAGTGTGTGTCATGTGACTAGATTTAGCTGAATTAATAAACACTGACAAAATATGATTTGATGTGACCTGATGAAATGGGACATAAGCAGAAAAACAAAATTGCATTCCACAGGCATAAATAGCAGCAAACAACCTGCAGTATTTGTTTGACATTCAGCTTACTGTGAGCCATTAATTGCTTAACAGAGGTAGCCAAAGATGCAAAACACTCTATTATTGCTCTTAGGATTGTTTAAAATGAAGTAATTACTGGAGTTTTTTTCTTCCTGGGAACGCTTCTTGGCTTTTGCTTTTCTTGCATTGTGGAAAGTAAACACGATAGTATTTGTTTAACAGGTTATTTAGTAAATTTTCTCATCTGTAAAGAAAATTAGTTTAGAAAGCAGTTATTTCTGATGGGGTATTGCGGTTTTGACTGCATTTTCATTAAGGAATTATTATTGATCCAGGCTTGGGATAGGTGTTTTCTTTAGGATGTTAAATAAAAAAATATTAGCATGGAACTTCATGCACTTAAAAAAATTCTTGTGGAAATTCCTTGATGAGAGTCCAGTAATATTTGGACAGATAAAGTGGGGTTACTGAGAAGGGTGTCAAATTTCTCTACCTGAAGAGTTTGAGAAAAATAATAGGATACAAGGATGTTACCAGCACAAGCAGAGTGATAAATATGCTGTCACTTACAAATATTTCCTGTTTCACCCTGAGAAAGAAATGAATGCATCTGTTTGTTTGAATGACATCAGACACCATCTTATTGGAGGAAACAGTGCAGTTGGGTGCTGTTCTGAATGCAGATGGATAGTTTTCCTGACATTTGCTCATGCGGCAAAAGTGATATTTTGAGCTGCCATATCACGTTTGTAAAATTCCCACACCTAGATGCAAATTAATTTGAAGCAGAGTAAGCAGTATTGCAAGACAGCACTCAGCACATCTAACATGGCATATAATTTTTTAACACTTTACAGTGCAGACAACTTTCTGGAGTATGGAAACTTGAAATCAGGAGCAATTAGAAATACTTGTCTTTACTCTCTAGATATGGGGCTAGACACTTCTATTCAATGTCAGCTGCCTGTAGTTGTGCTATGCAGAAACAAAGAAGAATATTTTAGTGGTTGGTTTCAGAGCATTGTGGATGTTCACTAGTGCACCAATAGCACTTTGCTTGTCGTTGTGATATTTAACATTTAGCATTTATTATGCTTTAAGTGTTTAAAACACTTCACAAATGCCTCTGGGATGTAGCAGGCAGGCTGTTCTGTCTTATTTCCAAATTTAACAAAATCAAGATCAAATTAATCATGCATAAATACAAACCATTCTTTGCATAAAGTGGGTTTAGTAGTTCTCCTGGTAATTAATGGGTGAGAAACAAGCTGTGGTATCCCTCTTTCCTATATACTGCACCAAATACCTGAGAATACACTGGGCAGGAGGCTGACCTGGCTTATGCTGTTAAATGCTCTCAGAGGCCAAACCTGCCTTTCTGAACAGAACTTGGAAAGTCACCTGAGACAACAGTTCATGATCCATATTTTACTAAAATGAGACATTTGGTGTAGGATATGGGTAGTCAGAAAAATCATGGAACGGTGAGTGAGAGTCTGGGCTCTGTATCACCTCCACTGCAGTGCTTGGCTAAGGGAATTATCTCACCCTGTGGTAAGCATGAGGCTTTTTGTCCTTCTCTTGTATCAAAGAAACAAGCCTAACATAGCACAGAAGAGGCATAGATTCCCATCAGAGTTTGTTTTATAATACTCATGATGCTCATGCTTGCAGATTCCTACAACTATATATAATTCCCTGGGAGATGTTACAGAAAATAAAAAGTTGTTGATGGTTGATGTACCCACCTCTGAATCATAACTTTAGGAATCCAACCCTGTTTTTATGTTTGCTGCATGCTCAGATGATTACCTTGATACCTTTTATGATCTCAGCATGCTGTATACAGCCTCAAGCTCTATAGCTGGGTAACTGGTCTGCACCTTTGGCTGCTGCAGGGGAAACTAGAGCCACGTGGAGGGAAACCAGAACTACTTAATACTGCAAATATATGCTATTGCCACTGGAGATGTAGCAACAGCTCTTAGAGGCACGTGTATTTTGAGAGGTCTGCAATTACAGCAAAGTTATATTCAGCAAGCAACTTCAATTTAGTCAAGATCAATCTCAGTTCCACTCATATATAACAACTGAAAAACTGTTAAATAGCTATAACTTTTATTTTAAAGCACTCTGTAGAGAGCAGTCAACAAGAAATGTTTGTAATAGCAGTGTTGAATAAATTAGTTTGTGTTTATATTGCCTGCTGAAAAAACAATAAGAGTTCAAATCATAACCTACACAATGTCACCCCCTAGATACTTGTGACTCATCTGCTCCCAGCCCTTGACTAATTTCTGCATGGATTGGATTTTGGAGGGGGCTCTGCACTTGGAAAGCGTCGCAGCACTGTGTGATGGTACCAAGAATCCTGTTCCAGGCACTCACATTCTGTATGACACCTGCCTTTTGCATTGCACACCACACTGCATGGGCTTGATATTCCAGGGACAGGGATCATGTCTTCTCTGGCCCCCTGAGGACACCTGGGACATCAGGAAAATGCTAAATAAACTCACAGAAGGCTTTATATTCTCTCCGAGACACCCCCCATTTGTGCTACCTGATTCCCACAAACTCATTTCAGGCTGCCAGCCAGCTCAGAATATTAGCATCTGCCTAAAAGCTTATTTTAGCAAAGTGATAGAAAGTGGCTTTATTTAAGGTTTGTGGATTTTTTTTTCTGCCTTAATTGCCTTCTTCTCTTTTTAATATTTTCAGTGCATCTCAGCCATATGAGATTGATTCAGAAGGTGATATAATTCAACCATAATATTGATCCACAGCATTGAATCTAGACTATATTGGTCAGGAAGGTAAAAGCATTGTAAATATATATATTTATTTTTTTTTCACTTGCTGCTCCAGAAAACACTCTCAGTTGAGCTTTGCTCTGAATTGTAGTGCCAGTGTATTTAGCCAGAAATAGTTACAAAGCAGATTACTACATATATTTTAAATATGAGAAGATTTTAGAATGTGTTGCATAATTTGACAAGAGGGGCACTTGGAATTCTAGGGAGGAGATCTGTGCAAATTCACAAATTACATTTCTTCCCCTATTTTTGCAATTCCTCTTCAAAGAGCAATTAATTACCTAGGAAGAATTTCCTCAAGTCTTTCAAAATATTTTTCTGTCTTTCTTTGTCTTCCCAGTGCCAGAACTGTTAGTTATGTAGACAATTAGTTCCTTGTGGTTTCAACTATCGACCTAGTTTTAATTGTAAGTGTTACTATGGCTGAGGGCCGAGTGTCTGCTGGAAAGCACTTCTGTGCTGTAGGGCACTAGGAAAGAGAGAAGGCTCGAGCTGCTGGATTGCTCTGTCTGTGCAGCTGTTCTGGGAATGGTTACCAGCCCTCCCTTCCACAACAAGTAGCTGATGGGGGGCTGGTACATCCCAAAGCCTCACCTGCTTATGCAAGCCAAGAGGAGTATCTGTGAAAACAGTACATCTATTTGCAACCCTGCATCCCACGCCAGCTGCCTTACTCAGGAGCTCCCAAAATCAGCTCTCCCTAGTGGCAACTCCATCCTGCACCCCCACACACCACTTGGTGTTAGATCAGGAGTTATGACTGCCATGTCCATCACATAAATCATCAGAAGTAATCCATAGCATTTCTATAATCCAGCTTTTCTGAGAGAAACTTGTGTGTTTTGTAGTCTCCTCTGTACTCGTGTTCTTTGCCTTATGGGAAAGAAAAGCAGATTAAGGAAATATATAGGTAGCACTGCTGGTCCCTCTGCAACAGACTTCTCATGGCAAAAGGTTCACTATCCTGCTAAAATATATTCCTTTTAATTTAGATACAGTCTTTGCTTTTCTGCATGGCTACTATAGAGTTACTATACTATTTTGCCATCTTACAGTGAAGTCAGCTGTAGGTTTTCTAAAACAATTTTGGGGCACAGACTTTATCAGCTAAATCATATTGAGGATCCATTTATGCTCATTATGTGTAAAACATCCATGTCCCAGCACAGTCTATCCTAGCAGAGTGGTAGAAAATTTGATGTTCTACAGCTCTGTGTGCATTCTGTGCTTTAATTTGATGACTTCAATTTTGTTTTACAGTCTAGTGTTGGGATTTAAGAGGATTTGGACTTTAGTAGCAGCATTGTCTTTCCATGTGACAGATTGGCAGAGGTGGGATCATGGGGATGTTTATCATGATTGACATGTCTGCTTGCTTATTAAACTCCCACCTCACACAAACATATCTGTTACCTCAGGTCCTAGCAGAACAACACTGGTATTGACAGGGTGGCAATTTTCCCTTGGAAGTGAATGTCAATAATCACAGGGACATTTTCACTGAAAATTATTTTATTCTTGCATTGGCAACACGGTACACTACCCCATTCTAAGTGCCCTTACTTTCTAAAAGCATAAAATGTCTTCATTTTCTACATTTGAACCAAAACAAAACATTGAAGAATAGTCAATGAAAATGCTAACTGAAACAGGGAACATCTAAAACACTTTGGTGTTTGACAGCTAACATGTACTGTGGGCTGAGACCTTATAGAGCTACAGCCACTAAACTCTATTATGCTGCAGAATGTTACTGGGACATAGACACTTCCCAAAATGTGGCTGTATGCTACGTGAATCCAGTGAATTTGACAAATTTGTCTTCCCATAAGCATGATTACAATAATAGCAGTGGTTTCAGAAACTAAAAAACTGTGGCCTTTTGTGGGAAAAGCAGTCATTCTCATTATGGCTGAACCCAATGTCCTTGGATTATCATTAACTCTCTCTTTTTCACCCTTCCTTTCTTTTTCCTTTTTGTCCTTACTCCTCCCTCTCCTTCCAGCCTCACTCCAGCCCCTTCCATTTGGGACCCTTTAAATAAATTAACTCAGATTATTCTCATCTTTGGGGTTGTTTCCAAATATTCTCTTAACTGCATCAACTATTCCCTTTCTCATTCCCTCCCAGTCTACAAATTCAGTCTGAGGATCTAGCCCCAGGTCTCCAATAGCCTTACTTTCTTGTATTTAGATATTTTAAAGAACTTGCTTTGCATAACAAAAACCAAACTCTACTAAATAAATAATAAAGCCTAATGTGGGTACTTTGTTATGCAACTAACATAGCTACTGTGAAAACCCCATTGATTATACTGCTTAAGAAATGAATAATTTACATTTTAATGACACAAAATTAGTTGCTTTTCACTTCATAAGGCATTTAAAGCAAAGCAGGGATATGAACATTGTATCTGAGCATGTACTACCTCACTTCTTCCTCTAATGCCCCACACGTCCCCAGATGAGGCAGAAGAGCACTGGAGGTAAATACAAACACAAGAAGGGAGATGCTTAGACTGAAGGAAAATGCTGCCAGGAGAGCAAATGGCTCTCAACTGGTCACAAGTAAGCTCACAGAGGAAGTTACAAAGTTTACAGCCCTATATACCTTGAATTCCTGCAACAATATTCCAGCAGAAACGGGGGCACACACGCACACACACACACACACACACACACACACTACATACCATGAAATGAACTTTGATCATTTTTGAAAGGGTTGGGAGGATGTGACTCTGGGTGGTAGCTGATGATCAGATTTGATGGCATGAAATGTCACTTCTGCAGCCGTAGAATTATTAGTATTAATATTATATAATATATATAATATAATAATATTAGAAAATAATATTCCTGCATCTCAATTAAAAAGGAAGACTTTGTTCTAAGTAAAAAAAGTGAGAAATGCTGCTGCAGAACAAATTTGTACACATGAAGTTGATCTTGGCTGGCAGGATCAGAAATACTGGCAGGTGGCTACTTGTGGATATCTGTGCCAAGGGGATGGTTGCACAGCCAATACAGTGTGTACCACCCTCCTTATGGCCATTGGCAATGCCTGTCCTCCACTCCTGGTGATCAATCACTTCATTTAACCATTGAACTCACACTGGGGCAGTTAAAGGTGAGGTGTAAAATGATGTAGGTGAAGGAACCCTTCCTAAATGGTATAAAAAAGCATGTTTTCCTAGAACATGGTCCCAGGGATAAAGGTCTTTTGCCAATTGGATTGAAATATATGGCTTAGAACAGAGATGTCATCATGCCAGGAGGAAAGCAACACCATACCAAACACACACTGCAAGAAAAATAAGATAGAAAATGACAGAAAAAAAAAGAAAAGGTGAAATACTGTTTCTCACATAAAGGAAACAGGTGCTTACGGAATTTAACTGTTACATACAATCACACTTGAATTTAATTTCATAAATTTGTTTGAGCAATAATTGGAAAATCATTTTCTGGCAGCTCATGTGCTGGCATTGTGTATCTGCAGACAGTGATTGCATTACAATGAGAAGTGGGATGCCTGAAATGAGAAATCCACCACCCTGCTCCATGCCAGCTCCTGTGTTGTTAAGCAGTACATGAAGCAAAGCAAAGCACTGGAGGGAGTGAGAACATGCTCAGAAACAGCAGTAGGTGAAACTCCAGCCTCTAACTCACATTTTTCCATAGCAGGGAGAATTCCATGTTCTCCTCTAAGCCTGACTTCAGCCCATTCCCACCTGGCAGAAATGAAGCTACAGAACATGACAAATATTAGAGAGGAATTCCCTTAAAAATAAGGAAAAAAACTCAGTCAGTTTGACTGTTCCATTTAACAGGACAAAGCATGTAGACTGTGAAAATTACCAGAATTGACATTCAAAATGATGAGTCAGGTCCCTGAAAAAAAAAATAATAAGATGGACTACAAAATGAAAAGACATTTAAAAGGAGAATGCCACTGGGAAATTTTTTTTTTCTTGCCTTCTGATAAGGGATCAGTGTGTGTGCCCTTCTTTTAGGCACCCAAGGGAGGGGGTTGGGAGGAATATAAAGAGATTTTAGATTCTCCTCCCTGTTTCAGTGTCACTAGCCTGAATGGCATTTGCTCCTGTGTCATGCGATGCTGTCATGGTTGCTGTGCAACTTCATCTTCCCTGCCAGTTTAATAGGGAACTTTGTCTGCTTGTGCTTAGGTAATATTTTAATGTTATTTCAGCAGCTAGAAGGATCAGGAGTTTAATCTTTCTAAGTAAAAAATGTACGGCTAAAATATCTTTAATTTTATTGTCAGCTTGGAGCTTTAAGAAAAATATCAGAAACCTTATAATTTACAATAGAATCTTTAGATTTAACAATGCTGGAAAAAAAAAAAAATCCTTCTTTTCTCACTAAATCCAACACTGAGGGGTTTGCACAGGTATTAGTCTTTTAACAAAAACGGCACATAGCCAATGCTGCCAATGATCATGCATGTGCTATTTATGTTCTGGTATTTGCAGCATAAAATCCTAGATTGTGAAATCTCTTGTCCCAGCAGCTGAGGTGCAGATGGGGGTAGTGTGAAAGAATGGAGGGATTAGAATAGAAACAAAATGTTATTTTTAACATGATGCCTACTCATGGTGAGGCATTTGTTGCTTTTCATGCTAGTGAGGAGAAAATCATGGGGTTTTTTTTGCAGACGGAAGAGATTTGTACCCTTATCTACAGGACTTTTTAAATTCCCAACAGTATTTCTGTATGTAACAGGGCTGATCCTAGTTATTTATCATTAGAAAAAACTCTGTGAGGAGGCTGTTCTGTAGCCCACTCACAACCAACCCTTCTTGCAGAATAACTAATGAAAAGAATACTCCCCTGTCATGATATACCATGTATTATGGTCCCCAGGGCCCTTCTCTTGTGGAACCAGTGTCCTCCTCTGGGATGAGATGTCACTGAGATCGAGGGAAGTTTAGGGTGTCTTGCAAGACATCAGGCTAAGGAGTGATAGCTGCTTGTAAAGGAGTGGGTTAGAATTCAGTTCAGTTGTTGCTGCAGACAAATCTCAGTTAAAATTACATATTCTCTTAAATTTATTTTAAATGTACATTCCTGGATTATGTAATGTGTAAACACAATTCCCTAAGTGTTCAGCACAATACTAGCAGTTCATTACTTCAGATCTGTGTTGCAGTCCATTCACAAGCAGCCTGTCCGTGTGGTACTCTGAGGTGTTTTTGTGCATTGTGAGATTACCAGAGAAGTGGTGTGATGGTGGGGAGCCCCAGCATTCAAGTGAAAGAATGAGATTAGAAATCATCTTGAGAACAATCTATTTGCAAACATTTTATTTCTATTGAATGATTTTATTTTTTTAAAATTCTAGATCCTTACCCTCTACTGATGGTGCTGCTTTGGGGGCTGGCTGTCAAAGGCAGACTGGCCTCAAGAGTCAATACCCTGAAACAGGTGGGAGTGGCATTTAACAGGAATTGGTAAACAGGAGAAGGAGGGGGAAAGGCTGTGAGGACAGACCAGAAGGCAAAGGAAAATGTCTGGGCTCTGTGTCATGAAGGTGTCCCTGGGAGAGATGTAGGGTAGATGGGCAGGCATAGCAGGATGTGAGGAAAATGTCTCCAGGCTGAAGAAAGAACAGGATAAAGGCAGGAGTGGTGGAAGCATGACCAGGCAACACATTATCTCAGCCGGTACTGAGCCCAGAACTTGTCTGTGCTGCACATAAATACCTCTGAGCCCCCTTGGCTGCACGTGTGTGCCACCCTCCGCTGCCTTTTCAGGATGGATGCATGCTGCATGCAGCAGCTGTGTTCAGGGCAGCAGCAGTGCCTGTGCTGAGTTCTGCTGCTGGCCCACGTGGGGCTGTGGCTGCTCACACCAGGAGAAAACACTGACATTGCTAAACAAGTTCAGGTGTGAAAGATAACCAGCATGAGGGTTTCTGATTAAGCAGTCAGGCTATTTATTTTTTCCCATGAGACAGCTTATTCTGATTTCTGTGATGGAGGCCACAGAACCTTGCCTTCCTGCCTGCAGAATGTGGGGAATGCAGACCTCTCAATGATGCTATAAGTGGACCAGAAATTAAACATTTTGAGTGTGGCTGGGAAGAGAGAAAAGCCCACAAGCCAAGTCTTAGTGATATCTCAGCACTTTATAGTGAGACCAGGGGATGAAAAGGGGGAGTTTGAATGAAATCCTGAGTGGAGAAATCCCTGCTGCACTTTGAAGGCATTTAGGTGCCAGCAGATGCTGCTCAGAAGGACCTGCCTGGTGTAGAAGGGAATCCTCAGGAAGAGGGTTCCAAAACATAATACAGAGAATGCTGCCCTGGAGTCCTTGGATTACAGCCCTGTCTGTGCTACAGTGCTGCTTAGTGACATTATTTATTTATTTATTATTTTTGTCACAGTGACAGCTAATTGTTCATTCTTTGTTTTCTGGCTCTGGTTCTGTATCTTGTTCTGTTCATGCTCTTATTTGCATTATTCCAGGGTTTGATTATTCCTTGGCTGTGAGTTGGGTGAGGGAGCAGGGAAGGAAAGAAGAGAGCAGCTTTGCCTCTTCTTTGAGGCAGCTTGCTGTCTCTGGCACTTTGCCTGGTGTGCTGAGGCACTGGAGATGTGACTCTCTCCTGCTCCCTCGTGAGCCCTCTCTGCTCAGCTGGAAAACACAACGTGCTCAGCCCCAGAGCGTTCTGTGAGCCAGCTGTGCCACCTGGGCCTGGCTGGCCTGGCCTGGAGGGTGCTCACACAATGGAAAGCAAAATCAAGTCCCTGGTCAGCTTCTTCTCACTTCAGCTTTACAGATGGTTCATAAAGCACTTCCCATCAGTGTTTTATGGTTCTCCACTACCAATCTGTTGTTTATGCATCTCAAATGCCTTGGTGGCGGGATGCCTGGAAAATAAAATAATTGTTCTGTAGCAGTTTGTTCTGTTTTATTAACGATTAAAGTATTCAGCAGTGTAATTCCCCATTAAATTTGATCTTTGCTCCCAACCTCCAGGGGTCCTTCTTAAATTTGCCAAGTGTGAGACATTCTTTTTGCTGAAATATTTTCTGTCAATGATATTTATTATCAGCAGTGTGGGTAGCTGCATCTACCTTACATTTTCTATTTATGACCCTATGTCCTTATTAACATAGATATATAGATAGTGACATGGCACCAGGGTTTGGAAACATTTGCAAGCTCATAGTTTTACTGAAAAGGAGTCAACTGGTATAAATTGACCCACCACCATGGACTTCAGTGGATCTATTTCAAATTTCCAGCTGCTGAACATTTAGTATGTAGTAATCTTGCTGAAAATCAGTGGATCTGTGGATGATACAAAGCTCTAACCTCTTGCATTTCTGCTGGTAAATGGGATTAAAGGCAAAGATGTTAATTCTGAATCACTACTGTGCTGAGGTGAACAACAGGTAGAGGTAGAACTATAACTAACTATAAACATGATGTCTTGAGCTAGTCTCATCAACACAGTGAATAGAAATTATTTTTCATTTTTCAGGGTGATGAGAGAATAATTAAGTCTTTTTGAAAGACATCAATGGTTAGGAAGAGAAAGCAGGACATTAGGCTTTGTGTGGACCTACAAAAGAAGCCTACATAATTTTCTCATCTCACCTCCAGGGGGAAAAAAATGATCTATCTACCTTATACTGATGGAAATAGATTATTTTTCCTTGTGAAACTTGAAAGCTGTCACTGGGTATATTTGCTTTCTCATAAATTTGTTATTAAAATAACAAGGGACCTTCCTGACCAGGTTTCTAGTCAAACCCCCAGATGACTTGAATTTTTGGGGTGTAGAAAGGGATGAAGGAGAAAGGAAACAAAGTCAGTGTTCAGTCCACACCCGGCAGTCAGTAAAATCCAAGGGGAGAATAGCCCATGCCTACTACAATGAATGCAAATAAATGACATATTAACAAAGGCTGCATTTGCATAAAGGCATGTTTGGAAAGAACTTAAAACATCTAAGCCATATTTAGAAGATGACTGACAGGAAGGGAGTTTGATATAGTAATGTTTCAGGAAAGAGACAGAGGCACTGTTTTGTTAATGCTGGGGATTAGCAACTTAATTAGCTCAATCTTTAATGCAGGAAATTACCTAGCAAAAATAAGACTAGTTAACATTTGCAAGGACTTAAAATATTTAAATCAGGAAAGGACAGATTTTCAATGACACATGCCTACTAGATACACTTTTCTTCTCTAGATGACAATTTTATTTTTTTTAATATTTCTGCTATTTGGTCCCAAAGGTTAAATGTGGGTTTACTTCCTATGGTGATGTTGAGAAGAGTACTGGGGACTTTTCTTCATCTCACTGGCACATAAATGGGATCTCTAATTTCCTGGTACTATCACCTGGTTTGCTGAAGACTGTGTAAAGATGAAAATGGTTTGGCTTTTTCTAGGTAGCCCATATGTAGGCAACAGCAATGATCTTGAATGGGATCTTAGATCTGGGTGAGATTTTTTGATCTCAGTTACCTAAATATCATCTTTTTGTCACAGTGATGTGGCTAGATGTCCCCAAAACTTCATATAGTGTAGAAATAGACTAAAAGACCTTGAATCAGCTGAATGTGGTAAGAACCACAAAATCATTGTGGGATACAGAATTTATTCAAGTATTTCTCTGCAGAGATCACATACATTTGTGGGATAACATAGTTTCAAGGTTATACTTCTAAAAAGCTGACCTGTGGGTTCACTGACATAACTAAAAATTATTGTTATTATTCTGTGTTTCAGTGTCCCTTCAAATCAGTCTTGTTACTGCCCTTCATAATAAATGGGCAACAGAAGGTTGTTTTTTTTGCACTCTTTGTTCAGAGTGTTGTTTTGTTTTTTTTTTTTGTGCTGAATGTAATCAGAAATAAAAATGTACTTTTAAAATATTATTTAAAACAAAATCCTGATATTTATACTGTTTATCAAAGCTAGTTGTTTGTAATTAGACCATCCCAATATCTTGGTTAGTTAAAAATGGTTTCTTCTCACGCAAAATAAAAAAAAAATAAAACTGAAGAGACAGTCTTGAAATAGATTTCTATCAAATGTTAAAAGATTAAATCAACTAAAAAAAAAAGGAAGAAAGAAAGAAACATTAAAAGTATTCCCATTTAAGTAAAGTTATGCTTTATCTGGGACAATAACAACTGAAAAATTAAAAGATAAATATATTTTGTATGATTATGTTCCTTTAGGCTTACTTTCTTCTATCTGTGCTTGTTTAATGCAATGTGATTCTTTTACTGTATAATGGTTTTTTCCATCTTTTAGTGTCTATGCAGTAAGAATGAAGGTTTGGAAATGGGACTCATTGTTCCAACAGAGCAAAAGCACTCTTTTAAATAACCCCCATGTTTGTTGTTTCCTTTTTTTTTGCTTTTACAAAATAAAACTTAAAAACATGTGTCCCATGACCAGGCATTTCAGCTTTTGCATTATTTGGTTCAGTATTGTACATAAAACATTCACTGGTGCATTAGTGGAGAGCATGTCTTACTAACCTGATGTTGTCTTCTCTTCCTCTGCTCTGCTCAGCCAGGAAGTGACCACTTTGCTCACACTTTTTGTCTCCACCGTTCTCACCTGCTTAAAAGCTCAAAGGGGATATGAGCCCAGCCTTTGAGATGTTAAGATTTGGTCTTGATCCTTTGAACTCTAAGTATGGGCCTCTAGATGCAACTTGTAGATGTCTAACATATTTTTTTTCCCCCTCTAATTTTAGGCTTACTTTAACCTTGTCCTGTCCCATGGACTTGAAGAATTTTCCTATGGATGTACAGACATGTACAATGCAACTGGAGAGCTGTGAGTACCCAATTGCTCTGCTGGTCAAATAACAGGTTTTTAGCCTAACATTTAGTGATTAGATTGTATTTACATTATCACATTTGTGTGGTGAGGCTCACTATTCCTGTTTCGTAAGGGAATTATGTTTATCACCATAAAGTGAGGATTGTTTGTTTCTGTGCTGCTTATCTTTCTCCCTCCTGGGTCACATCACCTTACCCATCAGAGCTGCATCACTTCCAGGGGTAAATACAACAATGCTGTGTGGGAGAAATTACTGAATCTCAGGAAAGTGAGAACAGTTATGACATAGCCAGGGATTCGCTGTGTCCGACTGAGTTAGGCGCACTTTTGGAAAAGGGAAGCAGAGCACCCAATGAAGCAGAGGTCCTCTCAGTGGTACCTAAGCTGGTGTGCTAAACACAGGCCAGGACTGGGGAACCAGCACACACCCTCCTCACCACAGCACTGCCTCAACCTGCCCAGGCAAACCCAGCAGCGGCTCAGACTGTGGCAGGTGACAGTGATCGTTCCCAATATTCGGTAGGTACCAGCCCACCCTCTTTTGGTTTTTTATTTAGGGAGGAAAGGATTTAGCTGTACGGCTGTGAACTGTGGGCTGCCACCTGTCTTTGTGCCTGAAGAATCTTAGACTGGTTTGGGGCAGCTAAATTAGTTTTTGGTGGGAAACCAGGGCACTACTTCAGAATATAGCAGTTTACATCTTGCTTTTAATAGAGTAATGGTGTAGTTATAGCAACCGACAACTAAGAGGAATCGTGCTGTCGTTAACCAAACAGTTTGAAAATGTAACTGAGATAACATGTATTGCAATAAAAGACATGCTTCTCAGACATAAGAACCTTTGCTCTTTTCTGGTCAGTTGCCATCTAATAAACTCTGCTTCCTTTATTGCAGTTGGCTACACCATGAATGACCTGATATTTGAGTGGCTAAGTGATGGACCTGTGCAAGTTGCAGAGGGTTTAACCTTGCCACAGTTTATTTTGAAAGAAGATAAAGAACTTGGTTATTGCACAAAACATTACAACACTGGTGAGAACTATTCTATTTTTTTTTCTATCAATTGTTCCAATAGTATCTATTGCCAATTCGTAATGGAAAAATATGGGTTAAAAAAAAAAATAATTAAGATTTGATTCAGTCACACTTATTTTTAAATTTCAATAGAAAGAAAATTTCTCTGTTATTTTTTTGAAAGATTTATTTTCAAAATTTCCTTTAATTTCATTAGTGTTCTAATGTCCTTAAAACTGAAGTACTTAAAATATTAAAATTGGATTAAAAATCTAATTGTTCTGATATCCATAAAATTAAACATTTTAACAAACTAACTCTTTTATTAAATATTGAGTCATCACTTTTAAAGTACTGATTTTTCTGAACCTAGTTTATTTCTCCAGCATATCAAATTGCTAATGAGGAAAATATTATTTTTTCACCAGCTTTTATGTGAAAGGACAATGTTTTCATTGCTGATCTGAATAGTGTACAGACATGTTGGGAAATCAACTTTTTGTTTAATACTCTAAAGTTTTTTTCTTCCATTTGCTGTTTAGGAGTTTATAGTGCGGTGTTTTCTAGCTTTAGTTTTACAGAGAAGAGAAAACTCTGTTAAAATTTTGATTTAGCTGCTTGGAGTTTATTTAATGGGGACAGCATTTAGAGAACAGTTTTCTGGGTGCTTTCTGGGATTAAATGTAATCCTTCTCATCTAAAATAGCTTTTTCATCATTTCAGCATAAGACCCGATCTGGTTGCATCAAATACATTTGTTTCACTCTATGAAATAATGTGAGAGGTTCTGCCTCTGTAAAAAATAACGTCACATTTGCTTCTCGTGAAAATTGTTTGGTTTAATTTTTATAAATGCTCTCATTTTGGAGCCCAAAATACCAAGGAAGGAAAACTTTTGTGATTGGCATCCCCACTACTTTCTTCTCTGTAGTTTGCTCCTTCAGGTTTGGTATGAAATTAAAATGTGGATAAAACTCATTATTCAGCCTTCTCCTAAACTCACTGCCCAGGATGTGCCACAAAAGTCTGGAGCCTCTGACAGAAGGTGCCACTCATGCCACTGTGCCACAGGTGGCCACCACACCCCTTCCCAGTCCCCTTCTGTATGGGCAGACTGGCCAAGAACAGCTTCTGCCCAGGTCTCAGCATCTGCCTTTCAAGTCACAGCTCACTCATTTTAGAACTTCTCGGCTGTCAGAGGATTTGATTCTGTCTCCACTCCTTTCTTTGTCAAACAGCCTCTGCACTCCCCTGTGTGCTAACTCTTGGACCCACCACTCAGCATTGTAGACCACCAGAAAAGTATAGGGACATCACAAAAAGGAGCAAATTATCTAATTTCCCCTGAAAGGGTGAACAAGGAAAAATGCATCTTTGTTCATTTTCCAACCAACACAAAAGGGGTCCTTTGAAACCACTAGCATGACACTTCAGGAAAGAGAGGCTTTCCTCTAGTCTGCCTGGAGAGCCCTCACAGTACCTAACCCAGAGTAATTCTGAGAGCAGCACAGGGTGATTGCAGTAGCAGCTGATGAGCAGTTGCAGCTCAGGACTCTGCATCTCCTGCTGCACAGCTGTA
The DNA here is from genome assembly GCF_971803275.1 of Cyanistes caeruleus. Taxonomy (NCBI): domain Eukaryota; kingdom Metazoa; phylum Chordata; class Aves; order Passeriformes; family Paridae; genus Cyanistes; species Cyanistes caeruleus. Next base: position 17,776,326 of record NC_141703.1, on the reverse strand, counting down.
GTTCCACTGTCAGGCAATCCGAAACCTCTGTCCTCCAGGACTGTTGTGCAGCAGCTCTCGGTTGTTTGGAGAATCGCTCACCTCCCACAAGAGGTTGGTTTAGGTTTCCTGGAATCAGACTTCTAGCAAAATTCAAAGTAGACTTTGAGTTGATTCTACTGTGAGACATAATCAACAGACAGAGGCAAATGACATTGGCAGAATGAGGAATATGATCTACCCTAGGACTGTAAGAGTAGTAGTTTATAATTTGTCTGTGCAAACATGATTTCTTATTCTCATGCCTGTAAAAAATCAAAATGCTGTCCCCTTTTAATATTTAGCAGTATATTTGACTAATGTAAAAGCTGGTTGAATTTTGAGAAAAGAAACATTATGTTATATTTTCTGGAGGTGAAACAATTGTGCTAATTATTCATTTTCTCAGTTAATATGAAGAACTGGATGCAGTATACTTCAGTGGTCCCATGATCTCCCCAAGCTAGTATGCAAAAAGTGACTGACCAGTGTTTGTGTATCAGGATCTGCTTACAGTATTAGGTTAGGAAACAGGCCACACATCTAACTTATGTTCAGAAAACAAGATAAAAATGTGCAAAAAGCATTTATGAAAGTAATTTCATGTTCTAGGAAAGTTTACATGCATTGAAGTCAAGTTTCATTTGGAGCGTCAGATGGGATACTATTTAATCCAGATGTACATTCCTAGCCTGCTGATTGTCATTTTATCCTGGGTTTCTTTCTGGATCAACATGGATGCTGCTCCAGCCAGAGTTGCACTGGGTATCACTACAGTTTTGACAATGACCACCCAAAGCTCAGGATCCAGAGCTTCCCTCCCAAAAGTAAGGAAATAATTTTGTACCATGGATTTGTTCTTAATAAGAAATATTTGTTCTACTGTTTTAAATTTCAGAAAGGTCTTTGTAAATATGCATCTGATAAGGATACATGAGAAAGTGGTAACAGTGTGATGTTAAACTTGTGATACCCTAGCATTTGGATTAAGGAATGTTTCTGCTGTTTTAGTGGATGGCTGAATGGTGCAGCAGTATGAATTTTTAATGAGTTTCTACTAGTTTTGACACTTATTTTTGAGTGTTTAGAAACCAGATTTTCTGAGGTATTTAGATATCTTACTGGATTTCTTTCAGACTGAAGACTTTAAAAACACTGGACTATTAGACTCATACATCTCGATGTTTCTAGATACTAGCACTTAGTCAAATGAATACATAAATATATTCCCCAAAACTGTATATATATAAAACACACATATGTAACATATATGCAACTAAAATATTTCTTTTGAGAACCTTTCTAGAGTGGAACTGCTGATCCCTCTGTTTCACAGCAGAATTTGTCCATATTCCATTCATTCAAGTGTCATCTGAAGACCTTCATCCTAACTATGCACAAAAATATCCTTTCATTCAAATTTTGTGACCTTTTTAATCCTGGCCAGATGCTGTAGCTGAATTTAGGGATTACAGACTGGATTCTCTGGTCAGGCTGACAGCTCTTTTCAGCATAGGCACAGCCCAAATGCTTCTGATAGCAGCATTCCCAGCAGAATTTAATGTGCAAGTTCAGGCTTTATACAATTTTCTGAAAGGGAGCTCAGAAGTAGGTAAGTTTGCAATAGTCTAAGGAGTTATGAGATGCACTCCCTGAAGAGTCCTTTTCCAGCAGTCCAGCATCAAAGGGACTGGGATTGTGGTATCAATGAAAAGCACAAATTTTGCCTGTTTGTGTAGATCATGATCCATTCCAAGAAAGCAGGCTGTATATTGTGGTGCTTCACCCTCAGTATTACATTTTGTCTCATTCCAAACATGCAAGTTGTTCAAGTGGAGGGCAACTACAAAAATATGGGCAACTCCAAAAAGTGCACAGATTGTGTTACTCCTTTGTTAGTAATGAGAAAGTATCACTTACAAATCTGGTGAGTACAGCATTTAGTTCAGCTTCCCTTATTCACTTGGAGATATGCATAATTTTCCATGCAAACTGAAAGCCTCTCATATATTAACTGAGAATTTAAAATTGAAAATTTATTAAACATTTGTTCAGATGTTTCAGTACATATTACCAGTGAACATTCCAAAAAGAATGTCTGAAAAGATAATTTTGGCAAGAAGCATACAGGCTCTTTAAATAGCAAGTTTGGAGTTGCTGAAGATTGTGTCTAGATGGCACAACATCAATCCGTGTGAAATATTCCAAGTTTCTTATAAATTATCTGGCTTGAGAAGTATAGATAATACAGTCACTGTAGTGGAGATTCCCACCCACATTTCCTACTGGGCAAACAAATGGTGACAAAAGGTTCTGCAGTGTCAGCGTGCCCCAAATGCTAATGCTTTAGGAGAAGTGTCCATCATAAGCTTTTGATCCATGAAAACTTTTCCTTTTTGCATTCTGTTGTGTTTGAGTAGAAAAGTATTTGCTGAGTGGAAGAAATGGGAAGATGCAAAATACGTTGACTGTGGTATGTTGATTATCAGAGAGGTTCTTCTCCAGCCTCAGAATTAAGTACATTTCTCTCATTAGCTGTCAGAGAATGTGCTTCTCTGTCCATACTCCATCTTCTGTTGTGCTGTGTTCCTTTGCCAGAAAACAGGCACTAAGTATCTCACCAGAAAGCCCACTACACTAATTTCAGTCAGGCTGCACCTGGCTCTTGCATTTTCTCTGTGTAACTCAGCTGAGCTCTGTTTTATATCTTTTATCTCTGTATGTGAGTTAATCCTTGTGGGGGCTTTTAAAGGTGTGTCAATTGACTTAAAAATGTGTTTCTGAGTAAATGCCATCATTCCAGCCAGCTGCCTCCCAGCCCACATGACTCAGGTGGTTGGAGAAACATGGGCACCATTCAGGTCCTCAATCACCAGTACCTGATTCCTCATACATTGGAAAAAGGTTTTCTTGCTATTGCTGCTGCAGGCACTTAGCGATTTTAAAACACCATCTGTAACTTAATATCAAAATTGTATTTATTAATAAAATCTGTCCAGCTGAAATGCACTTAGAAATAAAAATATGAAAAGAATTGAATCAATTCAGTGCCAGAGCTGAAGTCTCAAAATCCCTGTTTAAAAATAATGGTTTTCTAAGCTCTGTCTACGTATTGCCAAGACACAGGAAGTTAGGCTGCCAATGACACATCCATTTAAAAGTTGCTCCAAGCATGAATGTCTAACAGAATAAGATATTTCAGGAGGGTTGTTTTTGCAAGAATACTGAAAAAAACAGATGCAACTTTGCTTTGTGAAAGCTGCCTAGTATTGAATACAAGAGCTATAATTTCCCCATCCTTCTTTGTGTCCTGTTCTTATTAATATAGATTTATGCAATTTAACTTTAATTTACCCAGTTTCATGCCAAGAGTTTCTTTCTATTCATCTCTATTTTAATAGAGCTTTACCACAGAAAACAAGAAAGTATCAAAACTTGCCAACTTTAAAGGAAATAATTCCTTTACCTAGAGAAAGGCAAAGAATTGTGATAAAATTTCCTAGGTTTTTTTGTCTGTTTCCAAGTTACAATCTAAATGACTAAAGTGTTACTGTTTAAAAGTAATTACCTACATATTGTTCTCAACCCTGGTGTAAGATAACACAACAATGCTCTGTTTGCTTAAAATTGCTCTTTTCCATATTAAAAACTGACATTCATTTCCATACACAGATTTAATAATAGTAGGTCATGGCCACACAGACATTAGGCACTCGGATGATGAAAATTAAACATAAAATTGAGATTGCTGAAAAGAAAGGAAAAAGAAAAGAAAAGAATGAAATTCACTCAATCTGAAGCCTGTATTTGCTGCATATAAGAGAAGTATCTAGAAAGCACTCTTCTAAATGAAATGTATTTCTTTGTAAATTTTGTAGTATTTCTGTGGAATTACTATATTTGCAGTATTTTGTAATTCTGTCCAAGAATATAGGGTGAAATTCCAATACCAGCAGCATAGTAATAAAGAAATCACTATGATTTTTTCTCCTTATTTTTCTGCAAAGTCAATTTCTTTCTTACCAAAAGCAAAAGTAGACTGAGACAGATTACATCACAGCAAAACTACTGTTCTAGGAAAGGTGACTTGCAGTGCCTGTTTCAGAAAGCAGAAAAGTTCTCTTCCTCCAAATTTTTAGCTGAGCAATAATGCACTGTGAGCCCATGAAATAATGATTTTCTGTGTAGGGAGTATCTGCTGAGAAATATTCATCATGGAGCCAATCTCTTTTAAAGTGATGAAATTATTTTGTGTATGTTACAGAAGACTTGTGAGGGGTCCTGTAACCAGAAGTGCCCTAGTTGTCTGTGTTGGGGGGTGGTAAAGAACTCATCCAGAAAGCTGGGATGGAATTCCCTACTTCCAGTTTGACTAATCCCCCACTGGGATGCCCAGGAATGGTGATCCAAAATAGCAGGATTCCTATGATCAGCTCCTCTTCCCACATGTTCGTGTGTATAAATCTTACCCACATCTGACACTCTTATGTCTGAATTCCCTGGTCACATCATCACTTTCCACTCAGAAGCTCCATCTGGGTAATGTTTGTGCACCCAGCTGCAGCAGTGGCTCTTGCTGATCATCCAGCTGAGCAGAAATCCTGGCTGCCAGCTGGGTGATCACTGTGACCACACAGCCACACTGAAATCCCCACGAAGCCCTGAGCTTTCTGTGGGAGTCCTGTGCATGAGGAAGGGACAACCCTTGCAGCTGGGCTGTGCTGGGCTTTACCTGTGTGCAGAGGAACTCCAGGACACACCAGTTACGAACCCGATGTCATCTACTGTGCACCCATGCAGGACCAATGCTTGTCCTCTGGCAGTATCAGACCCACAGACACAGAGGGCACTATACACCCATCAAAACAGGGGCTGAGGATCGTCTGGGCACCACAAGGGACACCTAGACATCTGTCTTTACTCACAGTCCCAGATGTGTATAAGCTGGGGGGAATTCAAGATCTGGTAGTGCAGAATTGTTAAGAAGTGTTACAAAACAGTTCTTTTCTTCAGAGCTTTGAAGCACCATTTCCTTGCTATTCTTTTTACTTGTAAATGGCTCTCCTGTTGAATCAACAGAATAAAAAGTTTGAAAGGATTTTAAAAGAGGCATTTGAAAGAATAATGAGTTCTCTGCTGTGCTAGTTGTGTATTTTTCAGACTGCTTTCTTCTTAAAACAGTTACATAAACCAAACCTTAGCAACAACAGTCCAAGAAAATGAGTTACTTTTAATGCCATAAAGCAAAACATTTCAGGATATTTTAAGTCGAGTGATAGCAACTGTATTTTACACAGTTGCATAGCATTCATATTGTGTTCTTTAATGCACAGAACTAAATGAATGCATTTTCTGTCCCCAGGGAACAATCTGTGCAGGAAAAAAGTCACATTCAAAGCTCACCAAAACTTCTGGGAGTCCTTTCATTCACTTCATTTTGCTTTAAATCCCTACATATGTTACCAAATGCAATAAAAGCATAGGTACAGAGACCTGCAAAACCAAAGCCAAAGAAGTCTATCCCCTTTGGCAGTAAATGACTGTTTTTGTTTGTCATCCGCTCTCCCCTGCATATTTGGAGACTTTTACAGATTCTTTGACTTCTGGCAGGCCAGTCTCCTTTTTTTTGAATGCCAGAAGCTAGCAAGTAAAGAAGATACAAGAATATGGCACTTTTTTTTTTTTTTTTTTTTTTTAATTAAGGTTAAAATAATACCATAATAAAAAAATAAAAAAATAAGCCATAAAAAGCCGTTGAGGAACCATAAAAATAAGGACAAAGAAAGAGATGCTATTATCAGTGCTGCTTTTGTTCTGTGTACATTTGTTTTCATAGAAAGAAGAGCAACAAAGGGGATCACTTACTGTGTCTTTAGCAAAGCACAGAGATGATACATTGTGGTCCAGCTTTGTGGTAAAAAAGCAATAATGAAGTATTTTGGAATGGAAGCAATTTTTTGACAAATTACTTTTAGTCCAGTCTCAGGATCTGAAGAGGAGATATGGAAGTAATTTGGCAATCATGAGATTTGTTATTTGGCACTTGGATTATGTGAGTGTCTGAGAATTTTATACACTGCTTAAATGATTAAGACAACCCTATTGTTATAAGCTGTTTAAAAATTTCTGTTGGATACCTAATGGTCCTAACCCTTGATACTCTAATGTGTCTGATTTTCATGACATATTTATGTATCCTGATAGTATTACTGTAAACAAACTTCCACTTAAAAAAACAATTGTTCAGGACCCTTGAGTATTTTATTGGTTATCAGTTTTCTAAAGGAGTGGAAGAGGGTATCCTGCACTGTCAGGTAGCCATGAGGAGCAACTCTTCAGTCATGTGCCTACATGGAAATGTTTTAGGGCTCGCTCATTTTTTTAATTTCCAGCATTCTTAGATAACTTTCTTTTCTATTCACACTGTAGTTTTATCATACAACATATATTCCTTCTTTTACTAGTATTAAAAGATCTTGAAGGCCACTTTAACTCCTTTTTTGGGGGATAGTAGGGGTTGACAAAGCTAGTTGCAATTCATTTTTGTATTGAGACAATATTTTCTATATCTATTGGCATATTCCATACAGTATTTGAATCTGGATATAGAAAGCTGTTCTACTCTGTATGATGAAGGAAGTCCTATAGACTGAACCTAATTTTCAACAAAAAAGTTCTTAAAGTAAAAAAATCTTTTAAGTAAGTGAACATTTTTTTGCACACTGTGACTTATTGAAACAAATTGGTACAAACTGATTGGGACTAAATATAGACTTTGGCGTGTAAATAAACAGTCCTACAAAATGCTATAAAAATTATTCATAACAAGTAGTTTTTAAGCACCTACTCATAACTTATAGTTCAGGAAAGGTGGTCTCTGGTTCTGCTCTAAAAATTTTCATATTCCATTTCTTTATTCCTACTTCTCTCTCTATTTATGTTTTCTCAGTAGTGGTTTTGAGGCAGGATATTAATGTGTGTGTGTGTTTGAGGGCAGGAGATTGTTTGAACGGCACTGGGAGATGTGGTACATGCATCAGCTGATATGAGGAGTACCAGGGAGAACTCCCCAGCCACTTCAAATATTAACAGCCCTGTGGCCATGTTAGTGCCAGCTTGAAAATACACCCTTGGCCACGAGTAAAAGAATCTGTGGTGTCCAGAAACTTCTCTGCTACTTACAGCTACAGCAGCTGGTCTTGTTAAAGACACTTTCTTTTCTTGCAAATTTTGCACCTTTGAGATATAGGTAGATACTTACAGAGCTACCCTGTGCAGTTACAACTTCACTGGGAGCAGAAAATCCAATTAACATTATGTTGGATGAGCTTTGGCACAGTTATAGATGCATGAATCCATAATAGGAAGAATTCTTTTTCCTCCCTTTCAGAACTGTTTCTAGTTCTATAAAACTGAAGTTGTCAGTATTCTGCATAGGTAAGAAGACAAAAACCCAGCAGAATGCATGCTACTTGTGAGAAATCAGGAGGAAGAATAATATAAACATTAAATAAAGCAAATCTGATGCTAGAAATTATCACATTATTCTGTTTAGTTTGGCTGCAGATACAGGGTAGCCTGGACAATCTTTGGGTTTTACAATGGTTATATGTGGGTTCTAGTGTTTCTCTCTGTCCTTCATTCTGTGCAAAGCTGACTGATGAGATACGACTGGTATGTTGTCTGATTAATACAAATACATTAGGATCTGTAGCAGATTCTACTCTATGGAAGTGAAAAATGAATGACTGAGTAAATCAGTCACCTTTTCCACTGTACTCATATAAACTTCAAAGTTTACTTTTCTCTATAATGAAGACAGTGGTATTTACTGTACAACAAAAGCAGTAGTTGCTGTCATGTGTGACAGCTAAAAATATGCAATAAGATGTGTCTGAATACCTCTGGGATGTAGTTTGAGTACTCCTGGCACTTCCTCAGCAAGTTTTATAATGCATTCATCTGGGAGGGCTGGCATTCAGCAGAGCCTATTTCAAGCATCAAAGAAGGGTTGAAGTTATTGTGCATACCAGTCTGCTGATTGTTTCATAACCCTGGCACGATACTGGAGCCTTCAGCTTCATTGTCACACCCTTCAGGACTTTCTGGTGGCTTTTAGTGTCTCTCTGAGGAGTGCCTTGTGCTGCTCTTTCACAGCCATAAGCACTGCAAACCCGCTCAGAAGCAATGACGTACTCTGTTGTGGCTCATTCCTTTCAAGTAATTGCAAGAGTTGACTCTATTAGATCATCTAGAACTATTACTTATGAATATGTTCTGTTAATATTTCATTTGAAATAATGTTGATGGGACCCCCTGGAGTCTGCAAAAACCATTTTCATTTGCAGTTTACCTCAAGGCTGCTGCCTTCCAGTCTGAATATCAGTGCTCACTGCACATGGCTGCTGAAGCAGCTGGGCCATTGACATCTTACTCCCAAAAGTTGTCTTTGAGTGACAATGGAGCCATTTGGATTCTGTTACTTGAATGACAGGTCTTTCTTTTCCCTTTGGGGAACATTTTCATGGGAAAAAATAGTTTGTTGTTGATATTGATACCTGAAAGTATTAACTCCTTCTCCTCTCCCTCTTCCCTGCAAGGAAAACAGAGGGAGACAATTTACTTTTTCATGAATGCATCAAACCATGTTCTGCAGGAGCAGTAACTAAATGACTCAATGTGTCTTGTTTTTACATAAAAGATCTGTGTTATGACAAAACTATAACTTTAATTCACCAATAGTGTGGCACAATAGTCTTTGCTGAAGTAAGATCAACTTTGGAAATCAAGCAATTCTTAACTAGGTATTGGCAAGAAAATGATATAATTTTGGTTTTTAAGGCATGGTCATGCGTTCTAGAATGTGTCATTATTCACAAACCCTTGTATTAAAGTTTTTAACTGTGATGAAATGGTGCCTTTTTCTTCTTATTTCCTCTTCCTAGAAGCTTAGAGTTAATTGAGATGTCTCAAATAGAAGAGAGCGTGAGAATAAAAAGCTTTGATCCTCAGTAGCTTCTATCTGGTGTTAGACTGCCCTGCCTGTGAGAAAGAGACAGTGTGCCGTCTTCCTTCATTCTACCAAAGGTTAAGGCTCTGGAGAATAGAGCCAGAGCTTTCAGTACATCTATAGAGGGGAATAATGACTAAGTCACAGCAGAAAATATAAGTTAAAAAAAAGAGAGAGCACATAACAAATGTTGCTCAGTTCAGTGATTCATAGAAAAGAGAGTACAATTATGTTACAAATAGTTATTGATAATGACACTGTTATAAGAAGAATACATCAATATTTGTCACTTATTGGAGAAACCCTTTCTGTTATAAAGTTGTCTACTGAGAAACTAAAAATTGCCATAAATTACTTCATTGATGTAAATGATTGCTTTTTCTGTCTTTTCTGCAGAAGGGCATTTTCCTTTTTGTGTATAATGGTAATTGAAACACTTTATTGATTGATTTGTACTAAAACTTTGTTAACAGTTCTACTTTTTAAATTTATCTGTGGTCAGGAGGCATTGATGTCCATCCTTTTTTAAGGGGTGATCAACTTGAAAACATCACCTAATTACTGAGGGAACCGTATAGATTGGTGACAGACAGCAATGAGAGTACCACCCTCCTGGACCACTCTGTGCTTGAGTGTGCTCTGCTCATAAAAAAATGACTTAAAAACACTTCAATTTTCCATTGAACTGATAAAGAATATATGAAAAATTAAGAAAGTGAAGCAGCCCAAATGTCAGGATAATAATATAAGCTCTGTAGAGTTAGACACTCTGTTCTGTTTCTAATTCAAACAATAAAGATACTTGCTTTCTTTTTGAGGGAAGCTGTAATTGTCTGACAGTATCTATTTTATGAGTTTGTTGGCTGCATTTTGCTATCTCCTGAACCTTCTAGCACAAACAGAATCTGCTCAGAATGAAAACAAAATCCTGTCACTGGGAATGATGTGACTTAAAGTATTCAGATGCTCAGACTTTACTGCTGCCCTTATTTTTACCAGGGCTCCCAAAGTCAATGATGACAGAGCTATGCTATGAAAATAGCACAGGTCAACTCATTTATGCATATATCTATGCCTGGATATGAAAAAAAACCCCAGCCCAGCACTGTTTTTATGTATCTCAAAAAGTATAAAATACCACTCTAGGAAGCAATGTGGTCCTTTTTTTTTTTTTTTTTTTTTTTTTAGTATCTTGTTTTTTTAGTCTACTCCATCTAGTGAGGGGGAAGAAAAACACATAATTATTCTCTTAATTGGTTACTTATTCCCTCTGAAGTAGGTTAATTTATCATGTTTTAGTAATGGTGTAGTGTTGATTTTAACTAGGTATGGTTAAGGATTTTTGGTAAATAAGAAATGAGAGGTTTTTTTCCCTAACAATTTTCCAGTGCCCTGTTAGAATCAGGATAAGCACTGCATTCCTCACACTAGAAGTGTTATGTGTGAACCACACAGCTGGAACAGACTGGAACAGTCTTCATGGACTGGAACAGGAGGCAGATGTTTCATGAGTTAAAAATGTGTGTAGTGCACATCTTTCCAGGAAAGACATGTAGCCTGGAAAATGATTTCAGGGTGAATTGTTTAAAGGTAAAATTCTCTTGGTGATTGCAGTTATAAGAGTTGATTAGCTTCTTACATTAATGAGGTTTCAGTGAAAGCTTTTCCCAGATTGAAAGACATATCTAATTAAAGGCTATGCTTTGCCTGAATATGGGAACTGCACTTCATGGGCACTTCTTGCCAGTTTCATTCATAATTTCCGTGATTAGACTGACTTCCTCCAGATGTACTCTCCTCTTAGTTAAAGCAAGGTGTTTTCAACAGCAGCTGTTGACCACAGTAGAGTTCAAAATCATCTTACCCAGCTCTTCTGTCTGCCATCTGTGGAAGAGACTTTTAAAACACATCCTTGGCACTGCTAGCTGTTCTCATTGTGATTTTTTTTTTTAAATTTACTTTTTTTTAATTTTATTTTTTTTTAATTTTTAAATTTAGCTACCCCATGACAATACTCTTTTGAGATGCTCTTCTAAAGAAAAGGCAAGTGAAAATCACCCTGAAGAGAGAATGAAAGTGAATTTTCAGATATGCTATCTTCAGCTAAAAACAAATTTTGAATTTTACAGCTAAAATCAAATAAATAATTCTTCCTACCTTCTCTTTGTGTAGTACACATTGTATTAGATCTGTGCTCCAGCAGTGACAAACACTATATGTGGGGTCAGGCATTTTCTCTGAGGAGCTGCTTTTGATAAAATGCACGTCCCTTTGTTAGAACTATGAAAAGGATACTTCAGCATAAGGTTTTCATTTGCTGGAAAAATTTCCCAAATAATTTCTGTTGACTTCCAGCCAACACTGTCTGATTTCTCCAAAACACCTTTTTTGTTGTTAATATTGAAATGCCTTATACCTGGAAATCAAAAGTTAACCAGTCTAAAAATATCTGAAAGGTATGACATAAAAATGGAAATTATAGAAATTATTCCACTGAAATTATTTTAAAACCCTAAATTTTTGGTTTGTAATTCTTTTTTACATTTTCATTTTTTATTCTAATTTAGAAGACATTTCTGAAATGTCAAAAATCTTGAGGGGAAAGGAAAAATTGCATCCTACTCAGATCTCACATTTACTGAGATATTGGTAGGTACTTTTCAAACATGAATAATACTAAGAGTTCAAAGAAAAATTACTCTAATTAAAACCTTACTACATAAGAGTAAGCTCAAGCACACAAACACTGAGGAGAAAAAAATCAAACTTCCTCACACTGAGCTCCAGCCACGCTCGTTGTAGATAACATATGAAGCTTCAGGTCACTGGGGCATAGTTTGGCCTGTTTGAGTTCTGATGTGGCTTAGTGACTCGTAGAAATAATTTTCCAACTCCAGAAGGGACAATGTGACTTTCCAGGATAACACTGTTTTTTTGCATCCAATTTCTGCTACAGTTGTGTTCTGTAGATACTCTGTATTCGGCTTAAACTTGTCTTGAAAGTGTGTGGTCTTCCTTTGGAAATGGAATTTGGAATTTTATTTCGGTAATTACCCAGGCACACTCTTAAAGGGAAGTGTTTTTTAAGGCATGAATCTCTGGCTTTGCATTCCAGCCAGTGTTCCTTGCTATGCAATTCTTGTTTGGTCTACAAATGCTGTCCAGAGCCCGTGTCTTCTCATTCAAGAAATCCTGTGATGAAACCAAGTGACCTTTTGAACTTTTTTTGTTGTTTGTAAACTGTAAATTGAGCTTCTTTTGTCTCTCACTCATTCAATGTCTTTGTCAGCCTTCAATCTTGTGTCTTTCTCACTGTGCCAATATAATCTTTCAAAATACAGCAACCACAACTACGCTACCGTGGAAACTCTTGATATAGCTTTCTTCTTCCTTCTCCTCCTCCTCCTCTGTTCTGTTTATAGACTCAGTAGTCATATTCATCTTTTCCCCACAGCTTTCCAGAGCTGATGCTCCATTGCCAGTCCCTTTCTGTACCTCTTGAAATAGAAATGGAAAAGTTTGATTAAAATGAGTGGTTACTTAGAAGGAGTATCAGACAGGGTTGTAAAAATGGTAGTTTACATTCATTTTAGCCACTTAAATAGCAGTAGAGTCTAGGAAAGAGTGTGATTGCCTGAGAGCCTCCCAGGTCCCAGCCAGACAAACAAGTGATGGTTTGGGTGTATGGGGGAGGTGAAGTCAGAATCTTTAAGAAGTCTTTGTATCATCAAATGGGAACAATGTGGATTTGTATGGAATGAATAAATATATGAGTTTCTTTAATTATAAGATAGAAGAGTTCCAGTGACAGCATTAGTCTGAGAGAGAAAAAGTGGATAGGTAATAATTTCTAATACCAATTAAAGTGAATAAGACAATGTTAAAAATAGTAAGAAATTCAAAATGTAGAGCTCCTTTAGGACTAGATGAACTGTAATGATGTAACAAGTCACTTGCACATCCATGCAAGATAAAAAGGTGAAAGAAAAACCTGTTTAACAGATGGGGCAGGGTGAAGAGAGAAGAAATATGTAACAAGACCTTTAATAGCTTAAAGTTAACCAGTGGTGTACAACCCTAGTGATGTTTAGGTTACACATCAAATCTTGTGCTCAGTTTTGGGCCCCTCACTACAAGAAAGACATTGAGGTGCTGCAGCATGTCCAGAGAAGGAGCCAGGGAAGGGTCTGGAGCACAAGTCTGATGTGGAACAGCTGAGGGAGCTGAGGGTGCTTAGTCTGGAGAAAAGGAGGCTGAGGTGAGACCTTATTGCTCTCTACAGCCATCTGAAAGGAGGCTGCAGCCGAGTGACAAACGACTGCACAAGAGGAAATTACCACAAGGTGCACCGAGGGAGGTTTAGATTACATATTAGGAAAGATTCTTTTCACAGAAAGGGTTGAAAAGCTTTGGAACAGACTGTCCAGGAAGTGGCTGAGTCACCAACCCTGAAAGTGTCCAAAAAACATGTGGATGTGGCACTTGAGAACATGTTTGAATAGTGAAGATGGTGGTGGTGCAATGAAAGTTGGACTTGATGATCTTAAAGGTCTTTTCCAGCCTCAAAAATTTTATGATTCTATGGTTCTAAGCATGCACTTAAAATATTCATGTGTAGTTCCATGTAATTATGAATAGAGGACTTTTTTCAGCTGTGGCTTGTAATAAGAGATTGAGGAAAGAGTAAAATAGCCCATAATGGAAAGAAATTGTGTTCCATTTGCACTTCTGAATTTGTCCAGAGAAAGCCAGAGAAATTTTTTCTACTTTTACTAGTAATGGCTATTTTATTATATGCATCTGGTTTTTAGCACTAATTTTAAAACAGAAAGTAAACAACTGACTTGTAAACCTGTAGTGAGATTCAGTTGTGAAAACTGAGGTGGCTGAAAGTAATTTTGGACTCTTTCTAGCCACCTGAGAGAAGGAGGCACCTCCACTGCCAAATTCTGACACTCACATAGGTACGTGAAGCAGGTTAGGTGACCTCTTGCTTTAAGTGTCAACCAGCAATGCCAGGCTGACCAGTCTGAAATTCAGATGTCTGAAGCAGTGTGAGGTAAATCCCATCCCAAACATGCAGTAAGAAAAATACTAAGAAGCACATCATAATAAAGAAATATTCAAAACTTTATATCAGACAAGTAGCTATACAAGAATCTTTTTACCTATATCTACTATTTGTGTGTGATTAAGCTCAAACCTGCTGTATTTAGGAAAAGAAATTCATTTTTTCCTTCTCACTCTTATTCAAATGCCATACCAACAGGGATTAGAAGAAATTAGTTGCAGATGAGGTGGTATCCAAACTTGTTCCATTTCAGTTTGTTACACGTTTGTTAATCTTAAAGACAAATAGGTTACAGGAGGTGACTGTAAGCCCCTGCACAGAGACAGTGAGGCTGCCCACAGGCCATAATTCTGTCTCCAGTTCCAGTTTTCTAGGCAAAGAACTGCAACTGTGCTATCACAAAGACTCAGTTTGACTCTTGGAGCTGTAAATTAAAAAAGAAAATTGAATACATACAAAGTAAAAATAATTCAAACATGTGACTTCACAGTGGATTAAAAAATCAATTCTCAACATAAACTGGCATTCTAGGAGGAAATCAGAGGCTGATATTAGTGGTTTCTTCAATGCATGTATTTCTGGATAAAAATGATTTAACCATTTCAAGAAGGGATTGTCGTCAACTAAACTTATCAAATCCTCCTGCTTATGAAATTTAATACACATTTAACACTGACTGGAGCCAATAATGGGTTTTTTACATCATTTAGAGTTATGTACCCATGCCACTTTTTACATATGTGCATATATCTGCCATGCATTGAGCATTTATATGATGTTCTATGAGAGCTCTGGGTTGCACTTACTCACATGGTGGATTTTCAGGCCTTTGTGGATGTCACTGTGATTATGCATGTTTGAAAGATCCAAGTCTCTGACTCAGGAGGTATCTTTCCCTCTGTGATCAATGCTTGTGTCCAATATATAATATTGGAGCTTTTTGCTCACTGAGGTCAGGTTTTATTTTGCTATTTTTTGTGCCAAGGCATGTAGTAGAGGTCAGTTCGTGAGCAAGCTTACAAGTGTGTCTCAGAATCTAATATAAAGTATTTAACTGAGTCCTTTGCTCTAGTGTGCCAACAGGCTGCATGGGGAGCTACAACCTGACAGAAGATGAAAAGCTGAGCTTTGCTGGTTAAATTCTGCAGTACTTTGTGTCATTCCGTGGATTTTTCATATGCATGGAGCAAGCACACACCATTAAACTGATGTCTGCTTTTCAGAGTGGAGGCTAAATCTTCAATTCCTTTAAAATTACACAAAACCTCTGACTAACTTACCAACTGAGAACTCATTTGAGTATATTAACTCTTTAATGAAAATTTTTTTCTTTAATTAAATCAACATTCTTCAGATAAGTGTACTCTTTAAATGCAAAATTTAGGGGTTCATGAGTAACCCAGGAGAACAAAGAGCCAAACCATCCCCCAGAAAACATGTGGTAGTCCTTCTTTATTGAATTATTTTGGATTTGTCCAAATTTGAAAGCTGACACTTGTATGTTGCTGTGTGTGCTCTTGCTAGTTCCAGTGCTCTGTTAGGCAGAATCTGCTGTTAGTATTTCACCACTGTTGACACAATCATTTTTGTGATTTGCCATCTCCCTGTGTTGTCCCTTGATCACTTCTAAATGTAGGATCCCAAACTGCAGGAAGTTTTGCCGATTAAGGAAATCAGATCTGTCAAACCACAGCTAGTTCCCAACATGCTGTTCTTGTGAAAATGTTTGCTTTTATTTTATTCTACTAGTTAATCTCCAGTGCAAGAGTTTATCTCTAAAACTAGCAGTGGTCACATTACACCTCACTTTTTGTCGTGGTGCTGGATTCCCCAGCTGACTCCCGACACCGAGTCACGGGGTGGGCTGCTCTCTGAAGTTAATATCAGAGATGCAGCTCCAGCCCACTCTGGGTCTTGTCAGGCAGAGGCAAGGATGAGGGAGAGGTCTTTTGTATGGTTTGCATGAAGGTTTATTCACAAGGAGGGTCCAGGCATGAAAGACACAGAAACTGGGTGAGCAGGGACCTTTATAGGGGGGAGGTCTAAGGAGGGGTACAAACTCTTAATCTGTTGGGGGAAGACTGGGGAGGAGCAGAAGGTGGCATTCACAATTCCTAAACCCATGAGGAGACACAGCAGGAGGGAACAATTTCAGCAAACCAATGGGGCTTCCAGGATTAGGGAATTTCCAAAGGATTTCCAAGGCAGGGGAAATTGGCACCAAGATTGACAGCTTGGTGAGAGGAGGAACAGGGAACATTCAGGAACAAGGGGCAGGTGTACAGCAGGATGGACAATTGAATGGGAGGATACATCTTGGGACAAACCAACAATACATGGGAGAAACAAACATTATGGCAACAAACCATTAAGAACAAAAACACACTCCAACAACTTTTCATGTGCAAATATTTAAACTTTCAGGTGTCATTGTTTATACATGAATTTGGTGATGAAGGCAGAATGTTTTGTAATTCAGACTCTCCAAAATGGATTGAAATGCAAGAATTCTGTGAAGAGATTAAACCAGAAGTGAAATTACATTTTATCGAACAAACAAGCACATACTTTGCCAACTGCAGAAAACATTCCTCTCCTCTGAGAATTTTATCAAGGCTGTTGTGCATGTTCAACAATTCTGCTTACTGCTACATCACAAAAAGCTTTTAACTATTTCACCATTGCTACCAATGCCCAGCAATAATAGTAGATAAGAGCTCTGCAACTGTGACTTCAGTGTTAGAATGGAACTGAAGGAAAGTAATTATCCTGCATCCTTTTTGCTTTTAACTGTCATTTCTGATTCTAGGAACTTGGGTGAAAATCTGCAAATTGGTGGTTTCATAGAAAACCAAAGCTGCAATGGGGAAAAAAAAAGTGTAAAGCGATCTGTTGTTGTACATGTCACTTGTAAAAATGAACCTGAGGTGAAGATATTTATACAAGTGTTTCCAAACAGCCCCACATCATTCCCCCTCCTATGTCTCCTCCCTTCCACATAAGCACACTCCATCCAGAGTTGCCAGGATACTGTGGGCAAGGCTGGTTTTGCAGGGCCCCCAGCTGTTAGCAGGTACAGAACTGGGACTGCTTTGGAGAGGGCTTCCCTTTGTGGTGTTTCCATGTTGTGTTGGCAGGCTCAGGAGATGTGTGTAAGAAGCACCTCCACAAGCACTCTCAGGGTGAGGCACATCCCTACAGGAGAATGCTGGAGCATGTGCTTCTTGAGATTGGCTCAGTCTCTCACGGAATGTGAAATGTGCCTTTCACATTTCTCTCAGTTAAGCTTCGCTGACCTGGAGGCTGCCAAGCATTTATGGTTCTTGGAGGAGCAAATAGAAGGGGATGATGTCAATTACTCTTTACCCCCAGCAGTGCACAGAGGTCCAAGTGATGCTGTGGACTCAGTCATGAAACCGAGCACCAGGCCTGTCTGGTGGTAAATATGGATTTTGATCTTACTGGGTTGTTCGGGTTTTTTTAGCACAATTTTATTTTTTTATTTGAAAAACCTGATTTGTCCAATTCAGAAAACTTTCCTAGGGACAAGATGCTGTTCTATGATCCAAGAGCAGCTAGCAGATTGAAGCACAAAACCAGAAAATAAAGATCTCTAAATCTGGTTTTATTCCAAGTATTTCCAACACAAAATTTTTATATTCAGAGTATTACACTTACATGCTCACACTTCAGGAAATATGTTCTAGAAATCAGTAAATCCCAGTTTTAGAAACTATAGGAGACAAGCAATTACACAAGGACTACAGACAGATACCATTTAAAAGGGACTAAAATTGTCTATGGGCATGTCAGCTGTGAATGAAAATGGAAAGATAACTTTATGTCTTTATATAGCATTTTTATGACTAACACTTGTATAATCCCTTTTTATGTGACCAGGGAAAATAGGGCTACCTACTTTATAAAACTAAATTTTTTTAGTTAAAATTCTTTTTGTGAAATGGTCCTGGATGCTGTTTTACTCTCATCTGGCTTTTGCTGAGATTACAGGCCTCTTTTTTTCACATTCTGTGTTGAAACCCTTTGGCATTGTCCTGCCATTTTATACAATAAAGCTGTGTGGCCTGATAGATTCATGCAGGTAGCTGCAATTAGTAAACACACACTTCACTTATACAGACAACAACAGCACAGGCATTGACAAAAGGGATAAGAAAATTTTTCAGAGTTCCCTCCCCTTTTTATTTGTCCTAAGATGTGATCCAGGACTGAAATTCAAATGGCTAAATTGTTTTACAAGAATTCCACTTCTCTTTTCTCTACTTTGTCTTTTGATAAGTGAAAGTAAATTCCCAGCCACAGCCAGTGTGAACATCTGTTTGCTCAGCTGTCTCCAGTGTGCCAGCAATGCCCCAGCTCAGTGTCCAGCTCAGCTGCGCTACTCTAACTTTGGACACGGTCAAGGAGCAGCACAGTAAAAGCCAGTGGGAAACCACATCAAACTCCTAAGTCCTGTGCTTCAGCCTGACTTGCTCTGTGGTCCTCTAAGGTGTATATGAATGCAAGAGAATATGACAGAACAATTTCTGTGAGTGAATCACGTGGAGCCTGCCAGTGTCCCCCTCAGCTCTTGTGATATCATGTGGTCAGCATCAAGCAGAGAGTTTGCTTATAAGTCTCTAAAAAAGCATGCCATGAGACAAGGACTGATAGCATTATGTGTTTAGGGGCCCCCACACATCATTACTGGCAGCTTAATCCTTCAGAAGTCTAAGCTCTCTATGCTGTTTCAGCAGCAGTTGGGTCACCTGTGACCCAAGCCAAGAGTGACAGAGAGCTCTTGCCGAAGCCTTGGGAGCAGCTCTCGGAGCCAGAATGTCTCCCCAGCCCCACAGGTGCTGCAAACACTGGCAGAGGGGAGAGACACAGGCTTGTCCCAGTGCCAGCGATGCTTCAGGTACATGAAACTTTACCTGCATTGGAATTACCTTCTTGCACTGCCTGGAGCTAAAGGGAAGAAGCTGCTTCTTGAAATGTGTTTCATTAAAAGTCTGTTGTTTGTGTAGCAGAGAAAAACCTGGCCCTTTTCCTCCTCCTTTCTCCTTCCCAGTATCTTTTGGCACTGTTCCTATCTCCTTGAGGAGGCAGTAAGTGGGAGGAAAGATGTTCAGCTGGTGCCTGTTTTTCTCTCATTCTGTTAGGACCAGATGACCTGGGCTTGCCCTGGTGGAAGGAGCCCTGAACTTCACTTCAGAAATGAGTGACGAGCTCTCTATGTACCTTATGTTCTGCCCTGGTTTCAGCTGGGATAGAGTTACTTTTCTTCCTGGAAGCTGTTGTGATGCTGTGGTTTGGACTTAGTATGAGAATAATATTGATAAGGCCCTGATGCTTGAGCTGTTGCTAAGTAGTACTTACTTTAAGTCCAGGGCAGTTTCAGCTTTGCATGCTCTGACAGAGACCAGGTGCAAAAGAAACTGGGAGGGAGCATGGCCAAGACAGATAAAGGGGTATTCAATACCATACAGTGTTGTGCCTAGGATATAAACTGGAGGGAGTGGGCTGGGAGGTGCCAATCACTGTTTGGGGCCTGGCTGTCAGTCAGTGAGGGGTGAGCAACTGTACTGTGCATACCTTTTCTTTTGTGGGTTTTGTTCCTCCCTCTCTTCCTCTGTCCTTCTCTTCCTTCATTACTACAACTGCTGTGATTATTAATTATATGGTAGTAGTGTTATTTTACTTTACTTCCATTATTAAACTGTTCTTATCTGAATTCATGTGTTTTATCTCCTTCTGATTCTCCTCCACACCACAGCAGGGAGTGGGGAGTGAGTGAGCAGCTGCAGGAGACTTCCTTACTGGCTGGGTTAACACATCTGTACTAGGCTCTGCATCACAGAATGTTACTCCAAACCCATTCAAGTGAATAACATAATCACAAGCTGACATACAGCAGGGGAGCTGCCCTCTGCTCTGACCAACCTGCTATTGCATGTCCACTGGAAAAAAAAAAGATTTTGCTGCTACTAGCACCTTATTACACCCTGAGGTTACCAAGACACCCTGCAGAGAACACCTGGTGGCATCCTCAGCTCTGAAGCAATTGGTTTGCAAACTCATCTGCGATACTCTTTCCTTGGTGAAGTGTGGGTTTATCCTGCCAGTGGGTGCAGTCTCCTGAGGGCTGCTTGAGGAGTCCCTGGCAGACATCTCTGGGCATGCTCTGGGTCCCTCTGGAGGTAGGAGAAGAGGGTTGGAGCACTCCCTGCTGTCTTCTGTGTGCTGGGACTCAGTCCTGCTTGAAAGGACCCAAAACAGGGCTGAGGTCCCTTGCCCCCCACTTCAGAGGCAACCAAACATGGCCTGCATGGAGAAGTTTGCTGGTAGATAAAGTGACACAGTTCTCTGGAGACGTTAATTCATTTCACTGTGGGTGTGTGCAAATGTGCTCTGCAGTTGGTCACCATATCTGTATATTCACAGACATGGTTTAATTAATCCTCTTATGGACAGAACCTACCATGGCATTAGGAGAGCAAATATTTTTAGCCTGTATAAGGAGTCAGTCCTGCCCACTCACATTAAATCCCTTAGAAGGGAACTTATCTACTGCACATTAGCTAGGATGACACAGGAAAGTGAGGTTTAGATTATGGTAGTTAAAACTTCTTGAGCTATGGAAGTCTTGTGCAAAGGGACAAGAATAATTGGTGACTTCACCTTTTAGAGAAAAAGAACAACTATTTTGCAATGTGCCGGTCCCCCTCCCTGCCCTCAGGACAGAGGTCCTACTGCTTTTGATTGTGACTTTTATAAAGGTGTGAAAATAAGCCACATTAACTGCTGAGTTCCCATGGCTGACACTGATAGAAGCAAATTGAAAGACAGAAAACACCTTGAGATAGGTAGGATTTTATGTAAGAATTATGAACAGCATCTCTCACCTCTTTTTGTTTTGTCAGACAGATCTGTGCCTCTTCAAAATCATTAGGACAACTGCACACATGAATTTTTAATAACTGTGTGAGTCTCAGAAAAAAAGGAAAAGGGAAAGTGAATTGCCCTTTGCCCCCTCTAAAAGAAATTGCAGAATCCAACAGAATGTCTGTTGCTGATTTGCCTCTATATTAATGATTTAGGTACAGAAAAGCCCTGCAAGAACAGCTGAGTGTTCTTTCCTGACTACAAATAATGCTTTTAATGATGCTTCATGACTTTTAGAACCTAAATAAATTCTTACCCTGAAGTTCATATTTTGCTTCCCCAACTCAGCCAAGTTCTACTTTCTGGAAGGAACTCTGAAATTGCATGTGAGTGTAGGGAAAGTGTTTAGAAGGGTTGGCAAAAGCAGGGACAGTCTGGCAAATACCTGGAGGAACACTGAGCCATGGCAGATACTGTGCTGAAAGTCTGTTGGAGGAACAATATTCAGAAACTCATATAATTGAAATTGTTTTTACTCTTTCAAGAAACTTTCTTTAAAGCCTTTTATGACCATTCCCTTATAGAAGGTATATACACAGCTCTTGGTGAGAATTCTTTTTTCTAAACATATAGTATTTCTTTGGCACAGAAATTCAAGCAAATGTTGGGATAATAGACAAAATAAATTGATACTTTTATAAGAAAAGGATATCACTAATGAGATTTAACCCACTTACTGTATCAGGGAAATGGCTGTTAATGTTTTGGCATATTTACTTTATTGCTGTTACTATTAAATGGAGGGAAACTAATTTTATGCATTCCTGATCAGGATAAAGACAATTTTTTACTTAAACCTATGTGCTGTGCAACTTAAACACTTTGAAGGAGGACAAAACACAATTTCCAGTATGAGGGCAGACAAGAAGAGGCAGAGAGAACCATTTTCCTTTCCATTTTCCTTTCCTTTGGAATAGATCACATTTTTCCAGTTGAAAGTAGAAGGCTATCCTAGCTCACATATGTGATTCATATCATCACATTCATATCAATCTGCCAGGTATGCAGAAGCTGGTCTTAACGAGACTTTTGGAGCCCTTTTTGTTTTCTTTTGCCATGCCATCCACTCTCCAGCTACAGAACTTTTCCTCCTTTCCTCATCCTTGCTCCAGCTGAGATGAGAGTCAGAGGAAGAGTCAGAGAAAAGGTGGATCTAAAGTTCTCTTTAGCCTCACTGAAGGTGCCTTCCAGTTCCCTCCCTGACATGCCCCCGTTTCATCTCAGAAACTTCTCTGGACCACCACTGTCCCTGGCTGTGTTCACTCTGTGGCCACCCCTTTCCAGCAGCATCTCAACAAAGCTACAGTAGGGGAGGATGTGGGAATATTGGCTTGTTGCCATCAAAGGGTTCAAGAAGACAAGACTGGGGAATGACACAGGCACCTGTACCTCAGTGCACCTTTCCATCTGGTTCTTGCATGCCCTGGGGACATCTTTCCTTCTCCTCCATGAGCACAGATCAGCTGAGAGCCGAGTTGGTGAGGCAGCCTCTGAGACAGGGACCAGAGCCTTTCTAGGTTAGACTTACAGCATGACAGAGGTAAGATCAGAGAATCACCTCAGGAAAAGGGAGAATGGCTCAACAGGCACCTTTATTGTACTTGTGCTGCTTTGTTGGACGGTGATGCTTCTTGTCAGCATTATGCTTATAAGGGGTCTTTCATTCCAAAACCAATCTCTTCTTAGGAACATTGCCTGCCCTAATAAGAGAGAATTCATTTCCTCAAACCCACCTCCTTTTAAATCTGTAGCCCATCATGGCTGCAGCAACTCTCCTGCTGTTATTTGTTTGTATTCTGCTGAATTGCAGTAGATTTAAACTCTCAGCTGCTAAAAATTAAGTCCTTCCTCAGTATTGATGGGATTACTTCTGGATGATCCTGGAAAAATATCCTGGAGTGGCTCTGACTAAAGATCTGCCACCATTATCTTCTGCAGGTTCAGTATTAAAAAACTGTGCAGTCAAGGCAACCCTTGTGTAGGCTGCATGGTCAATTTAATTACTTTTTTTCTGAGAAAGAGAAAATCCATGTTTCACTACCCATTTTGAAGAGACACTGTGAGATGGATCATTTAATTGTGTTTAATATCAGCTGAGTTATAAAATACATGAGAAAAAGACTTTGAAAGTGTCAGGGATTCACTAATGGAAATTAAAACAATATGCATCTCTAGTTAGTGCTGAGTGAAATATCAAACATCTGCTGCAGGCTATTATAGAGGGAAGCCAAATGAGAAAGGCAAATGTGCAGTCTCAGCTGCAGGGGCTAGATGGAGACAGCAGGTAAATGCCATTTAGAGGCATCCCTCATCACTCCACATTGCTCCCTGGAAAGCCAAGAGCTTTTCTGATGGACTCTTCATCTCCTGAGCAGAGTGTATGCAGAGCAGGGAATTGGCAAATGGGCTGGAGATACTGGGGCAGGGACCTGGCTATGGGGAATGGAGAAAAAGAGGCAGCAGAGAGTGTTAGTTACATGCACAGGGATCAGAAGAGGAGGTAAGAGGGATCCCAGGTTGATTCAATTTGCTTTCCATTGTGGAAATTAATTAGTTGATTGGGAGAGAGGAAAGGCTCAGGAGAGGTGCTTGAAGACAGGGCAGTCAGTGAGAAACAGATGCCTCCTGAGGAATGGCTCTGAGCCTAGCAGTCTCTGATCTGGGCACTGAGGAGTACTTACTGTGCATCCCCACCAAAATTAATTTCTTTTCCTGGTGATTATTCTGTTCTGGGCTCAAGGGTTTAGATCCTGTTGTTCAGCTCTTGACACTAATTAAGGGCATCTCTTCAGTGTGAGGTCCTCTGGAAACAGAGGAGGTACAGGTTCAGATACAGATAGATACAGATACAAATACAGATGAGGAATTCCAATGTTCCTTTGGCCAAGTATTTTCATACTCAGAGTACCTACTCCCAACTTCACTGAGATTTTAGGGCTCAGGTCCAGAAGCAGAAGGATTATGGGGATGTCCATGCTCAAGAGAGCTAACACACACTGCAAACATAGGACTTCCACATTTACTCTTAGGTTTTCATACTCCAGGCTCCAATACATGCAATCCTGTAAAGAGATAGTAACTATGGAGATGGAAACAATGGGAGATACCTTTAACCCCTGGAGGTGCATTATTTGGAATGGAAGTGTGTTAAACTGCTTGGAAAGTCCTCTTCTAGTCCGGGTCTACTTGGCATGGTGAGCACATGCACTTAACAAAATGTCGCAGTTTCACACTAGCCAGTTCCAGGAGCCTGCATTCCCCCCATGGCCCTGCAATTTTAAAACACTTGAAATGTATTTGTATTGCATTTATCCTCTCCATTTTCACATCAAGGGAGCCTGTACAGCAATTTGCTGCGCAGAAACACTAGAAAATCACCTGCCATCTTTGTCAGCTGGATGCAAAACAACCTCTCAGGCCAAGCCCAGCTCGCTGGTTCTTGCTCTCAGGACAAGACAGAGCTGTGGCATGGGCACCTAAAGGTGGGTGGGTGTCTATAGGTGGCTGTAGGTGTCTGTAGGTGCTGGCTGCACCACCTCAGCATTCAGCTTTTAGTTTTCCAGTTTTAGGCAGTGTTAAACTAGGCAAGTGACCTGTACAACAATCTTGTCTCCTGGGAATGTGCAAACTGGCTTCTGTAAACCACAGGTCTGACCCAGAATCTTTCTAAGAGCCTGATCATTGTAGATGGCAGTGTTTCAAAAATAAAGCCTGTTTTTTCAGTGGGATAGTGATGGAAGACTAGAAAATTCCTGCCCTTTTGTTCCTCTGTGGAGGAGGACAATCTTGAACCTTAGTGATACCATCTATTTTGTTGTCTTGTGGAAAAGTACAGCAGACAGTTCCAGGTTTAAACTTTCTCTATTCCCATCTTTAAATCACTCAGATTTTGAAACTATTCTTTCCAAGAAATAAGCTTCATGTTACTATGGGGAAAAAGTTAAGCAAGTGCCCATCAAGTAGTGCTCAAAAAGAGTTTTATGAATCTATGACGCTCATGTTAAAGTACCTTTCAAATACCAGTTTGTGGAAAAAATAAAAAGCACTTTTTCAGTTTCTTTAACAAAAGGGTAATCACATTAAGATTCACAGCAGGCCTTCTATTCCTTTAGGTTTTTTACATGAATGCATGCTGAATTAAAAGATCAATGATGGTGTCATTGGCACATAATTTGCAAATGCTTTGTAAGATGTTTCTTGCATTTTGCACAAGTATTTTTGCATGACCCAATGTGGGTGAGTTGTGGGAAGAGAAAGAGTATGACAACTCTATAATCTCCTTACAAAAATGAGAGTAATAGGCCAAAACTAGTTATTCATACTTTGAGAAGGGCAAGAAGAACTTATTTACTCTTTACAAGACTGATTCATTGTTTTCTGTTTTCTGAAAAATGTCATGCTGAAATTCTTGCTTCAATCATGACATTTTTACTGTGTTCTGATCCTGAATTTAGAAAAATAAGTATAAATCTGCACATGCTAACATGATGTAATTTTGCTGGATACCATGTTTACTCACTACCTTTCTCTGCCATGACTTTTATGTGCCTTACAGACCCTGGAAGGGCGTCTATGTAAGTATCCCAAAATGTCAGTCAAATTCTAGAAGACCAAAACTGGTCACAGTTATGTTTTATCAACTTCAGAGAAACATTAAAATAGCAAGCAAGTTTCCAGTTCTCTCTCATTAACTCTGCCCTGACAGAAGACATAGTGCCAGCTCCGTCATTTGGAGCACATCCATGTGTGTCGTGCATATTTCCCAAAAATGGAACCTGGTTCATCACAATTTAATGGCATGACTAACCTGACTCAACAGAGTAGCCAGTAATTTTCAATATTAACTGACAAGAACTCTGTCACTTATTTAACTATAACTAGCTGACAATACTGGATGTCAAGTTCCTCAGAAGAGTCAGTCAAGCAGAGCATTGTGTTAGCTAGTTTGATTTTTGGCTCCACATTCAAAGGAAAACTGCTGTCTAATCAAGAAAACACATACACTGTGTTTCTCATTTCTCTTGTGCATGTTATAAGGTTTCAAACTGACACATTCATTTGTGACCACTCTAATCAGCACACAACTGACTATGTGAAAACATGCAACACATTTGAATGTCAGTGAAGGCAAAGGAATTCCTTGTATATACTGGAACTTTAAGAGTACCAGTTTCTGGAGTAAAGACACTGATAACAAGGTGCCTTTATTTCTAAACCATTGTCAACAACAGTGAACAGGGCCCTTAGAAAGATCCTGGGTCAGACCTGTGGTTTACAGAAGCCAGTTTGCACATTCCCAGGAGACAAGATTGTTGTACAGGTCACTTGCCTAGTTTAACACTGCCTAAAACTGGAAAACTAAAAGCTGAATGCTGAGGTGGTGCAGCCAGCACCTACAGACACCTACAGCCACCTATAGACACCCACCCACCTTTAGGTGCCCATGCCACAGCTCTGTCTTGTCCTGAGAGCAAGAACCAGCGAGCTGGGCTTGGCCTGAGAGGTTGTTTTGCATCCAGCTGACAAAGATGGCAGGTGATTTTCTAGTGTTTCTGTGCAGCAAATTGCTGTACAGGCTCCCTTGATGTGAAAATGGAGAGGATAAATGCAATACAAATACATTTCAAGTGTTTTAAAATTGCAGGGCCATGGGGGGAATGCAGGCTTCTGGAACTGGCTAGTGTGAAACTGTGACATTTTGTTAAGTGCATGTGCTCACCATGCCAATTAGACCTGGGCTAGAAGAGGATTTTCCAAGCAGTTTAACACTCTTCCATTCCAAATAATGCACCTCCATAGAAGAAGTTTACAGGATCATGGCTAATAAGCACCTGGTCATTAACTCTGAGTGATGGGAAAAAGAATCAGTTGTCTGAGAGGTGAATCCTTTCTGCCCTCCCTATTGATTTGCATGCAAATGGTGGAGACAGTGTGTGGTCCTGCTCAGATCATGCTCCCTGACTACTCTTTACACCCCGAGAACATTAGACAGTACCTCAGTCTGCTAAGCATTGCACTTCATTTTGGTAGAGAGCAGAAGACTTTTGAGGATGGCTCAGGACTTTGACTGTGCTCAGGCAAGCCTGGGAGTGGCCAAACTATCCAGTCACACATGGGCAGTTCCTGTGTCTCCAAGATCAGGGGGTTTCCATGTCCCCATCACTCTGTGTCTCAGTGCAAGGAGTGTAGAGTGCACCAAGGCTTTCTTGTAAATCAGAGATCAATATCCATAAATACAACATTTGAAAGGTTAAATAACATTTCTTCATCTGTTGTGCTGCTAAGACAGAAGATGTGCTTGGGGGTTTTACCATGTTCTTGTGTTGACCAAATATAGATTCAAAGGGATTCAAGCTCTTTGTATCTCCTTTTGGCAGGGAAATTACATGTTTTTACAGGGAAAATATAATGGTTTGAAATTGCATATTCATATGCAACTGTGAATTAAAAATTTCTTATTGAAAACATGTAAAATAATAATGTAGAGAAAACTGAAGTTGCTTCCGCTTGTCAGATGGCTTTGTAAGAATCTGTTGTGTCAGGTGCTGAGCATTCCTCCTTTATCCAAATCTAGGCATGTTTCAATTTGGATCATGTGAACTGTGAAGCTGAAGTCCTGCAGTGCAGCTGGGCACTGACTCAAGGATTCAGTGAGCGTTTATGTGGAGACTGTGTGTTGCTGGAGACTTTAGTTGATTCCCATCTGCTGCAGAGCAGGGGCTTCCTAGGGATGCTTCATGAGGCAGGTTACCATAGCACCACGCTCCTCAGATGTAGCATTATGTTGTTTCAGTTGTCTGAGCAGGACCAAAGAAGTGATGTGTATATTATGTTGCATTTCTCTAGTCTTGTGCAAAACAATCAGTACCCGAAAATCATGGACATTGTGCCTTTGCTTAAGCATGGAAATTGAGAGAGGAGGTTCTGCTTGTAAATGAACATGAGTCTAGAAATGACATTGGCATTGATCGAAAGGGAACTTCAGTGAGCCAGAAAATGTAAGATCAGGTAAAGAAGCTACACCAGAGCCTTACAAATTGCAGTTAAGACTTCTTTTCACACATGTAATTTCTGTCAGGCTCACAGGAATTAAGGGAAAAAATTCTGCTGTGCTGGAGCTCAGTAAAAAAGAAAAAAAAAAAAAGCTTCTACCTGACAGTAGAAATTTCTGTGACTGTAAGGTCACTGGAAAACACAAGTAAGTTTTGAAAACAGCCCTGTTTGGAACTTCTTATATTCAACCCCAGATTTGTGACCGATGACTACTTTTAGAAAGATGATGCTGATATTCTTAACAAATTGCTGATATTCCTCTTTTGTGACATAGCTGAACTGTCCAGTAAGAAAAGTGATTTCCCATTTTTTACATATATATAAAATAAATGTTCCTGTAAATGTTACAAGTGGTATAAATGTTCATCACTACCCCTTGTATGTTTCATATTATAGGATCAAAATCATCATTCTGACCCCTTTTTTTTTCTTCTCTTGAATTTCATTCTGATTTTAATGTAATTCATTTTAAACCCCACCAAAACCAACTAATTATGGAATCTGATGGTTTCAATGTCATTGTGTCATGGTTTTAAACCAGTAACTAACAAAAAATTACTTATTTCTTGCTGTGAGATATGGATTAGAACAAGAACAAAACAGGCATAAAACTTAAAAGGAATAAAGAAAGTTTATTGACAAACTACAATAATAAGAACACAAGAATAAACTTCCAGAAAAACCTTTCCATCTCTCATCTACCCACTATTCCCTTGTTCACATGACAACAGAGACAAAAACTTTGGAACTTTGGTGGTTAAAACAGTCCCAATTCCTGCTACAGTCTTTTCACCAGTCTTTGTAGAGAAACAGAAGTTTCTTCCTGTTAATTTATGGAGTTTCTCACAAGAAAAACTATTTTTGTTATAGTTTTCCATTGCTCTGATGTTAGTTTCTCAGAACTGCTGTTATCAGAGTTCACTCCTCCCATTTCACATTACTCTGAGGTGTGTATGGGCCATGAGTCTAGAGATGGCATTTTAAGGATGAGTTATTCAAAAGCAAAAGTCTTCTTCATCTGTTTCTGTGAGCTTCACAAGGAAACAGTTTTTCTCATTGCCCCCCAAGGCTTCAAAATCTTCTAGCACTTCACTGTATCACAGTTACTCTACTTCTTACTCAAATTTACACTTTGAACACTTCATTCCTCCCTAGATACTGTATCATGAATTAAAGGAGTTCTTTTCAGGACTTCATTGTCCATCTCCATAGTTTTAACAGAAAGATATTTCAGCTTAATTAAAGCATCTCCTTATTCTGTACCTTTCCTGAAGCTTCTTTTCTTTCCTGTCACTGGTAGTTTATAAAGTCTCTTTTCATGTTGATCACTCTCTTTTTCTCTCTCTGGATAAAAAGATTAATCCGCAAGTCTCATCTGGGTAATGAAAGAGTTAACATCTTGCCCAGGCTTTTGTAGCTGGTTCGGTGATCTCTGCCGAACAGGAGCTGGAGCTGTCTGCGATGGAAGGTTCTTCATAGCTGCTCTGGAGAGTGTAGTCGCTGTCTCTTCTTGCTGCAGGTCCAGAGTCCCTTTCTTTCTTCACTCAGCAGTTTCTAGTGAATTCCATCACGGCAAAACCTGCAGCTGAGCCAGAGATCGGGCTCGGATCGGCCCAGCCCGAGCCCGGGGAAAACCTTCCCCAGGCCCCATCTCCCGGCCGGGAGCCGCTGGGCCCAGCCCAGCCCCCGCCCGGGCCTCATGGCCGGGGCAGGGAACGGGAGGCCCGGAGCTCTGTTACCTTTTACAGCCAGGAAACAAAGAGAGCAAGAGTGCTCTGACTTTACATCTTAAGGTAGGGTTCACAAGTTGATCTCCCTTTTCAATGGTTAAAATTGCTGTCAATCCCCAGTAATGACTGATAATTGGTCAGGAGAAGGGACTCCTTTCAGTCCCCAGCAACTTCAACTTCCTTAGCTCTCACAACTGCCTTAAAGGTAAAGTCACCTCATGACACATTGTTTTGAGCATACTAATACATGAATCTGTGTAGCCAATGGCTCAAGGACAGCTGGAGGCCGGGCTGGTGGCAGGGCCAGCTCTAACACAGGTCACTGGTCAGAGGTCCAAGCAGGAGACCTGGCTGACCACAGCCTGTGTATGACACAGCCCAAACTGGGCTGGGGGCTCAAGTGAGACTGGTCAGGGCAACCAGTCCCCACATCCCCAGAGCCTCCAGGGACCAGAAGATGTCATCGTTTTCCCTACCACATCTGCTACTGACCTTGTTTATGAAGAGGCTTTATTAAACAAAACACTCTGAAAAGAATGGGCCAACATTTCAGCTGCAGCTGAATGTTAGAAAGCAGTGCTTCATTTGAACTTTTCTGCAGTAATCATTATTTCTGCAATCATCAAAGCCAAGTAACAATGGTATATGAACAGCAGGTTAAGCCTTTGTCTCCTTAGAGAATCTAAGAAAGGCTTGTCACAGTTTGCTGTGGTTGCTGTAGATGATTAAACAGCTTTCTTAGTGTGGGTTCTGAAACTTTAAAAAAAAAATCCTAAAATAATTCACTGAAAGAATAATGGATACAATGTTAATTGCAGCATGACTATATTTGCTACAATTACACCAAGAAGGATTATCATTCAAATGTGAAATATGAGGCATGTATAACTGCAGAGTCATGACATATTGTGCATATCATGGCCCAAGCAACTGAATAGTATTTGACATTTGTCTGCCCATATCTTTATCTCTTTCTCTTTGCTTGTGCTCCTGTTTTATCGTATACCAGCTCTTTCTTTCAGTGTCCAGGATGAATCATCAGTGCAGAAAAATACTGATGTAGTCTTGATTTCTGTAGCAAAATACTCCATATCTAGGAACAAACTGTATGACAATGAATGCAACAGCTAAGGAAGTATTGTATTTCTAAATGTTATATATAAGTATATGTGTGGGAGGTGGCTTTGAAATTTAGACTATTCCAGCAGAACAAATAAGTCTGAGTAATGCTGAATGCATTCATGATGTTGGGGTTTTTTTTTTCCTTTTTTTTTTTTTTTCTTTGTTTTGTTATCAGTGTTCTTATCCTGCAGGGAAATTACTGCTAAGGAACTGACTTCCATCTTGGTTGCAAAATTGATTATGTTCTACCCCTGGAACCATTTAAATTAGTTGTGCTGGGGGCCTGAAATAAAATGCTATTATAGCAGAAGAAATTCTCAAGGCTTCATGTCCTAAGCTAATAACAAGTCCTGTCAAACTAAAGCTTATCCAACACTTTTATTCTAAACAAATACTCCAGTTTCAGAAAAAATTTGCCATTTGAACAAAATTGGTTAGGTTGTTAGGATATTTTTAAGCGAAAATAGGGACCAGCAAGGCACCTTTCAAAAGGCAAAATCAATGGAATAAATGACATTAACGTGTGCAACTGCAGTCTGGTGCATACAACAGTATTAAACATTTTTGCAATAAAAAGCCATCGGCCTGGAACAGCTCAGCTTTCTAAGCTGATAACATTTTAGTGAGAAAATAACTTTAATAATCCCCCTGAACATCATATGCATGCACAAATTATTAGATTAGACTGTCCTAGTTATTTGGTTATTACAAGGCTTCTGCAGGAATCACACCCAAGCCACAGGAAAACACCAATTAAAAAACTCCAAAGCCTAAAGATAGCATAATTACCAGAGGGAAATCAGTGATTAAACAATAATATTTAAAATAAATGGCAGCGTTGAAAAGCTTTTCCAAAATGTGTTTTAATAATGTTTATCTGTTAAGCCTTGGAGATCTATAGACAAACCAGTATAAAAAATGAGAACCTCTTTTCCAATTAAAAGACCGTTCACAGCAGAAAGGGGGGCAGAATGATTCAGGGAACCCTATGGCTTTGTAGTTTCTGAATTGAACCCCAAGTTAACTTAATTGGGTTCTTCTCCCCTATATTTCTATCCTCCCCTTCCTCTCCCTTTGAATGCATGACCTGGTTTCTCAAATCGATTTGGCCAGCAGGTATTCTTGATCATAATTCCCTCTTCACTGGGCAGAAATGGATACTTCCAGAGAGCCAATTCATCCCTATGGCCAATCAACATCTAAAGCAGATGTGTTAAAGTCTCCCCTGGAGCTCCCTATCTATTCAAATGGTGAGCTGAATCCTGCCCCCCATCATTCACATAGCTGAGGGCCTTTCCTCGGACAGCAGCTTGAACAGAGAGCAAATAACTTACCAATGAAATAAACTGCTTCTTCATTCTAGCCAGTGAGTGACAATATACAAGAGCCAACTAGAGTGTAGCTCTTTTTCTCCTTCTCATTGAAACAAAATTCAGGAATTTTCCTTTCTTTTCTGTGCAGCAGAACTGTTCCCCTTTGTGCTTTAAAACCCCTTCTCTTCCCATCCTTGCTTGTGGCCTACTATTCATATTGTGGGAGGTAGAAGAGATGCACTAATATCCTATCAGGCTTGAAAAGGCACTTAGGTGTGTTTCCCTCTTCCTTGATGAGTGTCACAAACCACAAACCTTCCAACAGAAAGACTGGCACGATTTTGTTTTACTATTCCCCCAGTTACTGTGGCATTTCTTTAAAGAACCCAAGGCTGTCCATATGTGCTCGTGGACTCTGAATAAACTCCTGTGCACAGTCCTTACGATGCTTTTATTCTAGTTCCCAAATCATGTTTGACCCAGGTTGGAGCTAGATACCTCCCTGCACATAGAAGGGGGAATTCTGGAAATGAGCAGAACTCAGCTGCCCAGAAAATGTTGAAATTAGACAATGAAGGACCTACTGAATTTATCTCCAGAGTTAAGCAGCAGCTGAACAAGGGCAAAGTGTTTGGGCTTAAGCACTTAGATCTTTTCTGTACCTGTGATCAAAGGGACTGGATAGAGAGGAAAGATGAAATAAACACTCCCCTCCAGTTAATTTTTATCCCTTTGTACAGCTACTGGGTGAAAAAGAAAAGAGTAAATACTTACAAGAACTGGATTGTTAAGGCCAAGAGGGGAACATGGCTTGAGTCGAGTTGAAAGGAAGAGCATACTACGATACAGCAAATTACTTTAAGGCCATTGGACCTAATGCAGTCATGAGAACTTACCTGCCCTGTAAAAACGGGTTATTTTCCTCAGGAAAGAGATTGTGAGGTTTTATTGTAGCAATGGAAAACCAGTGCCAATGCACCTGCTGCATGGCAACACCAGTGCCAAGAGGAATGTTGACTTCCAGCCTTTCCAAAGATACATTGAGGAGTACTCAAAAAATAACAGCCCTCAGATAAGAATGCAGAGAGCTTCCCAAGAGCTCTGTGAAGACCATTCTGTGCAGGAATGGCTGCTGCCAAACGTGCAAGGCAGCTCTGACAGTATTCACTAAGGATAAGAAGCTTTTGCTTGAGGATGCTTTGTGCATCCCCTTCCTCTGGTAAAAGCATATTAATATTGACTGAATGGCACTGATGGATTTTGATGGGATGTGCATGAAAAGGAATGTAGTGAGCCTATTTGTTGGAGAAGCAGGCCCTGCTTGTGGCTTTTTCTAAGCTCTTCTGCAGTTAGTAGGCAGCTGGGGATGTTAAACAGATGTGGGTTTGTTAGAAACAGGAAGCTCTGCCAGTTCTGTTCCTTTGCTCCCCTCCCACCTTACCACCACTTAAGGTAATTTGTACCTAGGACACGTCCTGTGTGAGTAGGACTGGGTGGTGTGATGCCCTTCCTCCTTTCTGCCCTCACAGTTCAGACTGGGGCTCTGGCACACAAAGCATGTTAAAAAAGCAACCTTTACATTTTATTTTCCATACTTTAAGATATTTTTGTGTAGGAGTTTGCTGCACTTAGGCTTCCTGATATGCAATCAATCAAAGTCATGGCTGCTGAAATAACATTACGTTCAAGGTAGGCTTTAGGCAGAGTAAGTGCTGCAAAACTGACAAATATGTTTACAAAATAAACATTATATTGACAACTTAAGCAAAAATCTCCCTTGCAGCTGCACATGCTGGAACATCTCCCTTGCCCTCCCCTCACCTTATCCCTGAGTATGGCCTACCCTGAAAAAACCTAAATCTGTTTTAATTTCTCTTCACTGCTTTTTATTATGTCCAAAACTAAGCTGACAGCGCAGCCAAGAAGGTGTGGGCACTATTACTGCACACTTTTTCCCTGCCTATCTCCTGTTCTCCTCCTGATGTGTCTGACAGTGATACAGATATGCATTTTTTTGCAAAATGCCATTTGTAGAATGTTGTTGATGCAGTCTCCTCAAGAAAATTCTTGTGGTTTAGATTGTTCTGTGGAACAGTCAGCAATGTGGATTTGGGTAGGATGATCTGAACTCTAAAACATGGATTAAAATTTCATTCAGAGCTCTGCCACTGGCTCCTCCTGGAAACCTGGGCAATGTACTTACCATATATGTACTTACCATATATACACCTTAATTTCCCTATTTGTAAAATGGAGCTGAGAATATTTCCCTACATTGCACACATTCATTGAGAAGCACGTGGATTAGCTTCTTTAAGACTTGTCATCAAGATCTTTCAGAGGAAAGAGGCAAAAATACTCCTTTTTTTGAAATAACTTGTCATTTGAAATACTCTCTAGTCTTTGAGTCTCATTAGATGCAATCTACTCTCTGCTAACTTGCGATGTTCCATGCAAAACTGTTCTCGAATTTCCTTTTGTTTGTTTTATTTTCTATCTCCACCACAATTGGAAGTGATTAAATGTCAGTTCATGTGAGTAACATATAGCAGGGCTCACCAGCCAGGCAAGTACTTCCCCACAGCTCCAAATACTGATGGAGAAAGTGTTACTGAAATTTCTGACTTCTATTAATAACTTATCAAACTGGAAGAGAGATCTGAAATACAATATGAAGTGTGTCTCTTTGTATTTTTAGCCACGTGTGACTCTCCTAAGAAACTTGCTAGTGGGGTTAGAGTTATTAAGAGGTAGGATTTTTGAAAATATTTGTTTATTTTCACTGAACGTGAACACTGGGTAACAAGGCAATACAATCCAGGCTTCTGTACAGGACCAGCAGACTCTTTTTTGATGTAAAAGGAGTAAAATCTGTATAATATGTGCTAAGTAATAATGAAAATGGAGGTTGTAATGACCATGTTGATATAAATTATGTAGGTGTGAATTCCTACATTTAAGTTAGTAGCAGGAACAGACCAATGTTGTAAGAATATTTAGTGCTGGAAAGAAACCTGGTGGTGAGCTACTATTAGCCTAGATCTACCAGTAAGGCAAATGCCCACAGAATTTTTCAGGAAAGATACATGTTCATTTCCAATTATGCAGATAGAATTAGGAAGTTCATTAAAATCTCCTGGAAGAGTTGTCGTTTGACCACCCTGATCTTCATGACTTAAAATTCTAACCAATGTGTTTTCTGAGCTTTGTTAGAACTTTGACAGAGAGAGTGAGAGAGACTGGGGGTGGGGTGGGGGGTAACATGACTCATTTCAAAGCTTTGTTCTTCTCCAGCTACTTATGGAACTGACAGGGGGAAAGCTATATAGGTTGTTATTTATATATAGGCTGTTTTCTTCTCTTGCGTAGGCTGACTCGGTTTTGCAGCTTCTTTTAAGTTACACGAGTCAGCTGAGCATGCCAGAATTGCCTGAGAGTCAGAAAAGCTGTTCCATTTTTCCCTTCCTCTCCCACCTCTGGCATGTGCTGTGCCCATGGGGAGCTTGGGCTCGTGCAGTGGCTGTGCCAGCTGTCCCCACCATCGGAGGGACAGCAGAAAACAGGCTTTGCAGGGGGACAGTCCCAACCCAGAGCTTTGAAGTGGATGTGTCTTTATCTTCTTTTCACAATGAGATGCCACAAGGGATTAAAAGTTTTAGATGAACTTAAAAGTTACCATGTTTCATCAGAACATGAATAAAACAAGAAAAGTTTGGGTTTTTTTGTTTTTTTTTTTTTTTTAAGTGAACAAAAGTCAGAGCAACTACATAAGACTAAGGAGGAGTGCAAAAGTTCATGCACAGCCCTCCTCCCACCTACTGTGTCCTCAATTACAGCCATCCCAATGATTTTAAGTGGCAGAAAACTCAGTTTGGTCCCCTCTGGGCTTTCAGGAAATTATTCTGACCATCATCTCTGAGAGTTTCTCAGTACAGTTTCTCTAGATCATTAAGGCTTTGAACCTTCTCTGTTTGAGCTGGATTAGCAGTTCCCCAAGGATGCAGAAGTTTCTCCACCTTGTAGGTGGTTCAGCCTCATCCATTTACTGTTTTACAGACACAAACTGGGAACACACACACACACACACACAAACACACGCACAGTAAAGGACTATATCATCAATTATAATGCCATTCTTGTAGCATTTGCAAATAGAAATAAGAAAACCAGAAGTTATCTGGTCCTTACTTCCTGGACAGATGAGCAATCTTCCCTGTGAATCTTCACTGAGCAGTGGAGATATCCTCAGTAGCTCCCTCCAGGATTGTTAGCTGCCTCCTGGTTGTCTCCAGCCTTTTCATAAGGTGAACATTCATCTGCCAGTATCTTGAAGTCATTCTGGCAGCAAGATTTTGCTTGCCATGGAGCAAGAAAGTTCAACAAGCCTTGAGCATGTGGTATCAGACTGGCATGAAAACCATTCTCTTATGCTGCAGTGCTTTGAGCCTTGAGGGCCATCCAGCAGTCTTTCTGAGAGGTTCCCTCAAAGAGCTCCCCATCTGTACTCCAGACTGCTTCTGTCACTGGTGCTGAGTGTTGTGGGTGCTGCTGGTGCTCAGTGGTGTGCAGTTCCTTGGAGAGTCTCTGGCTGCTTTAACTACAGCTGCAGACTACAGAACAAATACAGCCACCATGGCTTTAGAAAAGGGATAAGGAAAAAAGAGCAGTTTATAAACATTGGCCGTCAGGCTAAGCAATCAAATAAA
Organism: Cyanistes caeruleus; assembly: GCF_971803275.1. NCBI lineage: Eukaryota > Metazoa > Chordata > Aves > Passeriformes > Paridae > Cyanistes > Cyanistes caeruleus. Next base: position 17,739,358 of record NC_141703.1, on the reverse strand, counting down.
CTTCAGAAAACAATTTTCCTGTTATGAAAGTCCAGTACTTTGGCTCAAAGTTAACTTGAGAAGGGAATATAGATGTGCTCCATACATGAGACTGCATAACTAAAAGGCTTCTGCACAAACATCCTTCAGTGAGAAGCAATGGTGTTCTTAGTTATTGCTTTGATTATATATTTGCACTACGTTCCTTGCTATTGTGACTAAAAATCATTTCATTCAGCCTGAGTGAAATGTGTGATGACAATGTTTTGAACAAAGATCTTGGTATAAGAGTCCTGGAGACAGTTTAACATCACAGTATGATTCAGAAAGTTCTTGGATTTATAGTTCAGGTGAAAATGAAATTATGTGAGAAACATGATAGCTGTGAACAAAACCTTAGTATAAGACTCTGCTTGGAAAGAAAGGTTCAGGATCTGGGACAACCAATTTTTACTCTAAATTTTCTTTTTGAAAAATTGTAATTTTCATAAAATTTCTTTTTTTCTCTAAAGTTTTCTTTTTGTCTTTTGAATTGCCCAGGAGAAAATTGTGCAGCAGCCTGTCACCAAGTTATTACAATAATCAAAATCTGCATGAAAGGTGACTCTGTCTCTTCTGTGTTTAGGCAGCCTTGTGAGTCCTTGCAGTGTTCCTGCTGGTTCCACATGAACACAAAAGGGAGCCTGTGTTAATGTATTCCTCCACAGGTTTTTCCTGCCTTTTGTTTTTTCCGGGGCTGGTCTTCCACAAAGGCATTGAAAGCATAATTTACTTAACAATGTCAATTGGTCAGACATCTCTGGCTGGAAAGGACAGGGAGATCTAGATTAGAAAGTACTACAGAAAAGAGGATGAAAAGATCATTACTCTTCAGAGAATGTGAAAAAACAGGGAAGGAGGTACATGCCAGCAGTTTCAAACTGTGCAGGTCTGCACAGCACAAAGCCTGGTGCTCCAGGAGTCCTCAGGCCAAGAGGTTTCTCCAAAAGAGGTGCTGCAGGTTGATGGTCTTTAGTTGGTTAGAGGGACCCAAGGGTGGGCCAGGCAGGTCCTTGGTTGGAAGAGTCCTCGGGAAAGTATGGATCCTTCAGCTTTCTCCACCATCCCAAGTGAGGTGAAAAGCAGGTCTGAGCATGCAACCTGTGTTTCACCACAGGCAGTGTTGATCCCAAGTCCTGAGCCTACAGGCTCCAGCTAATTTGGGTGTGTGATAGGTACATTTACATTAATGTGGCAGTGCTGATCCCTCTAGAATATGGAAACTGATTCAGTTAAATGAAAGAAAGGGATCTTTGCATGAATATTGCTAAATGCTGATGTTCATTCCCCTTTATTTGAATTCCATTTCCTTTCCTCTAACCTGCCCTCTTTATCCCATTTTCTTTCTTTATGTTTATTAATATTCAGACCATCAATCTCTTTCAACGTACATTCTCACCTTTGCCATATTCTATTATTCCCATTGTACATCCTCTTTCAATTCTGCATTTCCTTAAGTGCTTGACTGTAGATGAAATGTGATTCACTCACAATTCATCTACACACTCACAATTGGAATTGGACCATGTTATCCTGCCAGAACCTATGTTTACTTTGACATCAGCTCAGCTTCAAGATCTGTTTTTGCAGATGTTTTTATTTTTCATTTTGATTTTTCTTTCAAAGATAGACAAGAAATATAAAAAGATAAAAGATAAAATTTTCATGGACTGTATGTACAGACCCATTTATTATACCATTATTGTCAGTTACAAATTGCTTAAATTATCCAAATATAAAGCATTTTTCCCCTTCCAGTTTAATCAGATGAAAGAAACAATTTAGAATCCAACAATTTAGAATGCTAAGATAAAAATGATAAGTGGCTCAGTAATAGTAAGTAACTGATCAAGTGATAGTCAAGAAAGAAGCATATGGTGTTACTGAGTAATGTAATTACCCATCCCATTCTCAGTTTTTTTAGTCTGATATTTATTATTGATAAGGCAATTTTCTCTGTCCAAAGGTTTACAGTGATTTACCCACCTCTAATCTAGAGAGACTGGCACTCATAAAAAATAAACAAATGCCTTTTCCCACCAGACTACGTTGCTGAAAATCCTAGGAAATCCAGAATTAGGAGTATAATCTTAGAGAATAATTAGAAAATTAACTCTTTTCACAAACAAGAGACCAAGAGTGTGAGAAAAAAGCTATATTGTCCTAGGCATCCTTTTATAATTTTAGGTTTTAGTTGTTTGGTTCAGTGGATTGGATCACTTTTGGTGGTTCACTTAGTTGTGACTGCAACAGGAAATGCAGCACAGAGAAGATGTTACAGAATGTTCTGAAGTCATGTGAGATTTAACACAATTTTTATGCTATCCAATGAAGAAATTATACCTGAACATGTATGCATAGGTGCACGTGTTCTTAGCATTGATCATGGTAGCTACCCTGCCATACTCCACTTCTGTGATCCTTACCTGCTTTACTCGGAAGAGATTTGTTCCTATTGCTACAAAAATAGAATCCTGACTTGTTATTTGATAACAGTCATGCACTGAGTCAGTTAACTCTTCAAAGGTCAGTGAATAATGCAATTTGGTGCAATTCTTCCTAACTGGATGGCAGAGGTAATAACTGAACCTGCATGGCTGTGGCTGAGCTGAATGAAGATTACTTTTTACCTGAGGCAACTGAAGAACTTTTGGATCTACAAACAAAAAGAGTTTTCTAAAGCTGAGTTAACAAAAAAAAAAAATAATCAGAAAAGCATGATCACAGCAGGAAAGCTGGCCTTACAGAAGTAGGCACTCTGGCTGTGTTCAGATATAAACCACACTGAATTCTGACTTCAAGTGAATCTTAAATATAAATGCCTCTTTGGTCAATATCAGCATTTGACTCTCTTTATTAATTTAATGATGTTGTTCAAAGACCAGGCTGGTGGTTGTTGCTAGCAAACATGCAATCTTTCTCAGTTTTTTATTCTTAATGATTATTTTTATCCAGGCTCTCATCTGATGAAAAAATTACCACTTAGAGTCCAAATATTCAAGAGAGCATTTAATGACATTAAAGAAATGTTTTATGTTGATTTCACTGGGAAAGAAGAACCAAAATCTTTTCATTGTAAACAAAAATAATTGTAAGACTGACATTGTCATCTCTCTGCAAGGGCTGACAGGATATGTTTTTACCCATGTCTTAATGCAGCCACATATAATTCCCAATTTGCACTGAGCTCAGCTCATGTGTGGAGGTGTTTCTATGTGATAAATGTCTTTCAATTACTTAGCAATAAGAAGCTGCTTCCTTGTAGCAGAGACATCAATCCTTATTTGTCACTTTTGTAAACTGATCACCATGGCTGCACCAATCTGTCGATTACCTTCTTTGGTTCATACACAAGAAACATCACAAATATCTGTATTATTTATTTTATTTCTGCCAATATGAGCCTGCTTTATTTACAAATGAAGAGCCCTGAGATGTGCTGAGATGGTAGGGCTGTAGTAACCTGTGGGGGCTGTGTGAGCACAGAGATTCCTAAGGTTTTTGTGGGGCAGGAATATTTCTTCTCTCTTTGACTGTAGAAAGCTTTATTGGAAGGCTGGTTGGTTTTCAAGAGGAAAAACAATACTTAATCAAATGTAAGTAAGTGCTTATTCAAGACCAATTACTCAAAGACAAAAGAAGACTAAACATACAAAGCGAGACCAAGGAAAAGAGCAGAGATGTGCAGAACACAAGTGACGAGAAGCTGATGTTTGATGTTGCAGGTTTATTCCTGTGGCAGCTCAAGGAGAGACTGTGGGTGTTACTGGCCTCTCTGAGGTCTGACCATGTTCTGACCATGTTCTGACCACGTACTGACCACGTACTGACCATGTACTGACCATGTAGTGACCATGTACTGCCTCTGCCCATGGCATTGGGTGACGTGAGATGCCTCTTGGTCTCCAACACTACTGCAGAGCATGCACCTGTTGGCCAGGTCAGCTTTAATCTTTTCACCAAGAAGGCAGAGAGAGGCAACCAGGCTGAAGAGTTGCAAGAACCACAAATTGCTATTTACACATAGTGTTAAAGATGTGTCTGAGCTGGTGGGAGAGGTGGTGTCCCCAGCCTGTTCCTCCCCAGCATTTTTCAGGGCAATGAGAAAAGTCAGCAGTGCCCTGGTGCATGCCAAAGTCAATAAATAATGAGCAGAAGAAATTTCACTTTTTCCCTCTCTTTTTTCTGTAGTTTCAATCTGTTTCCACAGGGGGCTAAGGCTCTGTTCAATCCTAGTTCCACTCTACCACAGTTTACAGGGCATGAACTCAACGCATGGGCGGGGCCAGCAGAACCTCCAGGTTCCAAATAATTTAGCATTTTACTTCTATACCTTCTTGACTATTTTTGCAGTGATCTGAGCTAGGCTTGAACTCCTGAGAGATGAGACATTTCCAGACATTATTGTCACCTTAGAAGTGTTACAACATGCAGTTGACTATCAATGTGTAAAAGTGGGCTTTTGACCCCAGTTATAATTTCAATTAGTGTTACTTGGTGCTCAGTGGCAGAGGTCAGCCTGTCCCTGCATCATCAGAGCACAAGAAAATCTCACAGTTTGCTCCCAAGCTGAGCACAGCACCATTATCTGTCCAAATCACAAGCCTTTGTTTTTTCAGCTGTAACCTGCCTTTAGAAAAAGTGCCTTAAACTATCACTCAGGCTTTTCTTTTTGTCTGCAAAATAGTCATACTATTTTTAGAGAAGCTGAGGGCTTTTGAATCACAGAAGCACAAAATGGGTAAGATTGGAAGAGACCACAGTGGGTCATCTGGTCCAAGCTCCTTGCTCAAGCAGGAAGAAATGGAAATGCTACATCCTGTCTTAAATTTACTGTACAGAAAGAATGAACTGTCAGGAACAGGAAATACAAGGCAACTGCAGCATATGATTGCACAAAATGACACATGCTGAGTATGCCAATACTTCATATGGCCTTGGGAGAAAACCCCAAGCAGTATTTATTTCACCAGTCTGCTAACTGATTTTGTATTCATGGTATTATGTTTTTCAAAGGTGGAAATACACCTTTTGAGAAGAAAGATCAAAATGTGTCAATAGACGTTACCCATGCTAGAAAGAAGTATTTTATTGCTTTTCTAAAGTGGCTTTACCTGGAAGACAAGTTTACTCTTTTTTTTTTTTTTTAATGTTTCATATAGAATATAGTTAGATAACTTAAAGAAATGTCAGTCTCTGTCCTCCCTTTTTTACATCCAGCAGGATGTACTATAACATAGTCCTGTGTCATCTGACCCAGGTGTTAGCCATGTTCTGCAGAGTGTTGGATAATTCCTGCAGTTTCTTGGGGTCCAGCCCCACTCTGAAGTTGGGGAGCAGCTTGCTTTGTCTCTTCAGTGGGTGTCAGATGGAACTGGCACAGAGGTAGCTGTGACCACTCACAAACCAGGCCTGTATTTTTGGCATCTTGGCCTGGTTAGCACAACAAAAATAGCCATTAACCCAACTACTGAATTTTTTTACATGCCTGTGATCACTTCTCCTGGCCCCTGCCCAGGGGGCTCCCTGAACATCTTTGGAAATACCTTAACTCGCTGATCTTCTTCAAAGACTTGAAGAAAATTTGCCTTTATCTTTGAAGGAAAAACAAGCCATAAATGTTTCCCATACATTTCCTGGCTTGAATGCAGTCAGCATTTATTTCTGCATCAGCAGTGAGTGGGAGGTTTAGCATCTCATGACTTGGCAGAACCAGCAACAGAAATAGAGCAAAAATTTTTGGATGAATAGTTTATTCACTAAAAAAAAGGCAATTTTGGGTGGCTGGAACAACTTGTGAATCCCTGCTGAGCTAGGTGGTTACTTTCATGTGGAATCTGAATAATAGAGGAAAGGTAGTAGAATTTTTTTCACCTTTTTAAAATTAAATATTTCTTGTTTGTTTCTTGTTTTGTTTTGAAAATTGCTCACTTTTTATTTAAAGTAACTTTTCTTTCAGTTTTGATTTAAAGTGATACTTTGTTCTATTTCCACCTTTCCAGTCTGAAAAATTATTTGAAACCTTTTTCTCCAAGTGTTTATTTTAATGCACAGGAGTAGTTAATTTCAAATTGTAAGATTCCATGGCAGCTGAAAATTTTATTCTTTAAAAACCTTGTCTAGAATATGGCATTGTGTAAAAACAGAGATTTGTGGCTTCATATCATGAGTAAAAACTGATTTTTCATAATATTCTACCTAGCAAAATAAGTGAATATATGTTTTTTAACACAAACTGAGTTTTTCACTGCATATTATTTTCACAGTGCAAAACCCTGGGAGTGGATGGATGTATCTTTATTTCCATTTTATACTTGTTTGACAGAATCAGAGATTTAAAGCAGTTGTCTAGATTCTCATGAGACTGGCATTGTAGCAAAAACAGAGCTCATATTTGGGTTGATTCAAAAATGTCAACAAATGCCAGCTGCGTAGCTGCAGGACCCATGACCAGGTTTTCCCCTGGATTCTCTCCACAAAAACATTCTTCATTCTGTCCATGACACACAGCAATGTGCTGAAAGGGGCTTGGGAGCTGTGGGAGAGTCATGGTGACAAAACAAAAAGGGTTTGAGAAGTGGAAGGTTTAATCCCTGCAAGTCCTTCACAGTGCAATTCTCCTTCTACTTCCATTTCCAGGAACTTCACTGGGGTCACTGATGCTACAGCAGTGCTGTATGGAGAACAAACTGGTCTTTTTTTATACAGTGGGTATGGCCAAATAACAAATGAGGAAAATTATGAAGGGAAAAAAGTGTCTTTGTCACATTTACTATACTTAGCCTACCATACTTGGCTCTGATGCAGACAGCTTTAATTCTGAAAAAGTTCCCTCAATAGCTGACCCTAAAACATTTACAAAGCATCTGAATAATTGATATAATTTATAGTTTTATTGGTGGGAACCATTAAATCCCCTCCTCCCAAGCAGCATTAGGGAGGAAGCTTGGCAACATACAGTAAAAAATGAAGCAGCTATTTAAAGAAGGAAAAGGACAAGAAAATCTTATTGAGCTTTCTGAACAGGATAATACTCAACAAGGCAAAGTTTCCAAGTACCCACTTCTAAAAGTATTTTATAGTAAACGCAGCCAGTGTGCTGTTGGTGCTACAGGCTTTTCAGAGGAAGTTTTTCAAGGTCTGCCTTTGTAAAACAGGCCCACTTATTTTTTATTTTATACATGCTAGCTTAATAATGTCCACTTGGAATTTGTATTGTTGCTTCATTCTGTGCTGCAAGTGAAATTATGGGAAAGATGGCAAATACTTGGGTAACAGTCTCTATTACACAAGGCTCATGTGGAGTCATTTCTGTTATTCTGCTCTGCTCTGATTATTATTCATCAAGGCACTGGCTAACAGAGATAATTCATAGGCTTTATCTAGCCAAAGTTAGTGTATATCAAACATACATGTATACATGAAATAGCATTCCAAAACTCCAGTCTTGGTCAGAAAGGAGAGACTGGCATTTTTAGGGTATAGTTTATTTGACTATAATGCAGACATCTTTGTTCCACTTAGAAGAATTTTGATCTTAAGTTGCTTGTTTCTTAGCACTAATTGAAGAAAAATCCCCACATGTACATAGTGCTTTTTAAGTCAGGTGAGAAGAAACCTTCAACAAAAGGTCAGTCTACTGTCCTACATGTACCCTGCAGTGACTATGGAGCATGAAGCATGGACATGGTAGTTTAGGAAGCCGGAGATACATTACTGTTTGATGAGTCCTTATCAAAGAAGATGCTATAAGCCTTTAAGTGGAAAAAACATGTAAGTTTTCATGCTATGCTATTATTTGGCAGAAAACCCCCTAGCTGATTACATTGGTTTTGAGTTTGATGGAATAACCTACCTGAGCAATGTGTCTAGGCTATCATGGTTTACTCAGTTTTGCAGACTCCAGCTTCTATGAGCATGTCAGAAAATTCTGTATGTTTTAGGCTTTGAGCAGCACAATTCTGTATATACTGAAAATTCATAAACTGCATAAATTGTTTTGAAAACAAAGGTGTCAGCTTTTACTCATTGCAGGATTTTACCATTTATTTATTTATTTTCAATATGGTTCTGGAAGCAATTGTTATCTGTTTTCTCATTTAAAGCTGTGCCATGGTGTGACTCCGGCCAAACAATAGGACAAGCTACGAATCCGCCAAGGATATTGTGATTCTCTGATTCCAGCCCTCTGGGTTAAAATAATCCAGCTGGCTCAGCAGATATGTGGATGCCATTTATGGTAGCACAGTGTAAGTGGCAGGATGGCTAACTCAGGGATTCCTTTATCATTTTGCCTCCCCTGCTTTAAGCCCACCAGGACAGGATTTGCACAGTCAGAAATGCTGATTATTCTGACTTCAGCTCCCTGCATTGTGCTGTCTCTGACAGCATAGTCCAGCTGTTTATTCATGTCTAATACATCTCCTAAGGGCATTTGTAAAGGAAACAAGCTGCCCCTTCAAGGAAAGCAACAAACAATTTAATCTCAGCTGCATTTTACACAAATTACAGTGACTTGATTCCTACTGGTCTTCAGCCTGTGGCACAGAGCGTCTGGGACATTGTTGTTTTCTCTGGTTTTTTCACAGCTGCTCAGTAAAGATGTAACTTGTCCAATTTTTTTATGCGTGGGAGAGTGAACTGCATACCTGCTGTGTATCTGATTGAAAGGCACAGATTTGTGGTGTCACCTCAGCCTGCCACATGTGGGCTACAATGCGAGCAGTATGGTGGGCATCGCCACATGGAGTTGCACTATTGCTGCTGAAAAGCATGTTCCTCTGATGCAGGCTGAATAACAGTGCTTGGCTCCTCTAAAATGTGCTTCTCTGTGTTCAGGATCTGCAGGATGAAGCTCTGTATCCTTTCTGTTGTGCTTTAAATGCCAGTTCCTCTGCTTATATTGCTTGCTGAAGCACATAGTGCAGTGTATTCTATTTGATCTACTATGGACTTTGAAAAATTATGCTATTTATGCACATGGCAAATAGGAGCAAAACCCACTGATAGAGGTGTGATTTCTTCCATCATGGAATGGGTGTCCAGCCAGAAGAGTAAGGTCATTTTGAATAGTATGCAAAGGGTAGAGGCGGAGTTTTCCAAGGTGGAGATATGGTCTCTTAAACATGGGTGTCAGGAAAACAACATCCATTTCTGCTGCCTTTGCAGACCACTATATGTTTTGCCTGCATTGAAATGTTTTGCCTGCAGGTTATTATTCAAATGTTTATAATATTTCAGGGTTTAGGTACAGTCCATTTTGCTTATCTTGATTCATATGTACGAGGGTACCATGGGTCTCTGTCAAACTGAGGTGACCTTGAGTATCTGAGACATCTCCAGGAGACTGGTTAATGTGAGATACTGAAAATTTGTGTTCTGCCAAATTAGCAAGTGGATGCTAGGTACCTAATGTGTCAATTTATGATGCTGTTATTTAGACAGTTGAGTAAATCCCCGGGTGCCTCCGCTTACAGAGGTGTTCTAAGCTCCTCCTTACAGACATGAATAAGAAGAAACCCTATTTGGGTGTTATTAATCTCATTGTAGAGAAGACATGTAAAATAGTTCAAATGCCTTGCATCCTAGATATGCCCATTCTTCTCATTCCTTGATTTATTTATGTCAAAGTAGTTTATGCAACTAGTTCATATGTACATTGTAGACATTAAGTCAGATCATTGAAATTCCACTCAGGAGGTAATACCTGATAAACAACAGAGACAACCTGCTGTTACCTAATCATCAGATCTCTGCTTAAAAACTGCAAGACTACAAAGAAAGGCAGAGACCAAACACACCTATGGAGAATGTACCTTTGATATGCATAGTGTGTTCCTCATTAATTGGCTACTGTTTGTCCTAGTGTGGGTAATATGATAAAAATCTTGTGACATTGCAGTGCTATAACGTATCTGATTTTATTGTGGACCAGTCAAGTCAAATCAGAATAGATTTTTACTAGAACAGAGGCAGCTGGTATTTTGGTATTTTTAATAGATAGTATCTATGAAGATTTGTTTTTCTTATAGAGATGTTGGGTAAAGGTCAAGGAACTAGGATGGAATATTTAATTGGTAAAGCTGTATCAGCCCACACAATAGAATACTCTGAGTTTACTTTGAGGTTGTGGATACCAAATATGTTTAATTAAGCAATATGGTAACTGGCTCATAAAAAAATTAAAAAGGTGAAACCTCTAAATTTTGTGCAATTATTTTTCAGTAGGTATTTTATCGTATCTTGCATTTTTTTTTCCAAACTTTGATTTGGATCAAATCTTGATCTTTCCCTAAAGGCTCATTTGTGCATTCTTTGGAGACACTCGTATTCATTAACAGTTGAATTATGTCTTTGTTATCAGCCAATAAATTAACAAATCAAAACACAGAAACCCACCTCATGGAACTTGTGCTGTGCAAAAATGTGTTTATTTTTTCACATCAATATCTTCAGCTTAGGACGTAGTAATTTGAGATGTAACATGCTGTGTCCTATTTCTTTCTAGGTCTCCTATGTAAAAGCTATTGACATCTGGATGGCTGTGTGTCTTCTCTTTGTCTTTGCTGCTTTACTGGAATATGCAGCAGTCAACTTTGTTTCACGGCAGCACAAAGAGTTTCTGAGGCTTCGAAGAAGGCAAAGAAGACAAAACAAGGTACAGCTGCTCCTTACCTGGGGTGACTCAATGTGCCCTGACAGCCCTGCTCATCTGCAGTTGATTTCTAACCTCAATTCTTGCCCTTGCAGGAGAGTCTTTTTCTAAACTTTCCTTTTGAGTGATTTACTCCCTGATGGAGAGCTGATAATTGGCTGCTGGGTTTATTTGCAGTTTATGAAGTTATCAACAAATGTCAGTAATTGGTCACCCAGAATTTGTTTCTCTTCATGCACTTGCTGAGGCAGCTGGACTACAAATACTGTGCTACTATGTGACACCACCAGTGGATAAGGAACTGTTGGGTGCAATGACACAGAGAGAGGAACAAGGTTATGCAGATGTGCTGTCATCAGAGCATGCCTGAGACCTTTCTTTTCTAGTGCTGCCTTGGCTTGCTATGCTAAAATGGGAGATTCCTTAGGATAGCCCATTGCAATGATTGGCAGTTCTTCCCTCACTTTTAGACCACCAGCAACTGGTGTCTTTCCCAGCTGAAACGAGAAAACATGGCCATTTTTAAAAGGAGAAGGATTAGGAGAATTTCCTCTCTGGATTCTGTGTTGTCAAAGTTTGCGACTGATGCAAACTTCAAATTTTTAGCAAAGACCTCTTTGTGAGTGTCATTATCACATAATTTTATGCCAGTGACTGAAATGTAGAAGAGGGGATTGTAACCTAGGTGCCAGTCTAGAAATAGTTTTAGGAAGTCTGTCCATCTGTCCTGGGTTGTTTGTTTTTGTTTGTTTGTTTTTCTGTAAACGGGAAGACAAGAGTAAACATTAAATTGAATTTTGAGTTATGATTATTCCCATGTATAGGGAATGTGGAACTATGAAGTGTACATATACATTTGCTAGGTAAAGCAAATATTTGGTCAAGCTTCACGAGTGCTTGAAGCCACAAGTAATGGTTTCCTTCACAAGAGGCAGGAAACAACGGGACAGGGCATTTGTGTTTTGACAGGTCTGTCTAATAAATGTTCTGTAGCTAATGTAATATCTGATGGACACTCTGGGAAGAAATCCAGTGCTGTTCTCTAGTTTAATATTATTGCCAGATGAACTGAGATTCCAATGAAGATTAGATTACAGGAGAGAGCAGAGATACTCGCCTGTCTACTGGCACACAGGCCACATGCACTGCCACTGGAACCCTTTGTTTTCAAACCCAGCATGGCACAGCAGAAGCTTCTGTATGGCATCTGAAATCTCATTTTTGGATGCAATGTCTTTTTTAGAGGTGGACAAGTAGGTAAGCAGCCATCTTTGGTAAGTAACAGTATCCAGTGACATTGCTCAAGTTTATGAAATTTTGGTCCATGGAAGTGGCCATTCATCTGCTTCGAAAACTATTATTTTCATGACTATGAAAAGAAAGTTATTTAAAACCAAATAATCAGAAGACTTGTGTTTATCCTAAGCCAGGTGGTACACAGATGCTTTGCAAAATAGATAATGACATAATCAAATACAAGGAAATATACAGCTGAGTAAGAGACACTTACCATTTGCATAGGCTTGCTTTATTCCTATGAATCTGGTTGCATGAATTTCAAAATAGGAAACAATGTTACTAAGGCAGTTTCTTTAGGAGATATTTTCTGCATCTCTATACTTGATTTTGTCTCTCACGATTTTCTCAGTTTATTTTGGCTTGAAAGTCTTTCTCATTGTTTTGCATGACGCTCTTCTCTAACCAAGCCATTCTTCTCTTTGCCTGTTGTGTGTGTGTGTGTGTCTTCACGTTACTGCTGTGGTATTCCCATTCTTGCTGCTGCTGTCTATGCTGACACTCTGGGGACAGGCACAGACTGTGACTGTTGGGAATGAGAGCATTGAGTCCGTGCGGCGCATGAATGGCTTGCGGAGCAAAGAGTCGTCAGCTTACGGGACAGTGAATCAGATCGGCAATTCAAGTTTGAGGGTAAAACTGTAGCGAGAAAGAGAAAGCAAGAGAGTTTTAGTATGTGCAATGATGTCATAAATCAGCAAAATGGACCATTTTGATGGCATCACTAGTAGGCTCTTGCATTCTCTTTGCTAAATGCCCCCACAAAATGCACAGTACTGTCCCCAGCATGAGCAGCGGTTTCATGTTGTACATTCTTATGGCCCATCCTAACGCTTGCGTTTTACCGTGGCTGGGCTATGCCACCCCTATTCCAAACCTCTTAAGGGAAGTGCATGTGTATTTAGCAGCTTGGTCCTGTGTAAAGGTAGAGTGAATGGGGTGGGGGGAGAGGGCCACAGGAAATGCCTTGAGACGGTAAATCCCACATTGTGCCATCTTTCAGACGAGCGTATTCCAACAGAACGTGGTATGTATAACAAAATGTGTTTTTATTGCTGTGGTATTTATTCCTGAGCTGTCAACCTGCAGCCTTCCTCATCGTGATGTCCTGAGCCCTGCTTAGTGGAGTATGAATAGCTGTGAATGAAAAAAAGTATTTCATTGGTTTCTTTTTATTTGCTTGGAGAAGAGCCATGAAGCTAAAATCTTTTACACAGTGTAACATGTAGCAGATCAGAAGCAATATGATAGTTGCTGATACATCCAGATTAAGGGTGAGTTTTGGAGGTAATAAAATCAATGATGGAGAAAGAAATGAGCTTAGTGTGCAGCTCACTGCTTGATACTAGTAGCTGAGGAATGAAATGTGTTCATTTAAATAAAATGGGACTGTGAATTTAATCTTTCAGGACTACATTTCCCAGAACAAAAACATTGTTTGAGCCACTCTTGAGATGTAAAGGGCCTCTAACTTTGATCAAACTCTGTAAATTCATGTTATTATAAGATGATGATGGTTTCAATGAATTTTGTACACTGCAAAAGGAATTAGTAGCTTTCAAAATCAAAGTAAAACCCATAGTTCATATTTCACAGCAAAATTAAGATAGAGGGTTTACAATGCAATAAATCATTCACTTTCAGAGCTACAATATCAAACAGCAGAAGAGAGCCTTAATTTCTGGAAACTTTCTATTGCAGAAATAGTCATATTTACACATATACAAAAACTGAATATAAAAATAAAAAAAAAAATCAGGGTATCTCCAGGAGATATGACCAGTACTAGTATGCTGCCACTGACAAGCTGATGCCATACAACTGCAAAAGCAGTCCAAGTAAGTACTCAGTGCTGCATATCTCACCAATTGTAAAGTGCTGGTCCAGCTAAAGTTTGTAAGTTGTGTTTATCCCCCACTTTAGGGAAGCTTGCAGAAATCTCTCTTCTCCTTTAGAATATTGTGCATTACACAAACAGCCAGGGCAGTACACAGAGAGCCCGTGTCGCTGCAGTGCTTTTGCTGCAGAGCCCTAAGAGCTAGAGCTGCTCTGGCATTGTTTTCCCCTGGAGATCTCCCATCACATAAGTGATGCACACTTGAGAGGTCAGCAGAGGAGATGTAGCATGGCAGAGGTTTCTGTAGCAATGCTACCATGGTTGCAGTTTAGTACTTTTCTGCTCAAGAGAATGATGTTTATGTGCAGAGGAGAGCATAGGAACAGAGCCTGTGGTGCCACAAAGAGCCTCACAAGCAGGGAACTTGACTTGTTGAGATATTGCTCACCAAACCAAAACTTATTTTGAGTGCAAACATGAAAGTTGTAGTCAAAAGAATACAGTGTAGGAGTGTGGTTGAGTATCTATACTGCATCACTCAGTGCTAACCTAGGGAGAGAAAAAAGGTGCTGAATCACACCTGGCCATGACTACTGAATTTGCAGCTTGATCTACAGAACAAGAAAATACCTGTTCTCAGTTTTGTAGGCCTGTATCTCTGGCACTGCTTTTGTTATTGTCTGTGCTGAGTCTTGTTTGTAGTGCTGCAACCCCCAGAGCAGTGCATAAAGCACACATCTTAAGAGACCATCAAATCTCTTAAATCAAACATCAGATTGTTAATGTTTCTAGAAAAAAACCTGGGTTGCATTGTTGATCATCCAGAAATTGTATTACAGATGAACCATTTGAAAAGACAGCTTTATCAGGACCTGTTGGCATCTTCCACACGCACAAAATCCCTATATCCTCAGGTTATCAGTGCTTCACTCTGTCTTCCCAATACAGTTTCTCTTGGAAGGAGCATTCAGAGTTTGTCCTGAAGGTTCATGTAGTCTTTCTACTCAAGTTAAATACACCCATCAGTAGCAATACTTGATTGCTGAGAGAAATGGTTGCCTATTTCTTGTGTATCACGGTACATAGATGGAATACAGGCTGCAGAAGTCAGGAATCTAATGATACTGAGGATGTAGTGAAGTTTCATTATATTAAAACCTAAATTTTTATGGTGCCTGATCACTCGAAAGAAAATAACTTCATTTTAAAATATGATTTTTAATAATAAAACATGATTTCTTATTTTTCAAAATGATGGGCTTTCAGGGAAGCAGAATTGTTCAGACAGGTTCAATCATCCCTTTTTGAAAACAGTAATTATTATATTATATGATCAGCAGTCAAAATGAGTCATAGTACACTAGTATTCACATCATCATTTAAAAGATGACTTCCTAAGTTGCATGTGTGATGGTTACCACTGTGACCAAGACTAGGGGTTAACTTTGGGACCATTAGTGTTAAAACCAATAGATTACAGCCTGAATGAAAAACTGTGCCGCTGGAAAATGTGACAGATTTAATCCGGTGTGCAGGGAACACGGAGCAATACAAATTACAATGTTGCAGCCAAGGAGGTTCATATGCATGCAGATTAGCAAAGGGAGGCACAAGTGGTGTTTTCAAGTGAAAGAGCTGGGATGGGGACTAAGTGATTCCAGAAGCAAAGGGTAACTCCTCTAAGCAAAGCTGGAAGCACCTGGTCGGATGCTCCAGAGAATTGTTGGCCTTTAGATGGAGCTGCCAGTGGTGAAGCAAGTACCACAAGTGCCCAAAGTTACTGAGAAAATACAGTATTTCTATCTTTCAAAAGGAGAAGAGATATGCATTGAGTAACACCAGCTTTAATAGTCCCTCTCTTATTATCAGTATGGTCACTTTAATCATACTGAAATTCCTGTCAGATCCCCCAAATAATTTTCTAATGTTTTCCAGACTTGCCCATTGAAAAAAAAAATCAGTGCCTTCAGCCTGACTTTGCCTTTAAAGCACTTGGCACTACTGTCCCTGGTGGGAATGTTTGCCTGCTATCATCCATGTGCACCGCATTTGGCGGGAGGATGTGTGCGCTCCGTGTTATGTAAGGTGCCGCATCATGTGAATAATGGAAGTGCTCAAGGAAAGCCCTTTTGCTGAGCTATTTTTGGTACTCACTGAGCAAGCTCAAACACATGAGTTTCATTGTGAAAAATAGGAATCCGAGTCTGAATGGCTTTTTTTCTCTCTCTCTCTCTCTCTCTATATCTTTCTCATCTTGCTTACTTAATGGATTAAAGCGCATGTAGCTTCTGCTGTAGATAAACACCCTCAAGATACTGTGGTTACTTTTATTCCTCCAGGGCAATTGCATTAGTACTTTAATGTAACTGTGCAGAAAAAAATCCAGCAGAAGATAAATACACCACAATGATCATTTGGCTTGAAGTTATAGTCCCACATACAACAGCAGTGAATATTTAGCTGTAGTTAAACAATAGACACAATTCATTGCATCATGTTGCCATGTCACTTTGTGGCTTCATCTGAATGTCCTTGCCTGTCTTTTTATTGTGAGCATGAATAGTCTAGGAATGGCCCTAGTTAATATGAGTGGAAGTATCTGTATTGTTTATAAAATGGACATGCCGCATGTACTTTAAACATTAAAAAAAATCATCTCAAATTTGAAAATTATCTTGATATAAATCCTTAGTCTAGCTCTAGGCACAAATCTAGAGACATGAGTCCCCAAAGAAAAAGCAACCTGTAGGAAAAATGCAGTTCAGCCATGGGGGTGGTAACCAAGAAATGGATAAAAAAATTCTAATAAGAGAAGTCTGACCAGATAGAGAGACTAAGCTTACGGGAAATGTAATTTTTTTTCAGGGAAATGCAAACACAGATAAAGAAACAGTGGAAGAAAAAAACTGGGTTTCACAGTGTCCTGTTTACAAGGGTAATTGAAAGTGAAATGGAAGTGTTTCCCTTCCTTATTGGAGCAAGGAAGGTTAAAAATTCTAAACAAATTACTGTGTTTTGTGTGTTTTATTGCTTCAGACACAAAAATATGATGGACTATGTCGAGTGGATTTTTACCCCAAACCAAGAAGCAGAAGAGAAAATGTATAGCTGCATTTCAAGGGAGAGAATTCTGAAAACCAAATAAAAGCCATTAAACATTCTGTAATAAATGGCAGAATAATTCATTAAAGATGTCATACTGGTTCCTGAGAAAGATCTCCACATGTAAAGTCTCAAATATCTAAACAATAATTGAAGTGAGTAGAGGGCCAGTGCACAAGCTAGAGTAATGGAGTCCAGGTACCAGAGTAGAAGAAAAACCAGGAGAACAAAATCAGGATAAAAAAATATAGAATTTCTAGGAGAAAACAGGTCCAAACAAACATCTCCAAACCAAAAAAGAAACCACAGTAAACAAATAAACAAAAATAAAGAGAAACACACCAAAACTGAGAATAGGGAAACCACAGTCTAGAAAGTTTGGAAACCAGAGAAGTGGGGAGTAGGTAAGGCTGCAGAATGATGAATCTTTATACCCACTGAACTGATCAGTGGCACAACAAGGAATACTTTATGGGATAGGGGACAGATATGGAAATTGTAGGGACCATGCATGGCACCAAAGCAGCAAGCAGGACAATGACTCACACTTCCCAGTTTGCAAATACTTAAGTGAATTATTCCTTGTGGTTAAATGAGATAGGAATGGCACATGAGCTACAGAACAGCAATATTACAGTATTTCCAGTCTGGGGTGATGAAGTGACTGTGTGCTGTACCACGTGGGACAGGTAGGACTGAAAAAGTCAGGAGTACTGGATAAAGATTTTTCTTGTTTGCTCAATAGTGGAACTTTGCTTTAGAAACTCTGAGTCCTCTCTTGTACCTAGCCAGCACTCTGTGGCTGAAAGGATCAGCTCTGAACTGACAACCCTTAGGGACTGAAGTTTGCACTTCAGTTGAGTGAGTTTGTCCTGGTAGTTACTGATGAGCAGCAGGAGACACACCAAAAATGAACTCTGCAGTTTTCTAGCTCATGAAAGGTACTCTCCAGCTGTGTGCCAATGTCTTATTTCTTATTATACCTAAGGGAGAGTGCAAACTGAAAATAGGGCAGAGGAAGTTAGAAAGAGACAGGAAATGGTGTTCTTATTTTTGAAGCTTTAAAGCAACAAATCAAGATGTTTTGATAGCTTTTCAAGAACTGCCACAGGCATCAGCTTTTGTTTTCCAAATTATTTTAGAAAATGGTGATTCTTTCATTGGATGTGTTCTGTCCCACCTCATTTCAGGAGGGGAGGGGAAAAACAGGCAGTGAAAAAATTGCCAAATATATGTTAATGATAAAAAATAATAAGGAAAGTAGACTTCAGAAGGAGTATGTTTAACTTAAGCTGTTCCTACCCAAGACTCCAGAAAGAGAGTAAAAAGCCATCACAATCCCAAAATATAGGATTAGACAGGACACAACTTGGTTGCCACAAATTAGTTCCTTTGTTCTTTCATTGTAAGTAGTTTATCTTGTACTCTTCCTATTCCCATAGTCAGGACCCAATAATGCCTTGGTCTCAGGGTTTCTCACTGCTGTGATGGCCAGATCCTCTTTCCAATGGAGGAAGTGAAGACACCGGGAAGGGAACAGTTTCTAATCCATCATTGCCAGGGGTTTGTTGTGCTGCTTCATGTCAGTTCTGTGTTCTGTCCCAAGCCTCGTGTTCAGCAGCAAAGTATTTCAGTGTTGGTAAATATAAATTATTATTTCTACAGGAGAGTGAAGGGGTTGAGCAGTTAGAGCCAAGCATAATGCAGGCTGAGAATGGCAGCACTCTGTATCCGTGTACTCCTACTCTCACTAGCAGCCGTGCTCGCCCTGTGGA
Organism: Cyanistes caeruleus; assembly: GCF_971803275.1. Lineage (NCBI taxonomy): Eukaryota > Metazoa > Chordata > Aves > Passeriformes > Paridae > Cyanistes > Cyanistes caeruleus. Next base: position 17,720,676 of record NC_141703.1, on the reverse strand, counting down.
TCTCCAGAGCATTCTACACCAGTTGTATCAAATTACATGGTAAATTGGTGAGATGGGCAAGTGTTCAGTAGGATCCATGAAATGCATATTTACATCTGACCCAATTAATCCCGTTCTCCACAGGGGATAGAAGCTGCTATTTGAATGTAATTAATTGTGAAGCATTCTGTAATGATGTTGTCCAAATGACATTGTTACCAAATTGTATTAACCAGACTGCTGAAAGCCCATTCTCTCTCAAGTCTGAAAAACTTCATGGTTTCCATTAAAATCCAGTTTTTACAGTATTTTTAAAAAAGTAGTGTTGAAACCATTTATTTCACCACCTTTTTTTTCCCCCAGGGGAAAACAGCCTTGTTTATAGTCATTCCTGTTCAAGTTGACAGCTTTTCATAAGGCAAACTGATCACTCAGAGCCTGATTCTGACACATGTGGCTTGATTTAATGATCAGATGTGCTTATTTCTCTTGATCCACTGCTGGAGAAAGATGCTATTTACTGTAATATGATAATTTTGTACTTGGGTATTTCTCTTGTGGCCTGATATTTTAATTCTTTTTTTAGTTAGTTTGCTTGTTTGGGTTTTTGTTGGTGTTTTTTGTAGTTTTTGTGGATTTTGTTTTTGTTTGGTTTTTTGGGGTTTTTTTGGGTTTTTTTATGGTTTTTATGCTGGATAACATAAATCTTGCACTCCATGTTACTGGGAGTACATGGATAGTGAGGAAGGAAATTTTCTTTTCTACAACATGAGGAGGGAGCTAGGGATAGATACACTGGAAGGAATAAACAGCTTGAAACCCTACATATTCTGAGCATTTGTTGCTGACTCTTGCCAGAGTCCTCACAAAGACTCATTTTGAGTTGGGAGCACCTGAAAACTCCATGCCAAGCCCAACCATAAGTCACTAAAAATTTACTTGCTTCCACTCTGTGAACTCCCAATGGTATCTCAGAGCTGTCCACTGTCTCTTCACTACATGTCTTCACTACAGCAGGATCAATGTCAAGAAGGACTTTCTATTGAAAAACTCAGTTTTCCAGTGGCTGCTTGAATATATCTGGCATACTGAGCATGTCAGAGTGGTTTTAGCTCCTGGAGAAACAGATTGGAAAGGTCAGAAAACTCTGCTGTATTTTCTTATACACATGAGGTGCCAGAAGTCCAGAATTGTACCTGTGAATTTCTGCATTGATCCTGTAGCTTCTCTCTGAGCAAGGACATAACTCCTAAAGTCTTTCAATTCCTAACTTGTATATCTAATTTTTCATGCAGATACTGTGTGTGCATTTGTACATACAAATAATCCACCTGGCTTAAGCGCAAGTTTTTTTACCAAGTGTCCAAGGTTTTATTTTCTCTGCAATAACATGACAGGACTCTTAGGAGGCATGACACCTTTGTTTTCATGCTTCACCTCATTCTCTTCAAGTGGTTCTCTATGTGTGTTCTGATATAACCCTTTCTGCTAGTCATGTGGAAGTGTTCTGCTTCTGACTGACTCATTCATTTTTCTGTTAAGCCTTCCCAAGCCTGCTGATTGCAGAGACTTGCTTTCAGGTTCTCTGTAATCTTCATCTGTCAAAAGAATAACTACTTTAGAACAGCAATCACAATCTCTGTTCTTTAGAGATTATTTGAGCTGCACACATGTGAGATCTTGCACACCATTCTAGGAAAGAAAGCTGCACATTTCCTCTCCGGGATGTAAAGTCTTACAGGCATCTGCAAGTAGCAGCCTTGACACCCTAGCATAAACTTTCAATGAAATTTATCTATATGTTGTCTGTTAATTTATGCCAGCTTTCTTTGTAACTTCCTCAGTGGGATCAGACACCAAGTTCACTCATTTGTCCCATCAGCAGAATTTTCATCTTGTAGGCTTTTTTTGTGTGCTGATCCTCACAGGCAAGAGAAATTCTAGTAAGTCTAAACAATCGTGATGCCACTACAGGCTGGTGAGATAGAGAACTTGTGCATCACAGGATGTTCTTTTACAGCCCTTGGTGTCTTCTGTCTGGAAGTTCTTCAAGGTCCTAATGCTTTCTTGTCACCCTTACATACCTAGTTAGATGAACAAAGGGGTATTTGTCTGGTGCAGGTTTTTCACTGCATGTCCAGAATGGGTGGTGTATACACCAATGAGTGGATAATCAAATTTTCTGAAAAATCACTATGTGCTCTTGCTCAGTAATTTTCCTGCCCTATTAATAGACTATATGTGCTTTACTTACAACCTTCCAGTGGCTCTTGCAGAAGACAATGGCCTTTCTTTCAAGATTTGCAAGCTCTTGCCCCATCCTTTCCAGAGGAATAGAGGCAAATTATGCAGCAATTTTACTGCAATTTCCTTGTTTTACCATAATGATAGCTAATCTTCCATCAGACAGGTCCTTCCTGGGGTACAAATACCTCTAAGGCATTTCTTTTGGAACATACACATGTATGTGTTGTGTGTCCAAGACAAAAAAGCAGAGGAGGTGTAACTTATGTTAGATATTACTCTCCCTACATTAGCTCTACATTGTATTTCCCACAGAGGTCTCTGGATTTCTTTTGTGTCTGTCTACTTAGTAATTGCCAGTTTTTCCATATATTGGCATATCCTGCCATGGCTGGGCTTCACCTTTCCTGAAGCTTTCATTAATTCTGGTTCTCCTTTTGAGCATCTTATATTTGGGTATCATGCTTCTCACTCTAGGTAGCCTCACCAATATTTCTAGCTATGAATTCTCTAGCAAAATTAAAGAGGATTAGGGTTGGGTTTTTTTGTTTGTTTTTTTTTTTTTTTAATTTATCTGCTACTTTCAAGAATATTGCTCTATATAGCTTCTTTTCTTAATTACTTCTCATCTCTTTCCTACCAAGCATGGGCTTAGATTGCTTGTCCTCATTTGCAAAGCTGTTTTATGGTTTTTCAACCTACTCACTGTGTTTTTCATGTAGCATTTGTTTTTAGCTTTACCTTTCTAGCTAGCAACAGTATAATTTCTTATCATGGACCCCATAAAAATGGATTGCTATCAGAAATAAGATATATCTCTATTACAGATTGTTTATTAAAATGCTTGTGAACAATTGTTTTAGTAATGCCTATGGAAAGGCATAATATTGAATTTAGATTCTTATTTTCAAGTTTAAAACTAAAGAAAAACAGACTTGTCACCTTTTTAAGCAAAACACACAGCATTTTAGTCATAAAGGGAAGGGATTTGGCAAGAACATTTATTTGGGTCATTATCCAGACTTTTAAGTTAAATAGCCAGTGTGGCTTTGAAATTCATGAGGCAGTTGTTCAGCAACTGGCCACATCTCTTTGCTGTGGGAAGCTCCATCTGGAGATGACAAGCTCCAAGAAGGCTGTCCTGTGCTGGGCCAGGGCTCTGCCTCGCACAGGAAGCTCTGTGTGGCAGCAATTCGTCCTTTATGCATCCTCCTGGGCTCCAGGACCTTGCTGCTCAAGGACTTTCTAAACCAGAGGTGATATTTTTGTGATGAGCAGCCTTTGCTATTTATGGATAGAGCAGTCAGTTCAATGTGATGGTTTATGAATTATTAAAATACTTTTCTAAAACTTGCTGTGAGTTGTTCATATTAGTTCTGCAGCACCTGTGGGACTAGGAGTCTGTATGGCCACTGGAGTCAACAGGAGTGCACGCCAGGAGGGAAAAGGGTATTGGGAGTGGAGGAAGATCTTATGAATCCAAAAAAAGAAATAACCAAAGATGTGTATTAGATGAAAGCAAACAGGATGACGAATGGTTTTGCACACTGTAGTGCATATTTGCAGTGTTTGGTGGGTATTTGTCACGAGGAAAGTAACCCTGAGTTCAGTGACTGTGCCTGCAAGGAGGGCAGCGTTGAAAGAGAAAGGAGGCGAGGTAGGTGTGCTAGTTTTTCCTTATCTGATGTACTTCTGTTTGCACAATGGCACAAACAACAGCAGGAACAAAACCAGCACATTTAGGAATTTAGAATAGGAAAATTTCATTCTGCCATTTTAGGATTCTCAGATGATGGTTGGGGGCTGACGCAAGTGAACTGGCTGTCCTTAGCCCATGCAAAGAAAAAAAAGCAATGGGGAAAACAAGATTATTTGTTCTCATAATTAAAAACATTTTTAAAAGGAAATCATTAAACACCAAGTCAGTGCTGCTGTTCCTTCACCTTGGATTTAGATTTTATGTAAAAGCAATTGATTATCTAGCTGTTGCAGTTCTCTTTTAAAATGTCTTTGAGCACTGTCATTTTGTTCCTTATCTTGAGGATGTCCTAGATTTGTCTGTCATGAACTCTGGTGGAGTCAGTTTTGTATTTTTTTGCTAATGGGTCGGTCTTTTATTATTCTGCCCTTACTGTTACCTGTGCTAGATGTTCATGCAATGGAGACACACAAAATGTACTTTTTACATAGGAGCAAAACAGGAGTGTGAAGAAAAAGTAATAAAAAAGTCCAGAGAGGGTAGTTTTTTCAGGCACAGAAAGTATTGTCTTGCTGCCTAAATGTAAATACTCCTTTTTTTCAAGTTTGCACAAAGGATGTTTTTCCCCAAATACATGACAGCTCTTTTAAGATGCTCTGGTGCTGCATACTGCCATTCTTTGACTTCTAGATACTGGGGATGCCTGTTTATGTTGCCTGTCTCTTATTTGCTCTTTGATCTTTGTTCACTTTCCCTTGAGGCTTATATCATGTTATTTTGTTGTAAAAATAATCTATTTGAATTTTATTTTTTGATGCATAGAGACTGATACTTTTGTCACACTTCTCTGTCCTGTTTATTTCTGCTTTCTTCTTTGTTTGGTGAGTTCTCTTGTGGGTATCTGTGTAGCTGGGGTTGAAAATCAGACTTATATCATGACAACAGATTTTTTTCCTCAGATGCTGTCTTTGAATCTAACAGCTGCTATTTCATGAATATTTTTTGAAGCCCGTGTAAAACTTAATGATGTTTTTATTGCATGTGGCATCCCAGCCAGTGTTCTCAGCACCTCACCTTTTTTCCTGTAACTGCTGTATGTTCCTTGCTGCCACACATAACTCCTGTGAGTCTGTCAAATATTTGCCTCCTTTAGCTATGAGACAAGAACCCCATTCTCCCATGGTGAGGTCTCATTCATCTCAGGGGAGATGGAAAGGTGTTTAGGCAAAAGCACCATACCCCAGGGGTACAGGAGTGCCCAAAGGGTAATTAGTATGACATGTAAACTTTGACCTTTCTTTTACCATAAGCCTTCCCTTCTTGCCTTCAATTTCAAAGTGAAGATGTCTTAGAGATTGGTACCATATGAATATGGGGATTTTTCTGGTGGCAACTTTCAAACCTTCAAAGCAAAGAGGCTTAGACTTTAACCTCTTTGCATTTTTAAAGCATTACAATTTAAAGGAAGCTGTTTGGCCTGGACAGCTTTTGAGTTCTATTATGTTCTTCAGACTACAAACACAGAATTGTAGGACGGCAGGGAACAGGACCAGAAGAGCCCTTGAGAGCCAGTTGGCACAACCAGCACCAGGCAGTATACTGGACAATTTACAGTTACTGAAAATATTAATCAGTTCTGTTAAACATTCTTCTGTAATGTGTCCTGTATATCAGGAGTGAGTTTAAAAGAGATTTGTCAGGGATTGCTCCTAAGGAAGAGTGTGAGCTGAATTATATCTTTTTGTGGATGTGCTGACCTATAGTTGAGTATTTCTGATTTACATCCTGTAATTCTCTTTGACTTGCAAGTACTTCTGGAACAAAGGTGAGTAAAAGAGTCTCTGAACAATTATTTACCATTCTGGACAGGAATAGTGATAGGCTCTTTCTGTCCTAACAATGTTAGGTTAGTGTTTGGTTCCCCTTCTTTCTGCAGCAACACAGATTACAGCTGCAGATATGCTGCTGAAATACAGCTGCACAAGTTTGTATTTTGTGACTCATGCCAATCTTCTACTGAGATGTCTGCTTTCTGTCTCTGGGATCTCAGTCTTTCTCAGCTGCCCTTCACCCTTTAGCCCCTTTTAGAGGCTGCCCCTGACTTTAAATTCTGTCTGGACCAAAGGAGCAATTTCTCAACATGCAGATGAGAAGACGAGATTAATCCAATACTTATTTTGACAGAGATATATAACCCGTAAATGCATTAGACAGTCCAAAAACAACCTGCCTGAGCAATTAGCTCAGTAATCAGACATTTTAAAACAGTGGCAGAAGAGCAGAGTTATGGATTATGATGCACAATGATTTACATTCTTTAATAGAAAAGCATGCAGAATTTTAATTACAATCAGGAGATTTCACATTTGCTGCGAGTACTCATGTGGGTTGCTAATGTGACAACTGCACTATGACGAGGAGGGACCACACAAGGCAAGACTTGAAAACTAGCAGATAGGAATACAGAGACTATTTCATTTCAGGCCTGCAAGAGAACACATTTCTGAAATGAATATGTGACAAGAGGGAAGTATTGGATTTCTGTGTGAGGAGCTGACAAGTCAGACAAACAGCAGCCATATATTATCTGTGACGGTGAAAAGATCACATCACTTATAACCTTTGAAGCAACAGGAAAACTGAATGCAGCATCATTTTATAATGATCTAAGAGAGAACTGTCTCTTTTTTTCCCCTCCCTGGTTATATATAGCTGTTAGAGAGAGCCCTGCTGAGTGGAAAATGGAGCATATGATCAAGGGCAGTCCAGTGAGTCAATTTACTGACTAATACTGTAGATTATCATGTCAAATATATAGCACCAGCAGTATGAACAATAATGAAGCCTAGTTTATTTCTTCCCTGTAAATTGAAATGAAGATGTGATTGGAATTGTCACACCTTGGCTATATGAGCCAGATTCTCTTAATCATCCAAAACAAATTGCTTTATTCTTTATAGTAACTTTTATTTTGGGATCCATTCCAAAATTGGCAAGCTGATACCATCTATTTAAATGTGTCAAATAGGTTTAAAATATCCTCTAGACCACTGTCCCCTAAGGTGATGTTTCAATGGTCTCACACTTTGAAATACCTGCTCCCTTCAGACCCAAAGGAGGGATAACTCAGCCTTTCATCCTGTGGGAAGAAATCATTCGGCATAGCACCATGCAGAGATGCTAAATGAACTCCGGTATCGTCAGTAAAACATCCAGCCATGAAGCCAACAGGGCAAAATACTCATGGAAACCCTAGATGGCCATTGAAGGGAGCTTTTCCTCACCTGGTTTTCTATTTTCCTGTGTCTCAGAGTGTCAGAGAGGAATTATGAGGGAGATATTGCCAATATTGTGCAGTCTCATTGCATCAAACTGAACACTGCCTGGAGAGAAGTTACAGTTCAGTAACCTGGTGAAAATTCCACTCCAAACAGAAGGAGTTAATTTTAATTTAGCTGTACAATACCAGATTTGTGTTTTTCTGGTTTCTGAGCTCCAGGTGAAAGTCTGATTGCCTTAGGGTCTGTCAAAATTCCAGTGTGAGCAAAAATTAGGGAAATAACATTTGAATTGCAAATCACTGCCATTCCTTTGGGGTTAAGAATCATAATCAATATTATTGATTTCTAAAGTCCTTTTTCTAAGAATAGAGATGAGTGACTGAAGAGGCATTTACTAACTGTTTGCTAACAGTAAGTCACAAAGTCCAAATATTGCATGTCTGTTAAGTATAATTTCCTGAAAATGGTGAGTAAACTTTTACAGAAATTAGCAGACTGTTACAAATTTAGCACATATAAGGAAAAGCAGATGGTACTGCTGTGATTGGACATGTCATTGGAGTATTCTGGAGCATGCCAAGTCTTTATTACTATTTGCATATACTACCACATTACTCAGTTTTCAGTAGACTAGAACAACATGTGCTCTGCACAAACAACAACTCTTTTTTCTGAGCTTTAAACTTAGAATAAAAACGAAATTCAATTTGCTGGTTTTCCAGCACTCGTGATCATTTTCCAAAGCCTCCAAAATGTTCGTGTTTCATGTTCTGGGTGGTCAGAACACAGTCACAGATTGCTGCACGGACCCACGCGCTTGGTGATCCTCAGCTTTCTGTGCCAGCCATGGGACAGGCTGTGTGTCATGAGCTGTAGATCAAATGAGAAGCATCACATTTCAAAATGCTTTTTGGTACTGGAAACTCCTTGAGCAATTATCAAGTCTGTGTATATCCAAAAGCAGAAGGTTTTAATTTAAAAAAAAATTCAACAAAAGAAAAAAACAAACAGCCAAAGAAAACTAAACCTAATTCCTGTCTATTCTTAAAAAATAGAGTAACACCACTCAGTTTAGAGGTGGTCTTGGCAAGGTGGAATTTTACTTTTATGGCTTGCCTCTTCTTTGGAAGATAATTTAGCTGAAAAGAGCAGAAAGGGCCAGAGCAGATAGGACCTAAGGAAAGAACTGAATTTTGCAAGCAGAAGGTATAGGCCACATATGAGGAAAACAGTGAGGATGAAAGCATCAGAGAGGAGGTAGACAAAAACAGGTCTGGGAATTAGCAAGAAAAAATGTGTCAGAGGAAAAGAAGTTAAAAAGGAGTTAAAAAGGGAAGAGATAGTTGCAGAAATAAGGAGACAGGGAAGCAAAAGACCAAGAGTAGATATCAACTTTCCTGTGTTTCACATTAGGGGTTCTAAGACCCCATTCATGTTTCCAGCTCAGAGGACAACAAATCAGTTTGATGCCCAGCCAGTCTGACTGCACAGCGTGTGTGATACCCTGCTGTGCAGTACTTAGGTTGTCACCAAACACCACATCTTGTCTGACCTGGGCAGAATGCTCCTGCCTGGTACTCATGAAACTCTTGGAAGTTCAGTGAAGCAGAAACCTGCCAGGTCTCCCTGTCCCTCAAGGTGCTCCTGTTTTGCTTTGTTCTTTGGCTTATTGGGATGTTTCCTGAATACAAACTTTCCCCTGGTGTCATCCCTTCTCAAAAGTGGAACCTCAAGTCAGGAGGTCGTGGGCAGTCACAGTGAGTCCTGACCTCTTCCATGTACCTCATGGCAGGCTTCTCCAGAGCTCTGGCACTGCAAACACTGGCTTGGAATTACTCCAGGACATACCAGATGAAAGATACAGCGTGCAGGTCTCAGGAAGGCTGCTGGCATAGCGACCCTTCTGTGTTATCCTTGTGCACGCTCTTTTAGGTAAATTAATTCAGAATTTCTTCTCCCGTTTCCCTTGATATTCCTGAGCAACACTTGAGTTCAGATAAGCATCTGAGATCTCCCAAGAATACCTTTCTTAGTGCTATAGCTATGCTTCCACATTTCCTCTGTCTGTACCTCTCAGTACTGACTTCTCTCATACACAGTTAAATCTCTTGTTTCAGGTTATCCTTTTATCAGTTTTGCCAAGTAATAAAAGGCCATCACCAGGAGATCTGTTGCTTAGTTACTGGCCTGGGCAGATGGTCCTCCTGGAGAAATGCCAGCATCCCACCAAAGAGCCTATTTATGGGCAGAGAGGATTGGGAAGTTTTAATGACCATTGCCTGTGTGTTCTGTATCCTTGCTCCTCAGAACTACTGCAGGGGAAAAGCTAGCATAAAAGGTAACATTTTGAGAAGTTATTAAAAATTAATAATTAAAAAAATCTCTGGAGAGTGCTCTTAATCTTAAAATAGAATAAAAACATTCTCACTAGGTGAACTTGCCACTAACTAATGCCTTCAGGGAATACATTAGAGGACTGGATTAAGTAGATGCCCACAGCTGTAAGTAGGTACATATATCTCCATGGATTGGTGCATGCAGACTGTGTGTGTGTGTGTGTGTGTGTGTGTGTGTGTGTGTGTGTACACTCTTGTGTCTATGTGTGAAAACTGTGCAATACAGTGGAAGAACTATCAAACCCATTTTAAATGAAATATTATTTAATTTCCATTGTATGCATGCTTCCAATGACCTTCTAGATTTTGTGGATTTATTGCTTATCAGATGAGACAAAAACACCCCAACAATTCCATGTAGAGATTGCACTGTCAAGTTGCTGTAGCGCTGTCATTGATTTTTACCTCATGATGAGTGTTTATTTTCCTGAGAATAAATAATATCAGAGTTTTATAGAGCAACCCTCACAGAAGCAAATGAAAAATGAAAATACAGAAGTCTATATGTGTAGTAAATTTCTAATACATTCAAACAGTCAGGGTGTTTCTAAGATGCAACAATTTAATTTTGGAAACAAATTTGAAGGGCAGATAGCTGGCAAATATTTTTTTTACCCCAATGATGCTTTGGACCTATGCAAGAATAGCTAAAGAAATCCAGATTGAGATCTTGACTAACTACGAGAAATAAATTATATGGAAAGCCAGAAAGGGTAATAGAAGATAAGGAAATAAAATCAACCCCAAAACCATTATTTTTCGGAAGCCTGGTATTAAGAACTGATAACTGGAAAAGGAAGGCTTGTCCCCTCAGGAATAAAAAACACTGAAAACCAAAAACAATGAAACAAACAAAAAGCCCCATAGCCTCCCCCGACCAAATCTATAAAATTTGCAAGTGAACACTTCAGGATTATTCAAATATTCTTGACTATTTTTAGCTAAAGAATTTAAATTATTAATATAATTTGCAATACTTAATTCATTTTGTTCAGCATTTGCATAAATTAAATGCATGAATGTCTGAGAAAGCCCTGGTAAACTCTGTCTGCATTTGCTGGGGTTTGTTCTGGGTGTTTGTTGTAGAAAATGGCTTGAAGGAGAGAATCCACCACCAAAGAGGCAAAAAGCCTTTTCCTCTTCCTTCCCTTTTCCCGTCCCCTTCCTCTGCCCCTTCCTGGCACCAAGTAGGAGACCTCAGCAAGGGGTAGGGATGCCTCAGGTCCCAGCACTTCATGGCCACCCCTGGCCCAGACAGGACTGCCCATCAGCCCCAAGGAATGGGGAGCTGAGGCAATCAAAACATGAGACATAAAACATCCCCAGCAACATATTGTTCCAGAGGGTAATCTGCATGAATCCAATCAGAAGTGCTGTTTATGGGCCCTGTATGGACACTTATTTCATTTTTAATTTTGACTGACTGACTAATGAGGTACTCTGAGATGGCACAGCCAGGGCACAGCAGTGCTCTAACAAAATCTCCTAGGATAGTAACATTTAAGGAAGAGGGTTTGGAGAAATTGCACAAAGGTGTGATAAAAAATCATCTTCCCCAAGGTGTTTAAATATGCTTTGAGAAAAGGGCCAAAGAACCTGATGGGAAAAATCCTGTGCAGAGAGTAGCTCAGATATTTCTGTCTGTGAGTGGGGTATTTGAGCACAGGTGCCCCTCACGGTAGTTCCCCCATGCCTGTCACTCACCTGGGGACACTGTGTGCCCTTGCCCTGTGATACTGACCCTGCAGCAGCTTTCAGGGAGGGAGAGAACTGAAGCTGAGGCTCAGGCTTGAACATTGGTGAAAAGGAGGAAGGTGAGAGTCTGCTCATCTATGACTCCTGAGGCAGGCAACTTGCAGAAAACAAGAGAAAATGGAGTAAGTGAATTTTAGGTATGTTTCCATTATGTTTTAGGTTTTTGATCTTCTCAAATTTTAGCAAATGCAGTCTTGCTTTAGATTGTTTAGTTTGATGTGCCCATTAACAGCTATTTCATGTTCTAGCTGAAATAGTCACATATTTAAACACCAGCTTTGCATTTTACTCAGCCCTGCATGCAGACAGAATGAGCAGAAGTCAGTTGCCCTTTATCCAACAGACTTCTGGTCAGAGCAGATTATCCTTCAAATCTAGGTCACCAGTATGTATTTGTCTGATGTAAAACAGAATAATGTGCCATTCCCACTGATAAACTTGCCAACCTCTTCTTTCTTTGGAGAAAGACTGGCAGAAATTACCCAAGAGCAGTCAAGTCTCCAGACTTTACTGTCCTGAGAGAATTTAATATCCAGACAAATTATACCTATAAGACTAACAGATCACTGTATCTGGGTATTTTAAGGCATTACTTTAATTTAAAATAAAGGGGAAAAAGAAACCAAGACTGTGTCAGGAATCAATCTGCTGTTTTTTTAGGAGGGATGACTTTCTATCGTGACATTTATGGTGTTTGTAAAAGAGTAGTTCATCTGGTTTTCCCTCCCCTAAAATTAAAACATTCATTATAGTATATCTAAAACTTGAGATAGAATAAGAAATTTTCATTAATAGTGTTTGCAAAATTTAGAGACAGAAGCCTTGCTTTACTAAAGAAAAAGTTGTTTGTTTTTTTTTATAGCAAACCACTCATCCTTACCGACCGTATAATCTTTAATATTAAAGTAATTCTTGAAAAATTTATATTCTACTTATAGGTATTTCAAGCCAGGAAAATATTTCTGCTCACAACATGTTTAAATTATGTTACTCTTTCAGTTGGATAATGTTCAATTCCTACTTGAAAAGGGCGAAGCCGCATTAACTACCATTTCATTATTGCATTAACAACAGTTCACTTGCTGTTCTTACAGACTGTGTAAGTAAATCACTCATGCTTCAGAGATTTTTCTGCTGTTTATTGGAGACAGAACATACTACTAAACACAGGTTTCCAAAACAAACCTAAATTTGTCCATTGGAAAACCTCACCAAAGACAGCAATGACCAATTTATCCTCCATTAATTAAAATGTCTATTTATAATGCAAGGCTTGTTTTACTTAGATTCCATAAGGCACGAGGGTTCAAATGAGAGCAAAAGCAAACCTCAGTGAGCAGGAAAATCGCTGTTAGAGAGGCAGGAATGGGGTGAGCACCACTGTCACATGCAGAATGATGGGTCCTGATGGAATGTCATGTTGCAGTAGGGTTGGTCAGAGACTGTTTTTGATTAAACATCTTGGTGAATATTTAGGAAAAACTATATTTAAACCAAAAACTGGGAAATATCTATACTTTGGGCAGGATTGAGGTGAGAAGGTGACAATTTTACATCACCTTCTGCTCCTCTGAAGTCTGGATTAAGAAGAAGTGGGAATCACATCTGGCATAGGAAAGCTGAGATCCAGAGCTTTTCTGGCTGAAAGAAATCAGAGAAGTTTGTTAGCATCCTGTGATATCACCTTCCAAACACAGCTTTTCTAAGATGAAATTTTCTTCCTTATGCAAAAAAAGGTCTTTATTATCCTTGCTGCCCCTCTTTGTATTTTATCTACTTCTGCTATGTCTTCACTAGGACTGAGTGACTAGAAATACCTCTTGTGTCCAAAATCTGATCTCACTGTGAGTAGATGGCAGAAGCATTTTCTATTTTGTTTGCCCATTTCCTGACTGCTGCTTAGCAGAGGACTAATGTCAGAATCATATATGTGGTAATTTCCCAAACTCACAAATGAGAAAAAAAATAAACCAAAAAACATTTTGAGCCCATTATCATCCATGTGTAATTAGGTTTATCTTCTGCAATGATTTACCTCGCACTTATCAACCCTGTATCTCATTTACTGCTATTTTGTTACTTAGTCACTCACCTTTTAGAATCCTTGTGGAAAGCCTGGCTTAGCTTTTTCTGCTTTGAATATCTTGTTTCACCTGTGTGCCTTCCCTTGGGAACCTTTGTCCCAGCTTATTTATAAGTCAGTTCCTTCTGAGTGGCTCTCACACAGATTCTTAGAGATCCCCTCCAGCAATCCCCCAGTTATGAAATCGATCTTTTACTCCTAAACTCCATTACTGCCTTTTAAACAGTTAATCTATGAAAGGACCTTACCTCTCATCTCTTCACAATTGAATTTAATTGAATTGAATTTTGTAAGAGACTTTGTGAGGAACCAAAGGGGATTTGAAAGTCCAAATATGCTTCTCAGCTGAACTATCTTCGTCCACACACTCAGTGACTCCTGAGAATTGAAACCATGTAAGCATGACTGTCTGCAAAACCACACCATGAATTATGTAAAGTACTGAGAGATGGGAGGTGTCTCAAAGTCATAAATGTGATTTTAGAATGAAATCTCCAAAGATATTTTGGTGTCCATTCCCTAATGATTCCATGTTGCATTCAAGTCTCAATTGATTCCAGGTTTCTAACTTTATACTTATGAATACCAAAAAGAAAATTTCTCTGATGTTCTCTATCCTATACCTAAAATTAATCATCTGTGTCCTTGAAATTTAATTAAACCAGATAGTCTTTTAAATAGTTTTTACACCATATGTTGGAAAAGAGTAGCAAAATTAAAAGAATAAATCACATCAGAGAGTAAATTAAATACACTGTTTGAAGCCAGCCTCTCTCTCATTTCCCTCATTGTTAAAGCTGAGTCAATGCTGACAATAAGCATTTAAAAGTGGTGAGGACAAAGCACTTCAAAATGCATTGTACAGAAAGTTGAGCATGTAAGGCATTGAATAGGCTAGATTTTCTAAAGTGTTTTCCCCATGTCTGATTGCTTTGGTGTGAAACTGGTAGTATGAAATACATTCTAGCCCTGATGGAGTAGAAATAAAAGCTTTACAAAAATGAAAAATGGAAAAAGGAAAATAATTTCAGAAGTATTAACCCCATTTATATGTTGCTTACTGTAAAGCTTAGTCAAGAAAATTTAATGCCATCAATTTGTAAAGCACAAAAAAAATCACTAAATTCATAAAGGGTAATTAAAAATGAGAAAAATATATAATTCTTGTTTAACAAAAATTGTTTAAAGCTAATACCTAAGCCTTTTCATTATGACATCATAAGACAATAGTCATAAACTTATGTTGTTGAAAAACATCTATGGAAAGTACTTGTCCAAATCGCAGGAAATAGAATTAGTTTACAATGGATAATTCTTCTAAAATACTCAGGGTGTGAACATCTGAAAGAAAACCATCAAAAGAATATTTTCCTCTTGTCATTAATTTCTTTTCTGTTTCTCATCCTAGTTTATGAACCTTTTCCCTATGCTTTAATCAATGACAGATGGATTTGTGTCTCTGTATTATGTATCACCTAACTTCACATCTCTTTAGAAAAATAAAGTTAATAACTTCAATGGCAGCAGATTCTGCCACTCCAGTTGATGTCCAGTGGCTTCCAGCTGCTCTTTAATTTTGGTTTTAAAATCTATAAACACATAAATAGTCTGGGATTTATGCAAGTGAGATCCTGCCCAGTTTGAAATGAATGTGTTTTAAGCATAGTCTGATTAAAATAATGATAGAGATGTTTGAAAAGTCATTTGGACTATTTTATCAGTGACTAAGCTAGTGAACAGGTTGAAGACTGTCAGTGGATGAGTGTCCATGGTAGATATGTCAGAGGGTATGAACTGAACATGACCTTGAGAATGAAGACTGGCCCTGCAGCCCCACCCAAGGGTATCCAAGGTAAGTTGTGCAGTAGTTCACCAAACCCCTAAGTCAAAGGAAGACATATCCACTACTTAAGGGTCACTTAAGGTCAGTTCTTCATCTCACCTTTTGAATTATAATTCTAAAAAGGGTTATTTATCAAAGTGTATTAATTTGTTTTTCTTTGTGACTATTCCCCCAAGTCCTTTATATGTAACAGGATGCTGGAAGATTGTCTAAAATGTCAAATTGTGGTTTTGTCATAAGATTATGGTGGTTTGGAGACAGATTTTTTTAATTACATCCATAATGCTAAAGAAAATCAGATGGGGGATTAAATTACTCCTGAAGCCAGATATCACCACATGGCTCATGATGGCATCATGAGCAGTGTGTGGCATCAGCCCCAGTGGAACAGGTTTGTCTGGGAGAAAGCTTTTTGGTGTGATCTACCACAGAGTGTGCTAACCCACAAGCAGCATGGACAATGGACTTCCAGAACCTGGGCTGATTCCCAAGCTCCCCTCAGCAGCACAGAGGAAGCCTTTCTGCCCCTCTGCTTCATTTTGAGTGGAACCAGTTTAGTGGCTCAGTGGGCTGAAAGGACACAAGCCCACTTGGGCAGTCTCATGGCAAAAGTATCCTCTTACCACAGACATGTGGGTCTTATCTCCAGGGTTTCATTTAACTGTAAACACTATTGGCACTTTCAAGGGGCAGAGATCTCACCCCCCTGAGGTCTTTCAGGCAGTATCTGGTCAGGTAGAAGAGCTCTGATGGGGTCAGGTCTTGCTTGTAACACCTGGCAGTGCTCAGTGTGCAGGCACATACCAGACTGCAAAGCTCCTTTGGCTCCTGGGGGATTTTATTGTTAAAAATCCCATGGTGGTTATGGAGCTGTGGCATCTCCAGAGCTGGAAGTGGGACTGTAATGTCCCTGGCTTTCCTTGCTCCTGATGGTACTTAAATGGTCCCAACAGCTACAGCTTGGGTGTCTCTAGTGCTGTGTTTGTGCAAATGCATAATATCATGTATAGTAACAAGTGGGTATAGAATGACAGTGCTATTCTCCTAATCAATTGTTTAGGCTTTGAAAAAAGTTTTTCTGATAAAGGTTAAAAACCCCCTTCATAAACACTTTTTTTTTGTTTTCTTTTGTTGTGTTTTTGCAACCAGCAAATAGCTCCATGTTGGGAAAACAGTAACAAACTAATCCAGAGATTTGTTAGGGAGAAGGACATTCAAATCTCTTCAAGCAGAGAGGGAAACAACATGTATCACTCATATCCCAGGTGGATGCTGTAACTCTTGTACCCAGGGTAAATCTAATCTGCTGCAGTCCTAAATAAAAAACTAACATGGGGATTGGACTTGTTTTCCTCTGGCTTTTGTGGGAAAGAAATGGCACAGACAACTGTCTGGGTGGGAAAAGCAGGGCTCTAAATCCCACTGGGATATAAGTGGCTCCTTACAGTTAAGGGTTGGGTGCTGAATACCTAAAAGAATTTGATTTAAACATCCCTGTCCCTAATTTCAGATGGCTTCCCACTCAAGTTGCTACAGCGTAAGCTCTAAAGGAAGGCTGTGGCATTGGAGATGAATTGCTCAGCCCCATGTGATAAAGCTGTGATCCACCAGGGCACAGTGGAAGTCAGGACTCTCCAAGCTTGCATTGAGCTCAGTACTTTTTATTCTTCCCACAGATCTCTCAGGAGCAACAGAAATTAAATTTTTTAAAAATGAATGAAGTACATATGGCAACACAGCTGCTGAAAATCTGTTACCCTTTTTAATCACCTCTCATGTCCTGGGCATGCATTTTATCCTTCAAACTCAGTAAAATGAAAAACACTGTGAAGAAGGCATCTCCCTGTGTTACTGGGGGACCTGGTAGTGTTATTAAGTCATGCAAGAGAAGCCTTGCCTAATAAGGCTATCCAGAACTTAGGTCTCAGTGGGTTCATCTTTAAAATACTTTACATACTTATAATCACTAGGACAAGCAGAGTTTGCACAGAGATACTGCAAACTGCAAATAAATAAAATTGAAAAAGCAGAGGACCAGCCTTCTTTTTCTTAATGATGGCAAACTTTTGAAATGAAAAGGTTATAAGCCCTGGGTAAGTGCTCGAACAGCCTTGCAATAACACAATTTTCCACCTGCTCATGGATACACTGTAGAACAGACCTTCATGCTGAAGTGCCAGGGTCTCCGAAGCACTGTTTACTGCCTACCCTCCTTCCATAAGCATTCAATGCCATAAGCAGTCAGAGTGACTATTTCTCATTTGGTATCCTTGAATCACACTACTGGTTATTCACCTTTGCGTGACAGCTCCAAGGTAGGGAGAGCAAGTTGGGTGATATATTCAATTCCAGTCCTGGAGCTGGGGAGAGAGAAAAATGCTACTATTGAAAGAGGTTCTTCTGTGAAGGAGCAGTGATTTACATCCTGAATAGGTGCAAATTATCCTCCTTTCCCACCCCCGAGTTCAGCCAATATACTCATTATTCAATATCTCGCTGCTGTGATGCTTTTTTTTCTTGCAGTTTTTGATTTTCTGTTAAGTTCAGAAGGCTGTGGTTTGGTAAAAGATATGATATGATATATTGTCATATATGATATGGCAGGAGTATTTCCTGTGAGGGACTGGGCTCCTTATCAGCCCCAGAAGTGGTCATTTTCAGTCAACAGTGAAGTATCTGTCGGTCAAAGAAAAGGTCTTTAACTAGAACAAGCTACTGAACTTACAATCCATCCCTGCTGGAATGAAAAAGAATAGAGCTGCTTTGTCTGTTGGTTTTGAATCCTTCATGGAGAATTGCCAGGGACTTGTGTACTATTGTTCTATCAGACAGCAGAAACATTAGGGAGAATTTACCAGCACAGTCACAAGCCTTTCATCACAGTTATTATAGTGATAAAGTTCAGTGGTAGTTACTCACCTCTCCAAAAACAAATATCAGCCACTCAGACTAGAGAGAATGGATTTCTGCGGGGTGATGCTACATTAGCTCATGTTACTGCACCTGACTCCCAGCTACCACTAAACCCAAGTGCCCAGTGCAATTTGAAGTACTGATTGTCAGAGCACTCCTGTGAGCAAGGAGAGACCATGATCTACCCTTGTTTCATAGGTTTGAGATGGAGCAATGGAAACACTGAAATGAACTTGGCCCCTGGATCTCTGGGTCATTCAGTTCAGCCTGTCTGGAGCAGACACTCTGCTACCAACATGACTGTGTTTCCCCCACAGGAAGCTCAAGGAGAGCAATATAAACTCATGGAGTCAAATCTCTTCCCTATAGGGCTTGGGATACAGCTTGCTGCTTAGGGCACTTGATTTAGACATAGCTAGGAAGATTAAAGCTCAGATTCACAAACACTGGAAGTCACATGGTTTCTGCATATTTTCATGTGGGTTTTAACTTCTTGTTTGTCTTTAAAACCAGGACTTTGTTTCATTGCATAACCAGGTAATTTGCGGAGGTGTTTTGCAGGGGTGCACCTCAACTATTCAACTACATGGCATGCTCAATAGACAGGTGATTGTGTGTCTTACTTGTCCTCTTTATCCTCCAGGAGGACGAAGTTGCTCGTGACAGTCGTTTCAATTTCAGTGGCTATGGCATGGGCCACTGCCTCCAAGTCAAAGATGGCACAGCAGTCAAGGCTACGCCACCCAACCCACCTCCGGCACCACCAAAGGATTCAGAATCCATCAAAAAGAAGTTTGTAGACCGTGCAAAAAGGATTGATACAATATCCCGTGCTGCGTTCCCACTCGCCTTCCTCATTTTCAACATCTTTTACTGGATTACATACAAAATTATACGGCATGAGGACATTCACAAGAAATAGGCAATTCTTGTTCACCAGGACTTCTTAGCCAAAGTGATCCACATGTAAATAAACAGTGAAATGTCTTTATGTCATATGGACTAAGGATTTCTTCCCCACTCCCCCAGAACACTGGAGAAAAAATTAGCAAAGAGGAAAAGAAGTGTAGAAGGAAAAGTGATTCCATGACAAAATACGCTGTGAGACCGGTCAAGAGGCTCCCCCTATGTACTCCTAGTGTGTTCTTCCAGATCCAGCATTGATCAGACATCTATATTTGGGGCCAAATTTTATCCAGCTTTATCACCAAGATATTACCTTTCAGAACAAAAGAGAATCAGAAAACAAACAATTATCCTAAAACATCTATCAAGAGACTGTGGTGGCTACAGTACAGTGAGTTATAAGAGGACCAAAATTTTTCAGGATAATGTTGCCTTTCTATTTGAAACAAGTCTACTGAGCTACATTCCATGATCATGTCTGTGGGTAGTGGTTTCACCAAGGAGTCCTTTTGTGGGTTGTAAATTATTTCTACTGATAGGGGAGAGGGAAAAAAAAAACCCAAGAAAAAAAATTTATACTTTACTATCCTTGTGGGTGTGCATTTTAATATTATCTTGCTTTACTAGAATTGTAATTTTGGGGTTGAACTTGTGTGTCATGTGATTTATTTGATAGTTGACACTCCAAAAAAAGTGAAACTGCCCGGTTTATTTCTGTTGGGAGACAGTGCACTTACTTAATTTTATTTCTGCTGATTTTACATGCAACTTGAGGTGCCAAACTGTATTTTACCTATTGTGCTACCCTGTACCACACTACTTAGTAAGAACTTGTTTCCTCAAAGGTGTAGCTCAGTTTAGCATTGAGTTTCTATTACCGCTCTCATTGTAGCTGCAGTCAATAGCTCTATAGGTAAACACAACTTGTTTACAGACCTCTAATTTATATCTTTACTCAAAGTGGCTATCATTTTAAATATCATTAATTAACCTAAGAATTTTAAAACTGTACTGTGATTTTCAGAACCTGTTACCTTTTGGTGCCAGATCTGCGTTATTCAAATCCTTGCTACATGTTTTAAAGTAGAAAATTTAAAAAAAAATTAAAAAAAAAAAGAAGAAAAAAAAGATGGTATTTTTGCTTACATGGAAGAAGACAACCTGTAACATAAGATGAGTAAAACATTAAAATTTTACACTTGCTGTAAAAGGGTTTATTAAAAAAAGGTATTTGTTCAATTTCAATAAAGCTAAATGTGGTACTAACATTTCTTCACTCTTCTTCATTTGCAGCAGCAGCAGCAGCAGCAGCAGGGCTGTTCGTGCTACAGCCCTGCTCTTCCACTGCTCTGTCAGCAGAAAGAGGGTGAAAAGCAGCCTTCTGCTGACGTGACTTATCACGCCAAATTTTTTCTATTTATCCTGCAGCAAAGGGACTACTGCAGCCCCTGGGAGTATGTCAAGGACTGTCAGAAGTGTGTCTGGGATATGATGGGAGCATTTGTAGAACATTTGCATGTGCTGAACGAGGTCTGGGGGAGGAGGGACACTGCTCCCCTCTCACACCATCCCTGCACAGCAAAAAATACAGACCAGCTTCACATGGGCTGTGCCTGGCCTGGGGGAGTCCTGAACTTTCTTCTGGCTTTCTTACTTTCTTCTGGCTTCAACACTTTGTTGAGCTGAAGGGCATGCTGAGATGGCCTGTGCCAGGTGCCTCTGGTACACATGGAAATGACCAACAGTTTAAAAGCAAACTAAAAACAGCATTCTGTCCTTCCCTTGTGAGCCCCAAACACACACACTGCAGCTGCCCAGTACAGACATTTTTTCCCACTCCTCTGATGAGATGTGGTACTGAGACATACTGAACCTTCAGCACCTCTCACTCTGCTTTTGCTCCTGGTCCAACTTCTGCTGAGACAATACAGGCTCCACAGCCTGTCTGAGCCTGTATTTGTGTGCTTGTGTGCCTGTGTTCCCATCTCTCTCCACATGGCTGCCTGCAGCTACCAGGCTTTGTTCCTCCCCAGAACAGGGGAGGGAATCTGGAGGTCGTGATGACTCTGATTCTGAATAATAAATGGGTGACAAAAATCCAGTCATACATTTTATATTCCCATACCCTCCTCAGCTTTGTAGAGTCTTCTGTTGCTTACACCTCTGATGGTACTGGCAACATCACCTCCACCTTGTGGAGACTGTGGATCCAGATGTGACTGACACCCCCAAAACAGTAACAAGTCAGAACTCAAAACAACTGTCCAAACTATTTTGCTTTGAAAAACAAGCTTTTGATGCAAATTTAAATATCGTATTTGCAATTTTTATAGTATCATATTTGCTTTTATTCATTCTTAAAGTGGAACAGTATTTGATTACAGATAATGTAGTAGGGGAATACCCCATCACAATCCTAGTACCATGAACTGTGGCGGGGTGAGGATACCCAGCTGTAAACTATATTTTTATGGGAAGTTCAGAGCCTTCACTGGTGTGTAAACATTCAGAGCTCACTTTTACTAACCCCTTCTTCCAAAAACAGTGCTTCAAATGAAGGTGTAATGGCAGCATTAATCAGGACTAATCCTCAGTGCCCAGATGTGTTGCAGAGATTCTCATGAATATCAGAGTTTACTGCTCACAGCTGCCCCAAATGACTGCAGACCACTGCAACAGGAATGCAAACCTACTCCCAGCTGATGGATATCTTTATATCCCTTTTTGTGGGGAAGTGCATGTGCCTCCAGCATCCACACCACAAATTCACCTGCACTCTTTGCAGTGCTTGGCTATTAGCATTTACTAAACAGGTCAATAAAATATCTTGCTGATCAGCACAGAGGTTTGGTGACAGTATCCATGGGAAGGTTGCTCTGCTGTTGCCTGCTGTATAAACTTTGGTCCAGTCATGAGAATAATCTGTGCACGAAATCTGGATAGCTCTCTCTCTCTCTCTCTCTCTTTTGAAGACAGAATTTATGGCCACATGACAATTGCTCAATTAGTCATGAATATTGAAATTATCTAACTAAATTTTGGAAACAAACAGTGTGTGCAAATGGACAAGGCCCACCAAGCACAACAATTAGGAATGGCCACATGATACAGAAAAGTTGCCACATGCTGGCTGGTGGTCTGTGAACATCTATTAAAGAACCTTCTCTCAAAGAACATGGCTGGCACCAGAAACTGGTTTAGAAACTGCCTGCAGATAAAACATCAATTAACAAGGATAGCAGGATACAACTTTCTAGACAAATTCTCAGTAGGGTTAACAAAGGAAAAAGGACTCAAAAAAACGATCACCTTGTACTCAGGGAAGTAGCAGAATTAAATAGTGAAGCAGTTTTATTTCAAGACACCGTTGCAAGAGGAAAAAGAATGGCTTAGAAAATAAATCCCAGACAAACAGCCTTTTTGAAACAGGAGACACAGCAGGATGGACGGAAAGAGACCCAGGATTAATTCTGAAGAGATTCCACACATATTGGAAAGCCTGCATGGTAGAATTCTAGCTGGTAAAATAAAATTAAGCCCTAGGGCATTTAAACTACTTGAATTTAGTTATAAGACAATTATAATGACTTCTACCTTACTAAGAAAGCTTAAAAAACTTTAAGTATGTCTTTAAAGGATGCAACATCAGGTCAGGTCATTGGCATCCTGTTGTTACAGGCTGGACCTGAGTGATTCAGAAGTCAAGGGGAAATGTTTAGCCATCTCTCACCAGACAGATGCTGAGATAGGTGCTGTGATAAAGCCCAATTGATAAAAGAGATCTTTAAAAAAACCTTACTACATTAGGAGTAAAGTGAAAAATAAGGAAAAAAATAGTGCAATATGAAATGAGGGACCTCTGGTTGCTACCCTTTCCTGTTTTTTTTCTCTCCAGATTTCTTTAGGTGGCAGAGCCATCACCTGTGATGTACTGAATCAAATGTGTAGCAATCGAGGCTTTTGGAGTACCCAAAAGGAGATATCAACAATTCATAACTGCTGGAGGACAACTCCAGATATGCAATGACTCTGGGGTCAGATTTTTTCATGTGCTACAGAGGTGAGGAGTAAGAGTGAACCTCATCCACAGACACTGAGACTTTCTCACTTTGATTCCTTTATTTCCCAACATGAGATGTTGAAAGCAACAGGAAGGAGCTGATGGAAAACCAATGTTTGTCTACTGCAGGCTGAACTGCTGAAGCTCTT
Source organism: Cyanistes caeruleus (assembly GCF_971803275.1). Lineage (NCBI taxonomy): Eukaryota > Metazoa > Chordata > Aves > Passeriformes > Paridae > Cyanistes > Cyanistes caeruleus. The sequence goes on along the minus strand of NC_141703.1, from coordinate 17,697,368 downwards.
CATCTTTACACAAACCTGCCTGACATTGGTGGCACAGGAGCTGCTGCCCAAACATGGGGCACCAGCCCAAACTTACAGCCTTTTGCAGCTGATGTGACTGAAAATATTGTGGAAGAATCTGAACTAGTCTTTAAGATTACAGACAGGCATTTCCTGGGAAGAGCTTTTATTGGGCTGAATTGGTGTCTTTGCCTCAGCAATAGGATTCTGCATCTGCACCTGGAAGTCACATTTTATGAACTCATTCAAAAGATCTGATTCAGTCCAATAGTGGCATTTCCGTATTTAGAAATATATTTCTAAATACAAGAATATATTTAATGTGTGTTTATAAAAAGTATATGCACAGCTTTCTTATCAATTTAAAATTAGAACACAGCAATGAAAAAAGAAACAAAATATTTGTACAAAGATCACCTTTGTACTGCACAAAGTAGTATGAAAATTATATTATTTAATATATTCATTTTCATTATCTATAATGAAATTTCTGTGGAAAATTATCTCCTGCCAGACTTTGAAAGTAATTTATTCTAATGATTTTTGGCATAGAGGTTTGTGTCTTACAGTATTTTGTAAAACTAGAAAACCAAAACCAAGGCTTCCTAGAGAAACTTCCGCCTGAGAAAATATTCTAAATGAGAACATGTTTCCTCCATAAATGCCCCGCACAGATTTTACATTAAAAATTAATCTTTTCTAGTTTAACAGGAAGATAAAAAGAAGATATTTTTGTCAGTTAAAGATACCTTTCCTAATTTTGCAAGGCAATTGTGAAATATCATAAAATTTAGGGCTTAGCTGCAGAACAAGAGAAGCTTCACCAGTTCCAAATTCATCCATCCAATTTACTTCCAAATCCAATGCAATGCTTACTGAAAGCAGAAGGGAAAAAAAATCTTCAATAGCTTCTAGATAAGTTCCTAATAAAGGATTGGTTTCCAACACCAAGCACTAGAAATAATCTGAGAGGGAAAATATTCAGAGTGGATTAGCTCTCTTCCTCTCAGGAGGAATAGAAAATTGAGTCAAAATAAGCATCTCAGATAATAATTAGGAAAACTGACTCTGTATGAAATACATACACTCAGTTCTTTAAATTGCCACTGAAATGAACATGCTAAATAATTATCTTTGCTATGATGAAATCCTGTCAGGCAATATTAGGAAAAAAGTGGTGAATACCAGGGATCCTGATCACATTTTGCTTGTGCTAAAAATTGGATTTTACTGGGACAAATTATATGACATCCTCTCTGGTCATCTGAACAGCCATAAAATTGATTCAAAACTAGCTCCTTCAGATTATCACAAGGTTTGAATCTGATGTCCAGCAGAGTGGACATCTGTTGTGGAGATGGTGGACAGTGTGTGCCATGCCAGGAAGATGGCAGCTGGGTGCACCCCTCCTTTTTCCACAGGAGAAACAGCAAGATCCCTGAGAGCGCACACAGGAAGTATATTCCATAGCAGTGCTTAATGAAAATGCTTTAGACAGAGCAGATTTCCACCCTATCTTTGCTTTGGCATGAATCCATTTTCCCTAAGAGTGCCACCCTTGACATCACAGGATCAGGCCTGTGGCTGGACATGTTTGGAAATCACATATTTATCACCTGGAGCATAACAGGAAACAGCATCACCCTGTTTTCCCTTTAATACAAAAAGAGAAAAGAGCTATGCCAATGCATGAAACATTGTGGAACCAGAGCGAATCTTTAGCAGGATTTTCCAGTGAGAAAACTGGAGAGCACTAATGACTTCATTCACACTGGAGACACTACCTCCTCCTCCTCCTCTCCCTGCATTGTCAGGCAGAGATGTTATGAAAAGGCATGAGAGTCTGGCAATGAAGAAGCTGCCAATGCATGGTTAAAGTTGTCCTCTTTTACAAGCCATTGCTTGGAGTTCAGAGGGGACACATGTATGGCTGATTTTGGGGGAGACCAAGGAGAGCAGCATGGACAAATGTCTGTGATGAGCTAATTAACCTTTGGAAAAGGAGAGTGAGCACATTTTTCCTGTAATAAGCTAATGAACTCTATCCTCTGGGAGAGATGAGGGACATAATCAATGAGGCTCCTAACAGGGGTCTGCCAAAGATGCTCTTCAGAGGAGGGGTGAAGAGCAGGGCTGTTAATGAGTCATTATCTTAAAAAGCAAAAGCTGAAAGAGCTGCCTGCTGCAGGGAAAGAGGGTTCCCCTCCATGTGTACTACATTGCATGTAATAGGGCTTTGAAAGCATGTTCTCTGCTTGGAAGAATGTCACAATCTTCCACTAATCCATGGAAGAAGCAAAGCTAAAAAAAGAAAATGTATCTTGACAATTTTTCTTTATAGTTGCACAAGTCAAAACCAAGAGAAACTTTTATGCTGACCTCAGGTGTGAGTCAAGCTGTTACAGGTTGATGGTGAAAGCTTCAATAGGGGCAGGGTCTCAGCCTACACCATAGCTGTCTGCTGTTATGGCACATTTACTTCTCACTTAGGAGCCCAGAGACTTTGTTTCATTGAATTACCACAATGAGAGGTTTTGTCACTGACCCTTCTGGTGCTGCAAGTGCAGTGAGGTCAAAACTGAAAAATTTGCTAAAGAACATTTGGAATTTCAACAAAATTTTTCTCTCATCATAATCTGTGTGAATAATGGTCTTTCAGAGGCCTTTTCAAAAGGACACTGGCAGAGGCTAAAGAGCATTTTAATGTTTCCTTTGATTTATTAACACTAGCTCAGTTTTTAATTTGCAGAAAAGAAGTGCTCCATTAATACCCACAGTCACATTTCACATTAAACATCCTAAATGTGACCTAATCTATTTTTAAAGGAACTAATTCCCATGCATTGGTTGACTTATTCCAGGCATCACCAAGGCTGAAAACGTGAGGTCTGTTCCTGACGTGCAGCAAGGTTTCCTTGAACAGCTGCAGCGTTATTCTGTCTGTGGCTTTCTGCAATAATGCCAGTGGGCAGGACTTGTTTTATGGCACTAAGGAAACAAAGGAGGATATTTTATCATAAAGGAAATTTGCATATTTGCTGCTGTAATAGCAGAGAGAATTTCTCTGGTAATTGATAGCTTCTGTAAATTGTAAAGCTTGTATTGCATTTGTGCACACACACAGAGACACACGCACATTCCTTTCACTTTGCTTCCCTCAGTCTTATTGCAGTATGTCTTTGACTGATGTCCCTGAAAATTTCATCTGCTACACAGTGCTAGCTAGTGTGGTGGCACAGATAAATATCTACCTTCTTTTTCTCTGACCTAGATGTGGAAAAGGTCCAAAAGTTATCTTTAGCCTGATTAATCCAAGTCTGATCTGCTAATATGCTGCCATGGATTAAATATATATATATCATCTGAAATAGCTGAGGCACAGCTCAGGCATCCTGTAAATGGCAATACTGTGATGTACCTGCAGTGGGTTTTGCTAAGCAGGCACTCTGCCCAGTGCTCTCTGATAAGGTTTCTGGGTCACATCTGAAGACTTCAGCAGCAATTGAGATTGTGGTTACTACTGATGGACATCTTTCCTGCAACTTAAAATTTGAGCTGACCTTAATAAATCATAAGGGAAACATGTACTAAGAAGGGAGGACTCTTTAACCTGTCCCTCTGTGTGGTGCTGGCACAAAAGCCACAACAATGCAGGACACCAGAAGCCCCTTGTGCAACTGAGGAAGGTCTCCATGGCACTAGTGCCTGGGGAGGCAGTCCCAACCTCCCAGATATCCTGCAGGGCATAGATAGGCTACCTTGCAGCAACAGACAGGTCAGGGACATCCAGACTACACTATCAGCAATGTTCATATTGGAGCAGCCCAAGAAGAGACTACTTTATTAGAAGTGCTTTATCCTCCTCCCCATAGCTTGATCAAATGGTCTTTTCAAGGTTGTCCAAGCCCTAATGTTCACACTTCTGTTTTCAAGCTGTGGCTAGGTGACCACATGGTTACACTGGTGCCTTTTGCAACTGCCTCACACACGTCTCGCCTCTGGCCACTCCCTGGGGTGTTCTAGCTGCCCCCCTTTCCTCTAGCTGTTCTCCCATCAGGCTGGACAGAAGAAGTGAGTCAGGTCCTCTTTAAAATAAGAAAGATGGAGAAAGAGACCTACCTGCCAACCCCAAACCACCCAGGGAGCTGCTCCCCAGCTCAGCCACACAGACTTGGGAGGTTCCCTAAGAGCTGATGGAAAGGCGAGAGTGTGCAGCACTGTGTGTGTGTAAAAAAAAAATTAAAAAATAAAATAAAATAAAAAATAGTGTAACTGGAAAGCAAAGTGGAACAGGTTTAGGAGACGCCTCAAAAAAGGTCAGAAACTTCAAGAAAGTCCTAACATCAAAATGAGAACTGAAAAGAGAGAGAAAGGATCCTCTTGCTCATTTCAGTGGTGATATGAGTAAGACAAGCAGATCTCCACCTCTCCAAGGATATTGTCATCAATTCCTGTTTTTAATGAAAATTGCCTGGCAGATCCCCAGTATCAGCTACTCACTCAAGGGGCTTTTCTATTATTAGAACAGTCTGCTGGGAGAATGGCCAAGGTTTATATTATCTCCATTATCAGCTAGCTTTAATGGTACTGGAAAACATCTTTGATTTTTGGAAATATAACTGCATCCTTTGGACACTTCTCCAATGTTCCTCTGTTTCAAGAAGGTCAGCACTGGCCCCTCAAAAGAAAAATTAAAAATTTTTGGCTGAAATAATGAAAAATCGAGGTGTGAATGACCTTAAGAGACTACTTAAGTCTCTTAAGAGATCTACAAGATCTACTGTGGCCTCAAAGGAACTGGTTGAAGATGGAATAATGGGTGTGCATTCCCTGGAACCTCCTCTTAGTCCTGCTCTGTCTCATAGCAAACTTTTTGTCATGCACAGCATTTTCTCATCTTTATATGAGAAAAAAAATCAGTTTCTTCCCACAAAAACTTGCATCATCTTTACTAACTTTTCACGCCTCATGGGGATTTACAAAAGCAATTGTTAAATTTTAAAACAACAAATTAATTAATCAAGAAACAGTTTGCTACAGAAAGCACCATTCAGTTTTTTGGTGTTGAATATACAGGTGTTTATCCAAGCTATAGAGTGTACTTAGTTGAAGAGTTCCTGAAACCCCATTGTTCCTGCTAATTCCTGTAGAATTGTTATTTTCTAAACTACTGCATTTTTGTTCCAGAGTAGTGGCTTACTGGGAGATTTCTTTTTTTCTCTTTTTAATTATATGTTTCCAATTATGATCACTGGGCTTCAAGGACAAAGGACTTTTTTATTATTACGGTTTTCATGCATCATTGGAGCACCTAAAGAGCTTCCAACAGATCCAGAAAATCAGGCTGCCTGTGGTGAATGAATTCTTCAAAAACAGTGATATTATTAGCTCTTCTGTGTCATTGAACAGACAACCTAAATGCTAAAACCAGAAATTTCATTAAAGATTAAAGAAATATCATTTCACGTTTCACCTGCTCCATTAATATCAAATATGAGTTCTATCTTTCATGACACAACTGAAGTGCAGTGTAAGATTTCAGATATACCATTATTTAATCTCTTTCAGAGAAAGAAAAAAAATGTTCAAAATCCTTGAGGAGCTGTGTCTGGGCATGACAATATGCTCTGTTTGACCATTTTAAGTCACTAAAGAATATCTTGGCCTTGTGATTTTTCAATAGCTCCTGCTCTTCATGCACCACTTGAAATATGTTAATGGAGACATAACTTTCAGGAAATGCCATGCACTTATTCTTGGAGCATAAGGCCTCCAAAGACCTCTGTTGGAATACCCAAGAAGTGAGGCACTCAAAATCATTAAGTGCTTTTGGAAATCTCAGCCTTAAATATTATGATCAAACTGCTTTTACCTGGAGTTTTTCCCGGTCACTTACTTGTGGCTCCATCTTTTTCTTTCTTCTCACAAAGAGTGGTTTCTGAGCAGACTCCTGGCCTTTTCACCAGAGGCCAAAACCCCTGGGGACATGGTGAGTTGTATTTTATATCTCTGCAGTAAGAAGAGGACTGCAGAAGTTGCCTTAATGGGAAAAAGAAAAACTGGAAAAAATGTCTGTTGGACATTTTTCTAAGAACAGCATCCTAGCAAAAAGGCCAGTTCAGAAGGTCATTCCACCATGATTTAGATCTTAGTTTTGTCCCCTTCCTGGGACAATGTATATATATATTATATATATATGTGTGTGTGTGTGTATATATATATATATATATATATATATATATATATATATATTTGTCACACCAGCTCCATTGTCCTCTAGCAGGAGCCATGGGGTGCTCTACCACGATTCTCCAAGTCACCATTTTTTGCACTTCCCCTGTGTTTTGTTCCCCTGCTTTTTCAGTGGCACATCCTGGTGTCAGCACAGGGCAGGACATGGGACTTTCCACAGCAGAGAGGATGAGCCTCCCCTGGGGAAAAAGGAAACCTCCTGACATCATGCTTTTGAAATGATTGAAGTTCCTACAGCACCCCTCTGGAAAACAGCACAGCCAGGATTCATCAGCCAGCCTTTCCCTGCAGATATCCTTGTCCTGGCTATGGCAGAGCTGTACAGCTTTCCAGTCCACATGGCCTGTGCAGGACATTGAGTCTCTATTTTAAGAAAAGAACAGCACTAATAAATAAAATAGAAAAAATGGTAAAAGCATGCGTTTTTATGAAGCTACAGCCCCAGGGCAGCTTCGCAGAGACTGAGTCTCTGGAGTGCCAGGAGTGGCTTTTAATCTGTGCTTTGGGAAGTAGCTGCCAGCCCATGGCTTTGTAGGGCCTGACAGATCTTGTCCTGCTCCTCCTCACTGCCCTGGCCCTTGAGCACTTGTCAGATATCACCAACATCCCCCCATTTTCTCCAGCCTTCCCTGGGCCAGGGTAGAGCTGAGGCCATGGGGGCTATACCCCCTATTTCAGTTTTGGCTTTCCTTCACAGGGTGGGTGCACAGACAGCTTGGCCACAGGCAATGCTGGCTGCCCCCCTCCCTGAGCCTGTGCAGCCCCCAGGGGCAGGGGCAAGCTGTCCCTAAGAGCTCCAGCTGCCTCGCACACATGGCTCACAGCTGCTGGGGCAGTTCAGGCAGCGCTGCCAAACCCACAGTGACAGGTTACTGGGCTCCTACAAACATTACTGTGTTGTTTACTGCTCACACTGAAGTGCCACATGGGCTGCAAGCTGTTTTCTCTTGGCTGAGAGCTCGGAAGGAGACAACCCCAGCTGCCTGGTGAGCAGGGACTTCTTCCCCAGCTGCCGACCACGCAGGACAAGAGCACGTTTGCTTTTTGTTTGTAGAAAACTCCTGGTAGGGATGTGTCAGCTTTATCTCAGCTTCTCACAGAAATCTCTTCCCTCTAGGTACCACATGAAGCAAGGGTTTACAGAGGGAATGACTCTCAAATGTACAGCCTTGAACAAAACACAACCCGATCCCAGCTCCCTGACATTGCGAGGAGCACAGGGATTTTCCCGTGATTGATTTTCCCGGTTGATCCTGAACAGATACAAGCATTCCTGCAGCTGCAAATGACCTCCACAACATTTGCTCCCAGTCAAATTCTCCTGGCTGACCTTCAAATCCTTTTACAAAGTTTCCTGGTATTCTCACTGCCCTGCCAAAAAGATTGCTGGGATTGGCAAAGGTTTGGTGAGCTGAGCAGACAGAGGAGAGCAAGTGCAGCTGAGTTCCTTGATGGTCCCAACTTCTCAGCCCACTAATTGCTCAGCTGTGCAAACAAGTGAAAAACAAACTCCTGTTCAAGGAGGGCTATGAGCAAACCTAAATTATTTGGGAAAGAAAATCCCTTCAGAGCCCCCTGTTTTCCTGACAGAAAGCAAGCTGAAGAATTGTTGTGGAAGGAAAGCTTCCCACCGTGGTTTCTACACTGAGGCTACATTCAAAAACACAAATTTCAGGTTATCCATAAATTGTTTCACAATCCCTCAAATAATCTTTTAAATCCTCCTACAAACCTAATATTGTCCTTCAAGAATGTATCAGCAAAAGATATTTATTTTATCAGCATTAAAATCTTTTAGGACTAATAAATTTAAGCTTCAGTAGTACTATGGCAGTCATTAAAGAAAACTGAATTCATATTTTGGTAGTCTGAAAAAGTTACATTAAAAATTTTGGTTTAAATCTTAATAACCTGCTTGTCTGGCAAGATTAAGTTGTAGGAAATATTATGAATGGGAGCAACCTGGTTAAAATACATCTCCAAGCAGGCTTAACCTCACTAATTCAATAATAGTGGCGAGTTCAAGAAATTCAATACTGGTACAAGCTCGATCACAGTAACAGCAGCAGTGCAGATGCAGCAGAAACAACCTCTCTGTGCTGTTCTCCACACAGCCAGGCTCTCAGATGTCTTAGACAGATGAAGTTACCAGAGCATGGGTTTCAGTGCATCGTTATTATGATTCCCTGATTGATTCCCAGGTGTATAAAGCCCCAGGGGGTTTTCTCCTTGGGCAACATGAAGGATCCATTTGAACAATCCCAATTTAAACTGCAATCCTTATTTAGGGCCTCTTCTCATGTCAGGGCCTGTTCTTCTTTATATCAAAGTCTTGAGGATGGCAGAGATGCTTCCAGGAGTGTCTCTTTCCCTTCTGAGAAGGCTCCACTGTCCTGCTGTAGAAGTTAATATTTGGGTATAGAGGAAAACTAAAACAGCCCCTGAGGGTAATAAATAAGTAGTCAGGAGGGTATAATTGATTTATAGGGAATTTGTGCATAGACATTCATGTCAGGTCAATACCTAACTGACCTCCTTTTAATTCAAAAAGCATCACCCTTGTCGGTATTTCAGTGAGATACCCCATTGGAGAGAAGCCAGAAACTCTGTGATGCTTGCTCTCCTTTGGAGAATGGCTAGGACAAGCAGGCACTCTGAAATGCTGTTGGACTTCTTTGGAGCCACTGTCAAAGGACACATTTTCTTAATTGATCTAGTCTAGGAGACTGAATTCTTTCCTTTACTACTTGAATCCATATAACCCTCTGTAGATCTAGCCAAATTCAGCTTTTGTAATTACATTTTCCAAAGCAGAGTAAGATTAAATCAATAATTAAACAAAAATTAGTTAGCACTTTTGATTTACTTTGTATTTTTTAATGTAGACTTACTGAAAGCTGACATAATTTACGGACATCTCCTCCATAAATGTACAGTCTAAACTATAATTTAAATGAACTGGAAAAAAAGATTACTTCTCTGAGTTGAATCAATATGTCATGAATTGGCATACAGCATTAAGCAGAGAGAGTAAAATTGGATAGAGCAGTTATACATCCTAGGTGATGGCTGTGTTCTCTGAACCTCAACATTTGCACCTTCATCAGTGCTGAGGAGTGGAACAGGTCTGGGTAACTCAGTGGTCTGCCCTTATTTTCTGAAAAGAAAAACTATCCTTACTTTACCCTGTGGTCTAAGTCTGGGTTGCTCTGAGAGACTTTATTTTTAAATCTAATACATGGTTTTCTTTTTCTCAGAGAAATACTGAGTTTTCATGGGTTAGGATGCTTTTATGTTCACAAATGAATATTTTTCTTTTTTCTTTTTTTTTTTTTTCACATTCAGAGCAAGTTACTTCATAGTGGCTGGCTCTAATGAGCTTGATAAAGCAATGGCATAGATTACTCAAATTTTTCACCTTACTGAAAATGAGGATTTAGCCATGCCTGAAGAGACTAGATCATAACTTTTCTAATTGATTATCAGTATTTGCATTTGTTTTGTTATAAGCATAGTCAGGGACAGTTAAATGGTATTTAGCCCTCTTAAATTAGGTGGCTTCTTGCACCTCTGATAAAATCTGAGGAACACACTGTGGTGCACATATGAGCAAGCTTTAATGTAGTGGACAGGTATGATAACATTGCACTGAAACTGAAACTCTGGTAACATCAAGCTGTCTGAGTCATCTGAGAGCCTGGCTGCCTGGAGAACAGCACAGAGAGGTTATTGCTGCTGCATCTGCACTGCTGCTGTTGCTGTGATCGAGCTTGTACCAGTATTGAATTGTTTGAACTCGCCACTATTATTGAATTAGTGAGATTAATCCTGCTTGGATATGCCAGCATATAGAAAAATCACAGCTGTGGCTGCAATTTAGACATAAACTTTGTGGGTCCAGGGGCAGTAATCTGTGATGAGTTTTCCTCTGAATGATTTGCACATCAATGCCTTCTTGGTCTGGTGGTGACTGCTCTTCTAGACTCATCACTGTGGGCCAGTCCAGGTACAGGCTCTGCGCACCAAGGGATTTCCATTCTTCATATCTGTCCTCTTACCAGGGAGCAACCAAATTTCACAAAAAGCCCTGTGTTAAATGATGACTGTGAAGTTCACCTGCCACAGAGGGTGCCTGTATGTGTAAAGACAGGAGGGAGAAATCCTGATGAGGGTCCACTGAACAGAAATCCACAGGTAGGAGTTGCTTTCTGTGAAGGGGCTGTTGGGCTCAATACACCACTGTCCTTCTGAACAAGAGTAATGTTATTTGAGAGAACAGAACCAGACAGTGAGAAAAGAGGTGGCTGGAGGTATCTGAAAGTTGTCAGGGGTTTGAAGAAATCCTCACTAACATGTACACCCTGTGAGCTAGGATAGCAGCCACAGGAAAGACTTCAGCTCACATCCTGAAACGGCCTCCAAGTCCTGCTCTTGTATTTAGATAAATATATTTAAAAGAAAGTAATTGGAGACTGTTGTATAATGTGCATTTGGGATTGCAGAGATAACCTAAATGCTGATATTTTCTAACTTCAGAGTGATTGAATTATCACTCTTGAAACACTCCCTTAATATAGTTAGTGAATGTAATTAGATCACAGATGCTGGCTTAAAACATCATCACAACTGCATCACAAGTGGAGATGTTCAGCATAATAGCTCCTCATTTCATATCTCTCTGCATCAGCCTGGGGTGCTTTAATTCAGATTCCCCCATAATACCCACTGTTGATCTAATCACTTTTCTGAGACGTAGCTCTGAGATTCTGACAGCAAAAGGAGCAATGTTAGTATCTTATCATTGTCAACAACAGGGAAATGTCACAAGAAAGAGATAAAGGGTGCAAGGCAAAATGCATTCAAGGGAAGAGGAAAGGTAGAAACAAAATTCTTTTTGCTCCCACTCATTGTGTGCTTGGCTAAGTGGGTGGGACAGGGAAAAAATTCAAGAAAGCCTCGAGTAAAAATATCTAGAAGACAGGAGTGGAATGAAAACCGCAAGTGAGAACTACCTTCTCCTACCAAGACACATTTTATCTTGACATGCATGAAGCAATCGAGGCTAAGGTGGACCAGTGCCCATGGCTGATGGGTTCTATGGCTGTATCTGCTAAAACTGAGGTGAATATTTTTGGCAAGCACCATTTGTGATGAAGACACTTGTCCCTAGCAGCTGGATGCATTGCATATAGGACATAGAATAACCAGGTCCTGAGCAGGTGCCAACCCAAGTGCTAGCAGACTCCCATTCACTTTCATGCCAATAGAATTCTAGTTCCTTTATAGAGGATGCTTTAATAACTTAATAAATTAAGTAGTTTCTTTATAGAGATGCTTACATCTTCTCACACACCTCTGCAACCTGTATATGAGCAAGCAGATAAGTAAATTTGCAGTATCTGACACAAACAAGAAGAAATTTCCCTAGTTCATCTACTGGATCCTTTTTATGCAGTAAAAATGTACATCTGGTGTCCTAAGAAAATGATGCCTAAGAATCACAGCTTTTGAGCTCCCTGGCTAACTGCAGTCAAATGTGGTGGCAAGGTCCATGTTTGAAATACTGTAAGAGATAGCTGAAAACTAAGATCTCATGGGAAAAAAATAATCCCTTCATCTCCCTGATGAAGAGTTAGACAATTTCAGGTATAGCACATACTTGTACCAATTGTTTGCTGTGCAGCTGGCATGTATCTTGCCTTCAGAGTGAGTTGTCACAAGGGACAGACAAGGAAACTGAAATTCCTGTAAAGCAGAGAAAGTTTACAAGTATAAGGTTTTATTTCTCCTTGCCAGTAGAGGAACTGATTTTTCCTTTCACTGACTACTGAAGGATCCTACCAATGGCACCACTTGAAGACGAAATAATGACAAAAGAGTCCATCTCAATGCCTGCTCAGCAAAGAGGCAATCACTCTAAGTAAAGCCTGTGTTGTTCTCCCTAAGCCTTTTACCACCTGCAATGCCAGGTAAAGAGGCAGTCGGTGCTGATAGCCTCTTGTATTTAAGACTTTGACAGAAAATTAAAGGCTTCCTGGAGAGGGCTGTCAATAGCTCACAGTAGTGCAGACAGCAGCCCTGCTGCATGGACAAGAAGGACAAGCTTTTCTCTGGTACCAGCAAGAGAGCTGCTTTTACAAAGCCTTCAAGTCAATGCCTTAGACATTCACAAGGCTCCTCTTCCCAGATGAACCAGACCAAGATGGAGAAAACACAAGTAAAGTGAAGAAGAGTAACATGAGTGACACTGACATTACATGGAGACGTTGCATCACCTTCAAACCATGCATTATTTACCCAAAATGTTTATAGTTAATGTTTTATTTCAAAGAAAGGGAAACAATTTCAGGAATGAGAATACTCAGCTGCTGCCTGTAAATAGCCTTAAGTCTACCCTGCAGTGACACCTTGAGGGGAAAACATTAAAAATAAATAACCAGAATGATAATTTCAAATCAATGCTAAAGAAAGAGGAAGCACAAGACTACCTGGATGGACAGCTGCCTGGTCTCCTGGAGCAGCTCATGACAATGTGGGGCTTTATGGCGCCACTCCTGACAAACAGCTTTCTGATAAGCTGTTCTACCTCTCAGCTTCTCTTGCACACATGCCATAATTCTAGTCTCACTTGCCTTTCCCTCTTTCCTCTTCTCCAGAGGAGATACAATTATCTCATAATTTTCACAAATGGATCAATATTTTGTTTTGACATTACTTCTGCAACTAAAAATGATCTTACACAAAAAAGTGGTTTGTTTTTTTGGGTTTTTTTTTCCAGAAGAGGCCATTTCTTATTCCTTGTGCCATAGAATAAATTGTTTAGCCTCTTGGAGGGCAATGGAAGTCCCCAGGGTGACCTGTGGGAGCCTGATCTGGCCTGGAAGATTTGGTTGTGGGGCCAGCCTGGTGGTTGCACCCATAGGGGAGCTAATTTGTTCTGGTCCCTCTTCTACTCATCAGCCTTTTCTTTTTGTTGCATGCTCAGGAGTGGTGGGAAATAACAGTCCAAGAAACTTTCTGTAGATATGAGCCAAGAATGGCATCAGAGATGGGCTCCTGGAGATGCCCCCCACTTAGGGCTATGTGCCTCACCTCTGCTGAGTGCAGAGGCAAATATATGGGGAAAAGTCCCCTGTTTTAGCAAACTACAGTGACCAAAGATCTCAGGTGTCCGAGGGATTGCTGCTTATGAGGAAGAGCAGCTGCAAATGATCACTGCTCTTTCCAAAGGGCATTCATATGGAAATGAGACTAAGACTATGGAAGTCACCTAAGACTTCCACATGTGTGAGCTGCACCCCTGTGCTGTGTGGTCAAATAGCAGGTGAGCACTCAAAATGTTTTATAACACCTCCAGTGGGGCTTTGGTCTAGTGAATCTTAACAAGGGCAAGTGCAGGGTTCTGCACTCGAGGAGGAATAACCCCAGGCACCAGCACAGGCTGGAGGGCAACTTGCTGGAAAACAGCTCTGCAGAGGAGGACCTGGGACTCTTGGTGGATAATAAGCTGTCCCTGAGCCAACAACATGTTCCTGTTGCCAAGAAAGGCAATGGAAGCCTGGGGTGCATCAGGAAGAGCATTTGCAGCAGGTGATGGGAGCAGACCCTGCCCCTCTGCTCAGCCCCTGTGAGAATCACCTGGAGTGCTGTGTGCAGTTCTGGGCTCCTCAGTCCACACACTGAGCTTCTGGAACGGGCTCACTGGAGGGAAACAAAGATAATGAAAGGACTGAGGACTGGAGCATCTCTCTTTCAAGGATAGGTTGAGGCAGATGAGCCTGTTCAGACTCTGAAAGAGATGACTGAGAGGGGACTTTGGTGGGGTCAAGCAATAGGACAAGAGGCAATGGGCAGAAACAGACACACGGGAAGTTCCACCTGAACATGAGCAAGGACTCTAATGTGCAGGTGACTGAGCACTGGAACAGGTTGCTTAGAGTTGTTGCAGTGTCTCCCTCACTGAAGATACTGAAGAACCTTCTGGGTGCAATCCTCTGCCATGTGCTCTGGGATGACCCTGCTTGAGCAGGGAGGAGCAGCTGTGCCCCCTTCCAGCCTGACCCATTCTGTGACTGTTTCAGAGACCAGGTGACATGGCAGGGGGTGTGTAACTTGCAGGCTTCATCTTTTGGGAGTAAACACAGTTGGTGTGAGTTCAGCTTGGGGGAAAGGGGAGAGGGAGTGCTTTCGTAATGCTGCTGCCATGTACAAAGCAAGAGATAACATTGTGTGCTTTTGCTAGGGAGATAAAGGGCACAGGCACAAAAAATTTGTACACTGGTTGTTACGTGCCCTGGCATACTAATATGAATTAATTTTAATTTCTAATCAGCATGCTTAATTTGTAAAGCCTTAGAAAATACAATTGATGTCATTTGGGAAGGGCACATACAAAGAAAATGTGAGATTTTGAGTACAAAATTAATTTTAACCCTGCCTGCAGAGCTGCTCCTAACCTTCATAATTAAACTATCTCAAATGTCAAAAAAAAAAAATATCTTAAAATACATCTAAACTCAAGGTTTGTGAGTTCAATCAAATAACATAGTCAGTACACTGTTTACTGCTGCACGTATGAAATTCTACAAATTAAATTATATTCAAGACAGATGGTGTAACCACAGCAGTCGTGTGTCCTGTATGTGCTGGCACTGGGGAAACGGGAAATATTTTTTCTAGTCATTGCAAGATTAGTCTGAATTACCTTGGAATGAAGCTAGCACCAATATCATCAACAACAAAAATTTCAATCTCTTTGTTTGCCCTTTCAAGCTGCAGCAAGTGGGTCTGTAAGGAGTTAATCAATAATCATGGACCATTATGGGATTCAGCAGGTCAACATGTTGCTGACAGCCCTCTCTAGGAAATCCCACAGGTGTGGAACAAGAACACCAGACACTGTTCCTGCTTTTTGCCAGTATCCTTCACTGGTCAGGAAATCATGCCCCAGAGAAAATGAAAGTAGGGTATTTTATCTCATCCCAAAATACCCATCCCTTGCCACCAGTGATGCACGAGCTCCATCAGAGGCATCTCGTGTAGAGCCATGTTTACTAGGTGTGAACTACATTGCTTCTGTATTTGTATAGAAATATGTATTATTATATATAACTATATTATATAGTGTATATATAATTATATTATATTATATATAATTGTGACTATATTGTCTCTAAGAGTGCCTTGGGAAACAGATATGCCATTCCAGCTTGGTGAGATGTCTGGACCAAGCTTACCAAACCCAAGCTCACCACACACAGAGCCATCCATGGGCTGCTGGCACATGGTCCCTTACAGCTGGGAAAAGCACCTGAAGCACAACTCACCCATATCCAGCCAGCCTGGGAGGCACCAGGTTTATTAAACCTGGGCAGATGTGCATACTTGAATGGAAATCAGTGGTACAACACCTGGTGTGAGATAGGATGGAGGGGGAGGTGATATTTCTTTACAAACATCTGCAAGACAGCCGATGTTACTTCTTCACAGCCATTCCCTTATACACTTTATTCACCCATTCTCTCATTCCACATGTCTACAAGCAACAAGATGTCTGACTTGGATCACTTGTGTATGACACCAAGGACAAATAACACAAGCTGCCAAGCCCTCCATTTGTCCCTGGAGTTCTTCTTAAGGACCACACAAAATCTCATTTTGGACAGATGTCATTACCTGCTAGGAACTATCATCTCTTATGAGAGCAGTCTCTAGTACGAGCATTGTTAATTTCAGGTCTTTAATCCTTAGGCCAGGTTGCTGCTCATTGTGTCTTTTTTCTTGTTTGGAAAATTTTCCTCGTGGGCTAATGGGAAAAAGCACATATGCAATGTTCCATGGGATCTGTTGGCATGTCATGATGCCACTCTCCTGTGTTAGAATGCAGGGTGTGCTGGGGAGTCAGCTGGGCTGGGGCCTTTCAGTGCAGGTCTTCTGGGCTTGGTATATCCACCTCTGTTTCCATTTTACTGCTGGAAAGTGGTTTTTTTGAGGGGAGTATCTATGCATTTAACCCTTTGTTCTGCCAGTCCTTCTGGTACTCAATCATACTCTGTTCCAGCCAATCCTTGTGTTTCTATTACAAATCTCCCCACCCCTGGGGCTCTCCCAGGCTCCAGGCAGGCTCCCTACCTGAGATGAGGCACAGTGCAAGCACAGAGGTGACTGCAGCAGCTGTATACCTGACTCCCATTTTGCCTAAATGATCTAGGAAATATTATCCACTGGCAATGGCAGCAGGTGATCTGACTGGCCTGTGCAGGCTCTTTGACAGCTGATGTGGAGAAGCACTTTGTATTGAAAGAAATTTGAAGGTGCTCACAGGTATTTGGAGCTGTGTTGAGCCTTAGTAATTGGGGTCTGTGCAGAGCAGCCTCCTTGGATGGTGCAGCCCCCAAGGCTGAGCAGACACAGCTGGACTGTTTCCCAGGCAGCTCCCTCACTGCTGGAAGCAGCTGGCCTGGGGAACCTCACATCTATGCCTGATCCTGCAAACCCACATGGCCAAACACACACGTGGGCCCTTTCTGTTCATTTGTACGGCCTGCCTGGGGTCAGCTCTCTGTGACTCACTTAGGCTAAGTGCCAGTGAAACCCTTCACCTTGAGAAAGGGTTGAATGATAGCCAGAACATGCTTTGGTTTAGTTTGGTTTGAAGAAAGGAAAGATATGTTTTTTTATCACCCTGTATTTCTGTGCAATTGGCTTTTATGCACTGCATGGTTCCCTGTAAGCACCATAAAGCTTTAACATCTGTGGTGCCTTCAGCACTGCAACACAGCCTTACAAACTGAAAATTGTCATTGTACAACTCAGATCTGTATTATTGCATGAATGGAGCTCCAGCCTTCAGAAACTGTCTTTTACAGTTTTCTTTTGAGTAAAGACTACTGAGAAGGCCTTTTAAAAAAGGGTGAAAATAGCTTTGAATTGAACAAATTGCAACAAATAGTGTCTAGTTGTATATATGTCTGTGCCACAGGGAAGGTAGATATTACAAATGCTCTGGGGTTCCACTTCATCCTTTTAGAGTAGCTTTTTTCTCCACCACTGCATCCTCTCCAGTAATGGTGTTAAATAATGCAAATGTAATTTTGGTGTTTTATGTTATGTTTTCCTTCCAACACTGGACTGAGATTGTGTTTCCCTCCCTACCCTGAAATTCAGTTGTGGATACAGAAATTCTGTCATTTGTTGCTGCAGCATGTGAAGAATTATAAAATATTGTTTGGAGCACACACCATTTTTTCATTGGCCTCTCTTGACTGAATCAGATGGTCAGAAACTGTCATGCCATCTGTAGTAAGCCCTGCAGGTGGATGTGCCATGCCAAGAGATTTTGTTTGACAGCCTTTATTCATCAGATGGTTCTGCAGGCAGCTCATTACAGAATGATGAACCTGCCTGTTTCTGGTTAATTATCAGCTTCACAGTCCGTTGGGTGAGATCAGCTCTCTTATAAGTAACTACTGATTCCTGTAAAGATGATTTCTCTTTTTTACCACACCATTTAAAAGTAAACCAGCTTTTCAGAAGATTTCACCACAATTGTCTTTTAGTCTCGTATAGAAGCATCTCCACCAGAAAAAAAAAACAAAATTTAAAAAAAAAAAAAGAAAAAAAATTTGCCGATAAATACATGTACAGTGTACTGCTCATCTTTGATAAATCCTTTGTGTCTGCTCCTAGCACATTCACACTATCAAGATGAAAGGCCAAATTCTCTCTTCTTATAACTTCATAAACATCATAGAGGTTGCACAGAGAACAGTTTGGTCAGAACAAACTATAAATATTTCTTTCTTTCCTATGTGATTAAAGATATAAATATAAAAATTAGTTTGAAGGAATCATGTATGTCTCTTTTAAAGTTTGTGCTGTTCATTTGATGAGTTTACACCTTTTCTTCTGTTGCTGAAGAGTATCTACTGCATTCTGGGTACTAGTTTATTTTGGCAAGTTATTTGGTTTGTTTACAATCTTTACCATTCAGAGCTCAAATGCATACAAAGGTGGATGAATAATTCCTTTCTTAACATCTTCCTGTGGGTCAGTGCGAGAGAAATGAGTGCAGAGTAACGGGAAATTGCATCAGGAACAGTGGTGCATCGAGAGAGACCAAGCAAAGAGTCAGATGCCACCAGGTACAGTGCTCAAAAGCACTTCTCACACCAAGAGAGGATCAGGGATAGTGTTTTACACCTGGAGAAGTACTGGATTTGTTGGCATCACAGCAGTCACTCTGTACATTCATTAAATTTGTATTCCAGGCTGGTTTAGGGCAAGTTATCAGGCTGTGACTAGTAAAGCATCACAGAAAGCTGTGCACTGGTGGAAAAATTGCATTACTGGTTTCACTCTTTGCAAAAGGCTTGATGAAATGGGGTGCCTCATGCTGCCCTCTCTCAGCAGGAGTGCTGTGACCCCACGCTGGCAGTGCTGGAAGGTGCCAGGGAGGAGTTCTGCCGCTGTCTCTGCTCCCCACAGCACCTTTTCCCGGGGCACAGCAAAGCCCTGAGGCCCTCCTGCTCTCCAGGGGCCACAGCCTGTCTCCCCTCCCTGTGGGACACAGTGTGCCAGGCAGGCAGCTCCAAGCCCTGGGTTGCACAGTCCCTCCTCTCTCGGGGCTGAGAGTCACACAATGCAGCTGTAGGTGTCCCCAAGGTGTCCCCAGACCGGTCCCCACGGGAGGTTTGGCTCCCTACAGGAGCATCCAGCCAGCAGTGCTCAAACACCCCCCATGAACACAGGGCAGCCCACAGGGCTGATCCCTGGAGGGAATGGTGCTAGCTGGTATCCAGTAGGGGAAAAATTGGTTTAAAAATGCAGGTTTGAGAGTGCAGTAGCCTCCAAGGGAAATCCTGGTATGAAATCGTCACAGGCAAAACAAAGCATTTTCTGTCAACAAAATGGGTTCTGTCCCGACATTACATCACCAAACAGAATGACACAGCAGTGGGGAAAACAGACCTTTGCAAAACACAAACATATTTAAGGAATACACAAACAAAAATACCGTGCTCTTCAATAACAGAATTCTGGGTGGATTTTCAGAAATGGCAAAATATCCCCTATGTAGGAGGTAAAACAAATGTGCCAGGTTACCCAGCTGGTTCTCCATTCTGTCCATTGCAACACATCATGAAGCATCTTGGGAAATGCCTTTACATGCTATGTATAAAAACTACAGTTAAAATGGACTGAGAAGACTTTCCTTTGGGAAGGAGCATAATAAGGTGTTTCACAGCTGTATAGGGTTCTAATGAGGAGCTAAGAAATTGATTTAGTCAGAGTAATTGTTGATTTTATAACAGAGTTTTCTAAGCATTAAATTATCTGCCTTTAAAAATTATTCCAGTAGCCAGTTTGTTGCATGCAATAGGTGATCAAGTGCAATTCCTGCTGTAATCACTGGGTGGCATTTGGATGTGTTGGAAGAGTTCAATTTTGGATGGTAAATTAAACGAAGTAACGAAATGTAAGCAGCAGATCAATCACAGAAATAAGAATGCAGGTGAGTGCTAGATGTAGGTTCATAACAATTCTAGAATAAATATACATATGTTATTCAAATACTGAAAGATTACTGTAAGGTGCTTGATGATAAGTATTGTTATTAAGGCTAATCTCAGAATAAGCTTGTTCTTGAGAGAACAGTGACTATTAGTCTTGTGGCTGTGTCCCAGACATCATCCCACTGGTCAGATGGGATCCAGGTACATTGCTCATCTTGCCCATAGGCTCACATAAACCATGGAAAAGCAAACAACCACTGGGCTCCCACACTGACCCCAGGCAGCCTGGGGTGCACCAGGATGGCCCCATACAGACACAGAGGCTACATCAGTCCACGATGCTGCTCCTGTACAGGTTGGACTCCCCATCCTTCCTTCCTTGCCCACTCCTTCCCTCCTTCCCTCCCTCATGCTTATCTCTCTTGGTCACTCCTCACCAGATTCAAAGGGCTGTAAAAATGTAGCTGCCTCACCGAATGCAGCCAGATCACAGTGAAACAGGCCCTGCCAGTTAGGAAACAACAGGGCAGCAAGTTCCCCCTTCCATTCTGTTGTGCAACCACTGCTTCATGCTGACAGAAATGTAAGTGCTGCTGAGCCCTTGTGGTCTGTGAAAGTATGAATTCAGTGTATAATGAGGTGCCCTCTGGTTCCAGCAAAGGATTAAAAAGAAAGAGATCAAGTTTTGTTTGTCATTTGAAGGACAAAATCAAGGAATAAAAAGTCTTTTAGAAAGAAAAACTATGCTTTGTCTTCTCTTTGAAGAGAAGAAAAACTAATCACAAACTGCCTCCTTCACTTTGCTTCTAGAATTTCTTCTAGACAGAAGAGAAGGGAGATGAGAAGTTTTTCTGTTTTAACTTCAGGTCTGGCAGTTCTTAATAGGAAAAAACAAGCAAACTTTAAATTTTTGTGAAACTGTACAGGAAAAAAATGAGCAAATAAAATGCATTGGGGGAATTAAACATTTTTTTCTACACATGAATCCACCCTGCCTCATCTCTAATATGGAAACTTGGGGATTTTGTACTCAGCCACAAAGTACAAATAAACATTTAAAAGTACATAGCTCCTATCAGTATTTCCTTATACAGTCATCTGTAGATATATAAATGTTGGGATGTCCCTTTCCTAATATTTGCAAAAAATTGTACTCCTGGATGTAAGTTACTGTGTATTTATTGCCCTGAACAAATATGTTTTAAGAGAACAGTCCCTCAGTTTCCATCTGAAATGCTGCTGCCATAATGCATGTTATAAAGGAACATGTTTTATAATGAAAAAGGAGGTTGTTTCTCAAAAAAAAGTGGCCACAAGTCCTTTATTAAGCCATTTCTTTCCCTTGCCTCCATCATCACCACCCCTTTTCTAACACATGCAGTCAAGTGCCATGAACACCAATTGTTGAATTAGTGAAGTTGCAGAATTATGATGATTTGCTACACACTGCTTTACCTACCTTGTGCTGGACTTTTTCTCTGGCAAAAAGCAAGAATTGAAACAGGATGTCCATCTAAAGGTGAGACATCTGCACGAGACTAATGCATTAACCTACTCAGGGCAAGTGACTCCTGCTGCATCCTAATCATCACACGAACACAGCCAATCTCCAGTCATGGTGCCAGAAACATTCCCTTCCTGTTTGCTCTTCAGTCTGCCACCTGCATGCATCCACTGGCAGCAGGTGCTTCAGAAATGGATCCATCATCTGCTGCTGGGAACAGAAAGTCAGTTGGTGGCATTCCCTGTTCAAACTGGAAATGGAGATGTTTATTTTTCAGCATTGCAAAGTTACATCTAACCACCCACCTCATAAATAATTTTTTTTTTGCTTCAGGTCTGAACCACAAAGTCTCTAGGTCATTCCCAGCCTGGCAGCAGCTGGAAAGATGGGGGTGTCCAGGCCTGAGTGTCCTGGTCCTCTGTGTGCAGATGAATCGGTGCACAGTTTTTACTCTGGGTTGCCTGTGAAGGTACTCCCAAACTGGGATCTGCTCCCTAATTTGGTAAACATTTTTGGTAGCTATCACTGTAGGCAAGAAACTGAGACTGATGGAGAAAAACAAGGATTTTTATGAATCAGATTGTGTTGAGGGGTAAAACAATCAAAATTACAGCACAAGCCTGATACTCTTGTTACAAAGCTCGAGGCACTTCCACAGATATAAATAAAGCAGCAGTGTAGTAGTACCCTGCCACCATCACTTGAGCAGTATGTGGAACTATTTATACATGCAGGAGCACTATTTCTGCCACCACATCCCCTGGAGCATTGCCTCCAGCCGAGATGTGCCACCGCAGCCGCAGCCAGAGCCACTCCCCACGGGCTGGGGACACGCTGGGGCACACTGAGCATCCCCAGGGCCACCGAGTGCAGACTCAGGGGAGACTCTCCCAGAGCAGAGAATCCTTTGAAAAGGTTGTCTTAAAAATTCTCTGTGCGGTTTTAAGAAAGACATCCACTGGGCACAGACACTAACAACTTCATGGCATCAGCTCCTATTTTATGTGTTCCCAAAAGCCAGGTGCAGACAGATGTGCTTCCACCCACTGGCATCTTAGACCATCAATGATTATCAATCAGCAGACATGCTGTAGGCTAAAAGTAAGTAAATGTCAAAGGGAGATTTAAATACATTTTTTTCCCCCTCCAAGAGTATTTGAAAGGCTGTATTTTTCCAGTTTCAAGTAATATATTGAAATCACTTCTGCTTTTGGAAATAAAAGGTATATTCACGTATCAAATTAACTTCATGATTTTTTCTTTAGTGACACAATCTTGTTTTGAAGACAATACAAATTAAACTCTTTTTTTCTTCATAAAACACAATTTTGCAAATGTTTTTGAAATGTCAGGATGTTAGAAATGAGAAGCTCAGCACAGTTTACTGAGGTAAAATTTGCTCTGACTCAGAATAGAGTGGGAAGGGTTTCCAGCACAGAGGGGAGGTATATCAGTACACATCACCTGCAATAAAAATAAGAATTCTACAGTGATAAGGGAAGAGTAAACCCTGTTTAAATGTATAAGAAACTATGGAGTTGTTGGGTTTTTTTTAGTAAGTAATCCAAGGTAACAATGTTGTTTAGAACCAACAGATGCCTTTGATGCATTTTATCAGGATCAGCTATCTTGTAGAAACTTCATAAGCTAAATAACAGATTCTGTACTAACACCACTATCTGCACAAGACTACAGATAAAGTATATAAAAAATGCTGCAAAGCAAGGGAGCTGATTCCCAAACTGCAGTCTCACAAAGCATCAAAATCACCTCAGGGTACCCTACAGCTAGCTTGCTGGTGGCCTAATGTTTCTGTTCTTCATTCTTCAGACTCATAAAATAGCTCATGTAGCTTAACTACATTCATAATTTCAGTCTCACTTTTTCACTTAATAGCACCTGTCACAAGGATGATTGTGATTTTTGAGTAGAAGGGTGATGGACAAAGAACTCCTTATGTTTTGGTTGGCATACTCGAAATGATTTGGTAATTCCTTCTGGAGATGTTTATTTGAATATCTGTGAACACTACTTAACTTTCAAGTTACTCCTTGTGTCTCTAAAATTTTATGACAGAAGTTGGAAACATGAACTCCTAAGCATATCTTTATTATGATATTAAAAGAACTTGAACCTAGAATTCAAAAGGCACTCTACAGTATTTCCACAACCTGAAGAAAAAATGGTATTTCATTGCTCTGAAATTAAATCTAATAAATTCTCATTAATTTCAGTTCATAACTGAAATCTGGTTCTGACTTCTAGCACACCTTTGCCATTCAAAGCACTTGTATTTTAGTATTTGTTCATTCAATCCTCAAAATGTGCAGTTTGCCATGAAGATATACAGCCTGAAATATCATTACCAATGACTACAACAAGCTGTATGGTGTTACCTTGCTGAATATGGACACGTTATTGGCCAGCTTTACTGCAAACAATTCAAAATAAAATTGAAGCATCACATCTGTTGCCAATGTAAATATAAGTAGGAACAGAGACTCAAATAAACAGTGACTAACTGCAGAATAAATGTAAATCTGAATTTATTGCTCCACTTAGAATTTATTAGTTTCTTTCTTTACTACAGAAAAGCAGCCAAGTCATACCTACTGAAAAATTACTCTAATGGCTGATAAAAGCCTGGGCAAAGGAACAGAATATTTGTGAATCCAGGTCTGTGAAACCCACTAACTCCACTTCTAAGAAAAAAAAATAAGTTCTGTAAAAAAAAGTAACAGGGATGTGCAGAAGCCCTCGAGAAGCCTCCCCACTGTCTTGGATGAGGTCAAGGTTTAAGCTAAAGAGTGTAAGAGGTATAAAATTGAGTTGAGGATGGGGAAAGGGGAGGTGTTGGAGAACAGGAGGCATTGTACTGGATTCCAAGAGATTTAAAAATTGATATGCAGAGGGAAAGGACAGTTAGACCTGTGTGTACGCAGATGAACCAACACCTCCCAGCCACATGAAAGCAAAATGATGACAAGATTCTGTAATTTTTAAAGTAAAGACTCTAATTTTTTTAGGTGTACAGCTGCAATGCTGTCATGGGTGTACATGGGGCGGGTTGAAAACTCCATGTTAGGAAGGCATGAGAAGTAATATTAGGCAAGATGATGGCTCATAAATGGCACACAGCAGTGTGAGAAGGGATTTCTCCACAGATGAGCTGTATCACTGCGTAGAATTACAGAATTACTTGTGTATGAGCAGATTGATATGCAAAAACAAATTCTTCATAACTTCCAAAAAAATAAAAAGAAAGCACTTCAGATGGTATTAAGGGAACCATTGCTATAACCCCAGGCTATCCACAATCACTTAAATCATTCAAATCCTGAACCATTCATACTGTTAACGTTTTACTGGTTTTGACATACTACTAATTTATAGAAGGTTAATGTGGATTGTTGAAGGATTCAATTAACTCCAAGTGTTTTCAACAGCCAGTAAAAAAGAATATTTATTGTAGCAGAAATTGATTCCAGAATGGCAGGGCTCCTATATTCTTTATCCTCTTTTAGATCATAACATGCCAATTTATCAAGAAGATACACCAGTTTGCATAAATTCTTATATCTTTACTGGGAAAATAGAGGAGGGATTTATTCTTCACCCAAGCCTTTCCATATTTTTTTTTTTTTTAAGATTATACACTTTATGTTACTTCACTCGATTACTTAGTTATAACTTCACAAGACAATATATTTATCTTTGGGGAAAATGCAATAAGCAGGGATCATTTATTCACCCTATTTTTTCTGCCATGTCTATTTCACTATCCCTGTTATACAAAATATACTGAAGTTTTAAAATTAGCTACTTCCTTCTGAAACACACCCCAGTACCATGGATTTTACACACTGGGTTACATTCATCTGTCTACATATATTCAAAGCACATTTTGAAAAATTGAGTTACTTTGAAATGAACAAAACTGATATATTCTTTCCAGAAAATTACTAAAAGCTGATCTGTAACCAAAAAATATCACATTTATTGGCAAGGTGGTGTGTACTATTGAGGTACTTTGCATTGGAGTAGTTCACTTACTGCAAAAGTAAGTGAACAAATAAGATAATACCTTAGGAACATTTTTTTTCTTCTTTTCTGCATTTACACAGGCACTCCTCTGACCAAGTGCCTGGTAAATTATGGAGTAAACCAAAATTATAAAATTCTTGAGTGATTTGTAAAACTATCACAACACAAACACCCTTTCTGAGTAACTGACTAAATAGGAATCATGTACTTTGAAAACGGGGGCATAATTAGGGAAAAACAATCCCAGTGAAGCCATCAGCATTAGGTGAACAGTGATTATTCCCCACTGGAATGTGTAATTTCAGCTCTGCTCCTGCTGAGGTCACAATTGCTGTTCTCCAAAGGGTGGTTGGTTGTATTTACCTTCCTGTCATTAATTCACAGACAGCCTTTGGATGGGACAGTGAGAGAAGAGCCCACTCCTGTGTATAACACGACAGCCACACTGACTCTCCAGCTTGGGCAAGAATTCATAATCTAATGAATGTGATCACAAATGAGAATTAACTCTTACAGACACTGCATATTCAAAGAAAGGTCATGGGATCTTCAAATCCAACAGCTGCTCTCCTGGACTATTTTACCCTAGGGTGGCAAACAAACAAAAGCTGTCAAACAGGGAAGATTGCTGAACTGGCCTGTCTTGTATTATTTCTCCTTAGTTGTGTTGAAATACACATGTAATTCCAAAGTAATATATTTTTTTTTGTTTTCTCTGATGTAACTCTCTCATGCAGCTGATTTAGGGTGAGTAAAGCAGCTGGTATATTATTTGCAATCAGACACATCTGGATGCTTTGATAAATAGCAGATTTCATACTACTTTGGAAAAAGAAAGGAGATTCTGATAAAATCCCCAGAAATTTACTCCTTTCTGGAGGTTCCTTTCTTGAAGCTCGTGTGTTAACCATTCATATCCAAACATAGTTCAAAAATTCTAGCAGTATACTAACCCATCCAATGAGAGCTGAATTCTTCTACGTGAGGTTGAGAAGAAGCAAAATTAAAACAAAAGCTTAAAATGTTATAGGCAGCATTAAAATGTATTACCAGTAAGTGAAGTGTAGATGGTACTTAGCTGCAGAAATCGTATAAAGCAACAACCATGTGCAGCTTATCAGCCTGAAGAGCCATGAAAAGCTGATGGAAAGCTCCAATAGGTCAGGGCTGTGGAGGGAAAACGCTTTTTTCTGTGTTGCACAACTACTTGCAGCACTTGGAAATTTCATCCAGTTTGTTCATGACTTTTATGTGTAAATTCTATGATTCAGCAGTTTGGAAAAGAACATACACCCGTCTCCTACAGGACAAAGTACAACAAAGTAGTTTATTCCTTTTGCATTTTAGAAGTGATTGTGGTTTGGTTTTCACTGATCACTGAGGTGAGGGGAAGAGAGAAGCATGAAAATAGAATCAGCAAAGTCTGTGCAGAGGGCATAGTACAAACGCGACAGAAACAGCAAACTCCCACCAGCCAGGAATTCTGGAAGTTTCTGGCAGCTTCTGCATTTTCCCTCATGCTTGAGAACATTTCAAAGGCAGGATTACAAAAGAAGACATGACATGTTCGGTTCAAAACTGTAACTGGGGCTCTGGAGGGAGGGAAGGGGCAGGCACAGAGGCAGCACATGCTGTTTTGAAGGACTCACTTCAAAGCCTTCCCTTTCTCCCTCCCTGTGCAGGTAAGGATCACAGCCCAGCACATGAGTCACCGCCTCTCCATTTAGACAATAAGGAGGAGGATTAGTTAAGCTGAGACTGCTTTACCAACCTGTGCCTCTGACCTAAATACCACAGTGAAGCACCAGGCTTCTGTGAATGCAGGACTCGAGGCAGGAGCTGGACTGATCCAAAGCTGGCGCTGGGCAGCCTTTGCTCTAACCAAGTGCTTTACAAGCATGCAGCTGCCGTCTTGTACCCATGAATTATGACTTTCTCAAGGGGAAAGTCATCTCATGGGATGAGTTAGTCACATGCCACAAACCTGAGGTCACAGAAAAGACTTAAGTAGTATCACCTCCTTAAAGCAATAATTAACATGACTAAACAGCAGCATCAAACCTCCTACTCTTTTGCTTTTTCCCTGGGAGGATTTTCTTGGCGAGAAGCTCCTACTGCATAATGATATTCACCTTGTCCTTACCCAATGGCATGCCTAGAGTGCAGAAAATACTAAAAAAAACCACAACCAAACGCCAAAATAAACAAGACTTGGCAATAACTAAATGCTCAAATTTATAAATATTTGAGATTTTAAATCCTTGCATTGATTTTTAATTTCTTTCCACTGTTTAAAACTTTATTTCTCCCTAGGAAGTAGAGAGAGGAGAAGAAAACTACCACTGTTTGAATACTCCTTTTGCTGCACTTATCATCCTTGTTAATAGCCTCTAATGAATAACTCACTCAAGGATAAACATGCTACCATTATTATTTTGTCAGCAGAGTCAGTATGATTCAGAGGAGAGCAGTCATATGACTGTCACAGTTCCCAGATTGTGAAAAGATGTGGGAAAACAAAAATTAGCAGCTGAGAGAGGAAGCTTGACTTTTACTATGAGCAACTGAGCAGCCTGTGGCTGATTTGAAATACATACAGACACAAAAATAGGAAATATTACTGTCCAACAGGAATCACTCTAGAGTAGAGAAGTTTCTTTTCCCTGAGAGGCCTTAGAATGACAGAGAAAAATCACTTGAAGTTAATATATTTATTACACCAACTTGGCCAGAAAAAGCAGGTCTTTGACACACAATCCCTTTTCTTAGGGTCTTAAATCATAATGACTTTAAAAGTGCTACAATTTTAAGAGTGCATCCAAGCATGATAGCTCATACTTCCTATGTCAGACCTACCTTTTGCATAGCTGTCTTTTGAAATGTGATAAAAGAGTCATTGCAAAGTAAATATCTGCACACAGAACACTGCCATGGCCAGAAGACTTGAACCATTACTACAGATACCATTGACATCTGCTGGTTTCCAGAAATCAGGACTACTGGGATCAAGACAAGTTGATCCTGGGCATAATTTTAGTGCCTTATCAAAGGCCCCTTTGTGTGAGTTTATGTGACAGGGTTCTCCAGCTCAGGAGGGAGGAATGTTTACCAGCAAGCAGCAGACTGAGGAGATTATTACATGCTGAGAAGCAGCATGTGAAAATCTCCCAGGACTGGTAAGCTCTGGAGACCAGTTGTTCTGTTAAATCCACCAGAACTGATAAATTCAGAACACCAGGAGCCTGCTGGCTGTGTACGAAGCCACTACACACATTAGTACCAACCATGGTTTGCATTAACTTGGATCATGAACAAACAGGTAGTGGTTGCTACATGCAAACAAAAAACCCTACAGGATTACACATACACACCTGATGAAGCAAAGAGCTCTTCAAAGGAATTTGTAACCTTGTAGGAGCCAGGGGTCCCAGAGTGGGGACTGACCTCCCAGGGTAATGACTATCCCTACAGAGTAGTCAGGAGTGTTAGACTTAGTGAATGGGTGGTGTGAATAGCTATCTGCTATTAGTAATGGTTTTAGTAGCAAAAAGCCTTCCATTCCTTGGGATGTGTGTATTTCCCAACTTGATCTACTATCATGGAAAGGGGAATTTATTTATGGAATCAAACATCCAACTATTTTATCAGTTATTCTTGGCAATACCAATTCCCCCCAGACCTAGGACTGCTGCTGCCACTGATTTAATTTCTCAAACGACTTGTTAAAAAAAGTACTTGCAAAATCCACGTTATGCAAGATCTCACTTCCAAGACTTTCTTGGAGGTCCAGAAAATGTGACTCCAACAGCTCATGACAGAAACATGGTTAGCCAACTTAACTATTTTTCTAGTCCATACAATTTAGACTTCTCTTTTGAGCACCAGCATGTGCAGATGTTAATCATCACAAGAGACCAAATAAGTACATTAACACCTTTGGTTGCTTTTACTTCTGAAAGGCAAGTTTAGGAAAGCAAATACCTCTAAACAAAATGTCTGATGCTGTCACTTGAAGATGAGGTTCTAGAGAGCCTGAATCTTTGTTAATGCCCTGCTCCACTTTTCCATTATTCCTGGCCAAAACCCACACATACCAGCAGAAACCTTTCAAGTGTTTCCAGAAGACCTTTAGATTTTGGCACGTACGCAGTATGCTCAGCAATTGCGTCACTACCACTGAAAGTTGTACCATGCTATTATGCATTACTACTCAGTTGAGGAACTGCTCCCAGGAATCTTAGAGCTGTTAAGAAAGCGTTTAATGACCTCATCTGATGATTTAGAAAATAAGCATTCATGCCTCAGGAAAGTCTCTTTAGTAGGAACATGTTGTTACTATTCTACTCTAATAATCTCACTTCTACTGCTGTGATTTCACTGTTTGGTTCTTTAAAGTAACAACTCCATGGAATTAGAAACTGGCAACATTTGTGCTTAGCAGCTTTTCTTCATTTGTCCCACTCTATTACTTCAATGAAGGGATATAAACACAAATGAAGTTTCTCTTTAAAGACAGACAGACCAATGATGGTTAGTTACAACAGGAGAGTTCTGTCAGTAATATGCTGACAGAAATCAACTGCTGGAGTGGTTTACACCGATTTGCAAAATCTCCTTTAAGGGCCCTGAGCTGAACAGTAGCTTTGTTACTCTGAAGGCTTCTGCTCAGATGGCTTAGCAAGGACTTGGCCTTAGCTGCAAGCTACAGGATTGCACCTTAAGATTCTTTGCTTCATTTAAGTGTTTATAATCAGAAACTTCTGGAAATTCCAGTGACAACTGACTGCCTAACAATGGGTTCTTAAGCTTTGACTATTGTCTGACTCTGGCTTAACAAAGAATTGTAAAAAACCCTCAACTTTCTCATCCAGTAAATACTGAGATTCAAATGACAATTTCTTAAGACATTTTTGACATCTTAATGGAGGATTTCCCTTCTCTGTAGCTAAAAAGGAGTAATTTAATACTTTGAGTATATCAGAAGGGAAGCTAAATCACTAAACTGGGTTAAGGTTACAAAGCACAGTTCTCTCATTTACTGGTTTTCTAGGCAGTGTTTTGCATTTAATGTACATCAGTTCACTCCTGTTGCCAGAATGAGAAGATACCTCAGACTGAAAAACATCACCACTTACTGCTTCTAGAGGATATACATACTGAGCTTTCTGATGAGACAAAAAATTATTCTGAAACATCAGTATTCCTTTGAGTCAATAAATATCTTCTACTTTTCCTGCCAGACTTTTATTGAAAGAGATGCTGGAGATGTCAACTATTAACTCTGTTTGCAGAGAAAATGAAAAGCAAAATCCTGACAACTTCAGAAAAATGATGACAAGCAATAAGAATGTTTCACTTATATAAAGCAGAGATAAAAGGACGCGAATTACTGTGATTTGGGATTTTCTAACCTTTCTGCCCCTCATGAAGCTAGTGGGAAAAAATTGATTAAAAAATTACTATCTCAGCAAGCAACACAGGCCATTCTTTTCCTAGAAACATAAGCAGGATCTTCCTCAAGCCAGCAAAAAGAGGAATAATAATAAGAGTTGCCCAATATTATTTAAACTACTTGAGACAGGCCAAAACCACTGAGCAGCTAGCATCATCTAGATAATCACCTGACTCTGGGATTGAGCAATCTTCTGACACTGAAGCTAGGCTAACATCCAAGGAAGGACAGTTTCCTCCAGGACTTACCAGTGAGAATTAGCCCTACCATTAAATTGGGAATGGACCTCTCAAACCTGAAGCAGCTTTATTATGCAGTGAATCTTCATGAGTTCTTGTAATCTGGTTAAGAGTTCTGGTCAGGTTTTCCACCTCCAATAAATACTCCATAAATCTGAGGGTGGACTCTAGAAGACAGGGCTGAAATGTATAGAGTTTTGTTCCTCAAGTGGTATCACTAGAAGTTATTCAAAATGTTTGACATATCATGAAGATAAATTGCCTCTTTGAATTTGTTGAACTCCACACTCAAATTATGAATTATAATTGGTTGTATAGCTTTCTATACCTGCTTTAAGATTTCTAAAAAATGTTTACATTTTACGTGTAAACAGTCATCTTTCAAATTCAATAGAACTATTTTAAAGAGTACACACTTATTAGGTTTTTTTCCTAAAAAGTTCTTTTATAGACCAAGAATTATGATTTTGGAGTAGGAATTATTAGAAAATACCTTAAAAATATTTTTAAATATGTAACAAAATACTGACTCAATCCCTAATATTAAATTCTTCCAACAGTCATCATTTAAAATACCACTATTTACCTGTAGAAACAAAACAGAAATGCTATAAAATACAAAGCAGTAGGAGTACCCATAAAAATATTTATATTATTTAATGGTATAACTTAAATTTTTTTTCAAAATAAATTTAGTCAAGAGTTTCTAAGACTTGGCCAGTCTCCACACAATCATATCTGAACTGAGCTGAGCTTCTGCTATTTTCAAAGCAATTTTCTGGTAGAGGGCACCATTCATTGTTTGGTTCATGCTTCGCACACACTCCTCCCGCTCATTCTGAAGCTTCTTTCTGAATTGCTGGACTCCTTCCTCGGTGTCCAGTAAAGAAGCCAGAGGAGCATTATTGATTTTCTTGCCAGACTCATTCCCCCATGTCAAGCTGTTTTCAGCCTTTTTTAAGGAAAGAGAATTCTTCAAGGTGAGCATTTCCTTTTCCAGAGCCAGTGCTAACTGCTCAGTAAGTGCTCCTTTGCTTCCAGATCTCAGGAGTTTTACACCACAGCTTGGAGGGAGAACTCGAGTAAGGCTATGAAGGCACTGGAACAAGACAGTCAGATTTCTGTAAAACAAAATGATGATGGTGTCAAAAACCAAAAACTGTAGTTTCCACCTATCAAAGAAATATCCTAGCCAGATAAAAGATCAATCCAAACACAGGAATAAAAGATACAGAAATTACAATCACAGCCCATAAACGTAGGGCTCAGTAACTATTAACAAAATGGGATCAAAAGTGAATAGTACCAAGTAAAATCACTTTTGAAAAGGAACCAGAAGTCTTGAGATGTAAAATTTTACTGATTGATTGCTTAAACATTTCAGCCTCTCCTTTTACATAAAGGAAATCAACTCCTAATTTGAGGAAAAGACTGAACCTCACTATAAAATACACTCTTAAAAGTAAAACCTTTTCTTTTTTATTTTTTAGTTTGAACTCCTTGAAACAGCAACATTTGTCAATATCCCAGAAGTACTTTTTATGTTATAAGCCTTATCCAGCTAAGTCATAAATTATGGCAGTATTACTAATTTGCTTAACCTGGTTTAGGAAATATTTGTCCAAGAATCTGCATAAGAAAGGACATCAGTGAGACTCTTCAGATTATTTCCTTTATATAATCATGGCAGATAGGAAATAACTACAGCAGAAACATGTACAAAATGAGACTACACTTATATTGCAACTAAACTAAAAATGACCTAGTGAGAAATTTAATTTATTTTGGGGTTTGTGGTTTGGTTGTTATTTTGTTTAATATTAATATAAAATATTTAATATTAAAGGATTTTTTTTAAATTAACACACATTGAAGAAAAAAAATTACAAATTACACATTATACTAAGAATTATGTAAGAAAAAAAGAATATAAACTAACGATGCAGCAAAATGAAGCGAAGGAATCGTACCCAAGCAGATATTAATGGAGATTAGACTTATCTGTAATTCAGTGTTCCAGACTAGACAAAATTAAAGAACTCAGTTCAGGTTCTGCCATAGTTCTGATCTGAAAACAGGCCTGTTATTGGTGATTGTTATCATCAAGTTGGCAACCTATTGGTTACAATTTCAACTGCTGTTCATGACACCAGTTAGAAATGGCATAAAGATAAAAAAGGGTGTACAGAAGATGAATATGCTATGCTTTGCAAGTGATTTTACCTGCAAAATATTGTTAGAATTCCTTCAAATGGATTTTTCAGGGCCCAATTAAAAATTGTACCATGGGCATTTCCTGCTTTATGACAGAATATGTGGTCCTGGCATCCCTTCAATGGTGTGCACTCCATTTCTCCCAGTAACCACGAACTCACTGGAGTCAAAGTGTAGTCACAAGACTTAATCTGAAAGGAAAATCTGACAGACACTGCAAGGACAGCAAGTATATCTTCCATGGAACCTGCAAGAAAATACAGTAAAAAAAGGTATTTGAACTAAATATTTTGATCATGCAGCATGCATTAAAAGATTTTTAGCTCATACTCCCTGTTTTTTTGTGAAGGATTTGCACCTGGCTTCAGGCACTCTTTGGGAATTTTCTTCTCACCTAAATTCTTATCCCTACGTCTGTCAAGCAGAACAGTTGATTAATGGAGCACCACCAATATAATGAAAGCTCTTAAGATAAACATCACCTTGCGAAAGGAAGACTATTAGTTTCCTATGATAGTAAGATGAGATGTTGGCTTTAGCAGTGACACAGCATTAAAGGAAGAAAATCCAAATTCATTGCAAACAACAAAAGGATATTTCATTACCTGAGCAAAAGCCCAGGTCAAAATCAATTCAATCAGGAATATTAAAAGAAATGAAAATAAATTACTTTAATATACGTGTAGATGAGGAAGAGCTTCAATTACTTTGGTATTATTTAAGAGAGAGTTGTATGTCAAAAAAAAACTTCTGTAACTAATTCCAGAATCTAATTTATACAAAAAACTTAGGCTTCAGCGTCCTGTACTCAAACTTATCTTCAAAATTATCCTTTCCAGATACCCCTCATCACCAATGCTAACAAAACCTTACAACAACTCACTAAACATTTTTCCCATTTGGAAAAATGTTCTCTCTCTTATTTCACCCAGCTTTAATTCTCAAAAGGTCTGTGCAGCTTGTGTTCAGAGAGAAATTTGGCTTGGCATCACCTAGAGTAAACAAAAGAATCAAATATATATATATATATATATATATTTATAAATCCATTTACCTGTACAGTAACTATTATCCCTTGGCATCTTTACTGAATATCTGCCATTTGAAATATCTTCTAGAGTTAACAAAATTTTCCCACAGAGTACAGTAATCTTTTTGCTCTGCTGTAAACTATCATTCTGATGGTTTTGCTTCCTGGCATGCAGAAGAACTACGCAGCACACACGATGAAATGCCAACAGTGGTGAAAGGCTGGTGACAGCAGTGACTGTCTTTGTTTCATCCAGCTGAATCCTTGAAGATCTCTTAGGAAACTCTTTTTTCACATCATTGCTGTTACGCAAGTCCAATTTCATCTTTTTTGGAGGAGGTTCAATTTGACTTGAGGAGACTGTCAATGCTGAGAAGGCTTTGTTCAGCTTAATGATTTTACTTTGGCACTTGATAATTGGAGAAATCGAAGAGAAGTCTTGATCCATCACTAAAGATAAACTGACATCACTCAGTGACCTGTGAAAATCCATACAATATGGCTGCACTCCCAGTTCACATTTTTGCCTTCTGACAAATAACCACAACTCTGCAGATGTACACAGACATTTAAGACTATCATAAAGTCCAATACTACTCCAGATTAAATCAGACTTTGCAAAGAGGCTAAGTCCTTCATGACTGTTTCATATAAACTTAGTATTAAGATTTTTCAAAATGTGCACTGAATTTTCTGAGAGCTTCTAGGAGTTAGATACCTTGTTTCAACCATAAGAATTTGGATGTTTAATTCAGCCAGAAGCTGAAAATTCTACGTAACCTATAAAGATACTCTATGACATTATGGATTATTTTTTAAAGATTTAACCTTTTTTTTTAATAAAAAACCACAGAAAATATCAATTCTGCCCTTTTGAGGACTAGAAGCTCTTCTGATACTCTACATTTTTTATAGATATTCAAACAAAATTCAATGTAGAGTAAAATGAAATGTTTTAAGATACTATTACCTTGAACATGCAGCAACTTCCTGAAGTGTATGAACTACTTTATTTATTCAACTCAAGGCTCTTTCAATAAAATCCTAGTATTACTGTTCTAGATCCTCTTTCAATGAATATATTATTCTGTCAATCAATTCAATCTCAAAATGTCACTGACATTTGAAAGTCTTATGAATGTCTCATTTTCTTTACAGAGAAGTATCACCACCTCATAATGCAACCCATGATATTACTGCAATCTTGCCTTAGTAGGAAGCATGAAAATAACCTATCAAGAATTACAGAGTTGGGGCTGGAGATAAAGCAAGTCCTTTTCCCCACAAACACAGGCTGTTGTACACAGTACTGAACTGGAGCCCAGAAGACCGAGGTTCTGCTGCTGGCCTGTCAGGTAACCTTGGGCAAATGGCTTCTCCACACAGTTGATTTTTTCTCAACTGTTAAAATAGGGGAGAGGGCTAGATTGCTGCTGGTTTTTAAAATCTGCTGAAGGTCTCTGAAGTTATACAGGAATTAAGCGTTTTATTTTAAAACAAAACAAAGGCATCATCATCCAAGCTAAAAGAACAAACAGTAAAAAGGCAAAAAATGATCTTTTGCCTGAGTGGGTCTTAAGAGAGGCTGTCAAGAGGGATGAGGTCAACTTTCTTGTAAAGTTACAGCAATCTGGCAGTTGAGAAAGAATATAGCCACAGCTCCAGCAGAATGGCCAGAGGGCCTAACAGGTCAGCTCCCTCACAACCACCTGAATGATTTTCAGTGGCATCAGTAGTCTTTGAGCTCAGCCTAACACAGCCTCAGCTACACCACCTGGGGGAAATGGGTCAAAAGATAAGTTCTGATTCCACCACAGGTTACATTACACAATTCATGTTGTAATTTCATATTTTATGTAATCCTCTTTTTTCACAGTTTCAATTTAGTTCCCTATCTGTAAGGGAAAATGACATGAGTAGTATTTACAACTAGAACTGAGTAATTAAAATAAATAGAATAAACAAATAATTTTAAAGATGATAATAAAAATAAATTATTTTGAAGGTTTAAGTATTGTATGGCTGATTGTTCCACATAATTTACATAAAATACGAGCTTTGCAATCATTTTGATTAAGTTCTTGACTAGAAGAGTTCAATTCAAAAGCTAAGTATTTATTAGTTGATAAGTGAATTTAATATATTTTCTTTTGTACTTCTTGAAGCAAACCAGTTAGGAATAGCAAGTAGCTAACACTAAAGCAACAGGAACTAAGCGAAGAAAGAGCTTTATTTACAACACATACTGATGTCAGCATTGCTATGTCAACATAGACTGTAAAGAGCCCTAATTTTTGTCAAAGGAAACTCTTTTGTAAAAAATCTCCAGTAATGTTGCAATTATACTCACACAAATGATTTCTGGCTGTATAATATATTTTTCTGCACAGTGCTAGAGAGCAAGCAAGCAGCAGCAGCAAGAGTACTGACAAAGACACATTTAAAACATTTTATACGCAGATGTTCAAAATAAGAACATTCAAATTTACGGCAGAGCTTAACCTACACATTCATTTCCTATAAAAATACCAATGAAATTATTAGGTAAATGTATATACTCACAAATAAAATGATTCAGTTAGTTTTACTCCAACTACCAGGCTGTCACCCACAACACGCAGCCACAATTCCTCTGTGAAGTGCTCTGGGACTTTAGACGCCAATGATGTCTCTTTACTTAGAGAATCAGGAGGATTTTCTACATCATCCCAGAGAGAGACAAGGCCTTCCTTACAGAAAAATGTGTTTTTTTAGAATTAATTTAAATTAATTTAAATAATTTAAAATTAATAAAATTTTAAGTTTTTTTAATTAAGTAGTGATATTGTTTATTTTTATACTGCATTACTTTATGTTTTACCACAAGTGACAGCTGAAGGAGCTTTTAAGATACATAAAATGAAAGATATATATATAAATGTATTTATTCTCTACAATAAATAGAATTGAATTTTCCTAACACATTATATTATCATGTAAAGTACAACTTATTCTCTTCTTGTAAACATCACATGTCAAAATCTTGATCTGCTATACAATTAATTGTCCAAAGATTTAAGGTGCTGGAATTTCTATTACTGCATTTAATTGCTTGATACTTTGTTGTCCAAACCTAGAAAACTTGGAAGATATCACAGCAGTAACTGAAAGGGAGATGAATTCCATTTCAATTAAATTAGGTTACTTTTGAGCAATATATTAAAATAAAATTTTCCCAGCCTCCATCACCTTCTCAGCCCACAGCTCACTCTGCCCACATTATAAAGTCGATTTTGCTCAGTTACTTCTATGGCAAGTCCCATTTTGTAACATGTGAGATTACAGACAGTTATTCAATATCTAGGCAACTGTGCCAATTAGAACTGTACATTCCCCTCATGTTTGTTGCTAACTCTGTTAGAGGTTACTCCTCCATACCACTCAGTTGTCAGTAGGTATTGTGCACATCAATTTCAAGTAGAAACAACTAAATTTACTACTAACTCACATACTGGCAAGTTAAGAAAATGAACCAGACTTAAAAAGCAGATTAATGAATTTTGATAGTGGCAACCCCTACAGGTGACTGTGGTAAGTGGCTGAGGGCAGCACCCTCTACAAATGGCTTGGCAGAATTCAGAACTGATCTGGCTCGCCTCCTGCATTTTACCTCTTTTGAGTTTGGTAGAATATGGGTTCTTTCTTCAACAAGATCTATTAATGCTCTGCAAGACTCAAGAATAACTCTCTTTTGGAGTTCTAAATGCTGCCGTAGCTCTCGAACAGAAGTCCAACCAGCCTGTAAAAGATAATCATTAGACTACTGCACATAGGAAAGGATATTAAAGCTATCAAAATATCTTTTCAGTTTTCCATTTGTATGCAAGAAGCACAACTAACATTTCCAAAAAATGTTCAAGGCAGGCTACTCTGTTTTTAAAATATAAATCTCAGAATCTTGGTCTTTCAATACTAAACCTAGAGTTTAAGATAAATATTAAGGTAAACTTAATCAAATTACATAGATGTTCAGATATATTTCTGTAGATATATTTTATTATTAATCCTGCTTCACTTTTTCATGGATAGCAGTTTCATTTTCTTCTCAAGATTTGTACTGATTATTGGTCAAGTAAATACATTGAAGAGTTGACATGTTCAAAAGCAGACACATATGTTGATTGCATCTCAGCTAAACAAAACACAATGAAAAAATCCTCCCAAAAAACAACCAAGGCAAACCAACCAAAAAACCCCACAAACCAAGCAATAAGGAAAAAAAAAACCAAAAACATGGCAGTTTCTAAGGTTTTAAGAAAGATCCTCAAAAGTTTATTATCTGGAAAGCAAGATCCTGAGAAGTTCAGTCAAAGAGAGAACAAACTCAACCCTGGAATGGCAAACCAAACTTCCCTCTTTCCCGTCCCCTTAGACAATGCACCCAAACACATAACACACATAAATCCATTATAAGCCCAAATAAAAAAGCAGTTTTTGTAAGTGAAGTGACGTCCTCTGCTCAAGCTTTAATGGCAAAGGGCATTTAGACCAACAGCACTCTCATGAAAAGTCCTGTAAAAAAATTGTCACCTATCAAACTGTGAATCTCAGCACCAGATTTGACACAATAATCCAGTGCCAGACTTGAGTCAAGAGATGGAACTGAAGAGTTAAGAACAAAGATGAGTCTACAATACCTTCCTAATTTAGGTCAACAGAACACTAAGCCATCATTTACTCCCACTGGAGCCAACTCCTGAATAAACAACCGAGAACCAGAAAGCAAATGGGGAAGCACAGATGTGGAAGAAGTGAAGATGGCCAAACATTCATTGATGTATGCTTGCTGACCAATCTGGCTTTTGCAAGCCCTTTTGCAAGACCTGAATTCTACCACACAGCAAACCCAGGACTGAGCTGTGTCCATCAAGTGACAGGCACATCCTTTCTGTTATATGCCAAGATGTACAAGCATCAGCTGGACTTAAAAGTTTTGTGCTGTGAAACTAAGAAAATAAAACTAGATCACCTTAGAAGAGAAAATAAACATGAACATAAAAACAAGACAGTCCAGAGCCAAAGACAATAGAGCTGTGAGTAAATCCAGAATTACAGTCCTTACAAAACTGTCAAGTAATGGGGAGAACAGACCAGTGGACATAAAGACACTTTATTTCTGCTGAAACTAAAACCATGAGAAACCCTGTAACCTCAGTTGTTGCAATGTAACTGCAGTACTCTGCCAAAGGATGTCTTCTTCAGAAGGTACCAAAACACATGTTAAAGTGGAAAAAAAACTTCAAAGGAGAAAAGGCTGGATTCAGGCCCAAAATAGTGTATACAAAATAAACAGGACAACTCAAAATTGCTCAAGCTGATCTATTTTTCAATGTCACTACCTGCAAAATGTGGTTTATATATATTACTGTGTATAACTTAAACACAACTTACTTACACTGTGGACTATAATTCATTCCTGCCAAAGTTCTCATGTGGCTGAGAAAAGAGCTGTGCAGATGTGAAACAAGGGTTAAGCAACAAGGATGAAAAAGGGCTGCATCTGCTATTTCATTTTTCTCTAAAACAGAGGATTCCATGGAGACAGTGAAAACTTGATTTGATTGCAAATTTCTAGAATACCTGAATTTTGATGATAAATATCAAGAGGCACCACTTCAAGACTAAATAACCTTTGAAAATTCCCAAGTTAAGCAGAACTCATGCACTATCGCTTCAAAACAAGCATCCTTGAAATTCAATTATACATCAGATTATAAAAGCCAGCAAGAGTACTTCACTGTTCAGCAAATATAATATAGACAGTAAGGTTAAAAAGAAATATCTGCACCCACTTCCAAATTCATCAGCTTGACATTTTCAAAGATTTACAGCATTAAAACACAATAAATTTCCAACTTGATTACAATGCATTGTATATTACAATGCTAGCACTACAGTGCTAGCAAGTGGCTTTGAGAATCAGAGATTAAAAAGATATAAAAGCACAGAAATGTTAGGTCTTATGAAGTATTCTGTGTCTGTAACATAAACACAACACAATAGATAAAAAATCCAGCCAGTGGCTTGTTTCCAGCAGAACCAGTAACAAGTGCAAACCAGATAATTCATTTGATCCTGACACGGATTCACAGAGCTGTACAGGTAGAAGCCGTTGGTGTATTGAAAGAAAAAAGTTATGGAACATAGAACGTACAGCTGTCAATGGCAGCTCCATTACAATCATGGAAGGAGCAGCCAAAAAAGAGACAGAAACTAATTTCTGCTTTGTAGAAGAGTAATGTGAAGAGTAATGTAATGAGAAGGCAAGAATGCAGCAATGAAATCAGTAGTAAAACAGGACTGTCCCAGAAGAAAAAAAATGCAGAAAAAGATGCATTTGGAAGGAAGATTGCACTTCTGCATGTTAAAGCCTAACATGCAAACTGTAAAAAAAGTAGGACTGGAAGGAACCTCAAGAGGTCCTCTAAGT
Organism: Cyanistes caeruleus; assembly: GCF_971803275.1. NCBI lineage: Eukaryota > Metazoa > Chordata > Aves > Passeriformes > Paridae > Cyanistes > Cyanistes caeruleus. Next base: position 17,656,650 of record NC_141703.1, on the reverse strand, counting down.
TAATGCCAATTCTATTTTCTTGGCCTTCTAGAAGGGAAAAAAATATTTTGTCCACTGTTCTCCAAACAGCTTTTATCTTTTAGATGATACACTATATCTCTTTAGATATCTTGTTTGTCATTAGAACTAGAAAAATTGTTTTTAGTCTTTTCCTAATATGTCCTTTATTTATTTATTAACTGGTAAACTATTGTCCATTCATTTGCTTAATTTTTAAAGGCTGGAAATAAAAGTGCCACAATAACCTACTTAGTTTTCACTAACTCTCAAATGACAGGAATAATTACCTTATATCTTGTCTTTAAAGCACCCTTAGCAAACTAACAATAGCCTCACATAATAGACTCAGTATGAGATTCATGTTCTCCCCTAAAGCTTTTTTTTTTTTTTCTTAAATAATGTCCCTACTCATCAACTATTACCCATCTGGTATAGGCTAATATACACACTGCAAAAGCACTCACATTGGTGAATTATGCTGGGTGGGAAACTCCAGCAAGTTTCCTCCAGTTTGTTTTACAAATGATGCTAGTTTAAAGAAGGATACATTTTAGCTTTATCTACAATACTTTTCAAAATTATCCTTATAAAGCCGCTAGTAATAGGAGCATGAACATTAGAAGGTGGTGAAATAACCACTGTCACCAATTTGTGCAAATGCACTCACTGGGAGCCTGCCACTACATGACCTGAAAGTTATGTATGTAATGGGGAGAAAAAGTAAACATTCTAATTTCTTAATCTGGTATTTAAACGTGAGTAAAATTACTGCTATGATAAGATAGCTTCAACAATATCTCAACCTTTTAATTAAAATTAAATTAGACCTCCACAATTATCTAAATGCACTTATAACAACTGAGAGAACTGAAACACAAACTACCACTGATTCCAGAATAAATACTTAACCACATTGTCCTTTTCCCTGAACCAGTTCTTCAATAATAACAATATCATTAGCCTCACCCTCCAGATAATGCAAAGATACAGAACAGTAATTTACAGAAAACATAGAGGTAGAACTGTTGAGCACAAACCTGTAATCTTGTTTCAAGGGCTCTGACAGTAAGCAAACCATTCTCTTGCAATCCTTCTGCAGCAGGAACATTTTGTTTATAATTGATACCACTCTGAAAGAAAAAAAAAAACAAAACCAAAACCCTAAATGAATTAAAAAGCTGAAAGTAAGGTACAGGCTATTACACAGCATTATAAAAATCTAGGGGAAAATACAGCAAGACAAGAGAATCACAGTATGTCTTTTAAAAGAAAAATTATATTTTCTGAAAGCAATTAGAAATTGATAGTACATAATGGAAAGAACCAATTATGAGAAAATAATTAACAAGTACTATGGCTTTAATTAAATTAAGGGTTCTAAGCCAAAAGGTAGAATTGTGGCAAAACTATTATGTATGTGAAGCATTTTCAGCTGCATTAATTTCCCAATAGAATGTTGATATAATCATAGAATCAAAATATCTTCAGATAATTTAAGATTACAGCAGGGAATATTGTATTCAAACTTCAGAGCACTTCACAGCACACATCCAATTTCACTTTGTATCAATACTTTAATGATTTGTTGAGATTTTCATAATTTAGTAAGCACAGACTGAGTAGCTGAGAAAAGGCAAGCTCAACTTACTGCATAGTTGACCTCCCCAAGATCTGTTATTTTGAATGTACTTAACACGTCTGTATTGGAGTCATCCTTAAAAAGCAGTAACAGCTGCTCACTTCCAGAGCCAATAAAATCATCCACCAGAACACACTTCACTTTTTGCCATTTGGAAGCCACCTACAGTAGAAGAGGTTTTAAAATACATTTATTAGAATAAATCTAGTATTTGAGATCTCATTTTAGTGAAGGTTGTTTTCCATAAAGAGGGAGCCTATTCAGTTGTGTAAAATACAATGATATTTAAAGATTTCAAGCTCTCACTCTCATCCTATCATTTAGATCCTATGCAACTCTGGGAAAATTAGCTATTTCTCTTTAAAGATCACTTTCCAGATTACAGGTTGCAGAGAAGATGACAATTTTTCAGTGTATTCAAGCAGCTGAATGTTGTACCATCTATTTAGAAGCAGTAATACCTGAAGATCAGTTAAAGGCATTATACCTTTGACACTGAGAAATATCTTTGTTTCACAACAGACTTAAATATGCTTGAAAGTTAAGGACAATTTTTTATAATAATGCCAGCAACTAAATAGTACAAATTTTTATTTCCTGACTTATACAAACTTCCTGTCAGATAACTACAAAACCCTAGCAGCAACTTTGTCTCTCCTAATTTTAGGAAACAATAGCAAGGCCTTTTCTTGTCATTTTCATAAAACAACATACTCTAGAAGCAACTTTTTCTTATTCTAATCTTTTTCTTATTCTAATCTTTCTAATTATTTTTCTTATTTCTAATCTTTCTAATTAAGGCTCAAAAAGCTTTGATATTCCAATAAGCAGTTTATACTTTGCAATGACGTGAGGCTACTTCTAACACAAATCACCCAGGCATACTCATAACTGCCCTGCAACTTCATGTCTTCACACCATTGCAGTTTTCAATTAGCAACAGAAGCTTTGGTCAGATTCATAAATGTATCACTGAATGAGAGAATCACAGATTCATTATCAGATATATAAGCAAGCAATGGAAACAAAACAATATCATACTTTAGACAGATTATTTTACCAGCAGCAACAATAATAAACAAGAGATCTAAAGAACTTAAACATGCAGGTTTTCAGTTGCAGGACTTTCAATAAGACAATATATACAAAAAAGACCACAGTAAAATGGAGATGTTTAAAGACACCAGTACCTGTAAGCTGTCTCTCCTCTGTACAACACAGCTATTTCCAGAGGCAAAAGCCACAACAAATAGCAAATCATTGCTACTGGTTAGAGCTGGTTTTACTGAACATGGCTTTTCATAAGGAAGCTCACAAACACCTTTAGGGGCACCATTTTGGAACCAAATAAGCTGGTTCTTGTGGGTTATGGCAACAAGCGAGATCTGGAGCTGTTTCTTCAAACTCTCACTCTTGCAGACACAGACAGAAGATACCACTCTGCTGTAAGCATGAGGCATGAAGCACGTGCCAGGCAGCATTTTCTGTGTTTGAACTGCGTATCCAAAGAACTCACTACCCCAGATGGCTCTGTCTGAAACAGAAAACCCATCTGGATCTTCAGTCTCTGGCAGGCAAGCAGTTCTTATCCCTAAGACAACAGTGCCTTCACCCATAATTTCACCTGTCCACACTACAGAAGAAAGCTGAACAGGAGCATTTTGAACCACGCGGGTGTTGGAAGAGATGTAGAACAGCTTGTTGGCATGTCTCCACAACAATGATGGGCCAGCAAACAACCTGATGTCTTCTTTCAGCTCATAATCCAACTTAAAATAAAAGGATGGCTCAAATTGGTTTGAACTGTGAAGCAACAATAAAAAGTATTTGACACTGTTCCGTTTTTTCTTCTTCATCAAAATGCAGGGAAGAATAATCCCAGTTCTGGAATCTGTTGTGCAGCTACAACAAATAATTTCAATTTTTGAGTGACTGGCTCCCATGCTGAATACTCCAGAAGACTTCTGAACAAACAGTTTAGTGTCTCTGTTGAATTCCATCCTTCTGACACATAAATTCATTGTTTTATCATCTGCTTCCTCTGCATGCTTTGTTTTTGACAACTGAAACACAAGAACTTCACCATTGTAAGACAAGAATTGATCTTGCTCACTCAGAAGCATCTTGATTTATCTTTAGGTATATTCCTCTATAAGAACATCCTATGTGTGCCTATTTCTGTCAGGCTTACTTCTTTATGGAAATTTTAACCTTTCTGGACATTTTCCATCTACAAAAGCAAGTAAGAAAAAAAAAAATAAATAGTTTTGGGACTAGCTGAACTGAGTGTCAAGAATAACTATGCATTGCAAAGCAATAATACAGAATGAGGCCAGTATATGCTTTGATCTCACAGATTTATAATGAAGGTAAACAACTTCGGACTGAGAGATTTAAATAACAGAAACATTTTAGAAACGTTTCTTTACCAAGGTAGAAATTCTCCGGTTATCAACAGCTTCATGGCATAATGTAGATTGATAGAAACCAAACCACACACTCACAAATCGTGTGATTGCATTGAAGGTGTCAGTGCCACAAATATACAGAGCACACTAGAAAGTAACGGTGCTTTGAATTCTCAAATTAAAGAGCCTTCTCTCGGGCGTAGTACTTATCAATAGCTATAATTCTTTTTTTTTTATTTTTTATAAACTTTATAACTTTTTGTAACTTTATTTTAAAGTTATAAAACCTTAAAGGAGAAAATTTTCTGAGGAAGCATCCGGTCATTTTGTGACCAAGTAGACTCCCTCCCCCGCTCCCTCTTCTCCCAGAGAAGGCCCCAGGGATCCCGAGGGAACCACAGCCGTCTCACCAAGTTTCACCCGACTTGAGGGTTCGGCAGTGACCGCGGGCCCCGCCGCTCCCGGCTGCTCCCGGCGGGCCCGTACCGCGCTTCCCGGCCGGACGGGACAGTCGGTGCCCCTCTCCCGGCGGGCCCGTACCGCGGTTTCCGGCCGGACGGGACAGTCGGTGCCCCTCTCCCGGCGGGCCCGTACCGCGCTTCCCGGCCGGACGGGACAGTCGGTGCCCCTCTCCCGGCGGGCCCGTGTCGCGGTTCCCGGCCGGACGGGACAGTCGGTGCCCCTCTCCCGGCGGGCCCGTACCGCGGTTCCCGGCCGGACGGGACAGTCGGTGCCCCTCTCCCGGCGGGCCCGTACCGCGGTTCCCGGCCAGACGGGACAGTCGGTGCCCCTCTCCCGGCGGGCCCGTGTCGCGGTTCCCGGTCGGACGGGACAGTCGGTGCCCCTCTCCCGGCGGGCCCGTACCGCAGTTCCCGGCCGCACGGGCTGCTCCAAAGCTCCCGCCGCGGGGAGCATGACGGGAGCGCGGGCGCAGGCGGGGCCACTGCGATGGGCGGGGCCGGGGCGGGGCCTGCCGGCCGCCGGTGTCCCTGAGGCACCGCCCCCCCGGGCGCCGCTCCATCCCCTTTTCCCGCCGCTCCTCGCGCTGCCGGAGCCGCCTCAGTGCGGGAGGCGCGGGCGGACCCGCTGGATCATGGCTGAGGTGAGTCCCTGCGCCCCTGCCCCCTCACTGCCACTCTCCCGCCCGTCTGCTGGCTGGTCTTGGCCAAATTGCCGCCCGTAGTCGCTCGGGGTTGGTCGTTTGGCGGGACGGGTGTCCAGGCCCTGCCGTGCAGGTGAGGGTCTGGGGCTTTCTGGGGCCCTGGCCTTTCCCTTCCTTTCACGGCCCTCCTGTTCCTTGTTTCCTTTCAGCAGCGGCAGGATAAGGCGGCGCTGATAAGCGAGACCCGGCGGCGTTTCGAGGCGGAGTACCTGCCAGGTGAGCTGGGAGCGGTGGGTGCGGGCTCTGGGGCTTGCCCACTGTCGCTTTTCCTCTCGTGGCCTCAGGTGTCCCGCTTTCCCAGGTCTGGGAGCGGCTGTGCCTTTCCACAGAATCGACTGGGTCCGAAAAGGCCTCCGAGATTATCGAGGCCAACCTGTTGGAACACCTGTCAGCCAGACCACGGCACTGAGTGCCACATCCTTAAACACCTCTAGGGACGGTGACTCTGCCACCTCCCTGGGCAGCCCATTCAAATATCTAATCACTCTTTGTGTTAAGAATTTCTTCCTAATGTCCAGCCTGAACTTCCCTGGTGCACTTAGGGTGTCTGAAGCCACGTACGATACACAGCAGGTTTCTATGCTGACTCTCACTGCTTTGTCTGCTGGGTCGCTGTCTTGGGCTGCAGGATGTGTTGGGGCAAAGCGCTCAGTCATTTTCTCCTGCAGTTGTGTTTGGTTGGCTGGAGATCGTGGCTGGGACATTGCTGTGCTTGGTGTTCTTTGGACATAAAACGTGTTGGGGAAGGGGGGCATTCTGACCTCTCTGAGTTTGTCGGAGGAAGAGTTGTTTTTCTGAAGTAACTTGCACTTGAGATTCATGTAGGCCATAATTTAGATGTCCAACTTGGTTCTTAAGTGCAGGTGCATTTAAATTTGTAAATGAAGGCCACGAGATGCTGGGGATGCCCAGGGGAGAGGGATGACTGGGGTAAGCCTAGAGTAGTTTCCTTTTATTTAAGGTTGATTTGCATTGCTTATGATGGAAGAATATAGAGTATGCTAATAACTGCAGTAAACATTATGTTTCATTGTCACTATCTAGAGACTTTCTACTAAAAAATGCAAAATTTTAATGCAAATACAGTAAAAGTCCAGTAGTTGTGTTGCCTGCATCTCCTTTAATATGAGACATAGTTCTGGAAACAAATGGCTTGCTTTGATGTTTCTGATCAGAATTATTGAATTTGCCTAGCTGTCCATCACTTTTATGGAAAGGTTACATGCTTCTTCATTGTAGTGGGCTGAAACACGCTTTTGGAAAACTTTGAAGGTCTTGAGGGTGGTACAACTTTGTCTCAGTGTTACTCTGCTAACTTCCATAAAGGAGACTAGCCTTGGTTAGAGATGATCTTTATTTCTGCTGACAAAATTCATTAGAAAGTCTTGAAGTAGAGAGAGCTTATTTTACCATTTCATATTTCTAAGTAAATAAAGATATCTTTGTAAAGCTTAGGCTTGAATGAGTGGAGGCTCATCTTAAATTCTTAATTTTTCTGCTGCTTAATGTTTTCAATTAGTGTATATTTTCATATGGTAGGTGGTCCCACTTGGTTTATATTCTATTATCCCAGAGTCAGACTCATAAATAGTCATTTCAGAAAGCCTAGGACTGCTATGGGACAGTGGTTGTGGAAAAGGGGTATTACTCTTACAATTGATTTACCACTTAACATCTTGAAATTCCACAAGTTTCTCTACTTGTAACAATGTCTGTGTTGGGATGGTTGATACAGCCATTAAAATAATTGAATACTGTTGCAAGGTAAACTGTAATCCTATTTGCAGTGTTTTGAATGCTTTTTCTCAGTAAGCCAGCCCATTTTTGGGTCATGGTTTCAGGCTCTTGGCCCTTTCAAGAAAATAGGATTAAGACTTTTTTGAGTTTATGTTCTTAAGACTCTGCCACATATTTAGGAATGCCACAAGCAAGCTAATGTTCTCATGACCACAATCAAGAGTGAAAAACACAGGATTTTAATTTTGTATTGGTCTATCAACCTTCACTGTGTGTGTGTTCTAAAGCGTCTTCTTTTATGCTTCTTAATCAAAGGAATGTAGGGCTGCATATATGCAGACACCCTCAAACCTGTGACTTTGGGGTGTAAAGGTACAAATGATTGCTTCAGGAATTATAGTCTGCTTTCAAACTAAGGACTACACTGAGAACCTGATCCTTCCTGTGAAGTTTAGTGTGGTCATAGGATTATGGGCCTCTACAGAGCAAACTTTATTCCATTTAGAGGTGAACTGCAGATGTTGGAGAAAAGTTTTCGTGCAGTTTTTTATTTTTTTCTGGAACTGTCACTGTTTTGTTTTCCCTCTGAGGAAAACAATTTAACTAGTTATTCTAGAAACACAGTGATTCTGACCATCAAAGATGAAATGGTTCTTCCATATTCTATAACTCATAGTTACTGGATTCTCTCCATGCAGGAGACACCTCATGCAGGAAGACTTGGTAATGGTCAAAAATGCTTTGATGGCCCTACAGTAAAGTTTACTTTTGTTATGAAATGGAAACTTAGAGGGTCTTTTAAATTCTGCTTTTTCATTGAAATTGTTTATTGGCAGAATACAATTTTTAGATTAAAGTAGGATCTACAAAAATATAATATATAGCTGATTCAGAGAAGTCCAATATTACAACATATTTTATAATTATTATTATTATTGTAATATGCTGTGGTCCTGATAATTTTCAAGGTGGGTGGTAAAAGTTCTGTTCAACAATTGAAAGCATCATAAACCTGTTTTTTTTAATTATGCAGCTGTTTAATGTATGTGACCAAATTAGAAAATGATTTTGATAGTCAGATGCAGTGTGAAAGTTTCAGAGGACCTTACTGGTTCATTTTCCCAAGGTTTGCAAGAGAACTTTCTTACTGGAGTTGTTCAGCTAATTTGGCCATTGAAGTGTTCTAGAAGGAAAGCTTGGCCCCTGTCGGATCTTATCTGCAAAGCAGTATTTATTATTAACTGAAATCTTGAGGTGGTTTTTTTCTCTTCAGTTAACTTTCTAGCTTGGTTTCAAAGACAGTTTCAGTTCTTGTGAGGAATGTATGTCCCAATAATGAAACCCTTGTATTTAAAAGGTTTATTTCCAGTAGTGGTCCTGTTAGTCAAATAGACTGGCAAACTCTGTCTGATGTGATAGGCAGACAGCACTTTGTCTTCACTGGTTTTGGGCCTAATTTTTGTTTTGTCTGTTTGGATTCTTTGTGAGAGTTGGTGATGTAAATGATTTTACTGGTGAAAGGAGCAATGAAAACAAAAGGGTTTGTTTTCTAGCACTGACTGGCAGTAACAATGTTTTCTAGCAAACAAGCATGTCTTTTTCTATAGTGAATTTCTATTCCTTAGAGGATTTCTATAGCTTTTTTTTTTTTCTGGGCTATTATTTTCTATTTTAATGTTACAGTGGAAATGATTTACAATCAAGTCTGGTTAGATTTTTTCAGTAAACTAGTTCTCTTCACATTTCCTTTTATATATTAACTGTTTCTAATTGCCTGTTATTTCCTGGCCCTCCCCATTTACACATTTACACACTTTTCCTTTCTCCTTTAGGCAAATCTTAATTTAAAAAAAAATATTTTGAAAGAGATATTTCCCATCCTTCCAATGTAAAGGATTAAATTTCGCCATGGCCAGTGATTAAGCCAGTAGCAAAGCTGTTTTGTTAATCATATGGGCTGATTGCAAATAATTTTTTAGACACATGAGGCACCCTTAAAAATCAGTGGTAAGACTATTGTAGAAGATTCTTTAAGTAATGTTCTGCATACCTGCATATGTCTTATGCTCTGAAAAGTCTGTTTTCCCTGATTCTTGGCTTTCAGGCTGAGACTGGTGAAAGGATAAGAAGGGAAACACTTTCAAAGAAAGCTCTGTAACATTAATGATTGAGCTTTTTATTGAAAGTAGTCTATATTGTCACTAACACTGCTTTGCTAAAAGTTTGTTTCTCTCACTTTGTGGAGGCAGATATTTTGTCTATTGCTGCTTAAGGTTATTGAATTCCTTTTTGGATGGAAATAGTGTTTGGTTTTTTTCTTCATCCCTGTCCCTTTTATGGCTACTGGCCTTCTTAAATTGTTTCTAGTCTTGCTGATTTTCTCATCAACTGAAGGCATATACCTGAATTGTTACAGTACTTAACTTAATGTTTGGCATCAACAGCCAATTAAAATGGGTTTGCTCTTTGCAGCCAAAGTCAGAGAAATGATTGTGACCATTTTAGACCAAGAATTCTTGGCTGAAATAGCTTTAAGCCAGTAGTTAAATTGAGTCTCTTTGTGTAATGTAACACTTGCCATACTTTTCTAAGTTGCTTTTTTCTCTACTTTGTACAATGAAGTTTGTTTTTTTTTTCTCTATTAAAAGACATGCAGCTGCAGACAAGCTGTCCCTACTTAGTTTTATTATGGCTTGTTCTGTAACACTACTTTTCTAGATAAGAGTTTTTCCTAAAGGAAGGGGTCATTCAGGGTTTTAATTCTGAACTTCTCTGGATTAATTTAGTGTGTGACTTAGATGTGCTGCCTGGTTTTGAGTTTTGTAGTTATTCTTCTATATTCCTGCTGAATATTCTCAAATTTGTATTTTTCCTAAAGCATGAACACTAGAAGAAAACACAGCAGCACAACACTACAGCACTGTTCTCCTGGTAATCACAGAATGGATCAGGTTGGAAGGGACCATAGTGGCTTGTCTGGTCCAGCCTGTTCAAACAGGGTCATCCTGGAGAACAGGGCACAGGTTTGCATCCAGGCAGTCCTTGGATGACTCCACACCCTCTCTGGGCGATCTGCTGCAGGGCTTGGTCACACACAGTGGAGAAGTTCTTCCTCATACTCAAGAGGAACAGGGCATCAGTCTTTGCCATTGCCTCTTGCCCTGTTGCTGGGCACCACTGAGAAGAGCCTGGGCCTGTCCTCTGACACCTCCTTGCAGGTACTGTCAGACATTGATGAGGTCTGCTCTGTCATCTCTTCTCTACGCTGAACAGGCCCAGCTCTCTCAGCCTGTTCTCATAGGAGAGGTGCTCCAGACCATTAATCATCTTTGCAGCCTTCCACTGAACCTGCTCCAGGGGGCTCCTGGCATGGTAATTAGATGGCATTGAAAGAGAGTGACGTATAAAGAAGGAATTTTACCATTTGTGCCTCAGAGAAGTTAATGAAATCTTCTTGTGAAAGTATTGCAGTGAAATTTGTGTGCATTTAGTTTTGCGTAATTCTGCAGTTGTTTTCAGAGCTGTTTTCTGGTGTTATAGAAGATTCTTTATGTTGAAACAGTAATTAAGTGATACACTTTCACTGGAAGCTTCTCAGCTGGAAGAAGACAACTTTTAAAAGGACAGAGTGAATGTGCAAAAAAAAAAGGAAGGCAAGTAACATGAAAAGTTGATGTTCAAACAGATTTTGGATTTTGTCTTCTTCCAGTCTTTTCTCTTGACCTCAAATGCTCAATGAGAAAATGAAAGTGACTTTAACCAACTATTTTCAAAATTAGGTTAAATCCCTGGTCAGTTTTGCTCACTCAAATTTTGCTGGAGAACTTTCAGCTAAAGGAATAAAGAGGGCTAATAAGGGTCACATCTCCTTGCTACTGTCACTCCCTTATGTGTAATTTATAATTTGGCAGATTATGCTTTTTCTTTCTTTCTTTTTTGGATCTGAGTCTTAGTTTCTGCAGTTTCCTGGGTCAATGGAAAACTATTGCAGCATCCCAGTTTTTCCTCTGCCATGGGCTGTGGAACTATTCTATGATACAGAAAGGTTTGAGTGTCTTGGACTGAGGGAGCAACCAGGTTTCCAAGCCTCTGGATTATCAGATGTTACAAAGTCTGGCACTGCTGCTACATATACAACCTTCAGTAGCTCTTTCTGAACAGAAATAGCTGGTAATGCTGTTCCTTGTGTTACCTTTGGAGTGAGAGATGGTGTTCCAAATACCTTAAAAAATTCTGTTCATTATGGACTTAATTACATAGATGTTTGTCTTCCTGAGCAGGGGGTGACTAAACTTAGTGTCTCAGTGTCCTAGTGCTAGTCCTGTGAAGAAGCAAGCACCTAATTTTCCTTTGAGAAAAGCATCAATATATGGTTACAAGTATCTAAATGTGTAGGCTTGGAGATTGTCTGATAACTTCAGTTATAGTTCCATCTGAATTTCCATATGGCTGTTTCTTTTTTGGCCTCTTAGTTAGTTGTTGTGCAGGATGTATTTAAATTGTATTGAGAATCCCAAAGGTCTTATTTTCTTTCAACTAATTCTCATTTAACTCCAGAAGTTTCTAATAATAGTAATCTAGTAACTGCACTTAGGTGTTCCATGAGTGATTTAAAATTAGAAACATTCTTATTATTTCACAGCATATTTTGAAAACAAGTTTCCAGATGTCTGTAGAATTATGTGACATGTACAGATTTGAAGAGGAATTCCTCCTCTGACCTGACACATTTTCAGTCACTGGGTTCTCAGATGGACTCCATCAGTTTTATATCACTGCTTTTTGTGTGTGACATAAAACACCTTTCTTTTGGATTCACATTCTCATTCTAAATGTTACTTATTTTGTAGCAAGAATTGGATCCATTAAGTAAAAGTCATACAGCATTCAGTACTCAGTACTGTTGTTCTGTCAAGCTGCAAGTGCTTGTAGATGCAGAACTTGACTAGTTGTTTCCTATGGTTTTAGGGTGTATTATAGCACATATATGTAAGTTCAGATTACATGTGCCTTATTGAGAATTTAGTTAGAGAAGAGAGGGAAAGATACCTTTTGAACTACCCTTAACTCTGAATGTAGCTTGCTTTCCATTGATGTTGGCAGTTTGGATTAAACATTCTCTATGTTTCTCTTTCACTTTAATTTTCTAAAAATACTCACAAAGGTAAATGTCTGTTTTTAAAAATATTCTGCAAGTCCAGAGTTTAGAGAGACTTGCAAGTGGTTGAGAAATGTGTTTGGAGGTATGTTCCATGTAATGGTATGACAGCTTGATACAAGGTGCACAGTTCTCTCATTTTTACAGCTATGCTCTCACACAGATACTGAAAGCAAAGAGAGCCTCAAAAAGTGGTGTGAAATGTTATCCTGTTAGTTTTTACCTGGTGGTGGGTTTTCTCTTTAATTACACAGTACCCTAATCCCTTATTTATATAAGATACACATGGGACTGATCTCAGCAAAGTACTTTGCTGATTGAGTAGTAACTGCAGTCTCTTGTAGCTGGAAGCCAGTGTGTGTTAGAGATTATTAGACCAAGGTGAAGTGGTTAACTTGAAACTAAGTACTGTTAGCTTTTCTTAGACAAAACTTCCTACATCACTGGGGGAACTACTAATTTCAGATGAGCAGTTGAGGCTACAAAATTTCACACCCAGGATTTTTGCAATTCATCTGTGGTTCCTCTAGAGCCACAGAGAAGTTAAACATTTCAGTCTGGTGCTAGTGATCACTTCACTGGGCTTAGTCAGAATATAGGAAATTAGCTGTCCAGTGCAAGTATGGAAATGATGTGAAAAGTAACTGAAAAATATTTTAGTGGATTAGAGGCTTTTGGGCAGAGAAGAAAGTACGGAACTAAGATTAAGGGAAGTGGGATTAAATTCTAGGGTTGTCTAAGGAACGAAGTAAAGTAGTGGAATGGAATCAGTGGAAGGAGAAATTTGAAGCCTAATGAAGAGGGGAACATGGTAGATAATGTATTTAAGAAGCAGTCAGATGTGAAGAGATGCATTGGGGAGTGCAACTATAATTTAGTGAATGAACACATATAAATTTATACATTCTTATAGTTACCTTGACTACTTTCTAACAGGAAACAATATAAATTGAAAGACAAGTAAAGTAGATCATATTTTTCTATGCCAGTAAAACAACAAATATTAGCAGAATTTAATGGTGCCTTTTTCTCAACTCTGTCTTCAGAGTTGTCTGACTGAAATAAACATTCCTGAAACATCCTGTTACAGTTCTAGATGGTTCTGAAAGCAGTTTATTGCTATTGATAGAGGAATAGTCTTTCCAGTATGTGAAAATTAAATCTCTTTTATTTATTTTTATTTATTTTTACCATGGTAATCATGAATTTAAGTGAATAGCTTAAGAATTTAGGAATTTTTAGTAGTTAGCAGAGATGTGTGTCAGTGTCTGTTGCTTTCAGAAGCCTGTTTCTGTTATGGGCTCAATTTTCATTCTATTTTTTGCCAGTTTCTCAGACAGGGGATCATTGATCTAAAAAGTGAGCTTTTGTTTAAGCATATCTACAGTAGAAATAGGTCCGCTTAGCATTTATGTTTTACTTTCCTGTTTAAAACTAAAAATCCCAGAGCAGTAACAGGTCTTGTTTCATCTGAAGTACTTCCAAAATCATGTAAGCCTGTTGTCATGTTGCTAATCTGATACAAGAAAATACAAGAAGTCTTGAGGGCTTTTGTGCTACTTTAGAGTTGCATGTAGTTTTTATTGGGTAGGGTAACAATTTATCAAAAGTGTAAACTGTAATTTTCTTTAAAGAAAACAGTACTGTTTAATGCAATTATGTATGATGCATGCACAAAACTACAAATTTCATATTTGTTAGACATTTTATAGTCTAACGAGCTTATACCTATAAGTTTGGGAAATCAAACATATGCTTGTGATGTTTCATATATACATTCATCAGTAGACAGATTCTAATACAATATACTAATTCATGTTAATTACAGTGAATTAGTTTTAGGAAAATTACACCTGACCCAAATCCACCTTGTTTTTTTCTTTGCATAAGGATCACAGGAAATATTTTTCTAGTGAGAGTAGTCTTGTGGTGTCCCTAAATATCATTGCAGCAGATAGATGGTTTCCATTAATTTATCATGCTGTGCTTTGTTTGCTTAACTTTGAAACTGTAAGAGAAATCCTTTGTACCAAGTAGATGCTTAGAGACCTAGACTTGACAAATCTCTTCACATTTTTGTAGCAAATGTTATAGACACTAACTTATTTATTTCCTAGATAAATCAGATAAATATGATTCTAGAGATGTGGAAAGACTTCAGCAAGATGATAAATGGGTTGAAAACTACTTGATTTGGCGTCATGATGTTGTGGATGATACTTTAAAGATGATTGATGAAAGCTTTCAGTGGAGGAAAGAATACACAGTTAATGGTAAGCTATGTTATACAGTGGTTTTGAAGGTGTGTGTTGCTTTGCTATTGAACTACCAGTGACCTCTATATGTAGTTTCATTAAGGACCTCTTAAATGTTTGCATGTATCATGGAAAGCTGAGCAAGAACTTTCAAAAAAGAGAAAAGGTATTGCTTTTTATGTTGACCAGTAGTGTCTCTGTTTCATTGTGATTCCATATGTCTGTTGAAAGGGAGTTTAAGAGGAAGGAAAGAAAGCAGGCAGCTATCTGTTGTTTTGTCTCTTTACATCATAGAATCCAAAAAAACAGGCTAATAATAAAAAACCCCACAACAAACAGGGCTCTCTTGCTCATTGTAATGGCACTGGTGAGGTACATCAAATTAGAGATCTTATTTTTGTGCTGTGAAAATACTTTGAATGTTGACTCTATCTACAGGACTTCACATTGAATTAAACAATAGAGCATGGTGGGGGAATCTTAAAATATGAAAAAAATAAACATTTGCAGTGTTTTCTTATGTAGATTTTTTTCAATTAGGCTTCATTCTTAAATAGACCCTACTCATTAGCATGAGAAAAAGATAGTAAAGATTTGAAAATAGCTCAATATTTGCATTATTTAATGTTTAATAAATGCCTTGGAAAGTGGGTTATAAAGATTTTTTGGGTTTTTTTGTTATACTTTTTAATTTTTAGTGACTTCTGTTAAGTTACAATGTGATTATTAATATGATTACTGAAATATTTCATTTGGTTTTGCAGACTTGTCAGAATCTGTCCTTCCGAAATGGTTATTTGAAATTGGTGCTCTCTTTCTGCATGGATATGATAAAGAGGGTTATAAGTTATGTAAGTTATACAGAATAGACTATTTTCAGTCTTTGATCATTATTTTGTTTCCAGCATTTTATCATCTTGAAAAATAAGCATTTTAAGAACAGACATAGGTATACATTGGCTACTGTTTTTACTTAAAAAGGTGATTGGGTAATAAAGTTTTTATTTATCATAGAGTCCACTGAGTTGGAGGGGAACCAGCAGGATGGAGTCCAACTCCTGATCCTGCACAGGACAGCTTCAGAATCACACCATGGGCCTGACTCTCAGATCTCTTGGTGATGTGATCACGGTCTTAAACAAGAATATAATAGTTTAATGTATGTTCTGTGTTTGAATAGGGGTTTCTCTTTACCTTGAAATACAGTCTTGCTATATTTAGAAACATTTGTTTCTTTACATGAAACAAGTGACTTTTTACTTTAGTTTTGCAATTGGAAGTAAAAGACATGGAGAAAAATTTGGTTTTTACTACAACTTTCCAAGTTTCAGGGAGAAGAATATTGAGCATATCCAAAGTTATTTTCAGGCTTATCAAACTTGGATACTGTAAAGGCAATAAAAGTGGAAGCTACTCTTCACATTACTACCCTGAATATTTCTTTTCTCACTTACTGTACAGTCAGTGACTTTCAGACATTTTTATAAAGTCTTTTACTTTGAATTATGCCTGTGGGTTTTTTTGGTGGGTTTTTTTTTTTATGGAAAAACAAGTCTCTGTAAGACTCCTTTTTTTTTTTTTTTTTTTTTCCCAGAAGAAAATATACTAGGCTTTCATTTATACAGTGTTGCTCACCTCCTGGAATTTTTCATTTTGTTTTCAAAGGATCTGTTGCTTTTTATATAATTCTTATGGTGTGTGTAAATAGTTTTTCAAAACACATCAAGTGCAGTGCTGTAGGAAACCTAAGCAGAAAAGGAAACATTAATTTTACAGCAATACTTAGAATATGTATGGAACATAATATTGTCTGAAGACCATGTGATTTAATTTTAAATTATGAAATGCTAATCTAGGTGAGTAGCCTTAAATACACAAAAAGTGGCTTTCCACTTGAATGTTTCTTCTGGGGTGTAATTCTTTAGATTTTCAATTTTTAAAAATTTACAGTAAAAAAATGTGAGGTAGAAAAGTGTGGTATGTGAAGAAGTGTGCAGTTGTTTTTGTGGTTGTTCAGTGGTCACAAAATCAGAACAAATGTAAGATACAAACTCAAAAGTATTAATACATTTCAATGCATCCTCTATAGTTATTTTTATGATGCTTTCTGTTAGCTTGGGTCATTGTTTTGACTTCTTCTGTGTTTTTTTCCCAAGTTTGGTTCAAAGTGAAGCATCATACAAGAGATCCTAAACAGCAACTTGACAAAAAGAAACTGGTTGCTTTTTGGTTGGAACATTATGCCAAGAGAGATCATGGGAAGCCCTTGACAGTAGTGTTTGACATGGCTGAAACTGGAATCAGTCACATAGTAAGTATTTTTACTGTCTTGTTTTGATTGCTTTTAGAATTTTGCCCATGTTCCTAGGAAAAAGGAAATCACTCTACAGTCCTTGACACATAAAAAACTTAACAGTCATTCAGATCAGTGATATGATAGAGCTTTTTCCCGTGACATGAGCAGTTTCCAAAACCTTTTGTTACATATTAAACTTTGTCTTCTGCAACATGGTGAAAACTTGCTTTATAGTTTAGTGGCTGAGCTGGTTTAGATTGCAAGGTTGAGATCTTGCCTATCAGGACATATATATTGATTTAATGTAACAACTAAAAATATCACCAATTGTCTATAAGTTAAAAAATGTATTTGTATAGAATAATTATATTTTTCTTACTGAATGCCATGCTGTCCTGTTATTACAGGAATGGCTGAAACTTGTATCTTTGTTCTTTTTTGTCTGCTGGTGGTGGTACGACAAGAATTAATGTAAGCAAAAAAACCCCACCCCTAAACCCAACTCCCAAAGCTTGTTTATGTCTAACACAGGCAAGATTATTAATGTTGCACTGGGACCTTGCAGCTGTGCAGTACAGGACCACCAGCTTATGAGGAGGTAATTTGACAAATAAATACAGTGTGATTCTGTTTTGCAAGGTTGGTGCTCTTACCTGTACAGTAACAGAGCTATCTGTTCATGCTCCTAAAATAATACTGGAACCACAGTTTTATATAGCAGGAGTAAAGGATTGTAATGATTTCCTTGATGTGGAAGACTGATTTGATTCAGGATTTATGGATTATATTCTGAAGCAGCTTTTTTCCCCTTGTGTCTTAGAGACTCGGAGACGAAATCGCAGCAAGTGCTGTCTGTAGCTGTCCCATTGTACAGTCTTGCTTTGTAGTTAGTATGTTTATCACAGAACAGGAATATTTTTGATGGCTGTTTGTAGCCTTGTGGAGTAATTGATAAATCTATCCTAAAAGAAAAAGAACTTGGATCTCTGAGTTCTTTTCCAGAGCATGCTTCATTTGTTTGTTAAGTTGCTATGGACATCTACTATATCACTTTTATCACTGGTATGCAGGAGATAATTCTGATGGATCATGGCTTGGTGCACCAGTTCAGGTAACTAGAATAGATGCAGTTATTGAATGGTCTGTGAAATCTGCACTTCTAATTCCAGACTTTCATCAAAATAATGGATATATCCTTCTCCTGTCTGGTAGTGCTTCTTTTGGATAGGCAGCGGAATAGAGAGCAGCATCCTGATTAATGGAGATTCTAATCATTATAATCTATCACTGTGTTTGTGCTGTTAAATGAAAGATCTTGCATTTTGTGCAAGCAACAGACAGTTGAGATAAATACTTCTGTTAGAGGCCACCTTCTGCTTGTGAAGATGTCAAGCTTTCAGTTGGTTTCTAGTTGCTGAAGCCACTGAAAAAGCTTTCAGGTTGTGTGTAGTTCTCTTATACAGTGTTATTTTTTGGGCTTTTGTTACTCCGTCCACAAATATTTTGGTAGTGTTTGCATCTAGAAGCCCCTTCCCCAGTCTTACTGTTATGGCAGGCTTTGGATCCATAGCCAAAAACACTCTGTACTATTTCTGAAGGTAGTAGTAGTAGTGGTTGCTTCTGTTAAAAGGACTGGGGAAAGAACCCACAGCAGGCTTCCCACCTGAGTACCTTATTGTGGTGAGGTATCTCTTACTTTATTTCTGTACCTGTTCCACAAAAAGCCTTCCTTGCCCTTTACTGTGTAACCAGTTCCATTATACCTGGATTTTGCAAAGGAGACTGACTGTACTATTTCTGTATAGTTGTTCATTGGATAGAGGCATTCGGAAAATGGGTGATTATAGAAGCAGCTCTTTTGTGTGCTGTCTCTGCCCACATTTTCTCTGCATGCCACCAACTAATACTAAACTCAACAATTCTCTTCAAAGGAAAACCTGTTTTTTTCTTTTGGAAATATAACACTGAGTGCAGTAGTATATTGAACAGTATGTACGATAACTATTGAAGGGGGATTTCAATATATTGAGTACTCTTCCATCTGTCAAGCTTCTCTAGTGCTAAAGGGTATTTTTTCCTGTATCTTTCCTGCACATCTTAAGTCATGTTGATACTCTGCAGTAGTTTAAATATCTTAGTTATTGCACTGATCAGAGGTCTGTTGCCTTCTTTCTTAGATTATAAGGGGCAGTGTGACCAGAATCCTGCAGCGGTTTAATGGAGGAAAAAGCCTTGCATTGTGTTTTGAGGATGTTTGTAGTGCATGTAAAATTTGAACGTGGTTGGCTACAATATATCTATCTTGTGCGTTTCATTAAATGCCTTAACTTAGCCTGTAATTTTTAATGTTTTGTCTTGCTTTGCATTTATGCTGTGATTTTTTTTTATTTAGGACTTGGATTTTGTCCGGTTTATTGTCAACTGTTTTACAGATTATTACCCAAACTTCCTCAGTAAGTATTGTATATTAAATATCAAGCATTGTAGACTTGTGGTAACAAGAGAATTTCTTTATATGATAGAAGATGGGAAAGATAAGGATTCTTTTTCATGTATTTTCTGGGGTAACTTCATGAAACATGCGCATGTTACAGAGTTCAGATGTTCTTAAATCAGTACAACTCTTGTTTGTGAATAAACTTTACTTTCATCAAAAATCAACTGTCTTTTTGTGAAGTAATAATGTTTATTACTATTACTAAGTAATAGTTCTTACTATGTTTATATATAGTAAGAAATATTATAAGCATATAATAGAAAATAATTGATCTGTTTTCCTTTGCTACTTGTTACTTGGGTGGAAACTTTACAAACTTTCATGACAGTTTGTATCCCTTAGGAGTCTTCAGGGATCAAAGAATGAATGGCTCTGGAAATTTATGGGGATCACTGATTTCTTCTGAAAATTAAAATGGTTTATTCTGAAAATTATTCTGGAAAGGCATTTTAGTGTGCACACTTAAAAAACCCTGCATACTTGGCTGCTATTTTTTTTATGCATAGGCAAACACTGCGTAATTTATTCTAGTTCTTCTTAAATATGTTGTAAATTTTAGGTGAAAATGTCTATGAATGTTGAAATTCCATACAGCAACTGCTTAAACTCTGAATATTAGGTTTTAGCTTGCTGATCAAAGTTCAAAGCTTTGCTCAAATATCAAACTCAAAGGCAAGTGCAACATTATTTTTTGTACTTTGACATTCAGGAGGAAAAAAAATTGGGACACTAAAGTATTTTCAAACTTCTATGGTTAAATAAAGAATATTTGGAAGAAAAATTATTTACAAAGACTTACAGTTATTTGTTTCTTTGTGAAGGAGGGGGTGCTGAATATACTTGTTAAACTTTTTTCTGTTCAGTGGCTGCTTTTCTAGGTCAGGTTGAGATCTTGCCTTTCTTTGCCTTATTTTTGAGATGAGTTAATAATAACAATATGTCAGAAAAGTAGTATCCCAGGAAGTACATAAACAATATATATAACTATATTGTTATATGTATAACTTGGAATTTTATTGCCTGTTTTCCAAGCAAACAGCTAATGTTACTAAATAGCAATAAGTTTGTACAAAATTGCTTTTACAGGGAGGTGAACATGGAGGTTTGTGATATGTATTTACTTTTTACATGAATGTTATTGCTGTACTTGCTTTTAAATGGAGAAATACCCAGCACTTGGTATTCAGATTTTAATTTTTTCTTTTTTTCAGCGAAGATAGTAATATTTGAAATGCCATGGATAATGAATGGTAAGTTTTGTTTTTTTTCTTTTTGGATTGTGATAACCTTTAAAATTTAGCAGCATAAATAAGAAGCATTCTTCTACTCTGTGTAGATACAGATGAATAATGGAATTTGTTAAACATGCATCTTTAAAGCTGGCAGTTTAAAGGTTGCATACCTTTAATTTTTCCTTCTATCACTGTATTTTGAATCATACTTTACAGGAAGTCTGTGCTCATCCTGTTGTTTTCAAAGGTTAAGAGACCTTCATAAACAGTCTATTATTTGAATGCTTCTAAGAAGAATCCTTGTAGGAATCCTATCATTAGCAATGATCGTGACTTATAACCAGTTCAAAACTAGAATACACAGTTTAAGATAGATGTGTGACACTAGATGCTCATGTGGCTACATTTGTTCTGATATGGGTACTTCAATAATTATCTCTATCAATAATTATCTCTTACTATAATATACAGGATTTGTACTCTTTTTGCCATATGAACACATATTTTTATGTTGGCTTTATATTTTCCTGCATATTCATGTTTTACTATCACTGAAATAACAATGGTCTTTGTAAATGCTTCATAGATCTAAATAAATATCATTTAAATCAGCAAAACATTTCAGCAAGGGTGAAATGTAGGTATCTTTCCCAACCTCCCTCACACAGATTTGGAAACACAATTACTTTTACCTCCTCAGTACTTCTAGGGCTAAATTCCAAGACAACAGAGTTGTCAGTTATTAAATCAAAGACACTCTTTTCATTTTCTCTGTAAATAATACATTGTTTCCCTTGCATTGCACATTCCAATTATAATATTTACTTCAGAGCAGGTTTTGCAATATCTTGAGGGATGTAGCTCACTTGTGTTATGTAAGATCTACCAATACACTAAAAAAAACCTACAAAAACAAAATAACAAAACTTCTCTCTTAACTTATGTGTACCTTTTGTTTTGTTTGGTGTTCTGTTTTGTTTTTTAAAGCTGCTTTTAAAATCGTGAAGGGTTGGCTTGGCCCAGATGCAATAAGCATGTTAAAGTTCACAAATAAGAATGATGTGCAGGAGTACATCAGTGGAGAGTATCTGCCACCTCACATGGGTGGAACTGTAAGTATAAAATTTCATGTTCCTGTTGTGATAGATTGAAATATCTATATAAATTCCATATGTGGGGTTGAGGATTGGCTCTTCACAGATGGGAGATTTCTTGAAATTGTTTTGCCAATGATAATTTCAAAATCACGATAATATAAAATAGGTTAACTCCATGAGAATTTGGTATCTGCATTCTTAAGTACATTCTTAATTACAGAACAATTTTTTTGAATCATTCATCCCCTTATAAATCACTGAAAACCACTTAGTTTTTCAAACCTTCAAGAAAAATCGTCTAAGTATCATTGTCCCCTGTACTTTTTTCCCTCCCTGATGAATTAGAGAGGGTGTTTATTTTATGAAACAAGTTCTATGAACAGAAAGTAGGTTTCATGGTCCTCTGAGAGTTCTAGTCCTGCTATGATTCAACAAAGACAGTTATATTGTAGCTATTTCTCTCCTTTGTTGTCTCTAGGGCTGCATTTTAAGACATGGCTGTAGAGGATTCTTTTCAAACAGTATAGTAGAGCTCCAAAGTGCTACAAGCAGCATCAGTTTCACAGAAAACCAGAATCCAGTTCTAGAGCAATCCAAAGAGTGGAACAGCACAGGCATCTTGCACAACAGCTTTCACTTTTCACTAGGCTAGTAGATCAGTATTGCATAATCTTTAAAATAAATTCACAGAAAAATTGTGCTTTAAAGTGTTAATAGGCCATTTTTGGTAGTATAATAAGCCCACTGCAGGGGAGCTACGTTTCAGTGTTCTTTTCCCACCTTTTCTGTTCTCTTTCCACCACTTTTTTCTACTTTAGAAAAGTACTTTCGGCAGTAATATGGAGAAAAGGAGGGTTATGTTTCAGCAATAGTGGAGAAGGGCATGTTTCTCTGTATATGAATTCAGGGCAGTGTTATTGTGGCCAGAACATAAGAAACTTGTTTGGGGAACATAAAAGAATGTTACCTTGATTTTCATTTGACTGAGATTTGCAGCCTTTAAAAAGTGCATGCTACTCTTGAAGAAAATATACCCTTTTTCTCTATGGAAAATTGCTGCCCCAGCTTTCAGTCTCATGTAAGAACTTTCTCATATGGAAGAAACCTGAAATTGCTGCACCACAAGAGTGAACATGGAGGCAAGGGCTGGTAATGTCTGAAGTGGCTTCAGTAAGGGATTGAATGTTGTTTAACAGTGGTTCTGGGCCTGGCTCCTGTGGTATTGTCCTGTTGCTGCAATAGAGAGTCAATTTTTTTTCTTCATTAAAGCTAAGTATCTCCCATCTGCTTTTTAGACTATCTCACCTAATAGTTCATTATGTCTTTAAAGAAAGAACTTGTGGCTTTGCTAAGTATCCTCCTGAATCATCTGATGGAACACACAATCTTAGAGTTATTTGTCATCCTGCCTAGAGCTTGAAAGGTCTCACTGCTGCCTGCTGATCGTTGATCAAGCTGGCTCCATGTTGGCCATCTCCTGAGCATTAACACGTTTCAGAATCATGGAAGCAGCTTATCCAAATAATTTTTCTGGGGTAAACAGTTGCAGTGGCAGAAATAAGGTAGTAGAAAGTAGTAAACTTGCCTGACAAGGACTCAAGAGGTTTTG
The DNA here is from genome assembly GCF_971803275.1 of Cyanistes caeruleus. Lineage (NCBI taxonomy): Eukaryota > Metazoa > Chordata > Aves > Passeriformes > Paridae > Cyanistes > Cyanistes caeruleus. Next base: position 17,633,560 of record NC_141703.1, on the reverse strand, counting down.
ACAGTTTCAGAAAAATAGCTTTATCTCTGCATATTATTTTGAACCAGCACATTATCTGTATTTTGAACCAGCACATTCTTTATCTAACTACTGAATTTCACTTGATGGCTGTTCTGAGCTTTTAACCTTAGAACTGGCATAATTTGGAAGAATTGTTAGCAAATACCAAGACTCCAAAATTATGCTCTGAATCTTTCTTCCCAAGATTTTTTTCAGTGGATCTTTACATATCTGATAGCAAGGAGTTTTTCACTGATCAGACAACTTAATGACCTTTCTCAGAATTTAACTTCAATGATGTGATTAACCTTGGCTTCTCTTGAGGCATCTAGCTAGAGAACAATTCACCATTATTAGTATTGTCAGGCCTGGCATTCTTTTAAATGCACTATCTGAATTGCATAAATTGATTACTTCCATTTTTCTCTCAAGTGTTGTTTCGTTTGTGAAGGACTTTTTTTTTTTTTTTTCTTTTCTTTTTTTTTTTTTCCTCCTTCAAATTCTCTCTCTCTCTCTGTCATCTTAGATTTCCACGCATTTATTTACAGATCTTCATATTCACAGCAAGCATAATGCCAGTGAAGAGCACAGCATATCTGTGCATCCTTTGCTGTGTCCCCTACTGGGATCCAACTTCAAAGAGCCAGGTCTGGCCACATGTAAGCAAATTGTGGAGCAGATTATTTGGCAGGTTAATTTGGGGACATACCTAGATTCCACTGCACTTATGTTCTTTGTATTCCAGAAGAATGTTAGAGACTAGTTCTGGAAGTAATAAAACAAATCCATAGAATTAATAATGTTGAACTTTGAGTTAATGATTACTTTGGTTAATTAAGGGAACTGTTCTTTGTCTCTGTTGGAAGTCTTCAAGCTTCAATGTCTCAACGAAGTTACCTTTAAGCATGTTTCAAGTCGGTCTCAGGGTCACTAAAAGATGAATCAGAAACTTTCCATAGCTTTAAAATCCTTTGATTGACTGTCAGCCAGCTGCAAAAGGAGGAATATTACATGCTTGATTTTAGACAACTAATGGTCAAAGGTGTCTCCAGAGTACCAAGAGCATTAAAACTAATTATGGAAAACAGAAACTTGGGTTTGCAGGACTTTGGAATATGAATTTGGTCTAAGTTCTATTCAAGTCCTCATCATTCTGTTTCCTGTGGCTGTTACCATCTTTGTAATCCATACATGCTACATACTACGTATGTAGCTTTGAGTTGTTCTTGTCCATAGTGCAGAGAGATCATTTTCTTTATAGCAGGTTTATTTTGGAGGGCTTGTCAAAATTGCCCAAAGAATATCTAGGAGCACGTTAATGCTAGCCAGCCTGGAAAATAAGAGTTAGGTGTACAAGAGCCACTTGGTAATATTTTTCATGTAGTAATAACTGTGTACTAACTTGGTGTTTTCTGGCTTTCCTATCTGTTGTACTGCACACTCTGCCATTTCCGCTGTCAGAACAGTTCGGTTCTGAAGGCATACACATTTCTGACTGAGCAGGAATATTTGTTGTCTCTTCAGTAATATTTTCTTCAAAACTGATGTACATACAGTGTACACTTAGCTGCAAGACATGTACACACAGTAGGGTTTTGATTTGTTGTTTTGCCCAGTCTTTGTCAGAGCATGGATTTAAGAAGGATGAATTGATCAAGGTTCTCTCAACTGGTGCCAGTATTGAACAATATGTTCAACTGCTGTGTTCTTCACCTGGGTATCAAAATTGATAGCCCACAGGTTTTCTTGGAAGTACCTTATATAGGTAAGTGGCCTGAAGTTAAGACGTGGCTAAGCTTGCATATGCCTTCATGGCCACTGTGTACATGTAATCTTAGAAAATATCACTACTATGATTAAGACACCTCTACAAAAACTGTCAAAAATAGTAGTATGAATTCTCTAGATTTGCTATAAAAAGGATCCATAAGTCTATAGAATGGATGTATCAGGCATTGACTAAAACTGTCTTGTTTAGGTAGCTGAGGTTTTCACCCTGTTAGTAGATACACCTATGCCACTGAAATGTGGGCACTGTGACTGAAATGTGGGGCTTTGAGTTGTCCCACTGATGCAATTCTGTTCAGCTCCTATCCAGCAGCATGGATTAACAAGGCCAAGTAAAGCGTGCAGCAAAATAATTTCCCTCTATTAAGGTCACTTTGTTACACATCCCTCATCCTTTGCTGGAAGGGAGTGACAAGGCTTTGTTGGTTTGGAGAAGGGGAAGCTGGATATTTCTGACAAATGTGGGATGTCAGTATTCTGTAAGACTACCGTAATATTTCTAGCAGACTGCAGTCTTTTCTTCTAATAGTGATTTAGTCTGTAAATTATACTTAAAGCTTGTTCTTCAGGCCCTTAATAGGATATTTTTTGAGCCAGGGAATAGCTCTTTCATTCACCTAGAGGTCTTTGACTGTTGCTACAGCCTGAACAGTAGATGAGATTTAGACCTTGATTATAGATGAGCATGAAGTATGCTGTTTTGCTTGTGCTTTCTTTGAATGGGTCCATCTAAGACTTTTCCCTCTTAATCTATCTTAACATCAAGTTATTCCTTGTTTTGAGAAAATGTACTTGCTTATGGAGAGCTCTCTTGAAACACCTTTCTATAACTCCCTGCTAAGAGAGGCATCATTTGGGAAGCAGGGGCATTGCTCCATTCTGATTCAGAAGCAGGACAGGAATCAATGCAATGTTATTTTTCTCCATTGGAAAAGCTGACAGACGAATTCAGTTTATTTGATGCTTAAAACTGCTTGAAAATACAGTAGGAATAGAAATCCCCATTCAAACATTGTCTCTAACATTACATGTAATAAAATTATTTGGAGAATGCTAAAAGAAATTCTAGTTAGCAAAAATTCTTTTTTACTGATCTTCCAATGAAAAAGGTACCTTTATTGGAGAGTCATTGAGAACTTAGGTATTACACTACTGCATTACTCAGGTATCTTCAATATGGTCTTTAAATTGATTTGGCATTCCAAACACTAGAGGTCTGAATTGCAGGATTGGCTAAAGGTCCACACATTATATTAAATTTAAGGGATTATTTTGGTTTATTAATAATAAGGGATTATTGTTTCATAGTTTTGGGGTTTATTTCCTTTTTTAAAACTGGCCATTATGAAACTAACATACAAGGAACAACTGATGTTTTTCATCACTTTTAAAATATTTTTAGAAATAGCTTGTCATATGTTTCAAACCACATTTTTGAGAACTAAGAAGATAACTTCAACAAAAAGACTCTGAATGCTGATCCTTGATAGACCAGCTTCTGCAGTTCTACTGCAAATATAAATAAAAGTTACAGTTTACTGGCTTCATTGGATGATTGTATTTATTTGTCTGTTAATGATAAAATAAAAACTCTTGGTGTCAGCTTTCTGTACAGGGGTGCAACTTGAAATGGATAAATGAAACATAAGAGTAATGTGAAACAAGAAACAATGACAGTATTTCCATTTAAAAAACCCTAGAGAAGGCACTTCTAATACTTTCAAATAACTCATCTTTTTATAAATCCCCTTATTTTTCAGGATTCTTTCAAATACAGTTATCCTCCACTGGTTGATGATGATTTTCAAACTCCTTTATGTGAAAATGGTCCCATTACAAGTGAAGATGAGCATGAAAGTAAAGAAGAGATAGATGCAGACACCAAGGAGGCTGGGGAGCTGAATGAAGCACAAAACCTTAATCAGAAAAAGGTATCTAAGTGAAGATTTAGGCAAGACTAGCTAGATGGTTATGAAGTGGCATATAATTTTGGTTACTTATCTTTGTGTTGTATTTTTTTAAGTTTCTCTGTCTTCTAATTTGGCAAAAGAACACAAGAAAACTTAAAAATCATAGTTGCAATTCCAGCCTTGGCTCTTGGTCTGTTAAGACAAGTTTCATGCTTCAGAATGCATAAAATGTGCACCAAGTATTTAGTCTATCTCTTGGAATATAGTGAATTGTACAGTAAAATGGACAAGGTTTCTGTACTTTGTTTTCAAAGGTTGTAATCTTGGGATATCTAGTGGTGACCATTTTGAAATAGAACTGGTTTTCTCCAGTGCTTATATCAGTATGCACATGAAAAAAATATTAAGTTAAATATTTATGCACTACTGGATGTTAATTTGTTTTCTTAAATTATTGATAAAATCTCAACATATAAATGTTTTTATTTATTCTCAGGGGAAATTGTATTCCTACTCCATCAATCATGTTTTGCAACATAATCTTCCTTTAGTGTTGTTTATCCAGAAATAAAGGCATTATTTTACACAAGTTCATATGAAGAGATATTTAGGAACGTGCAGTGATAGTAACTGGGGACATTGCTCTTAAATAGTAGAAAAAAACTTAAAATTCACTACTTTATTATTAATTATTTAATAATTAATTTTGGAATATTACTTGCATAACTTCTGTTTAATGGAGTAGAATACAATTTCATTTACTGTTCCGGGTTTGTCAGAATAATTTGAAATGTGCAGCTCACTAAGTAGTCCAGCTGTTATTTGCAACTTGGCCAGCTTATAACAAAAAAAGGATAATTTCGCTGACCTGAAGGTCAAAAGGAAGCATTACATAACCATGGTTAGACTCAGTAGGTTGTTTTGCTTGGGGTACATTTTGCAAGCTATCATTCTCATATACAGAAACATGGAGAATTTCTGCTCAATGTCTCAGTTGCCTGTGGTGCTTAATAAGTCTCAGTGTTTGTTGGCTTTTAATTTGCTTGGGTGACTTAGCTTTCTACTTGAGGTATTTTAGTTTCTTTGCTTTTTTTACTCTTGAAATGACATAAAGCAAATAATTGTTTTCACTTTTACTCAATGTAACCAAGGTGCTACTCAATTTTTTTCAGTACAGAGAATCATGAGTGATAAATTTGGTTAGTAAATGCCTGTCCTGTAGGTACTTCCACTTTTGTGCTCTATAGTAATATCTTTTTCTTGTAATTTATGTAGAACAAAGCCTAATACATAACTAGTGCAGTGTATTTACACACTAATCTTTTTCTACTACTTTTATATAATTATAAAAAAAAGTTGCTGTGTGGGTTCTTTTTATACAGCTTATTTCATATAAAGTTTTGTATTCCTTTCATTCCCATACTTCAGACTTGCATGAACTGAATTCTCTTCATGTCTTTTCTCTGTATTGAAAGTGGATTAAATAGGAGGCTAAGCAAACTATTCAGCCATCTGATCTGGAATCATGATGTCACTAATTCTTTCAGTCTTCTGTACCCACCTAGCACCTGCATTGTTTTGCATGTATTTTCCTAATGTTATAGAAGAAAACCCTCAGAACCTAAGATGTACCTGCAGTTTTGAAAGCACCAATTCAATCAACATTATTTCTTTTATATTCTGCAATACTTCGGAGTTTCATCTGTGAGCAATGAAGATATGTTTAGCTACCCTGCAATGAAGTGTGGAATTGGTACTGTGTTTTCTGTTAGAGTGGTACAGTGATTGTACTGGGGCATCTGTTTTAATTTTAATTTGCAATGGATGAATAATACCAGTGCTTTATAATATTAGATAATTGAAGTGCTAAACTCTGCTAAGCGTATCCAAAAACTGACCTGAGAAGCAGGAAAATATGTGGAAAAAAACCAAAGCTGTTTGTTTAATGTGTTTTGTAACTTCTATAGTAAATAATTTTATTTAGTGGACTTCAAGCACCTTCAGGGAATGAATATATCTAAAGCTTGGTCTGTAATATATAAACTGTTGAAATAAGCCTCATCATATTGTTTGTAATACCTGCTTGGTTCTGTAACATGTAATTTGGGTTTCTAGTTAATCATTATAACTATCGTTTTTACTCAGATGAATTCTATAGAACAAATTTCCAAATCAGAGGAAACTGACAAAACAGAGGTCAAACCAAAAATTGCAAAGAAAGCATTAACCACTTTTAAAGGACCTTTATTACATATCAGGTAATAATAATTTTCTTTAATTTTCTTTTTAAGAAAAGAATAAGCCTTGGACACTTGAGTACTGAACTAGTTAGTTTTCAGAATAAACTTTTTCAGATTTTTATAGGAAAACAAATGATAAACAAGTTTTTAAGAAGGATTTTTACAAAGCTCAAACAGTTTTTCTGATTTTACACGTTTTTAGTGAATCTTCTGGTGTCACCAAAGATTGGCATACTTTTTGTATGAATAGGTGCATATTTCATAGAATTGTAGGAGTGTTCTGTTTATATTGAGAAACCATCTAAGTTAAGCCTGTCCTTATCTGTAATGAGAGCAGTGGTTTGGCATTGTTTGATTTCATTGGCTCAAGGAAAACCAATGTTTTTTCAAGACAGTTTTCACTGTTAATTCATGCTTGCATTCTTTTGGCTTATGATGCTATAAATGTCTACACTGATAGTTTCCACCAGTTAACCTTAATGAATGAGTCCAATTTATTTTGTGTACAAAGGGCTCTACAATGACATATCTACCTGGAAGTTTTGTCATCCAAGGTGCTACATCTCCCAGTTATTTTTATCACTAAATTAGAATAAAGAAATCAATTAGCCAATATCACTTTTTTTTCTAGAGCCTTTTAGGTTAAGATGCTTGTTTAGAATTTGATTTAGATGTTAACTTTTATTTTCACTTTCAGTTTGCTATTAGATGAATGAAGAAAATATCTAATTTTTAGGTAATTTCTCAGCTAACTTTTTAAGTGCTATAATGAACTAGTTTTGGAGTTAATTTGGATAATGACATGCTCATTAGCATAAATATACTTTTGTATGTGTAAATTTTTCCTAATTTGAAATTAAAAACCTCCTCTGTATAGCGTTAATTTCTTGTATAGCAACATAAAGGCATAGATTGCAGAACTGTGATTCTAAAAGAATGTTAAACATTTTCTGTGACAATCACAAGTGCTAGATGTGTTTTTCCAACCACTTTTTAATTAAAAAAGGGACACAAATCATAAGCAAACAAGAACAAAAAAAAAAAAAGCAAACACGCAGAACGCCGCTGTCACCCTCAGAAACTTCCTTTTTTCCCTCTTAAAATACTTGAAGCTGTCATTGAATAGAAGTAACTTAACATGGACTGCAACACATGGAAGAGTAAATTTAGTCAAGTATAGGGGTGTTAGTATTTGTAGTCTTGCTGTCAATGGAAAATAAAATACTGGTCTCTCCATTGTCCTTGCTGTTTGTTTGTTTTGTTTTAAAGTAAAATCCTGAGTGCAGCTGTTGCTCTTCATTAATGCTCTCCCTCTGTAGAAGCTAGAATTAGTTTTAATTTTCTTCCACTGATTCTCAGGACATAGAACTGAAAGTGATTGAACCAATAATTATATAGTGCCATTCATAACTAGCTGTAGGCACCTATCACAGAGACCATAAGCTCTGCCACCATGCTTAACTTGCATCCTTGCTCATCTCCCAGCATTGTCCTTTGTAGGGAGCAGCCTGGAGCCTGAGCACGCAGCTGAGGCACTGCAGCTCTGGCAGCATAAAATCATGGGCCAAAACTGGGTCCTTGTTCTCTTGTTTCTTGTATTTTCAGTCATGCTCATGAGTCAGCTGACTCCCTCATTTCGACCACAATTGTATTTGCCTTGTATACCTTACAATGAAAGACTGCCTCTGACTTTCCTCCTCAATAAATGAATTTGTTTGGTCAGACAAAAAGCAGCAGTTTCCTTGCACTCTGGTGGAAGAGCAGCTCGTGGTGTGTTGTGGTACAGGGATTTCTAGTACAAGCTGGTTATGTCACATACATCAGAGTAAAGAAATTCCTGCATCTGTAAAAATTAAAAAGCTTGGGTGTTTGTTTAAACAATCTGCCCTCCTAATAGCTACATGCCCCCTGCCCCCAACGCTGTGGAACTTGATTTCACAGACAAAAGCCATACACATGTAGTCCCCAAGCTTTTTTTTTCTCCCTTTGTTCAATGGTCAAAGTTGGTAGAACAAGAAAGATCAGGCTCTAGCAGAATGTTCCTTCCCTTGATCATGTTTGTGGCTTGTTTTGAGGCTGAGTAATGTTATCTCGTTTAATTTATTTTATTTAATTTAATCATCTTATAATTGCTGTTGCACACAGCTGCAGTAGTACAGTATTGAGATAGCTAAACTATGTTGTAGCTACAATCCCACCCTTCCCTGGCACTGGTTACTTAAATTGACAGTTTGGAAGTGAAAGAATACTGAGAGGAGGAGAGAATTACCCCATGAAGCTGTTCCAAACCCATCAGTTTTTTGGTTTCTGCCTCATTTGGCACACTTCCTTATCCCCACCACAAAAAGTAGTCTTGTCATGTGGACTGACTGATGCATTTTATAACATCAGCACCCCAACATCACAGTCACCACCACAATCTGCTTCCGGCATGGGCGTTCACACTTGCCCTCCAGTGCCAAGGGTTTTTCTTCTCAGCTCATACACTGGTTTAAGTGGGAGAAGAAGGAAGGATTGGGACCATAAAAGGAAGTCTTTTGAGGAGGAGGTCAAACTAACATGAAATTGGCATTGCAAAAAGAGGACATGGGGAAAAAAAATCACGTGTTTTGAAAAAGAATATGCAGTTCAGTAGCACGGAGTAGAACAGCAGTTCTTTGCGTGCTCCTCATGTGACATAATGAAAGAAAAGTTCTTCCCTTGCTACTCAAGTTTCCTTTCAATTTGTATTATATGAGCATGCCCTACCTTTTACCTACCAGTGTTGATTTGAATGCTTATCCAAAATGAGTTGTGTTAGTTTGATGTGGTTTAAAGTATCTCATGCATGACACTCTTAATTGCACAAGAATATTTAAAACAAGCAATAACTTTATTTATGCATGTGGTACCACAAGTATGTGAAGACTGACTCATAAGGACAAGTGAATTCAGCTGTCATGGTTGAATTGATTGCCAGTTGTGGCTGCCTTCTCTTATGTGTGCACTATATCCATGACAAGGATAGATGTTCAAGGTGGAAATTACTCCCTGTGACACCCTATATTCCTTAACATAAGCATAAATCAGTGATGCTTTCCCTTACCACACTGCCCAAAGATGCAGTGGCTGACTCCGTGTACCTGTTGGCTTCCTGCTGTTACAGATGGCAAAAGTCAAGGGCAGCAATCAGCTGAGGCAGCCAGTTCTGCTTGTCATGAGTCAACCCTAAGCTTCACTACAAAATTTCTGCTTATTGTTTTCATAGCTTTTTTTTGATGAAAATCTGTTTATGCTGACTGTAGCTGCAGGGTAAAAAGTATTTCATTTTCCTGGAGGTGTGGTCAGGTTTTTTTCTCTGATCTATTGTAAAGATAATCTGAAGAAACTAACTCTTTTTATATTTCCTATTAGCCCAGCAGAAGAGCTGTATTTTGGATCCAAAGAAATTGGAGAGAAAAAATGTTTGATAGTTCTCACAAACGTCACTAAAAATGTAGTGGCTTTTAAAGTAAGTGTTTTATGTGTGGCTTGGTTTACTAACTGTGTAACTTTTTCTTTTTTTCTATAAGGAGGAAGAATACTATTAAATCCATTTTACAGACAAAAAAAAATTATTGTATAGTGATGTTTGAGGCAGATCAAAGAAATCTATCTGATTTTATGCCTGTGATGTACCACCTCAGAAGGGATAATTAGTATTACAGATCTTTGGAGCACTGACTAAAAAAGAGCTGAAGTGATGGTTAGTTTTTTAGTGAAAGTAATACTTCTTGAAAAAGAAAGTCTTGAGCATTGAAAAGTCATCTTTTTAGAATGTTTATTTTAAAATATTGGCTGGAAACAAGTTAGTAATGCTCCAAGATGATGCAGATCCATCTGCAAATGTCAATATCAAAGAAATTAGTAGTTATATTTGCTTCAGAAATACGGAGTTTGCTTGCATCTTGGTGGGGTTTTTCTCATCTTTTGCATTCTCTGTACATTAAAATAACTTAAAGTTTTCATATTTTTATATTTATTGTAACATGTTCTTGGCTGGTCTCAAATACATATTCAAGAAAAAAAATAGCAAATGTAAGAAAACAAAGGACAAATGCAGCTGAGAGGGAGGAGAAAGGAATATGCAAGAGTCCTGTTGTGCCTACAAAATGATGTATTTTAGAGACTCATGGTACTAGTCAAGCTTTTGGGGATTTAGAATTAATTAGAATTAGAATAAAATTTTGATTTTATTGCAGAATGAGAGAAGTTATGAAGCAATCATAGTTTGTGCATTGCTCACTGTATCCTTCATATTTCTTGTTTATAGGTGAGAACAACTGCACCTGAAAAATATAGGGTTAAACCCAGTAACAGCAGCTGTGAGCCTGGCACATCATTAGATATAATAGTTTCTCTTCATGGTGGTAAGTAAAAATGTAAAATAGGGTTTGTAAGAGATCTGGGCAGGTTGCATTACTCGACATGCTCTAGACACTGATGGTTGGCTGTGCTTGCTGGTGTGTAGGACTGACTGATGCCCATGTCTGCTTGACTCTCGTTTGAGAATGGTACCATTTGTTAAAAAAACACAGATGTCAGAAAGGATTTGAGTAACTGCCTGTACTGATTTACTGCTCCACTCAGGCATAAGCAGCTGTTGTCTGCAACCCATTTTGTTTCTTGTCCTAAAAAACAAAAAGTCTGAGTGGCAATTGTCTCGTTGGTTCATTATTACAGTGGGAGTTTATCTGCAGTAAATCAGTTTCCTAAATTGTTGCAAGGACAGGTGAATCTGCTGGAGAACACATTCTTTACAAAATTTAGGGTTGTCTTTGAACTATTCAGATGAAACTAGTTCTGTTAAAATGAACCCATATAATTTTGGAAAAACTGTAATTAGAATTACTGAACTTTAGAGAATTATTTCCTTATTTTTATTTCTAGTAAGTCAGTGTCTGGTGTTCTGCAATAAAAAAGTTCTCATTTTATGGCACTTTTGTGCAAAATACTTCTATCCTTGTAATACTGTCATTTTATCTAAGCACACTGTTGTATTTTTTTTTGGTCTTCCTTGAGGGCAGGTTTTGCAGCTTCTTTGCAGGATCGTTTCCTTATAATGGCAGCAGAAATGGACCAGTCTTCTGGAGCAGGTGTGCCAGAACTGACTCAGTTTTGGAAAGAAGTCCCTAGGACCAAAGTGATGGAACATAGGTAAGCATATGGTTTTCTGGTAACAGGAGTTTGGAGTTTTTTAGCTTTTATTATTTAGGTGATTTGTAGCACTTGTGTAATCACAATCAATGAAGGATTCTCCAAACTCACTTGTGTGGTTACAGACCAAAAATACATTACAGAGACTTTTGCTCTGTTTTAACTGATTAAATGTGGGCTTAATGTATAAAATGGTGTTTTGGACATGCTCTTTTTTTCTTGTTGTTCTTGTGCTGATTAAGAGTTAAGTAGAAAAATATGACTGCATGTGACAATACACATGGACAATAGGGGTTCTTTTCTGATAAGAATGTGTCTCTTGAGTTTTCTAAAAGGAAGCAATCAAGAAAAGCAGACATAGTAAATACAAAACTATTTTCTAGATAATATTAAAAATGTTTATTTTATACTTGGGAAAACCAGAATTTTCTAGAAAATTCCTGTAAAACCTATCACGTGTTCATATGTGTATTTTTGATACTTAGTGATAAAAAAGTAATCTAGAAAAATACATTTCACCATACACTTTTTTAAATGCACCTGTTGCTGTTCTCTCTCATCCAGTCACATTGGGTGGTATCACTGAACATGTCTAGGAAAAGTTCCCTACAGTTTTGACTGGCTTTTTGCCTTAAATTGTTCCTGGAGTTTTTCTGTTGTTTTGTTTTTGGAACTGCCTTTACCCCCTCATGGCCGAAACTACTCTGGAAAAAGTATTTTGTGAGTCTTGATGCCTAAATCTTGTTCTGTGTTTGCTTCAAGTGCTTATCCCTTACTTCCCTTTTGAATAAAATCTTGGTCATGTGAGTGACCTTAAGCTTCCTTGCATAAGTGGTGCAATTTATTTGGGTTTTTTTTAAGAGAGATCCTGAAACAATAGAGGTTATTTAATTACAAGTATGCTGTGTACATTAGTTACTGATGAATGCAAACCTGACCTTTACTTTTTGGTAAACCTAAACTAAATGCAGTGTAATTATAATTATTGTCTCTTTAATTTTAAAAGTGCAGGGACTTTATCAACTTAAGATGGATTGTTTACTCTGAATTATACAATGTTGCATTAAATTTGTGTTTTTTGGTGTGTGTTCCTGTTTCCTTTTTACAGGCTTAGGTGTCATGTCATAGAAAGTAGTAAGCCCTCTTCTCTAACATTAAAAGACAATGCATTTAATATTCCAGCAAAAACTAATGAAGATTTACATATACAGGTAATAGCATATTCCTTTGTGCTGAATATTCAACAAAATTACAGAATATGCTAGAGATAAAAATAATATGTACTGAACCTTTTTGGTATTTTGTAAATTATACTATTTGAACATCTCAGCAATTGAAAGTAACTGCATCAGTGATAGTGATTTAATTATTTTTTTTAATGATAATGATTTATTAATCATTAAATTTTCAATGTAGTTTGCTCATTCTTCTTGTGTATATACAGATCTGGCATATCAGTGAGTATCAGTGGTATCTTTTGCTTCTGACTGTAAGGGTGTCACCTGCTTGATGCAGGCCATATTGATTATCCATAACTTAAGATTTGAAGCTCCTTTAGTGAAACAGATACCTGAAGTATGTAGTGGTAGAAAAGGTATTGCTGGGAGCGCTGAGAGAAGGCTTTTTCTTTTCTTTTCTGTGGTTATTCTTATTGCCAAAATAGCTCAAAATTGCCAAGTACTTTCAAGTGCAGTAATTCTAACTTAATGAAACTGATCTATTTTCAGCTAACTCATTTACTGCAGATTAACAGAAGACTTGAAGAGCAGATGAATCACTGCCTCTGGTTCCAGCAGCTGTCAGTTGTTTTATCACTGCTATCAGTTACTGTTGCTGCCTTCTGCTTCTACCTGGCCTATGCCCAGAGAAGCTAAACAGAATTGCTGTGCCCTGGATGTGCTGCTGCCTATCACAGTTTGTTGGCGTCAAGAAGATTGCAGTGCTGCACTTGGATTCTGTAACAGCCAAAATGAGGTTTATGAGCCTACAACAATGAACAAGGAACAGTTTACTGGGGGGAAAAAAAGATAGAAGAAATGAATGACCAGCAAACAAAATTACTGAAATTGTTGTCTAAGTTGACACTTACAATAGGGCATGAGGAAGATGTTAAAGCTAGGACCTGCTTTTCACTGTACAACTCAATAAAAATCACTGAACTGGAAGGAGGAAACCAAATACAACATTATTTGAGACTGTTGTGCTTTTTTCCCCTCTATTCAACTACTTTAAATATGGTATTTCATTTCTTTTCATCATATTCATTCTTACATTTTTAATCACTCCCACAGAAAATGCAAGTAGTCAACTTAGTGTGTTCCAAGGTTAATCTCTTCATCCAGGAAAATTTACAGAAATTACGTAGTACAGATGGATTTTTTATATAATCTGTGTATGTACATGCACATAAAGGAAGATATTTGTTGTTAGTAACTACTTTGGTAATTCAGACTCATTGCTCTCACTGGTTAAATTCCTTATTTTTGTGCTTCTTCTAAATGAAAAAATTATTGTAAACATTTCTTACCAAGTAATATACGCACAAGATAAGACACTCTTCCTATTCTCTTTTTTTTCTTGAAAAGTAACTTGTATTCAAATTACAGGAGTGTGGGAGCTGACTTCTTCACTGTGATGGCCTATTATTGGTTCATAAAAAGGCTGTTAAATAGTCAGTGTAAGAATGTACTCTGAGTTGTGTAATATGGTTAAATTACATATGAAATTATGAAAAAAGCAAGTTAAATCAGGAAGATTAAATACACTTGAAGACAACAAAAGTATTATATCTGCCATTTCACAGAAGTTGTTGTGGAAATGGTGCATGAAGCTAGAAAGAACTTTGCTAACAAGGATTCTTTGTACTCATTGTTGTAAATATGTATATTAAAATGATAAAAACTTAAAAGGAGACTGATGGTATCTTTCATATATTTAAAATTTTCACTCTTTAAGAGATTAAAAAATTTAAAATAATTATGTTGCTCAAATTAATTTTTGCTACAAATTGGCTTTGTAACATATCTATCTGTTTTGTCTGCTGACTTCAATAGATGAGAAGTGATTATTAAGGAAAAATAGAGGTCATACTCTGCTTCTGTCTTTTTGCTCACAGTATGTTGGTGATGTAGGATCATTGCAAAGAAATAGAAAAGGGCAGTTTAAAATAATAAACTAATAAAATAATAACTAATAAAGACAGCAATATGATGACTAAAAAAATGCCATGTAAAAAGTAAGGTTACAGAAATGTTTGGTGCACAGTCTTCTGTCCTCTCTTAATTTATACAATGGTTTACCACATCTGCTTTTTTCTTAATTTTTCACTAATCTCATTTCTGCCTAGTTTGTTTCTCAGTATTTTGTATTCCTAATGATTTGGCAATTTATATTGTTGACTGCTTATAACGAAGCTGTTGCTTGGGTTATTTTTATGTGCATGCAACTCAAATGCTTTGCTTCCAACAAAATGGGTTGTTGTCTTAGTGAGAAAAGTAACAAAGTAATTTGTAACCTTAAGATAATAATAACCATGCTATTAAAATTCCAATTCCTTAATTTGAGTGGATTGAATAGCACTTTACTGTAAAATTACCAGAAATATATTCTTAGAGTCTTTGCCAATATGAATATTTTAATGTTTTGGTGCTTTCATATATTTTCAGTATTTTATTACTTATTTTATTATTGGTATTTTCTTTGTATGAATCAGATGAACATCTTTTCTATTTTAATATGTTTTAGAAAAATACAGTTAAAAAAATAAATATAAGGAAATACATAATCTTGAATGTTTAGTCTTTTAAAAATAGTTGCATCTCCTGAGGTTTTTGCTTTCTGCAGGTATTTAATGTGGGAGGGATCAATATGGTGATGACCCCATGTCTTTTGTGGAACAGAAGTTGTGGTGGTACCTGTCAGACAAATGTAAAATAGTTTGATGATGGTTTCTCAGAGTGCCTCACTTACCACATAGACATAATACTGGCATGTCACTGGTACCATGGCACAAGGGATGCAAGTCCATACAATGCTAATACATATATGTGGATCTTGGTAAAATTATGGTTTAAACATCATACACAAAATGGAAAAATATATGTTAAAAAAAAAAAATGCAAAGTAACAATAGTGTTTTTTAACTTGAAATGGACAAGAGTAAATTTGCGTTTTCCTTCTTTGAGAATATGATTGTTTCCACCATCACAAAGTATTTTCCCAGTATTTTCAAAGCATTCAGTTGTTAATAGTTTCAGATTTTGCTTGACAGCCCTTGGAAAAAGATCTCACTATAGGAATTTTTATACTTAGCACACACTGAAGTTACAGAGCAGCATGATTTATACCCAAAATCAAGAGAAGAAACAAAAGAAACATTTTTTTTTTCTCAGTATGGGAAATTTACTTTATAAAACTGACGCATTTTAGAACATAGACAATTCACAAAATGAGATTTGATTACATGAACTATCAAGATCTAAGATTTAGTTTTCCTTTCCCTCAGTGCAGATTGGCAGTTAATTTTGGCTTTTATAGACAATTAAGAGACAAAAAAGATTGTAATCCTAAAAATCAGCAATTTGTGCTCCAAAAGAGCACATAATCTCTTTCCTAGCAAATAATTTTTGTACTCTCTTCTGAGTTTCATTGTTCTACTTTATCTAAAATATCAGACATTCTGTAAAGGAAAAAAAACCCAAAACCAACATGGGGATGAGGGGCAGCAGGGGCAGGAGCAGGAATTTTAAATTACCTTTGTATTTCATCAGTAATTCCCTGCTGTAACTAATTTGTCTCTGCTGTTTGCCTTCGGAATCTCAGTTTGTCCCTATTTCCAGAGGCTGCTCATTTCTGTGGGGTTTTTTGACTTTATGGGGTTTTACTGGAGAGCATTTGAAGTCTGTGCAATGTCTTGGTGGTCCTGTGTATTGCACAGGCAGCATGGGGATGGAAATGCTGCTCTGTTGATGGGCACAGTGTTAGTTCACTCATTTTCTATGGCTTTGTTGTGGAAGCAGGCATGCAGTGAGAATAACAGCATTCTGCAAAGCCCATCACGTGCTGCTGTAAGAATTCACTGGTTTGGGTCTGGTACAGCCCCCTAGGGTGTTGTGGTCAAGAGACGAGGGTGTCTGTGTACAGCATGTGTATTGATTTGGGGAGAACTAATCACTTCTAATCAGCCAGGAAGAGCAGGTTGTGTCCTCATTTCTGAGGTTAAGTAAGACATTTCAGTCAGTTTCTGCAGTGCATGTCTTATTTTCCCTGGAAGATGGCTCACTGAGGAATTACCAGCCTGGTGTTGTGCAGCTGCTACATTTCCATTATGTTTGTGCTAGCACAGGTATGTGATGGTAAGCGATGATTCCAATTAGGCTTCTCAGTGTCCCTGTTTCCTTGGCACATTTCAGTGTCAGCAGCTTCTGGCTCTGTGCTCCTGCAGCTGATGAGAAACATAACCTCCTTCTTTCAGTTTTCTCAATAGTTTCAGTGCCACTTTTCAGTTGGAACTTCACTATTCTTGTTTTTGACACTTTCATAGTGGTTGCACACAGTAATACAATATACATAGAATGCAGAGACACAACTCAGAACATAAAGCACAGGAAATCCATCTCTCCAGGAGCATGGCGGGGTGAGTTCTGCTTCTTTGTGGAGGAACTGACTGAAGTGCTGGCCTTTTCTGGGCCTGATACAGGCAGTTTCCTGGTAGATCTGTGCAATTACTGCTTTGCTACTTCTGAGCAGAAGCACTGAAATTCCCAGGTTATGTGAGCAAAAAAGTAAGCAGCTGGACAGATTTTTGCTAGTAGGTATCTCATCTCCTGGCTTTCTTTATTCCCAAGAGTGCTGCATCAGCCTATCTGTTTGTTGTGTTCTAAGTCACTTCTGTTTTCCCAAACACTGAAAGAAGCACTGTGTGCTCAATTATTGCTGTATGACTGCAGCTAGTAGCACTTGTTTTTAGATTGCATTAGGCAATTCCTTCTGATGTTAATAATCAAGTGCTTATACAAAGCCCTTCAAGGGAAAAAACCCAACTATTTATCAGTTGGTCTCATGGTCTGTTAGTAATTCTTTATTCAGTTCTAATTCTCCTAATACTAGTTGTGCTATACTGTGTTGGAGTAGTTTGAAATGCTGGAAAAGCTGGATATGAAGCAAGAGTCTGTAACCTTTGGTTATTTATCTTTTATTTTCTTTAGGCAACAATAGAATGTACTCATTATTTTACTGTCACTTGGTGGTTTCACGGAAAGAATTTTTGAAGGTATTTTGAAAAATACCTTGTTAGAATGGTGGTACATTATGTGTTTCATTCTTCTTGATAAATCCATAAGGTAGGCCAGCACCTGCTGGTGATTCAGCTTGCAAGAAGCAGTGATTTCTTTGAAAGTACTCAAAGATTATTTTTCTTTTTTTTCATGTTTACCAACACAACTCACTGTGCTTCTCTTTTCTTTAGTTCTGATAAGAACTTCCTCCTGAATCTACACAAATTTACTCAACTGAGGAGTGAAAAACTTGGCCTGTGGGAACTTCCCAAGAGGAACAGATAGCTGGATAAGTACTTTCTGTTACAGACCCAGGTACAAATAGCAGGGTTCATCTACTCATACTGTTCCAGTACGTCTCTGTAGGATACCGAGAAGTGGCTGCACAATAAACTCACATTGCTGCTCAATGAGAAAACTGACCCCATAGGTCAATATTTCCCATTCAGTCAGGGGGGCAAAGTGGAAGATGCTACATAAGAATATGGTCTTCCCTCAGCAGGTTTTTTAAGAGGTCTCTCTAGAGTGAGTGCACCCCTGACTAGGCCTCCAGGAAGGGATCAAAAGCGATCTTGACAGGTTCTGATCCGCTGTGTTTTCCTTAAATTTGCAAAGAAATGCAAGACAAAAGACCAAAGTCCAAGTCTCCACTATCAGCCCAACCATAATCACAATCCCATTTTGTGTTTATGATGAAATCTAAATTAAAATATCCTTTAGGCAACCATGATGTGGTCTAACAAATTCTCTGTGGCATTTAATTTTTCAAAATTACAACTTATATTTCCTCAGCCCTGAGTCTGTAAAAGTCATTGCCAGTTTTATTTTTGACAGCTTGGAGCTATATCTGAACACCTGTTCTTCAAGCTGCAGGGAAAATGAAAAAAATAAAAACACCATTTAAATAAACATAGGTTACAAGAATAATGTGAAAAAGAAGCATTAATAGAATATCTTTAACCTTTTTGGCTAGAATGCTGTAAGTGATAACTTGCTGAATGGAAAAGTGAATCTGGGCAAACACCACAGATGCTTCATTAATCTGGTGCAACTAAAACTTACAGATTGATGCTTGACCTCCTGGTATCTGAATTATTATAATTTCCATGCTCTGCAGTACATTTTCCTGTACCCAAGTAGCATTTATCATATTTTCTTTTTTTTTCTTACAACTCTGCTTGGAATATAAACTTGCAACTGATGGTGATGATTCACAAAAAGATTTTCTAGTGCATTCTGAAGAAAGTAGTATTTTCTTCTTGAGTTCATGTTTTAACAAGCTTTCTTCTGCAAAGAGAATGTATAAATGTGGCTCCTGAGTGCAGTCTGGGATTAGGTGGGACACCTCTGAAGAGCAGAGCTCACTCATTCTAATTTGCTGCAAATTTTAACTACAATCCTGAACAAATGCATGTTGATGTATATAAAACCCTAGATTTTGCTGTTCCTGCAGGCATTGTGATTGCCATGATGTGTCCTCATACCTCTCACTCTGGGTGTGTGCTGAAGTTGAGAGAAGGTGTTAAATCATATGTTCCTAGCCCACACTGAAAGTAGACTCCAGTATTCCTATGCTGGCTGCCCCATACTGGTATATGGATGAGGAATATGGGGAACTGGTACAGCCACCCTGTTCTGAGCATCTTCAGAGAGAGCATTCACTTACTCCACCAAGTTCCCTAACTGAGAAGGAATTGCAAAAGCACCAGAAAAAGAGTATCTGCTTAATTTCACTTCTTTCCCTAAGCACATCTGTTGGAAAACTTGAAGAATTACACGATCAACAAGAGGTGAAATAGCCAATGAATTACCTACTTTAAGCTGCACTTTGAAAAGACACAGTAGACAAGTTGATTTTATGCTTTGTCCACTTTCAGTGAGATTTATGTTCCATTAACCATTTCACTCTGGAAAAATATCTCAAGTTCCTTAATCACATGGATGCCATCTCACAGAAAAAGTGTAAGCAGAGCGTATCACATTATGATCAAGCCACAAATGAACTTATTTGGAAAGCTGCACCTAATGTACTTCAATGTTTTGCTTGACCACTGCTCACTGGGGCAGGTGGGAGCCTGCAGCGGTGGTACCACTGCAGTGTGTGTTCCACAGGGGGCTTCTGGGCTGCAGGAAGGGACAGGCATGGAGGGACAGAGCAGGAACTGGAGTCTCTGGGGAGATGAAGAATTTCATTTGGTTGACTTAATGCAAAGAAAACCATGAAAAAGTTGCTCCAGTTAGAGAAAGACTGGAGGAAATGCCCTGACCTGTAATCCAGTGACACAGGGCAGGGAGTTATTGCTGAAACTTTTGTTTCCACCTGACTCATCTAAAACCTCTTCCTCTCCTGTTTATGTTATAATACACTGATAGAGGCTGAAAATAGTGAAAACAGTGTTCTTGGAAGAGTGGCCACACAGAGGAGACATACACAGATTTACATCAAACTGGGTAATTTGGGATTCGGTCATCACATGAATTATCACAGCACAGGGGAGACTCCTACTTTCCTTCCAGCCTACAGGACCTGTTCCAAGCACTCTTTTGCCAACATGTGTGAAGTTTCCATTGGGAATGGACCCAGCACCAGATGTCCTAGTCTGGCTCTGCTTATGAAAGTCCCTGCACAGGCAGAGTGTGCCCTGTGCTTGTTGGCCTCATGCACGACTGAGACAGAGGCTTTCAAACTTGCCCAAGGCAGGTGCAAGAAAAAGAGACACCTCATGTTTGCTGTGTGCAAGCATAAAGTAGCTTTGCTGTCCTGGTGGAGCAAATCAAACACTCTCCAGGAAGCAGCAGTCACAAAAAAAAAAGTGGAAATTGCTTCAGTAGCCAAACTGAAAATTGTTTTGATCCATGCTGTGAAAGTGCTGTCTTGGCTAGCAAAGTTATCTCTGTATAATAATGGGCAGGTGTCCATATGAATGCCCTAGCAGGTAAATTTGTTGTCTCTCAAAGCAAAATACATGTTAGGGTTATCAACCATACTCATCACTGCAAGGATCTTTCTTGCCAACCTGTCTGGACCAGTGGGCAGGACACCTGGCTTACAGTGCTCCCAAAACACAGCCTGGCTTCACTGGGGGAAGGGCTGCTCTTGTGTTTTCTCACAGACAAATTTCAGCCTGGAAGTGGGATGATGCTTCAAATACATTCATACATGTGGAATACTGGGCAATTTTTAGGCTGAATAATGAATTGATCTTCAGGAGAAGTAAAAACAGAAATAGGGGACTATTTAGTGACCAAACTGCCATTTTTTCAGTATTTTCTTGAAATCAGTGCAGGTAATAACTAGATACAAAAACCTGCCTGTGGACTACAGAGGACTACAATTTTTGTTGCAAGAAAAAATAAATCATACAAAAATTGTAAGTACTGCAAATTGTATGACACTTCTATCTAACTCAGCTAAAAAGAAAAATAGTAGTATTTAGCAGTAACTAGCAGAGCTGGTGGTTCCTATACTTATGTTATTCACATCAAGCTACAATATGAATGGGGAGTTTTCAATTTTACAGTAATTTTACACTGCAGAAACATTTCAGCTGTTGGAAAGAGAGATATGCCTGAAACTGATACTCATCTTAAGAACTTGATACCAAAAAGTAAGCTAAACCTCATATGAACTGATAGCCAAAAATGTAAGCAAATCTTATTTCTAGGTTTTTTATTCTATATTAAAATATCTTAAATATTATTAGGTTGGGGTTTTTTAAATTGGATTTGTTGTTGTTGTTTTGGGGTTTTTTTTTGTGAGTAAAATTTCTAAATTGGTGTATTTCTTCTCCAGGAAATAGAGCATAGGTATAGAGTTTTGAATCAGGAAAATGAGTTGCCAGCTCTCTTATCTAGAGACATACTTCTTTGGAGCAGGGATCTGTGTCTTCTTTGAAGTTAGGGATATATTTTGCTGTTATTTACAATCGGATTTCCTCCCAGAACACATCTGATAACTCAGAGCAACTCTGCCAGAAGCTGTGGGAGAAACTGATAGACAATTCCCAATATAGTTTGCAACATAGTGCTGGAGGATAAGGGAATCAAAATACTATGGAGTTAGAGAAAATATTTGATTACTTGAAGGCAGTGTGTTGCTAGGATTTAGACCTCCAAGGCCTTGTGTAAAGGTGGTAGGTACTCTAAGAATTCTGGGGTTGGAAAGCAATTTTAGCTTACTGAATCTAAAGGACAAATTGTTTAGCAGCTGAAATAAAAACAATAAGCACCTGTGTTCCATGTCTCTCAGCCAAAGGGCACTTGGTGATGCTGAAGCAAAGGGCAGGCTCCCAGGGAGGATGGGGGCTAATGGCCCTGGCTGCAGCTTTGCTGGCCATGCCTAGCTCAGGGGGCAGCACAAGGCCATGTGGAACAAGGAGCCCAGCAGGCAAGGGAGTTGCCTGCAATATTTTTTCCTGATAGCTCTGCATCATACTTATGTAAATTGTACTATAATTACTAGGTGATCAAATGTATCAGCTTAAAAATGCAAGGCTGACATTACAAGGAAGTGATTTACCCTGCCTGGGAAAGCTGGTGCCTGTTGGAGAAAGGGAACAGCTCCAGACATCCATGCCACAGTAGTGCTGTTGTAAAATTCAGCAATTTTCCAAAATCCATGCTGAAACAGATCTGAACTATCCTATCAGGTCTGCTTTGTAATCTGATTGTATAGGAGGAAGAAGCATGACTAAAAGGTCTAAGTCTTAATAAAATTCCAAAGGAGACAGGACTGAGCTCTGTTAATACTGTATCTGTAAACAGTCTATCTAGATATTGCATATAATAGTCATTTTATTGCCACAAAAGAGAAAATATTTTTGCAGATGACTAAATTTTCAAGGAGTGAAGTAGAACCTCCCAGTTTTAGTGTTCCCTTTCCCACAAACCTGGTAAACAACTGGGATTACACTTGCATGTACACTAGTGATATATTGATGTCGAGCGGTCTGTCAGCACAAATCAGAGATTTCCTGGCTGTGGATAAGCACTATTCATAATTTATAACAATCATGATGCTGCTGAATCTCTTCAGTGTGAGACTGAAAACTCTGGTATGATGAAGAGCTGTTGGGTCTCCCATTGCTCAGCACTCTGACCGCGGGCTCTGACACGTGTGAAGAACGGAGGAAATCTCTCAAAGGCATGACAGCCAGTAATGTTCTTTAAGTGGATTGATCTAAATTAGACAGATGGGATTTGCACAGATGGGATGCCCAGCGTCATTGGCAAAAATTACTCAGTTGCTTTACTGGAAATGTTTAAACCCAAAGCTGGGTAGTACTCTTGCCACGTCCACCAGGAGACTCTTTGTGCCAAGCGAGTTTCACGAACATTTTAAATACTGCTCTCTGTTGAATCAACAAAGTCTGTGTGAAGGCATTTCATTTCAGAGAGATTTGGAAAAATGACAAGCTGGGGAAATGAGTGCTCCTTTGCAATCCTTGTTGGCTGTCAAAGAGAACAGCTCTTGGAAAGTCTAGCAACTAAGGAAACCAGTGCTAAATTTTCTGATGGAGAGTGAATGTGCTGAAGACTGCAGGCTACTTGAAGATGAAGAGTGGATAAGCCAGCTGCCTTTCCTCACAAATATTTGTTTTTTCTTTTTGTGAGCTCAATATGAATCTCCAGGGGAGAGATTGCCTTTTGCAGTGCTGCATAAGGTACTTCCTTCTCTCACAAAAATATGTAGACTTCCACATAGCAATACAAATCACTTGTTGTTTTTTTTTTTTCCCCACAAACTTTAGGACATGAAACTTCTTCCTCTTAAACTCATTCAGATCCAAGCCTGAGTATTCTGAGGCAAAGAACAGTTTCTCTTCACTGCCTCAGACATGGGTGCTCACAAATGAGGTTTTGCTGTGTGGAAAGTTGGCCTACCCAGCAAAGGCACCGATCTTCAGTCTGTGGAGACCAGATTAAAGTCCATGCTCCATTCCAGAGGGACTGCAGTTCCCCCAGACACTCCGTGCATCTGCTTGGAGGGGAGACTCCCAGCATACACACAAAAAGTGAGGGAGTTTCTTCACACTGCTGCAGGCTGTGCTACCATGCCACAGAGAGCTCAGTGCTCACTGAATGTCCTGCAGCTTCCAGAGCTGGCAGGAGCTGAAATTCTGCAGGGCAGGAGTGGGGCTGTGAAACAGGAACAGAGAGCAGGGAGAAAGAGTGGAAATTCTCAGCCCAAACTCACAGGAGATCCACACCTCTTCTCATGTCAGATGTCTCCTGCTCTCCCAGTGGAACAGGTGGCCAGAAGGAGCTCCCATTATCCCTTTCAACAGCATGACCTGTGACCAGCACTGCTGGTGCTTGTGCCAGGACAGAGCAGTACATGAAGGTCTTTGGGCCCAGGGTGGAGGCTGACATATCTCAGCACGTTTATTGCTCCTGGATCTGAGGATGCTCAGCACCTCCAAGTAATCCTGCTCATCCTTTCTTGTGTTTGACACCTAAGGAGTCTCCTCTTCCCCAGACCCTGAACAAACCTTGCTCTTCTCATATCAACTTACAGTTTTGCAAGAAATGAAGAGTTACATCGAGGCTGTTGTGTACATTCTGTTCATGATTATACAGGTACATGCACATATATCTATCTGTCTGTCTCTATTTACCTGTGCACTTCTATTTGTATAGATACTTAATTTTTACCCATTTCAACAGACTCTGCAGCATAAATGTCAGTGATTTCTGGCATTGTCTATCAGCAGAAAAAATTGGGAAATAGCTGTATCTCTGAAAATGCCTTTGCAGTGACACCACGCTAGTTCTGCTGTTATTGTATGAGAAAAGCATTCAAATCCCTTTTCAAGAGACTCATAACAGAGACTCATGGTGTCTTGCTGCTATTTAGGAGGTGCAGAAATATGCAGAGTGCACCAGACACAAAACATGACCTTTTCTTGCTGTTCTCAGATGCAAACCAGCCTTCCCCCAAACAGCTTTGTAGACCAGCTCAGAATTGTGTGTCACCAGCTCGATCAGGTTTGTGCTGTGTCTGTGCTGTTTCCCCTGGGAGCCCACAGCGAGGCTGGTGGGAACAGGTCCCTTCAGCATTTTTGGTCTAACAGGGTTGCAGTGATGACAGGGAATCAAACAATGCCAGGGCCTCTGGAGACACTCACAATTCTCACTCCTTACGTGATTCTGACTGCAGCTGAAGCCCTTTATTTCATGTTCTGCTGTCTCAAGAGGCATCAAGGACAATCTGATTGCTAGGGAGAGAACAGCCTTAGCAGGAGAGCTTTAGCAATGAGACAGGTTCAAAGGCATTGGGGTGAGCTGGTGAGGGTGTTAAATGGAGGTGAGAATACCTTCTCTTCAAAGGGTGAAATGGAGGGCAGGGTGGGGAGAGGGAATCTCAGCAGGAGCGAGGGACAGGCCCTTTTGGACACAGGGATGCAGGCTGGAACTGACAACTCCTGAGATGGGAGGAAGTTGAAGGAGACAGCTGGAGACCAGAAAGTGAGTTTAGATCAATGAATCAGTCTGGTATGTAGGGGTGAGTGCAAGCACGGGGTTTTCTTTCCACAGGATGACCCAAAACCACTTACATGGTATCCAAGGATAGAGATTCCAACTGGATGAGGAAAGGCCTGAGCCACACAGATTTGCTTCACATTAGAGTGTGCTACAAAAACCTACTGAACAGACCTTGATAATTTTGTCTTATTTGAGAGTGAGTTCAAATTCCCTTATTTCAATACCTCAAACATGACACTTATATGGGATAATTTTCTTCCAGCTGCACAGACTTATTTATAATTTATATTTTCACCAAATTGAAATATCATTCAAGTTCATATGAATTTAATGTACAGTGTAGAGGGAAAATGAAAATCAAAACGTTGAGAAAGGGCAATATTACATTTCTAGGATTATGATCTCTCCTCTGACAACCTGACATCATTATTTGCAAAGTCATGCACATCCTATTAGCTGAATGTATTTGGATGCTCTGGTTGCTTGACAATCCTAATCAGACACAGAGGGGTCCAAGCAGTAACTGCAAACATATATAAAAAATAATCAGCTAAGCAAAGAAAACCATCCTGGGTTTCTCACAATTTATAGCTCAGGTCTATCTTGCTTCTGTCACCTAAACAGGGTCATGACTGTTCTTTTTCTGACTGTCCTGCAATATTTCACCCTTGGTTGGCAAGAGTGGTACTTTGAGAAGAATGTACCCAGCTAAAAACAAACCAAATACAGGTTGTGATTTCCTCTGCCTCCTCGTGCACTTTCCCTAAAAGGATGTGTTCAAACCTGTTTCTTAAACAGGAGTGTTTATAACAGCATAATGACTCTATCTAAGCCTGGCAAGTGACAGGAAAATTACATCAGAGACCTCTGCACTGATGCTTGTAAGTTATTTCACAATACTCTTCTAGTGGATTTTTTATCACTTGCAAGTTCAGGAACATAAAGTTTGTTGTCTTTGGGAATGGCCTCTACCATCCTTGTCAGGTATTTTCTGCTTCCTGGCAATCTTTAATATTTCCTATGCATACTTGCTTCTGAGGTTGGCTTCAGAAGCAACTTACTGGTGTTTTTAAAATCTTCAGTAGGGGTTTTATTCTTGCTTGCTGTAATAACAAAAGCTGTGTCTTACAGCATTTTTTGTGGAACTAGTGGCCATTCAACACATTTTTTGCATTGTTTTTGTTTTCCATTTACAATCCCATTAGTGTTCTCTGGGCAAGGCAGTTGCAGGATTATCACTACAGTTGTTCATTTCACCCCCTAAAGCAAGGATTTACTGGGAAACTCTGAGCATCAAATATTTGAGCAGAACACGGGAAATCTGTCAGCTGAAGAGCTGTTGTCCACAGGGTGCTGGAGTGCAGCATCTCTCTGCAGGCTGGGCTCCAGGGATGAGCCAGGTGTGGAGCCTGAGTGCTCCGCGGAGGATGTCCCACTGCAGACTGGGATGCTGTGGGAAGAGGCATGAGACAGGGAAGGAGTCACAGCGATCTGATGGACCTCCCGGGATGGAACAAGTCTAACTGGAAAACATGTTCTACGTTAAAGTGAACAAAAGACAGCAGAGCAGCCAGGGCAGCCACAGGAAGGCAATGGGTAAGGCCAGAGCTGCCTCCTGTATCCCCCAGCCAGACTGGGAGGGAGATGGAGCACTAAAGCCACAGACCCATGGATCAGTCCCATGTGGATCTGAGCATGACTTTCTCTGGTGCTTCCCTGCATGTAATGCTCTTTTTTTACTAGTGAAAATGAAATAGGGGGTGTTAAATGTCTTTCAATTTGGTTCTCCTAATAGAAGTGTCAGACTTCAAAGGAGTCATTAAAAGCAGTGCTAAAAGCAGCCACTGGACTCAGAACAGATGGGAAAAGAACAAAAGAAATGCAAAAAGGGTGTGTGTGTGTGTGTGTGTGTGGAGGGGAAGCAGAGAGGCAAAATGACAACTGTGTGAAATGTAGAGGGGACAAGGACAGCCATTCCCTTGCTGATACTCATAATGTGGCAGAATTTGATGTTAATGAGTGAAAGCAAAGTGTATTTGATTTCATGTTCAGAAATATTTGTCACTGACAGATGAATCAAATTCATGAAAAAGAAATCATTAGTGTCCCTTGGATAAGAAAAGTATTCAAAATGTGAATTTTAATACAAAGGCAAGATTGTGGTGCTTACTTGAGCTTGTTTGAAATTATACTCTTAATAATCACTTTAAAGATCTTTCAGTATTTGGATTGGCTGGCTAACTGTAATTTGTAACTAACACAACTAAATCTGATAGTGTATTGCCTTTCTTTGGTGTCCAGACTTTGCTCAGAGAGAAATCAGAGATAACAGAATCTATAATAGAGCTAAAAGGAGAGAGTAAATATGGCTAAAATATGGCTAAAATAGAAAACAAAATTATATAAATCATGTAACACATATTTTCTTTTTTTCTTTCTTTTTTTTTTAATAAAATGTTATTAAAATATAAATATTCCATATCCTAATGCATATAACTTCTACTTTAGATATCTTACAAAATTTTAAAAGTGCTGGTTTTGATGCACATTACCAGATAACAGATACAAAATCAGAGAGGAATAATATGAGAAATAGCGATACCAGCAAGGGAAAGGGGACTGTGGAAAAAAATTTTTTGTTGTTACATGGATGCATATAAATGCATCTGGTCACAAAATGTGGGGGAAAAGAGTAGTCTGGGCCATGCAGCCCCAGAGACCAAAAATGGCCAAAAAGACCATGCAATCAATATTACTAGCAAGGATTATAGGCTGGGGCAGCACCATTGAGACATAGTTAGAGTAGTTTTACACACCATTTAAAAAATAACAGGAAAACTGAGGGAAAACTCGTTGGGCACAAGATAACAGCATCCTTGTGAAAAAAGAAAAGAGTCCGGATATCAGGAGGATTTTGTCTTGTGTTCCTGTCTAAATTTCATTGATTTGTGTAGGATACGATAGTTATCAATTTTGAAAGAGAAGAAGCTCAAGGACACTTTGAAAATAATATTGGGTCAAGGAAGATGAAGGCAATGTCATCAAGAGATCAGACCAGAGGGCTGCACATCAGAAACCTCTGCATCTATTCCTGTGGCTTCTTGTGAGACCTCACTGAGCTTATTTCATCTCTGTGCTCTGGCTTCCACTTTTCCCGGATATCACCTCTGTCAGTAGATTGTGTTGAAACATTTTGAAAAGTGCAGAACTTTAACTCATTGCAACTTGGTAAGAACTCCTCTTTTCTAGGACACATCATGCGAGATTTGGTGAAGTCTAGTCAGCCAATATGGTCAGAAGCTTTATTTCAGGTTACCAAGATCTACAAAGGAGGGTGCCCAAATTCCTAGGATGCCAAAGGAAGTTCACTGGTCATACCAAGAATAACTATATCCAACTGTGTGTTAAAAAAAGAGAGGAGAAACATTTCCCAAATCTTTGCCAGCAGTTTGATAGTAAAAGCACTGTCGTGACTCCACTAATTTTCCAAGGAAAAGAACTGGGCTCTGGGTTCTGCTCTACAAACTGCTTAGGCATATTAGAGTCATTGGTAATTTTTAGATTCACAAGGCTGAAGTAATTTAAAACTTAATTCCATTTCCAGTGACTAATTGAGGTGAATCTCCACCCTTTTATGAGGAGTCCAGTCTTGTCCACTCAGTGTCCTGCTGGCACGGAGGAGGTGTGGAAGACTCTGTCAGGGAATAAAGCATTTAGTCTTTGTAACCTTGAAACAAGTGAGAATATTAGTTGTGCAAAATATGTTTATGATTTACTAAAATGTATAAGATGCAAATAAATCCAAAATTTTAAAATGTAGGAACTCTGCAAAATTATGCTCTGGGTATTGTGTACAGAATTTTGTACTTATGTGTTGTGTACAATAATACAGTTTAAAACATGGAGTAAAATCTGCTCACTTGATGATGCCACAAGAAAAGCATTCTAAACACTTCTAACATCAGCATTACTCTCTTTCATTAAGTTGGAGGAAAACTGTGTTGTGAAAGATGCTGCCAACTGCTTGGTAAAATTCCTAACTCAGACAATTTGGGGAATAGCATAGAACATAACCAGAAACATAATAAAATATGAATAGAATAGAATAGAATAGAATAGAATAGAATAGAATATGAATAGAATAGAATAGAATAGAATAGAATAGAATAGAATAGAATAGAATAGAATAGAATAGAATAGAATAGAATTAGAATTAGAATAGAATAGAATAGAATAGAATAGAATAGAATAGAATAGAATAGAATAGAATAGAATAGAATAGAATAGAATAGAATAGAATAGAATAGAATAGCTCAGTTGGAAGGGACCTACAAGGATGATCTAGTCCAACTGCAAGACCTCTTCAGGGTGGACCAAATGTAGCAAGCATGTTTTAAGGGAATTGTCTAAATGCCTCTTAAGCACTGACAGGTTTGGAGCATTGGCCATCTCTCTAGGAACCCTGTCCCAGTGTTTTCCCATCCTGTCAGTAAAAAAATGCTTTCTAATATTCAGTCTGAACCTCTCCTGGTGCAGTTTTGAACCCCTCCCATGCATCTTGTCACAGGAACCCAGGAAGAAGAGATCAGCACCTCCCTTCACTGCTTCCCCTTCTCTGGAAGGTGTAGAGAGCAACCAAACTTTCCCTCAGCATCCTTCTCTCCAAACCAGACAAGCGCAAATTCTTCAGCCATGACACACAGGACATTGCTTCCAGCCTCTTGCACATCTTTGCTGCCCTCCTCTGAACCCATCTGAATTCCTTCACATCCTTTTTATGTTGTGGGGCCCAGAACTCCACACAGCACACAGGTGAGGCTGCACCAGCTCTGACCACAGTGGGATGATCACCTCTTCTAACTGTTCATCATGTGTTCAGGATGTGCTTTACCCTCTTGGCAATAATGAAGTGACACCCCTTGTCCCAGATCAAAGGGAGAGGCAGGAGGAGAGGAATGCTTGCAGATTGTCCCTAGACTGAGTTCTGCTCACCACACTGTTCTGAGTACCAGGCTGCCTTTGCTTTTCATGGCTTCCACAGACAAGTAATTGATTCAATGTCTTCTGCAGTGACAACCCAAAAGGCAGAGCCATAATCTGAAAAAGCAGGCACATACAAGCATCAGCCATTAGATTTCTGATAATGTCATAGAAGTGCAAGTTTCAATGCTCAAAACTTTACCCTCTGTTTATTGCTATATTGTGAAAAAAAAAAGCCATAATTTCTTCTTTGTATTTTTTTTTTACCTTTTGTGATGTGCTGCTTGGGGATATCTGCTGTCTCACACCTGGATAAATCTCTACAGAGAGTCACAATAAATCACTGACAGTATTGTAAGTCCAGGAAAAATTATTATCATCCAAGGATATTAATTTTTATTGAGAGACAACAAAAAACCAGGCTGATCTGTGCTGCTGTGGAGTTACCTGGCTCATGAGCCATAAACAGCATCACAACTGGAAGTCAAAACCTTTGGGACCAGAACCAGTGCACAAGGTGCAGAACAAGGTGGCAACCTGCACTCATTACAGCCCCACTGCCTCTTTGGGAAAGGGAGAGAAGGTGTTTCTTAATGGAACTTGTTTCACAACAGAATTTGTTAGAGAGAGATATTTCCTAATACAGGTGGTGAGGTGCTTCCACAAATCTTGAGCAATTGTCTTTTTTAATCAAAAAGGCTGGGAGGCATGTTGGATAGCTCAGAGAATATTGTTCCTTCTCCTTGACAACTGAACATAAACAAAGCAATATGACTTCATTATTTTATTATATAACTAGCAATAAGAACACCAAATAACCCAGGGTAATATAAACAAAGACTTCGCTACTTCCTACATTTTAGCTGTCACACAGTTTTAACTCTATGTGTGAAAATCTGTTTATTCCCCAAAGGAAAAAAGCAGGATTTGACACTAACAATAAAAGCTGAATTTTCTAATATTTTATTCTCAAATGCCTGACCTTAGACTTATAAATAATTGTCCTTAGGGATAATATCAACATTAGCTGAATTGTCCATCACAATTTTTTTTCCTAAGAAGCCTTTTTCTTTCCCTTATATGCTAGTTTGTGGCTGACAGTCATCCTTGACATTGATTGTCAGGTTGATTTATATTAACAGGATCAAAGGAAGACTTTTCCTAGGCTGTTCCCTGTGGGATATGTCACTGATTTCTGTAGCAACACTGCTATCATTTTTAGGAGCTGTTTTCACCAGGCCTACAGCAAAGATGATAAAAAACAATGACTACTCACTGTAATGTTGGTGTTTCTTGACTACAGGTCCTTGTCATCACAAAACTATGTGGAAAACCTTAATGACTCCAGTGAAAACACCTTCAAGTAAATTTTTTAAGAAAAGGAGACAGCAAGGAACAAACTTCTGTGACATTTGGGGCTAGATTAATTAACTTGACAATTCCTCATATGTAATAACAAAAAAATTTAATGTCTTCTCTAATATCAAATATTGGAAACCTCATGTACCATTTATCATATGTCTGTGCATCTAAATGCTAAGCATAATTAATTTTTTATATACTGATCTCTTACAAAAAATCCAGACTGTCATTACATGAGCTAAATTTGAGAATGGAGAGACAAATGTCTCACCCATTCCTGGCTCCTTAATATTCCTGAGAGGTCCATTAGACCTTGCAGTCCCTTGAAGAAGTGTTGTGAGTCCTTTGATCCTGCTGGATTGGACAGATCATTGGTAGCATGCTGTGGTAGACACATATTCCATGACTAGCAGAAATAGTATCTGCTAGTCATGGAATATGCACAACATAAATAAAAATAAGCACAGCAAGGGGCATAAAAATTTTGTTGGGTTTGGATATTTTCCTCAATGTGCAGGCATCAAGTCATGGGAAGGGCAATAAAAAAATGCATGCCAAAATGAATTACTGGTCTTGAGAAGAATGACAGGTAATTTTTACAAAGGGAATTTCACAGGTAAAGACATACTTAAGACTCGGAAAAATAAAGTAATAGAATATTTTTTTTAGTATCTATGTATCTGTATTGTCATTGCTTTCAACGGAATTAGTCTAAAAATATTTACCTTTACCCTTAGACCATTAAAACTCTTAACTACACTACTGAGAGTTGGTTTGGTTTGGTTTTTTTTGTTAACATATATTATTGTGATGATGCTCTGGTTTTGATTGTGCTATGAGGTACAACACAGACACGTGCAGGCAATCTGTTTGCAGTGGTGTTGTGTAATTGGGGCAGAGATGAGGAAGTGCCCAGCCCTTGGAGCAGCATCACAGATGTCCTGCTGTAGCCAGCCCCTGGTCCCAGCGCCCTCGGGGGGAAGCACAGCTGGCCCTGGAGGCTGGGGCTGTGCCACAGCTGCCTGGCATGGAAACAGCGTTTGGAAGTCAGCGTGAGGCAAAGCTGTGGAGCCAGGCCATGCAAAGAGAAGGGGACTTTTGCCACTAGCACAAGTGGCAAAGCTGCCCAGCAAGGCCATCACCAGCCCAGGGACACCAAACCATGGGTAAGAGTCCATTACCTGCACGGAGATGACTGCTGCCCTTGGAGATGAGCCAGGGTATCCAGGACTTTTTGGCATAAAATGTGGTCACAGGACATAAGGCATGTGGGACACCCATGTCCTCGTGAGGGAAGCATTAAGGGTCAGGCAGGAACCCCCTGAGGCCCATGTTTCAGCAACTAAATTGTGCCTTGTGTATCTGGATATCAATTTCAAGCACTGCTAATCAGAGTAGTGAATTTGCACAAGCAGCTGAAGACAGACATGAGAAATAATGTCTTGTTACAGGCCACTGATCCCCTGGGTCTCTATCTACAAAGGATTTTGTGAGGAGGGAGAAAATATGGTCTTTTAAAAATGTGCAATGAAGGTCTTTTAGAAGTGTAGTAGCATGCTCATGCTTGCAGCAGCTAGAGCTCTCCCTGGCAGATATCTATTGACACACTAATAACTAGGCACAACAGGATACCATGGAGATCAAGTGGAAGCATTAGGACTGAGTGCCACTGCTCTTGTCTGCAAGGCTTTATTCATTTACAGGCTTTTGCCTTCTCTAATAATTCCTATATCAGAAGATGTTTGAATATTATTAGAGTCTTTACTGAGAGAAACAGCATAACAAGGAAAACAACAAATAAATCTTAGCAACCAAAAGAAGCTTTTTCAATGGCTGAAGCAGTCTGGGATTTCCCAGAGGAGAGCAGGGTGGCACACAGGAATGCTCTCACCATCAGCTGTGCATAGTGGCATGTGCTGGACTCCTTGTTTTCCTTCCTCTTAATTTTTCTCCTTATCTATTTTGCAGAGCTGGTCAGTTGACCTCACATTGCCTCATCACTTGGTACAGAGATGTACCATTTCTCATCAACCAACTTCAGCCGTGCCAGCATTGATATGATGTTTATTGGTATTTATTAGTATACCTAGTGTACAATAAACTTCATTTCAAAGCTAGATAAAGTAAAACACGGGAGTGAAAGGTTCTGTGGATGTGATGAAATATCCATATCTTCACATAATTATCCAGTAAATCCAGAAAAGATGGGGTGTGAGTAACACCTGCTTGTGTGCAGTAATTGTCCCAATATCTGTATGCATCCCTTTTATAAAACTGAACTGTTATCAGTTCTCCTAGTCAGTCAATATGTCATTAAAATAATTTATCATCTTGAGAAAACTGTGTTTGACAGAGTCTCAATGTTAATGTCATCTGAGGACTTTTGAAGGATTTAGACTAAAAAATTTTGAAACAGAATTTGGCATCTGGACAATAGGATTGGTGCATTACAGCAGAAAATATCTAAATTATGTTGCAGACAGTTTGTGACTTCATAACTAAAGTACAGCAGTTAGTATGGTAATAAGCTGCCCTCTGATAATTCTTTACACTAAGTGACAAAACATTGCTAATTTCTCCTCTGTAACACAACAGTTACATTACTCCCAATTAATTACAGCATTTCCCCCAAGAGTGTCAGACTTACATTAATTGTATAATGAATTATTTGGCTTCCCACCATGCAGGAGCTGAGGTGGTAAGCAACAGCTTAAAACCACCACAAGGAAAAGGCATATGGTCCATCCATAAAGTGCTTTTGTCTGAGGTAGCAGAGAGGTGCTGGTGTGTGCAGGGTGCACTGCTGGTGCCTCCCAGTATCCCTGAGGAAGACACACACTTCCATGAGCCAGGTGAATTGTGTGCAGCTACAGCTTATCACTGCAGCAGCAGCCAGAACAGCAGCACCCCTCACCATCCCTTAGCACACAGACTGCTACAGAGGCCACAGTGGGAGAGGAGGATGTCTTCTCCTCCAGAGAGATTTTCTCTGACTCCTCACAAGCAGTATTGTTTCCAGTCTGAGATGTGCAGAACAAAATACAGCCTTTGTTTCAAAGCCATAAAGCTAGCAAGCAAAGAGAAAATGCAAAGCATCCCAAGGGAAAGAAAATATCCACCTGGAATACTCCTCCAAATGAACTGGATTAGGAAGAGGTCTCTGTGGTGTATTACATTTGCAGTGTGCAGTGAGAGTTCCATTTGAAAGACACAGAAAAGCACTCCCTCTTGGTATCACACATATTCTTCCAATACCCCAAGGCTGCCATGCACTCCAGCCATTCATGCACCCAGTCTCCAATTCATAGGGACTCCCTCTGGGCTTTCAAAAATTGCATATCAGGGAGAGTATTTAAATAGCTTTTCTTGAACATTCTCCACATTAGCTGTGCAGCACTCATTTGTCACAAAAATTGGGTGAAAATATGAAAATTGAAATATTTGCTAAACTCTACAGGCCTTAGGCCTGTTTCTCAGCTGCCATCAGGTAAGGTGAACAATGATTCAACCTCTAATTCACCTGGGAATCAAGAATCCAGGCTAGACAAGAGCAGCAGCACATCCTTCATTTCCATGCTTGAGCTGGCTCCCGTTGTTGAAAGGCAAAGGGCTTCCTTAAGCATTATCTAACAGGATGTTTACAACAGGATCCACAAATCCATTCCTGCTTTGGTCTTAAGGGATTAGTTACAGATAGATCTCTACAATGCAAATTATACATTGGGGGAAATGGAAGTTTTGGTGTTGGCTGCACATGCATAAGGGAGTAAGGACTTTTAGGATGCTGTAACACAAAGAATCCAACAGACATTCAAGACTCAACTACTACCAAAACAGGACAGACAGAAAGTTTGCATGTATTCTTTTTGGAAAGGCTGTCTTTTTTTGAAACCTAACTTAGGTTTTGCACAATTCTCACCCAAATTCATCTTTGACATGAGTTAATGTATTTGTTTGGTTTTTTTTCTCTTTACATCCTCTGCACTTCCAAAAATATGTATTAATTCATGTACAGCAAAGGCTGTGTTATCCATTGCACCCATCTAACACTGCCTGGAATAATACATCTGAGCAAGATGTGCAGCAAGGTTTATGCAGCTTCTCTTTCAAAGCTTCTCCCCTTTCCATCCTGGGAGAAAGAATAATAATTTCAAAATTATGTGACCAGCCTTGTTCAAGCACTGTACCATGGAAATGCCCAGTAGCCTCACCTCACATTTTTGGATACAAGCAAAACACTGAACTGTGTTCAAACATCCTAGTGTTGAACCAGAGGGACTTGGAAGGCTTCTGTTTCTCCTCCACCTTTTTTCTTCCCATCCTGTCCTTCACCATGTTTCCTGAAGTTAACATGGGATGCTGGGACTCCTACACTGTATGTCACATTTGCATCCAGGTGGTTGCTGAGTTATTCCTCACAGGCTAGACTCTGTGTCTGTCCAGTACCCAATCTTCTTTTATAAGGCAGAAAGAAAATATTGTTTCCAAGACAATTAGGTGCTGAAAAATCACTGGAGGTTTAACAGGGGTTAAAAAGGTTAACGTTAAGAAAGGACTTTTCCTGAATTTTAATTTATAAGAAAGGTGGAAAACTCCATGGCTGGTTCTGATGGTTTTGTTTTTGGTTTTGTTACACATCTGGGTTTGGCCACAATCTGGTTTAGACTGTCTATCCCATGGTACCATGGATGGGGAAGGAGAATAAGGGGGAATGACAAGTGCATGTCAAAATCTAGACTTGATACAAAATCCTAATGAGCCCAGTGCAGCAGACATTAATCTATAGTATATGTGACATGGGCCAGGTTTGAATTTCTGTTTAGGGTTGGGTTTAGTACTGATATCAACTTATAGTTATATAAGTAATATAACTATTATATTATATAGTTCTATTACTTATTATTATATAGTTATATAAGTAATTTAGTAAGTTATATAAATAATATAACTAATAGTTAGATATCAACTATACCATATAGCCATTTGGTTTAGGAAGTCCTGTAAAGCCAGAGTGAAGATTGGTGCTGGAGGGGAAGAACAGCTGATGAGCAGCTCTGCAGCAGAAGTGGCTCTTGTGACTGAACCATCTTTGGGATTGGGACTAAAATTAGGAAAACTGAGGTATAATCCTAGCCTTTTTTTTTTTTTGAAGACTTTGCAGGAGGAGAGGGAATAAGCTATAAGGGCAAGAGAAAACTGAAGACTAAATGGTATGTACTAAATGTAGCTGTTTCAGCCCAGGCTTGCAGTTCCACTGGACTCTAGTTAGGGTTAGGGGTAGTTCAGAAGCTTGTCCTCCAAGATCACCAGGGCAGTAGGTGACCTGATTCCATCAAGGGTTACTAGCACATCGCAACTAACAAAACCTAACTGCAAAACCAAGATTATGGTCAATGCCAGGTTACCAAAACATTGTTCATCTTTGTCATAAAAAATGTTAATGTGTTCTGTTTAAACAAAACCAGTTCTAAACATGAATCTGAAATCTGTCTCACCCTAAATAAAGTTTCTCTCACGAGCTACAGGGAACTAACCTCCCGGCCTGGCCTAATGGACTGAACAATGTTGAATAATCAGAACTGCTTTCTCAAAGAATGCACTTAATCACAACCTTCAGCTACAGACCCTAATCTGGCTCAACACCTTTGTGCTGAACCCTGTTTCTCCATTTTGAAATCTTGCAATTCCACTGTTTGGTTTGCAACCTCAAGCCCAACAATCTGTTCAATTTGTTATGCTGCCGGAGTTTGAGGAATCATGAAGGAAATTGTTCTTCGAGTCCTTTTATACTGAATACTGACCTAAATCCCACAAAAGTCAAGACATTTTTCCCATGCCTGGTAATAGCAGTACTAGTTTCAAATGTTCTCATAAAAAAGCAGTGCTGTAACCTCCATGGACTGAAATGAGAAACATAGCCATAAATCATTGAAGGCTCCAGGCTCAGTATCTTTGAAACACTATTAAAAAAAATGAGAAAAGCTGATATCATTGGTCAACCAATCTTTCAGAATTCCACCAGAAAAAAGAAAACAGACTGGTCTTGCAGCCTTGTTACTCTGAGACCTTTTCAAAATCCTTGACACTGTAAGGCTTACAGGTGTCTGGACACCCTGGATAAAGATCTAATGAGTCTTTAGAATCCAGTCAGGATAGAGGTGGAAGAGGTTGAGTGGGTTAGTTAACAGTCTCAGGGTAGGTTTTATTTGGGGTTATAGTCTTTGTGTAGTGTGAGGGACTCAGCAGACATAAAACCACCTTGCTTTTTAACCTCATTTGTAATAAGCCTATATATAATATATCCCAGTGAATGCTCTAGGAACCCCTAACAACAATAAAACTGAATCCTAACTTTTTTTCAAATATTAAAACTTTATAAATTTTTCTATCATAAACCAAACAGCTTCAAAAGTATTTCCACACCAGTTGATCCTACTACAACCGGTTCTCATTCTAACCCAGTGGCCTCTAGCAGATTCTGGGTGTTTGTTCATCTCACCATTATCCACATTTAGCACCCAACTTTGCATGTCACAATTCCCCTGCTGGTAGCAACCTTTCTGGCAAGTCTTCTCCCTAAACAAACCCTATCCTTTACGTTCCAGGGACCATCTTCTGTGCTAAGATGATGCCATTTTTGCCTGTCAATACCTGCCCTGCCAGGTAACAGTAGCAAATCTTTCTCCTTTACCTTTGCTCTCTCAAAACCTGACAACATTCTGCAATGGCTGTGAAGTTGTTCACCCTGAAAGAATTTCACTGAAGTTGATCACTTCTCCTGGGAACAAGCTATAAACTGTATTCTTCAATTCTGCTGGTCTAAACCTTTGCTTTTAAAGCTAAATCTAACCTTTTTTCTAACATCAGAGACTGGCAATCCTTGCAAAAAAAAAAAAAAAAAAAAAAAGAAGAAAATAACATCGTACAATAAAATTTTAGTAAGCCCAGACACATTAATGGACAATGTAGAGCCCAAACATAACACTGCACCTTCTGTCTTTGCCATTAAAAAAATCTCTCTCTAGTCCTAACTTTAGATGTAAAGATATAAGGCTGACTTTTCATTAAACCAATCTAACACAAAGCTCTTTTCATCTGTAACTGGAAAACCCAGTGACAAATCTGGTAGCTCAGCCCTTTTAACACTACGTGTGCTCTTAAATGCCTTCTCTGACCTGTTTTTTGACA
This sequence comes from Cyanistes caeruleus, assembly GCF_971803275.1. Classification (NCBI taxonomy): domain Eukaryota; kingdom Metazoa; phylum Chordata; class Aves; order Passeriformes; family Paridae; genus Cyanistes; species Cyanistes caeruleus. Next base: position 17,595,157 of record NC_141703.1, on the reverse strand, counting down.
CTCCAGTGACTCTTGTTAACACCATTTAATTCACCCACACCACACCTCATCCTATCTTTACCAGCCTTCCATTTTCCATGGAAATCCAGCTGCAAACCTACCTTTTCATTTTCTCTAGCCCAGAGCCTAATATAGCCCCAAATAAAATCTACCTTTAATATTAGAGACAAGTGACAGGCATCCTCAAAAACCAAAGCAATTCAATCACATGGGCATGGCCTGCCAACAAGCCTCCTTCAGACTTCTACTGCCTGAAAGCAGGATGGGGATAGTGATATAGGTCCAGTCTTAGCCACAGCCCATCTTGGAATCAAACAAAAGTCACTTGTATTTGTCCAACATCACCTTGTCTCTGCAGGCCTTTCAAAATCTATCAAAAAGTCCTCTGGCCTTTTTTCCCCGAAGGCTAAACTAATCTAAATTCTTACTCAAATGCTGTCTGAACACTGGGTATATCTTCACCAGATACCTAAATGAAAGTAATTTGTTTCTGGAAATAATTCCTTCCATAGTAAACTGTTGATGGTTGTCCAACAAACTTATGTCATCCTTTCATGGTAGCCTACACTCTAATTTTGACACATGTCGCTGTGTCACTGCCTTATCTCCAACCCCTCCTCAAGGCTGAACAACACATTGTTCACATTGTACACTGCTGGCAGCACACCTTGTAGTAGGCCTGCAGACCATACAGGGTCCAGCACCAATGTTACTTTTCCATCTTTTTCTGGCCACCATCCTCATTCTGTCCCCAGCCTTAACTTGGTGTGTAACAGTGGTGCAGAGTCCCTGGGCTGCTCACAGGCCAGGAGCTATTCAACCCCAACAATGAGCTGACTCCTCCACCTGTCTGAGCCCCAGCCAGTGCTAGTACAAATAGCACAGGCCTTTGGTTCTTACTAGTTCTGTGGGACGGCGAAGAGAACCACTGACTGTTCTAAATGCAAATTCAGGTCTCATTGGTTCCCAGCTTGGCAGCAGCAGCAGCTGGTACAATATCTGGGATTTAGGATGTAGGCTTACTGTAGGTGATGCAGACACCTACCATGAGTTAGGAGAGCTGATGAGTCCCTAGTGACACCAAAGCCCTTCATATCTAATGTAAGTATGTACAAATGCCCAGGTCACCCTCTGTGGCCACCAGGTGCTCAGGATCCAGAGCAGGTAAAGGGGAGTGACTACTTAAGAACTAATCTGTATTAGCAATGATGTCTCAAAAAATACCCTGGTGAAGATACTGCAGGATTTGTGAGGCATGTGATGCTATGACCAAGGTGATCCTTAACCAGAGCAGGCGCAGATCCCACACCCAGAAGTTCAGTCTACAGGCTTTGGGCTGTTGGGACAGAGGACACTCTTCAGGTGAATTTGGGATATCAAGCACCCAGTCTGTAAAGCAGACAGATGGATGACTCTGTGTGTGAGTGTGTGTGTGCACCATGGCACACAGTGGTTAAAGGGAGTTATTTAGGGTGGTTTGGAAAGCTGCCTGTGGCCTAGATGATTAAATTTTTCCTAAACCCCACCACGGGGGGAAATTTTGTTAAGCGAGATCTTAATCTCTGTGCCTACTAAACCTATGTCTGCCATCCACATTTGAAAAACAAGCTAATTCACTTTGTCACAAGAGTTTTGATTACCTCCACTATAGCTGACACAAATGTTTTCACCTTTCCCTCCTTGGAGATGCAGAAGCTTTGTTGCCATATGCCAGGTGTCAATGTGTGTCACCCTCATCCCCAGCAGGGCTGTATTTGAACTGGCAGCGTAAAGAATTGACACTGGCCACAAGTAATCTGTGTGCCATGGCTTTGGCATGTCACCTGTCCGATGATGTCCCTTAATGAAGCCCATTCATTCTTGCCAGATGTGTCACTGATGCAGACATCAGACCCTCGCACAGAGGCAGCTTGATTTAAGAGGAATGACTATTCCGGAGAAGGGGGATTTTCATTACCACAGAATGAAGGCAACAGCTAAGCCAAAATCTTGCTGAAGTCTGTGGCTGTCAGCAATGACCCTGAACTCTGGACTGAAACCAATGTTATTACCTTTTTTAAAAAATAAGTTAAAAAACAGATAAAATGTGTCACTCAAACAGTTTTAGTAAACCTAGAAACTCAAGAAAGCAAAATAGTGCTGTGGAAATAAGGAATTTTGGTCTTTATAACAGCAGGTAGCTTCTGTTGAATGATGGAGGTATTTGGCAGAGAAAAGTGGGTTATTTTTATCATAGCTCTCCTTCCATTACTACATTCCCTTTTGGTTTAGAGGATTATATCTATTTTGGATTGGAGGATTACACCAATTTGTTTTGCTAAAAATTCAATAAAAATAAAAGCTAAAATGACAATTAAATCCAAGAAAGCTCAGCTGGAAAGCATGCAAAATTCCTCTTCTCTAATTAAAGTCTGTGCAAGCCACAGCTTTAGAGAGGCATTGGGGAGGGAAGGAATAAAAGGAGCATGTTCCCAGTAACACATTTACTGTAGCTACCTTTCAGGCCAAACAAATTACCACAAAATGTTAACTCAGAGCTTTAACAAGCAGCAAGGTCTGCACAGTCTCCCTGTTCTGGGAAGAGGAGAGGAAAAAGTGAGGCTGAATAAGATGGGGGTACATGTACAGCAGCTCCTGCCATGGGGTGTGAGGACCTTGCCATGCTCCCTGAAGACCAGTGAAGTTTGTAGAAACTGAATTCAGTGGACTTTGGGTGACGTCTGTGATGTGATTAGGAAAGCACAGCAAATGCCAGATTGTCTCCCTCTTTAGTCTGGGCAGCAGCAATTGGCAGATAGAACTGCTGTTTTGGAGCCAACATATATGAAAGTGGTGGACTGAATTGTAAATAAACCCAGTGGCTTTCTGTGATCACTCCAAAGGAGACTGCTGCCTTCATCTCCTCATGCTGCTTCCAATGCAGCCACCAAGGAAAGCCACTGGCCCTCCTTAGAAGCCAAATGAATAAACAAATAAATAAAAAAACTCCAACAACCCCAGCAAAAGCAAAGAACTCTCACAAAGTAAGAGAGTAAAATAAAGGCACAACTGTGAAACAAGAAGAGGAAAGAAAATGAGATGCATGGAAAAAGTCCAATGAACTGCATGGATAAAACTTTGCACTGCTGCAAATTGAGTGTGACAGGACAAAATCAGAGAAGGATACAGGATCTATATCCCTGCAGAACAGGTTGCAATACTGAATCTATGGACAAAACAAGCCTCAGGTTGCCCTTCCATATCAGTACTTTATGGTAGGTATGGATACACCAGTGAACAATGCTGGATTGTTTTATCTTAAACCCAAATTTACGTCTTTTGGCAGCACAGCAGAGTGACTTCACAGCTGGCTGTCATCGGTCTGATGTGGTAAGAAGACACTTATTAATGGTAAGCTCTATTGTTAAAGCCTCTGTCTACCTTTAGTGGACAGGCAGAACAAGATGCAGTTTCATATGGCTAATGCATTTTACATAACCAGTGCCAAACTGGTGCTGCAAGTCATGGAACGATTGCAGAACTGTGATGCTGTTGCTCTGTGAGCAGTCAGCATTTCCTACCAGTGAAATTAATAGGTCCACCCTACATTAGCCCTACAGACTGCAAGACTTTCCACATCAGTCAGAGAGGTATTTTGCACCAGTAATTTTACAATAAAAATGCTCCAGGCAGTGTGTGCAAGCAACACTTTCCCACTGGAAGCGCTTGATAGCTCCTGGAAACCAGGATTTGTGTCTCTAAAAGAAGAACTAAGCACACATGTTCATTCTGACAGGAGCTGTTAAACTGCACACCTGGCCATTCACACCTGGCTGTGAGGGAGCCAAAGCAAAGCCTGATGGAGGACACAGCTATGAAGGGCACAGGCTCACCTCAGGTATGTTCTCTCCATGGACATGCGGCTCTGCTGGGTAATGCAACCCAGCAGCCACAGGAGAATCCCCCTAAACTGGTAAAGGTAAAGCTGTCTCTCAAAACAAGGATATTTAAGCTGACAGAACTACTTGTCTGCCTGCATAATTCGATATACACTGTGGGTTTTGCTGGCATGGCTGTCATGATGGGGAGAAGGAAGTTTTTTTCCCCCTGCTGTTTCCATTGATACTGAGCTGTTGGCTAATTTCAAAGTGAAGACCACATTTAGGATTGCAAGATTATACTCTGCTTGAGAGAGCCTCAAAAAGGCTCCTCAGGCATAATATTGGGATTGATGCTGATTAGCTAGTCAAGTCAAAAATAGTAATGAACCCTGTGAGCTCCAATAGAGTGCCTTTGCTGCTCGTCCTTCTCTAATGACGTGCTGGCACAAACCACCTCTCCCCAATCCAATATGCTGGTCTATGCATAACTCCAGTAGTTAACCTTGACTGTCTGAAGAACACGGCTTTAAATCTGATATTGTGTTCATTTCTAACCTTTGCTGTCGAAAAATATTAAATCTTCCCTCAGCCACTTGCTTTGCATGGTGAAAGACAGATGGTTGTGTTGGATCATTCCACAGCAGAGCAGATGTTGTAATCGAGGACACAAGAATTCTGCCAAATTAATTAGACTCTTCCACTGATCTGGATAAAAAGAACAGCTCACTGGCATTTCAAAGAGGTCTGGGTTCTAATTTATGTCACCCTGCCAGGTTATCTTGTGTGAAATATAGGTATGATGGGATGTTCTTCGGTGGCATTGTATCAGACTATTTTGAAACTGAGTAGAAACTTGGTAATCAGACGTCAACTTTTTAATACACTATCCTAAAATGTATATAGGAAAATAATATTGAATTAGCAGGATAGAAATCCCAATGACATATATGCTTCCATATCAAATATATTTTTATACTTTGGGGAGCTAAATTTCCTTGTGTCTCATGTTTTAACTTCTTTGTCAACTAAATTTGCCACACACAAATCCATGAACTATAAGATACGTGCATTTTTTGCAGAATTTTACAATCTTTCCATTAGGTCCATTAGTAGTACTCAGGGTCTGCACACCTTTTTTGCCTTAACAGAGAACTGTTTCAGAACACCTTGATTCTTGGCATAGGGAAAATGTGTGAGGCACATAGCAAGTTTTTGAAAATAAGGTTTTTTTATACAGTAGGCAAGCCATGTACAAGTATGGTATTGCTGAGCTGCACACTGTGAAATAGTGTTCCCCCTTGTGGACCATATTTCTCCTTGGTGCAACATCAAAGCAAATTCTCTTGGCAAGGCATCAGTATCCACAGGAAGATACCAACAGTGTTTGAAAAAACCTTGGTTCTAGAAATAAAACTTTCAGTAAGAAACTCACAGAGAAAGAGAAAGGGTCCCTATGGTTTCCCTGATTGGCTCCTTGCACTGGTAAAAGGGATCTGTGCACACCAGTAAGTTTGAGACTTCTGCATTTCTATTATGGCAGAGGGACTTCAATGCATAATTAGATTTGCATGTCATCATTCATGGGTTTTTTTCTCCCTTAAGACACCTATTTTGATTGCTGTAGAAAAAAAAGGCATTTCCCAGTACTGTCAAACCTTTAATGCTAGAGTACATAAATAACTTTGGTTATTCTAGAAATCACTTTTTCCTTACCATACATTTCCAAAATAGTAGAAAGAAACAAGTAAAAAGCCCATGTATGACATTTTTTTCATACCAGAGCACTGTTCTTTCTGCTTAAAAACTGCTACTGAAGGGCAACGCTTTCAAGTGTTTCAAAGCTGTGCAGTTCCATTGGTTTTCATAGAACATTGTCAATTAATACAAACTAAAATCTGACACCTAAATTCATTGCCAAGCTGCATAAAAGTCTAAGCATGTCTGTTATCATGGCAGCCAGTGCTTAAGTAGTTTTAGAAGCTGTGACTTCAAAGACATGCCTAGAAAACACAAAAGCCAATATTGTAAATTTTGCTAAAATATACAAGATTTACCAAGTGCTGTGATGCTGTAGATTATTGACTTTTGTTCTGTGTCCCATCTGATTCTCTTGGGAAGTTAGCAGCCATCAGGGATTTCTTGAGGAAGTATCTTATTTTACAAAATCCTTTCCTTTCCCCTGAGCATGACTGAACCAAGCCAGGACAGTTTCCTTGCTCCTCAAGTCTGTCAGCCTCTGCAGCCTGCACCAGGAATAGCTCTGTTGGGCCATGCCCTTTGGGTCCTCTCCAAGTTCTTTGCCCATCCTCTCTTGATGAACACTCTGCTTCCCTGCACATGGCTTCATCCATGCAGCTCCCAAACTTCCACAGCTGGGGCTTGAAGAGCTTCCTGTCCTTCTCCCCCAAACACTTTGTGCTCAGTCCCTTGTGGCTGCAACACTGTTCTCCAGCCAAGACTCCAGAAGGAAAAAAAGTACCTAATTTCTTCTTGATTCAGACAGAAGGAAAGCTCTTCCATCAGGTTACATCTAAGGCCAGCTGCAGCCCAGAAATCATGGCACACTGGCTGTCTACTGCTAAAGCTTTCAGCATCACAGTGCTCGCTTCCTTCCTTGTCATCCATGGTAGAGCCCATTTCTCTGCCTACATTTCTGCCATCTGTCTGGATGCACTGTGTCACATCTTTCATCCAATAACACAGAAACCTCACCTGGATGCAAATTTGGAATTTGCCTGAAACCATAAGCGTTGGTTAAACTGGATTTTGAATCCACAGCTCCTTCATATTCTCCCTACAGTAGTTAAAGAGTACTAGTGATGAAATTATTCCCTTGTCCTTCCTCTGGTAGAAAATCCATGTGCCAATCACTGTCCAGGCTGCTGCTGCACACACACAGAGTGTGTTAACTCTTCCTAAAAGACATTTCTTGTTTCCTCAGGGAAGTGCCTTCAGAATAATCTCCAGTTTGAAGCGAGAGGGCCAGACTTGAATTTTACAGCGTTGCAGTTGTATCTTTTTGAGAAAACAGATCTGAGTTTGGTTCCCTTGCTATTCCTCAGGTTATTCCTCAGTAGCATGAGATCAGCATGTAGCCCAACACAGGTTTTTACAGGATAACACTTTCCCAGTTATTCATCTTGTCTTAGCTGTTAAAACAATGCTTTGGGCAGCTGATCAGTCTCCCCAATAGTTTTACTGTGCTCACTCTGCAGGGGGAAGCCTGCTATGAAAACACATAGCTCAACAAAGTTAGTTGCACTGTCCCATAAGCCTTTTTACTACATAAAAGCTGACAGGTTGTAGCTTTTAATGCAAATGCAGGAAAAGGTGATGCTGCTGAAGCCACCTCACCTCAGCCATCTCATCCATGAAAGGCAGCCATTCAGTGCAGGCAATCACAAAGACAGTGCTGTCTGTTAAACACACAGTACAGACTGTGAAATGATCATATGTAAATCAATGAACTTTTTTCACATACATGCATGAAATGGTATTTTTTTCTTTTCAAACTCCTTTTACTCTGCTGTAAAATACATGAACCATGCCAGCTAAGAGCATGACTTGGCTCTATTATATACTTATTATATCTTCAGGGAAACTGGCAGTTTGCAGAGGCTCCCTGGAATAGGAAGTTAAAGATATAGTAGAAAATATTAGCACAGTGTGAAGGGCTTTCTTCCTCACATACTTTCAATCATAACTAGTATATCCTTCCTGGTACCATACTTTGGAGCAATACATCATACCTTCATTTTTGTCAAGGAAAATCTGCACTTAAGTGCCAGTGTCTTACAGTACTAATCCATTATCAGAATGCCATGGAGCTGATAATGCTCTGGTGCAGTGGCATAATCCATCATGGAGCATGAGCACCATCTAAGTGTTTCTACGAGGTCCCTTAATAAGCAGAGAGGGTTTCTGCCTTCCAAAAGCAAAAAAAATTTACATTTTTCAAGAGAACATTTTTGGGCTCTTTTTTCCCTGAAATTACATAGAACTTTCAGGGAGATGCAGAATTTATATTACATCACTATTTATTTTATGAGGTGATTTGAGGCTCATTTTAAAATGAGCTGTTCCAAAATCCAGATCTGGTATAAAACATAAATATTTGAAAACCAGCTAATTAAAAATGTAGTGCAAAATGTCAGAGTTTCATATAGTGAAAGATGTGAAAAGATGTGTTCTCTCCCTATTTCTCTTACTTCATATATTATTATTCTCAGCTGAATGCCTGAGAACAGAGATACTTTCAACTAAATGATGGTCTTGTGCAGTGGGGATTGTTAGTTCTATTTTGTTCTTTTTCACTTTCTAGGTCAGAAGAAACTCTGGCAGATACTTAAAAAAAGATGCCCTAAAGACTGGAATGTGCTTTGTCTTATCATTCATTCTGGATATATAGATAAAACTGTAAAAAAAAAAGCCAAGTCCCGAATCCCAGCGTGGAGAGAACTTTACATCACTTCCCCTCACACTTTGCTGTTGTGGATACCCAGGGCAGAGCTGATGCAGGGATCCCCAACCTGCTCCCAGCACAGTCACTGGGTACCAGCAGCTGCCTTGGACAGGGCTCCTTTCTGGTCCATTTTCTCTGCTCCAGAGCAAGCTGCTCCCACCACCCAAGCTGATCTGGGAATCAACTCATGGCTCTTGATTCCTTACTAGTTTTACAGCTTGCACATCTCTCTGCTCCCCCAGCTAGTGAATCATGATGCTTTGCATTCTATGTCTGGCTTTGCATATGCTGGCTTTACACAGTTGCAATCCAATTGGCTCCAGTAGCATTCCTCCTGAGGCTAGTGAGGATAAAGGCAGCTTTACTCCAAGATGAATGCAGATATGGATCCACAGCCTCCTCATAAGGCAGCTGTGGAAATGTCTTAAATTAGGCTGACTATTCTCAAAGGATGTTTTTAAAAAAAAATGCTGATGTATCCACAAACAACATTTGGTTCCTTGCCTCCTTAAGGAGAAAAACACACCCATAAAGGAGTACTGGTTCCCTGGATAACTTCAATTAAATGGAGCATCTAGCTGCTCTGGATTCCTGTCACTGACAGATGATTTTGAAGACTGAGTCTAGTACTGAGCTTCTGCCATGCCTGGGATAAAGGATGCCTTCCAGTTGAAAGGTTCCTGTGTGCACAGAGGTTTTTTCGAGATGGTGGAAGGCATATCTGCATTTCTGCTGTGTCCAAATCAGGGAGCACTAAGCTGTATGGGAACAGGAGTACCTGAATCCTCCAGCACTGATGAGCAGATGAAAATCTGCTATGATAATGTTTTCCTGGGTACAGAGGCTTACTGGTTCCTGGACAAACAGAGAAAAGGAAGCAGATCCACCAGCCCAAGTGTGTGCCTGTCAATGAGCTGGGCATTCCTCTGCAGGTCCCTGGTCCTGAGGCCTGTCAGATTGGGTGGCTGCAGCCATGGAGATGTGACTCAGAAATGAGATGTGATGCTGTGCTCTTGCAACATGAAAAACAGCACTGGTTCTCTGGGACTGAAAGGTTCATTTTACTGGACATTGAACTGATGTGTTACAGTTGGCTCCTGCCCAGAGGAAAATCCCACTGGAGTTGAATGGAAGAGAGACTGTGAAAATCAAAGGTCAGGACAAGGTAAGGAGTGATCCTGTGGCAGAACCTGGACCACGACTCAGGTGACATGAACTCCTGTCCCATTCACTAGGGCAAATACTCAGTTTACTTCACATGATTCATCCAGACAGGAGACATCGAAGCACCAAACAGACACCAGTGGTTTTCCACTGTTTAGCTTTATAAATAGTTTCACTTGCACAGTAACCAGGTAGCCCACTGCCAAAATAATTATCTGCTATTTCAAAGTGAAAAAGACTCTTTAATATTGTATTCTTGTGACAGTCAGTGCTAGGTACTCACATGTTTTTACTATGAAAGAAAAACTGAGAAAATGAGGGTAACATTTGCAATTTTGAAGAAGACTCTGAAAGACTTCTTTCTTCTTTTTTTTTCTCCCTATAGGTCTAGGAAGCGCTGGCAATAATCAAAAGTGCGCTTAATAACTTGTGATATCTTCACTCAAAAAAGGATAGAAATCATATATGGTCCACGGGCACATTTTTATGGCAATATTTACTATTGTAAATGTACATACTTGAGGGTATAGACACTAGCTGGTGTATGGATTACACAAGAGGAAGATGTCTTTTGTTGCTGAGTTCCCAGAAAACTACTGGTCAGCAGCAGGAAGTTATTTCTCTTCTCTGAATTTTTTGTTTTTCTCTTTAAAGCCCCACCTAGATGATGATATTAAGAATAATTTAATGATGAGTGTTTTGAAACCCCATGGTTCATCATTTATTCTCCAGAAAAAAATTCTGCCTTTGGTGGAGAGCAACTCCAAGGACTTATAAATTCACTGATCTCCAAGGGATGGAGTTAACCAACCTGTTAACATTGTGGAGTTAGCATCACGATGCATTAACATCAAAAGTGGAGCATTTTGTGTGAATAACACATGTCAGAAAATATCAGCAATCTCTGGGCAATGACTTAAGACAAATGTGATACTCTGGGGTGGTTTCTGAGGCCAGGTGAGGGACCTGGGATCACCTCCCCAAAGCCTGTGTGTTGTATGTTGGGGAATTCCACATCAGTGTCAAACACTGCCTCTTTCAACCCAAACAACTAATTTCTATAGATTGTATACATGGTCTTCCACAGACTCAGAAAAACAGGCTTTGTACCACTTACCTAATTTTGACAAACTCCAACAGCTTTAAAATATTTTCATCTACAAATACTTCTTTTTTAGCTGGGGTATGCATAAATTTGATTTAATTTTATCTAAATGAAACTTTTCCTTTGAGTGCAACCATCTTGCACACTGCAGTACAGCGTACAGAGAGCTCATTTTGTCACAGCTATGCCCAGTACAGCATTTTAGCCATGGAATAAACAACGCTGCACAAATTCACTCCTCTGAAAGTCTAAGAGAGTGTGACTATGTCACACTGAAGTTTATTCCAGACACACTTCCTCCTGTCATCTGTGCATTTTGGTTTTGCTTTGTCAGATCTTATTAGCTGTTATTACAAAAATCACACTAATTTAAGCTGAAATTCATTCTCTTGTAGAGGCAGAACCTTCCAGAACTAAACATGTAGCCAGCATTACTAAGAAAATGGCCTGCAAGCATAACAGCAAACAAAAACATTATTCTATTTGTCAACTGGGTCCAGATAGATTAGAACAATAGGTTCAGAGTTTTTAGAAGTCTGTTAGCACTGGTTGAAACCTCTTGTGTGGCAACTCAATACATAAACCAGTCAATTTATTTTAACTGGAAAAGTTTTCCTGAACCTATATTACTTAGAAAGTGTTAGTAATGAGTGTTCTTAATTTGAAGTGGAAATACCTTTGATCTCACAACAAATTGAGATCCTTGAAGATGAAAGAGGTCCTTGCTGTTAGATAACTGGCAGAGCCTGTGAAAATAATGAGCACTTGCACTGAGCTACTGAAAAGGGACAAGCTCAGAGTGGGTGAATAAGGATATCATCCATACAGTCCACAAAATTGCCTCCAATGATTTCCCACATGAAGTATCTTTTGAGAAGAAGGCAATAGGTTGATGGAAAGAATGAGTAGGAAGGACCACCCCCAAACACACTGTTCACTGTCTGGCTTGGCAGGCACTCCAGAGTCAATAGGGCACAGGCATGGATGGGGGAGTCACTACCCACAGGGGAATTGGGTCAATATTCTTGCAGGTCAATATTCTCCTCTCTTACTGACAGCCTGGAAGTGTTTCTTTGCAGTGGTGCTAAGGCAGTCAGATCTTCAACTTGCAGGTCTGCTAGCAGCACAGTCATCTGGAAAATGTCTCTATTGCTCTGCTTCGAAAGCCTTCCCTCCTTGCATGTCACCACTGTCTTTCCAGTTATTGCCCTTTGTTGCTGGGAACAATTTCTGTCAGTGGGGTAGGAATGCAGGCTGGGAAAGGGGGTGTTACTAGCTTGCACCTATCCAGTGGAGCTTCCCTGTTCATGGGCTCCAACTTATCCCAGCCACAGGCTGGGCTCACACCACAGATATCCCCAGGAGAAGCCAAACCACAGCCAAGGGACCATTTCCAGCTTTATCTGCCCCCACCACAGTGCCCTTGCCTCTACCATCACACCTGTGTGCCCTGCACTCCCAGGGCAGTGCAGCCTGGCATGGGTGCTCCCTCAGAGCTGCTCAGAGCACTGCTGTGAACTGTGTTTTAAGGAAATAATCAGGGTTTTTCTCACCTCAGCTGTTATTTGAGTAGAAAGTCCTCTCCAGACCAGGCAGAGCTGGGTGCTATGAAGGTTTTTGTGCCCAATTCTGCCTTTCATCACACCCCAATATTGCTCACATTTTGCTCAAGAATTCATCCATTCTTCTTGTTCATTCCTTCCTCAACAGTGCAATTCTCAATTTATGATGGTTTATTGTCCTCTGAGATACCCAGCATGGAACTTGCAGGCCATGAATACAACCAAAAAGAGAGCATTTGTAGGCAGATTTGAGACCTACCCTGTGACAGCTGATAGCCTTTCTTGTGGTGTAATTTTGGCTCCCTGGGTCCTGGGAGCCGTTGCACTTTTTCCCTAAAACCCCAAAGTTTATGCCAGAGTTTGGGAGGAAGTCCAAATGACAGCAGCTTCACTGATATCTTTTGCTGTTGCTGCTTGTAGCAGTGTCCTCTGTAATAAATTATAGGATTTTAAAATACTTTTACTGTCTCCAGCAAATAAGATATGCTATGAACCTGCCACTACCAACTCAGAAAAGTAACATAAAAATGCAGGAAACTTATAAAGGAAAGGACCTTCTTGTTCTGAAAACACACTTACTGATCTGTAACAAAGGAAAACAAACTGAAACCCTCAGAGGAACCAAAAGGATAGGTCATTCCTGGATTTCCATCACATGTCCTAGGGTCTTCCTGAAAGAAGAACTGCATCACCCTTTTCTCTTTGTCACAGAGAATTGATTTCTAGTGTTACTCTTGCACTCCCTTCAGTAACCTCTTGCTGCCATGGAAATCTGTGGATCTACACACAGATTGAATATATCCACATAGCCCCATGTAGCCCAAAGCAGCATATTTGCTCTCACACACCACAAAAACATGTACACAAAACTCAGAACACCCCAGATCAGATACCCCTGGGGAGTGGCACAGGGGATTGCCTCTGAGGAGATGGACCCTGATGCTGATCAGCCATCCCAGAAAGGTTCAGGCTGTAGGCTTTTCACACAGTGCTCTGTTGCCTAAAATCAAATGAGAAAAAAACCTTGCAACAGTGGTAGAATAAAAAAGTAAAAAGCAGACCTTTATTAGGAGCTTCCAGGTGTCCCAGTGGTGATGGGCACAGATGGCAATGGATTTCAACACTTTTATAAGGTTAATTAGGATATCTGACATGTACATCCAACAGGAGATTCAGTTGCCCCAGTACCCCACCCCTGGGCTGAGCCCTCGGAGTTGGTGCAAGGTTTGTCCCCATTATTGTTATGACTTTTCAGATTCTGGTTGGGAAAAAAAATTGTTCTTCTTGTAGGTCCTCTTTCCTTTTCTGACCAAGCAGTATTTCAGGAATGTATTACAAGGTTACCTAATTTTTCTAAAATCTAGGTGAAAAGGGTAAGGAAAGTACTGGAGCTACAGCCATGCATTAACAGTCTACAAAGCTACAAATATATGAAAAATATATAAAAAGCTTAGGAACAGTCCTAGGATTGAAGGTCTAATAGCAATATTTCAAGTTCTATTGATATAAGATGTCTTTGGCATTGACTTCCCTCTCAGCCAACGATATTTTATTTAACAGTGACAACCCCCATCGCCATTAATACAGGCAATCAGGGAAAATGAATCACCAGTCTCTACATATATAATTATATTGTTCTTGGTCTTGAATAGTAGAAAATAGATTTGCATGTTTTATATTCCAAGGCATGAAGCAGGTAGATGATGACAGAACGCAGCTGGGAATTCCTCTCACCTAGTTCAAGCAACATGTATTATTCATGTATAGTCAATGACAAGGATGAGTAGTCAAGCTTGAGAGTCCATTAAAAAAACAAACACAGATCTGTGCAAGCTAAATTGGTTGGAGCTACTTTGTGTTTTTCCAGACTGTGGCTACAATGAGCAGCTCTGACTGAAGTTAAAACCCGTGATCCTTCCGAGGAGCCTTTGGGATTGGAAGGCTCGTAACAGTGGGAGACAGAGAGTCCTTACATATAACAAAAACTCGAATGAGAGTAAGGCATGACTGCCCATGGCTGCCTGAAGCCATTAAATTCAAATGAACTGTAAATAAAGTTAAACCTAAAGGATTAAAGAAGGTCAAGAACTGTCAATTCAATATCGGCAATGGAGCAGACGTGTTCAGGCAGCATCAGGTTCTGAAGCTATCTATGAAGATCAGGAGTCACAGAAAATCCACACCAGAGGCAATGAGTGTTTTTCTTCTCTTTGGCTTCCAACTGATATTCGCTCTGCACAAGTCAGAGCTTGCCTGGCATCTCTGACAAATGTCCACTGGCACAGAGACAGAGACAGTGACTGCATCCAACGAACCCAAATTAACCCAGCACTGCCAAGTCCACCTTGGACACAAGTGCCACATCTGCATGTCTCCCAACACCTCCAGGGACAGCAACTCAACCATTTCCCTGAACAGTCCACTACAATGTTTACACTTTTTACCCTTTTGGTAAAGAAATTTTTCTGAATATGCACTCAAAACCTCCCCAAGCACAACCTGAGGCCATTTTTTCTCATCATATCACTTGTTAATTGGGAGAAGAGACCAACCCCCCACCTTGCTACAGCCTCCCTTTCATGTTGTTGTAGAGATTCATAAAGCCATCCCTGAGCTGCCTTATCTCCAGGCTAAACACCCCCAGCCCTCTCAGCTGCTCACTTGTGCCCCAGACCCTTCACCAGCTCCACTGCCCTTCTCTGGACAAGCTCATGCTCCAGCACCTCAATGTCTCCCTTATACTGAAGGACCCAGAACTGGACACAAGATTTGACGTGTAGCCTCATCATTGCAAAGTACACGGAACAAATCACTGCCCTGACCCTGCTGGTCACACGATTTCTGGTCCAAGGCAGGATGTCATTGCCTTCTTGGCACACACTTGGCACACACTGGCTCTGGCTGTTGACCAGCACCCCCAGGTTCTTTTCCACCAGGCAGCTTTCCACCCACTTTGACCCAGCCTGTAGCACTGCACAGGGTTGTTGTGACTGAAGTGCAGGACCTGGTATTTGGCTTTATTAAACCTCATACTACTGGCCTCAGCCTGTTGATCAAGCCTGTCCAGATCCTTGTGGAACTCTTTCCTACCCTCCAGAAGACCAATACACAAGCAGAACAGCAGCACCTGACAACCTGACACCCGTGCAAATGCTGTGGTCTGTGGGTTTTGTGTGACACAGAATGAGATTCAGCTGCCTGCACCGACGTGTCCAATGCCACTTGAGATGCTGCATGAGACCACATGACACCTGGGAACATGCACCCAGAGAGCTCCCTGCCTGCTGCTCTAGACTATCAAAGGGACCCTGAATGTCCTGTGCCATATCTGCTGGCTTACCAGAAATGTCTCAGATACCCTAGAGATACCTGAATTAGATTTCTGCATTTAGAGAGATGATCCATTCCCCTCTACCTATGCCAGCCTCTCTGGCATTCTTCCTCTGTGCCCTGCACCAACAGACATGCTTTACCCAATCTGGAGAAGGAGGGATGGGTGGCATCTGTGAGCTGGGTGCCATGTACAGAGACTGGAGTGACCCATACCAGATCACCTTCTCCAGATGAAGAGCAGTTATTGCTCACTTTAGAACATTTAAAAGGGGGCACATATGCCAGAAATTGCAGAGAAGCACAGCCAGCCTTAAAAAATAGCCAAAGTTGACTTGTCAGGAAATTTTTAAGCTTCTCTATACTCATTATACTTACCAAAGGTCAGACATAGATTTTGCTGCAGGTTAATTCCTGTGTTAACTTTGTGTGGAAGGAGTTTATTTTGAGAATAGGTCAGGCAGATGGATGAATATTGTCATCAGTCTGTTTTAATTCTTAAATTCAGAGGACAAAAAATATGCCTCTCTGGTTTGTAAAAAGACCTGAAATATGTTCATAATATTACTGCTCTTGATATGTTCCTCAATCAGTAGCTTATATTTTCCCCTTAATTCCCCTCCTCAGAGAACTACAAATCCTAAATAAATGCCTGGACCAGAAGTCACCCTGTGTCACGACAACTGGCCCATATAGGAAACATAATTGGATTCACTTTACACTCCCTTGAGGAACTAAGAAATTCAGAATATAATTAAGCTGAATTAATCTGTTTGGTATTAACATCCCCAGATTTAGCTTTAGCTGAAATAGGATGTTGCGTCTCATCAGATAGAATTTAGGCTGTCTCAAATCAGCCACCTGTAGTGCTGAGTAAATGACAGACCGAAACTCGCGGTAGGCTGGATGCTGTGCTCAGCACACCTCTGATTAGGGCACCCTTCAGAGACAGGGGATGTGCTTTTCACAGTGCCTTGTGGCTGCAGAGTGAACGTGAACACCACGGGTGCCACCTGCCAGGTCATTGCCTCACCTCAGCACCGCCCAAGCTCCCTCCATACACACATCTGGGCAAAAAGAGAGGTGTTAGCACAACCACACTGGTGGCCACAAACAACAAGCGGGGCTTCAATCTCCAGCAGGTACTGCAGGTGCCCTCACCACAGTGCCTTCCTAGGCAATATCAGTGTGTCATCAAACAGAATCCCATGGCAGGCTGGCTGGGAACAGGGCACACCATGTGTGAGAACAGGCTGAGGGAAATGGGTTTGTGTAGCTCAGTGAACACAGCAGGCTGAGGAAGAGGAATGGTTGTAGTCTTCCACCTCTTGAACGGGACAGATGATGGTGGATGGTGAAGATGTAAAAATCACAGGTCGCAACAAGAGAAAATTCCATCTGGGTATAAGGAGAAAAGTGTTTACAACAGCTTAAAACTGAAGCAGCTTATGCAGTGGAGTTGTGTCATCTCCATCCCTGAAGATTTGCATACCTCACTTGGAGAAGGCTCTAAGCAGCCTGACATAACTTTGAAGTTGGCCCTGCTTTAAGCAGGCAGATGGACTTGTTCACCCCAGGAGGTTCCTTCCAAAATTAATCTTTCTGTAATTTTATGATTTATTTATGCACACCCACACATACCCTCAGTGTAATGGCTATGTGTATTCTAAATTATTTCACTGAGTGTTTGATGATTTAATGCATAGTCATGCCTCAAACACACATTTACCTGTATAAATGCCCATATCTTCATCATGTATTTGCCATTTGCAGACCTGTACCAGTTTGAAAATGATCGCTGATCTTTCTGATAACTGGCAAAAATATATTCAGCTGACTGCAGAGCAGGCTTGATTCATCTGAGTGATGAGCTTCTTGTTTGTCTAAGCCTGTTGGCAGCAGCAGCATCCAGCAGGGCTCCATGGCAATCAGCCCAGCTGGGCAGGGGCAGCAGATGCCCTCGCTGTCACCCATCACACCTTTGCTCTGTGGTCAGCAGGCACAGGCGTAGCGCACGAACGTGCTGCTGGAATGGGCTCCATCATTTCTGCTGGGGCTGACTGCCTGGAAACCAGCCCTGACAGATTCTGGCATCTCCCTGTCTGAATAGTCACTTGCAAAATATCTGTTTACTTTGTGCTTTGAGAGGTAGAGTGAGCAGGAAATTATGACAATTTCACACATCTTTTGTATGCTAATAATGAAATGTCAAGAATTTTACCATATCTGAATATCTTCTATCAGCAGTTAATATTTTCCCCTTCTTCCCCTCCTCAGAAAACTACAAATCCTAAATAAATGCCTGGACTAGAAATCATCCTGTGTCATGACAACTGACCCATATGTGAAATATGATTGAACTCACTTTACACTCCCTTGAGGAGGCAAGAAATTCAGATTATAGTTAAATGTCTGTGAATATCTGGCAGATACTAACAAAAATTTGGAGTAATATATTATTAAAATATACAAAGGTAACATTTCAAAGAAATGCCTGTACCTACTTCTGAAGCAACTGCATAAATCCAGGTAAGACATTTCCTCAATACGAACCAACCCTAATTCACTCACTTGAGAATGCAAGGCAAAATATTTTCAAGAGTCGCACAGTGATTTTCCAAACTTTTTTGTCCCCAGAAAATTTGCAGAGTATAAAAAACCTAGGTGAAACATAGTAAAATTCCTAACAAGGAAAGCAGCAACTTGCTCCTTTGAAAAATGGATTAATATAAGAATAAGAGTTTAATTTTTTTCATTTTTCTTTCCTCTCTTCTGTACTACAAAGTACAGCTACAAAATTGTGTGCTTAGGTGACCACAAAGGGGATGGAAGATCTCTATAAAGAAGGCACCACACGGAGAAGAGAAGGAGCAACAGTAGAAGTTGCCCAGGGGAAGGTTTCACCTCAATATGAGAAAGAATTTTTTTTCTGTGAGAACAATCATTGACTGGAGTAACCACCCCAGGCGTGTGGCAGAGACCCTGTCACTGGAGATTTTCAAGATGCATTTGGACAGGGCAATAGATAATGCCATCTAGGCTTCCTTCCCATGAAAGGCTGGATCAGATGATATCCGAGACTCCTTCTAGCCTGACCTATTCTATGATTTTATTATTCTACTAACTCAGAGGGAAGTAAGCCACAGCAGTGTGCCTACTGAGGCTAAGGATACTGAAATGCATTTTTCATTTGAAACAAAGTGTAATAAACAAGGCATAATGTGACTTTCTTCTAGTAAGCAAAATTCCATCAATCAAACACGTTTGATCCTCTCTGCTCACTGAATTTAGGAAAATAAAATGTCGAGGATCAGATGAGCAACTGTTGAGACAGAAATTAGTAACAGCAGGACATGAGTATAGAACCTCACTTTGATGTAGGTAATACATTTTCATTGAAATAAAAACTGCTTAAATACCTGTATTTCTATTCTCAGAAGAAAGAACAGTCAACACAGAAAGTTAATTCCAGCAAGATAATTTGCTTCCAGGGAACAATGGAATTATTTGATTTCTAGTGAAGAGACATAATTAATTTTTCAAGAACTTTTCCTGGATATAAATCATGTTTTGTAGCTTACTGATAGTCTGATCACCAAACCTCAGATGTAGACTTGCCTTCACATGCCTGAAGAACATCTCCAGTGTTTGTCCCTCCCATACTTTGGATGTTCAATTATTAGCTCTTGCTCAGTGTGGCTAAATCCAACCCCTGTCCCCTTCCTCCTAAGTCCTCCTCCAAAATTTCTTTCTCAGTTATTATATTACAGCAGATATTCCTATTACCTGGAAACTTGTGTAAGCCAAATCTCATCCGAGCGTCTTACTCCCAGTTTTATTTCAGCATTGATGCAAACCACCTGAACTTGGCTGCTGGTGACCACCCCCATGGCTAATTCTGCTCTCCTTTCCCCATCTGCAGGATGCTCCCCTTGTTCTTGCATCACATCTTTGCTCTTCTATGCACACAGAAACACAGTAGCAAAAATAACTTTACCCCATATTTTGACCTTGTTGCCCAACCTGCCGAGGTGCAGAGGGCTGGGAATGAACAGGATGTGGGATAAGGCACATGGTCAAGGCTGCCAGGCTTAGGCAGGACCCAGGCAAGACCCAGAACCAAATTAAAGCTTCTCTAGAGGGGGCCATGCCCCATTTCCTGCAGCTTTTTCTCAGACATAGAGAACAGCATTTTTTCCAAAAATAAAAGGTCACTTCTGGCCTACCTCACTTCTCTATCATCTCTCACTGTGAATTAAAAAGTTGATTTCCATACCTGAGCTTCTCTAACTCAGCTATCATTACTTTTTATTATTATTACTATTATTACAATTCTAAGCAATACTTTTTTCTTTTACCTACACAACTTTCTAGCTGTGGGATGCTCTCTTTGTGCCAAGCTACATAGCATTCTCCTAGAAATCCCTGCTTAACTCTTTGTTGTGTCTGGAATTACCCAGAAATGCTCGATGTACTTTAGACCACCAGTGTGTGCTAGGATTATTGCCTCATATGCTGACCAATATTGACTTATTTTATCTTACTATTCTCCAGACTATCTACATTTCTATATTATCTCTTCTCCCATGTTACAATGTCCTTGGGCTAGATCTCAGTCTTTCCTATCTTTGTTTGTTTAGCATTTATCACAGTAGAGTCCTCCTCTGTGAGCAGGGTTTTTAAAGACTGGGGCTATATAAATAATAATGCTTTATTGCAAATGTTAGCAAAGCACCTCTTTGAATGAAAGCCAGGCATGAAATACAGGCAAGTCATTCCCAGTGATCCAGCTCTGCATGTGAACTTTCCCCTTCCAAAAAGGCAGTGCTCAGGTGTGGGTTGTATGCTTGTGATTCTTCAAAGCAACCTGACTGTGGAGATTTATACGCTTCTTAGTCCTGCTTTTCTTCCAATCTGAGGATCATGGAGCAGTAGCTGAAAACATTGATAGCACCTGGGAAGCCCAGCTGAGATTGGGTCAAGTGTCAAATAGATACACTGACTGAAATCTTGATATCTGCAAGTAAAAAAAATTATCTTTGAGTACAGCAAAGGCAAGACTTCACAGAGTGAAATTCAAGCCAGCAGTCATGAAACATTGCAGAAGAGAATGGATGAACTGGTGAAAGGTGTGACAAAAAGAGTTTATATCACCTGTCCTTTTGGAAACTATTTAGGAAAAAAAAAGACTTCCAAATCTCTTGTGCCAAGGAGTGCCCAGGTGTCATTTGGAGACTAAAGATTGGAATTGGGAAAATGGAGGAAAATACTTTCAAACTAATATGTTTTAAGGTTTTGCAAAGTTGTTGGAAACAAAAATCTCACTTTCCAAGTGCTAAAAGCCTTGGATGCCTAATTTCCATGGGCACCTTGGAAAGTTTGAAGCATAGGCACCCTTGAAAATATTTTTTGGTCTCTACATAAAAACTTGGCCCTTTTCTATACAGCTCTCTTTGGAAATCACTATTGAAACACCTTGGAAAAGTTCTCACTAAATTGCTTTATGGCCTGAGAGCAGCAGAGCCCACAGGCTCCTGGCCATGGGCAGAGGCAGCCAGCTCTGACCCCAGCTCTGCTGGGTCGAGGGACAGGCTGGGAGCAGTGGCTGCTGCCAGACACAGACCATGGCAGAGCATCCAGGAGGCTGACAGATTTTTGTGATTCTGCTTTGACACTCAAGAGCTCTGAGAACTGACTTAACTTGTCTGATTTTTAGTATTAAGTGGTTCTTACTGCTATTGCTGTTAAAATAGCTGTTTCTCAATACCGAATGTCAAATATGTGTTGCAGGCTCCTATTTCTAGACATGTCGGAAGGCAAAGCCCATGGAGGATGGAAAAGATACTCTGATGGACACAGCTTTCTCTTCATTAAAGACAGCAGCTCCTAGTGATAAAAAGAAAAGGAACATGACTACATTTCCCCTGCCTGGCCTTTCTGAGGTGAGCAGGCACTGTTTTAACTGGCAGCCATTCCAACCCCTCCTTTTCCTTTTCCAGCAGCCTCAGATTCTAGGCAGAGCCAAGGCACAGAACAGCTGTCATCTGTGTCCACAGATACAAACATAAACCCAGCCTAAGCACCAGGAAATCATTACTGGATTCTGAACTGTCTGGACTCCTTGCCCTTGTGCCTGCAGAAGAAAATAAGGCACAAAGTCTGACAAGTGTGTGTGTGTGCGTGTGTGTGTGAACAGCAAAGCTGAAGGTATCCCTGGGGTTGTCAGGGCTCTAATTTCTTTTCCCTGTGCAGCAGCAAATAACTGATAAACCATTCAGAGCTGGGCTGTGGAGGTACCTGGAATGGGAGGCTTCCTTCCACTCTGGCAAATCCAAGCCATGCTTCAATTACACCTCTGCTTTACTACAGGAAATATACGTCTAAGGTGTAAACACTTGAACAGACTTGAGCCTGAAGCATTGACCTGATAGAGACCTCAGCCAGAGCTGGACTATACCCAATGACAGCTGGATATTTCTTTTTTTTTGTTAATACCTGCTTTTTATCTTGTTTGTTGCTTGGTTTTAGCACAGCTAAATTATTTCCACTTTTTATCCTCCGGAGAAACATCCATTGACTGCAGTAACATCTCGCTTATAGGAAGATAGTGCTGAGAAGAAATTACAGCTGCTGTGGGGACACAGTGTGTTGCTGTGCCCAGCTGCTGACTGCAGCCAAGGTATTTCAGTACAGGTTTCTGGTTTTAGGCCAGTAGAAATCAGATTATCAGAGCACCTGGGAGAGCTAGGTTCCTTGTGTCTTCCTGAGAGAAGGGTAAGGGGTGTGGGAAGGTGTTGCTGCTACCTGTGACCCTCTAATGGGAGATTACAAACAAGACTGAGCCAGACTCTGCTTGGTGGTGGGATGAGAGGCACAAATTGCAGCAAGAGAGATTCTGATTGGGCAGGAAGAAGAATTTTGCACCACAAGGGTTTCCAGACACTACCCAGGCAGTTTGCATGGATCTTCCCCACAGAGACTGTCAAAACATGACAGGACAAGCCTCTCAGAAATCTGATCTAGATTTTAACCATTATGAGCAGAGGGCTGGACTACCCAGTCTTCAAAGTCCCTCCCAGCATGTATGAGCCTGTGAAACTCTCCTTAGAATTCTAGATACAAAAGATAAGATCACTTTCCAATAAAGCTGCACAGGCACAGATACACCTGGGTGAGCATCCAAGATTGTATTGAGGGAATTTTTATACAGGCAAATGCTTTTTTACTTGGCAGGTAGTTCTCAAGACACCCTCTCAGTGACATATTTGTCACAATCACTTCTGACTTGCAAAAGCCTTTTGCTATCAGGTGCTGCTGGGAGCCAGGACACATTTACCTGGGGATGCATCACTGCCCAGAAAAGAACTCTATCTTTTCCAACTCCCAGGTCTGAAGTTACTAAATATGCCTTGAACCACCCCATGTCTCCCATCTCAGGGAAAGCATACAGTAATTGGAGGCTAAACCTTTCACTGGAAGGTAAACTAAAACAAGTTTGATTTGGGCATGGAAAGTACACAGGGATTACAGCACCTCAAATCTGTGTGTGACATGCATGTGGTTTGTGAGTCTGGGGAGAGCATTCATACCTTCTGACATCCTCCTGTTCAGAGATGCTCAGTGTCTGTGCCCAGATTCAGTGGAAAGTTAATTTTAAAAAAAAATTATGTTATACTTTATTTTTTACAACTTGGTGAGAATTTTACAGCCACAAAATTTTAAGCTAAACTTTTTAGGTGGTTTAATTTAAAAAATAATATACAAAATACTGGTAAGATTCTACAGGTTAGTAACATGGCTGTAGATGTGGCAGGTTGAGCAGCTTGAAAAGTCTTTCTTGTATCACAAAGTCGAACAGTTGGTTGGGGCCAAGAATATGATGAATAACTGGATTCATCTTGTTCTTGAAAAAAGATATAAATCATTTATCAGAAGGGCACTAAAGAAAATAAAATTAAGCAGAGTTCTGGACATTTTCATACTTAATTCTAATGTTCATCTCAACAATCTCCATTTGTTTCTCCCCATTTTTATGCTTCTTTTTTTTTTTGACAAAATGTCCAAACATCAAACTGTAGGTGACTTGCTGGGATCTGACATCTTAAAGAAACCCCAGTCAATGGCATGCTAGGTCAGCTTAACTAAAAGTTATAATTTTTAATTTCTTCAGGCTAAAGGTAAAAACAAACTGACCATTTGAAAAATTTATTTAATCATTTCTTTGGGAGGGCAGGGAGGTTCAGTGGGACTTCCTCTCCAGAAGGTGCAGTTAGGGGAGCAGTATGTGTAGATAATCCCAGAAAGGAGTGCAGAGAAATGGTGGATTTGGAAGGGAGAGTGGGGTGTCTGCCATGGGCTGCCAAATGTCACCCTGCAGCTCCATTTGTGCGTGGTGGACAGTGCTGGACCTGGGTATCTCTGCTGGACTTATCCAGCACCTGAGAGAACTGCAAAGCACAACTTCAGTGGCACACAATGCTCAACATCTGAATACGGTGCATGTGGTAATGTGGAATTTCATGGGAACATAATTGCCTCATGACCAAACCCGTGAGCTACACCACACCATGAAGCATAGGATTCAGTGTGAATCCTACAGCACTCTGCAATAAAACACCTCTGAAAACAGGTTCACTATTATATAAAATCAGCTTTACATGTTTTAACCATTTTTATTTTCTTCAGTGAGTGGAAAAAAAATATCAGATGAGGTGATAATATCCACCAGATGGTGACTGCAGTCTGCTCTCTTTTCTTCACAAATCTTGGGAAAAAATAAACAAAACAAGAGAATTCAGGCAGAAGGGCTTTCTCATCAACCAAAGTAATTTCTCCTATAATGTGCTTTCCATGTTATAGATGTTATACTCCAGGCATCTTGGAAACAGTAGGAAAACAGGTGACAGATACACTTTAGGAGCTTGGAGAATTAATGAATGCACAGAAGTCCACGATTTTGTGTGTTTGAGTGTTTTTAATTTTAAGTCAATTCTCTTAGGAAATTTTTGGATTCAGAATTTTGCACTTTATTTTGAACAGATCATGTAAAGTAATCTTGAGACAGCACACTTACCTGGCACTGCAGTAATGGGATTATGGTGAGGCTGAGTAAGAAGATGAAGGATGTATATAACACGAGCTCATATGGTTTAAGCCTCCAAAGTTTTATTAGATGCAGAAATAACTTTGCAAACCCAGGAGGAGTGTCTGCAGATGAATACATCAGTATTGTGTACCAGACAGTGCACTGGGTAATTTGAAAGTCACAACTGTTTTCTGAAATTCTGTGTGTTCAAAATTTACACCTCATTAATATTTATATTGGAGTCTGATAAGACCTGCAAATGTTTAGTGTTTAACTAGGAAATATTGTAATTAAGGATATGTGCTTTTAAGTGCTATTGAGTTCACCTGGCAAAGACTGGATAAAGCTTGATGTTTCTAATTATTCAGGCTGACTAAGCACACTGATTCATAGAGAATTACAGAAGAGTGCTGGATGACCCTAGCTGACTACTCAGGGAGACCACAGTAGATGAATGTCACTCAAAAATTATATCTGAAATCTTTTCCATGCTTTGACTTTGCATTTAATCACAGTATCAATGTCCCAATATCAACCATGCCAGAGAAAATTGTGTTTTGCATGGCATCGGCCCATCAGGGAAGATCCATAACACTGCTTTGCAAGGTCAAGTCTACCCAAAGAGCTGTTTGTAACAACAACCTCAAACCCAGCAGTGTTGTTATGATCGACAGGTCACTGACATCCTTCAAGGTCACAGCCATCAAGATAAGGGCCAGTACCCACATTCCTGTCAAGGGACTCCTCCTAATGCCTAAATAATCAGCACAGCCCTTCCTGGGGTAGTAAATAAGAGCAGATGTAGAAAAAGGGCTTGTGGGAGGTGACTGAGAATGAGGAAGGCTTTGACCTCTGTTGTTGGAGAAATCTGAAAGGAAGAAGAGGCATGTGAATGGGTTCTTATGTGTTTAATTGTACACCACAGGACACACATTTTCCCTTCATCTCTTCCCACTTCTCACCTGGGAATGTTGCCCAGGGAAGTTGTGGACGCCACATCCCCAGCAGTGTTAAAGGCCAGGCTGGATGGGGCATTGAGCAGCCTGGGATAGAGGGAAATGTCATTGCCCATGGCAGGGGGGTTGGAATGAGGTGATCCCTTCCAACCCAAATCATTCTATGATTTCATGAAAATACCCAGGTCTGTAAGTCAGGTCCAGAAAGACACAAAAGGAGTGGATTCCTAGTTAATTTAATTTTCCAATCCTTGGTTAAAGTAATAGATTACAGCATATATATATATATGTATATATATAAATATATATATTTCTCAGGTATATTGAATGCGTGTTAGCACATTTGAAAAGGCAAATGTACTTATTTTTTCTAATTAATTCCCTTGGTAACAATGTAGCTAAAATTAAATTTACTGGGGTCTCCTAGAAAACTTACCCCTTTTTTTTTATTTTTAGTTACAACACAAAGCCCCTGAAGAATGGTACTATCTGCAATTTTCCAAAGAGGCTAAACCAGAAACTATTAGGGACCTTACAGAATGCCTAATAACTGCAAACCAGCATATTCTTTTCTCATTATACCCTATGGCTCCTACCTGAAACGTGCTAGAACATCCACTTGGCTGAATAAATTGAGCATAGAATATAAATCTCACAGATTTCTGCATAGCATGGACTTTCCTGCTAAAAAATGAAGGTTAGATGCATGCCATGAAATACAACACTTCCACAGGTAGGAGTAGCTGCTCCAATGAAGTCTGTGCCACAGGTTAAGAAATGGTACTGATTCATATTTACTACTGATTCATATTTAAGGCAAGTGCAGGTTAGGAAGGTATTTAAATTGGCAAAAAGAAATCTGAAATTTTGATATGATGATGATGATGATGATGATGAAAATAGCAATAACAACAACAAAAACAACAACAACAACAATAATAATAATAATAATGTATTTTTACAGATATTATCATGTCCCTAAACTGATGACTGAAATGTCACATATTTACATGGAGGACTTCCCAACCACCCTGCTTTTGAAAGTCAAATGAAAACGAATAGTATCCCAAATTAGAGTTGGAACAAGGATACAAGAATGTGCCAGGATTTGGGAGTATTATGTTATTAACATGAGAATGACCAACACTATCAGTCAGACTGTGGACATCAGACAGAAGCCATGGCAGGAGAGGTATGTTGCAAACACCATGTGTTGGTAGTGATGCTGCATCATTTATGTTCTTGCAATGAATTACTCTTAAAAACTGGGGTCCTCACTCTGTGTTTAAAGATGAAGCAAAACCTTCCAAAAAAATCAGCTACTGAATGCTCATAGGCTCATAAAATTCAGGCAAATATTTACTGAGAAACAATCCCTGCTACACAAGAGTACAAAGCTTGTGAAATAGAGCTCAAAAGTACTTGGGACCCACAGCACACACTGGAGTGAGAGGTAAAAATTTCCTTCTTTTCTAAGAGGTTGTAATTGGACTCTTGATCTTCAGTTCTCCAGACACTGAAGGCAATGAACATTTATAGGATGGAGAATAAACCCAGTCCTGTTGGTTCTGGCCAGTCAAGGAATGCTCATTCTATTAAGTACACTTGAAGAGTAGATTTTGAAACTTTTTTCGATTTTTGGGTCCTGAAACACCATTCCATAGAGGTGTGGAATCCCACACAGAAGGTATGAGCACATTGCATGACCATTTTTTTTCTTCAGCAAGCCCAGACCACAGCAAGACACACAAGGACAAAGAAATTGTTATCAGGCTGCTCTAAATCATAGCCAAGGCAGCACAGCCTGACCTCCTGTAATAGGGGGAAGTAGAGAGAATACCTCCTTTTCTCCAGAAAAATGCAGGACAAGACACTTTCCTCCTTTTGAAAAAAAGGAGCTGGGACTCTCCTTCCCACTGAACAGTGGGGTGGCAGGTTTTATTTGGAAATCCTTTCTCAGCTGTGCAGCAAGCCACCCACAACCCTGTGACTTGCCTGTGCTGCAAGTGAGGTGTTACTGCTCATCAGCGAGGCATTACCTTGCAAATCAAATCCCACTGTAAGCTCTGACACCAAGCTGCATATGTAGTAAAAAGCAGATAAATTATTATCCATGCTCTGTATATCTCACTGAAAAGCTACCTTTGGGAAAAATTGTTCTAGTAGAGATCTATATTAAAGATAGGAAACTATAAAGAAGACATACAGTTACTTCTTGTTCTGTAAATCACTGCAATAAAATGTAGAGATTGGCAAATGTGCTATATGTGTGTATGCTAAGACACTAAGAAATACTTGTTTTTTCTGTGTTTTGCACCTTTATATTTTCTGGGTCTGAAATGATTTGAGCACTGCTTGGCTGTGCTAAATCATTAGCATGCAGAGAAAACAATTTCTCTCTTGGAGATTTGACTCAAGCTTTTGATATTTTGTGGCTTTTTCTTCATCTGGAATAAGTTATTTGGGCATAAGCAAGTGCTTTTCTGAGCCTGCAAAAATACATTGACAAGAATGAACATTCTTACTGGAAAGTAAGTGTATTTCGCTAACATGTTAGCAATGCTAAGGCTGTAAAAGGAACATATGACATATACATATAACTCATAAATAGAATCCTTTAATCACTTGAAATGTTGAAGCTGTATTTTAGAGGTCATGCCAACATATCCATGACTTCATAGTGGCTCAAGAGTGGTTCTTAACCAACATATTCCACAATCTGTAATCGTAAATTCTACTAATTCCCACTCTCTTATTCAGGTTACTTAAACTTTCATTCTCAGCTGCCTTAAAAATAATGTGTTAATATTCAGCAGCCCTAGTTAGAGCTTGAATATTTAATGCATGGAATTGCCCATGTCCTGTCTTTTCTCTATTATTAACAAGACATTAAGTAAGAGCAGTCAGAGTTCCCACCTAGGAAAGGTGAGATCTGGGGCTCAGCCCCAGCAGAGATAAATATTTAGTATGCAATAGTCACATTTAATATTCATGTCTTAATAATCTCTAATCTTTAATCTCTAAAGGAGTGAGAAGCTATAAACCTCATCTTCCATGTGAGTTTTCTAGCAGCCAGGCTTTGGGATCTGCACAGTCCTTTTCTCTGACTCAGACCAGAGGTAATCTTTTCCACAGCAGCAGATTAGCATTAGCAGGGTAAACTTTGGACTAGATTTTCCTGATTGCCTGCTCACTTGGGCAAGAGCTATGCTGACAAATCAAACAGGGACAGGGAGCTGGTTTTCCAAGAACTTTATCCATGTGGATTTTGGATGTAGCAGCCCTGTCATTGGCAAGGTTGGAGAGTGTAGGCACGAACTGTGGAGCTGTGCTATGCCAAGCTTTAGATAATTTTATTCATTAGTAAAGTTGCAGCCATGAAACCTTGGTCTTGCTTATGGATGAGAGTGAGGTTCTGGTCCTGCATGTTATCTTGCAGAGGTCCAGCACATCTTTGGTTAATGTTGTAAAGCTTTTGTCTCTTTCAGCTGTGTTTTATGACCAGGGCTGCATAATGTACAGATTTGTCTTGGGTTGCAAAGTCCCTGTAGTAGGGCTGTGAGCCCTGAGAGCTACATTCCTCCTTGACACTTTTCTTGTTCAACCAGTTTTCTCATTTATTCCATTTGCTACTATCTAAGAGAAATCCTTCATTGGAATACCAGATATACCCATGGGTTGGGTTGCTTGATCTTGTGAGCTCTGGACACCCAGTGCAGGGCTGAGGACTCTCTGTGGTGCTGAAATAGGCAGTGCCAGGCACTGCAGTGCTGGGCTCTGCCATGTGGTGGATCAAGTGTAAGAACTTGCAGTGAACACACTGTATTGACATAAAAAATGGCGAAATATGTATAGTTGTGATGAAGCTACTTCCTGGTTTTCTTATGAAGAACTAGACCTACATGAAGCACCACAAAGTCCAGTCTGCATTTGGGGTGTGGCACTAACATATAATTTCTTTCTATTTTACTGCATAGTCTGATGCGTATCATTCCACATGATATCATGATAGTGCAGATGTTGTCTTGTTAGATCATCCCCTTGGTAGCAGGAACTCTGTAGACTTTAAAAAGAGCAGATTTGATCTATCACCTAGGCAGACAACAAAACCTAGGCTACAAGTAGAAGGAGAAACCCTTATCTTACTTAAAATTGAGCCAGAGAAATAGTCTCACAGATGCATGCCAAAATTTTTACTGGTGCTTAAAGCTCTGACTTCACTGGTACAATGATGGCAGGATGGAGTCTCTGACATCTCATTTTCTTTACATTATGTTGCATTGCACAATCTGTTGTTGTTAAGATAATACTTCATTGTCTGAGTGGCATTTTTTCTTTCTAAATAATGCTGCAGCTGCAGATGCTGCTGGTACATTAAAAAAACACAGGGTCATAAAATCCACTCACAGAAATAAACATAATCTAAACACCTATAAAGCTCTCTCAAAGTTGGTAAGAAATTATCTGATCATAGCTGCATTTTGGACAGCTAACCAGGTAATGCTAAAAAATTGTCTGTTTGTGTGTGTCATCAAGATGAAAAGCTGACTTTGTCTAATTAGCACTGCAGAAGAGAAACAAAAATCAGAACCAGAAGCAGCATTTCAACAGGGAACTGGCAGTCTTCTGGTGTGTACTCAACACTGTGAAAACCCTGACTTAAAGTTCTTGTTATAAAGTTTCCTATTTATAGTGAAAAAGTAGGATGTATAGTTTATTTTAAATTATGATTTATGATTCATAATGTCAAATATGAAACGAGAGTGTTTCTGAACTCTTAATCTTTTTAACCATTAGATTGGGAAGTTTTTCTAATTCCTGGTATTGACTGATGTTGTTTGCCTATTTGATGATTAACTTCTGAAATCAATTTGGAGCTAACTTACTGCAAACTGGCTTTGAAAGTAGATCAAAGAAGGATTTCAGAATTACTTTATTGTATTTTCTGTCGTGCTTGTGCAGTAATCTGAATAAGAGGATTTCAGAAGATGAGGGTGATTTAAAGTGGATCATTGGTAAGAAACTACACAGTGTTTACATCTAAGAGATAGAAGTAAGTTGATCTTGCATCTCATTTGCATGCTGAGGAAAATACATGTTTCCATCATAGATTCTACAGGTAACAATAAAATAGAGACCACATTTCACAGTAAGAAGGTGAGATATCTAATTTATCAGATTTTTTTTCTGCTTCTGAAGAGTGGGAGCTAAAAAACTCATGTTAACTTGCAAAGGAAGCTCCAGTAGGTACTATCAATGATATTACAAAATCTGACAAGAGTAGGAGTTTTTCAGATAAAAGTGCCTTTAGAATAATGCACTGGCTGACCCCTACAGATCCTTTTCCTAATGGAAATGCGTTGCATTTGCATTTCCTAATGCAGTGCTCTCACTGACATCGTAATTTCATTGTGCACTGACACATTTAATGAATGTACCTATTGTACACAGAAACTACCACTTAGATTCTCAGCCCCATGGAGCTGATTTGAAAACTTCCCTCTGAGTGACTTGAATAATCTTGAAAGAAAGGGGGGTTCATGCCCTGGTGTGCTTAAAAAGAGACCAACTGTCAATCTAAACTTTGAGGCATGGGCTGTTGCATGCCAGGAGTGTGGTGGAGGGTGATAAACCTATGTTTGCATTTCAGATGACACTTCTACATAAAAGGAACACCTATAAATAGTTTATGGAGGGTTAATTAGTGTTACCAGCATGTTACAGACATAAATAGATAGATACATGCACCCCAACAGAAGGCAGCAGGTAGGGATGAGATACTGTTTTAGACAGCCTGATCACCTGATGGTCTTGCTCCAGCTGGCTACAGCAATTTATTAAAATGTCTATTAATAATGTAGATAGATGTAAGCTAAATTTATATACTCCAGCTGACTGCAGCATTCCCTACAGAGGTTTGCATCACTTCAATGTGAGCTGGGAGTAAAAGTCAGGTCACCTGACAGGGATGTCAGGGCTGCTGCTGTAAAAGCAGAGAGCAAGCACAAGTGTCCTGCTGGAGAATTGGGCTGCAAGAGCCCAGCTCCATGAACACAAATGTCTTTCAGTGCTCTGATCTGTGACTCTGTTAGAGCACTGGCTTCTGGTCTCTGGGCTGGTGCAGTATTATGGCTAATAATAACTCATGGGCAGCTGATGGAGCTATGGCCACAGGGACTTCAGTCAGATCCTGCATCACTATAGTACAGACATATTCTCCCTTTCTCCAACCCAGGTGAGCTGTAGTGTGATACAACAGGACAGAGAGTGGATGGACTCACCACCAAACAGACTCTGACTATCTGCTCCTTTAAGGATAAGAGATATGGGTGTGAGCTGCCCGAGGGTGAGGATGAGCCTGAATCCAGATTTTCTGGTGTATGCAATGGCACTTGTAAAAGGCAAGAAGAGTAAAGTCTTACTCAGTTTTCATTTGCTTTGGGAGACATTTCAATTCAGGGCTTAACAGCCTCATTTCTGTGCCTCCACACTAGACAAGACTGGGCTTTCAAAGTATTTTCAGCCACATCTTAAAGATGAGCAAGATACAGCCCTCCCTGAGCACTGGGCTGCTCTGGCTCTCCATAATACAGTGCCCACAAATCAGCTCAGCAGTAGTGCTGCTCAGCATGAAATTCCCTCCTTAGAGGTGATGACATTAAATTTTTTGGTGATTAAATCCAGTTTTATTGGTTTCTAGGTGTGCTTGTTTCCTGCATATCACAGGGCAGGACTGTTAGCTACAGGGAAAGTGGTGGTGGGGGCGGGGGTGGGGGAGAGAGGGAAGGGAAATAGAGACAGAGGAAAAAAGGCTATGGTAGCCTGGATCACTGTAACTCTCCCAGAGCACAGCAGCTCTTGATTCTCTGGATTTTCCAACTGAGCAGGGAGAAATTGGAAAAATATACTTTTAAATAGGACAATTTTACTTTTTCACAGTAGTTTTTTTTCCTGGATATTGCTAAAAGTTGTTCTGTGATGTCTACCTACATAATTAACCTCTAACCCATTTCAGTTTTCTTTTTGCAAGACTGCATCTGCTGCTGATACGTATGGCTAGGACTAATCCCATTTAAAATGTTATATTAATTAGAATTTGCCATTGACCTTTCACTTTCACATAGATTGTGGCTTGAAGGAATCTTTTTAACTTATTACATTATAATTCTTCTTTGTGATGACTGTGTTGTTTCTTTCAACACACCAGCTGAAAAGTTGTCTCTCCTTCCTGCGGGATATGCTTTGGTTCCCTGCTCTTAGGGGACCTCCAATCAATCTTTCATTATTTTCTGAGGATTACAGAGAGGATAAAGACAAGATTTTTCTGAGTCTGTGTTTTCTGTGCTACCCTGTTAGAGGCAATTTCGAAGAGTACAAATCCAAATCAAAAACATACCTGGCATTGTCCGACTCCCTGCTTGTCTTTTGTGAGTCTTCCCCTCCTTCTATCACTGGGGCATCTCTGTGGCTTAGTGAATGGATTTCTTCTTGGAAAAACCTTAAAGCTCCATCTACAGTACATGTTTGGATTTACAACGGAAATTTACAGTAGGAATTGTAGTAAAAAGCCCAATGACTGGAAAAATGGACAGGCTGGGGGAAATAAGAAAGACATTTTTAATTGTTGCTATTTCTTTGCTTCAAAAACAAAAAGGAGGTGCCAATATTTCAAAGTGAGAATCAATAGGGAACTTAGCACTCAACACAATATTAAAAAAACCCACACGGTGTTGAAGCACAACAAATTAAAAGGCAGACACTATTCAGAGAAGCAAGTAAGTTACTAGGGAATAGCTCTGTAAAATACAAATGTAGCTCAAAAAGCAAGAGAGACTGCTGTTTAAATAAAGCAGAAGGAATTTTTGTCTTTCTAATTTTGCAATAAAGTGACAATTGTCACAGGGAGAGTCTGGTTTTGGGGAGAAACAGTGAAGGAGGGAAATTTAATTTGAGTAATCAGCCAACCAAAATTCGAGATTCAGTTGCTAGGATCCAGACTTTGATCTCATCATCAGGAATGTGAGTTAGGAGTAAGAACAGTGGTTTACCTAATGAATCCTGGCGACACTGAAGAATTATTGCAGATTTTTATGCCACCACGATGGCGATCACAAATTGACCACTCATCTTAAAATCTATAGAAAGAGAGGCTCCCTTCACAATCACAGCAAGTGTCCTGCCCTGCCACATTGTGCTAATGAAGGAAGAGAGCTCTTGTGATAAAATGTTCAAACAAGTTGTGTTGAGCTGATGACAGGCAACACAGAGCTTTTTCTCTAGCAAAACAATGTCTGTTTAGTTTTGCCAGTTTATGCAACCATCCCCTAAGAACAGCAACTTTGTGTCTTCAAAGTTCAAGTAACCTGCATCCATTTGATGGTTAGGCAAACCTTAATTACTTAGTGACTATCAAAACATTGCTATCCTTAAGAGACCTAAAGGTTGCTCTGGGCAGACTGACTACTCATCAACAGAGCCAGTACAGTCAGTCCAGACGAAATAATGTAGGAAAACCTATACTTTAGAGGACATAATTTGTATTTACAGACTCCCTCTGTACTTTAAATTCAGCTGATAATTCTCCTCCAGGTAAGGAGCCATTCTACACATGTTCATTGCTATTCTAATTCATGCTTTCATTTAATTTTTAATGGATAACAAAACAATTTGGTTATCTTATCTGTATTACTGCTGTAAGCCTTAAGAAACTCCAGAATTATTTAAGCTCACATCACCATAAACCTACAGAACTCAACCCTTGGCATCTGAAAATTTCCAGCAAGTAATTCAGTTAGCATGAAACTATACCACTTCAAGAATTCACCATACCCACATATACAATATTTCCACAAATTTCTGCATTGTGAGACCTTACATTTCCATACTTGCTTTTTTATTACTTTGTATCAAATAAATTTTCTTGTTCAGTCTTTTGTTGTATTTAAATCTCGATGTGTATTATGTAACTGTTTATTAAAAATACAGGTGTGAATTCCAATTTCAAGAGATAAAGAGGTTTAAGGTGTCTTCTGTTTAGATTCCATGAAGTTAAATTAGAGACTTCATAACATTTGCAAAAGTATCTAGATGGCTTAGGAATTTAGACCTCAGTTATTTAGGAAAAAAATTATTTGTCTCTTTGGTATGCATCCTATGCCCTGTTACATTCACATAGGCACTTTGAAATTTTCCCTTATCTTATTCTGACCCAGATTTTAGTGAAAGATCTGTGTGGTCTTTGTAGTACACTAAACAGGTGTCTAGGACATGACTGAAAATAATGCCAAAACCACTGAAAAATAGAAGATAAAAGCCAGACTTGCACCATCTCTGTGAAACAAGACCATTATTTCCTGGCCAGCTGACATGTGAAAGGTGGAGTATTCAGAAAATGGAAAACCAAAGAAAGATTTCCCGGGGTGGGATTTTCTCTCACAAAATGGTCTGCGAGTGGAGCAGCAGGACATTCACAGTGTCAGCCCAGCAGCACCACCTTGTGTATGTGTGCTCTCGTTACTCCCTGTATCACCTGTAAGGACCTCGTGAGGTCTGCGAGTTCTAGGGTTCATCCTGATGGAGTAGCATATTACATCTTGCATATAAAAAAAATTTAGACATATGTCAGTGGTAGAGGAATTAGAATACTTCTTACAGCCAGCAATCTTTATGAGCACACAGTGTTGATATGTGCACGTTTCACTCAGTCTCCAGGACTGTATTAGGGATATTTTCATGGGGTAGTATGTACATCTCTGCAGAGTTCTCTTATTTTCTTACAATGAAAGTTGAAACTATTTTTGGTCTGTTGTCTTCATAAGGTAAGTTTGATACATAAATAATTTGTGAACCACTTTATGAAACTTGTTCCAGATTTCAATACAGCTGGAACAATTTACTCCATGACTACAGAACTGGGTTTCCATGAAGGTTGGAAGATGTTTCTAGATGTTTCATGACATAAAACTGTGCTCCTTTTTATGTTTTCAGTACTTTCAGACTTGCCTAGTCCAGTTTACACTCAGTACCTCTAGAGCTGTATTAAGGATGCCATCTGCAGACTGAGGATGTACTATAAAGACCTGTAAAAGCTCTGTTTTTAGAAACAAACAATCTGGAAATAGAAAAGCCTAATGTGGACAAGACTGAGAACACAGAATATGATGAGGACTCACACACATTTGAGAAACATATTTGTTTCTATTTCTGTAACACAAAATGTGTCTGGTTAATATGTGTTCAGTTTGTGTTTTTCCCCTCAAGAGGATTCCACAATCAAGATTTTTGACTTGACAGGGACATCCCTGAGTCATCTACAAAAGGCAAGAGAGATAACATATTCCTGAGCTTGCATCTAGGGTTTATACCTGACTCTGTATAAGCTCTTACTTGCTTTGAAGGGTAGTAAGGTAACAAAGATGTTTAATGTAAGTTGTCTAAAATACTTTGCCAAATATAAATATATACCTTGTAAATGTTGCACCACCTCACTTTGGCACCCAGAACTAATATCCCTGTGTGCCTACCTTTGTTGCTTGGGGCAGAGGAAACTGTAAGAAAAAACTGCTTAAACTGTGTTATGAATCACAGAAGTAGAAAAGGCATGAAAATAAGCCCTGCTTCTTTACAAATCTTCTCTGCAGGAAAATAATTTTGGGTGATATAACTTGAAGAATACATATGTAAAAGATGTGCTCTTAAAGAATCACATAGCCAGTAAGGGGTTTAGTGGTCTAGTTCTCTACAAATTTGGGTATCATACTACTGGTTTCATTACACTCATCTGCAAAATTTTTGACAGTGCTGCCTGCTGCTAAATCAGTATTTGCTGTTGGGTAACACCCTTTGTTTCTTCACATTGAGATAGAAACAGATAATATCTCCTGCTTGACAGTATCATTCAAATACTCTGCAGAAACAAAACGTAATTCACAAGGCACATCTAGAGCTCACAGCTCTCAAGGGAATTAAGTTACACAAAAGCTGCTTTGTGGCAGTAAATTCCACTCCTTTTTACACATGTGGAAATAGAGGTTTTGGAGAGACTATCAGAGCACCAGACCAGAAGGTAGGTTCTGTGGCTCCCAGGACTGCCTGACAATAATTCTAGATTGATATATGTGTTAAGAAAGTTTTGAGCCAAAGGTCTTTACTGTTTTCACAAACATTTACCACTGTATTCAAATGTTTTATGGAGTGTTAGTGTTAAACCCTTGCTAAGCATGAGGCTGGCAAATGGCTGTGCCAAGTTCTGCTCTCACCCCTGCTGCGACTGCAGATGATCACATCTGAGTTAGCTCCAGCATCCTGGAGTGGTGGCAGCCAGGAAACTGCAGTGATGTGGGAAATAGTGAGCACATCCTGAGCACACACTTGGGCAGTTAGACCATGCTGGTGTCTATACAGCAGCACTGATGGCTTTTGCTGACTGTAGCTAGCTAATTATTAGCTCTGGCTGCAATCCTTGTAGTCACAGCGCTGCACACACATATCTTAGTCAACAGTTCAGCTTTTACCCAGTGAAAGTGGCAGGTTACTACAGACTCTTCCATCAGCAAATTCAAGCCCATTAGACATAGAAGCTCTTCCAAGCTGCTCCATTTTGTCTTTCTGTTATTGAATAAACTCTAACAACATTATCATGACAAGGAATATACAGCCACTTTCTATTTAAGAAAATGATGAAATTAAATCTACATTAGTCCCTGGAGTGGTGGAAACATGTCTGAAAACAAATAGTCATCCTTTCTAGTGAGAGACAGGTGGTTACCAGGAATTTACAGAAGACATCTCCTTTCATGTCAGTATAGCTTCCTTTTCTTTTTTAAGCTGCGCTGTTGGCTAAAGCTGAAAATGAGCAGTTGTCAGTGACAGATTTAAATTACTATTCTTTCTGTATTGACTCTGAAGACTTTTGACATGATGGATTAAATCATCAGTGCTGTTCCTTCTTATCCTCAAAAATAAACTTAACAGCAGAAAGCCTGTGTATCCTTGTTCCCATGTTACCCACATGAGGCCCAGCTCACACTGTTTACTCATGCCCATTTAAACATTGAAAATCACACCCTCCTCAGCTGAAATCATGTCTGTCTTCCTGCAGTCTGCACCACACTTTATATGAGGAAACTGAGCATCCATATAATTAAAAGTTATTCAGAGTCAGCTGCAGAAGACACAAGAGCACTCTGGAGTGTGTCCACTCTTCCTGTGCACAGCCTGAAGCTTGCCTAGCAAGTGCTGCTGCATTCCTTGTGTTTGCTCCCTGTCTTGGCTGTGGGAGCACTAACCACTGCCTCACTGCTTGGTTTGGCTTCCACAAGCTGTCAGATTAAAGGCACTCTGACTGCTGGAACATCCCACCATGCTCAAAGAAACTCAGAAGCACCCACTCCTGCGAGGTTTCATAGCCAGTTTTCAGGCTCCACTTGACTGTTTTACAGCAGAAAACATAATGCTGTCACAAGTGCTGAGGATTGGCTTTGCTGAATCAAGGAGTCTATAAATGGGGGGGTTCTTGAACCCCCAAACTCCACAATAGTTGTGATGCAATTGAAATGGGTTTCTGGCCCTTATTTCACTGATCCCCTTTTTTCAGGCAGCATTGCTAAATACAGACCCACTTCATTCTGCAACAACTGCAATGACAGGTGAACTGAAATTATTTCCAAAAGCAGGAAGGTACAAAAGACAGTCACTAGTCAGCCTTTGTGAATACAAAATCACTCCTGACCAACCTGGTAGACTTCTCTGACAACCTGACTAGCTTGATGGACAAGAGGAGAACAGTGGATGTTTATCTTGATTTTAGAAGGCTTTTAATACTGTTTCCCACACCATTCTTATAGTGGAAATTAATGAAGAAGGGACATAAATAAGTTAGGTGGACTGAAAACTGGTTGAACTGCTCAGCTCAGAGGTTTCTGACCAGCAGCTTGAAGTCCAAGCAGTGACCAGTCACTATTGGTGCCTCTCAGGGATCAACACTGGGGAAAACACTGTTTAATAACTTTATTAATGACCTGGATGAAGGGGCAGAGCACATCTCACAAAGCTTGCAGATGATGCAAAACTGGGAGGCACGACCACTGCAGCAGATTCAGCCTTGACAGGCTGGAATGCTGGCCAGTGAGGAATCTCCTGAAGTTCAACAAAGGCAAATGGCAAAAAATACCCCAGGCACCAGAACATGCTGGGGGCTGAACAGCTGCAGTGCAGCCTTCCAGAAAATGTCTCTGGGGTCTTGGTGGAGGTCAGGCTGACCATGAGCCAGCAATGTACACATGCAACAATTTTACTGTAGAGTTACACAACCCAGGAATCCTCCTGGTCTCAATTTGCCAGAAGGGAGGTAGTCCACTATGCCAAACATGCCATGTCTCATGAAATATTTCTTATGCTTATGGTTGATCATTTGCTTGAAGAGTTCTCTAGTAAGACTGTTGTAGGGAAGAGTATATTACTATCTAATAAAAAAAATTAGTTTCCTAAAAACAAAATAAAATGCATAACAACAAATGCAGTTTTGCCAAGGGATTTACTTCTTTCACTGCTAATATTTCTTCTTTGGAATAATTTGGAAAATCTGTTCTTTTGGGATTAAGGGAAAATCCTGACTTCTTTCCAAAACACCCCTTTTTATATGAGACATTTTAAGACATATATAGAGCATTTATATAGAGCAAATTTT
The DNA here is from genome assembly GCF_971803275.1 of Cyanistes caeruleus. Classification (NCBI taxonomy): domain Eukaryota; kingdom Metazoa; phylum Chordata; class Aves; order Passeriformes; family Paridae; genus Cyanistes; species Cyanistes caeruleus. The sequence goes on along the minus strand of NC_141703.1, from coordinate 17,555,946 downwards.
TTCAGCACCCAAATTTCTGTTCCTTCTCCTCTACTAACTTTTCTATGGCAAATGAAGAATAAGCCTCCTGTGTCATTTCAGGGAAAAAAATAAAAGAAACCTGATGCTTGGTGCACTCTTACAGAAGTGTAATACATTTAGAAAGACACTCTCCCAGCAACTGCAACAGGTAGTTCTGAGTCCTGCTTATACAAATGGGTGTAAGAAACTACACATCCACTTCACATCTGCACCAAGGCAGACCTGAGCTAAATAAATGCTCACAGTGAGGGAGCAGAGTCCTGCAGGCAGAGCTGTGAATTCCCTCTTTTCTGTAGATTATTCAAGACAATTGTGTTAATCAGACACAGTGGTGCATGGAGGAAGGGTAAGGGTAGGCCTGGAGGAAGACTGGAAACAGCTATGTGGTACCACCAGGACACTTTATCTGCCCACAATCCTTTGTTTTTCTCTGAACTGAGCTTAAGAACAAAACAGAAGATACCATGGGTTAAATTAGTGGTGCTTGTGGCCAATTGCACCCACAAGGCACAGACCCAATTGGTAGAGCAAGGTAAAAGGTCAGTCTGAACAGAGGGTCTGGAGATGATCAATCCTTTTTGTGTGAGTCTCCATTAGTCTCATACCTACCTTCCTGTGATACCCTGGAACATATCTTTGGTGGCTTTGGATATCCAAATCAGGCAGCTGTGTTGCTTGCTGCATGTGGACCATGAGAGGAGTCAAGAGACAAACAAGACCTGGTGCCATGTGAGATGTCTGAGACACCTGCACAGGCTGGCAGGTTTGTCACAGGACCTAGGAAGACCCACTGTTCCCTAGAAGGGCAGGTGTAGCTCACCTGAGGTTCTCTAGGGTTTCTCAAACACACATGTGGATCCTACTCCCAGTTATTTTCTTCAGAGAGTGGTATTGGCAGTCATATAGCTGGTTGCAAAATGAAGTTTTTCTTTTTTCTCTATTGTAATATGTCTTCAGCTAGCAGTGTCTCTACAGCTAATATTTGTGTGGGCATGTGTCATCTTCCAGGGCATCTCTGAAATCTTTGCTTTGGTGCTTCTGTCACTTACTAACTGGTAGCTTTTCCTATTCCACACCAGGTGTCTGGGGACTTTCTGGGAGAAAGAGGGAACAGAGGGCAGAGCAAAGTTGTGTGTTCATAGTATAAATTGCTATGAATTGCTGGATAAAACAACGCTTTGTGACTGCAGAAAGGCCTGCTGCTGCTCACTCACAAGTTCCTCATGACTGAGCACATGGGACAGTGCCACTGTGCTACCAGCCACTCAAATAGCAATGGGGACTTAGCATGGAAAGAAAGGAATTTAAAAAATAACTGTAAAAGAGTTTCCCCCCATAAAAGGCAATTTGGGGCATACACAGATGCAGAACTTTGCTCTGACAGGCAGAGTGTGCCTCTGCAGCCTCCCCTGCCACACTGTGATTCAATCAAGCCATTCTCCTCAAAGCATTAGAGACTTGTTTCTTTTTTTTTGTCAGTTGCACGTATTTGGAGAAGACACAGGCAAGTGAGGTGCTCTTTGTGGAGTTGGCAAAAAGTTCCAAAAAGTATCACTTCAATGTCCAAACTATGACTGTAGAAATCAGTGACTTCATGTCTTCTTCCATTCTAGCCATCTCTGCTTTATCTGAAATACATGATTTGCTACCTGTCTTTTTTATTTTCAGGTTCTCTTGTCATAACCTAAGGAAATTAGCACACCAGATGTCTTTTAGTCTCCTTATGTAGTATCTAAAGCAAAATTTTAAAGAAAAATACCCTCTATTGGGTGAAAAAATGCTATTATGATAATATTTTAGTCTAGAAAATTGCTATCTGTGGAAACTTGCTCTCTGCTTTGCATCACCAAATGCAAAATGTCATTAAACACTTTTGCTTATTTTTGGGAAATCAGTGGCAGACACAGATCTTGCTCTTTGGCATAAGAAGAGTAAGATTTTGTTTGTTTGTTCTTTTTTTGCAATTCAGATCATGGTTTGCATTGTTTCAAACCCTTCATCTATGCTACACTCAAATCCTCAGGACAAAAACCTTATTCATAAGTCAAATGAAGGGATTTTTTTCTCTGGGGACTGTGCTCAAGTTATCATAGAACTCAGCAAGAAAATGTATTGATATTTAACTTCTGGGCCACTCAGTGTTATTGCTGACCTTATCTCTCACAGATTTGTGCTGTGAAAAACCCCACTGACTACTTTTGTTCTTTGCTGGCATAAAAAAATGCTGCAACGGTTTTTTACTCCCCTGTCATTTGTCATCTCTCGCCTCCTTTCCACCCTCTGAAATCCATCCTTTCCCTATCTGTCCAAATCAGTAACATGCCTATTCATCTCCGTTCTCAAGGGCACTAGATTTTCAAATCAGCCTTCTTTTGCCTTCCTCTAGACCTGGACAAAAATGAATAGCTTAATTTAATGAAAAAAAAAAAATAAAGAAAAAAGAAATCTCTGCATTCATTTCATTCCACATTTGAATGAATAAATTATGTACAGCTGAAAAAACCCCACAAAAGTGGCATGTTAGGCAGGCAAGAGCCCTGTTGCAGAATACCCACCTTCTCAAGAAAATCCTGGCAGCATTTGATGCTCATCCCACAATAACAGAGTTTCTGATTTCCTGGAAAGTGGCTGGAATTTGGGTCTTTGTATGTGACTACCATTTTTTGTCTTCTAATGTGTCAGTCTTTCCAAACTGGATAGAGAAGCCTAAGTTAAATGAGATGAATATAGGCCACACATTAGACAGATGGTTTGGGAAAGAGGCCAGTCTGTTGTGTATTTGAGCAGTGCCTAACAACTTATTTAAGTCCTGTGCAAGAGTGGAGAGAGGTTTGTAAGTGCTGTGTTAGCACAGATGACAGGAATACACACAAGAGCTGACATAAACATACCACATTTAGGTTTTGAGATCTCTTCTGGGGTATATATGGCACAGTATCTGAGAAGAAATATTCATCTGTGACAATTTCAGAATGTTTTACTCAACTGAAATGTGAGATGATCATCCTAACCTTTACATTAACATTTACATTACATGCTCTTTTTTCCACACCCACGAGCATATTTTACTGCTCACATATGTCTAAATCACACTACTTTGAATAGATCTACAATTCATGTGTGATGTAATATGATGTATACACACAAACAACACAATCTTCCCTTTCAATATGATTTTAAAACAGGCAGCCTATACTGGAAGCTCAAACATGTTTTTAGTATACTGATCCGCACAAGGAGTTCTGCTTAAAGAAGATGAGCTGTTCATTTAGATTTATTTTCACATCTATCAGGTACATTTTTGAAAGGTCTTTTCAGAAATCCTCTGCAAATGCAGCTGCTTTTTCTAAGATAAAGTACAACAACTAATTGGATGTCTATATAAAAGTCTTCTAATGGAGCTGAAACCACAGTGACATGAACCCTGACTATAGGTAATTAATTGCAAAATAACATGGCAATGGCCCTCTAAAAGACTGCCTGCCAGTAAGTGCTTAAACAAGGAAGGTCTGCAACTAATTTTTTCCTGGTCCTGTAAATCATTGATTCCTTCACTCAAGACCAGAGTACACTTTTATTTCCACACAAAGTTAGTGTTAAAATGCTTTAATGAGGTTGTTGGAAAGAGTCTTACTGATTCCAATGGATTTGGGGTCAAGTCTCTTGACCCTGGACCAACAAAGCATTTCTAGAAGACTTTCTATGTGCTCAGATACATATTGCTCTTTGAAGGATTTTTTCAGATTAAGGTTTCCAAAGGCTATTCTATAATTCATACTAATTTATGTTATGTTACTGTCTCAGAGTTCTTGTAAAGATGAAGACTGATCTTGACTGACGAAGACTCTGTATCTACAGAACAAATAGCCCTCACTGAATTGAAAACAAAGTCCAAGAACATATTCTACTAAAGGACCCCACTGACAATTGAATTCTTTACTCTGTCACATTTTATTTTGCCCAAGCACCAAAAGGATTTTATTTCACTCCCTGTGTATGAGAAGACTTCCTTGGACTTTGGAATGGTAGACATCTGTAAACCTGTGACAATTCTTCTGTATGGCCATATACCATTGACCAAACTCACTAAAATGGTTACCTCTCCACAGTTTGAAAGTGATGGATTTAATTAAAAACCAACCAAAGAAAATTTAAAATTTATGTGTTCACAGTAGCCATCCACAAAAAGATACAAAACAGAAGGGGTAGTAGACCTTAAATCTCCCTGTAGTTTGATTAACCCTAGTTAAGGGTAATTTCAGCTTGGTTTCATTTTTTTCAGTAGTTCAGTGGCATCAGACAGCACAGAAAAAGGCTGCAGAGCACAAAGACATCTCTGCACAGGTCAAAAAATAAAATTACTAAGGAAGCAGAGATGTGCCTCACTTATTTTTAGTGTTAAACTCATACCTAGGAATGTCAGCCTTGTGTTCAGCCATGACCTGGAAAGCTGAAATCACCCCAAATCCAGAAGTGTGTAAAGATATGTCCATGGGGTGTTTGGTAGTTTATCACATACAATAGAATTGCACAGGTTTACATCACTCCTGCTGTTGCCATATTGCCTATAGGGCAGTAGCTTCCTAAATTACCTCTCACTGAGAGTTTTACACATCTGTGCTCCCTCCCAGTCATACTTAGGGCAAAACAAAAATTATGAGACTCCACAAAGGGATATTCTTCAGCCCAGAAATTAAGATGTTCTCACATTGATATATAAGAGTTCCTGACCAACTTCTCCTTCAGGGGTTTGAACATGCACTATGTCACCTGCCCATCTGACTTTGCTAAACCAGCAGTGAGGCTTTTATCATCCCATTTTATTCATCATTGCTTCATTCTCATGTTCTGGGGGATTTCAAGAATTTTATACGAAATTGCTATTAGATCAGAGAATGTAAATTGCCTTCCCATTTCTTTTATTCTTCAGGTGTCCTTTACACTTATCCTGCACTCCAGCCAGTGTGGGTTTTTTGAAGAAGGTGCAGGTCACAGAGAACTTGCTCCAGCAGATGTCCAGACTTCAAGGAGACATGGAAGACTTGATTGTAATGAGGTATTGCTACTGAGAGATATTGCACTGGATGTACAGTAGCATATGCCAACAATCAATCCCTGGCCAATAAAATAAAATGCAGTAACTTTGGCTGGAGAATTCAAGGCATACATCATGCTAAGACCTTGATGTGTCCCAATGCTCAGGGCATGTGAGAAATTAGTTCAAAACTCCTCTAGCAGAAAAGGAATTCTAGCCACGTTACTCAGAAAATCTGTATAAAATTTCTGCTGCATTGTGAAACAAATACTAGAGGCAATGCAACCCTATTATTCTGTGTATAAGATTCAGTTGCCTGCAAATAAGTTTCTGGTGCTATATCAAATGCCCAGAGTTATTCTTCTACATCTTTCCCAGGTGGTATTCCAAAAATGTCCAAATGTCCCAGAGATTATTTATCAAATTTATTCCCATGTGGATGTCACAATATCAATGGACGTATAAAATGGTGCTGAAATAATTTAAGAATATCTTCTTATCTTTTGAGATTAGACTGTTGCAGTTATCTAACAACAGGACAGTTCTCAGGACATGTGCTCTTCATTGGCATGAGGAAGGAACCAGTCTTGTCCCAAACCTTGGCACCAGTTTTTGTAGGTTTCACCAGAGTTGGGAGTTTCATGGGGTGAGAGGGTACAAAACCAGAATCATCAGTGCTGCACAGTCTTCTGATGTGTAAATAAAAGCAAGCTAAAACCTGACTCAAAGCAATTCCTCAGGAGTGGAAGGCAAGACATAGTCTCATTGAGGACTGTGAATTTTAGTCTGTTTCGTTCATTTAAGGGCAAATCATGCCTGGTTATACATATATCACATGCCCAGAACACCCAGAAATGCACAGTCAGGAAGCTGTTACTGATGAGAAGGTTAAATTTAAAGTAAATCCTTATTTCTTTCAATAAAAATACTTTTTTTCAGAGGCTGAGTTCTTTCACTTTATTATATTAAATTTTAAGGACAGAGGACGTACTTCTGAGTACATTAAAGGAGGTGTGAATGAGAAATAATTTCACTGGGTTGAATTTTGTTTCACTTACACATCAAAGTCACAATTTTTTCTGAAGGTCTTGCTCTTGGGTTCACATTCAATTGAACACATGCAGATTTTGAAACACAGAGGAGCTGAATAAGCCTTTTAAGCAACTCATGAAATTACCGCAAGGGTCATTAGACTATATCAGGGCTCAAAAAATTATCTTTTTTTTGTGTGAGAAATTCTAAATTACTAAAATGAATAGTAAGATGTTCACAGGGTTCTCTAGTCACAACATAACGAGTCATACACTGGCAACTCAGCTAGCGTGTCTAACTTAGCTGCCCTTCATTACTGTGACACCATTATTATAGATAATTGTAAAAAGACATCCAGATTGGCACCAGTGTTTGCTACTAAGAACTTCAGCTGATCAGTTAGATATGCTTCAAAGAGCGTAATTTCTGCCCTAGGGTTGCTTTAATCTCCACATATTTGTGTGTATATGAAACATATAATAACTGTTTTTTCTCCTGTGTGAAATGTGTAAGTCATTTCAGTTTAGAGTACACTGTACATGTATATGGCACCAGATTTAAATGTTACTGAAATTCCACAACATTAAAGGAAACATGTTCTCCTCAGTCAGTTAGTCCTTGACCTGATACCTTTTTGCAAGGTAAGTTAGCCTTTTGAGAAGTGCCTGAAAGGAGGCCTGGGCAGTATCTTACTACCCCTGATATTTTTTATGTCCCTGTGAAGGAATTACACTGCAATTCTATGTGGTAACCAGATGGGGGTAGGATATAAGAGCAACCTGTGCTCGGCAGTTCCTTTAGGGGAGGAGCAACATGGACTAAGATGGCTGAAAAGGGGTTGATTCAAGCTTTGTCATCAGGAAAAAAGAATGTTGCTGCTTCAAGGATGAGGGATAGATATATTGTTTGATTTTGACCCAGGGCCAAACAGACTCAGACTCAGAGGTTTTTTTGGTTTTCATACAACAAAAGGTTTCCCTTTCCCTCGGTGTTACTGAGAGATGTTGTTCACACACTAAGCAACAACTGCAGAGTTACATGAACAGCCCTGCATGTCATTTCATGCAATAAATAACCCTGTTCTTGTCACCTGTGGGCAGTGGGCTTTGGCTCCAGAGGGTCTGGCTTTCTCCCCCAAAAGAGAAAGATCACAGAATCTTTGTGTCCAGGACACCAAGGCCTACTCACCTGGCTTCTGGCAGAATTACAAAGTGAAGAAAACTGCCACTCTGCCCCTCAATACCAGGCAAGCATTGTGTGAAGGCACCCCTTAATGTGACCCTTGGGAGTCTAGCATCAGCCTTCCCACCCCTGTAGGTACAGCCACAGAGGTTACAGAGATTTTTGTCCCTCTATGTCCTACTGAAGGATCAACACAAAGCTGCCCCTTTCTACCTGGTGCTTCCTCCACTGAGGATGCCAAAGGAACCAGAAGGAACCAAAAACCCATTCCATCTTTCTTTGTGTCTTCAGCCGACATCAATTCAGAGCTAAGCACTTTCTGAAAAGCATGCTGGAAAACTGTTCTTACCAGTAAGAGGTTTGCGATCAAGGGACAAAATTGTTGTATTTGGATAGAAAATCCAAGTTTCAGAATTCTTTATTTCCGTCCCATTCCATTTCAGTAAATTCCACTTTGAAACTTACTGTTCAGAGTGCCACCAGCTTAGTGCTATTTGTGTCCCCCTTTCTTTTCTTCCTGTCTTTGCCTGCTCGGTTTCTTTCACAGTGTCTGTCTCTACCTGTGGCAGCTCCCAGACCAAGACCCTCCCTTGTTTTTTACTCCAACTCATGTACTAAATAAACCGTGATTAAGTTATGAAGGCTGGTTGTCAAACATCATTGTAAGATCTTGCTCCACTTGGGCTTCAGCCCTAGAAGAGCTTTGCCTTAAAGGGCAGGGACATTTTTCCTTGCTGGAAACTGGAATTCTAGACCATTGCTGTGTGTGCCATGGATCCCAGAGGGGAATTACTGAGGCTGCCAGGCTGCTGGTTCTGCTGTGCCTCACAAGGGAGATGTGCAGGTGCAGGAGCAGGTGACAAGGTCCTGAAGCTGTGTGGGTCCCCAGAGCAGGCAGCAAAGGCCTCTTTGCTGGACATTTTCTAGCACATTCCCAGCTCAAAGCAGTGGGAAGAAGAAAAAGGAAGTGAGGAGCTGACAGAATCATGGAATGCTTGTGGCTGGAAGGGATCCTGCCCAAGTGTCACCATCCCATTAGAGACAGATGCCTCTTCCTCAGTGAAGGTGCAGATGAGACCATCTGCGGACAACACAGGGATTTTTTTTAACATGGATTTCATTTAACAAGAAAGGGGCGTTAAGAGAGATAGAAAGAAATGGGAAAAAGGTCTCAGAGCAGAAGAGAATCAATAGGAATTAGATGATCTTTAAGGCCCTGTTGTAATATGTTTATCTAATCCTGTTGAAATTGTTAGTATTCTGCCTGTTGGTATGTTCCTGGTTTTCCCTCATTGATTACTTTGGTAGGTTCCAGTTGTCTGTCATGTAAAACCCTCCTGGTTTTCTTGAATGTTCCTCATCAATCACCTTAACCCTGCCCCAACTCCCCATCCATCATTGTAAACCACACCTCTCCTTCCAGATCCTTCCATGTATGTCATCCCTTCTTCAATACTTTATTGGTTGATATGTTATATTCCCACTTCTTTGTATCCCTATTGGTCCCTGAGATTGTAACCTCTTCCCGTCACCCCCTCCCACCGCAAGGGTCCCATTGGACCCTGGACTGTACCCTCCCCTTGGATAAAACCCAGTGCAAAGAGGGGCGAGGGGCTCTCTTCCGTCCTGAACTCTCGCAGCCCAGACCCTCGTGTTCCTCCCCTCTCCTTAATAAACCTGTTCCTGGGAACTTCTACCAAGAGAGTCTCCTCCATAATCCTTTTACCACCACCCATGATGACTGAGTTGGCAGAGCTCGGTGTGAACCGGCACTCTGAAGGTTCTGCAGTGGGATCGCCTTTCCCCTGCAGTTCCCCACTCCTGGCGACTGCCCGTGCCGGAGTGGCACCGTAGAGCTAGCCCGGAGCTCCAGTGCGGCCAATAGAAGCAACAAGGCTCTTCCCTTCATCCTGTGATTCTGGAAGATGTGTGGATGTGTCTTTTAATTCGACATTACTACTACTACTACTACTACAATTTGATCAGGTTCTTATTATCCTTTTTATCATTATTTTTTACTGCTACTATTTCTTCATCTTAGTCATTTTTCTTCTACTACAACCACTACTATTTCTTCTACTTCTTTATCTTCTTAGTCATAGTCTCTTATTATTTTTCTTATTATTATTTACTTATACTATTTCTTCTTATTCCTATTGCTATTGCTATTCCTATTCTTATTCTTACTCTTATTCTTCTTATTCCTATTCCTATTCTTATTTTCCTATTCTCTTTATAATTCTTTCCTTGTATTTCCAGGCACAGGCAGCCTGTGTGGCTCTCTCAGGACGCTGGGCAGGCTCCGAGCCATCCACTCTCTGCAGGGCTGGCGCTGGCAGCGGGCGCTAATCCTCGGGCTGTGGCACCAGGCAAGGCCAACAGCAGCAGAAGAGGCTGCGCAGCGCCCGCCTGATGCGGGGCAGATGCTTCTTGCAGGGAGCCTTGGCTTGCAGCTGGGGAGTCTTGGCTTGCAGCTGGGGAGCCGAGGGGCTGGAGCAGCCGTGTGGGGCAGGGACTGCGCTGTGGGGAGCCCTGGCCCAGAACGGCACCCAGGGACACCGCTCAAATGCCCGGCGCTCAACCCAGGCCTGCCGAGGGACAGAAACTGGGAGCTCATCCTCTGCAAAGCCTCCTCCTTGCTCCCTGTCCTCCTGTTCAGACAGCTCGAGGACACTCACTTCGTCCCAGTCATCCTCCTCCTGCAGCAGGGGCTTGACCCCAGCGCTCTGGACATTCACGTGTTCCCAATGGTCCCAAGCGAGCTCGTTGTCACTATCATCTTCCCAGCTGGACTGGACGGACGGTCTGTTACCACTCCCTCTGGAGAGCTCTTGGCCAACAGAGCCTTCCTCTTGAAAAAGCTCTTGGCCAACAGATTCTTCCCAGTCAGATGGTTCTTCGTAGCCTTCAGCTTCTCTGAGGGAATACAGATCTACCTCGCTGTGTTCTTCCCAGTCAGAAAGTTGTTGGTCTTCCAGCCAGCTGGGCAAGGGGCTGGGTGGCTGGGCCATGGGGTTGGCCTTGTCCTCCTCCATCTCACACGTCCCTGTCGCGAGGGATCTCGGGAGCTGCTTTGTCCTGAGAGATCTCCTCTACTGGGACTGGACAGCCCAGGGTTCTCCTCCTGTAATTCTTTGGTAGGGCAGGGCTCTGCCATGTCACAAGGGTCTCTGGGCATCCCAAGGTTCTGTATCACCAAGGGCCCTCACACAACGTGCTTGTGCCACGCAAACCCCAGCCCCCCTTCAACAGCCAAACCCACTGGAAATGGCATGGAGCAGCCCCAAGCTTTGGGCACTTGTAGCCCCTGATGTGCCCAGAGCCCTGTGAGTCTGTGGTCCCACACCACAGCCCGAGCCCCACACTGCAGAGCCCTGGCTGTGGAGGGTGGGCTACTGGGGGCACGAGCAATTGGCCAGATGGATGCAGCCAGGCAGCTGTGGGCAGTGGCTCCATGTCCAGCTGCAGGCTGGGGACCAGGGCTGTCCCTCAGGGTCTCCTCAATGCTGGGAGCAGAAGGGGCTGTGAGTGAGCAGCTGGGAGCACAGCACTGGAGTTGCACTGCCTGTGAGCAATGACAACACAGCAGCTTCATCCTGCACATGCAGCATCTCTTGGGATATGTGGGCTGTCTCTTCTGCCTCTGCTGGTGACAGGAGATCACCTGGGCATAGAGGATCTCTGAGGTGTCACCAAGACATCCAGAAGTGCCTCATGTTTCACTTATCTAATGTCCTTGCCACAGCCAGAGCTGGCTGTGAGTCTGGATGGAAGAAAGAAACGCCCACTGAATGAAGCAAAATATTCTGGCACTGAGTGGGAAAGCTACATGGAGGCTGGAACTCACTATGGACTGAATTGTGCAGGCCAGGAAAGAGAGATGGAAGATTTCAGTCCTCTTAACTGATACTAAAGCTACCCAAAGAGATAAAAGCATGTTGGCAAAATGCGAGATGCTGTAATTGATGACACAAAGGAAGGAGAGACAAGAAGCAGCATTTAGGTGCATAATTTGTGGTGCTTAAGTCCCAAAAGTGAGCTGCAGCTGGCTTGGTACCACTGCCAAACACTGAGTTAAACACCAAAATGCAGCTGTCTCACTGAGATGCCTTGGTGTGTTACATCCTGCACATGCTTGTCTTTCTCCACTGCACAATGGAGAAGTGAGAAGCACGCACTGGTTTCAAGACTGGTGTTTTGTTGACTACATAGCCTTACAGAAAGCTCCAAAAATAATTGCAGACAAATTTACTTTCCCTGTGTGTAATAGGTCACTATGGTAACTTGTTTCTGACTTACTGCAGTAGTCCTCTGTTGGAGGAAAGTCAACAAGCTCACATTTGTTTCTAGTGATCAATGTTAAAAACCTTGTTGAGACTGAGTCTGCCTGATGCATTAGCAACTTTTTACCAATCCAAAACCTATGGATTTGTGCATCTCCAGCTCTTCAGGTAAAGAGAATTGCAAACAACAGAAGGCATTTTTTGCTTTATCTATTATACAGGTCGAGCAGGTGTTTTCCTTCATGACTGTGCACCAGTGGGCTGCATTTGGCTACCTACAGCAACTATGTGCTGCTGCACTTGTGAATGTGAGTTTCAGGAAAACCAAACAAGGTATAGGGGACTATTTGAACTATCTTTCCTTGGACAGTTAGTAAGATGAATACATAGAAACAGGAAAACTGTAAAAGTGTATGTAATTTTGTATCAGATATCAAAGAAACTCAGGTTTGGGACTTTGCTGGATGTTTTGTCTGTGGCTGGAGAGTTTAATGCAATATAAATTCACAGGTGTTAACAGGTTAGATCTGCAGGCAGTTTTGTATCATTCTTCTACATGGCAACTGTCTTGAGGGTTTACTCTCAGTATGGCATCATATGCCAGACGAGAGAAACATTTGTTTTCATTTTTGATTGCATTTTCTTTCAAATATCTAAAAAACCCAAGTTGTCTGGAAAGCACATATCCACTAATTGCCTCTCTATATGTCATCTGTTTTCTTAGAACAAAACAAATATGTTTTTTAAGTGAGAAATATGAATATAGTATCGTAATGTTGTTAGTACCATAATGGTGTCAGAAAGTGGGACATGAGTTTAGGGGAAGATTTCTTACATGCATCATAAATTTCAGGCTGTGGTCAGTCTTCTGGGGTCTGAGTACCCAAAACTATCTTTGAAACTGCGAGCAGATGTGATAAAAGGACTGAGAGATAAATTGACAGTCCTTGAGCACTGGCTGTATAACTTCTCTGTGATCTCCCTCTCTCAGCTTGAGGCAAAGTCCTGCTTTGTGTGGTAAAGAGTTACAACCAGGATGGTTTACATGGATACCCCTGCACACCCCACATGTGCTACCTCAGTTCCCAGGTGCAGCACAGCAAGAGGACTTCTGTGCCCACTATGGAATGGGTTCCTACAACTTCCAGCTGCAGAGCTGGATCATTTGGAGGTACCTTGGAGATCCATCACAATGGTCTCAGTGTGTCCAGCCTTGTCCATCTGAGTGGGGAACAATGCCCAGACTCTGGAACTTTCGTGTAGAAGATACACTTAGTCTTCTTCCATACAGCAAAGAAGTTTAAATTTACAAATATTTCAGGGAAAAAAAAAACAACAAAGAAACAAGCAACAGCATCAAGAACAAAACCCAAATCCAACAGATGTCTGTCAACTACCTCAATATTTATTCTGATTATGAAAGAAACTCTCATTGCTTAAGCTGAGGTTTAATCCCCTTTGCATACTTTTTTTTTATCTATTCAGTAAGAGCCTTTCTATAGCTGTTTTTATCTATTTGGTGTTCTTCTTTCCATGGCTGACCCAGGATCTCCTTGCAGCATTGCTGTTCATTGTTTTCAAGGTCCTTATGTGCATCTGCATAAATATTTCAAGGGCATTCACTTCCAGCAGAGACTAGTGGAGTCATTCGTCTGCTACATTACACATCAATAAGTGCTGAAAAACCCAATTTAACATTATTTTGGCTGACCCTTAAAAGCAGACTGCCTCTGCTTTATAAGAGATGAAAAGGAAATTATCTGAAATAAAAGGCTTGCAGGAAAATGTTTGGAACAGATCAGACCACTTGTGGCAGTTTTCATCTTGAGGGATGTCTGTTGTCTTACAGGTGATTTGCTTTTAGAAAGAAAAAGTATTTGGCACTATGACTCAAGTTACAAGCAGCTCTGAGCTGAAAAAAATCCAATAGCAAAAAAAACCCAAAAAAACAAAAAAAAGCAAAAGCTGTGCAGCAAGAAAAGCAGGCTATAGACATAAATACTTCTCTCTTACTAGTGTGTCATAAAATAGTGGAAGACTTTAGACAAAGTTGTGGAAGAGATTGTATTTTTATCCTGTGTTTGTGCAGAATTGGCACAATAGGGTTTAATCCATGGTATATACCATGATTGTTACATGTACATACCATACAGAGATTGCGTCTAGACTCATATTCTAGGAAGTCCTATAGGATCCTAGTCCTCTGATTTTTCCAGGTCAAGGAACTGGTTGGAGTCATTTTAACATTCTTCTGCCCTGTTTGCCAGTGCTACTTTTTCCTGGAAGGACAGATGCAAGGAGGAGAGGGTTGAAGAACAAAGATAGATAGGATCTGGATGAGCCCTGGACATGTCTTTTCATCATGGTTTAATCTTAATGTACACACAGCTGTACAGAAAAACAGTCCTCCGCTGCATATGGAGTTATAAAAACATGAGTTTCCATGGCCTGTACTGAATAGACATTAAACAGTGAAAAATTCAGTGATACAAAAAAAAATCTACTCTTTGGAATTTCAAGAAAAACAATCCATGGGAAAGGACAGAAGGTCAGGCTTGCACTTTGGCAGGGCTTTTAAACTACTTTGAGGGACAGGACACGGACAGGACAGGTGTACTTCTACAGCAACATACAGCAGGTAAATCCTGTGTCCTGTGACTTTGAATACACTGTGGACTAAAGGCAAGCATCTCAGATGGAGACCCTTCTCAGAAGAATCAGAAGGATCCTTCTCAGAAGGATTTCTTCCAAGACAGCCATGGCTTGGAAGGAGACTTCTGTGGCGTAGGTACAAAACACTATTTACAGACTAATCCTTGGTGGTACAATATTATATACAGGGCACCAGTGGCCTATCTTGTTATGGACCTGGTACATTTTAGTATTTTGAATAATGGCCTGAAAGATGAAGGATAATATGATTATTAAATATACAGATGACAACAATTTTTGAGGGACAGGACATCTACGGAAGTGCAGGACAGACACCAATTTTGTTCTTTATCTCAGGAGTCCCCACACAAGCAGTCCTGCACCACATAGTGCTGTCATCATGTGGGTGTGGAGATGCTGAAGCAGGTTTCATCTATTCACCAGCAACAGCAGTGGCAGTGGTCACTGGAGCTGCTGGGTGCTGACATGGTCATGACTACTACAGCCCCTTGTTTCCTGGTAAGTCGTGGGGATTTGTGAGGCAATGGGCACAGACACAGCGTGTGCACTTCAGGTCACCACAGAAAAAACTTGGTTATCTAAAAGAGATTTAGCAATGTACAGTGTGTAAGTAAATCACAGATGTGCATACAAAGGCTACTAGCTCAGACATGACCTGCAAGGACTCCACAGCACTCCAGCACATCTTTTATTTCCTTTATTGTTTAGCTCACTAAGTTGTACTGTGATTCACTTCAAGAACAATGGAAATAGGGCTACCTGCATGAGCTCTCTCTTATTTTTATGTTTCCTGGAAATGTCTAGAAAGCAATGAAATTGATGCTTTAATATGCATGGAAATTTATGAAAACAACAGGATTTCATTTCCTAACATAATTGCTGAATTGATTTGCGTATGCAGTGAACTGCTCTGATTTTCTTAGTGGCAATAATAAAGCAGTGTCTGCAGTAATTTAGCAGGTGTTCACAGCTATTCTGAGTGTATGTAAAAGGTTACCACTTTGATTTAAAAGGTTCATTCAAACTCTTCTTTCACTTTGCAGAAGTCTAATGGAAGATGAAAGGTTCAAGGTAATGAGAACAAAGCACATTTGAATCCAGGATATAATTTTTTTCCCAGAAAGTCTGAGGCTTTTTTTCATATCTTCAGGACATTCTGATAAGAGTTGCTTTTTTCTTGCCTATTTTTTTCCTAATATCTTACTCCGCCTATCTTTCAAATTAGGTTTACATTTATGGCTCTAATATTTCTCAAGTGTATTCTAGTTAAGTCTTCTTTTTGTTCAAGAGAGACAAAATACATTAACTTCAGCATGAAACAATTGTTATTTCCCATTCTTCCATTCCCCTTTTAAATAATTCTAAATGAAGAGCTATGTCAGACTGATAAATATAGGTGAATGAAGCTATTAAGCTCCACATTTCTTGCAAGATTCAGACATACTTTTCTTGCATACTTTATAACAGGAAGCTGAGGGCACCCTTTATGATAATACAGACGATCACACTGAAGGGGAATGAGAGGAGAAGTTAGTTACTGACACCGCTCCACAGTCTGGTCTGGTGTTTCTCTCTAGTGAACAGCTGAAATCCGTGTGGTGAGAGCTGTGTGAAATGCTTCTGGCAAGCCTCACCTTGCAGTTAAAGATTTTGTGACTTTTTAAAATCTTAGCCTGTGGTTTTCAAAGCAGAGAGGACTCCTCACACAGGTGATAGGCAGGAAATCTTTCAGCAGCCTTCTCCCTCATCACAGCAGAAACATAAGCTATTTTATCCCTATTTCTATTCCTGCAGGATAGAAAGTAGGAAATACTGTCAAATGTATGATACGAGTTAGAAACTATAAAAGGTGAAAAGCAATTGCTAAGAAATCCTTGGAGGTATGGGTTTCTTTAGAAAAGGAAAGATTTTGGTTAAGAACCAGACAGTTCTTATGATTCTTCAAACTGGTTTCTGGACCTCCTAAAAGCTTATTTTATAACATTGAAAGAGACTCTCAGGCCCAGACCATATTTATCTTCCTAATTTCTTATTCCTTATGAGCACCTGAATTTCAAAGGAGTCTTTGGAAGGGGCATTTACTCTTTGTGCTTAATTTTTCACATATACCAAATTGGGAGTAGCTAATCCTGCCAGCTTCCACAGGAATGTTGTGCAGTTAATGGCTTGCATTTCCATGAAGTGCTTTAATATGACAAGGAGAATTATTACAGGTAGGCAGAGAAAAAACACTGGAGGCACTTCAGTCCATCAGCTTCTAAATATGTCCTAGAGGTCTTATTGCTGTGTACATTAAAGCTTGAGCAGTAAAATCTCCTTTTGTTTGCTGAGCACAGTATACATGGCAGAGAGGTGAGTTCATCAAGTTCACTCTTCAAACACACAATTGGTTCTACTGAGTCTCTAATAATTTGCCTTATGGAACCGGCTAGGGGCTTCTCATTTTAAGAGTTAAATTGATTTAGTCAAGTTAAAGGGAATCATGTATTTACTTCTGTTCCAAACCCATTTATTACTCCTCCATTTTCTTTCTATCAAAGCAGTGCACTGCAGTCCTATTTCATCATTTTACAGGGAATCATCTTGTTCTGCCTTCTGTCTTCTGCCAGCCTTTCAGGAATAAATAATGGAGAAAAGGGCATACCATGGGGTCACCATGGCAAGAACCACTCAGAGAAACTGTGTTTGTGGTTTGAAAAGGGCACAGATGTGATATTCCTGGAACAGCACACATGGCAAAACAGCAACATGGGGCAAGAGATGGAAATTCAGGACTGCAATAAGATGCCTAAATCCTTCATATGGCCAGAGATCTTGGGTAAAACTCAGTTGTTGCTTAAATAATGGACTTTGAAGAAACAATCTATTTCTGCTGATGGGTGAAATGATTCCTATCAACAGTAGTTGGATCTGGGTATATGGGTTTCTTTCACAACACTCTAGAGTCCCAGATACCTTCCTTTGGAGTTACAAGCGAGACCACAGAACTTGTGCATATTCAACTGTTAGAGGCATTGTTGCTGATGGAAAATTTAGTGAAATGTTTGTTTCACAATTTGGCTAGATTAACTGTGGGAAAATAGTGCACACCTGAAAAGACTTTGTAAAGTTGCATGAATACATTTTTGCATGGACCTTCAGTTCTCAAAATTAACTTGCAATTCTTTTGGTTCACATGGGACTTACAGTTTTACAGTTCCCCACATAACATCACATCCCGTCACTGTTGGCCTCTCTGAAGACTGCAAACACTGCTTCAACAATGAAGAATATAATTGCAGGAAGAAAAGAGATTTCTGAAACTAGTGGGGTGGCTTACTGTCTTTTCCCCAGGCTTCTTTGCTTTGAAAATGTCTTTTAACATAATACCACAAGACCAGATACTGCCATGAAACTGTCCTGTCAGTTTTAGCTTTTAGCAAAGTGAACAGGTTGCAGAGTCACAGACTGATTTTCTTTCTGTCTTTATCTGAGCATCAGATTTGGTCTGTGTTTCTGAGCTTCAGGCCTGGCACACAATTATGCTGAAACTTCTAAGGTGATGTAGTTTTATAGGCACTTTTAGACTAACACTTTCCCTTCACTTTATTAAATCCTGTGATGCTACTAAGTCAGTGATAATCTTTATTCCCAAAAATAATATCTTTGCAATAGAAATTCACTTGAACATTTTGAATCACCTCTACATTCAGTGGAACCTGGTCCCACTGATGTTCAAATTATGTAAATAGCTTTCATGTGAGGTGTTCCATTGGTTTGTAAGCCATTTTTGCACCATAAACTTTTGTGTCATCAGGCAGCTTTCTGAAGCATTTCTTATTTTGCCAGAAATACCCGTTTTTGTCTGTAACAAAACAGATCTATTGTAGAAAGGATGTATAGCTAAACTGAAATATAGGACACAGAGCAAATGGTCTTTCTTCTGATATGTCTCTTTATATAACCAGCGTTGTCATGACAACTGCAGAGCAGAGTTGTGTTTTCAGTAGCAGACACATGATGAAGGGCCTTTATTGTACTGATGAACATGTCTTCAATTCTCAGCCTCTCAGCAACAGAAAACACAAATGACCATCCCACACAACTTGTTCCTACTCACAGAACTTTCGGTGTAAATGGCACATTACTTCTAAACAGGGGAAACTTTTGATTCTGCCAGCACTTTGCAGTTCAGAGACAAAGCAGCTTTGCAGACCACATGTGGGTGCAGGAACACCAGTTGAGAGGGGAGCAGAGGGGCTGCCCACAACCTTCTCCCTCATGATATTGATGGGATGAAGGAACCAACCATTCCTTTAGGTTCTTGCTAAGTCTACTCCAATTTTTAGGTGATACCTTGCAGTGAGAACATGAATAAAACAACAGGTATAGTAAGTTACAGAAATAAAAGCCTGGAAGTTTAGGTGCTTTCTTCATCTCAATGAATGAACTCATTCTTGGAGCCCACAAACCTTATGCCTCAGTTGTGTCACTTTAAGGCTGCGGGCAATATACCTTCCTCACTGTCACAGCTGCTTTAACCAGTGTTTTATTGATGGCTGTGAGATGATCCCCCCATGAAAAGAAGTACAGAGGGGAATCAGCATTAGCCAGTGACAGAGAAGGAAACTAAGAGTGAGCTTATGCTGCATTTAACTGAGCTACTGTGATGTCCTGCTTTAGTGGACAGTAGAGTGCTTTGACAAAAGGGCTGAGTGAAATGGTGTGTTTGTAAGCTGAGTTAGTTTCAATTCAGATTTATGGTGGACTCATATTACTCTGGCTGATTCTCACAAATTCCCTTGGACACAGATTCATAAAATATCTTGGGTTGGAGGAGACCTTAAAGATCATCTCATTCCAACCCTCCTGACACCCCAGTCAGTGTCAGGATAAGCAGAATATACACTGGATACAATTTAAAAGGCTAGGCAACACCTGGGTCAGAGGTAAAATGGGAAGTAGCTGAATATCACTACAAACCATCAAGAAAATAAATACCTCAAAACAGGACCAGTAATCTTTGGGAACTTTGTCTAATCTACCACTGATTATGTAAAAACCACAGAAGCATGAAAGCATGGAAAATGAAGCTGAGTAACTAATTTTTTCTTTTATTTTGTAATTATCCAGTGGTGTAGTACAACATCCAGCTCTGTCCTCACTGCCAAGAAACTGAACTTGAAATAGAGGAATAGCCTTCTGCAATATTCACTGTCGAGGCAAGGAAACTTAAACATCCAGAGTGCATTAAGGCCATCTCTTATTACAGGGTTTCTTGACACTGGGTTTCCATCAAAAAAAAAGCTCTGTTATGCTGTGGTGCATGGCCTGTTGTAATAGAATGCAGTGCTCTCAATTCCTATTTTATACAGGCAAAAACACAAGCTCAGAAATTAATACCAGTCAATTATCCCACAAAGACATTTTCTGTTTCCCTGTTTCTGGCTGACATGTACAATATTGCATTGTAATAAAAACACTAATGCTTACTATTCTAGAATCTTTTTGAGTAGCAGTCTCAGAACTTTTAAAACACCTAGCCACTGCTGATCCTCACCTGTCACTGCCTGTGACTTCACTGTAGTTGTGTTAGTTTGGACATTTTGCTGTTTCATATTTCCTTGCTGTTGGTTTTCAGGCAGTAACTGGGACCTTGGGACTGCTGCAACATATTCCATTTGAGAGTTGACCCACTCAGCTTTTGATCTTAGCAAGCACAGGTACCTGCATGTTAGTTTCCTTTAACAATCAACAGAGAGAAAATCTTGCTCTCCACAGACTGTGAAGGGAGCTAAGCTGTGTGTACCTCTGCCCAAGTAGGTATTGTATCTTGTAGCGAAATGAGTTCTGCTTTTTATGAATGCTTCCTATGAACATTTCTGGCTGGAAAGCATTAGCTTAAATAATTACATGAAGCACAGAGCTGGAGTAAGTGTGCTAGGAACCAGAACATTTCTGGCCTTATCTAGCTATGGGGCCCACGCAAGGAGAAGCTTTCCTGAAAACTCATAAGGATGAAACCTGAAGCATCAAACTCAGGAGCAGAGACACCTCTGTTCTAAGCAGAGTTTTAGTTTCCCCCAGTTTACACAGATTTAATGAATCCTGAACTTTGTGTGAACCCTGAAGGCACAAATGCCAATCACAGCTGAAAGAATCTCATGGCGTCTTAGAATATTATATCTGGCATGATGGAAAAGCTTTGAGATCATTTATATTGTCATGTTGACTTATTTACCTGTCATGAACACTGAAAGAAAATATTTATAAGTTTAGATATTTTAAAAAAATCTCCAGTATCCCTCTTAGAAATGTACACAAATGAAGATGACTGGTAATACTGCAAAGAAATAAAACATTTGCCCACCTTAGGAAAGTAGCAACAAACTTTTCAAGGTTTGAAAAGCTCCAGATTAGGGATACACATGTCAGATGTGTGGTCTTTACAAAAAAATGAATTAACTTTTTCCCACCTTTCTGACTGGCCTGGGAAGACGTCTAACAGGACATAAAATGCCAAACACTGTCTGAGGAGCCACCTGATATTTTTTCATTCAGGCAGCAATTTCTTAAGAAGTCCTTTGCCTTTTGTGCATTACTTTGAGTTGTTTCCCTTTGTTGATCAACCACCGCCACCCTTGGTACTTTACTAATACCCTGCTGGGGAAACCATATATCAGACAGATTCCGAATGTGGATGGATCCAGGTGGCTACAGACAGACAAAACAGAAGCTTATGGCCACCCTGTGGTGTTGAAATGTAATTAAAAGGGTTCCTTTCCTGCTATCTGTTTTCAGAGTTGCTGTTGGGAGAACGCAGGAGGGGGGACCATGCTGTGCCAGGATGTTGTGATCACTCCTTTGGCTCCACGCTGCTGGAGATGACAGAAGGCAGCAAATCACAAGTCAGCAGGGCACTGAAAAGCTCCTGTGACTGCTTTCTTTTTGTGTTATGTTGTAGTAAGGGAAAATTTGGACCCTTTGACCCACCCTGACACCATGGGAAGGAAATAAAAAGGGAATCACTCATTCTGGAAATTGTTCTGGTTTGCTTTTACCCCCCACAAATTAAAAAATGCTCACACCCTGCTGCCCAGGGCCTGCCTGGCACCCAGCAGAACCTTCCACCCCCACCTCACAGGGTTTTTTTTTCCACTTGCAACACTGATTTTCAGAAAAAAGTTTCCAAGGACAGGTTGGAGCCCGCTTCCCACCCCAGCCAGGCAGCAGCAGCAAGTCCAGCTGCTGTGGAAGGGGCCGCAGCACTGAGTACCACTGTCCTCGGCCTTCCTCTCCTCACAGGGCCTGAAACACAAACTACAACTTTTAGAGGGGTCCTGTCTGAAGAAAATGGTGCCATGAACAGTCAAGGAGAGGGGCAAAGGAGAAACTGTAATTGACTGTGTTTAACATGGCCTAATTACAGTGGTTAGATGTTGCTGGATGCTGGTGAATGTTGTGAAGGTTAGCGGGGACATGGGGCCTGGGTTCCTCGGCCTGAGGCAGGACAGCACACCTGGTGACAGGAGAAACTTGGACTGCATTTCCCTTGAAGCAGAACTGTATGAAGCAGTGCTTTGTAAGGGTCACTGTCACAGCTGTGTACCATATCTGCATGGCTGTATCATTCATTGCTACATTTATACAGTCAGACTGTGCCCCTTTCCATCGCTGGGAGTGTTGAAGGCCAGGCTGGATGGAACTCTGAGCAGCCTGGTCTAGCAGAAGGTGTCCCAGCACTGGGAACAGCATTGGAACAGAATGATTTTAAGGTCCCTTCCAACACAAACCATTCTATGATTCTGTGATTCTATGACTCTGTGTTTCTATGATTCTCTGATTCTATGGCTCTATGACTGTATATGAGGAACCAGAATTCATTTGTGCTTTTCTCCCCTTCTAGTATAAAAGCTATATTTTATATAGCTTTTATGTTTTCCATTTATATAGAGTATTTTGTTTGAACTAGACATATAAGATAGCTTGCTGTCAGTGTAATCTATGCAGGAACTCTGTTGAGCCTGAGGTACAAAAAGGATCATGTCAAATGCCAAGGCTCCTCTTTCTCTTCATTTCTGAGGTATGGAGGGCTCTGCCTACCACATTTACATGTCATTGACTACAAATTGTTGGTTCGTTTGTGTAGCCTGTTGGCTGTTCATTGTACGCAAGGCAGAGAGATATAGAAGTTTCTTGCAAAGAACTGGCTATAATTAGAGATTTTCCTTAGTTTATGTAGCTCTTGGATGACAAATACAAAAGCTATGGGCATGGGACTTCATATGCAGTTGAAATAGCAGGTATTGCTTGTACAGTGCGATTCACATGGAAAAAGGCATTCCGGTGTGCCATCACTGCCAGTACGCAATTAACAGGACAAATTATGTATACAGGTTTGAAAGTAGAGCCAGTCAAGCTCAAATCTGCTCTTACATACCTTATTATCTCCTTTCCCTCGCAACCATCTTCTCTTCCTCAATTTTATTAAGAACCCCATTGGCACAGAAAACCACTGATGGAAGCATAACTTGGAACAAGACTGGAATTTGTTGTGGGATTTTATGGAAATCTATGGGGATACTCTAAGGAGTATTTCAAAAAGGACTCGATTCTACCATCTTTTCTCTGAATTGGCTAGGGCTTCTTTTAAACTTATGAACAAGAACTCTAAAATGCTCTGACACTTGCTGATAAATGACACTGCTGCTTCTCATCAGATGAGCCTTAGGAGGTCAGTTACACATTGGGAGCTCAGTTGAGGAGTGTTTTCTGCCTTAATGGAAAACAGCTGCAGAGGCAAACCTGCCAAAGCTGAGTAGGATATCAGCAAATTTGCACTATATAGGGTAATTACTCACTTGTGGAGGAAGGCAACAAATAGAAAACCCCTTCCTAAATGCCTCCAGGGCCTCAAAGAAAATTATGTAAACTCAAAAGCTGATGACTGGAGATTCCAATACAAACCTCCTCTAGCAACAGCCCAGTAGGGAAAAGACAAAATGGTTTCTCAGGTGTGAGGCTATGGGATATGTGAGAGTATTTATCTATAGCATGGAAATACATGCCAGGTGTGAACTCTCCCAAGGAGCCTCACACTGATTATGGCAGCTCTGTTTCTGAAGCATTAACCTCAAGCAGGGAAACAGCAGGAAATACACGGTTGTTATGTGATCAAAACTTAATCAGCTATGGCTATCACTTGGTGCTCATCTGCCTGTGTCTGTGAATGTGTTTGTGCCAGCTGCAGCAGTCCTGGAGGAGCCCAGTAGTGGGAGTCACTCCAGTGGGTTGGCCAGTGCTTCTGTCCAAAGTGAAAGATGTGGAGAGCTGATGACAGTGGGGAAAACCAGCTGGAGCAGCAAACTACACCTGTGAGCAATTCAGAGACACCATGTGAGGCAACAGCAGGGTGAAAGAAAACTTGTTGGAGCAAGGCCAGAGCAAAGTCACTAATCTGATCACAGACCTGGAACACCTTTCCTATGAAGACAGGCTGAGAGAGTTGGGGCTGCTCAGCCTAGATAAGAGATGGCTTTGTGGATCTCTTATGGCACTTTTCAGTACCTAAACAGACTCACAAGGAGCTTGGAGAGGGACTTTTCACAAGGGTCTGTAGTGCTAGGACAGGGGGGATTGGCTGTAAACTAAAGGAGGATAGTTTAAATTAGGCAGAAGAATTCTGTACTATGAAGGTGGTGAGGCAGGAACAGGTTGCCTGCAGAGATTGTGGAGTCCTCCCCATGGCGCTCTATAGAACAGATTGAATGGGGCTCGGAGTAACCTGGTCTAGTGGGAGGTTCTCTGCCCATGGCTGAGATGTTGAGACTAGATGATCTTTAATGTCCTTTCCAACCCAAACCATTCTATGATTCAACAAATCTATGAAAAGTCTCTTGCCTTCATTTATTAAAAAAATTTTTGCAATTCTCAGCGTGAAGCAGATGGTCTTACTCACTAGCTATCCCTTGGCTAAAGATACATATCAGAACTTTCTTCACTTAAAAGTAATGTTATGACTTGATGAAGATGGTCATGCCATGTGTAATATGATTATGTACTCCTGTCCTGAGACTGGCAGCTCTCCCAGTGGTGCCTTGCCCACTGTGAGCAGCTACACAGATGAGCTTGGGGGAAGCTGAGCCTCTCAATACACCCTGCAGCAGATATAGAACTCCCTTTGTTCTCAGCATTATATCTCAGGGCTGTTCCACAAGCAAAAAAAAACCCTAAATTTAAAGGAATTTTCTTTATTCTTCTTTAAGCATGGAGTGTGACTCGAGAAACAGCCAATAATAAACTTTCTCACTATCTGCCAAGAGAAATGTCAGCGGGAGCAAATTTTCTTCACTGTGAAGATTGTAAGTGTCATCCACCCAAACTTATCACACCAGCAGCAATACCCTAAACACATTTAGAATTTCTTCTAGTGCTGTAAGGATCACAGTGGACCTACAACAAAAGTCAATTGTACTTAATACCTGCCACTATGACATGTAAGATAGCACCCTGGAAAATCGCTGCTACTGCTAAACACCAGCACAACCCCTGACTGGGAACTAGTGACTTGTAATTTTAAGGGCTAAAACAAAAACATTATTCTGTAGTAATTTCTCAGCATAAAACATGAAGTCGAGTCAGGACAATTATGGCCTCAGGATACACTTTTAAAAAGTATCAGAAACATAAAACATTTTTTTCCAGTGAAAATAATAACATTTTGTAAGTTTGTCTGTAACACCTGGAGTTTTAAATAAGAAAATTCAGATACATCAGTACTTGCAATCTCCTATTCCATTTGCCTCATACCTCTTACAAATTGTTAATCGCTTCCCTTGTTTGGTAGCAGAATCACATCACCTGTGTAATTTATATTGCCCTATATGTTTCTCAGTGCAAATGTTCAGAAAGATACTGCCTGGAAGCCTGCTTATTTTCATACATTATCTAGCTGTTTCAAATTCAAAAGATGTCATCTGAATAAGAACTCAGTTGCCTGCTGAAAAACTGTCTGTGGACCTATTGCCATGGAATTTGGTCCCATTTAATATGAAATAGAAGCCTTCTCTGCAACTGGCAGGCATACCTAGGAGGGCATGATTTTTTTACAATGGTTATATAAAGGAGTTTCTGAAAACAGATTGGATTCAGTTAATTAAAGTTCTTAAACTATTTTTGAGCAATGGGATAAATATTTAATATTGCTGGATGGATGGGTCACCTCCTCTTGACAAATGTGCTTTGTTTTCCCACCACTATTATCTTTTAGTATTCAGTTGCAGACATTCAGGTCAGCTATACTGATGCCCCACAGGAAGAAAAATCAACAATTTATTCAAGTATATTCCAAGTGCAATTTTGTTTTATTGCTTACATACGCCAGTCCTGGAATAAGGGATGTTCAAGAGATGCTTCCTGAACTCAGCTCTGGCTCAAAAATGACCACAGGATAGAGACCAAACTCTCTGTATCCTCATTATTCTAGAACAGCCACAATCTATATATAGGAAATTGCTTTTTAAAATATCCAGAACCTAAGGTACTAACATTGTCTAGCGTATCTTTCTATTTCTCCCTAGACTAGGAAATTTGTGAAACTATGGTTGCCAATACTATCTGGCATTACAGGCAATAATCAAGTGCTTAAAGCTGCCTCTGGTCTGTTGTTGTTTTCAGAGACACCAAACAAGTTTGTGGGACCGATGTTTGTAGAAAGAAATTTCTGTTCTCTCTTTTAGAAACTGATTCTGAGAGGATTTAGCTTTGCAGAGGTGACAAACTTCCCTTGTTTCTTCCTCTACAGTTTGATGCTGCTAATGGACGTTTTTCAAAAAAGGCAATGTGCTTATTTATGTAAAGGCTAGGTGACAGGTACCAGAAGTACAACTTTCTTCTCCAAAATGAGAGATGGCTATTTGTTCTGTGTGCTCTGGGTGTCATGAAGATGTGATGCAGCAGATGCTGAGTGTGCAGGAGCACTTTCAGGCACCCCACTCTGCAGATTGACTGTAATCTCCTACTTGAAGCTACTTCATATGTCCTCTGACAACCTGACAAGAGAAGTGAATGAGAAAATCATTTGGAATCTTGGGTACAGAGCTGAACTCTTTAATTGTCTGCATATTCTCTCTGTGCTTTGTGCTTTCAAGTAGTACCTTAAACAGAAGAAAAGCCAGGTAATGCTGGAGGACAATGCTCCAAAGTACATAAACAGGCTGATGCACAGTGGTTGAAGATTTCCTGCTGACTTTGCAACCCAAAGGAGGATCCAGTGCCCAGGGGAGCATTGGTCTTTCCTCTGAAGCTGTAAGACCCTGCTGCCCTCTGACACATTTTTTTTCCCTCAGGAATTCAGATAAGGAAGGAAAACTTGCTTTCACTTTGGCTCTCTACAAGTAATCACTCATTTCCCTTTGTACAAAATGTTTGCTTCAACCAAGACATAAAGGAGTGTCCTTTCAAATCTATGTCAAGTGAAGTATCATGGAAACCCTTTTTATACATTTTGTTTATTATTGCTGGGGCACGAACACACAAAGTCTCCAAATTAATGTATTGTTCTTTGCATTTCTGCTTCATTAGCAATAGGAACAGATCTGAATGCAAATATAACTAGAGACAGTAATTTCATAAGGCTATTATCCATCAGGGTAAAGAAAAGCTAATTCATCAAGAAATTTTGCTTTTTCTAGAAGCTGAATCTATTTTGTTTCCTTAACCCTTCCCTGACAGGTACAGCAATTTTTTTCCACTATAGATTAAGTTAGCAAATTGGTCAAGGTCCCAAATGCATTTCAGGTCATACAGGCTCCCCTGCCCAGCCCTGCATGGACTCCTGGCTTAGAGGGCAATTTTCTCATGGTGCCAGATCCAACATCATCAGTGCCACCAGCAGTCTCTCTACACACCCATTGGTCAGCATTGACTGCCAAAGCAAAGCACGCCCTGCAGATGGGTTCAGCCAATCTAGAGGTACTGTTTCTGCAGTTTTACTGAGTGCAGATCAGGAGCAGAAGCCACATCACTGAAATTGAGAAGAAAATCAAGGAAACGTCACTGTGAACCCATATCAAGAATTGGCTGGGTTTCCATGTTACTTGAACATAATGTGAAAGCAAAATAAGTGTGTTTCTTTCATGGTATAGTATAAAACTCTCACTCTAGTTGTCCCAAACCTCTGTTCCTTTCACATGTAATTCACAGATAGACAGAACTGCTGCCAAATATAAACCATCATAATTATAAAATCCAACACCTGAATGAGTTTCTGGAGAAAGGCCAGGTCCTTAAGTGTATGAAGGCACTCACTTTGGTATTTGAGTACTTATATTTTTTTCTAGGGATCAAATAAATCTTGGGCTTCAGAATAACTTTTCAGTTTGGCTGTATGCTGCTCTTTTCGGGTACTTTAAACTTTATTCTGTGCCAGAAATACAGAATTCTCTTGACAAAAAAATGAAATAAATAATATTAAAGCATTTGATTGTAATCCAAACTAGCCCTGACATCTTCAGGCCCTATGGCCCAAATCATATTAAGGAAACTAAATAGGTAGTATTAAGATACCGAGGATAGTTATTCTAATTTGAAAATAAGTGGCCACTTCTTTGCTCTTCCTTGATTTCTCACAGAGAAAATCAAGTAGGGGTGGTAAAATATATGCAGGTAGATTGGAGAGTAGTGCACATTTGGGTATGACTCTACTTATGGTACAGTTTGAGCCATGGAATGTCATTTCGGAGACTGTGGAACACTTTCCAAGTGTAGTATTGACATAGTTAATGGAACTTCTGCAAATATTAAAAAGAATGTCAAATTATATGTGCAAAAATAAGCACTTTAATGGAACTGATAAAATGACCATGTTGAAGAAATATTTTTACTAAGTTGCAACAAAATGACATTGTTGAAATGAAATGAGAAAATAAATGCATGCATTAAGCTTTTCACAAAACTTGATGTGTTTCCCTGAAAAGTCTTTCTTCCAGAAAAATGGTCCCTTCTAATGAAAAAAAAACAAATATGCCATGAGATTTTTGCATCACTTCTCCCTTTGGGTTTATAGCTTTCAGATGATTTTTGAAAATTTCACTTGTCTTGTTCTATTAAAGAATTAGTCTTTATTTTGTACTCTAAAAGATAAAGAGAAAATACTTTCTCCTTTCTCATTAAACAAATGTTTAAAATACATTGGGAGGTTTAATTGAAGAAAGAAATCAGGAAGAGGAACTGCATTGTTATGCAGGTTGGGTATGTGCTATGCAGTAATTAGCAAAGTGACACATGACGAATGTCTGCTATGAAAAAGAGAAGTCAAGTGATGAATTCTTGTCAGCTTTATTTGTAGTCCCTTACAGATGAAGGAATTTATTTGCTTTACATAGCCAAAATATCCAGGTTTGCCAATAATCATTTAAATATTCTGTTGCTGAAATCTTCCTAGTGTTGAGTCAATACCAAATTTTCAAGTGAGCCAAACCTGACAGAGACTTGAGCAAGTCTGTCTGGTGATTCCAGACCCAGAGTGCATGAGTCCAAGCTTAATGGAGCTTAAAATTTAAGCATTTTAAATATGCTTAAAATAAGCATATTTACCTGCTACAGTCAGTCCACTGACTCTGGTGTTGTTTTGTACAGTTCAGTGACTCTCATTATTGACCCTAATCCTGTCTTAGCTAGTTTGTAGTGGAACAGTTTTGAGAAAGTGGAAAGAAAACTCATGCTTTTTATTGAAATATTCTATAATGGCTACTGCAATGTCTTTGGCAGGACATCTGTGGAAGTGGAAATGTGTGGTGTGGTGAAGTAGAACCTTAATGACTTCACTAAAGATGTGTTCTTAGCACTGCCCTCATTGCTCCTGGAGCATAGCAAAATTCATGCAATACAACAACCAAGCTTTGAAACTTTTGTGCTGGTAGAAACTGGAAAATAACCTAATTTACCTAAAGCTAGATCTAGGCTTGTGGCCAAAATAAAACAAGTACTGAAGTCTTTGAAAACTTGAAAAGGAGCTAAAATCAACAGCTGGATCTTCAGCTGGTGCAAACAAGAATAGAATGATGAAGGCTGATGGACTGGCTTTGTAGTCTGATGTGATTCCCTTTTTATAGCTGCTTTTTATTCTGAAATGATCTGCTTAAAATGGTTAAACAGCAGACCATTACAGTCAGAAATTCCATCAGCACTCAACTAATGATCAATTCTTGCCTGTAAGTCATTGCTACTTGTCTGTGCAGTCATCTGCCCAGCTTTTAATCACTAAAGCACACTGTGACCTGTGTTTACAAACATTTTGTTCTGCAAAATAGCAAAGATTCTGGTTTTGAGAGCAAGCTAATAAAGTCACTTGTAAACAAGAACAATGAATGCTAAATATTAGTTTCTTAATTACATTACAAATTAAGAATATTTCAAAAGCATAAACCCCAGGCTTTGTGATTATTGTGTTGTTTGTTTTTTTTTTTTCCTGTGCCTGCGCTCATGAAATTTCTAATTCTCTCCCTCTTCTTCAGTGAAGAAATAGCTTAGAGTTTCCTATTTCTTTAAGGAAGCATCAGTGCCAACATCTCAGTACCAAAGAGCTGCAAAATAGTGGACTGGTACATTCATGCAGCAGGAAGAAAAATGTCTATCTTGACATACCTTCTATTTCTAAGTTTTCTGAGGGATAAGGGAGAAGGGAAAAAATCCCTATTCTCATCTGCTTAGTGCGGTATATGAACACCAAGCAATTAATCAGTTCTGGAATTGCTTTCCTCCAGTTATGGCAACTGACTGCCTCAGAAAGACCCAGTAATATTTTAATATAAGTAAGAAAGAGCTGAGAAACTTTGAATAAGCAACCCAGTGTTATACTCCGGTGTTAGTACACAAATTAATTTTAGAAGTGAGTCGGAGTTGATGCCAACAATACATGTGACTTTTCATTGGCATGACCCATCTTTCCAATAATCTTCCTGGATTATTTTTTTCCCTGTAAATTAGGGCAAATATAGGTTATCTGGATTGTCAAATAGAATTACATATTACAGAAAAGTATTTTTCTGCTTCAGAGGCACTTCTACAATTTTTTTAATCAGTATACATACTATTATTCAAAGTTTTAAGGAAAAAAAAAAGTTAAACTTAAAACCCCCCCATTTTTCAACAAAATTCCATCAAACCCAAGCCCTCAGCACTGCAGTGAATGCAGGACTTCCCATCAGTTTAATAAAGAGGCAGGTAATATTCAGAGCTGTGTTAGGGGTTTGGCTGATGTCACTATCTTAGTCTGAAAGTGATAGAGGGACTGTGTCTGGATATCATTCAAGCCTCAGATATGTCTCCTAATTTTGAGGAAAGAAGTAGCACCTCATTTAATTGCCTTGGTGAGCAGTAGCTGGCATGACAGCCAGACCCCATTCAGAGATGGCATAACTTGATTCTCTTCTACATGTTCTTCACGTCAACATCTTTGTAACTGCTCTCAAGGCAGGAGTAAGGGAGCAGACAATTTAAGCAGCCTCCTGCCGCACAGCAGGGAATCGGAACTGCTATGGAAACAAGAGCAGCTTAGCAGAAGGAGAATTTAGTGGGATAGGTTTCTGCAATCTCCTTGACATTTTACAGATGCATGGGGAAAAGAAGTTAAAAACCACTGAAGTGTTACCACATCTTCTTCTGCATTTATCTCTTGACAGCCTAGTTAGGAATGGGTTTGCACACAATAAATTGACCTTGACAGAATGTTCTCGATCTTGTTTTGTGGAGCAGCCCTTATGTGTAAAGCACAATACAGCCCTGGGTCCCACCCCCAGTTATATTACAAGCCATATAAATTCTATCTGACGTTTACTAAATAAAGATTTAAATTATAATTATAATTAATACTTCATCTGTGAGTGTCAGTTTTAAGGAACAACTATTTCTGCCTTTTTTCCACAGATAAATTTGAGAAGCACCAGCTGTCTGGAAAGAAACCTGGTTTTCAGGATGTCTTGAGGATGGTTTTTATCCCATATCCATTTTTGTTGTTGGCTTTTTGTCTTGCGTCTGGAATGGTCACTGCCCTCCGCCCAGCCCGTGCCTGGCTCCAGGAGTATTGCGATGAATGATGGCCAGCCCAGGATCCCTGGAGAGCTGGGGGTGAGGGGAGCCTGGGGCAGCGCCGTGCCTGGAGCCTGCTGTGCCTCGCCTGTGCTCAGCCTCGGCACCAGCCACGGCCAGAGAGCTATCCCGGGGAGCCATCCCCCGCTCAGCCCTGCTGGTCTCTCTGCTGCTGCTTCGGGATTTTCCCTTCAAACTATCATCGAAGAGAGACATGCTCTCCAACTTGTCACCCCTTGTCCACTCAACTCCACAGCTCCTGCTAAGCTGTGGAGGTTCTGCTACATTTTGGTTGTCACCCTGGGCGTGCCTGCCCCTGCTGTTCCAGTCTGTTGCTCCAAGGTTCCTGCTGCAGTCCATTCAGTTTCCCAAGTGGCTCTGAGACTGGCTGCCCGGTGGGTTTGCAAAGGAAAGCCCCTTCTCCTTCTCCCTCTCCCTCTCCCTCTCCCTCTCCCCCACAGGCCTGCCCACCATTTTCTTGTGGAGAGGGGCGGCCGAGCCCGCGCCACAGCTCCCCCTGCAGGCGTGGGGGAATCATCACCCCTGCCCTGCCCGGCCGGGAGCCAGCGGTGCCCCTGCCAGCCCTGCCCAGAACTGCACCAAAGGGAAGGTGCTGCGGCCGGGTGAGGCTGTTCCTGGGTTTGTGGTTCTGTTTGTTGCTGCTGCCGGTGTGGCTGTTAGCCTGGTTATACATATACACACCAGGAAAGAACTGTTATGCCTTAGCCCATATCTTTGCCTGGAAACCCCTTAATTTCAAATTTAATAATTTGGAGGGAAGGGGGTCACATTTTCCATTCCAAGGGAGGTTCCTGCCTTCCTTGGCAGACACCTGTCCTTCAAACCAGGACATACGATTTCCAGAGCAGAGCTGCAGAAGTGCTTGGATAACCTCCAGAGAAACAGTGACTCTCCTGTATGCTGATGTGAAGCACATTTCCAAACTCTGAGATTTGTCACCAGCATTATTCAGGCTACTTTATTTGTGGACTAACTACAATATTATTCACCTCTCTCCAACAGTGCTGCCATCATCCTTTACAATGATGGAAAGTGAAAATCTGCTGTCATGTCTATCACAATGTAAACAGATTTATAAAGAAAATAATGCCAGCTGATGGGAGAGACTCAAATACTTGTTCTTGCACTTATGATGAGTGATTATATTTGGTTTCCTGCCCTTCTTATTTATGCACAATGCTGAAAGAGACCTGTAAAATAGTATGAAGTCCTTGCCATTTTAACTGCCAAGTTCAAAAGACACAGAACACCTAGATTTGATTCCTACGTAGCATTATACACATTCCCTTCCATTAGGATTTATTACAATCAGAACAAAATATCTTGCAGAAAAAAATCATTAAAAAAATTGCAAACTAATTATGGAATCAATATGAGGTACTAAAATATAAATTTTTCACTTGTGTGGGAAATAAAAGTAAGTAGTTTTACTTACTACTGGATCTGAGAAACCTGTCCTAATCTGTACACAGTGTAAGAAAGATGGATAATCCTATATATGAAATTAAGCTGCTGGTAAGTGAGGAGGAAGAAATTAAATATATATATGGCACTTCTGACAGCTAGGGCTCAGTTCAGATGCTTAAAAACAAGAACCTAATACTGTTTAAGTTACCTGATAATAGCCTGGTCATGCTTCATTTTAGGTAATTGCTTTGAGCTATTAAAGTTATGTAAAAGGTTTTCTACACTTGTAAACACCAGGAATCTTAGGGCACGTGAACTTCTGACAAAATTACAAGTATCTGTGATAGCTTATGGAAAGAGGGGAGGATTTGTGCCAAAGATCATTAAATCTGATGTATTTTCATGCTACATATAATCAGATTCTAAAATAATTTGTCACCTTTTTTTACTAATTTTTCATATTTCTGTCTAGATGTTTCTACTGTAATTATAGTGCTCTCAAAACCTATGTAGAAAGTGGAATGATATTGTTTGGCTATATTCCTTGTATCTGTAGAGACAGCTTGAAATGAATTATTTTCAGGCTCCTGCTTCTGAAGAATGAGGTGCACCGTTGGTTCTGAACTTCTGAAATTTTCTACTCACTGATCAGCCAAACACTAACAAATCAAGGGTAGCAGGATGCTGTGACTGAGTGGCTCAGCTCAAAGTTATCGGTGATGGGTGTGGAGAGGGGAGTCACCTTGCCTATGATGTTGAAGACTGCTGAGACTAGCCTGGTGGCACGACCCTGAAGTCAAAACATTCTGAAAATGTGAAAACCAATGTTTCCTGATAGAAACTGGCACTGTTGAGGATGTACAAAATAAAGAAATCAACAAATGGAAGTACTGATAATTTATCTATAGCTGCTGAGCTAGAAGTTCCTGAGCTGGCACAGCCAGCCTACAAACATATGACTGACATTCAATCACTTTTTTTATAGTACAAGTGCAGTCTCACTTATTAACAGTATTTATATGAGTTGTATTGCTTCGATTAGCATGGTGCTAAGCCAGGTCTGTAAGGCTTGATGAGAATCCTAAGACACTGTCATAGGCCCAGCCCCAGAATGTATCTTGGCAGGACACTTCTCTTGGACTGTGGGCAAAGCTTGCTCAGGTTTATTTGTGCCTTGTGTGTGTCAAGTGCACATATGCAAATGGACGGGTTTTCAAGAGAATGAAACAAATCCAAGTTTTCACCTTCTTTTCCCAATCATCCCAAATACTTGCTTTGAGAGACAAATGACTGTGTTTGTTCTTCACTGTGCTTTGTAATAACCATGACAAACAGTAGGGGTGTAACTGTCAAGACTTTTTATTTCTCATTTGCTCATGAATTTTCACCATCAAAATTCACTAGAAAACATGCAAATTATGGAGGGCAAATTCAAAAATTTCACATGAAGTGTGAAAAGCCATGGGTATCTGTAGGAGATAAAACTAAGACTATTTTTTACCTTTGTTAAATATATTAAAACTGTAAAATTCTGTCCACCAAAAGGCACTCAGGGAAGGGCTCAGCTGCAGATTGGGTGGTTGGTGAGAGTTGGTTGAGAGTCAGCTGAACGCCAGTTGAGTGCTGCTCGGTAGCAAGGCAGTGATTGCTTGGGGAGATGCCAGGACCATATGAGCAGGAAGCTGACCGGATGCAGGGATGCCTGAGCAATGATGCTGCAGCTGCAGCAGCCAATAAGTGACTTTCTCAGTAAGGTTTCAGCTAAGTTCTGTTGAGTTTAAAGTACACAAATACCTGGTTTGCTACAATACAACGATCTTCTTCAGATGCATGAGGAGTTCCATGTATCTTTGTTCCCCACTGCTACAGGTTTCAGGGCCCTGACCTGCTTCCTTGTTCCTTCATAAACATTTGAAATAAGATGGAAGTACTGTCTTAGGTAAGGACTGTGCTTAAAAATTTGTGAGCTATATTGCAGAAGTAATTCCCTGAGTCGTCTCTCTTTTTTCCTGCATAGAAAAAATGAGTCCTGGTCTAAAAGGGTATTAAAAGTAACTACAGTTAAATATATTCTTCCGTTCTCAGGTATAATCACCTGGTGGCTATTGCAGAAGGAAGGAAACAAGACCTTCTGGCTATAGCCTTTATAAATTATCCCTTACATTTGCTTAGTCACCTAGTGAGGCAGGTAAACCAAGTACACTTTTATATATTGCTTCTGGCCATTAGTGGGGTAGACAGCAATGGCTTTATTAGTATGATTTTGAGTCCTTCTGCTTATTAACTTTTCTCAGCTTTTCTACAGCATAAGCAATACTCTCTGCTTGAGTTTTATGGGATCAAGCCCCAAGAACAGCTGTGTTTAAAGTATTATTTAAGTCTGAGCTGAATCACTAAGAGTAAATTGTCACGGAGAAGCTGCTACTTAGCAAGCTTATAAGACACTATGGCTTTAAATATTAAGAACATAAAGACAGAAGAAACATAAATAGGAGTTGCCAACAGATCCTGAAAAACTTGACAATGTCTTCCTTTTCCACTTGATGAACCAGTATTTACTCTCTTTCCCATCAGTACAGAATGAATAATTGAGGGCAGCAGAAAATCCTTACCTGCCTGCCATGAATTTCAGATTCATAGTTTATAGTACAGAACAAGCTAAGGGAAGCTGTTCTGAGCTGTGTTGTAGTGGGACCTCTGGATGTAAACCCTGTGCCTAGTCAATCAACTTCTTATGCGTCATACACCTGTACTACTGAGGCTAGAATTAACAAGGCTTCTTTGTTCACAGTGTAACCTTCATGCCCTCTCATAGACAAAGAAATGAGCAAACCAAGAAGAACAGTGAGATGGCAGGCCCATGTGAGATTTAGATTTCTTCTCTCTCAATGCACACACTCTAGCAGAGAGTGGCATGGCATGACATGTTCCCTATCTCTGTGCTCACTTTTCTTCACAGTATCTCTATAGGGTCTCCCAGTGACTATTGTCTTACTGTTAGTTAGATTTTCTTCTATAAATTTATATGCCTCCTGCATAATTGGACATTTTCAGTGGTGTTTTTCTGTGCAAAAGGAGAGTTCTGAAGAGTTATTGTGGTGTATTCTTGATTGAAATATAAGCTTATAACCTGCTGGTATTAAAGCAAGAACACAAGTAAACTAGTGATATTATGAACATATAAAAACTTTGCTGTGCCGAGACTGTAATTTTCATTTTATTTTTCATGTGATGTGTATCATATTTAAAATTTAACAGAGCTCTGAATATGAAAGTGCAGGATGAGATTTTCATGCGTGGCACAGGATGAAAGAATTCACAGGTGTTTTGCTCAGTATGCTGAAGAGCAGGTTTGCCATGAATCTCAAATAAAGAGAAGGTTTTCAGTTTTTCTGCTTCATGAACAAACCAGAACCCTGTTTCGTTAAGCAAACTACCAATATCCTAACTTTAGCCATTCAAAAGAGTTTGAGAGTTAATCAAATTAGGCAAATAGCAAGCACTAAAAGCAGCAGTAGTCAGTCAGGAAAATGCTGTAATCCTTTATAGAAATATAGTGACCAATAAAAGCTGATTCATCTCAACATTATGAGTGGGAGACTAATGCACACAGAATGAATCATCCCTTGCAAACTTCTGTTATGAAGAACTTAGAAGTTCAGATTTTACACAGCTTGTGTTAAGGGGAAAAGAAAACACTTTCTTTTTTACAAAGCTGGTTCTGGCCCATCACTCTCTCATGTAAAGAAGTGAAAGTCTGCCTCACCAGGGTCATCACCCTGAGCCCACAGACTGCAGTCTGACCTAAGAGTGTCTGCAAATGCAAAAGGCAGTGATAGCTATCTCACTCCAAATTATTGGCCAGGTACTAGGATCAGATCCTAAGTTAAAACCCTGGGCAATCTGTAGAGAGAAACTTGATATAATGGTATTACCTAATATTTGTAATCATTCTGGGAAGTTATGTGATTAAAACAGAAATGAAAAGTGATTCCATGGCATCTTCATAGCATATTGAAGTGGGTTGAGTTTTTATTCCTCACCCACACAAGCTTATCCGTAGTAGATTAATCTCATTTTGTTGCTTTCTGAAAAAATTTTTACATTCAAATTTCCTTTATATTTATGCAGCTAGAACTGCACTCCTTATTTGAAGTTAATTTCATTTACTGTTTGCTGTTTTGCAATTAGTAAGAAACAAAACATGGATTTGTGATGCTCACTCATATGGCTGCTTGCTTCAACTTGGTGTTTGGTCACATCTGGTTACACTGTATGGACTTTAGGATAGTTTTCATGAAATGTGGTAATTCTGTTGGAAAGTAAGTATTTAAATAAGAGGCTGAAAACCTGTTTAACAAATTGATATCCGAATCATATAGACTTTATACTGCATATTCACTCTGTCTTTTGACTAATCATACATGGACTTATTCAGTTTGTCTTGCTTCATTGTGGACTAGTAATGTACCGATATGTACTCAAGAACCAGTTCATTCAATTTGCAACTGTTGGAAGATCAATTTTGCTGAGTAAAATTGCTGATCAATTTGATTGCAAGGTTGCAGAGACAATGGCTGTATGTTGGGTGGTTACATCAATGATAGACCAAGTCACTGTGTCACTTGTGTGCCTAAAGCAACATGAATGCAACAAAGTTATGCACACCTCAGACAGAATGCCTCTCCAAGAAATGACAACTGTTAGACTTAGTGTGAATCTTCCATCTTTAGGGCATCTTTGTGTGGCATTGCTGTGTCAAAGACATTTATTTTAATGTGAAAGCTCCCTGTTTGTTTCTGGTGTGGTTAAATATGTTAAGTGAGACGAGCTCACCAAGATTAGAAAGCAGAAGTTTTCTTTGCAGTGATTTGTGGCAGTGAAAAATGAACCTTTTCCTGACCAAACTCTCAGATAAGTCTAAAACATAAAATTCAGACTTCTGACCCTTCCTCAGAAAATGTCTCCATCATTGAAAAGTAGAAATAAAATGTCAGTTTTCATGTATTTTTATTATTGACCTTACAGAAAGGGATTGAGAAGTGACAGAAGCAGAGAAGACAAAGAATGATGTTCCTTTCTTAACTGAAAGGCAAGTGTCATTGTAGAATTAATGTACACAGCTCCCACCCTAGCACCTGTGGTTGACGCATGTGTGAGGTGTAGTGGCAAAAATTTGGGATATGAGCTGTAGTGCTTTAATGGAAATGCTGTGGGGTATTTGTCAACCCAACTTGCCCTTAGAGAGGCTGCAAACATCCATGGTCTGTAGAGACAGACCTGCAGAGAGAGAGAGACTGGACTTGACAAGTTGCCTATGGGAATGGTGGCTTTATAAATGATCTCTGCCATGGAGCCCATAGCAGAAGGTATACTGGCAATACCTTCTACAAGTTGACATCAGCTGCCAGAAATTTGAATCTGAATTAAAAGATAAAGGCAGCTAACAAGACAGAAAACACAGATCATCTTTTCAGAACTCTGAAGATGTACAAAGATTCATGGCTTGCAGGTGAATGAACTTTTAAGGATACCTTTATTTATAGGCAGATATTGATCTTAGAGGGAGAACAAGATATTAGGGTAAAAAACTGGTAATAAATGACTATTCCTAGTCCTTGTACCTATGCTAATGGTCAAGCAATGTCCTCATTGCTGTTCAAAGGATAAAATAAAGGAAAGAAAAAAGGCAGTTCTTTCTCCATTGTGCTGATTTGGGCGGGGGTAGAGTTAATTTTCTTCACAGTGGCTAGTATTGGGCTTGGTTGCTGGCTGGGGTTAAACTATTATATCCAGCTCTCACACCCAGCTTTAAAACACAAGAAGCCAAAGAAAACAATGCGAGGGAAGCAATGGACTTTTCTTATGCTATCTGGTACCATTGCAGTCACTGACTGGGAACAGAGCAAAGTCCAAAATCATCCGCTGAGATGGATAGCAATGGTCAGCCTCTGCTCCTCTTTGCCCTTATCCCCCTGCCCTGCACTGGACATAGGTTTTGAACACCAGTAAAAGATGCAAAGACCTCCAGGTTGCAAAGGAAATAGAAGAGGGAAGGAAGCCACACTCCAATCCTTCTCTTTCCTAAAGCTGCCAGGGAGTCCACACAGCCCCTATAGCCTTTCTTCATCTGGGAGATGCTTCATTCCATTAATCACCTTCATGACTTTTCACTGGCCTCCCTCCAGTGAAGATGCAGCACTTCAGGTGTGGTCTCATAATTGCTGAGCAGGGGGAAAGGATTCCTTCCCTCAGCCTGCCTGGCAACACTCCTCCTAATGCAGTACAGGCTGCCCTTAGCCTTCTTTGCCGGAAGGACATGCTGCTGGCTCGTATTAAATATGCTGTCAACCAAGAACCGCAAGTCCTTTCCACAAAACTCCTTTGCATCCAGCTGCTCCCAGAATGGGCCACCACCTGGAGGTGTTCCTGCCTGGGTGCACTGTGTCTTGCAGAACTTTGCCAGATTCCGGTCAGCCGGTTTATCCATCCTGTCCATGTCTCTTGGAATGGAAGCACAGGCCTCTGGTGTGTCAGCCAGGCCTCCCATTTCTGTGTCACCAGCAAACTCACTGAAGTCCTGCCCTACCCCACAATCCAGAAATGGCAGAAGGAGATGAGAAGAATTCTGCCAAGGATGGGCAAAAAGATTACTTTCTTTATGTAGAGTGAGGCAGGAGAGGTGTTCAGCAGCCCTCCAAAGACATTGGTGTCATACACAGAGGTTTTGTTGGTTTTCATACAACAAAAGGTTTCCCTTTCCCTCAGTGTTACTGAGAGATGTTGTTCGCACACTAAGCAACAACTGCAGAGTTACATGAACAGCCCTGCATGTCATTTCATACAATAAGTAACTCTGTTCATGTCACCTATGGGCAGTGGGCTTTGGCTCCAGAGGGTCTGGCTTTCTGCCCCAAAAGTGAAAGATCACAGAACCTTTGTGTCCAGGACACCAAGGTCTACTCACCTGGCTTCTGGCCAGAATTACAAAGCCCCGTGAAGAAAACTGCCACTCTGCCCCTCAATACCAGGCAAGCATTGTGTGAAGGCACCCCTTAATGTGACCCTTGGGAGTCTGGCATCAGCCTTCCCATCCCTGTGGGTACAGCCACAGAGGTTACAGAGATTTTTGTCCCTCTATGTCCTACTGAAGGATCAACACAAAGCTGCCCTTTTCTACCTGGTGCTTCCTCCACTGAGGATGCCAAAGGAACCAGAAGGAACCAAAAACCCATTCCATCTTTCTTTGTGTCTTCAGCCGACAACATCAATTCAGAGCTAAGCACTTTCTGAAAAGCATGCTGGAAAACTGTTCTTACCAGTAAGAGGTTTGCGATCAAGGGACAAAATTGTTGTATTTGGATAGAAAATCCAAGTTTAAGAATTATTTATTTCCGTCCCATTCCTTTTCAGTAAATTCCACTTTGAAACTTACTGTTCAGAGTTCAGAGTGCCACCAGCTTAGTGCTATTTGTGTCCCCCTTTCTCTTCTTCCTGTCTTTGCCTGCTCGGTTTCTTTCACAGTGTCTGTCTCTACCTGTGGCAGCTCCCAGACAAAGACCCTCCCTTGTTTTTTACTCCAACTCATGTACTAAATAAACCGTGATTAAGTTATGAAGGCTGGTTGTCAAACATCATTGTAAGATCTTGCTCCACTTGGGCTTCAGCCCTAGAAGAGCTTTGCCTTAAAGGGCAGGGACATTTTTCCTTGCTGGAAACTGGAATTCTAGACCATTGCTGTGTGTGCCATGGATCCCAGAGGGGAATTACTGAGGCTCCCAGGCTGCTGGTTCTGCTGCGCCTCACAAGGGAGATGTGCTGGTGCAGGAGCAGGTGACAAGGTCCTGAAGCTGTGTGGGTCCCCAGAGCAGGCAGCAAAGGCCTCTTTGCTGGACATTTTTTAACACATTCCCAGCTCAAAGCAGTGGGAAGAAGAAAACGGAAGTGAGGAGCTGACAGAATCATGGAATGCTTGTGGCTGGAAGGGATCCTGCCCAAGTGTCACCATCCCATTGGAGACAGATGCCTCTTCCTCAATGAAGGTGCAGATGAGACCATCTGAGGAAAACATAGAGATTTTTTTTAACATGGATTTCATTTAACAAGAAAGGGGCGTTAAGAGAGATAGGAAGAAATTGGAAAGAGGCCTCAGACAGAAAGATAGAGAAAGAGAGAGCAGAAGAGAATCAATAGGAATGTGATCTTTAAGGCCCTTCCCTTCATCCTGTGATTCTGGAAGATGTGTGGATGTGTCTTTTAATTTGACATTACTACTACTACTACAATTTTATCATGTTCTTATCCTTTTTATTATTATTTTTTACTGCTACTACTTCTTCACCGTAGTCATTCTTCTACTACAACCACTACTATTTCTTCTACTTCTTTATCTTCTTAGTCATAGTCTCTTATTATTTTTCTTAATGTTATTATTATTTACTTATACTATTTCTTCTTATTCCTATTCCTATTCCTATTGCTATTCCTATTCCTATTGCTATTCCTATTCCTATTGCTATTGCTATTCCTATTCTTATTCTTACTCTTATTCTTCTTATTCCTATTCCTATTCTTATTTTCCTATTCTCTTTATAATTCTTTCCTTGTATTTCCAGGCACAGGCAGCCTGTGTGGCTCTCTCAGGACGCTGGGCAGGCTCCAAGCCATCCACTCTCTGCAGGGCCGGTGCTGGCAGCGGGCGCTAATCCTCGGGCTGTGGCACCAGGCAAGGCCAACAGCAGCAGAAGAGGCTGCGCAGCGCCCACCTGATGCGGGGCAGATGCTTCTTGTGGGGAGCCTTGGCTTGCAGCTGGGGAGTCTTGGCTTGCAGCTGGGGAGCCGAGGGGCTGGAGCAGCCGTGTGGGGCAGGGACTGCACTGTGGGGAGCCCTGGCCCAGAACGGCACCCAGGGGCACCGCTCAAATGCCCGACGCTCAACCCAGGCCTGCCGAGGGACAGAAACTGGGAGCTCATCCTCTGCAAAGCCTCCTCTTTGCTCCCTGTCCTCCTGTTCAGACAGCTCGAGGACACTCACTTCGTCCCAGTCATCCTCCTCCTGCAGCAGGGGCTTGACCCCAGCGCTCTGGACATTCACATGTTCCCAATGGTCCCAAGCGAGCTCGTTGTCACTATCATCTTCCCAGCTGGACTGGACGGACGGTCTGTTACCACTCCCTCTGGAGAGCTCTTGGCCAACAGAGTCTTCCTCTTGAAAAAGCTCTTGGCCAACAGATTCTTCCCAGTCAGATGGTTCTTCGTAGCCTTCAGCTTCTCTGAGGGAATGCAGATCTACCTCGTTGTGTTCTTCCCAGTCAGAAAGCTGTTGGTCTTCCAGCCAGCTGGGCAAGGGGGTGGGTGGCTGGGACATGGGGTTGGCCTTGTCCTCCTCCATCTCACACGTCCCCTGTCACAGAGGGATCTCGGGAGCTGCTTTGTCCTGAGAGATCTCCTCTACTGGGACTGGACAGCCCAGGGTTCTCCTCCTGTAATTCTTTGGTAGGGCGGGGCTCTGCCATGTCACAAGGGTCTCTGGGCATCCCAAGGTTCTGTATCACCAAGGGCCCTCACACAACGTGCTTGTGCCACGCAAACCCCAGCCCCCCCTCAACAGCCAAACCCACTGGAAATGGCATGAAGCAGCCCCAAGCTTTGGGCACTTGTAGCCCCTGATGTGCCCAGAGCCCTGTGAGTCTGTGGTCCCACACCACAGCCCGAGCCCCACACTGCAGAGCCCTGGCTGTGGAGGGTGGGCTACTGGGGCCACGAGCAATTGGCCAGATGGATGCAGCCAGGCAGCTGTGGGCAGTGGCTCCATGTCCAGCTGCAGGCTGGGGACCAGGGCTGTCCCTCAGGGTCTCCTCAATGCTGGGAGCAGAAGCGGGTGTGGGTGAGCAGCTGGGAGCACAGCACTGGAGTTGCACTGCCTGTGAGCAATGACAACACAGCAGCTTCATCCTGCACATGCAGCATCTCTTGGGATATGTGGGCTGTCTCTTCTGCCTCTGCTGGTGACAGGAGATCACCTGGGCATAGAGGATCTCTGAGGTGTCACCAAGACATCCAGAAGTGCCTCATGTTTCACTTATCTAATGTCCTTGCCACAGCCAGAGCTGGCTGTGAGTCTGGATGGAAGAAAGAAACGCCCACTGAATGAAGCAAAATATTCTGGTACTGAGTGGGAAAGCTACATGGAGGCTGGAACTCACTATGGACTGAATTGTGCAGGCCAGGAAAGAGAGATGGAAGATTTCAGTCCTCTTAACTGATACTAAAGCTACCCAAAGAGATA
The DNA here is from genome assembly GCF_971803275.1 of Cyanistes caeruleus. Lineage (NCBI taxonomy): Eukaryota > Metazoa > Chordata > Aves > Passeriformes > Paridae > Cyanistes > Cyanistes caeruleus. The sequence goes on along the minus strand of NC_141703.1, from coordinate 17,512,937 downwards.
AAAGCACGTTGGCAAAATGCGAGATGATGTAATTGATGACACAAAGGAAGGAGAGACAAGAAGCAGCATTTAGGTGCATAATTTGTGGTGCTCAAGTCCCAAAAGTGAGCTGCAGCTGGCTTGGTACCACTGCCAAACACTGAGTTAAACACCAAAATGCAGCTGTCTCACTGAGATGCCTTGGTGTGTGTATTTGTCCTAGTTTAGGGCAAATTAGGGAGGAAAACTCCAAATGGGGATTTCCCCAGGGAAATGCCCCCTCTTCACCAACTGGTCCGGGAAAGGGAAAAAAGAAAAAAATTCTTTGGAGAGAAGTGGAAAAAGCTGTTTATTTAACAGAAATTGAATAATATTAAATAATAAAACCTCTCGCTGTTCGATGGGATGGCAAGTCTAGGAAGAAAAGTCTTTTACATGTGGTGTAGCTCGGCTCACTCAGGTTCTTATCAGTCCCTCCGGCGCTGGAAAGTGCCAAGGCCCAGGCCCCGGTGGGCCACAGGACTGAGCTCCTGGGGTTTGGCTAGGTGTTCAGTCCAGAGCAAGCTTGCACAGATCCAAGAGAAAAAAGGAGGAAAAAAAAAAACAAAGGTCCAGGGAACTCCTCTGCCTCAGCTAGCTAAAACTAACTAAAAGTCAGAGAGAAGTTCTGTCCCGCTGTCTGTCCGTGCTGCAGACACCACAGTCCAGGAGCAGGATGTGGGGGAGTGATGTTTTTCCTTAACACACTGCGCGCTTCTTCCTTCTCCTTCTCTTGCTCTCAAAGCCAGTCTTAAAAGTGCAGGACTTAATATATAACATAAACCAGACGATTGGGGATACCAGTATCATAAAGTCACCCCAGGACAGTGTGTTACATCCTGCACATGCTTGTCTTTCTCCACTGCACAATGGAGAAGTGAGAAGCACGCACTGGTTTCAAGACTGGTGTTTTGTTGACTACATAGCCTTACAGAAAGCTCCAAAAAAATTGCAGACAAATTTACTTTCCCTGTGTGTAATAGGTCACTATGGTAACTTGTTTCTGACTTACTGCAGTAGTCCTCTGTTGGAGGAAAGTCAACAAGCTCACATTTATTTCTAGTGATCAATGTAAAAAACCTTGTTGAGACTGAGTCTGTCTGATGCATTAGCAACTTTTTACCAATCCAAAACCTATGGATTTGTGCATCTCCAGCTCTTCAGGTAAAGAAAATTGCAAACAACAGAAGGCATTTTTTGCTTTATCTATCATTCAGGTCTAACAGGTGTTTTCCTTCATGACTGTGCACCAGTGGGCTGCATTTGGCTACCTACAGCAACTATGTGCTGCTGCACTTGTGAATGTGAGTTTCAGGAAAACCAAACAAGGTATAGGGGACTATTTGAACTATCTTTCCTTGGACAGTTAGTAAGATGAATACATAGAAACAGGAAAACTGTAAAAGTGTATGTAATTTTGTATCAGATATCAAACTAATAATTCAGGTCTGGGACTTTGCTCAGCTTGATGCTTCAAAAACCAGTTTAGTTGGGTTGTACACTTAAAGCTCAATAACACACAACATGCAGCAAGATTGGGTGGGTGGAAAAATAGAATTCTTTCCAGAATTTTATTAAATCTGGGTTTTTTAGATATAAAGAAGCCTGCTGAAGGCCTACTGTCTTTTTGCCTAACAAGATATTCTTTAAAATTGGTATGACTGTCACATGCAACATTATTTTGATAATGAAAATCAAAGCAGTAATTAGCTTTTTGTAAGGTTATAAGCACATCTAATTATGAAACTCCTTGTGAATTGAAGACTCAACCTTTCCATGTATTAAAAGGTAATTTCTGTGCTGTCAGTTTCCTCCATGGGAAGTTATTTTAGATATGAAACAAAGGTTTTAATTTTGAATTATTTTTTCATGAACCTTGCACACCAGGACTGCATGTAGAATATAAGCCTCTACTAACTCGCTTCTCTTTAACATTCTTAATAGGAACACTCAGTTGCAGGCAAGATTTAATTTAGAACTAGTTGCTTTACAAAACCAGAGATACATAGTGTAGATGAAAATAAATAGGGTCCTTTGTCACTGACAATTTAAATTAGCCTGTTAATCCTATTGTGACTAGAGTGGAATAGTCTGCATAGTGTAATAGAAACTTAAAAAAACAGGTTACTCTTTTATAAAATCAATTATTTTACTATCAGAGATATCCATCTGTAACTGTAATGGAAGGTTCTGATACAAACTTGAATTTCAGTAAAAATCATCAGTAGATACATATTCACTACTACAGTAATGCTTAATATTTTTTAAACAATTTAACAATAATTAAAATAAAACTTATCCCCTTAAAGCTCAGTTTAAGCATCCAGTTAAGTGTTTTTAGAGTTTCACTATTTGAGAAAGTAACCTGAGAGCAGATTGTATGCTATGGGTTCAGAATCTGACAGTGGAGAATGAGAGCAGCAAAATTGAGTCATATTCCCTGATTAAACCGGGAGATTTAAAAATTGCTTTAGAATAGCTCATCTCACCTCAGAGGTGAGATGATTATATTATTCAAATATAATTCTGACCCCATTACAGGCAAAGGGATCTAGCTCATTTAAGTGGGAGAAGCATTAGGGCCTGCCTGTGCTCTCTTTAACTGTGAAATAAGAAGTTCTTGAGCTGCACTAAATGTTGAAGTTGCCTAGTTTAAGAGCTGCCTTTTACCCAAGGCAAATGTAAAAGGGGATATTCAAGTGCTCTGTGGAACCAGGTAACAGAAATGATAAGAAAGCTGTCACAACCATTGGTTTGCATGTTGGGAAGGCTGAGAACAAGATGAATCATTTGGTAGTGGAGAAGGGCAAGACAAATGCAGGCATGTAAGAACTGATTGCTGAAACTGTGATTGCCTTCCATCTGTGACAGAAAGAGGAAAGGGTCCCTGACTATGAGGAAAATGGTAGCAAAAAGGCACTGCATGCATTAACAGCCTCATTAGCAGTCTGATCTGAGAAAGAGATAAAAAGTAATTTTTGTGGGAGACTGGGAGCAAAAAGCTTGTCCTCTGATTGCTGCTGTGGCCAGAGAAAATGGGTCCCAGCATTTTTTTTTAATTTTTTTTTTTTTTTTTTCAACTAAGTATCTTTGATCACATCAACAATGCATAAATCCCTTTCTTCCTTGTGGGCAGAGCTCCCCACTGAGCCTCAGCCTTTTAACTAAGGTCAGAAAGGACACAGAACAGTTAACAAGATGGGTTTTTCTGAAATTGTACTGTTATGGGAGCCAAGGTAACAGTTCTGATACCCAATGTTTTTAAGATAATACACTTTCATTTATCAACCTATCCTTTGCCTTATTATCTTTCTATGCAGTGTATTAGTGAGTTTTCCTGGAGGACTTGTTTTAATGTGTTTGCATACAAATCAACGAGCTTGTTGCATCTGTCTGGAACAGCCACAGCAAGGTCTGCTTTGGTTTGTTACAGAGTAAAATCTCATGGGTTCATGTCTGACAAAAACCCAGTCATTTTCTTAGAGTTACCTACTGCTTTTCCCAGGAAAAATGGGAGGGTCCTGGCTTCCTCCACTGCCATTCTCACCTGCTCCTATTTGACATGTCATGCACTGGAAGGTATCTCATTTGGCAATGTAATCGAACTGGAGATTCATAAATCCATATCTATTTTTAAACTGTATTTAAGTTGGTAGTGGAATGGTATCATTAAATTGCAAAAATGGATGTATTTCTGAAGTAGCCTTGAAATCCTTGCAGAGGCAGAGTGCTTTATTAGAATAAAAGAATTATAAATAAACAAGATAATGAAATATTCTGACCTCACAGTGTATCAGATTAATTGTATTAACTTAAGGAACACAAGCCAAAATAAAAGGAGTCCAAAAGAAAAGCAATAAATTTCAAAGTATGTCTGAAAGTCTACTTAAAGTCTACTTTGGCAAAGGAAGTGAAGACATTTTCCAAGCTGAATTGAGAGGAATGTCAAGAAGGTGAGTGAGTGATCTGAGAACTGTATTTAAGTTGGTAGTGGAATGGTATCATTAAATTGCAAAAATGGATGTATTTCTGAAGTAGCCTTGAAATCCTTGCAGAGGCAGAGTGCTTTATTAGGATAAAAGAATTATAAATAAACAAGATAATGAAATATTCTGACCTCACAGTGTATCAGATTAATTGTATTAACTTAAGGAACACAAGCCAAAATAAAAGGAGTCCAAAAGAAAAGCAATAAATTTCAAAGTATGTCTGAAAGTCTACTTAAAGTCTACTTTGGCAAAGGAAGTGAAGACATTTTCCAAGCTGAATTGAGAGGAATGTCAAGAAGGTGAGTGAGTGATCTGAGAATGAATAAAGGAATGCAGATGAACAATGTAAGGCTAATGCATTAATTCTCATCCTGTTTCTTTGGTTAGATTCATCCTCTGCAGTGGCAGCCATAAATTCAGATTTTTGACTGACTGAAAAGGGCACCACTTTTAAATCTAAGGTACTCATCAAAAGTATTGAATGCATGAAGTTTTTTCACATGTAAAGACCAAGTTGGCAGGTGTTGAGTTATAGAAGAAATGTCTTTTTCCTCTTTAAGCGATTTAAGGATTGATGCTTTAGGCCTTTCATTATATGGATCACTGAAAGAAGCAATCATTCCTATATTTCACTGTCAAGTTAATTGCAGTAGTGGTCAGCTATATTGCTGCTAAATCTCAAACTTGGTGCATCTCAGTATTTCTCGAAGCATCATCCAGACAGAACGTAGCTTTCCCCTGGGAGTTCAGCTGATGAGTTTTCATTCAGCTCCTGTCTGCCTCAGGTGATGAGTATAAAAGAAGTGCTATCCCCGGCTCTTTACCAGTATAAATACATACACCAAGTTTAAGGGTGGTTTTTGTTTTTTTTTTAATGATACCAGCTTTTCTACCTAAAAAGATCTCTCATCTGCAGAAATGTTCTGTCTTCCAGTGGGACAGTTTGCAGTTTGATTTATTTCTGTGGCTAAAATAAGAACATCAACATCTGACATTAAACATGAGTAACTTATTAAGCCATCTGTAGCCCTCTCACATTATGAAGATCTTCAGTATCTCTGGGGAATGGTTTTCTTCACACATTTGCTTCATTAAGCCTCTTACAGCACAAGTGATCTGTCTACAACCAAATAAAAATATGATGATGAGGTTTGCCACCTTAAATATGATTTATAAAAAATATGATTGCTGATGTTTGCAATGTGGATACCTACAGCTACTGTGGTCACAACCTCAAGACACTGGTTCCTCACATCCTAAGGCAGATGTCTGTCACATGGAGCATCCATAAAACTCTCTGTTCCTCTCTGCTGACCAAAAAGGAGCCTGATAATGACTAGCCCAGATGTAAATTATTTGTCTGTACCAGCTTAAAGTTTTCTGAGATGACCTCCAGCATATCTTTCACACTAACCACTGCTGAATACAATAGATGATAGTGCCCCTACACCTTAACAGGACTAAGATGAAATGGTGTTAACTTCATTTCACTGTACTTTTTGAAGTGTCGTCTAGCATGAGAGTATGAGTCTCCGTTCACACGATAGAAATGATTCAGCCTTACAGCTACTTTGTATGGATAGAGAGTTAAATGTTTAGTGATGTTTGCATCAGGAAGCACCAAGATCCTGGCTGCATATGCCTGTGTTACACAGAAACATCAAGTGGGGTGCAGTAAAAAGGTGCCTACCATGGAAGAGTCACGGATGTGAATTTAAGTTAATACTGTATGCAGAAATCATCTGAATGTTTGATCTGGGAAATGAAGAGGAAGGAGAGAGAAGTGCATCAGAGAAGAATAATAATATGCACTGTTGATTATCACCTAAAATAAATCCAAAGAAAAATATTTTTCCTTGCTGTTTTGCATCTTTCACATCTGTTGGACCCATGAACACTCAATGGCATTATTCGCAATTACCATAGGAGAGGAAAAGAATTGGGCAAAGTTGCCTTTTATCTCAATTAAAGGTATCACATGCACCTAACAGGTGATCAATGCTAATGCACATTTAGGGGATACTGCTATAATCAAGCCTATAGTGACTTGTGAAAGGGCACACACATGACTGGAATTCATATTATGCTGTTCTTCCAAGCTTTCTGATACCAGAGAACTCTTTTTCATCAACTCTAATCAATACTTCAAATTCTGACAGTTAAATCGGTCCTTGGACTGAATAGAATACTGAATTAAAGAATCTTCATTATGCTAGCACAGAGAAACAGCAGCAGAAACCTGTCCTTCATAATACTAGGTCTTCTTTTTTTCTTATAATATTGTTATAAATTACCTCAAGAAAAGCCTGCTGCTATTATCAAACCAAAGCCACCTCTCATGATATATTCTGTCTGCTCTCAAAACAGCACCTATGTACTTCTTCATCACTGAGCTTCATCTGATACAAGAGCAGTGAAGTGATTAGAATCAGGGTGATTAGGATCAGATATAAACACTACGCTCAGCAGCAGAGCCTGTTGCATGGTTATCTTGCATGCCAAGAACATGTCACCATGAAAACAAATTCACATGGAAACTGAAACTGTCCTTGCTGTGTCATGCTACTGTTCACAAACTGACACAACAGTCAGGGGCTCCCACCTGCTATTGTGACAGTGCTTTTTTTTTGCAGCAGAAGCAGAAGGCATGACTGCTCCCTCAGCGTTGCAAAGGAGGGCACAGCTGGGGTTGGTGTTAATGCTAGGATCAGGGCTACATCTGAAACTTTCCTTCCCAAACTGCTTTTCCTGTTACAGGCATCTTCCATGTCAAAGCCTCCTCATACGGCTGACTGGCAGTCTGCTGATAAGAGGGGCAATCTAAGTAAGTGAATTACTTCCCCCTAAGGAGAAACTCTGGGGAGCAAGAGCCTTTGCAAGTGCTCTTATACATGTTACTCATTTGTTTGCAGTTTCATGATCATGGAATCATGGAATATGATCATATGAAGTCTAGAATCTTATAAAATCTTGGGTTGGAACAGACCTTAAAGATCATCTTTAAGTTTTAGTTCCAACCCCAAATGAGAAAAAAATTGAAATAATCACTTCAAGAACACTGGGAGTGATTTCAGAATTCATTTCCATAATCCTAATCATGTAAAGGCTCTTGAAGTGGACATAAGGATCTGGCTGAACTTTTCTGTATTTTCCACTTGGAATCCATCCTTTTATCTCTCAGGTTAAAAAACTTTTTTCAGTGTAATGGGAAAGGGAAGCAACATGAGATCTGAGCAAGTGTCTAAGAGCATTGTTGCAGGAGCAATTTCATCTGAACTGTCATCTTCCCTTACTCACTGGGACCACGTGAAAGCAGTGCTTGTTAAATTAGCTCTGGACACTCAAAATGACCTATCTGTCTTTTTAAAAAGGTCATTCTGTATTTTTTTCTGCTAGTACCAGATACCTGAGATGTGAATGCTGTGCCTGGGCTAAACCCACCATAATAATTTAAAGACAGGCACAGTCATCATCTTTCAAAGACATTTGATGATTCTCACCATAGAATTGTACCCAGGATTTAAAATAATTTTATTTGAGGGAAAAGGCATTGCATGCCATTACCTTTTTCCCAACCTGAACTGCTAATGTCTATCAACACTGTATTTTTTTATATCAAAATCAAGAGATTTACCGGTCATGACAACATATGAGAGGGGAAAACTATATTATATAAAGCCATAATAATATTAATACACTTGGCCAGAAAAAAAAATCTTATATTTCAATATTTTTCCATCCTGAAATGTGCCTGACATTTTAAAAATATTTCCAGAGTAAATCACACATCATATTTTGAAGCTGTCAGCTCTGCAGTGGAGGTAACATCATGTTAACAAATGGTAAAATATAATTTCAGCTTCTTGAAACTAACAACTCCTACTAATAACTGTATTGAGATAAAGTTGCTGTTACTTTTTGAACCTCTATATAATTTAAATGTACACAAATCAAAAAACAGCATTTAGCAGCCACAGAAAAGCAGAGAATTAGCATGAAGTGGATAAGAGATGGGTAGCTGGAAGAGTAATGGAGTGAACATCAACTCACAACCACTAGCAACAGTGAACTGGCCTGCTGGCAGCAGGTGCACTAGTTCAATGGCTACGTGAACTCATTATTAAATTATTACTTAATAATACTGTCATGAACTGCATCAAAAAAGTACCACATTTAGAAGAAAATACATAATTCAAAATTGTTAAAGAGAATGGGATAGTTTTATGCTATGCCAAATGATACTTTGTCAAACTGACACCTAAAGCAGAAGAGAATAAATGTTTCAGGCTTCATTTTTATTTCCTATTAAGGAATAATATTTGCTTCTTAGTCACTGGGCAGAATCGTTGACATTGAAGTTTTGCAAACTGTTAGTCACTCAAGGTACTTCTTTTTTCAGGAAAATACTTAGAGTCATAGATCTTTTCATTTGGAAAAAAGATCTCTGAGATCATTGAGTCCAGCTGTTAACCCAACAGTGCCAAGTCCACCACCTGAACCACAGCTCCAAGTGCCACAACTACAAGTGCTTTAAATGTCTCCAGGAATGGGGATCAAAACACTTCCTTGGTCAGCCTGTTCCAATGCCTAATAATCCTTTGAGAGAATGAATTTTTGTTAATATCTAATCTAAACCTCTCTGGAACAGCTTGAGTCTGTATTTCCCTGTGTAATCTTATGACATCATTTTAGTTCTCCTGAGTGGCCAGCAGGAATGAGGTTGAGAAGCAGATATGGACTGCTGACCTAGGGTCAACCCAGTAGGGGAGCATCAATGAACACCCACCCACAGCCCTCTGACCTACTTCCAGAAAGGTCAAGAGGAATGAATTGCTCATGATAACTAATTCACATAGGAAGTAAGAAACCTATCTCGAGGTGGGGGAAAACTATCTATAAAAAGATACCCCACAAAGTCTGGGCACCTGTTCCTGGGATTCTGGACATTCTGTTAGCTGAATTGGTGCTGAGGCCAGGACTGGTGATCTCTCTTTCTCCCGTTTTCCTCTCTTTCTTTTTCCCTTTCTCTAATTTCCCCCTCTCTCTTCTTTCACCCTACTCCTTATTCAAAGCCCACTCTCCCTTGCTAGAAGGTAAGACCCTAATATACCAGTTTCCATACCAAAATGCAAAATTTACAATAAAACTCTCCAAGTTTCTTTTGTGGACCCTTTGATTTTTATGATTTCTTTTCAACCATGAGCATCTGCCAATCTTGGGCACTCAGTTTCCTTATGGGTAAGACACCAAGATGATGAGTGGGATGGAGCACTTCTCTTGTGAGGAAATCTTGAGAGAATTGGAGTTCTTCACCCAAGAGAAGAGAAGGCTTTGGCAGGGTGATTGAATTGTGGATTTTCAGTACCTGAGGGAAGCCTATGAGAAAGATGAGACTGTTTTTCTACAAGGCACATAGCAGCAGGACAAGGGGAATGTCTTCAAACTGAAGGAGTAAGTTTATGTTAGATATTAGGAAGAAATTCTTTACGGTGATGGTGGTAAGGCACTGAAACAGGTCAAGGGAAATTGTCCAGGGAAAATTGTGGCTATCCAGGAAAATTGTGGATGTCCCATCCTTGGAAATGTAGGATGAAGCTATGAGCAATCTGGTCTAATGAAAGGTTCTCTGCCCATGCCAGAAGAGTTGGAACTAAATGATCTTTAAGGTCCCTTCCAACCCAAGCCATTCTACGATTCTGTGATTCTATGAAGCTACAAAAGGATACTCAAGTCGCCTTTCTTTCATCTTACGAAAATGTGGATTTGACACACTGCAATTAACAACCACATGCCCCTGTGTTATTCCTTGTGCATTTTCTTTTCAAGTGATGATGCCAACATAATTTTAAATGAACAAATATCATGCAGACTTTGAAGTCTCTACGGAAAAGTGTCAGTTTGGGGGATTCAAATGAGATATTGGCCTGGGAGTCATTTCAGTATGGATCTTACAAGATGTCTGCCGCTGTTTTAATGAGGCTGGTATTTGAAACAACCATTTGAAAAAAAAGGAACAGTGGATACTGTCATCATTTTTATATAGCTCTCACTCATGATAAAATTTCTGACATTAAAGAAGTCTTGTCAGAAAGCTGTTATGAGATCTTAAATGCTGCTGACTCTTTAACATTTCTTCTTCCATTAAAGGAAGGATTGGTAAGAATGAATTTGTCATGGATTCTTCAGAGACTGTGTAATGAGAGCTGTTAAAATGTTCAGGTTCTTGGGGGGGTGCCCACCTCTAATTACTCTGAGGTTTATTTTTGTCTATTATTAGTAATTTTATTTTAACCTTTTTATTTTATTTGCTTGAAGCATGATAATGTATATCCCAGCACTATGCTAGTATGAGCTACCTTTCCTTCCTTCTTTGCCTGTGTGATGTGGCACTGCACCGGAGCTCCAGCTAGCTCCGTGGTGGTCTTTTGCACTCCGGCACAGGTGGGCACCAAGAGTGGGGAATCACTGGGGAGCAGGCTTTTCCCTCAGTGAAACCTCCAGAGTCTTGGGCCGCCCCAAGCTCTGTGCTGCACGGCCTCAGGGGTGGAGGCAAGAAAGTAGAGGAGTCTCGCTTGGATTGACGTTCCCAGCAATGATTTTATTAGGATGGAGAAACGAGGGATCCACACTGGAAGGGGTCACATTCTGGAGAGGCACAAGCACTGCTGTGCAAGGAGTTAAGTACAGCCCAATCTCCAGGGGACGGTACAAACCATGGACCAATGGGGAATCTCGAGAGGAGGAGTAAGGGGAGGGGATCACAAATTCAGGGATACAAAGAGGGAGGGAGCAAGATACACTAACCAGTGGGACCTCGAGGGACAAATGATTGACACAGAAGGGTCTGGAAGAAGGGGTGGGGTCTACAATGATGGATAGGGAGTGGGGGCAGGGCTAAGGTGACTGGCAGGGAACATTCTGGAAAATTGGAGGGGTTTTTACATAAGTGACAACTGGGGCCAAACCAATACAATCAATAGGGGGAAACAAGAACATACCAACAAGCTTTAACGAAGCTTTAACAAAATTAAATAAACTAACTACAACACCTGTGCTTATGTTTTATAGTCATACCTACCAAACTGGAGTCCTTGCTAAACATTAAGCAATTTTCTGTCTCCTCTATGACCTTGAAATGACAGATTTAAGTGTTTAAAGCTATTTAATAACTGGTCCATTGTTTTTGTGTGAGCATGGCCTGTAGAGACTTCAGAGAAACTCTAGACAGAGCTGAAGTTCACAGGATAACAGGAAAACACTGCCCTAAAACTGCCACTTGACAGATGAGGACATTCCGAAGCTACCCATACTCATGTTCTCAACTCTTCCAGCCCTGATTTAGGATGCAGCTTAAATGACTCCCTGGAATGCAGATTTGGTTTCTTAGCTGATGGATAGGGAGAGATCAATCTTCAGGTTTGGACACTAAAGTGGAGGTGCTTTATCACAGCTTACAGGTGTCCCTGATGCCGCTGGGGAGATGCAGGGGATGAGGCAGATGCCCTCAGCTGCATCAATCAAGGGTCACAGGGTTGCCCTCCCCTGCAGTTTTCATTTCATTTCACATATCCTTGTCCTGCTTGCCAGCCCCTGGGGACATTCCATGGCATGACAAGTGCCCCTGCACACCTGTGAGTGGGCACCAAGATGAGCCACAGGTGATGGATCCACAGGAGCTGGGAGGGTTATTTGGCTGGTTGTTCAGGCAGAGGGCAGTGATTCAGATGTCAACACACATAGGTGTCCAGTGCTGTTTGAGGTGCTCTAGAGTGTTTGAAATGCCCCCAGCTGGTTCTCAGGCATAGCCCAGGGCCAAGTGAATGACCCCACATATTTGGCCCAGCAGCTAAACCAGACAGGGTGCCCAGGGGTCCCTGCACAGTGCTAGGTGCCTACATCTGTAATGCTGAACTCAGTCTGGGTATGAACTGAAGAGTTTGGCAGGCTTCAGCTGACTTCTCTGCCTGTAAGAGGAGCTGAAACACCAGACTCCCATACGGCCATTGAAATTCAGGTGCCAGAATTAATCCAATTTAAAGTAATCTGCTGTATCCCACTGCTGGTGAGGTATCTGGGAGGTACCTCTGAGCTCTTCCCTCCCAGGAACGGTTCTGTTTCTCTGTTCTTGAATTCAGGTCACAGCAGCTACTAGAGCACTTAAATCAAAAGCTGACAGGAAGAAGATTGTACAAAACAATGCAATTGAGATGGCAGGTTGTTTGATAGAGGTTTGTATTTTGGCAAAAGAGATTCCTCTTAGTCCAGCTCTGAATGCAATCCAAGCTGGACATTTTCTTCACCTGTTCTTTTCCTGATATATCTGCAGATGGACCGAGATATTCCTTATTCTCTCACCAGTAAAAATGATAAGCAGCTCCAGAAAAAACTGAAGTTATGCTGTTATAAAATAGTGTAAGCAAGAGAAAAGAAAAAAGGGATCTGCAGTGTGTACTCTTTTATGTTCTTTAATCTGGACTTACAGATATAGCTGGAAAAGCAAGAGGTAGTTTCTTTAAAGACCTGCAGTAATTTAAAGTCCTGTACCTAGGAGATTTGATTCAGCCTTAAACTCAGTGTTCTGCAATTAGAGTGAATTACTAAGGTTTAAACTGAGGGACAATTGAATATAGAAAAAAAATTCCTCCTGTTAATTTTTGACTTGAAACCAGAGGCAAAAGTACTGCTTTTAAAAGTATGCATAGTTTGATCTATAGCTTTCAGTTGGGCAAACTCCTGGGAAAATTAGTACCTTCCTGTGATGTACAATGGAATTCTTCCAAAGGACAAGATCCCTAAACTGATACAAATCAGCATAAAGCCTCTGAATATCATCACCTCCAGATCTAACCCACAGTATCTTATCTATAAATACTGTTGTGGAGTGGCTTTTAAATAATCTGATGCCTTTGATACATTCACAGTTTGTGCACATTAATTCATTAGGATGACACCAATTAACATCAGACTTCACAGAAGTAATTTTTTTTCCTAGAAGAAATTACTGCTGTCTGCTTTGAATAAGATGTCCATTACTCACCGCTGAAATAAAATGTATATGCAGAACCCAGTGCAGCAAGTGAAAGCCTCATCCATGGATTCTGAAGTGCATGTAAACGATCATGGAAGGTCTAGGGGGGACAGATCATTAATTACCCAAATTACAATTAGACCAGGACACAGGACAATAACTGCCCTCTGCTCTGAAACACTGTAAAAGTCAAAGTGACCACAAATCTCGAGAAACTCACTGATGAGAAAAATGATTCCAACAACATGGCTGGCCTATGGGTCTGGATTCACCCAGAGCTCAAAATTCTTACCAGTATTTCAGTGAGGTGAGTCAGACATGCTCCATTGTAGCCTGGGTTCCTAACAACATCTGTAGTGCTTACAGGGGTTTCATAAAGAAACTAGGACACACAAGCAACCAAAGGTCTTGTTTTCAATCGAAGAGTAACTGAACTTTCAAACTGAGAACATGGTTTTTTATCAAGTCTTTCCTCCTAGGTTTTTAAAAATTTGTCAAAAGCACAGACTATTAAAGTGCAATCCATTTTCATTTAAATATCTCATTTGCAGATGTTTCAAAAGATAACTAAGTATAGAGAAGGACTAGTTTTAAGGTACCAGTTCATTTTTCATTAATGTATTTTTCTTTATATCACTTACAATTAATATATAACTCTAATTTTCTTTCTATTTTGTTATGAAAAATTATTTCTTATAATAAAATGAGATATACAAAAAGAGTTTGCCTCTACATTTCTATGGGCATCTTCAGAGAGTACTGAATATTTAAAAGATATTATAAATAGAAGCGAGATCCATATGGTAAGATAATAAATATTCATAAAATTACGGATAGATGATTCTCTGACTCATTTTTGCAATTGCAGTTCTGTAAGAAACAAATACACCTCTCCATCCAACTGCTGGATAACACCTTGATCTGCCTGCTAATTCCATCTAGGCAACTTGGATAGGAATATTTTTTTTTCATTGAATTTCATAAACAGCAATGTCTTTTAGCCTTTTACCTTTTGAATATTAAGCTGTAAAGTTTTGGAGTCCTTCATTGGATGTGACAGTACGTGTAATGTACAACTTGGAAGGAATATTCTTTGTAGATTTCTTGAAGAGCGTAGTGCATTAAAATGTATAAATTTTGTGCAACTGACAGAAAAAAGAATCTTGGTGTTGAGGATCAGGTGGGCCATGTGAAATTAATAATTTCTCACTCAGTTCATTTCCCAGTGGAAACATATCTAGCATACACAAACTCCAGCTTTGCATTAACTGCTACCCTTGTTTAAAATCTTCATTCCACAAATAAATACTTTCTTTAAATATGCACTCCAGTTCCCATTAAGACAGCTTTGAACTAGGCCAGGGAAGCTCCTGTGGGGTGGTGGGCTGCCTCTGGAAAAGGAGGCTTTTAGTCTAAAGCTCCCCATGGGAAAAGCAGCCTCTTTCAGAAGGGACATGTGTAGGTGCCTGCTGGGCAGCAGGTGCAGTGCTGGGGCTGCCTGTTCTTCCTCTGGGGTGCAGAAGGGGGTTCTGTCACCTGCACACTCCCTGATGCCTCAGATCCAAGAGAAGTAAGCACTTGCTGGTTTTGCCAGACTTGCTCCTGAAATTTAGATTTCAGGAAAAAAACACAGATTTAACCCAGCAGAAACTGAGTCATGGGGAAAGGTTCCCCACTCATCTCAGTTTTCCCTCATACAAGCTTAAATTATAGCAGAGGAGAAAGACAAGCACTAATTGCTATCCTGCAACAGGATCCTGGGCCAGTGCTTTGGAATAATCCTCTCCTTAAACATGCCTTCATCTCATATTTTATGTACTTTACTAATTTTCCTTCATTTGGGAAATTCAATAGGCTCTCTAATTCTTACTGGCTGCTGCTGACATTTATTTATGATTACATCAAACCTATATTCATCCTAGTTATTTTATTGTCATATTTGTGTCATTATTACATAAATAATAATGTTGCTTTTGATTATTAGTGAGAAATCAGAAGTTTTAATTTACTAGATAATTATGCCTTTGATTTTCTAATGGAAAACCACAGTGTAAGGGTAATTGCTTCTGCGTAACAACTTGTTATTACATGCATTTCATGCTTGTAATTCTTTTGCTGATACCAGGCAAATATTTTCAGCCTAAATTTTCCCTGCATACATTCTGGTAACAGTTTTGAGCTCTGAGGATGCACAGACCTCTATTATTAACTTTTAAGAACCAGTAAATAATTATAGTTTAATTTTGTTTTAATTCAGTTGTTGTTTACTGAGTGCTGACTACCACCCTCTCAACCAGCCCAAGATATAATGAGTAAGATGGATTTCCAATGGATTATATAATAGATAAAGGCGTGGGAAATGACTTAGGGAATGCTGCCATATTTTGGTTATTACCAAAATAATATGGCACTTAATAATGGACACTAAGAAGTGATATAGTTAAACTACTTCTCATTTGAAAGGGAGTTTTGAAGAAAAATAAGCAGCCTGTTTGAAAAGAAATTATATTCCAGGTATCACATTTTATCACTCATTTCTGGGAAATTTTATCACTAGCATCAGCTAATGTTCTAGCATTACTCACTGTCATGGTTTTAAACCAGTAACTAAAAAAACTACTTATTGGTCAGGAGGAAAAACTCCCATCAGCCACCAGCAGCTTCAACTTCCTCTCCCTCTAAGCTGTCTTAAAGGTAAAGCTACCCCATGACACTCACCCTGCCATGGTCTAGGGGACTAAAATTAGTTGGAATATGTCAGCTCAGTGCACTGACTTAGTTCCTTTCTCTTTCAAACTGAAGGAGAGCTATATGCTTTGATCACACCACTGGAAGATGATGCTCATCTTCTATCCTCCTTCTATTTTCTCATAGAAACTATAATGTAATGGAAATCAAACCTTCTAGTTCCTTTCTGGCAACTTTCCAAATATTAGAGGGGAAAAAAAGGTACCCTTCTTTAATCCAGAAAATGAAATAGAAAAGAGGCAGGTGATTATATATGTTCATTCACATTTCTACCCTTAAGTGTGAAGTTTCTGCAGAATCCCTATCATTTTCATTTATGCTTCTAAAGTCTTTATCTGGCTTCTGTGTGGATGAATATCATCTTGTTTTGTATCTGTCTAACAGAGTGAGTAGAAAGACAGGTATCCAGTATGGACCCTTATCCTTTTCTCTTTGGCTTCCCTGCAGGTAAATGGCTCTAAACAGCAAAGCTAAAGCTATGGATGGGTAGCAAGAAAAAGGCAGAAAAATTTTAGCATCTTTTTCCCTGCTCTCCACCATACAATGTGGCTTTAAGAGGATTTCTAATGGAATTAGCATCAGATCAAAAGGGATCAAATAGGTTAGAATATAAAAGGGAAAGTTTAGGAAAGACAGTGTAGCTGTGTTTTTTTCAGCCCAGCTGGGCCTGGTGAAAATTAATGTAAGATTTAAAGAATGGGCTGAACTAATCTCCCAACAATCCGAGGTCATCTGTGAGAATGCCTGCTGAGGACAGGTGACACTTCAGAAGGCAGAAGATGAGTAATTATAGCACCATCTTCCAACAGGACACACAGGAACTGCTGGGGAGCTGGAAGATGCTGTGCTCAGCTTCAGAGCTAAGAAAACTGTTGGCATGGGTTATTCAACAAACAACTGCAGAGGCTGAGAAAATAGCAAGAATTTAAGAAAAGAGCCAAGATGAAATTCTAAATAACATGTCATACCAGACTATTGATTTTCTTCCTGATAGTGCAACAATTCTAAAGAAAAGGGAAGAATCAGTAACATGACATCACTGGATTCCAGGAAGCCTATTCAAACTCTTTTGCCTGACTTTCTTCCAATCTAAGAAACACAGTCTACAAGAAACTAATATAAAGGGGTTCTAAACTGTTTAAATGTATGTAGGGAATAGAAGCAATAGGTCACTACAGCACAAAGCAGAAGTATTGGACAGCACTTGTGAACTATTCATTATTTTCACCATGTAAAAGATGGAAATACAAATAATAAAATAGAAA
This sequence comes from Cyanistes caeruleus, assembly GCF_971803275.1. Taxonomy (NCBI): domain Eukaryota; kingdom Metazoa; phylum Chordata; class Aves; order Passeriformes; family Paridae; genus Cyanistes; species Cyanistes caeruleus. The sequence continues at coordinate 17,495,889 of NC_141703.1, read as the reverse complement.
ACTTTCCTATTTAAGAGTACTCTAAGATGACCCTATATTGAAGAAGAGAGTTAGAATTTAAAATAATGATGATCAGTTGGAGTTACAGTCCCAAATTGTTGGGTGAAATTCAACTCTGATTGTGCAGCTGCAAAGAGAGAGTGGGAGAAAGGCATCCTGCAGAAAAGAGCTGCTGCTTTTAGCAAATCATAAGCTGAAAATGAGATTACAGGGCTACAGACATCCTGCAATAGGTAAGCTTTCCATGGAGAACATATCTGAGCATAAGTGTGTAAAGCACACAAAAAAATTATTCCAGTGACTCTGGTTAACATATCATCCAAAACACTCTGGGGACTCAAGCTTCAGAAAATACATGAATGAGAGAAATGCAACAAATAAAAGTTCAGTTCTAAAAGTCTGAGGGCAGTTATAAGAAATAGAGGTTGCCATTAGGAATTAGACGGAAGGGAGACACCAAATCAGTCTTTCTGTATGAAAAAGCTGCTGAAGAGAGAAATTAATTGAACTGCTTTCCATGTCCCACATGAATGGAACAAAAAGTCATGAACCTAACCTACAGGGTATGAGATTTTTCTTTAGACTACTGAAAAAAGCCAATTTAAAGAAAAGAGAATGATCTGGATTGGATTTCCTGGAAAGGTGGGGGAAAGGGTTTTCCTCATTGGAAGTTACTGAGATGATGCTAGATATACCTTTGTTAAGACTAGCATTCACTTTTAGACCTCTTTTTCTAATTTTCTGTGACATCTATTAGGAAAAAAAAAGAAAAAAACAAGGAGTAATGGTCAAAACTACTGCTCAGACTTCAATGCTCACCTCCCTGTCACTGGGAGTTGCTTTCACTCTCTGCTGATCCGAGTGCCTTGGGGACTCAGGACCACAGAAAGAGGTGGGAGAAAAAAACCTCACAGTCCCATGAAATCCAGCTGAGCTTCTGGCCAAAAACTCACTAATATGCTGAGTGGTATTTTGATATATTCTTGGCTTAGTAGAATGGCAAAAAATTTTGGTAAAATTTAGACTTTTAAAGGTACCAAAGAACACATCAGGCCATGACTGTCTGCTTTTTGCCCTATGTTATTTACCTATTTTTTTCCTAAATGGTATCTATACTGATAAATTTGTACTGTATAAACAAAGACCTGAATCCATAAGTTGGTTTTCATATCCATGGTACAGACATCACCCACAAATTAATTTCTGTATGTCCTAGGGACTAACACATTAGTCTTGAATTACCATTTATCAGACTGTAGTTGCCTAGAAAGCCAGGTACTGAGTAGAAGAGAGCCATTCTTCTTTCTTTCTTTCTTAGCTAGAAAGGAAGAGATGGTTAAATCAGCTTGGCTTAAAAACAAACATACCCACATCAGTATATGAAGAATTATACAAGTCTTCTGATTACATCTCTGCAGGGCCTGCTCTGTGACTCCTCAATACATTGTTTAAGAAAGACTTAAATAAACAGTGTGGCTGGGCCACTGTTGCAGACTTGTACCTCAATTCTCTAACAAGAAAACTACTAGAGTATTGTGAGTCCAAAAATCACTTGGCAAACCTGACAGGTCCATGCAGCTTGATGACAAGGAGATAACTTTGTACAGAGAATTGCATAATCATTCCCACCCCAGTATAATGGACTGACCAGTTTTACAAGGCTTTTGAAACACTAATTAAGTTGAGGTCACATTTCTAAGGACAGAAATATAAGCAAAAACTGGAAGATAACTTTCCCTTTGCCAGTGATTTGCTCTTGTCCATACTTCGTGCTCCAGCTTTCCTGCTTCAATTATGCAGCTTCATGCATTATACAGTGCTCTTCCACTCCTGGGGTCAGCCTATAAATGGAGAGCATTAATTCGGTGTGTCACATAATGGGCACTTCCTCCTGCAGAGTGGTGCCTTCAGAAATGGTCTCATCAGCAGCACTGCTGGACGTGCAGAGCATTTGTCATGAGGCAGCAATGATGCTGTACCCATCTGCTGGCTCTTCCCTGAGGATATGTAAAGGTGAAGCCTCACTTTTCAGGGAGAACCTTTATTCCCCTCAGCCCCTTCTATTAAATTTAAAAAATTCAGCTACCACACCTAGCTCCAAACTGTAAATATCTGGATGCAAGCAGAATACATTAAATAACCAGTAACTCTAACTTTCATAGCTTACCATACTGAAATGTGTTTCTTTTCAATCCACTTCCATGATAAAGGAAAAATGTGCTTGTGTATGTGGATTTGCAGTGGCAGTATGGATTAGGAGGACACAACATAAAATATATTTTCGTGCAAAGGAAATATCAATGCTTTAAACTGAGCAGCTTTACTTCGACCTTTTCATGCAATCAGTGATGTTCTGCTAGGCTCAGCAGTTAGGTAAAAATACAAAAACTTGGCATGAACCACGAAAATTATCTTAGAGGTCAAGTATGAATATTTTTTATTTTCTTTTTTTCCTGTTATATCACAGATAGAAATATCTCTGATGTTTCAGCATCTTACCTAGTGGATGACAGTGTCATGTCATGAAACTCTATGTCTACCTGCCAGCCTTAAATCAACAATCTCTGTTGAAAAACTACCTTGAAAGATTTAAACTTTACATCTATGGGAAAGATGAAATAAGTGACAAAATCTGAAAGTAATGTGAGATGTATTTTTATCAGAAAATTCTCATCTCCTGCACCTACAGTTCTTCTTTCATTCAAGTTGTCTCACACAAGACTTGCATACACATATTGCTTGTGGTGTGCATAGTTGTGCACAGATTAATTTGTTTTAGCAGATTTAAAATCGACTAGACCATCAAAAAAGAACAGTCAAAGCCATCTAATAAATTGGGCAACAATTACTCTTGGTATCTCCATTTAAATTGAAAATAGATGTGCATTACACACTGTCACTGCAGGAAAAATAAGAGGCTTCCTTTAGTAACGGATTATTGAATAAGCTTGCAGTGATGGTAAGGCAATAAATTGAAAAGTACATCAGCCATTGCTCAATTAGGTTTATATTCTCCACTCACCAGCTTTGTGTATATAAGGAAAAAGTGAGACTATTTCACAGGGAGGGCTTTTATACAGCATTTAGTCCAAGGAAACCTGTTGGTTGCTTTGGTCACAGCTGAGACCCAGGCTTAGTTCACTGTCTGTATAAAATGTGTTTGTGTGTTTCTATGAAATACACAAAGACAGCAGGTCTTCTGCTAATCCTTCACATGGCAACTGTTAGTCAAATGCATCCTACATGCAAGTTCATTAAGCCAGTGAGTTTAACACTGGGGATCATTTTCCCCAGAGCATTAATGGCAAGGTGTCCTTTAGAGACCCCTCACAGTCACACTGAGGAGGGTACGAAAACTCCTTCCCCTCACAGACATGCTGCTGTCCAAAGGATGGGAGCTAATGAAGTGCAAAAGCCAATTTGGGTTCTTCTACCCGATACAGAGTCTCTCTTTTAAAAGCATCAGTCAATCAGAATGACGTTTCCACTTAACCTGGTGAAACAGAATGGATTTTCTTCTCTTTGACGTTTTAGCCAAGGATATCATGTGTGCACTCTTCTGTAGCTGTGGAATGGCTTCATATAGGCCACTGAAAGAATAAAATCCTTGTCTGTTTCCAAGCTATTTCTAGTTTTAGTTTGTAATATTTCCTTCATGCTGAAGGAAGCCCTCATAGTTTGTTCTGGCACATCTATGGCTCTTGATATAGAGTGCAAATAAACAGGCTTATAGCGGGCTTTGAGCCAAAGGCAGCTGCTGGCAGGCTCGGGGCCAGCTCTGGATCCTCGTAAAAGCCCTCAGCCTGGAAAGAAGAGAACATTTCTAACATACCTGCTGAAGGATTTAGAGAAGGTCACTTGAAGGTGCTAACATCTACATTGTCAAAGTGGAAAAGCAAGCTATTGACTGGGCTAAAAGTACTAACTTCTGTAAGGTTAACATCTACATTGTCAAAGTGGAAAAGCAAGCTATTGACTGGGCTAAAAGTACTAACTTCTGTAAGGTTAACATCTACATTGTCAAAGTGGAAAAGCAAGCTATTGACTGGGCTAAAAGTATTAACTTCTGTAAAGTTAATGTTTTGATTTCAAACTAGACCACATAGAAGGCAATCATACCAAAGTCAGCAAAAGACAGAAGTGTCTAATACAAATATTTTTCCTTTGTGAAAAAAAATGCTCTATTTTTATGATACTTTTAATTTGGAAGGGTTCACCTCTCTTAGTTTCTGGAGGAAGTTTCTGGACAATACCAATTGACCTACCAAATCAGAATAGAATAGACTAGAACAGACTGGAATGGGAATAGAATAGAATAGAATAGAATAGAATAGAATAGAATAGAATAGAATAGAATAGAATAGAATAGAATAGAATAGAATAGAATAGAATAGAATAGAATAGAATAGAATAGAATAGAATAGAATAGAATAGAATAGAATAGAATAGTATATTTCAGGTGGAAGAGATCTACAAGCATCATCCAATCCAACTGCCTGACCACTTCAGGGCTGACCAAAAATTAAAGAATGTTGTTAGAGACCTTGTCCAAAATCTTCTTAAACACTGAGTCTTGGGCCATCCATCACCTCTCTAGGAAGCCAGTCCCAGTGTTTGACCACCCTTTCTAAAGAAATGTTTCCTAGTCTCCACTCTAAAAGCTCCCCTGGCACACCTGTGAGCCATTCCCACACATCCTGTCACTGGATCCCAGGGAGGAGAGATCAGCATCTCCCTCTCTGCTCTTCCTTCCTGGGAAGCTGTAGAGAGCAGCAAGTTCATCCCTCAGCATCCTTCCCTCCAAGCCAGACAAACCCAAATCCCTCAGCCACTCCTCTCAGGACGTTCCCTTCAGCTTTGCTGCCCTCCTCTGAACCCATCTGAGTACCTTCACATCCTTCTTGAAATGATCTGTCATTTTTACTAAAACTGTACAAGTATATTTTACTGTAGTTAACTATATTTTATATACAAGTATATTTTACCATAGTTTACTATACTATATATATATATATATATATATATATATATATACACACACACAAGTATAGTATACTTACAGTATACAACTATACAAGCAACAAGGTTTTGTATGTTGCAGGTTTTTTTATTATTTTATTGTATTTTTATTTACTGTTGTCTCAGAATCCATGGGAAAAAATCAAGTTTTTATTCAGCATTTATTTTTCAATATTGGTATTTGAAAAGAATGGTTAAAAGCACAGTAGTTTGTGTTGAGCAATATTCATTCTCCATATATTTTCACTTATTTTTAGTTGCTTTATCTGCAGAACTTTCCATTACCAAAATTTACTAAAGCTGAAACTCATTTTAGCTGGAAAAATGGAAATTATTCTTTAAAAAAATGCCAAAAGAAAGTGCTTGGGTATCTGTGATTCTTAACTAAGAGTGTTTTGTTTTTCAGGGGAAAAAGGATGAGTTTATAGAGAGAATTTATTGCAATATTTTGGACAACCTCGGTCTGCATAATTTCATAAAACTCAAAAGGCTTTTTTTTTCAAGATGAAGAGAATATGTCATTGCCTTATGCCTGGAAGGAGCACCATACACAAGCAGATAATAAACAAGATAATAAACATCTTTAAGATCACCCAAATAAAAGCATTTCATGACCTTCCACTGCTTTAATTCCATGCTATATTTAAGAAGACTTCCAAGTAATTTATGTCCTATATAACATACATATGACAAAATTCCCCAAAAGAAAGTATTTTTTGAAGAATTTTGAAATAATTTGTAGTTTTAGATTGATAAACATATCAAACTTTAACTATTATTACAATATATCCCTAAGCTCTAGCTGAAGTCCTGGAAGTTGTTTCTATGTTTCAAAAGGACTTTGAAGGGATTGCATCACCCCAGTCTCTAAGCACCATAAGGAAAACGCCTACCAGCTGGGTAAGTAGGCTAGAAAGCCAAACTTGTGTCCTCCCCTCTTTTTCCCCTCAGCCACAGGTACTGCAGGATCATCTGGAGTCTGCTCAAAGTGTTCACTGCTTGCTCATATTTTACAGGAAGTACAGCTCTGGTAAATAATGAACCCTCGGTAATTACTTGATGATAATGGCTGAAAAGTTCCTGTCTCTTTTTTTTTCTTAGAAACTTCAAAATTAATTGCTACATTCTCCACAAGATGAAAAAGGGATCTTCAAAGAACTTTTAACAGAATTATGTCATGTTTGAAATATTTATCTGTTCCTGTGACCTGACTTTGTTACAGTTCATGTTGGATTAATAAAGAATTTCATCAGTGCAATTCTTCCACCTGGCAAGGTGCTATGCAGTTAGAATTGGAGTTGCCACCAATACCAGGCCAGGAGCTGGAATGATTTCCAGAGCTCCAAAGCCCCATCCTTCTCTCTGAGGCAGAAAGCATGTAACTTCAGTTTTCACATGCCATTCCTACCTGAAGCTGGGCTTTGGCAGCACCTCAAAGGGCTGCTCAGCCCTCCTGGGAAGAGAAGGCTTTGGGGAGACCTTACAGCAACCTTCCAGTACTTAAAGGGGCTGACAGGAAAGGTGGAGAGGAAGTGTATCAGGAAGTGTAGTGATAGAAAGAAGGGTAGTGGTTTTAAACTAAAAGAGAGTAGATTCACACTACATATGAGGAAAAAAATATACAATGAGGATGATGAAATACTGAAAGAGGTTGCTAGAAGGGATGGTGGATGCCCCATCACTGGAAACTTTCAAGTTCAGAGAGGGTGATGCACTGAGCAACCTGATGCACTTGAAGATGTCTCTGCTTCCTGCAGGGTTATTGAACTAGGTGACATTTTAAGGTCCCTTCCAATCCAAATTATTCTATTATTCTATGATTGACTGCTACTGTGTCACCATTTCAAGGAGGCACAGACAGGCCTTCAGGAAAGCAGGATCAAGAGCCAAAGTGTGTCCCACTGTAGGATTTTCTCCATCCTCTCTCACATAAAGGGATGGCTAGACAGTGAATCACTGCTGTTCTCATGAAATGTGTGTTTTCTGGTCTCCAGGAGAAATCCCAAGGTCCTACAGTGCCACATGCCAACACCCAGCCAGACTGAAAGTAGCCTCGATCTTGGTAGAAGTCCTCCTCATGTGGTTTTCTTCCTGGGTTACCTTCCTGGTTTTGGACCACAAAGACAGTGTGATTGCCCCACTGCTGTCCTGCTCCTTGTAGCCAAACTGTTCCATGCAAGGCTGGTTGAAGGATTTCTGTGGGGGGCTTTAAGTCTAACACATGTTCACCCCTCCCAGCAGTAAGAACCAGCACCCATCAGCACTTGCCTGCTCCTGCAGATTTCTCTGCTGCAAGCTGTGTTGCACCTCCAGCTATAAAGTCGCAAGTCTTAAATAATTATGTCATCTGATTTATTTCTTAAAGTCAAATTCTTAAGAGAGACACTTCTGTTTGAAAGGGTAAAATTTTCTCCCATGTGACTCAGTGCAAAAGTTTCAAAAAAGTACTCAAGAGAAAGACTGGCTGAAAACCATCCAAATATCCCAGCTGAGCCTGTGGTTTCTGAACAAAGGAAGTGTCAGCACTGTGTGTCTGAAGAATACAGTTCACTTGCTATTTTTTCAGCCACTGTGCTGTCACAGCAAAAGGAGACAGTCTCCCATTGAGCAGTGTAAGCACCCAACTGCATTGATCACAAAATACGTGGTTTTGGGTGCCTGAGAGATGCCAGGTCAGAACAAAGTGACTTACTACAGCTTTATACACACAAGGACTCAGTGGGTTTAAACAACAGCCCCTCCAGCCATAATTAGATCTGAAAATCAATGTTTAAGTAAGACTCAAGTTAGACAATGTTTAAGTCAGAGAAGGTGTTGCCTGAAATCGTGGACATAGTGGCAGTGTGATCTGTGATGTGTTACTGGGCATTTTGAGCATTCTGGCCATGCTTCAGCCTGCTGTGGTGTTGAGCTGGTCCATCTCCCCAGTCACAGAGAGCACCCCACCTCTGGGGATCCACTGGCACTGTGGGAACTCCCAGACCTTTCTCTCTACCTGATGCCTCAAACCTGAACAACATGAAAATCATAAAGTGCACAGGCTGCAGACACTCAGAGATCATCATCCTCTCTGCCTGAGTGCCCTCACTCCTCCCAGTTGCAAAGGAGTAAGATCCCATCCTTATGTCTCTTCCCAAAAGTAGGACAGGCATGGCAAGCCAGCTCGACTATGACTTTCAGCATTTCCTAAACTTCTTTCAAACTGAATAGATTTAGCAAACCTACCTTGCAGCTGTCATCAGCACATGAAGGATCTTTCTGGTGCTGAAGGAGGTCTTCCAGGACAAATGTTTACAGCAAATTCTGAAGTTTCTATTTAGATTAAATTCATCTGAAAAGAACTTGTATTCACTTCATTTCTCCTTTTCACAGTTAAATCAATGAAGTATTTCCCTGACTCTCAGTTCTGCACTGGCTGTCTTTAAGTCTTGTAGAGTCCTATCTCATTTACAGTAAAAGGGGAAAAGGAAAAATAGCTGAAAAATAAAAATGTCAGCTTCCTTGTATCAGCATTTATATACTACATTGCAAAGCCTTTGAAATGTGAGTGGGTTATAAAAATCTAAATAATGCTAAATCAATTGTTCTTCACATATTAACAAGAAATTTTGTGCATTTTATTGCACTCACTTTGATTTCACACTATTTGTAGAGCAGGATATGTGTTTAGAAAACAGAAACACGTAAATAATATAGAAATATTTTTCTAGTTTCCAGTCACACGAACTGAGAATGTAAAGCACTTTCTGAGAGGGCCTATCCTTGATCTTGTTTATTCTAAGAAAATAAGAAACTCATCTCTTCCAGCTAAAGCCTCTGTATATCCATGCTCAGGAGCACAGTCGCCTCTGGCAGCCCGTGCAGCCCTCAGCATCAGAGCAAGGGGCAAAGCATAGCAGAGCTCAGAGAGAGAGAATACCAAGCATATCCATCATATTGTACTAATAATACAATCTGTGGAAGGCTTCACTTAAAGTGTGTGCAGGGGACAGAAAAGGAGCCTACTATCAGTTGTTTGCATCCCATTTTAATCAGCAGATGATGCTGTCTCCCTTGGTGGTGTGTGCTCTCGGTTGATTTATTCATTCTAATAATTCATTCATATTAAAAGCTTGCACCAAGTTCCTTTTGTCTTCTGCTGTCTCAGTACAAGGTACAGTACCCTGTTCACAGGGAAACTTTTGACTTAGAGGTGGTGTTTGAAGTAAAATTAAAACTGATTGTTCACATATTGCATTAAGGAAAAAGGTCAGGTTTGCCACCAATGAGAGTGAAAGAACACATGTAGATTATCACTACCCCCATAGAAAGCCATTCTGCAAAAAAAAAACCCAACTCAAAACACAAATTAATATAAATCTACATGCATCCTTATATATCTCACAGTCTGAGGCAAAGGAAAGGCCCTGTCTCTTTCTGCCTGCCTCTGCTTTCTCCCAGCCCGTGCTAAACCACTTCTTGCCACTCTGTTCCCTGCTGTTGCTGCCCCAGTGTAAGCTTATAAAGATGTGATAATAGTATTTAGGTGCTTACATGACTATCAGAGAGCTGCTGATGGCAATACCAAAAACCTCTCTGTCTCTACAGCTGAAAGGAAATACACAACAGTTCGTGGGGAAGTATCTGCTGAATGCAGTAGGGGCTAAAGACTCAGGTATTTAAATATAGCCTCAGGTAAATAATTGTATTAAAAGTGAACAAGAGCTCTCTTGAATGTTAATCATAACACTTTGGTCTAGACAGCTCATCCAGTCAGGTGTGTTCATAGACTTTTTCAGTGAGATGGGTACAACACATAAGTCTTAAGAGTTCATTTGTTAAGAAAGCCACAAAACTGGACAATCAGTGGCCACTTGGGGTGTCCAGCTCTCAGAGACCTGAGAAAAGGTTTTGAGGAAGTGGCACCATCTCAGGTTTCAAGCAGATTTTTTTTGTTGTTTTTTTTTTTTGGAGCACAACACCACAGCAGAAGAAACCATCAGGGGGGCTCACACTTATATGCAAACTGACAAAAATTGGAAGATTTCCCACAGCATTCAAGGATTTCTTTTATTTACCTGCTTCCTCATGCTACTTTTATCATTGTTGTTTGATTCCTTTTCCTGTGAAAAAGCAGAAGTTATCAGACTGGGTGGGAAAGAGGAGATGGGGAATGGAGACACTGGAGTACACAATGTGGGAATTGGGAATAGATAACTTGGTTTTTTCTGCTTTCAGACATAGCCCTTATATTGCTTGGATGTTTCTTATTTCATTTCAATTCTATTTTGTTCTATTTCTATTACATATAAGTCATCTGCTACAATATTTTGATGCATCTGTTTACAAATAGATTTTAACTGTGAAAAATGTGATCTGTTCCATGTATAATGTGTAAGCCCCACTGCAGCTTAAAAAAGGACATTATAGAAGAGTCACCTTTCCCATGTACATTTGATAAGCTTTCACAAAGTGTCCTTTGTACATCTCTTGTCCTTAAAATCTTATTCATCAAGCAATGATAATAACTCTGAGATAAGTGAAGCTGGGAATTTGGAGGATTTTTTCAAATGCAGGCCTTTAAAAATGCTTGGATAATGGATGAGCAGTTTTAGATAGTCTGTGTAAAGGCAGACCTTGAATTACCTAGGAATTGGTTGTGGTGATTTTGAAAAGAAGCTTGAAAAGAACTAGGTGTTTGTATGGATACAGACTTTATCTAGCTGTAATGAATGCAATATTCAAGCAGTCAATGTAGGAATTTTTATTACATTGTCTTTATTTCTGGCTTCTTTCTGCTGTGAAGGGATCCAGCTGTGTGAGCCAGTGGGGAAAGTGTGTGTTAATCTTCCCAGCTTTTGTGATCAAGTGACCCATGGCTGCCACAGCATCAGCTAAACCCTGTCTGTTAAACAGGTCTTATCAAAGGAAGTGCATGTCATTTCAAGGGAGTATTAATTACAATTAAACTAGGTCTTAAGTAGTCAGCAATGTTTACATAAAGTTCTGTTTAGATGGCTACATGTCTTTGATTATATAAGCCCCATAATTACATAATTTCAAGATCAAAGCATCAAGGTGTTAAGTATCTCTTTCTGGGGAACTGAACAAGAGGTTGAGGATTGTTGTTTCTTACCCCTCAATTTAAAATAAATTATGGAAAAATGAATCTCTGCTTTTCTTCATCTGTGTGAACATTGCTTACTTCTCCAAAACCTCTAAGGTTTAAAACTTTATAATCATCAACCTGGTGGATTAGTGTTAGTCTAGGAGGGCATCTGGACATAAACTGAGTGTCAGCTGAGTTCCAGAAAGGGAATGGATCACATCTCAAGTCTCAGCCCTAGACTGATGGATTTCCAGGAGGGGTCTCAAGTTAGAGACCAATCTATGGTTCTATTTCCCTTCCATGTAAACTGGTGAAGCACCTGGGGGCTTGCAGATCAATCAAGCCTTGCTTGATTGCAAGATCCCTCAGCACTCCAACTCCTAAGCACTCTGCCAGCTTAGAAGCTGTTAGGCACAGGAGGATGGGGTGCCCACAGGCACTCACACCACCAGTGAGTGGGCTGCCTGTCCACCCCTGCTGTGGACAGAGAGAGTGAGCAGCAGAAGACTCCCAAAGCCTCTTGAGAGCAATGCAGCCACTCTGCTGGCCTAAGGAAGGAGCAAATATGTGTTGAAGCACTGTGCTTGCAGAGCAATGCTCTGGCACAAGGTCTGTGTACCAAAAGAAAGCCCTCTGATACTGGGACATCTTTGCTGGGATGATCAGCCTGGGTCCCAAGGAAAGACTGCAGAGGGAAATGTAGAAGCTCAGGTGTGCTCAGGGAAATGGGCACACCTCTCACTTCCTCTTGCCTTTTTGCTGACCAAAACCTATGAATCTTGTCTGAGCAACCTCCAGCCTCTTGAACCCTTCCTACAAGGATGTTCTCCTAAAGAGTAAATTTCTAATTTGGTTAGAATCCCTTTAGTTTTTATCTAAAACTTTTTCTCCCCACAAATACTGCATATTTTTTCAGACTCAACAACAAAGTATTAAAGACAAGTGAGCTTTAATACAATTTTTCTTTTAATCTCTGACAATTTTTCCTATTTTCTAACAGGCATGACAAATCTTACAAAATCTCAGTTTCAAGCATAATTGATGCAGGGATAAGAGCAAACTACTCCAAAGATTGTCTTGTTGTTTTAAAGACAATGAGTTAATTAGAGAGATATTCTTGTTAGTGGTGATTCATTAAAAGATTCTTCATGCAATTGAAATGGTAATTTTATCAGAAACAATCTAGAGGACTCAAATTATTAATTGATCAGTGTTTAATAGTTTTTTAATTAGAAGCTTTAGCAGCAGAAATAATGCCAAAACTGCAGTGGCTGCCACTAAATTTTTAAGAGTTTGTCTGCATAGGTTTGGATTCCCTGAGTGCATCACTACTGCCATCTTACTGCCATTCCCAGGCTGTCTTCATTTGTGCCCAAATCTCACTGACTGCTCTGGAAAGTGCATTTATTTTGCAGCCCATGATTAGCAGGGCACGGTGCTCTGTAAGAAATACTGGGGAGTGAGTCAGAAAAGGAGATGAGAAAGCCAGTAGGTGCAGAGGCAGAGTATGGGTAAGCAAATTTTGTAACAGGTATGTGTGGTTTGTGGAAACAAAGAAAAAGATGGAAAGGGTGGGTCTGCTCAATCTTAAGAAAAAAAAACCATGCTCAAGCCATGACAGTGACCAAAGAGATGGATTTTAATTTACTTCCCAAGGAGCAGACTTGGTTACAAACAAGAGGGGTCTCAGCCACCAAGATCTACTACAGGCCTTCCTGGGGATCCCACCTTACTCAATATCCTGTTCACATGCTCAAAGGTATGTGTTTGTTCACCTGTTTTGGTCACTGGCCATCTCTGCTGGTGTTTAAACATCTGATTATTAAATGTGCAGACAGTGGACTGACAACATCAACTCACTAAAATATCCTGGGTGGGGGTGGGGGGGAATACAAAACAAAACAGAAAAAAGCAGTAATATTTTCTGGGCTCATGACTTCAGGAGCAATGACAATGCTTCAGTTCCTGTGGCCTTGGAAAAAGTTGTCAAGGTCTGGGAAAGCACTCTTGTAGAGCAGTATTGAATGTGATGTGTGCAGCAATGAGATTCGATTGTATTGCAAACATATTCTTTGTAGCTTATGTCTCCTCTGATGCTGAATCAGAAAAAATCAATGCCTGTAAGCCAGGACTCCTGTGTCTGCCCTCAAAAGTGTTATTTTCAGCTTTCTTCATAAATTCATATTAAAACAGAGGTCTATTAAAATAAATTTAAAAAACCCCACCAAACAGTCAAATCATTAGTCTTGTATTACTCAACTGAAGTTAGGGTTGTCCCACATTATTAATTTTCCTGTACGCTACTTCTGTTTCAGGAGGCAGGGTAAAAGCGACAGCAGTTGCCTATGAGTGTGTAAAGAGTAGTCAGGGCAAAGAATAAGGCTAATATTCATCTTTAATGGATGATTTTAGCTGGCTCAGAGGCTAGAGAGGGTATAGCAACAAGCTTTGTTACATTACTCGACAGGATACAGGAAACTGCTCTAGAGGAAAGACTTGTATCCCAGTGGATATTTTTTTCCTCAATTGCAAAACTGTGGTCTAATTAAGTAATGGATGCAGATGGTTTCATTCAGACTGTGCCCAATATTTCCTTTTAGCAAAAGAGAAATTATGTTAATTTCTAAATTGGCACAAGCATTTGGAGAGGGGGCAGCTTGTTTTTCTTTTTGCTGTGGTGCTGTGTGTTGTGGGGGTTGCCTCTCTCAGCTGTCTGATGGGAAGGCTCTGTCAGACAGGCTGAGTGAGCTCCTTGAGGAGTGGCCATGGGGACAGGATGCAGGTCTTGGATGATGATGTGGGATCTCTCACAAGCTCCTGGCAGGTTTCTGTGCTTTGGCACAAGGTATTGATGGGTTTAGGTGGGTAAAGGCTTTTGGAAAGCCCAAAGGCCAGTGTTTGTGGCACATGTACAGGATCTATCCTCTTCACAGAGATCGAGGTGAGGCAGTGGTAACCAACCCTCCCTTCCCGAGCTGCAGCACTGGCCTGACCTGGGCCAACAGGGAGTGCTGAGACCGAAATTTTCAATATAGATCTGCAGTGCTTGGCCACAAAATGGCCAAGAGGGTGTATGCCTGCAGAGCTGTGTGCTGCTGTGGCTGGGCAGGAATGCTTTGGGCTGGCAGGGATGCTCTGGTCTGGCAAACTGAGCATCTACCCCTGAAGGGAATAAGCAAAGAAAACAAATGTCTTTTACTCTGCATGAGCCCACAGCAGGATTCCCTGCCCAGCATCTCCTGGACCCCAGGCCATCATGAGTACAAGACAGAGGTCCTTGTCCCCAGTCCCAGCCTTACCTATGGGGGCAGCTCAGCTCCTGTGCTCTGTCCCTCACCTTCAGAGACTGCCCTGTCTTCTGCTTTTGCAGATTTACCTGAACACTGTCCCTGCAATGGCACCGTAACAAAACCAACATGGGGATTGGCTGATTAAATCCAAGTAAACTCCAGTAATGATGCACATAGGAATCAAACATAATTTTACTTTTGTTTATCGCTCTGTGTGTGTCTTATGTGGCAGATCAAGTTCTACATTTTACTTTCATCCGCAAGAATATTTTTGCAGCAGCCAACCTTGGGCATTGGACTGAAACTAGCAGCTGAGGGAATTATTTGCCAATAAATAAAAAAGCTATTTCTACACCACTAGTTAGCAAAGGAATTGATTCAGTCAGTCAGGGAACAGTTTTCATACTCTGGCATCAGAGGGTAAAGCTTCAGACTCATCTGGTATTTTTCCACTAAGACTTCTGAACTCGGAGAATTCCATTTGCTGATCATTTTACCAGAAAATTATCACTTCTGAAGGAAAGTTATTTACTCCAACTGCTGTATTAGCAGCTGTAGCACAGACCAGGTGTGCACAAGAGCTATTAAACAGTGCCATCTCCTGGGCTTCGGGCTGCTCTGGGAAACCTGCATTTGCCCATCCCGGCACGGGCACGTCGGAGGCAGCTGTGCAAAAGCCATTGTGCAATTAGTGGATAATGCTGATTCTAGCGGGGGAAGGAGGGCAATTTGTTAATGTCATCATTTAGTAGTGTGTTCACTGGGCAGATAAGCTCTGAGACGGTCTAATTTAGAAAAAAAAAAAAATAGAAATTAAAAAAACTCCCACTGTGTTAATATTGCATAAGCCTGAAGAATTGCAGCAATTATTCTGCTCATGCAGCTGCCGTGTTAGGGAGAGAGGTAGAATGGCAGGTGAAGGATAGTTTTCACAGAGATGTCAGCCCACCAGCATTTTGAAGTACCTGCAGCAACAACACCAATCAAGCTGCAGGGAAGTCAGATCCCTGCAGCTTTCTTTGGGGCTTTTGGGCTTGGGGACTTTTTTGGATGCTTTTTTGGGATGTTTTGCTCACTTCATTTCTATTAGTTGGTGATACCTCCCTCTTAATATGGCTCAAATGTCCTTTTTCAGTAAGTGAAAAAACACAGATCTGCTTACCCTCCTTTTAAAATTCCCCAGGTGACAAAGCCAGGCAGGAAAGGAGGAGTTCCAAGGAAGTCTGAAGGTTTGTGATTTGGAAAGAACAGCTGAGATCTTCTGCCTTGTGCCCTAGCTCATACTGGTATACTAGTGCAAGAAGAGCTGATATTTGAACCCCAGTCTTTAGAAAAAGGAAAAAATAATAAAACCAAAGGGAAATACAATTTAATTGGATTGCAGTCAGGGAATATCTTTGTTTCCAAGGCATTTAAGCTGTGCTTTGTCCTGCCTGTAGTTTGCCCAGTTTAGCTTGAGAGGGCAAGCAGTTTTCTGTCCCCATTGTTGCCATATGATGGTGGACTTCCCTTTACTGGAATTAGTCATGTTATTATTTGAAATTATAATCACCTGCCTAAAAAGTATCTGGTGTCCAGTAGCACCATAACCTATGTTTAATGTTTCAAAAGCCTTTCTCATCCTATTTAAACCACCTGTTATCTGAACAGTTGTTTGCTTGTTTTCTTGAATATCATGGCTTAGCCCTCCTGGGCATCTCAACCACACACAGCTGATCCCTCACTCTCACCCTGTGGGGTGGGGAAGTCAGGAGAGGAAAACTGAGAAAACTCATGGGTTGAGATAAAGACAGTTTAATACATGAAGCAAAAGCTGCACGCAGCAAAGCAGAACAAGGAATTCATTAATCACATGCCATGGGCAGGCAGGTGTCCAGCCACATCCAGGAAAGCTCCATCCCATGTAAGGGTGCCTTGGGAAGACAAACGCTGTGATCTCTGAACATCCTCTCCTTCCTTCTTCTCCCGCAGCTCTCGAGGCTGAACATGATGCCATGTGGTGTGGGCTATTCCTGGGGTCAGCTGTCCTGCCTGTGTCCTCTCCCAGCTCCTTGTGCACCCCCAGCCCTTCCACTGCTGGGTTGGGGTGAGGAGCAGAAAATGTCTTGACTATTGTGCAAGTGCTGCTTATCAATAACTAAAATATCCCTACATTAGCAACAGTAATTTGCTCACACATCCACAACATAGCCCCGTATCAGATGCCATTAAGAAGATTAACTCTATCCCAGCCAAAATCAATATATTGGACTAAAGCCAGCTTTTTCTTTATTTTTTTATCCAACTTTGCATCGAAGAAAGTATTGATGGGAATTGAAGTTTTGCTGTCTTCACTGTGTCTTTGAATTTACAAGACTTTTTTCCCCTTTACAAACGATGAAAGATCTTCATTTTTTGGGATCCTTTCTTCCCTGCCATTTGCTTCTTTTTGTCAGATTTTTCCTAAGCTTCTAAGATGTGTGAAGTAGAAGAAAACCCAATAGATCTGCATGTACAATGGGTTTGATAGCAACCAGGGAAGACTATTCTGTTTCTAGAATTATTCTGTCTCTTCATTAAGTTCAATCACAGTCCATTTGTCACTGCACTTAGCATTCAGGACATAATGAAAAACTTTCTAAGGATTCTTTGCATCCTGCACTCTCACAGCTGTTGCCCTGCTATGTAGGTCCCAAAAATTCCACTAAAACAAATCATAGAGTATTTTAGTCTTAGTGCAGATAAAATAGTACTAAATTACAGTCTTTTCTGATACATGGCAATGGTTAATAATAAAAATATAAGCATATATCTATTCATCAGTATGTATTGCATAAACATTTCTAGAACAGTCTGACATTTGCCAGGACAGATGTAAAATGTCTTTGCATTTTCAATATTGAAGGCAGCTTCCAAAAACCTGCATAGTTAGAATTACATCCTCTTCCTGTCAAACCAGCTGGCAGGATCCTCAGTTTCAACAGGAGTAAATTTCAATTCATTCCTGAACTACACTGAGAAGTCAATTGCATTTACTGTTCTGTCCAATGCTTTACAGTCAGTGTTCAGTTCCTAGAAAAACTACTTAGGCTTCTCAGTCTAAGACCTGCCAAACTCTGTCCAGTCTTGCAGTGCTCTGTTACACTCATGTATTTACATCTTTTTATTCTGAGAATGACACAAGTGCCTTGAGTGAAATAATACAGAAAGTACACTAATTAATACCAATGAATTACATCAGTTTCTAAATACCTATAAAGACTAATGGTGTTTCGTACAGTGCCACCTCTCTTGTAATTTATCTCTAGTATATATTGCTCTGTTGATCAATCAGTTTTATTGGTGATTTTCTAGAGTTTTGTAATAAAAATATTAAAACTGATGTGTAGGCAGAGGAGTGAAAGGTTTTGTGTGAAAGCAGGGAAAGAAGCAGCTGAAAGAGGATTTTTAAGAAGGTCTGCAATAACAACAAAGTGCACTGCACTTGGCATACCATGCCTAGGACCCTGTTCCCAGCAGCAAAATGGGGACACATTGTTACACCAAACACAGAAAATATGCACTATGAGAAGACCCCAGCCCAGCTGCCTCCCCAGAAAACTGCATCTCAGCAATGGAGGGTGACACCAACATGGCAACAGATCACTTTATTCCCTTTACCATCAGCCTAGCAGGAAAACAGATATTTTCCAAACAAAATAAAACAGTGGGCAGCAGCCCTACCTAAGAATTAGAGCCAGAACCATTCTGAGGGTAGGCACTGCTCCATAAGAGATCACAGCTCTGAAGGGGTATAAGAGGTCTGTCCAGACTGTCATTTTGTTGTCACCAGGCAAAAGAAAGCCCAGAGACACTCAAGAGGAGCTGGCAGCCTCAGTCCTTCCTGCTGAGCACAGGCCATTGGCACACACACACACCTTGCTGATTGCTTGATGGGGGTGTGGCAGCAGAAGCAAATGAAGGAGTGCAGATTCATAAAGTCAAGATTAAGGAGTTTGTAAATAATGTCATCTTCTCTTCTGTACCATCTCACACTGAAGTCTTTCCCCCAATTCTACCCTATTTCATACTGATGTTACTGGTTACCAAGAGCACCCTATAATGAAGATTAAGTCCTTGACTGAAGATACTGATCACAGCACCTGCACAAACTGTGTCTTTTTTCACTTTTTGAGTGCTGGGAAGGAAAGCCTGTATGGGCTGTACCAGAGGGGTACAGGAGCCTTCCACAGCATCACTTGGTGTCAATTCACATGGAAGAGCAGTGAGTGTTGTGTTCCCCAGGGTGGAGGATCCAGTGACAGAACCACAAGGACTGTGTGACCACTCAAGGGGTGATGTCAGCATGAGCACCAAGAAATGTAGAGGAAAAGGGAAGAAAGGACGTTGTCCATATGTGAGAGAGGACACAAAGAATAAGGGCATAGAAAAGTGAAAGAGGTGGGGAATCTGAGGATACAAGCAAACATATCATGTGAAGAAGATTACAAATACAAAGATTACTATAGAAAAGAGAAAAATAACCTAACACAATCTGGGATACAAAGAGCAACTGATAAGAAGAAAGAGTAAGGAGTGAAAACAAGTAGCATATAATAAATGTGCTAAGTAGCTAATAATAAAATGTGCAGTTTGTGGCCTATTTATGAAATCTGTGCATTTCACAGGAGACTAGGAAAAAGGAAACAGAAAACAACATCTCACCCTGTGTAGGTCATAGACTGCTCGGAGGATATTTGAGGGTTTTATGCATTTATTACTATTGAATTATGAGGCTGAATTGTTAAGTTTTGAAGGAAGAAAAGTAGGAGAAAAATAAAAAGTCTGACTGATTTACTCTCTCAGTCATATGACAATTCAGTGAGGGAGGAGGAACATCTTGATCTCGAGGGGATATGGGTTTACAAATTTATGGTATTCCCTCAGTTAATGCAGTGAGCCAAAGCAAGGTTAATCCTCCCTCTAAACAAGGCAAATAGCCAGCCTAGGGAGGAGGCCCCTCAGCCCTCACTCAGCTAATTTCAAGCTACAGGTAAATGGGCAAGAAGACTTCCCCTCAACAGGATCAATTCTGCTTCATTTCACTGCACAGGGACAGGCAGAAAGCAAAGCAAGGACAGGCAGAATGCAAAGCAAGCACAGGCATCAAAGAGCAGTTTTTACTCCCAGGTGCTCCCAGGAAGCTCAGGAGGGGCCCTGTGGCACATGGAATCAGCATCCTCCCACTCTGGATGAGTCATGCTGGGACTTTCCAGAAGTTCATACTGTGAAAACACATCACCTATGAAAACACTCCTGATCCTGGGAGAGAGCTGTGTCCTGCCTTCCTGCCAGCTCCCCTGCAGGGTTTCTGAAGTGCCTGGGCTACAGTGTGGTTAATCCTGGCTCAGCCAGGCTCTGTATTTATTAATCTGGCACCAGGGGAGTTATCTGGTAGGAGGTAGGATGTGCCCAGGGCCAACACATGGTTTGGGAGCACTGAGGTTCCTAGTGGTATCAGCGTTCCAGGTTCCTTGCCATGTGTCTGGTCACCTGTGTGTTTTGGTTTTGCTGTTCTAGGATCAAGTCTGTTTCAAAAGAAAGCATGTTCTCAGACTTAACTTCTGTGTCTTTTCAACAGAATATTTCTTGAAACAAGTTAATTTTTTTTTCCAGTTCAGAACAAAGGAGTAACCTGCCTTTAACTAGCTCTGGAGAGAGGTGGGTTGCTTTGGCAGGCTAACCATGTCCACGTGCTTGCAGTGCCTGACTGAAAGGCTTTGTTACTGCCATGTTCCAAAGCTATTCAAGTAAAGGGGGAATTCAGTGAGTTAATTTTTCATCAGGTAGGTAGACTATAGAGCAGTCTTGTCCTCTGTCCACACAGACCTGTCCTATTCATTCCTTCCTGTGATTCTTTCACACTTGGTATGAAGAGCAATATGATGGAGATATTGGGTACTTTGTCTAAAGCAGAGTTGCTCCCTTTGAACACAAACCTCATTTCTTTCATAGTGGACTTGAGGAACACTTGGGAAAGCTGATACAAATTAGTAGTGAGAGTAAAATTAAATTGGAATTTAAGCTGGCTGAGTGTAATCAGACATTCTTATACTGGGGTGATGCCCTCATTCCCCACTATGGAGATGAAGCAATTACTGCAAAGAAGCAAATCTTCAGAGTTTGAGGACTGCAGAGCTAAGTGTCATTAAACACCAGTGGAGAATCTTTCTCAGGACTAAGGGGGTGCATCTCCCTCTGCCCAAGATGTTGTCACACAGAATTCCTCAGCCAGGCTCACGAGCCAGCAGCAATATTGCTGCACTCCTACAGCAGCTCCCTCCTGCTAATGGATGCTGTTTCTCAGGGAAGCAAATCATCTGGGACAGAGCTCCATGCTGATATCCTTACATACATTCCAGCACCCAGGCATGTTTGCACACCCTAACATATCACTGTATTGCCTATGGTACTGACAGGCCTAAAGTAGAATTAATTTAGTTTAGTATAATACATTTTGAAAGTGACTTAACTAAGTCCATTGGGATGACTTCCATCCTGAAGGAAGAATATTTGCATAGGGATTTACTGAAATTGAACTGAATTTGCATGAACTTTTGAAAGAAAATCTTTCTTAGGCAATCTGTGCCCAACAAAAAAAAACAAACAAAAAACAATAAATTGAAAAGCCCACACCAAAACCAACCAACCACAATAAAAAAAACAAGAATCAAAAAACAACAAAGACCAATTATCCTTTTCTTTTGAGTGAGTAAAGACCAGAAAATAGATTGGAATTGATTTAAACTGTACTGTCTCTACCAACCTGCTTGTAGAGAAGATGAAAGAAAAAAGTCCAGTGAAATGAAGGGGTGAAATATTCAGGATTTTCAGATTTTGTAGTTCACATCTTTGACAAAAACAAACCTTCTGCTGTTCAGCTTATACTCTCTTTATATTGTTTTCTGTTTCCTTTGAGACAAAAGACTTGGTAAGTGTTGATGGGTGAGGAAGGAAGAAGGCAGAGATTTATAGGCATGTCCAAGAAAACAACTTTTGGTCCCTTCAGATTGCAGGAGGTGTTCCTTCCAGTCCTCCTCCTCATTTAGCAATGACCCTAGGCTCTGAAGTTCAGAGATTTAAACCAAATGGAGAGGCCTTAGAGGTGTGGAAAGAGTAAGTGAAGAGAGAGATTTTATAAACCCTCACTCACAACTTTTTCATTTAGCAAGTACTGAACAAACCACAGGTAAGAGACTGTGAATGAGGCAAGACTTCAAGCTTGCACAAAAGCAGCTTCATATGCAGTCTTTATTTTTCCCCCCAAATAGTTGCCCTTCAGATTTGGTAAATAGAAAATTGACTTTTTCTTTTCCATTAGGCATTCCTGTATTGTTCAGAGAAGAGTGAGAGAGGAGGCAAGGGGAATCACTGTGAAACTGATGAAGGTGAATACATTGTCTCCCAGTGGGCAGAGAATAAAAACAAAAATGTTCTCCTGGAAGGAGCTGGAGGCCATTTGCTGCCCATCTACAAACTGGGGTGGAGGGCTGGTGCTGCTGAGTACTGACCTGTGGGATGAAAATGATCCCACCAGCCACCACAAACTAGCACTTATCCTGCAAGGAGCACATAAAAGAAATGCAGTGCTCCAGTAACACCTGAACTGAAGCCAGTTATAATCCTTTTCACTCTTTTAATGTACTCAATGGGACAAATTGTTTGGAATTGTAGGGATAAAACCCTCCAGACTAGATTGACTTCTTCATGAACGTTTATATGCAATTTGCAAATTTGCTGCAAAATGCAAACAGGCTCTGTCCTTTTGGATCACATCTTCCTCTTTCTCTCACAGCCTCTCTTTAGGATACACTGTGGATGTCTAGAGAGAGTATGTCTAAGTGCATGTATATCTTTGGGCTAAACTATGCCCATGGTCTGAGAAGGACCTGGGCAGAAATCCAAAAAGTGCAAAAGTAAACTATGATTTATGGATGAGTGATATAAAATGCATTAAATACAGAGTCAGGTGACATAATTGGTTTGGATATTGAATCAGGGAGGGGAATTAAAGGCTTAATATACTGAAAGGTGAAGCTAGGAGAAGGAAATATGCATGACCTAATCTTTTCCAATAAGGTGTTTGATATAGGCAGACAGAAAGAAACTGGATCGCTTTTTTTAATGTGTGTGCCTCCAAAAAAACATTTTTCAAAACTAAAAATGTGTGGTATGCAAGCTTGGTGAAAGCATTTTGCTGAAATTGTTTCTTATCAGAAAATATTTTGGTTTGGCAAATAAGTTAACCTTTTCATAAAAAGAAAAAAAGAAAAATAAGACTAGGAAAAAAAAAACCAAAACCAAAAAAAACTAGGAAATGAAAGTAACCTTTCATTGAGAATCTCGTTTGTATCAAGTTTTTACAGGAGCAAGGAAGAGTTCCACTCAGTAGTTTCATGACCAGAGGAAAGACCTACCTGCTGATACGTCAAAACTTGTGCAAGAGCCCTTACCTCTACTTCTCTCTGGTCATGAACTTCTGAACTTTGTTTGAAATGTACAGAAGTCCACAGGCCCTTTTGAATCACAAGCAAAAGTTTTTAGTTTTTATCTGCACTTCCTTAACAAGGGTTGCAAGATAATTAAAACTCTTGCCCCTACCTTGGATCTTATTAATTGAAGAAGCAGACACCTATTACATGTAGATTCAAGGTTTTTATCCCTTTCTCAAATCTTCACTCAGGATTTTCTCCTTTCTTTTTACTGCAGTAAGGGTAACCTTTGCCTGGTTCCAGGCTATCACCTATTCCTTTCCTTTTTCCTTCTAAAACCTCACCATCCTCTGTAACTGTGTTAAATAGCACTATCAAGAGTTACTTTCAGGGGATGGCAATCCCTTCCTGTATAAACATGTCTGATTCACTCATCATTAAATTCCATCTTCTGAATCATTCAGCCAAGGGTCATAACATAAATGAGCTCCTTCACTCATGAAAAGCTCTGCCTGTGTGTACTGTGCTGTGCTACACTCCATAATCCTCTCTCCCACTGTCAACCAAAACTTTCAAACCCAATAAAGGCCAATAAAATGTTTGGTTTGCTTTGACAGTGTGCTCTGGCCATAACAACGTGTTGCCAGCCTTGGCTTTACCACTGACTGTTCAAACCAAGTATTAGATCAGGAGTCCAAGAGCATTCCTCACACTTCCTACACCAGAAGAAACCCTGTTGGTGATGCAGCATGGACATGGAAGCCTGAAGGTTCGTTGGATGTCCTTTGGCAAACAGGTCTCTCCTGTCCAAGTGTACAAATTTGTTGCTGATCTCTGAATCTGGCTCTAGAAAAATGGCTGAATCCTCAGGTACAGGCAAAGTTTCTATTTTCCAGCTTCACATGGCCAAGAAAGTGCACCCAACGAAAAAAACCCTTCATTGACAGGAGCATCTTGAGGACACCAAGAGAATAACAATATATATGTGTGTATATATATATATTTATATACACACACACACACATATATATATATAAGACGCCTCTCCATGGGTTTCATCTACACCTGTAGATAAGTTTCAGTATCACATATCTCTCTGCTCCCTTGTCTGGAGCCTACAGGCCCCTGAAGGGTGTATTTCTGAGACACAGGGACTTAGACTGAAGTCTTCATTGTGAATCCCCTAATTTACAACTGATGATTCATTCTCCTGGTGCTCAGGGAAAACAAAAGAAGCCTTTTCCTCCAGTCAAACAAGAGGTAATATTTAACAAGAGATAATGTAGGAAATTGCTATAAGAACCATTAGTCAATAAATAACAGCATGAGTGGTTTAAAAGTTTTTCTTTACCTTCTAGAGGAAGCATCCATCAACCTATCTATACTTACATTAAGTGGTGATTACAGGATGAATATATTATAGAAGAGTGAGAAAATTATGAGCCATGGTTGTCAACAAAATGACATTCAAAAGAAATATCCTGAATACCAAGTAGTCAATATTTTACCTTTTTAAACTAAGATGAAATTGCTTGATCACATCCAATTACCTTATCAAAATGCTGATTGAGATAATGAAAGAGAGGACCAGAACCCATTTTCATTCCTCTGTCCTTTAACCTGTTTTCATTCAGAGGTTTTCATCTGCAGATATCATCACCCATATTAATCGCTGAAGTTAAGTAAGAGGCATAAGATTTCTGCCAACATATATTTTTCCTTCTTTTTAATTTCTTAATCAGGTTTCCCTGATTTATATATCTACTTCTCTCCTTTTAGGGTTGTTTTCATTTTCATTCATTATGCACATCATTATTTTTGAACGTTTTCTGCATGTTGTTGCAGAACCAGAATTTGCCAAATCATACAAGCAAAATTATTTTTCCTCTGGACAAAAAATCTTTGCAGGGTGAGGAAACCTTTGTGGGATGAACCTATTCCTCACTAGTATTTCAGAGTCAGCACTGAACAAATATGCTCAAAAACCTTGAAGTGTATTGGCTGACGAAATAATTTCCATTCTAGCAATTATCATTTAATCTCCAATTTTTTCCTCCACATAAAAGTCTTTGAAGCCCAAGAAAGATACCATTTATCTGAAAAACAAATTTGTAGTTCTGCAATGTGCATTCTTCAAGTGGGGCTGACAAAGTTTATCTGGTATTGAATATATTTATTGACTTATTTTTATATCTTCCAATGGTCCTTAACCTCTATTTGGAACAATTACTATGTGTTATTACCCTAATTTTTATTTTATTTTGTGTCTTACATGGGACTGCAACCAAGTAGTTTAAAAAATTTAAAAAATAAGGTTATGCCTTCTATTTGAACACATAAGCTCTAGAAATGCTCAGAGCTGATTTGGAACAAGTACATCCAGAGAAGTGAAGAAAAATTAGAACAGAAACCTATAAAGTAATTTTAAAAACTCCATTAGGGAAGCAGGCCAGGAAAAGCCAGAGGGGTCTCATTTGACAGTGATAAGAGAAATTGAGTATGTTGAGAGCAAGACATTATACAGTAGAACTCAGAGAGGCAGCTTGAGGGGTAAGAAACTCATTTATTCTCCAACAAGAGGGTGCATCAATTATAAAATACAAACATGTTTATTTTTTCAATAAGTTCTCTTATTAAGAATATAATATTTCACATGAATCCAAGATCAATAAATTATCACACCCCTTCACTGGAAAATAGCTCAAATCTTCCTCATTTTCTTCTAATGTGGTCTTAAATCAACATCCATGACAGAGACAAAAGGAGTTTTAGGTAAGATGAGAAGCAAATATGACTGATGCACACGTGCACAGGTACTTAGGCACACAGGTACACACTAATCACCTTGGCAGGTATTAATAGCAGCCATGGCTTTTAATTACAAGTGAAGAACTCTGGAGACAGTAGGTCCTGTCCTGACAGTCTTATCTGCCCATCACATCAATTTAGTGGCCTGATTTTCAGCACACCATATACTGGACATAAGTACCAAAGCAGAATTTGATTCCTCCTATTGTCTGTACTGAATTGTTGATGGGATACAATATAACCACAATATAGGAGTCATTTTCATCTGTCCAAAGATTGAAATTACATGACAGAAAATCCATCAAGTCCTGGGTCATTGTGGTGGTTTGATCCTGGCTGGATGACAGGTGCCCACAAAAGCCACTCTTGTCACTCCCCTCCTCGGCAGGACTGGGGAGAGAAAACAGTGAAAGTCTCATGGCTGGAGAGAACAGGGAGAGCTCATTCACCACTTCGTGTCATGAGCAAAACAGGTCTGACTTGAGGAAATTAATTGTATTTATTACCAATCCAATCAGAGCAGAGTAATGAGAAATAAAGCTAAATGTTGGAGTCTGAGACACAGTGTGTGTGTCCTTGTCTCTGATGCTTAGCTCTGAGATCCAGGAGAACACTGAATTTCATACAATATGAAATTTATGAGCATGTTTTCATGGTGTGACATAAAAACAATTGTTAAAATTAGATAGAAAAATCTAAAAGTGTGTGTAGATTAGAGAGTTTTCTTAAGTCACTGGGTGAAAACTAGTTTAGAAAACAGAAGAAAAAATGGAGGATTTAGGGTGTTGTCTCTTTTCCTTCTTTCTTCTTCATCTTCTTCTTCTTCTAGAGGTTTTTGGGTAATAGTAGGTGATTGGATAGAAAATGCCACAGTGCAGCACACAGGTGATGGGTCACTGGGTCACTAAGAAAAATAATATACGTGTCTATTGTTAATTGGGTAAGAATAAGTATAAAGATAAAAGAACTGCATAGTTTGGGGCCATTTTATGCCATCAGAGCCAAAATGTGCCGGGCTGCAGTGAATTAAACTTGTGCAGAAAGTCTAGAGAGACCTGCCAGGTTTTATTAACCTAATAAACATGAAAAACAAGATCCTAACAGGCTTTGGAGTTTTCTTCCTGACCCGGGGAACTGAGATAAGTGGAACTCCCTGTGAGGGAGTATTCCAAAGGAGCTCAGCTCAGAGGAGACTGGGAAATCCACGTGTGAGAAGAAGCACAACAGAATCAAGAGAAAGAAAAACCAGATTAAAAAAGTTATAGCTAAACATTAAAAAAACCTTCCTCCCACCCCTCCCTTCCTCCCAGGATCAACCTCACTCCCAATTTCCCTCCCTTCTTCCCTGCAGCAGTGCAGAGGGACAGGGACAGGGACTGTGGTCAGTTCACCACGTCCCTGCTGCTGCTGCTTCTTCAGGGGGAGGACTCACTCTCCACTCACAGGAACATGGGGCTCCTCTCACAGCAAACAGTCCTCCATGACCTTCCTCAGTGCCACTCCTTCTCAGAGGATGCACTTCACAAATTGCTCCAGCATGGGCTCTTTGCACAGGGTGCTGTTTCTGCAGGCACCAGCAGTGGTTCCCACAGGGCCACAAGTCCTGCCTGCAAACCTGCTCTGGTGTAGGTGCCTTTCTTCACAGGTACAGAGGTCCTGCCAGGAGCCTGCCCTGGCCTGGGCTCCCCATGGCCTCCTTAGGGCATCCACCTGCTCTGGCTTGGGGTCCTCCATGGGCTGAGGTGGATCTCTGCTCCACCATGGTCCTCCATGGGCTGAGGTGGATCTGTGCTCTATCATGGTCCTCCATGGGCTGAGGTGGATCTGTGCTCTATCATGGTCCTCCATGGGCTGCAGGTGGATCTGTGCTCCACCATGGTCTTCCATGGGCTGAGGTGGATCTGTGCTCTATCATGGTCCTCCATGGGCTGAGGTGGATCTGTGCTCTATCATGGTCCTCCATGGGCTGAGGTGGATCTGTGCTCTATCATGGTCCTCCATGGGCTGAGGTGGATCTCTGCTCCACCATGGTCCTCCATGGGCTGCAGGTGGATCTGTGCTCTATCATGGTCCTCCATGGGCTGAGGTGGATCTGTGCTCTATCATGGTCCTCCATGGGCTGAGGTGGATCTGTGCTCTATCATGGTCCTCCATGGGCTGAGGTGGATCTGTGCTCCACCATGGCCCTCCATGGGCTGAGGTGGATCTGTGCTCTATCATGGTCCTCCATGGGCTGAGGTGGATCTCTGCTCCACCATGGCCCTCCATGGGCTGAGGGGCACAGCTGCCTCACCATGGTCTGCACCACAGGCTGCAGGGGAATCTGCTCCAGCACCTGAAGCACCTCCTGCCCCTCCTGTTTCACTGGCTTTGGGGGCTGCAGAGGGTTTTTTTCTGTTACATATTTGTTTCTGTAACTCTTTTCCCCTTCTGAAGTACATTATCCCAGAGGAGCCACCACCTTTGCTGATGAGCTCAGCCTTGGCCAGCAGCGGGTCCATCTTGGAACCTGCTGGCATTGGCTCCACCAGAAATGGGGGAAGATCCTGGCAGCTTCTTATAAAAGACACTTCTGTAGTCCCCCTGCTACCAAATCCATGTCATGCAAACCTTATACAGACCCACCGCTGACTCAGTGACCTTTGTAAATTTTCAGCACAGGATGGACTGCAACCCCTGGTAGTATCATTGTCTGAAGACATTAATTCTTCAAAAACCATAAAAGTCAAAGGGGTCTGACGAAACTGATTTTCAGCAACAGCATGTCCATTCCTCCAGACCACTGAATGTGATAAATGAGAGAATCTCAAGTAAGAGAAAAAGCAAAGTTGCATAAATCCTTCGGTTTTATTTTACAATTGTAATGGAGCAATCAGCATGTGATTGTAAACAAGTGCTTACCTACTAACTTTTCTGAGTAAGTAGGTTTAGTAATGAAAGTCTAAATAAGATAAAGAATAAGGTAAAAAAAATATTTAGAGGGAGTTTTCCTTATGTCCTTTCCCACATCAAACTGCAGTGATCTGTTCAAGAGACACCAGGTGTCAGATCAGGGGAGACAAATTTCCCTCTGCTCTTCACTGGAAGTGGATTTTGAGGAGACAGTTTATAATTCTGGGTGCACATCTGTACTGATGCATGCATTGAAACAAAATCTGTGGGGAAGGCTAAGGACTCAAGAAAAACTTGCTTGAATATTCCACTGAAGAACAACTTCAGCTGCCATTCCACGGCACTTCTCAATGCTGTGGACATCATCAGTGGCAGACAGAGCAAATGTGCTCTACTCCAGCACTGATATTGGTCATAGAGGTAAAACCAGACTCATTTAAAGCCTTTTGTCCAGCTGTGAATTCAGCTGTTGTCAAGAGAACTCTTAGTAATTCTTGGCATGTTTTAGCTTTATCAAGACTTCCTAACAGTCCTTGTAACAAGAGTAGCATCTTCTAATTAATGGCAGTTTGATGCAGTCATCTAAAACTGATGGTGTTAAAACATCTGCAAGTTATTATCACATCTGAATGAATATCACACTAAAAATTAGTTTGAAACCAGTATTATATTAAGATAATGTAAATAACAACTTCAATAACCGGCATTTTCTTCCATCTTAATCTGTAAAAAGCGTATGTTCTTTAGTATGTAATGAATTTTTACTGCACCAAAATACTATCTAATCAGCTCAGGATGAATGATTTATCTGCTTTTTATGCATTTCAGTGCTTTAATATGATTTATCTGCTTTTTATGCTTTTCAGTGCTTTAATACAGAGAAGTCCTTTAAAATAGCCTGAAATGTTGCATACTTCCTACCTATGTTTTATTTAGGAAATTTATTTCTATTTTTTGCCCTCCCTATTCCTCATTCACAAAAATTTCCAGTGTAGAAGAGTTTACTTACTTTAGACCTGAGGGAGTTGAAAAGGCATTTAATTAGGTTTACTTAAGATTTCTCTGAAATAATGGTCATACTTTCACAAATATATTTATATTAATGCTCAATCCAGAGTACGTTAATGAAAATAATTTTGAAAGGACAATTTGGCTTACCCACTGGTTAAAACTCAACCTGGAAGTACCTTGTTTGATTCATTTCTGCAACATTACGACATCTTTGGATTAAATTTAAGGCCTCAGGATATGCTGGATGAGAAAGATCAAGAGATATAAGCATTAGAAATAAACAATTAAAAATTCTCATAAGGATTCTGGGCTGTTTTGCTTTTTTCAGACTAAATGTATATTTTCAATAGAAACAAGCAACAGATCAATTTGAATAAATGTTTGTCTTCACCTCTCCTTGTTTTCCTTTTGCCTAAGTGTGAATTGAGCAACACAGCTGAAGCCAATCCAGCTGCACCAAAGACATTCTGTTCTGTGCACAGACCCTTTTAGAAGGAACCATCCTTTTCCTGTGGCTGCAAGCATTTTTTTATTTTTTTTTTTTCTAGTACTGGTGTTCTTCTCCAGGTGGCTCCTTTGTGGAATCCTAACAGGATTATGTTAGATGATGTCCCAAATGTCTCTTGTGGACAATCAGTGTGCTGGAAGCACATGGCAAGAAGAGGTCTATACTTAATGCAGAAGACTTCCTCTGGGATGTGTTCCCAGCAAAACCTGGGAAGCACAGTAGAGACCAAGTCAGCTGGCAGATGAAATTAGCATTCAGAGAAATGAAGACAGGATGATGCTTCTTCTGGAAAACAGGCAGCTAATTACTCCAAATGACTTGGGGAATAGAGCCACAAAAGGCTTTTTGTATTCAAGTCTTGCCTAAATCTGAAGCTGCAATCTTTTAAAACCTGCCCTCTTCCAGTGCTGGAAGCCTGGAAGTGCATACATCTAGTGCAGCATTCAATATGCTAGCTAGATGCAAATATTCCAAGTAGAAATTATGTTTCCAAGCCTTGAAGTCCTGTGTGCCCCTCTCTTGGCCCACGCTTGCATCCTCCTGCACCCACAGTTGGATGTCTCTCTCTGTGTCAGTGGAGGAGCCCAAGCTCTCAGCTCTCTCCACACCACATCAGCCCAAGATTGTCCCAGCACAGTGACACTCAAGCTGTGTTCTCCTGAGTCATCCTGTGGCTTCCCTCTCCAAAAGCAGCTGTCCAGCTACTCGATCCCTCATCTGCTAAGGCTTCCCCAACAGGGACCAGTTCCAGCAGGCGTATGTCCCCTCATGTCCAAAGCACTTTTCAGGTTGCATTTAGCTTTAGCTTTATAATTAGAACACTCTGGTTGGAAGGTCCAACAGACCAAAAAAACCCAAAACACCAACCCAAATATCCTGAATAACTTTGAATACCCTTTAACTAACAACCTGAATAATCTTATTTTTATTGCCTTGGAGAAAAAGATTAAACCTTAATGATTCAGCTGAGTTCTTACAGAAAATCTTGGCTAAGCATTTACCTGAGGAGAAGGGAAGAGTGGAGGGGTGGGTTCAGTGCAGAACTGACAGGTGGGGATTTGTGGCCCAGGGGTAGGTACCCATATCTCACAGTAGGTTATTAAATGTCTCATTGTTCAACATGCTAATTCCTGGCTATCTGGCTCTGAGACCTCTCATTTTTTCTCTCTTCTGCTTTCTGGAGTAGTACACCCCATTCTGCTGGTCAGGCATACAAAACATCAGGTAGAAGAGCACACAGCCCTGAGACACTCACATTTTCTCATTGTTTCACAGCTGGTGTTTTCACAATATGGAAATTGAGGCGTAGAGATGAGCTGCATTCACCCACGACCTTGGATGCAACTTGATTGAAGGTTATCTAATAAAGCATCATCTCTGATGAACACAGGCTCACAAAGCATTAGTCTGCTATGATTGTTTAAATAGGTGAGGAAAAAATAGAAAAAGAATTTTCTGAATTGAAACAAAGTTATCCTTTTAAACAAAAAAAAAATCCCACATGTAGTTTCTCATATTGAACATAAGGCAGCTCTTATCCTGAAGAAAACAACATATTGTTGTTTTCACCAATTGCAACAATATTGATAACAGATTTCTGAGCTTAATTTCCATCCAAGCTGGACACTATAAAGTGCTACAACAGGACATCAACAAAAGAAGGATGTGTATGTGCCTGCAGAACAATCCTCAGTGGAGATTTCAGTGGCTCAACCTGGCAGAAGCAGACAACTCAGGTTAAGCAAGCAAGGGGACATGTAAAATACAGTTACAAGGTCCTTTACAAGATATTGTCCTTTTTTCCCTGTTTTTCACTATACAACTAGAATATTCTTGGCTTGTTAGTCTCATCATGGTAACAGATAATCTACACTGTCCTTTTTTGAAATGTAATACCCTTAAACAAATCCCCTCCCTGTGCCATCACAGAGGTCTACAAGAAAACTTACCTTTGAGATCTTCACCAGATAATAAGCCTGCAGGAAGCCATAGACTGAATAAATAATGTAACACCCAGGGGAAAAAAGGATTGAAGACAGAAGAAGGGAAGAGAAGGACATCACAAAACAGGTCAAAAAACACCCAAAGAAATATGCAACTGGATTAATTCATACATATATTCACCCTCTTAATAAGAAAAGCAGATAAAGTGCACTTTCACTGGAGATTATAGCAAGTCAGGTTGTCACTGATAAGGACACCAATGTAGCAAGTCAAGCGAGATGCTCTGTGAGTCAGAATGAAAAACGCCCAGATCTATGTGTAGGGGTAACATTTCTAGTTGGACTGCAGGTCAGTCCTTGGTGCAACTCAAAAGGTAGAGCTCTCTGCTGGGAGCTGCATGGCAGAGCTGGTTAGATCTATCCTCTAAAACACACTTCTGTGTTCTAGTGCTGGCATGAAAAGCTCGAGACCAACCTCAAGCTCCCCCCGTGCACAGTGTTTCCACACCACTATCAGGCATGGGACTGAGCCCCCATCCCATTACCAGTGGGGAAGATGCCCATGGGTAGAGCCTCCCCAGTTACTGCACCAACAGGGAGAGGCAAGAGTGCACGTCCCTGCATCCACAGAAATGTGTGTGCTGCCATAGCCCTGCTACTCTGCATGCAAGGATCCTTTCATGCCTTGACTAGGGACAGGAAGACACCTTTGGTTTTCCTCTCAAAATAAATTCTCATTTTTACCCGACTGCCAATTCCACAGGGTAATGTAATCCTGATAAAACACTCCTATGAATGGACACTAACCATTGAATTAGTAGTGAATTTGAAAGATGTATCATTCAGATTAAAAGCACTGGTGTAATTTTGTCAATCTCCCATTGTACATATGCAATATGATTCCATCTTCCTTGGCAAAATCTCTTCCTGGAAGCTGCCCTACTTTCCTGCTGTTTAGCCTGAAGGAAGAATGAGCCAGATGTCCTTTTGGACCATGTCCTCCCTTTCCTCTTGCTGTTTCCCTGGGAGAGGGGGAGAAGTCTGAGTATCCCTGTAACCCTAACATGATGCGGGCAGTGGGTTTTGCCAGCAGAGACTATTTTATATATGAAACTAAGGGGCTTTATCTGCATTTTGGGCATTGCTCCAGAGGGGACCCAGCTGCAGGACTCCCACACAGCCTGGGAGACCAGAAGTGCCTGAAGCTGGCCCTGCAATGCTGGGTCACACCAGTGGGCACAGCAAGCCCACAGGTTTTGTTTTCTGCATGTAGCACCAGGAGGAGCAACAGAGCCATACCTGGCAGGAAAATCAGATGGCAATGACCAGAGGCTTGCTAGCAAAGGTTATATGCTTTAGACAAACTCCTCAGAAAACATCAGAAGCAGGAGGGAGGAGGTGTTTTCCTTGCTCTACTGTATCTAAATATCTGTCAAAGAAGGTTCTCTCAATCTGACTGAATTACAGGATTTGAACACAGTCCTTAAAGATCATTGATAAAGGCAAGGCTGTGCAGAGCTGTAAATGGGAAAAAGAAGTCAAAGCCACAATTTGTAACTTAGCTGCTGTATAGTTTTCCTAGGAAGGTTTCACAGCTGAGGCTGCAATTTGCTGCACCATTCCTGGAAATCATTTTCCTCCCAAAGCAAACAGTATTGATTGCTTCTCATCCTCTCCAAATCCCATCATTTTGAAGAAGTCTTTTGTATTGTTTCCTAAAATAAGTAATAGGTGGTGTCTGGAAAGTATGGGAGAAAAAGGCCTGGGAAAACCATGTTCTTCTGAAAGCAGAAGCTAGGCAAATTCAACTTGAAATTGAAGTGTAATTAATCATCAGTGAGGCATTGCAACAACTCAGAGACATCTGTAATTTGAAATTTTTCTCTCTGTGTTCCAGATCTATCTGAAAGAGACAGCTTTGGGAATTCAAGATTTTCATGCAGGAGTTGGTGATTAAACACTCAGTATGCTTTGTCCTATAAAATGACCATAGATTTTGTAGATTTAGAAATTACTATTTTTTTAAAAGCACTGCATGAAATCCCACAAAGGTTTACTCTTCAAATGACAGGAGCACCAGGGCTGAGAACAATGCATGTGTACAGTCAGGCAGTTCAGAACTACAGCCACGAATGCGTGAAGGACCCCAGACACTCGTGAACTCTTACTTTGCTCTTTAGCCTGGACTAAACATGTGGTTTGTAACCTTTTTTCACCTGCAGACCCCTACATACTTTCCTGTAAGCCTCTGTGCAGTGTTCACATCCTCAGGAATAGTTTTCTAATTATCATATCTGTATGCTGTAGAAATAGCCATGTGAGTGGATTTATGGATCTGAGTGTGCTCAAAACCACTGCACTGAATGACTTCTTTCTGATCCCATGACTGTTCATGTCCTGTTTATGTTCTGCTACTCTCTTCAGTCCTCAGCAGGCATCTATATTTGCCCATATACTACAAATCCAAATCTTGCTGTATTCTCTGAAGTCCTAAAGTTTTATTCATATAACAGAGAACAACTTTTAAAGAGAGCAAAAATATCCCAATAAGCCTACAGAAAGCAAAATTAAGTGATTTTATTCAAATTGAAGGAAAAATTCATTCTGTTTTACTCTGCTTGTCACATTTACATGTCTCATTTCCTAGCTCTATAAAAGCTCCAGTGTGTACCGAAGGTACTTTGTTGTTAAGTTTTCTGCCAGACTGCTATAAACAAAAATACATTCACTAATTACTTCTTTTTTTGGCTTAGTGTAATGCCTGCCAAGACAGTGATGCACTCTTAGTGTCCTCTCCCTTTTGCCTGATCAGTTACATCTGTGGAGGAAGTTGATATTTAAGTTGGCCAAGACATGGTAAAAGCATAAAGCAATTAAAACAAATGTATCCTGTCTCTCTCTAAGGTTGTTTTTTTTTTGCCAGGAAGCCAGAATTTAATGAAGCTTAGCATTATCTGACAGCCCTTCAACTTTCCTCTAATTAACTTGCAGTTCCTCAAATAAAACCTTTCAACACAGTGGGACTGCCTGTGAATGCAGTATTTTGCTGCCACTTCAGAAGACATTGACCTCTTTGGTGTGGCCACTCTTTAGTTTCTCCATTAATTGTTCCTTCCCTTGACAGCTGTATTGGTGCACGTCTCTAATCAGAAATTTATTGTCCTTTCATGAAAATGCTTAGCAGGGTGGTACATATGCTCCATAATTCAAAATATTAATGTGTATCTTACAAAGCCAGATCCCTTGTGTTTGCCTGCCACAATTCATGTTCTCCCTTCCAAAAAGTGACCAATATAATGGTGACCATCTTTAAAACCTAGCTGGAGTCTCTGGGATCCTGTGTTTTCTCAAATGCATGTTGCTGTCCTGTCCAGATAGAGCTGAATGACTACCCTTGGATGAGAGGTAAAGATCCTTTATCTCTGTTTTGCCATAACCTATATGTAAAAACTTTCCTCATGGCCAAAGGATCATTTTGAGGAGAGTACACCCAGTAAGTGTCCCCTGAAGAGCAGTAACTTTTATCCTCCCTCTTAGTGGGCACTTCTCTTTGAATTCTGCATATAATGAGAAAAAAATCTGAACCTCATCAGATGCAGAGTGCTACCTACGTTCAGCAGTGAACACTCATCCTTGCCAATTACTTGTATTTCAAGGTAGGAACAACTGTGTACATTCCTAAAAAAGTGTGGCTGCCTAATACCACCTACTCTCACAGCACGTACCCCTTGCTGTAATAGGTGAGGCTGACTGTAAAACTGTATGCTTTATGGCTTGTTAACTATCCCTTAACAATCATGTTTCTCTTCAATGTATCTTAAAACCCACCCTAAAGGCTAGTTTTAATGAGACAGAAAATAAGCCATATTCATAGTTCTTGCAAAGTTGCCTGATCCCACATTTTCCATAACAATGCTTTAGTGTTTTGTCAGCCCACAACCTCTAATGTACAGCTCAGCTGTGTAGATTGTTGTGTTTATGCTGGAAAAAACCCCAAACCTTCATGGATATTTGAAAATTCTTTTTGTGGTTGTTCCAGTCTCTTATTAGGATATCGGTTAATAAGTCATGCTTATACAGCTCTGTTTTTCCTTGTAAAATTCATCCTACCTTGCCAGCTTTATTGCCATTGAGACACTGAAATTCTTGAGCATACAGTTGTTTTTAAGAATTCCAGCCTTCTGTAGTATTAATATTCAGTGCTGATTTTTCATTCCTCTTTTGGCCTCTCAGAGTATTCCCTTCCAAGCAGATATTGCTTTATTTCTCATCCAACAGCTGAAGTCGCTATTAGACTTCCCATTCAAAACATTGGTATGCTTCAGACATTTTTTGTTTTATAGAAATTGGTATTGCTGCATAGTAAACCCCTTTTTCTTTTTACCTCTTTTCTTTTTGGGAACAGACAAGGTCTCAGAGCTTTGCTGGGATGCCCTTTGATGCAGGTTATGTTTTCCCCTACTTTTATAACTGACTGTTCATGTGCAGGGTGAGAAGGCAGAAAAATAGATCCTGGGCTAATGAGGTGAAATGCAGGAAAAGAAAACAGGCCTGATACAAGGAAGTTTTCTGGATACTGAGGTCTATTGACTCACAGAATAGTCTTCAAACATAAGGATAAAAGCCATGATAAATTACACCTTTAAACTGTTTTGGAGTAGAGATTACTGAGAGTTTTTCTTCTGAAAGGCAAAACATGAGACTTTTGAAGGCAGGATTCCTCGCAAAAGTGAGTGGAAAGTAGAGAATGGTAATTTAGTCCTCCTTGTTTTCAGGATTTCAAGGACAATTACCTCCACAGCAGTGGGATACAGGTGCTCCTTCCAAGAATATCAAGCTGGCCATGTATGTGAAGAGCCTAGGAATGAAAAGACAATAGGGATCAAAAAGAGTAAGGATTGCTTGAATGGACATCTCTGCAACATTTTCCAGGGTAACCTTATTTTCCCATAATTCTTTAGCCTCAGATACTCTGGATTTTGAGCCCTTTGTCTTACTGTCATTCTCAGATGAGAAACTGGATTGTGGAGGCTCAGTATTAAAGCAAATATTTTGGCAAGACATAGGATCCCATGAAATAGTTGTCAAAAGCAGAGGGTGTTTGACATCCTATAGAGGGGCTCAGTCAGAATGACTAATAAGCTGTTATTAATGCCTGGTTGAATTCTGTGTAGAAACCTCACAACATAACAGAAACTGTAAGATTACTTGAGGACATTTATGACCAGCAGCCTGTATAACATTAGGTGTTAGCTCAGCAGCATCACATCCCACTTCACATTATTTTCACAGTCCATATAAACAGTGCTCTTTTGGGGATGAAGAGAAAGAAAAAAGTCATCTCACCTTTTTGAACAACCCCATGCATCACACTTACCCAAACAACAGATCGATTTCCAAAGTGATATGATACTGATTTCAGCAGAGGAACCAGTGTGACTCACAATTTGCCTTTGGGGATGTCGCCTTCAAGAGTCTCTTTCATGACTGGACATCTTACACAATCACAGTCTTTCTCCTACAAAGGATGCCCTTCAGATAAGATGTTACTCAGCAAGCTCTTCATCCCACAGGATGACTCAGATCTCAAACAGCTTAGGGAGCCCAAACTTACCAGCAGTAACGGTGTCACCTTCTTGCCAGGGACAAGAAGCAATGGTAGAACAAAAACCTGGACACAGGGCTACTGAAACAATCAATATGTGTTTATGTTCTTCCTCCTCAACCACTAAAGCATCTCCCTATGCAATTTCAGGTAATATCAAGGACAGTTGTTTGGAGGGAGGAGGACATGTGAATTCTTTTGTTGCCCAGACTTGCACTTTTCTGCTTTTTGAAGATAGGTGCAGTGTCAGCAATTCTCCAGTTAAATGACATCTATCTATCCTTGATAAAAGTCTCAGAACTTCTGATGGTGAGTATTCCAGTCTATTTAGGTAGATGTGGTCTGCCCCCCTGACAGAAGGACATTAATGTCTCTGAGTATTGAAATCACCTTAGCCCAATTTTTTTTCATGTTATTCAAGAAGAACAATAATAGGAAAACTATGAAAAGCTTTGCAGGCTTTTGCACTAAACTCTTTCAAAGCTTACCTGCATGGGAAATTGTATGAACAACAGATTTATTTGGTTTACAGATCATCTGTCACTCCTTCCTGACAGCTCAGCAAAGGGACAGAATGCCAAAACCCAATTAATGCTTTTAAAGATTTAGAAAATTAGTTAGCCTTTGCAACGATCATCACAACATTATTGTGAATTACTTAATTGTTAACTGTTAAATTAAATAGCATCTGACAGATTCCATATGTTTTCATCTATTTCAGAAGTCATGGAGTGTGCACATCCTTGAGATATCTCAGGTGCCAAATCAACAGAGAAGATGAGAGATGAGCCAAGGATAAAGAAAGGGAGGGACTGTGAGCCATTAAACAGATGTGTTGAGGTTCTCCTGCCCTGCCCTGTGAGGAGCTGTGGCAAACCCTCAGACAAACCCACCCAGCCAGGCAG
The DNA here is from genome assembly GCF_971803275.1 of Cyanistes caeruleus. Lineage (NCBI taxonomy): Eukaryota > Metazoa > Chordata > Aves > Passeriformes > Paridae > Cyanistes > Cyanistes caeruleus. The sequence continues at coordinate 17,457,370 of NC_141703.1, read as the reverse complement.
GCACTGGGACCCAGTCTCCCTCAGGGCTGGTCTCCCTCAGGAAAGGACCAAGTCCTAGGAGACATAACTATGATAAGAACTTCGGATGTTTGTGCTGGGATGTTTACTGGACTTCACCCAAATGCTACTGCAAAAGCCAGAACCAATATTTCATGACCCCTACTCTTTGCTTTAAGTCTATTTTTTTTTTAAACATGTGAGGAAAGACAAATAATTTGAAATAATTTCTTCTTTTTTTTTTTTTTTTTTTTCTTCTTTTTAGTGCATTTCCTACTAACCCAACTAATTACTACCACAACTAAAGGTTCATGATGAATCCCTATAATCTGGGCAGTGCTAGGAATTATGCTGTCCCTTTATCTTCAGTTCAGTCTCCTCAGACCTGTGAATCCAGCTGTGGTGTTTAAATGTAGGATAGCTGTTTTTCCCCTAGACCCTGTATTGTCACTGCAGACATGTGGAGCAATGTGTTTCCCTCTCATCACTCAGTGTTTTGGCATTCTGCCTCATTCATCGTGGGCTGTTCAAGCCATGCCCTGGTGATAAGGTTATTAATTTCATCCAATGCTTTTCTGTGGGGCTGATCACTGCTGTGACAAAAACATTAGTCAATGTATTGTTGTAGCTCCTCAGCAAGGAGTCTCTGCTGTACAATCAAGGAGCAGAGTCACAGCAAGATTTCTAATTTTGGGTGCCCATTTGAGGTTTATGGTTTAATTTTCTTCCGTAACTGTTTGACGTTACCTAACACTGTAGATATTTAATATGCAGCAGGTTTTCATTTTGGTTATAACTGTGAGAAAGTTATTGATCTGGATGTAGGGAAAATACACCCAGTATGGCTGCTTCTTTTTAAATGCCACATTTATGTACCTTGCCTGGCAGAATGTACAGAGCAGTTGGCAAAGGCAATGTAAGGCACCCTTCTCCAGGACAGCCTACATATTTTCACTTCTTTTCTTTGGGAGAAGCATGTTATCCAATAGTTGATGAAACAAAACTGCCAAATTGTGCTGGCCCCTTTAACAGCACTCTGACACCCTTTTCTTTCACTTATTGGATAAATAAGCTTACAAAACCTTTGAAACCTTCAGATGGGCAAGGACTGTGAACAATATCCTGTGATTCTCAATGTTGCTGGAATAGCATCTACAGTCTGACCATCTGACCATGCAGCTGTTCCAGGCGCACACAAATCATCATTCTGCCTCTTTGGTGCATGAGGTTCAGGTGAATACTACCTCCACTTTGTAACCCACTTCCTCCTTACAAAAAAGACATCCAGTCACAGTGGTCTGAAGGAAGAAAAAGTATTCTCTAGTCTGGTTCCTGATATTGGCAATGTGTGGAGCAGAAACCAGGTTGTGCTGTGGCACCCAGATGTTGTTCAGCCTTAGTGATGCCAAATCAACCATGGGCTTCTTTTTAGCAATTATGAAACACCTGGGGGGAATCCTTAATTCCAGTTTCATTGTGCACTGCCTTTGCAAATGGATGAGATGCTGCCATGCAAGGGCAGGTGTGGGACTCCAAACCCTCAGGTCACCCACACGTTGGAGGAAAGAGGTCCCCTGTAGCCATGGAAGCTGTCTGTGGGGCATCCAGGAACTGCCAGGGACATGGAGGGTACATTTCTACACCTTGCACTGAGAAGTAAGAGGAATGTGGAGATTTCTTTGCAGCTAATTAAAGAGAGGTGTTTGAAAATGCAGCAGGATTTCATAAGGTAGTGTACATGCCACTGCACTAAGGGATGGCCACCCATGAGACCATACAGCTTCTCCCTCACACTCTGGCCCAAATAAAATTTCTGTACTATGGTATCTGAATAGCTTTGAGGATCTGGTTGTCAAGGGAAGTTTTGTGACAGTGTCATTTGGAACATCAAGGGTAGCTATCAAAAATTACAGGTGTCTATTTTGGGGTCTCTTGTCCTGGGTGTAGATATAAAAGTACCTTTGAGCCAATGTATAATTCTCAGCTTTGTGAAGGTTTTTCCCTTTTTTTTTTATGTTGTGGGGTATTTTTGGCTTTTTTTTTTTTTTTTTAATTTAATCTGCCTTTTGCTTTCAAAAGTGTTTTCAAATTCCCTCAACAATGTTCACATTCGTGCCTCGTAATTGTGTGGAGCTTTAAAAATACTAATGTTAGCAGTCACCCTTCATGAGATGAAGGTTACATAAATGCCTCTTAACCAACTACAAAATGCTGCAAACAAAGAGCTCCAAGATTTTCCCCAATGAATGTTTCTTTGGAGATTCAGAAGCTGATATTTTACTGAACTTGTTCTGCCTGTGGACAATCATAATAGCTCTCGAAAAAGTAATCCGCACACAAAGCTTTATAGCTCAAAGCAGAAAGCTGCAGGAAATTAGCTTTATTTTGCTGTTAACGGAAAGAGGCAAACTCCTGCAGTAACTTAACTCTTTTAGGTTTGGGGTTTTTTTTTCACTTTTAAATGATTGAAAAATTAATAAAATTCAGGGGACAGAATGAACTTCCACTTCCTATGAACATGAAAGGGCACTGTATCCTAATAGCAGATTTCTGTGATAGCCATAAAGCAGAATTTAATGAAATTGCTTCAGAGAAATGCAGCAATAAATGCAAGTAATGAGCCAGCAAAAGAAGCCAGGAGGCAAGGTGCTTCCATAGATATGAGTCAATAAGTGTATTAGTGAAAGGAACAATCGGATCTTGGAGAGAAAATTGCTTAAAATTATCAGAAATGAGAAAAGTAGCAATTTGTACAAAACTCCACCAAGAAATGTTCTTTTTTACCTATGGTTGTATTTGAATATCTGCACTTTAACAGAAGTCTGAAAAGGCCAAAATGGTAGTTAAACCATTATGTTTTTTCTGTCAGCCAAAATATCTTCAAAGTCTGATACATGATATAAGGCAAGGTTTCCATACCTCATGCACTGTTTTAACAACCAGCACACAAAATACAACTCTGCTGTGAAAACTGCAGTCTCAGGATGATCACAGCTGGAGTTTTGCATCAAAATATGCATCAATTTGAGATGGGGCACATATTAAATGAACCAGTTTGTCTCCAGTGCTTGCATCATTCCCCTCTCATGGAGGTATTCCAGAGGCACACAGGTGGTAGAGAGCAAAGCAGAGCACAGGTCTCCTTTCTTCATGGCTTTTGTGGAGCCAGAAGAGACAGGTGAACCAGATGTGCACCCTGTATGTTTACATCCCCAGCTGCAACTTGCTGAACAGAAGTAGCACAAACACATCAAGTTTGGGATACCATTCCTACCCCCTAATGTTTTACTCACTGATAGCTGCAATTTTCTAGGCAGCTCCCATAGAAGATTCAAAGAGATGAGAGCACTGTCAAAGTAGCTGCCTCCATTTGTGCAAAGGCAAATGCACATCTCCAGGCAGTCACTTGGATGTCTTTCTAAATTACCTTATCTGCAGGGATGTGTGAAAGTCTGCCAGGATAACTCACAGCATGTATTACACTTCAGAGGCCTAGCCTATGTGCAGGCCGTGTGTGAAGGCATTTATTTCTGTGACATGGAGCTGAATTAGATTGTCATATGCAATGCATACGTCTCCTGGGCTGTAGACTGTGGGAAGTGGGATAAACAAAGCATTTTAGAGAGGACATGGAAATAAAACATTTCTCTGAAGTCAGAGTCACAGCACAGCATGGGGCACAGACGTGGCAAGTCCTGGCTGTGATGCCAAAGAGCTTTGTGAAGTTCTGTGGTAAATTACTTTGAGGAGAAGATTCCAAGGATCACCCAAAATAAATTATGGGAAGGACTCTTGCTTAGAGCTGCTGTCTAGAAAGTGATAACAGCCAGCCTGTGAAATTAGGAAGCCAGCAATTATTTCCCTAGAAGAGAGCAGGGGTTTTGAAAGGCATTATACACCAGTAAGCACTCATTCTGAAAACCGAGACAGATTTCTGTTTCTAATTGGTTAATTATATGTAATTTCAGTAGGTACAAATGTTCCATTTTCTGGAACTGATCTTTTTTCTGTCGAGTGCTAATGGAGGTTAGAGGAAAAATATATTAAGCAAGCTGCTATGTAAAAAAACTAAGCAGACCTTTCAAAGAGTGGGAGTGCTGCAGGGTACCTCTAATTACAGGTCACTGACAACCAGTGACTGAGAACACTTACGTTCATGTTTTTCAGACTTTTCTGGTGCTTTCTTCACATAGTATGGTAAAAACATTAGATTTCACAAAAAAAAAAAACAACAACAAAACACCCAAAACCAGCAACAACAAATTAGATTTCACAAAAAAACCCAAACAAACCAAAAAACATTAGATTTCACTAAATAAATAAATAAAAACATAAATAAATAAGTAGATAAAAAAGGAAGACAAGCATTAAGTAACCTAACTGTTAAGACAAACTCTGAGCATTGTATGCATCCTGCCTCTTTCAGACAATCGATGTAGAAAGGCTGGGCAATAAGTGGGACAGTAAAGGGGAAAACTTGCACCACTCGCAGATGGAAATGGCAATGATGGGATATTCCCTGGTCCGTGTGAGCCTGAGTTTGCGTTCACTCCCAGCACCGCGACTTTTCTGGCTGGGTTTTTATCCCGCTCATTCCTCTGGCCAAGCTTTATTGCGGAGCTGCGTGGCGGCGGCGCCCTCTGGCGGCTGATGGCGGCACTGCCCGGGGAGCCGGGGCTGGCAGTGCCCGGGCGGCCGCCGCTCGCCCTTGCCTCCCTCCCCAGCAGGGCTCCTCGCCTGGGGCAGCAGCCAGCCCTTATCACAAAAGGGGAAAGGGCTGCAGGGCAGGGGATGAGATCCCGAGATCAGTCTTCAGAGCCAGAAATGTGTCCAGTTACTCCTATCACACATATCTCTCAATGTTCTGTGTTTCGGTCCTGGTTCATAGGGGTCTGGGGCTTTTTCTTTGAAATGCTTGAAAGAAATGCCTTGCCTGTTCACTTCTCAGCTGTCCAAGCACAGGAACAGCAGATAAAAAGCCCAGACTGTGCACAGAGATGGGACACAGCCCTTTTTTCACATCTCAGGAAAGGAAGAGGTGTCTGTGCTATGTCCTTTGTTGGAGCTTTGCACGTAGCAGTCCTCCTTTAATACAGGACAGGCATTCAAAACAGCTATGATAATTTTTATGGAATGAGGTAACTGAAAGCAGAGATCATATACAAAATGCCTGAACTGAGCTCAGGGTGTTTTCACTAGGTGTTTATTTTGGACTAAGATGTCTGACTGCATGAGCCAGGAACAGCCAAGTATCTCAGGAACAGTAAAGGACATTCAGGGAAAGAAGCCAGAAGCAGTAGGTAGCTCTAGGTTCTGGCTTCTCCTTCTTTTTTGAGGGAATGTGTGTTTTACAGACAAAATCACAGTATTTTGGTCACCCAGGTCTCTGTCCATGGAGCGGCTAAAGAGATTGGGAGTCTGGTCTGGGAGAAAAAGAAACTAAGAGGAAGAGATGAGAGAGATGACTATAAAGGGAGTAATGTGGAGAGATTAAGAAACAATTCCTCATTTTCTTAGGTAAAATTAACTGCAAACTCTTTTAGAACAAAGAGGGAGGGGATTAGGCATACAAAAGGTATGTGGTGGATTAATAGGTCTCTTGCCGTGCTCATGGATGTCGTGGATGCTGAGAATTTGTATGGCTACCCAGATGTCTGAGCCCTGAGAGCACCACTGCCCCATGGCAGCCACCCACAGCTCCAGCCCCTGCCCAGGGGTGCCCTAATCCAAACATCTGGTCTTATGCTCTTATGTACTGGGCAGAATCAGTGAGAAAATAGTGAACTGAAGTCATACAGTCTTGCTGGGTAAATCGGGTGAGAGGAAAGCTTAGAGTCACCAGAATCAAGGAGGATATACTCCCAAAGCACCAGGGATAGCAAATACAGAGAAAGAATTTTTTTCATTCTAGGAGGGAGTCTGAACTTGCTTCCACCACCTCTAATGAATATGTCCCAATAGCCCAAGTGGTAGATAATATTTGTCATGTGTTTTTTCTGTTCCTGCAAGAAAAATGAGCAATTTCCTTGACTTGGATTGAACTGTTTGGGGTTGTGTTTGTTTGTTTTCAAGTCTGAGAAATAACAGAAGTAATTATAGCTTGAAAAAGAGAAAAAGCTACTTCTTAACTTTTGCTCCATGAGGGAAAGGCTTTGTTTAGAGTTGTTTGAAAAAACAACAGGGAAATTTGAAAAAATGACAGGGAGCTGTGGAAAAAAACATCTCCTTCTTATGGTCAGTGAACAAAGAGACTGAGCTGGCAATTCCAGAACTGGAGCAGTGCTCTATCTTTTCTATGGAACAAGTGAATAGAAATAATCCCAGTGAAGTCAGGACATGCTCACACCTTGTGCTCACCATTGTGATTATCTGAGGAGCAGAAATGCACAGGTCACCTATCCTGAACCGATGGGTATCAATGGAGTTATTTCAGAAAGGGATGTCTATAGTCCTCATTGGAGAGACTTGGAAAGGCAGAGGTTCTGCCTGCCAACTTGTAGGAAAAATTATATATAAAGAGTTGGAAGGGACAAAGCGTTTGTCAGTCTGTCACCATGTTCAGCCAGAGGGTGAAAAAGCTGAATCAAGTTCAGGGGTGATGCTCCTTCAGAGAAGCCTGGGAAGAGCAAAGTAGCTGCCAGGAGCTTTGCCCCATGCAGAAATTCCCAAAAGCAACTGTTCCTGTTTTGGTACAATTATTAAATCAGAGAAAAAAAAAAAAAGTGCAACTCCCTTTCCTCAAAATAAGGTAATAAAAAGTGCAGTCTCAATGACAATGAGACAACCCTGTACTTGTCCTATTCATAACATCTTTGCAAGGTCTGTATGAACCTCTGTGATTCAGTCAGTGCTTTCATGAGACAAAGAGCTGCTATGGCTGCATTTTACAAACCACAGAAAGAAAAGCTCCAGGGATTTCAAAAGCCATAGACTCTGCAGAGACTCCACAGTTTAATTTGTGAAGTAAGACAGCTGACAGATTACAAACTCAATTTTACTTCACAGTCACTAAAGCCATGAATCCAGAGCTGTGTTACTTGAATCAGTGATGATTAATGAGTTTCAAGACCTTTAAAACTGCAAAGGGAAGTAGTTCAGAAAGGAAAGGCTTCACCTGGCACAGAAGTGACAAGACCTTGTTGCACAGTGACATAAACCAGGTATTCTCCAGCACTGAGGCAGGGATGGAGGAAGGGTTACTGTGTTGAATGATACAAGAATTTGAAACATTTCTCTTTCCAGCGATAGTTCACTGCTGTAATTTTAAAGAAAAGTGGACTCCCCTAGGTACCCTAGAGAGCAGTTCTGCATCAAATGTTGCCTGGTGCATGCGAGTATCCCTTGGAGCAGTGAGCTGAGCAATGTGTCAAGGAATGGCAAATAATTGCTCAATATGCATAGAAATAACTCCAGGGAATTTCTATCCAAAGCCAGCAGGGTTCAGGCTGGAACTGCCAGAGCAAGGAAGCCTCCACTCTGACAAATACAGTGCATGTGTTAAGCACGAAAAAGTGAATTCAGGAGCATCAAGTCTCAGATCCATGATTCTCAAGAACATGAGTCTGATGGGAATTGAGCATATCCCATATTAGGCATAAAAGTACTCTCTTTTTCAACACTAACCCACTATTTTTCAGCCAGTCTGTCCTATTTTGTTAAGCTAGTAAAGTAAAATTTATTTCCTTCTTAGTCATCTTTAAAATAATTCATATTTGTGGACAAGCAAGAGGACATTCTCTGAATATGCTCCAAAGCTGTATGTTACATTTACTAGATTTGCATGCCTGTGGTTTCCAGTTAAGAGGAAATACAAAACAACAAGAAATGCACAGGACAGCTGTGGACCTTTGCACCTGCACAACAGCACCAGAACTTTGTGTGTGCTTTTTGCTTAGTTGGCAGGAGAAATAAATTTATGCAAATCAGTTTAAAAAAAACAAAAAACAAACAAAGCTAAGCTGAAGACAATGAGCATCTAAATTTACATCTTCTGCTTTCTGGAATCCCTATCTCCTTTTCACTAACCCTCAAGTGAGAAAAGAAAGAATTTCAGGAGTCCAGCTCTACATTAAAGCATCAACAAAAGGCAAGATTTGCACAGTATTTGCATTTTAGTCTCATCTTTACTATAGTTTTATTTGAAGGAAATATTCTGTTCACTACCTGCCTGCAGGTGGGATTACAAGAAATTAGAATTCAAAACCCCATAGTAGCAGTCAATCCACAAAATTAGGGCTATCATTTCAAAACTGAATGAAAACAAACTAACAAGCAAAAGAGCATGAACTATTTATTTCTGAGAAAATAGTCTACAAAATTGTGGCTTAACTGCCATTAAACTGTTAACATAAAAATAGGAAAGAATCTGATAAAATATATTTCTGACAATCATTTAAGTCCTGCATTACAGTTTGAATGGTTTCAAATATAGGAAAAAATCCAAACCTCACTTATAATGAACTTATTCAGTTTGCATCTTGTACTTCTACAGTTTATAACTGGGTAAGTGTTGATGCATAAAGCTGTAATTCACCAGTGTTGAACACAATTTTTTTGAAAATAAATAAGTAAACACACTGAGATGATACAAGCTGAGCATAAAGAATTCATCCTAATTACATCTGGGCAAAGAAATTCAAGTAAACAGAGTCATACCATAAAATTTTCATAAGGAAAGCAAACTAGAAGTAACACGCTCACCTGGTTCTCAGAGCAATTTTCTCCAGGTATTATCAATACTCCTATAAACACACTGGCTGAAGTTACAAAATAAGATGCCTACAAGCAAAAGAAAAAATAGTATGTACAAAAATGTTCCATCATCTAGAATATAATGAGATTGATCTCCAGCTTTCCACTGTGTCACCAAAGCAGGGATTCTTCACACATTAATGTCCAAAAGCACCAGGTTCGTTGTCCATTCCTTGCCTGTTCAATGCAGATTCAGCTTAACTAAGACACTGATTTTAGAAGAATATACCTTTCCTATCCCAGATACATGCTTTTATTCAACCTCTGTGAAGACAGGTACCTCCTTTTCCTCCTGGGCATGAGGGCAACGATATAGAAGGCCATCTTGAACCAGCCAGTTAATTTTTACAAGACTCAAAGATGTGTGATGAACTGAGTCAGGTAAGTGTTTTGTCCCATTAGGGTACAATTTGGTGTCCCAAAAACCCAACAGAACTGTGCTGTGTTTGGTCAGCACAAAGGAATCAAATCATCACACTTGATACCTATAGCCAGCAGTCATGTTGTGCAGACAAGGACTTGAATTGTGATTTACATCAAATACCAGCATTTTATCTCTCCTCTGTAACCCTCCACTTGCACAAGGCAGGCTGGCTCTGCTCCCACTGGCACACTGGTGAACACCAAAATCAGCTTTCATACATTTGAAGGCTGGCAGTCTCTCCACTTCTGAGATGAGGACTCTGTATCTCTCATTGCTGGTGTTAGCAATGTCATCAGCTTTTGCACTCCCAGCCCACTCTTACAGAGTCTCCACAGCAAAGTGGAAAAGGATCTCCAGGAGCACCCAAGTGTGTGCTGCCTCTTCAGCTCAGGGTGACATGGAAGCCCCTCAGGGAGCTGGGCTTGCTGCAGGTGATACAGATGCACTTTGGTTTAGAACTCAAAAGGAAACAGGGCAATGGGATGAAGAGCTGGAGTCTCAGTATCCTTGCTCCTGCAAGAATCAGGCAGCTGATACCCCTGGGGGAGCAGCCAAGTGAGCAGAGTGGTCAGAACTGCACTTTGGTGTCAACACGACCCATTTCTGAAAGGGAAAGAAAAATACCCAGTGTTAACATTCAGCTGGAAATATTTGTGACCTCACTGGAATAAGAACCACATACGTCATGCACTGAGCCAACTGCTTAGCAACTGAGCAGGGGCAGTAATTGTCCACTCTTTTTTAAAATTTGGAATGCACTTTGATTTCACTGTTTGTTTTATGACTACACATTAGAGGCATTATTATTACCACTCCCATGGAAAATGCTATGAATGAGGTAGCAACCGTCCCAGAAAAAAACAGTATCTCACTCTTAATATTTTCTTGGGTGAAGAAGGGGTATAGAAGCTGTTGTTTTTCTGATGCATGCTGAAAAATGCTTTGGAAATACCACCTAATTTTCAGGGCAGGAAATGCCTCAATGCCCGCTCCTGATAGCCTCTTAGCCCATGTCTTTGAAAAAATAACATGCTAGAAGGATAAAATGGGTAGTTCTGAAGTGTAGCTCTTCTATGTCTCAAAGTATCAGGAGTAATTGCCTTAATGGATGATTAAAAACTTTTGCCCTGCTATTATTGCACAGTAGGGAGCTGCCATCAGCAGTGACCTATTTGCTGTCATGGCAGAAATGCTTATTGGTGCTTATCTGTCCACTCTGTGATACTCTTAGAAAATAAAATACTTCTGCCTGAGGGCCTTCCTTGCTTGGCAAGTGGGTTCAGTTGGGTTCCCTCCCCTTTCTCGTGGTGCTGTGGGCACAGCCCTCACAGATGACAAGCACATGAGCACTGCTTAGATAAAGCTCTCTGTAGCTCTCCTGATGTGCCTGATGTTTACATGAAATGCTGTTACTGCTGGGCTGGGATATGTGTTTTCTTTGTAAGGGGTTGTCAACCACAAGACCTCTGGAACTGTGCCAGAGAATTAAGAGATCTATTTTAAAATGTTACGGTAATCTTCTGTGCTTTCAAGGGGGCTCTCACACCACATTTCCAAGCTTTACCATGCAATCACACAGGATTGTTTCCTTCCAAAAGGATTTGGTGGGGGTGATGGCAATGAAGACTGAGAAAGCTGGTCAGTCCCAGGCTTTATTGGTGACCAAAAACTGCCATAAACTATCACTGCAAACACTGGTGACACTAGTGATGAAAAAAGTCAACAAACCTTGCTGTGTTATTAAAGGCACCATTTTGAACATGAAAAGGCTCAAATGTGGAGAAGGAAATGCTTCAGCTCATCTGGGAGGAGAAGTCCAGTTATTTTTTGATGCTGCTTGTATCCAAAGCACCTCCTGATGCACAGGCGGCACAGCTGCATCAAGGACAGTGGCCCTGGAGAAAGATCCAGGGAAGAGGTTACACACATGGCTTTATAATGACAAGATTATAAACCTGAAACAGCAACTGTGCAGCCCACCTCCTGTAACCAACCTCTCATCAGGTTTTCACACACAGCAGCGAAAAGTCAGACCTGCACCCCCCAAAGGACAGCTGCCCACCATGCCTAGTCACTCTGTCATTACTCAGCTGGCATCAGCAGCATCAGCCTTTGCCTTTTAAGCTGTACAGATGTTTGCTCTGTCTGAGAAGAGATGATTGATACTTTAAAAGGTGCTTTAAAAGCCCTTCCCTCCTCTCACTCCTCCAGTGAGATCGAAGTTTTCAGTCCACTGCTTTCTGGAGGCATATTTCATGACACTGACGAACACAAAGCAAAAGAAACACTATATAGTTCTTTATTTAAACCTTCCAGGTTAACCACATTGATAGATGGAAGGCCTGTTGAAGATTCTTTGTCACTTTACTGAAAAAATCAAGGTATATTAGCATTATACACTTGTTTGGGTCACTTATCCTTTCCAGGAAGAGGAAGATCCCGTATCAAGTTTTACCTGTGGCACCTGTCAGCGTTCAACACTCCAGAGCATCGTTTGCACAGGGGTGTGCAGGGTGGCAGGGGCTGTGGGAGGGCAGGTAAGGAGATGGGCACCAACGAGGGGGCTGGATGCAGGGGGTGGGGAGGACATGAGAAGGGCACTGCAGAAAGCAAGAGGGAGGTGAGTGAGCTCAGAAGGGACAGGTCAGGTGCCCTCCCTCCTGCAGAGCAGGGGGAAGGAAGGAAGGAGTGCCACAACAATAATGTGGTGAGGTGGCAGCTTTGATCAGCTTTTGAGACTTCCCTCGTGCAGGACACCACACTTCCAGCAGCTCTGCAAGGCTGAAAGCTGCTGTGCTATCACAAGGGCCATGCAAAGGGCTACACCCTTCTGCTAGGAGCCAGCACACGAGTTGTTACCCTGCTCTTGGGTAGAAAACAAGGCAAGCTAGTTAAACTATTGCAGTATCACACTGCACTTGTGCTTGACTCTGACCCCAAAGATAAATGCTGTGCCTGAAAACATCTCATTGAAAAAACAAAGGCTTCCAATAAAAGAAAAACAACCAAACCCAAAACATAAAGACTTATCAAAACACAAGCAGTGACACTACACTGGAAAATATTTTGCAAACACAAGCACACTCTTTAAAAATACAGGGCATTTTTGGAGCATTCACTAATTCTCCCACCCACACACAGGACTGTCCCTGAGATGTAACCAGGGATTGGGATGGTCCAGCAGCACAGTGAACTACTAGGAAGGGAACCACCACATGCACTACACCTGCTCTGGGCTGGTCCTGGGAGGCTGACTGGGTCAGCACGCTCACCAACTCATCTCTGGTGGCCAAACACGCTCCCTGCAGCCTGTCTGGCCATGGGCTGCAGGGCTCCAGCAGCTGGGGTCTGCCATGGGAGCAGCTTTTGCACCACTCTCCTAGACTGCAATTGTTCAGCCAGCCAAAGAAGACAGACATCTGCTGTCCACAGGCACGACCCCATGCAGAGAAGGACACGTTGGAGAACATCAGAAAAAACACTATTCCACAGGAAAATTCCCTTCAGGCATTTATTGTTTCTGATTTTGATTGCTGAATTTCACTTAGAAAAGTTCCTCGCTGCCCATGCTGTCAGCTTAGCCTGAGCAGTGTTTCTAGGCCAGCTCCTGAAAGGTTTTTCTTTCTCAAATAAACAGGACACATGCAGTGCCATGGCAGTCAGGAATCAAATGCAGCAGGGACTGGAAAACAAGCAGATCATTGCTCTGTGTGCCATAGATTAGGCTGGGAAACCAAATATCTGCTGCTCAGGCGTAACATGCACAGCACAGGTGTGGTGTTTCCATGCCACTTTCTTATTATTATTTTAAGCAGGGCCTGATTCATCATTTTGTCATTCCAATTTTATCTGAGTGTGAATATTTCAATGGCAACAATCTCATCAACATGTAACTGGTATGAACCCTACCATCACCAATTTGTTTAAAACACTGAAAATCCAGATTATTTAGTAATGTATATAGCTTGCTGACTGAATGAGAAAACCTTAGGAAGAAGACAAGTACAAAAATGAGTAGACACTAGAAATCTTATTCTAAATTTCTCTCAATAATAATAAGTAACATTTCTCTCCATACTTCATTAAAGATTTCATAATCAATAAAATAAAATAAATTTACCTGGAACTATTTAATTCACAAGTACAAAATGGACTCTTCCTAAAATTTAAGTTTATGGTTTGATACTGCTGTTATTATTCAGAACATAAAGTTGGTCTTTAGAGAAAGCCTAGTGTATAAATTAATATAAATATATAATTCCATATATCATTCCTGTGCAATTTTCCTTAATGTCCAAAAAAAAAAATCAGGCAATCTTTCATTTTAAAGATACTTTTGAATCCATGTAAAGTTTGAGCCAAGAATAAAAGGGCAATGAAAAAGAAAACAAATTCTTCAATGTACTTTTTTTTACTATTACATACATTAAAATTTTTGGGGTTGCAAATCTCCATTTATGCATTTGCACTGAGATGTACAAACCTGACCATCTACTGTATAGCCAGAGATCCCAAACCTCACTACCCAGCCTCAATTCCCATCAGAGGTGATTTGCTGCCTGCATTTGTCAGCACACTTCACCTGACACAAGGGAATCGAGAGATTCTCGCTAAATTCAAAGTTTTAGGTAATGAAAAAAGCTACCATTTATTTCTAAGGAGTCTTTTGCTTGTTTATTCACCCTCAACTCTATTTTGTATTATATGGCAACCTCTGTATGATTGCCTCCTGATGCAGTAGATTCAAAATCTGGAGGTTCAGGAAAGGTTATTTTTTTTACATTATCTCTGCTAGTGCACCACTATATTCTGGCACTTGAACAATGTCCCTAAGTCAGCAAATGAAGGCAAGCTCAGTTATTCCCAGTTTTCTAGTGCTTTCAGCCTGGAATAGCATAGCCTTCTGCAATCATCTGTGTGGGCTTTCCCTAACACAAGTTCTAAGGGGCACCTTCTCTCTGCAGGAACAGCTGGCCCACAGGGCAGCCAGGTGGGACCAGCTCCACTGGCCTCTTGTTTTCAGCGTTCTTCACCCAAACATCTGCTCCAAAGTCAATCAGCAGCTTCACCAGCTCCACACTGCAATTCCTGGCAGCCGTGTGCAGAGGGGAGTCCAGGCCCTTGCCGCTGTTCGCATTTGCTCCTGAACAGTAAGAGAGGGCAAAGAACAATGACAAAGAGAAATGATTAAACAGTAGCCCATTTTCATTCACTGCACTAGCTGCTATTTGTCTGAATAACACACAAATGCAGGCAGGGGTGGACTCCCTTACGCTGGGCTTGGTGCTACAGTTTGCACAAGCACAACTCTCGCTGGCTGAGCAGTGGGGCTGAGTAAGAAAACGATCCCGGAGGAATGGTGCATGAGGAAGTCCCTCACCCCCAGCCCAGCCCATGGACATCCTGAAGCAAGACAAATGCCTATGGCCCACCTCTGCTTCCCATCCCTTAATATAAACACAGGATTTCAACTCCTCTGGACTGGAGGCTTAAGCTAGTGGGATTTCCAAATGCCAAAGTATATGTTAGGGAAAAAAATGTGAGGATAGAAAAGCTCTAGAGGTTCTTGGTAGAAGAGAGAATAAGCACCCCTGATGACAGTTCCCCCATTCATTACCCTGGATTAATGCCTCCTAAAGCACCCTAAGAAAGGTGAGCTGCAGAACTAATTCAAAACTGGAAGGTTTTTATAGTACACATTCCCATATAAAGGAAGCAGCAGAAAAAAAATAGTAGAAAAAAGAAAATAGTTCTCAACCATTTAATATTTAGATTAATTTGTATTTGGCCTCTTCCCAAAAAAGGTCATTATACTAAACAGTGACCTACCTAAAAGGTGTTATATATGATTTTTGCTTGTTTTTTCCAAAGTAGCTTTGTTGGTGCATCACTTTTGTACCAGCTCTGTGGCCACTTTAGGTTATATAACCCCTTTAGCTAGAAGACCTGTACTACTGTAGATAACAAAAAATGGTTTTGTGTAATTATCCAAGCGTACAGACTTACAGCTAGGTTTGTGTGATGTGAAAGATACAGTGCTGAACCTTCTTCTGTGTTGTTAATGTCTCAAACCTTTTATGAACTCACTGGAAATTAAAATACGCTTGGAGAAATATGATGTAAAAGTGGCTGAGTCAGTTCTTTTGGGTAAAGAGGAGCAAAAAAAATTAAAAAATTAAATTTCTTCCTATACACTTCAAATAACTGCAGCATCACATGCATAGACACTGGAAAGGAAAGATTGTTCCAGGCACAATCAGCCATGTGAAATCCAGGATCTCCCATCATTTTGTTGGGAGCTACCAAGCTGAACTCCTGGGTTAAGAAGAGCCTGATCTACCACATTTAACCAGGGCTGCTATTAGGAGTGGCACATCACCTGGTCCCAAAACACAAAGATAATCCAAAGATAGATGTTGCAGGAAATGGAAGTACACCATTCTTTATTTTTGTTTTTACCTGACTCAAGCAGCTTCCTGGCACAGTTCAGTTGCTGGTTCTCACACGCTACATAAAGAGGAGTACCCAGGTGCTTGATGTTGTGATCTATATTTACCCCACGGGATGCAAGGAGCTCGACACACTGCACATGACCTTAAAAGGGATAAAGAAAGAGTCAACTCACAGAGATCAGGCCTTTTTTTTTTCAGCAAATTCCCTGTTGCAGCACTGTAGTTTGGCAAAGATTCAAAGTTTTGTCAAGAGGTGGTAGTGTAATACTTTCATTCACTCCAATGGAACCAGTCAGCAAAACAGAAGCTGAAAAGCCACGTTTAGCAAAACAGGCTAAAGCCTCACAGGCTAAAGCCCTCACATTTTATCTGACTCATTTCAGATGTCTACTGAAGATGAGATGAATCACTCCATGTTTCTCTCCATTCCTTTTGAAGATAGCCAGATGTCTCCCTCAAATGTCCACACTGCAGGCAGCTGACTTGAACAATGCATTCCCTTCCAGGTGTCACCATGTGAACTCAGAGGATCTGACAGCTGAGCTGACCTGCCCTTGATGAGAAACAGGGGTGGGAAGAACTGCACCCCTCATGATGAGACCAATTAGCAAGGCATTTTACATGACCCAAAGCAAGAAAATTATCTTCTTTATCTCTCTCCTCCACTGCAGCACACTGCTAGTAGCATGGAAGGGAGGGCTGATGCCTGTGGGGTTACCTCTCTTAGCAGCCTCGTGGATGGGGGATGCCAGGTCACAGGGAGGCTGCAGGCTGGCTCCATGCTCCAGCAGTAAATTCAAGCAAGCCACACTGCCACTGACACACGTGTTAAACAATGGTGTGTGCCAGTCAAGAGTGACTCCATTCACCTGGGGGAAAATAACACAATCCGGCAAGTGTTTTTATCTTCTCAGTGTTTCAGAATTGATGACAACTAACCAGTTTCTCAGCAGAATATAGGGTTTTTGATAATTTTTATAAATGATCACGGCCACTCCAGGGTCTCTCAGGAGCTACCAAGCTAAAAGTCTGACCATTTCTCAGTTGTCTTAGCTGAAACACACCAACCCATAGCCCTCTCCTGAAACAGTCTATTTTTGGCTGAATGTGTGCAGCCCTTCCTTTTTTTTTTTTTTTAATTTTAATCAGAAAGGGTTTTTTACTGGTAAGGTAATGTACATATGAATCAATTTTCTTATTCATTATAATTTTGACATTAGCTTGAAAGTAGTGGCCATGAGACACCATTTCACCATTTTATTTGCAACTTGTTTCCATTTCTTTCCCATTTTATTGTCAGTTGATCCCAACATTCCTGTGCCTCTATTTAAGACTCTGAATATTGATACCAACCAGATTAATGTGTGCATAAAAAACACCCTTAACTTCTGCAGGATAATAAACACTTTGCAAGATGAACTTCCCCTTGTTCCTGTGAAAGATGAGAACCTTTCATCCTCATCTAAAGTACAATAATAGCTGCTTCTTATATCTGCTTTTTTGGATCACTTTTTTAGGACCTGCATCTCGTAAGTACCTTAAGCAGAGTTAAGTACAGAATATAAATCACAGAGATACTCTGCCATCATGTACCATTAAAGTGTGGTAATACAACACACTGAAACTAGAGACAGTGGTGTGTCCATCACGCACTCACCCGAGCACCATGTTTTAACAGGACACTGGCACAGGCAGCATGACCCCCTAGGCAGGCTTCATGGAGGGGAGACACCTGGTCTGCTGTGACAAGATTGACATCACTCCCCTGATAAGACAATGGAAAATATCATTACAAACGGCTACTAAAACCCCCATACAAAAACCAGCAATGAAAAAAAAAAACAACCAACCAAAAAAAAAACCAACAAAAAAAAACCCACACCAAAACAACAACAAAAAAACCCTTCTTTAAAAGCTTTATGTAACTAGACCTTCCTCAACTGCCTGAAGCTATTCACCTCAAAAAGTAAGGATGAAGAGGATGAAGAGGCTGTGATGTTTTGGATGAAGTGGATACTGGCACAGAGTACCTGAGGTCATGCCTTGTGCACACTGAAAACCAGCACAGAAAGCTTAGTGGAGTGTCCAGTGGGAAAATACATCCTGTTAGGAACTCAGCGTGATTTGGTTTCTACTACACTGCAGATAGAAAAATCTGAAATAAAAGAAAATTATGAAAAGTTGCTACTAGAGCTCTTGGCAGGGCCAGGACTGCTGCTTTTCTCTATCACTGCTCAAGCCTTCTGACCTTCTCCCCACTGAGTCTGTGGTTATTTGACTGGGTTGAACCCTGAAATGCTCTTGAAGTATTTTCTGCTCTTTGCCTGGAGGCAACCACTGAAGGAAAGAAATGCATCAGAAACATTGTTTGGATTCTACAAGATCTTTTGTTTCTAGCAGTCTTGGTGCTCCAGAAGACTAAGCTGGAAGAGTCTCCAATGCCCCTTCCCTTTCCATCAACTCCTTCACAGGTTAAACCCAGGGATTTGAAGAAACAAAGTGGTAAGGTTCACAAATCACTTCTACCTATCCCTGACCTTCTGGAGTGGGACCAGGGCCTTGGGATACACTCAGGCACTTCAGAAACGAACGTCTGGGTGACTGAATTGAAGCCTCAACCAGACCTCTGACTGGATCCAGAGCTGACCCTCAGCTGGGGCACCCAAAACTGCTCACAGGCACACACGGGAGCTGCAGAGGAGCTGCCCTCAGCCATCCAGAGATCCCAGTGATCAGGGTCTCATTACCTCTGCCGAAGTTAACTCATCGCCCAGGACAGTTCAGTACATCATCAAGTTAGTGCACGAAGTTTGTGCTGGGCAAGGAACTGATTGTAGGGAAAAAAAAAAGCCTGTTGCATGCAGATTTCACTGCAGCCTGGTTAACACGACTTTCTCACCCTGGAAGTTTCACAGCAAAGCACAAACTGCATTCATCCACTGAACAAACCCTGAAAAGAAATCAGTGGAGAGGTACCTGTTCAATGAGCTTCTTCAGAGAAAGCAGACGCCCATGGATAGAGGCCTCATGTAAAGGAGACCAGTCTGAAACAAAGTCTGTATGAAAACAAAGACAGGAAAAAGGCTAAAAATTCTATTTCAATAGCATATTTTATCCCAACTGTGTGACCTCCCTTCTACTTTATTTGAGCTGCCAAGATTTCTTTGGAGCAGATGCTGTGAGGGATACAGACAAGAGGATATCTTCTCTCTGGGTGCATTTTTAACTCATCCTATGTTTGCACTGCACAGCTGCATTCCCCTTTAGAAGACAGGAGAGGGATTTGCAGAACATCACCTGGCTCTGGCTGGGCTTGTCCCTCTCACTGAATTATTTCCAAGGCCTTTTTTTTCATAAACTTACGACATTTTACCAATTAACTCAAAAGGAATATGTTTTGAAGAGGCTTTGGCTGATCAGTCATTTACCCCTGCCCTGAGCTGGACTAGAATCAACAACACTTGGCAGGAGAAGGGACCAAAGTACAAGGAGGCAAATTGTGCTGCTTGTTGATTCCATCTTTCAGTTTTCAGTGTCTGGTGTGAGAGGTGCATTTTAAGTAATAGCTGTGCTCTCTGCATTGTTGAAACCACAAAGTGAGGTACAGCACGTATATACCGTGCAAATATTAATAGAGGGAGATCTTCTGTATTAAAGATTTTGTGGCTCAGAGCCAACTGACAGCAATAATCCTTCTGGGATATGTATGTTCCAGCATTCAAAACCCAGTGTCTGCTCTATGTCAATGTCCCAGGTTCCCCCTGGGAAGGAAGGGAAGCCTTGACAGAGGGCACTTCCCACAACTTCCTGTGAAAAGACATTTTGCTGCTCTCTGGAGATGTCCCACTCTCCTACCACTAACTACAGAGAAAACTCCAGTGACCAAGTCGCTGAGTTACTGAAGTTCTCAGGAATTATAATAGAGTACATGTATGGAATGGAATCCTTAATAGCGGGGAGTCTGCCTTCAGCAAAAAACCCTAATAAGCCACTATAATTCTTTAAAACAATGTTTACACATAAACTGATGATCATAAAGGTTTTAAATGAAAAGAAGGTATATTTAGACCAGACATTAAAATGAGGTAGTGAAATAATGTAGCAGGCTGCCAAGAGAGGTGGTAGATGTCCCATGCCTGGGAAGATTCTAGGTCAAGTTGGATGGGGCTCTGAGCAACCCAGTCTGGTGGAAATGTTCCTGCTCATTGCAGGGGTGTTGGACTAGACAACCCTTAAAAGTCCATTCCAACCTAAACCTGGCTATGAGTCTATGAACTAGCTTTTAAAGGAATTTGTATTCTTTGTTATTGGCATTATTTGAGCTCTGCCTGCCTCCTCCTATGTTCCATGGGCTGCATCCCACAACAGTTACACACTTTCATTAGGCTCCCAAAGATCCTTTCACTTTAGCAAATGGACAGCCAGTTCTGGAAGCTGTGGTTCTGGTTTATATGGATAGAAAAACTAGGCTACAATTATTAAAGCACAGAATTATTAACTGAACTGAATTAAAACAGCTTTACCCTGTGATGTGTGTCAAATTGATGCTTATCTGACTATGCTGTTGTTCTTGCTGATCCTGCCTGTATTACAGTCAGTTGTGTTTCCAGGGTATGCAAAAAGCTTCTCCTCATTTGAAAACTAATGCCATTGCCTAAATTGCCTGAGTTTTAAGGGAAATGTGTTTACAGAAATTCTGAAAATCTTGATGGAAGTACAAGTTTTTTGAGCTGCAACTTGAACATTTTTTTGGCCACACAAATACTGGCAGCCATTTGTGCCTGTACCTGTGCATTGTACCAACTTGTAATATCATCATGTCAGAATTCTGGTTACTAAGAAGGACGTATCCATGTGCAGATTTTATCCATTCAGTCCTTGCTTGAGAAAAGACAGGTTTCTACTGAAATTCTACAAAAAGCCAGACCAGCCATCTGTGGACTGGCCATTAGCTTGCAATTTTACAAGTCTTAAAAATGAGTAAAAAGATTGACCATATAAGCATCAAAAATAAATGTCAGTGAAAAATAATAGAGATATGTGCTAAGACATGATTTATCTGCGAGTTCTGTAACAGAGAAACTGAGAGTTTTATCCCAGGTGGAACTGGAGTCCTGTGGAGCCCTGTGGAGTCCATCACACCAGCTTTGGATACTTTTGGAAGAGCGGTATTCAAGGCCTGACTGATGACTAATTGTGATGGCATAACTCCAGATCTGCTGCCATGAACTGCACAGCCCCAGGCTGATGTCTTTCCTGCCCTATCTCCATCTGCAGCAAACACCTCTAACCTGAAGCAATGTCAGGGAGACAAGCTTCCTGGAAGGGATGGCAAATTTCCCAAGTTTCTTGACCCAGGGCATCACCTTCTGGCAAATAACAATATCTCTATTTTCTGCCTGCTCCAGGCTGGAACTCGTGTTTCTTGCCTGGAAGAGGAGAAATGCTGCAGTGGGTTTCCATGTCGCATTGCCCTCACTGCCAGGAGGCACACTGTCAGAATATGAAAGATCTGTATTGTATTTGATTAAGGCCTAAGAAAATGTGAGTTCCAGCTGACCACAGGCTTTCAAATTCCTGAACTAGTGACATTCATGAAAGTACTCAAAACACTCTGCCCACCAGAGCTGCACGTGAAGTAGCAAGGCTGGCGTATGTGGGGGACACAGCTGTGTTCATTGTATGTACCACCACTGCAACAAGGATTCCTGATTGTCAAAAATATGTACAACTGCTCTTTAACAAAGAAACAAGATAATTTGTCCAAATTTGAAATTCACCCACACCTTAGTCCACAGGGAGGTGGAGTCAGACCCCAGCAGCTCAGCATCTAGACATCCAAACCCCACTGGCTTTCAGTGGCTTTGGGTCACTTAGCTCCCCTTGCAGTGCAGAAGACTCCAGCCAGCCCAGAGGTTCCATTAAACCTCTGGTCATATTTGAATGCACTGCCATCACTCAGGCACGTGACACTGGCAGGGTGGTGTAGCAGAGGGAGCCTTATAGCAACAACCATCCACACATGCAAATTTTGACTGCTCCCTTGCACAACAGAGCTCTTACAGGACCTTTCTACAGCACTGGTTTTTGTGGTGATGGCTGAAGCAACTTTTTCCAACCTCTGACCATGTGAGGGCATTGCATCCTCTGTGCCTGTCCCCAGGCTGGTTTCCTTCTGTGCTTCTCATGCACAGTGCAGCTTGAAAGGGGCTCTGAAGTCCTTCCAGTGAAGGTATGCCCTTGCATTCATATTTGCAGATAAAAAATCCCAAGGCATTATATAGAACAGATTACAAATGGTATTTTTCATAGTCAAAGGCTGCCCCTTAAAGTTTGTGATATACACAGCCTGAGCCAAATACATTGCCGCTGGAAATTGCCAGAAGAGCTTAGTGACTCTACTAAGGAACAGGCAGACACAAAAGGAATGGACTGAACTTTGATTTTCAAAGGACCAAATGATCTGTGCCCAGCACTGTGCCATGTGGGATTCCCTCCTTCCACCCTCTATTTTGCTGGAGCTCATCTCCAGTGTGGACTGGTTCACACTGTTAATAACATCTCTGCCTTCCCTCTCACCCCAGCCTCAGGCTGTACATACGTGACACACACGAGGACAGGCAGACTACACTGCAGATAGACTGGTCAGCCTTGCATTTTGGTTTTATGGTCTTAATTTTCAATTTGGTATTAATGGAAACATCCTGAACAGCCCAGGAAAGGCGCAAGAACAGCATAAAGTCACATTTTCTGAATTTACCTCATTCTCTCTGCACTCGCCATTTGATGAAGGAGCAACTTCACAGAAACAGAGCTACATGGAACACGTCCAGCTAAGGATATGAAGTTAAATTACTTGTCTTTTTTTACCATGTCATGTTTTCAATGGCTCTGGGCCAGACACAAAGCAATGAACAGAGTGAGGCTATTTGTCTGAGTAACTGCTCACTATTATGTGCCCACAACAGCATTGGTCACAACAATGCCATTGCAGAAGAACCCAGTAGGCTCAAACAACACTTAGGTCTGTTCATCTTAAAGTGCAGGGGAAAGGATAAAAGATAAAGGAAAAAGAAAAAAAAGAAGAAAGAGAAGACAAAAAAGAAAAGCAAAAGTTAAAATAGTCAAAAGAAAGGATAAAAGAAAGAAGGAAAGTAAGGAGGAAGGGAATGAAAAGAAAGAAGAAGAAAGAAAAAGAAAAAGAAAAAGAAAAAGAAAAAGAAAAAGAAAAAGAAAAAGAAAAAGAAAAAGAAAAAGAAAAAGAAAAAGAAAAAGAAAAAGAAAAAGAAAAAGAGAAAAAGAGCCAGAGCTGAGCTTCCTGCTGGCACTCATTTAAGTCAAACATGCCACATTTCAACTTATTTTTCAGTATGCTGAGGTCCAAGTGCTGCACTTATTTCTGCTTGCACAAAACGTACTACAAAATCAACCACTCTTTTCTATGACACAAAAGAAAAACGATAAAAAAATGCAGTATCAAACAGAAATAACTTTTTTTCAAAATCCCCTGAGAAGTACCAAGGCATGGGGGTGTTCGGAGGGACGGACCGAGGACCTGTCCCGAATCAGGGCACAGGGAGCCAGCGCAGCCTGGGCACAGGCAGGAGCGTCACTCACCCCTCATCAGCGGGTTTGATGGAGACGCTGCACATGCCTGGCCTCCAGCTCCTTGCAATTTGCTGGCATTTTGATTTGTTCTCTCATCATCCATCTCAGCTCTGTCTGCCCAAGCGCTGTTTTTTCACTCTGTGGCTGGTTTCCAGAGTTCAGATTCCACGGTCCCCGCGGAGCCCCCGGCGGCCGGAGCGCTCTCTGGAGCAGGCTGTGCACGCATGAGCCGGGCGGAGCAGGCAGAGCCCGGGACACGGGCCCGGCAGCTCCCTATGCACAGGCTCCAGCACCTGGGCTGGCATTTAACACACCGGCCCCCGGGCTGCCCTGCTCGGCAGCCGGCCATCCAGCCCAGCCAGAGATGTGCCTGATGTCACATCCTCTCCAACGCGACGCCCAATCGGGGCGCCCGCCGTTCATTTTATCAGGAAGGAAATTCTTAGTTTGCCAAAAAAAAAAAAAAAAACCAGACAGAAAGAGCCAGTTCAACTAGTTGGGCAAACTCTGGCTGCAGGGGACCCGCAGAGAGCCAGGGGCAGCAGGGCAGGGCTTTGCAGCTCCTCGGCTGCATCCCGAACTGCATCCCGAGCTGCATCCCGAGCTGCACCCGAGCTGCACCCGAGCTGCATCCCGAACTGCATCCCGAACTGCATCCCGAGCTGCACCCGAGCTGCATCCCGAACTGCACCCGAACTGCATCCCGAGCTGCATCCCGAGCTGCATCCCGAGCTGCATCCCGAACTGCATCCCGAACTGCATCCCGAACTGCATCCCGAGCTGCATCCCGAGCTGCATCCCGAGCTGCATCCCGAGCTGCATCCCGAGCTGCATCCCGAACTGCATCCCGAGCTGCATCCCGAGCCTCATCCCACGGAGCCCGAACTGCATCCCGAGCTGCACCCGAGCTGCACCCGAGCTGCATCCCGAGCTGCATCCCGAACTGCATCCCGAGCTGCACCCGAGCTGCATCCCGAGCTGCATCCCGAGCTGCATCCCGAACTGCATCCCGAGCCTCATCCCGCGGAGCCCGAGCCGCATCCCCGCTGAGCGCGGAGAGAGGAGGCTGCAGCGGGGCTTTTGTCCCTTCACCCTCTTCAGCAGAGTTCGCCAAGTCACAATCACACCAGCTACTTTGTGCCAAAGCTGCGTCCTTTATTTGTAAGCAATTTCTCAGCCTAAACAAACCATCACAAATCAAACATCATAAATAAATAAATAAACAAACGAATAAATAAATAAATAAACAAATAAATAAATAAAATTAAATAAAATAAAAAAATAAAATAAAATAAAATAAAATAAAATAAAATAAAATAAAATAAAATAAAATAAAATAAAATAAAATAAAATAAAATAAAATAAAATAAAATAAAATAAAATAAAATAAAATAAAATAAAGTCATCCTTGTTTCAGGAGGACCTCTGCCTCATTTCTCTGCTCTGTCTGTTTTGCTTCCCAATTTAGTGCCATTTACAAGCACAAAATCCTTTTTCTGTCGCTGAATATTCACCCATTTGTGTGCAAGTGCAAGGAGGCAAATTCTAAACCATGTAATGTTTTCCGGTTTTTTTTTTTCCATGCAAATTCTAAACCATGTAATGTTTTCCATTTTTTTTTTTTCTGTATGGCTACTAGAGCAAAATTTGTATTTGTTTATTTGGGGATTCAAAGTTGTTAATACTAGTCTAATTCTGATCCTAACTTAGCTGAGCCTAAGAAACTTGATTTTAATATTTCTCTCAGTAATGTTTGCAAAATGGAATCATATTTAGAGTTTCTTTGTCTGTATTTTTAAAAATAATAATTTGTATTAAAAGATGCAAACAGCAGCTGAACATCATCCACAAACCTTGACAGCAGGGAATCTGTGACAGCAGCCTGGACACAGGTGAGGACAAGGCCAGACCTTTCCATGGTTCTCCCTGCTGAGTGCAGCATGGCCTCCCATGCTGGATGCAAGCTGACACTTTGATCTGCTTGGAAATTACATTTGTGTCTTAGCCATTTCCACACTAAAACTGTTGTGGGAAGAATGTGTAAACAGAGAAAGTGGAGTAGGCATTGTTTTTGAGGATTGACATGTAAAAGGAATGGATAAACAATTTTTCTTCCTTATTGTTGCTTGAGTTTAGAGGTTAGGTTACCACATCTTGTGTATGATCACATCTCTAGCAGATCTAGTGTTAGCAACCATGTCAACAATCCACCACTGAAAGGAATCAATGTACGCATCCAAGTGTGCAAGCTCAGAGCTGTGTTGTCATATTCTCTGATGAACAAGAAGATAAATGCAGCAATGACCAGCAAGATTGAGTGCCTCAAGAAGTTTGCAGATGACATGAATTGACAGGTGACACTCCTTAAGGAGGGCATACAATCGCTGGGGCCCTGGACAAGCTTGAGGGTTGGGCCTGCAGGAACCTCATGAGGTTCAACAAGTCCCAGTGCAAGGTGCTTCACCCGGGTCAGGGCAAACCAGACTTGAATACAGGACTGTGAGAAGAAGTCACTGAGAGCAGCCCTGCAGAGAAGGACTTGGGAGTTCCTGTGGATGAAAAGCTGGATATGAGCCAAAAGTGTGCACTTGTGGCCCAGAAGGCCCATGGTACCCTGGGCTGCATCAAAAGCAGCGTAGCCAGCAGGTTGAGGGAGGGGATTCTCCCACCCTACTTTACCCTCATGAGACCCCCCAGGAGTGCTTCATCCAGCTCTGGGGTCCTCAGCACCACAAAAACACTGACTTGTTAGAGCAGGTCCAAAGAAGGACCACAAAGATGGTCAGAGAGCTGAAGCACCTCTCCCATGAAGAGAAGCTGAGAGAGCTGGAGTTGGTCAGCCTGGAGAAGAGGAGGCTTTGGGGAGGCCTTACTGTGGTCTTCCAGTACTTTAAGGTGCTTATAAAAAGGAGGGAAAGGGACTTTTTATATGGGCAGATAGTGCTAGACCAAATGTCAGTGGGTTTAGATTGAAAGAGAGCAGATTCATATCAGATGTTAGGAAGAAATTCTTTATTCAAAGACTTGTGAGGCTGTGAGTGCCCCATCCCTGGAAGTG
Source organism: Cyanistes caeruleus (assembly GCF_971803275.1). Lineage (NCBI taxonomy): Eukaryota > Metazoa > Chordata > Aves > Passeriformes > Paridae > Cyanistes > Cyanistes caeruleus. The sequence goes on along the minus strand of NC_141703.1, from coordinate 17,431,080 downwards.
TTCAAGGCCATATTAGATAGTACTCTGAAAATCCTGAGCTAAAGAGTGGCATCCCTGCACATGGCAGGGCTTGGGACTATGTGAACCTTAAGGTCCTTTCCAACCCAATCCAGTCTGTCATGACAACTGTACTCCTCTGAGTTACATTTAATCAACATTTAAGATGCTCTTATGCTGATATGCAGCCAGATTACAGCAGAGAGTAGCTAGAAATCACAGGGATCCTGAGTTTTATGGGCATAAATTATCTGCTGAGGTCTTGCTTTAGCTAGCAATTCAGACATACCTGCCAAGGCAGTGTGTGGCTTTGGCCTGGTGTTCACCATAATATTATTTTACCATCTACAGCCACTCACTTCTTAAGCATCATTTTGATGTGAATGGCATCATCGAGCTAAATTAAACTCCACAAGAAACACATCCCAAAAACAGGGGATTCCTATAGGTTGTTCTCAGCCTTGCTGAGAGCTGGAATATGCAAGAAGGCTTTGATTTATTTAATCTCCTTTGTTGCTGATCTTTTTTGGAAGCAAGCAGTAAATTCTCCAGTAAAAAGGGAACATGTTTTAACATCAACCTGGATCTCACAATAAACAGCACAGAACTTCAAATACAGATTAGAAACAGCTTACACAGCACAGAGACACACCAGACCTTTTAAGTATTAAAATACTATTCTCCACTTAAATAGCAAATACACCCCCAAGTTCTACATAAACAGGCCTAGCTACAGAAATTACTTAGTCCTTATTCAAGTGCAGCCATAGAAGTGCAGAGTAAAGTGGAATCTATAACACTTAATATTACTTTTCTTCTGTTTACAGCATGTCTTATAAAAGGAATCTTTCTTTTTCTTCCTAAAAAATCTAACTTTTTTGTAATTCAGTGGACTGTTCTACTATCTTGGTTCTTTTTTTTCTTCCACTTGCTAATCAGTTTTTTAAACTGTGCAGATAACTTGTATTAAAACTTTATTATAACACGCATATTGCTACAAAAGTGAAAATGCACTGCTGGTAAATCTGTCATGGTATGAAAATTCAGCATTGGTTTCTGAGGATGCAAACCACAGAATTACAGAAAATGTTCAGAAAATTGGACACAAAACATGAGATTTGTTTAATTTGACTTCAGAATCTGGGTGAGAAATCCTACATTTTCTGTGGCACTAATGCAGAAATATAGGCATTTTCAAACCAAGATTTTCCTCACCTACTTTAAATGTCTACTCTGGGGGAACACATATGGGAATTTTAGAGTCAGTGTTCACCAATTGTAACAGGGATCCCTAAATAATGAGCACAGAATTAGGTGAGTATGTGTAAACAGCTGAAAACCACTTTAAAACATGGCTGAATTGACAGCCAAGGGTCTCAGCTGTCATGTGCCTTGTCCTGCACAGCCTCTGGGTGCTGCAGCTCAGGGTGAAACACCTTCTGTCCTGACAAAGGCCAGCACTGCCCAATGCCTGAAGCACAGAGCCCCAGCTTTGGAGTGTCTGTGTCTCAGAGAGCAGGGTTTTGATGGACAGTTCAGACAAGTTTGTCTGCACTGATCCAAGCTGTCACTCCCTGCCTGGCTCCCAACTCTCAGCAGAGAATATCCTGTAGGAGGGAGAGCAGAGCTGGCCACAAACAGATGCCGCAAGTGTCTCAGTACATGGTCCATGGTGTCAGCTCAAATACCTGTAAAAGCAGTTTTCTTCTCCAGCCTGCAAACTCAAGCCCTGAGACCTTAGCACATGCCACATCCTCCTCTAAGGCAGTAATTTCCAGTCAGCAAGCAAGGCAAACATCTGGGACAGCCATGTTTTAAATCACAGCAGTCAAATCTGCCAGAGCTTGCCCACGGGAGTACTAAAGCACTGGCGTCATTTCCAGAGATACCTGGGTTTGCTTTGGAAATCTGCTGTGAAATCCTTGAGCTGACACAAAGTGCAGAAGTTCTCCTTTGGAGAAATTAATAATACTGTCTGGTTCTTGTATCCCTAATTTCCTTTCCTCAAATCAAGTCTCTCCTCTAGAGGCTTTCCTTCTTATACAGTTTTTCTGACATGAAATGTTTTAATTTTCCTTCCTCTCACCCTCACAGAAACCTCCCTCTGCAAACATCCCATCATCCTGGCTGGGGTTCAGACAGACTTCTGCAAGAAACTGTTCCCTTCTGCAGGATGGCAGATTTATTTAGGAAGAGAGACTCTAATTCAAAACAAACAAAACCTGAACAAGGCCTCAAACACATCCTGGCTGCCAGGTGAATAGTGTGGTGAAACATCTCATGTGACAAGTACACACCAGCAAGCAGACAGTAGGTGTAACAACAGCAAAAGTGTCAACCCAGTCCTCCAGAGCTGTGGTGGTTTTTTAGCACAGTCTTCCAGCATATGGCAAACTGCAAGGTAGTCTTGTCCAATACCAACTTTTAAGTGAAACCCAAATCCAGGCATAGAGCAGATTTCAAATTCTTTCTTCCCCTTTTCTAACTGTTCATTATTAATTTGGAAAAACAGTAGGAATTCTTTGGTTTGCTGGAAAATCTTTTTGGTTCCCAAACTTTCCAGTGTAAAATAGCTATTTCTGAAGAAAGCAAAATTACTTCCTCAAAGATATTAATTTTGTCAGAAACTTTGCATTAAAAAAAAAAAAAAATAGAGTTTTCCACTAATCCCAGTGGTTAGACCAGTGTGGAGAAAACCCAAATGTAGCACAGACAAGCTCAGAGCCACAGAGGCCAGCTGGGTTGGCCCTGCTAAGCAGCCCTCACATGGCAGGTCCCATGCATGGTGGGTCTTTCCAAACAAAACAACTTTCCATGCCTTTTCCTAGTTTCTATCTCTTCCCACTCCTTATGAGTACCAGGAGGCAACAACAGTAACAGCTAAGGAGTTGGAAAGGCAGATGGAATGGTGAAAAAAGGGTCATGGGATGGTGGTATCTACTGAAGAGTCTCCTCTGCCCTGGTGCTTCTCTTCCCCAGTCTCACTGGGGTTAGATGTTCACTGCTTTTTGAGCACATTACATTTGAATAAGCTCTTCCACCCACACTCACAGGCTGCTTTCCAGACCTTGGAGCTCCCCTCTAGAAATTTTCCTTGTGTGGCACATCTTTTCACACTTCTGCATGTGATGGGAACAGCCAGCACATTCCAGCTGTTCTCACAGCATGTTCTCCCAGGAGCTCCCCTTGGGGAAAGCTGCCAACACCTTATCACTTCTACAGAATGCAGTTTGTGGACTTACACAAAAGATACCCCATGGTCTCCCAAACACTTGTCCAGAACTGGAACTTCTGTTGGCATCTAAGAATGGGCTTCAGCAAGCAACACTGCCAGCTCAACCTGCACGAGAAATAATGGCAGCCAAAGAAAATGTCCCCAGACCCTGCACCTGGGTCTGTTCCCTCCAGCATCCCAGGCATAGCAGGTGCACCTCTTTTCTTTGGTAAGGATTGTTAGCATATTACTAAGGTGGGTGAAATTACTCATCTCCCCTGAACAAAATCCTCGTCTCCCTGCCCTGCCCCTGGAAGATGGCATTTGGTGCAAGTGGAGAAGAGGGTGTGTAGAATAGTCGAACCCATAGGATACGAACTGTTCCAAACATTATCTCCAGTCCTAAGAAATCCACTCGCCTGGTGTTGGGCAGATTGGCTGCTTGGATCAGGAGCTACCCACATTTTCTGTGTTGAAAATGCAAAGCTGAGGCTGCAGTAAGCAGCCAGCTACAGCAGAAGTGTGCCTTGGTAGGTTTCCTTTGCTGTCCCTGAGCACAGCTTGGCTTTTGTTTTACATGGGGCTGGAAATCTGAAACAGCCAACGGATGCTGATTCACAATGCTGATGTTGTAAAACTAAGTTTCCCTTCCTAAAGGATTATGAGCTGAGTGCAGTGACAAGTATACCAGTTTTGTCTTAGTACTGTATCCAGCTTGGCCACTCATCTGAATATCTGATGTTGCTGGAGAAGGAGAACCTCCTCTGGAAACTGATGTACAGAGTGCAGGGCTTACCTGAGGCACAGAGATGGAAATGTTCAGCAGGGCTGCCTGACCGTCCCCTTCCACGAGCTGTGGGACATCTCTGGTGCACAGCAGGCTGCAGGTAACCTCCCCCAGGGCTGCACCTCACCTGGCCACTCCAGCTCCCTCCATGTCACAAACCAGGAGTGACAGAGCCTCCCCAGGAGCCCAGCAGCCCTTTGGTGGGTGCAGGGTGCAGCTCTTGCCTGGCTGGGCTGCAGGGAGGCAGTGAGGGCCAGACTCACACATTTCTGCACTCTCAGAGTCCACACATCCTCTCAGACTGCTTGGAGGGGCCAGTTCTCCACACAGCTGCCCTCTTCAGAACAGACCTGGGAGCCGTCTGCACATGCAGAACACAAAACGAGAGTTCTCTAATTAATTCTTCAACTAGACCAGGTGGTTATTATTTTCTCATCACCTGTTCTTGTGACAGCATTGGGGCAGACATCTGAAGAGCTGAAACAAGTCCCTCACTCAACTTACCATTTCTTCTGATGACAAAGTTTGGTAGAGATTTGTACCAGCAAAGAGAATTATCTGTTAAAATGTATCAAGGATAAGCCTTTTTAGTCACATACTTGAGACATATAAAAAAAACCCCAAAAAACAAAAAACACCTAATGAGTAATGTAATGGTAAGTGGCAAAACCATATTTTTTCCCAAGCTGCTGCAAGCATGAAAAGCCCAGGTATTTCTCAGCCATTTACAATGGGTAAATAGCAGACAGGGACATTTTCTGCACAGTAAATCATTTCAGCTCAGAGACTTTCATAAATATCAAATGAGGTGCCATCCTGCCAGACACCCAGCAGAGCAGCTGTGGTGCCTGCAACAGTGGCAGCCCACAGTGAGGGGGAGAGGAGTGTTTTGGGGGTAAACCTGGAAAGCACTTTGAGAAAAAAGGCAGTGGCAGCTCAAGGGGAAATGTCTTGCCCTCTCTACACCAACAGCCTGTAGGAACCTGTCTGTGGAAACAAGCTGGAGTTAGTTTTACCTGTTGGCATTGATTTAGAGGAAAGTTTTCATTGAAGTCTTGGAAATCCCCAACCCAAAAAATGTGTTCCTCAGTCACTGTAATTATTCAGGATGCCATGTTTAATATATATATCTTGCTGTAAATCTGTAGTGACCCTGAAAGCACAAGCAACAAGTTAAAATTAACATTCATTAATTAGGAGCTACTCTGGGATATTTGAGGATAAGTGGTCTTCAACAGGTACTCAGTAATGAAAGGCACAGTGCTGCTGACTGGTAGAAGTCAAAGTATTTTTATACACATAAGGTTCCAGGCAGCAGGAACTCACCCTCTGAAACAATTAAGAGCAAACATCTCCCTGTAGGATAATGAGATAGAAATAATATGCAAAGGTTGACCCTCTGGGCCAATGTCCTTAAAAATATTTCAGTTTACTTACATTGTGATAGAGACAGAATAAAAAGGGAGCACTAGTTTCTACATAGGGATGAGGACACTTTTTTGTTTTTAATGAAGAAAATGGTGAAAAAATACGTCTTGTTTCAACTGTTAGTAAACCCTATCTCCCTCATGGGGATTGGTAAACCAGCCTTCAAAGAAATTCGGGGCTATTATCACTTCCCATAACAATTTGTTCATTGTGACCAGAGTAAAATAGGTATTTAATCAGCATCTAGTGCAAGAAAAGTGCAGAGAACAATACTCCTTCCACCCCCAACCAAAAAAAAAAGGATAATTTGGAATCATGTTTGTCAAGCTGCTGGAGAATTATGTGGCAATATAAAATGAGTAAATCTGTGCAGTCTTTAATTCTTCTCTCCCCAAGACAAAAACTCACACATTTCACTCACATTCCTAGGACAAAAAAATAAAAGTTAGAACAAGTTTTCTTTGGAAATCTCTACATCTCCTTCCCTTCCCGTTCTAATTTCTACTCTGTTAAGGCATGTTAACCTCTATAGCCAGCAGGTAGACCTGGCAAAAAGTGAACCATTCACTACAAAAGTATACTGCTAGCAAATCCCTAACAAACAGCTAAAAATATGGCAGGATGCTGCAAAATTCACAGAATCATAGAATGGTCTGGGTTGCAAGAGACATTAAAGATCATCTAGTTCCAAACTCCCTGCCATAGTCAGGGACATCTTCCACTAGACCAGGTTGCTCAAAGCTTCATCCAGCCTGGCCTTCAGCATTTCCAGGTGTCCTAAGGAACCCCACCATTCCATGGTTCCTGCAGCCAAGGCTTCCCACGAACTTCACATTCCCCACCACGTCTCCTTGTTGGGGAGAGCAAAGTTCAGCACAGCACCTCTCCTCATTGGCACCTCCATCACTTGGAGAAGGAAGTTATTATTAATGCATTCCAGGAACTTCCTGGTGTGCCTGTGCCCTGCTGCCTTGTCCATCCTGCAAATACTGCAGCAGTAGAAATTCCCCACAAGGGTCCAGGGCTTGTGGATGTGAGGCTGTCTGTAAGGGCCTCATCCTTTCAGGCTTCCTGGCCAGCTGGCCTGTAGCAGACACCACTATAATGTCCCTTCCCTCCCTCTAATCCTGACCCCAAGGCTCAGTCAGCTCCACATCCATAGCCAGACAGAGATCCATGCATTCCAGCTGGTCACTGACAGAGAGGGAGGCACCTGCTCCATGTCCCCTCTGCCTGCCCTTCCCAAAGATCCTGTATCCTTCCATTCCAACATCCCAGTCACAGGAGCCATCCCACCACATCTCCATGATGACAATGAGATCATAGCCCCGCAGGTATGACATGCTCTCCTGATTCATCTGTCTCCTCCCTTCCAGATGTTCTCAATTGAATATGCAGATTATGCTTTATTCTGCAACTCCTGCTACCCTTTTTTGAAGATTTTTCAATTTAAATCTGACATAGTTTTTCATTTGCTGCAATGTGCATCGTGAATTTCTACAAATAGTACAAACTTTAAGAATAAAGGAATTTTCAAGAAATAAAAATCAAATTAGGTAGAAGTTCTGTGTGGAATAATCTGTATTTGACAAGAATATATTATACATCTCACGCAGAACATTAAAAAAAATAAACACAGTGAGAAGCAATTGGCATGTGGGAAATGCTAATTTCTGAAACAAAAAATAAAAATTAGACAAAGGCAACAGGAACCATCACCCCAGGATACAAGTCAGACAGATTTTTCAGCTAAAATTCAGTGAATGTATTTAATTTTCATTACCAGACTTGCCCTAAAGCCATGCTGGGACACAGCACCAGTATTTTCAATCCAGTAAAGACTGGAAGGGTGTTAAATGCCAACAGCAGAGCTGTGCTGCAGGAGAGGGACAGGCTTGGGACAGAAGGGTGCTGGGCAGCCCCTGTGCCTCCCGTCCTGCAGAGGAGGCAGGGACTGGCACTGAGGGGACACTGACCCTGTTTGCAGGGGTTTGCACAGGACAACACAACATTCATTTCTAGCATGTGTGGAGAGAAGAAATCTAAATGCCTTGAGGAGGATGTTGGCCTGGCTCAAATTCCCTTGGGGAAGACAGAGTTGGAAGGAGATGATCCTCCCGTCCCACTGCCAAAGTGGCACAGGCAAGGAGGGAGCACACAGGGGGACAGACAGACAGACAGAGCCTCCCTCACAGCCTGCATCTGCCTGGGAAGGTGGGGTGTTGGCACCTTGGGAATTTCAGCTCCTACAGTGTAACAACAGGTTTCAACAGTCTAGCATTGCCCTATGCTTTTAAATTTCACTTTCTGAACAACAGATTCAACTGGACAGACAGAAATTCAGGGACTGGCAGATCTGCTGTGGAAGTCGAGTCCTAGAGAGGATGGAGGATTGTTAAATGCCAATAACAAAGTTGCACTGTAGGAACAGAAGTCACCTTGAACCTAACAGGCTGGTCAGGAGATCAAAGCAGAGATCTTTTTGGAGCCAAATCAGAATGAAATTTCTTTTCCTAACTACCTTAAGAAATATTGTTTATTAAGCCCTCCCAAAATGTGTTGGCCTATTTATAGTCACTATTGTATGTCCCTGAGGACATGGCCCATTGGCCAGAATGCTTGCAGAGAAAACTCTGGGAAAAATTAATCTCAAGTTACAGGGAAACCTGTGGAGCCAGATTTTGGGCAAGAGACTGAGAGAGCACTGTATAGCAGTGGAATTGCAGTACATACAAGTGTCTGTATCCCCAGGAAAACCATACTTTACCCAAATAACTGATTTCAGTCAATGATCATAGAATGACAGAGAAGACACCACTTGTTTTAAAGAAAAGAGAACTTGTGAGATTAGTTTCCCTTCTCCTGCCTTTGGAAAAGCAGCTGACAGATGTTTTCCAAACTCATTTTGAAAAATCACCAAGACTCAATAGCCTCATAGAAAATTGTCCCAGCCTTTCCTTATCCTCAGATGAGATGGAATTTTTGTTTTCAAAAATTAAATACCTCCTCCAGCCATTTCCTCAGTATTTCCATGCATTGTTATGACACAAAGCACAGTCAATGAGAATTAAATGGGTAACTACATATTTGGAGATAAGAGGAAGGAAGTCTAGGTAAAGTCTGTAATGAGATTTCTTAGTCTCAGGACTCCTGAACTTCTCTTCTGATTTATTAAGGCTGTCAGACTCTCTGATATACAGAATTTCAGAAAGAATGCTGTCTCCAGGAAGAAGGAAAGGTAAGGTGATTTTTTGATGGGAAGCTAATATCAGGATAAAATATAGGGCACCTTCTCTTGCTTCTTGAGATAAAACTTTTCTAAGAGGCTGAATAGACTTTGCATTTTCTTAATGGAGATACATTTTTTCAGTTTTAAATCCTATGCAAGTGAAATACTGCTCTCATTGATGATTGCAGAAGGAAATCAATTCAGCATTACACATTCTGAAATAGGTCTCATAAATTGCCTTAGTCCCTTGATTGCAGTGCAAGTCTGGCAACTCACACAGCTGAGGCTCTGTCTCTCTATTTAGAGAGCAGGTGGTATTCTCATTGCTACCTTATTAGCAGAGCAGGTGAGTTTGCAGGAAAGATAGAACTGAGAGAGATCTGCTGACATCAGATTAATATAGACATTTCTTTCTCGATAGTATTTTATTTTCAAAGGCTTTTGAGAATTTAGTGTTCAAATATCTGAGATTCATGATGTATTATACCATACAAGGTCATTGATGTCACTGACAACTTTATGGGCAATAGCTCTTGCAATCAGATAACACTCAATATGTGCAAACACAAGCTGAAAACCTCATCCATTTTTGGCTGTAATGTTGAAGGTTCCAGTCTCATGAGCTGCTGAGAGCTCAATTTATCTTACTTGTGCTGAATTAATCATAAAGAAGTATGAGAAACATTAGACCTTTGTCTCAGAGAAACTGTCATGGTGACATTAAGGGATTAGCATTGAACCAGAGGCTGCTGCTGCTGCTGGAGCAGGGGCAGGATCCTGAATGCTGCTGGAAGCCAGTCCTGTATCCAGACTCCAGGAGGCCAATTCTCTCTGACTTAAGATGTATGGGCAGTGAAAATTGGTACCAGCGTGCCTAGCTCATAAAGAAACCACTACATTTCACAGCCTGAAAATGTGTCAGCAACCTCTTGGACCTGTGAAGTTCAGTGAAATGGAGACAGCCTCCTTTTAATTCTGCTTCCCATTGTACTACAATGGGAAACAATTACTTGTATTGTACTACAATTAGTGAAACACCATTGCCTGTCTCATGGCAGAAGTTTACCGAAACTTGGGTCTGAAGAAATGCTTCATCCTCCAGAAGAACCTCCCCAGGAAAAATAAACAAATGTTTAGAAAGTCAAACAGGCACTGCAAGTGTCACTGAATACCACATTTCTCAATTCAAAGAGGTGCAAGCTTTCAGCCCCACCATTTCCAAACTGCCAATCCTCACATTATTTAAATTAATACCACAATGGACAACACTCTAAAAATCCTTTCTTCTAGGGAGGTAATCAAAGCCTCCAGAATAGGGGGTGAGGGAGCAGACAAGCCTGCAAACCACTCCTGGTGAGGAAAATCCAACATTTATCCATTAACAATCCAGTCCCAAAAGCACAACATTTGGGTGATGCACAGTCATCTTTAGTGGCCCTTCTTCTCTCCAGCTTGAGAAATGACAGGCATGCAAAGCCAAAAAAAGGAGTTCTCCTTCCTTTGCTTTTCTTTAAACCTTGCAAAGGATGGACATTGAAATATCACCTACCGTGCCTATAAAAACATTTGAAGTTCTGTCATGGAATTAAACTGTGAAGAAATATTCATGTAGTGAATACAGCCAGATCTCAGGTGACATAACTTTGGAGGGATTTTTTTCTAGAAGAGATGAAAGGGTTTTTTAAGACTTTCACACATTTTTGTGGGTTTGCTTGAAACCCATGCACTTGTTTTCATGACATCACTTGTGCCTCCAAAGACAAGGTGTGTTAGCACTGGGGATAGTTGTGCTCAGGCATATACAGTGGCTAAACAGCCAGAGACCACTGGAAATTGATTGGGCTGCAGTAGACAACAGGAAGAAGATGAAAGGATGCAAAATCAAAGCTGATAAAATATGTTCAGTATGTTGTATATGTCTGATGTTTGTGACTGAAAGCTTTCATTTTCACATACTAATGGAAGAAAAACATCCACTGCCTTGATTTTGACACTGAGATTGGACAGACAAAGGGAAGAAGCTGCACAGATACGGTACAAATGAATATAGCCCTAAATGCAGAGGAAATCTCTGTGTGTATGTGGATAAGTGGACGTGTGCATATGCATTTACAAACACATGCCAAGTGAGCTGTTTACATAGTAGAACTTCTCAGGCTGGTGTAAGTTGATGTGGCAATAGACTGTGAGGAAACTGTATCCATAATACCATTTACTGCCTGTGAAAAGATGTTTTCAATTTTTACCATCACACAGCAGCTAATGTTTGGCAGCCACAGAAGAAAGTGAATTTGATTTTTTTTCTTTGATAGAGTAATCTTGGAGTAAACAACCATTTGTTCCTCTTTCTTTCCCAGTCTAAAGACAGGCACTGGCTTATCGATAAAGGAGGAAGTTCTCGAGTGGCTCAGGCAGGTGCAGCCTGTGGACTGTGTATAGGCACGACCGACCCAGATGCCTTCTGATACACAACCGGCACAGCTGGGCAAGGCTGGCAGGACCTGGGGGGGAGAGATAAAAGGCAAGAATAAGCACCCTCAAACCCACCACCAGTATGAGTCAAAGCAGTAAACACCAGCAAGATTTGCAACTCAGACTCAGCACTACCTAACCACTTGATGAAGTCAGGGAGAGTTAGATACATTATTGTTCATATTTAAGTTGTGTTGTCAGAATTGATTCAGCAATTTGAAAACTGTGAACACTAAATAACTTTTTCTGTATGCACAGCTAGGCTGTTTGGCATTTTTTCTTGAGCAAACCCCTAAAATACCATAAAGTGTCTGCACTGGAGAGAGAGCTCCATGCTCCTCAAAACATTTCTGACTGCGTCACCTAATTTTAGCTAAGTTTGACTGATGGGAAAACTTTTGAAGAAAGGTCTCAGAGAGAGAAAATCTTCAAATTTCTTTTTTCCAAAAATATGTTGAGGATTAAAGAAGAAAAGAAAAAGAAAAAAAAAAAAAAAAAAGAGAAGTAACAAAAATAATTTAAGATGAGAATATGAGAAATCTTTTTGCCTTTCTCTTGCTGTATGTTAGCACACTTATTAAACATCAGTGGTTGAAAAGCTGTCAGTGGTCTCGTCCTGGGCAGTGGCTGGCACAGTGATGCCCACAGTGGTGCTGCCCTGGTGTTTTCCCAGCAGGGTGACCAGGAGCTGTCCCCTCCACAGATCAGGTGAGGGACGTGCCAGGCACAAACCCTCTGGATATGAGGCTCCATTGCTTCTGCAACCACAAGCTTGTACATGCAAGTGCACCCTGCTACTGAATGTGTCCCTGCCTGCCCTTCACTTTCCTCTTGCCAGAGCTGCTCCAGGTGAACCTTTACACCTGCCCAGAGATGCTCAGTTTGTGAACCCTCTCTTGCCCTTTCTCTCCAGTTTCTGTCCAAGCAGTAGCAATCACAGCAGACTTTGACAAGTCATAGGAAGAGATGTGGGCTTAAAGACCTGTCCTTATATTTTACAGGTAAGCTTCATAATCTGTTCTTTTACTACAGAAAAATTTAGGAGCTTTAACAGGCTGATAATATCCCCTCTGAGAAGAAATTAATAGAAAAATATAGGATATATAAAAAAGAACATTTGTACTACTGTCACTGGAAGTGAAGAAAGAAACTACCATCTCCTAAAGCACTTAGGAAAACAGACACATTTTATATTTCACATCACTTAATAGCTAGTGGGAGGAGCAATTAAAGGGACTCATCTATGTTTCCTCAGTGGAGAAGTTAGGGGTTGAGAAACTCTTTAGCCTGGGGTACTTACTTCAAGCAGAAGGATGTCAGAAAACACAGAAGTAGGGAAAAAGAGTAGTTACATGTTAAGCATAGCAAAATATCTGAAAGTAGGACCAAAGGTGAGAAAACTGAGAAAACTTTGTGTCTGAAGAACAAAGAGTCAGCAGGAATTGAAATGTCTTTAGAGCCTTTCTGACTGTAAGGGAGAACAGGATGACAAGCTGAGACTGGAAATCAAAAGGAAAGTTTGGGAAGAGAAAATTATTAACATTAGGATATTTCTTTATCTACGCAAACTCAGATTCAGACTGGGCAATGGTAGCAGGACACTTGGCAGCACTGCCTTTCTTCCCACAGTCTGCCACATGAAAAAACATGAAGAAAAGGAACAGGACAGAGGGATATTAAGCCAATGTTTCATTTCCTCCATAAAGGTCACCTGTGTTCAGAGGGTGGGCACAAAGCCTGTGTGCAACTGTGACATTTATTCATTTAGCAGGCAGGAGCTGTTTGGAAGTGGGTTTTTGTGCACGTCGTGCTTTGGTCCCTGGTGGGTTGTGAGCAGGCTCAGGAAGATGAGGCTGCCTTGCATGGGCAGAGCACCATTCACCCTCTGAGTCAGGGAGCCTCAGGGGGACACAGACCAGCTAACAGGGTACCAGGGAGCTGGGAAACACCGAGATTAGGGGAGGGGGATGCTGATTCAGGAAGCACATGGCACGGGGATATTGCTCTTGGATGCATCAAGTTCTGACCAAATGTTGTGCAGGTGAAAACAGCACAAGTGGATCCTGATTCATTTCTGCTCAGAGGTTTCTTCCAGTAAACTGGAAAGATAATTGCAGGAAGCCTGGAGGTGAACAGCAAAGTGCTGGTCTGTGCTGGGATTGCAGCCCCAGAAACCACCTGGAAGAGCTGTGAAGCTGAAGAGTCACCTGGCAAAGAGCTCTGCTTTCTCCTGGCAACCAAGGACACACTCAATCTTTGAGCCATGGTGCAAGGCTGAACATTGGATGCTGGCACTAAAATATTATCTATTAATAAACTTTCATGGTAGTTTTTAACCCTAGGAGTCCCACTAAGTAAATATGTATGATTTTCCTCCAGCAGACAGGAAAAGAAAGCACAGAATAACTGACTGATTTACCTGCTGAAACCATAGTACCAGGTGGCAGATCTAGCAACAAAACAGATTTCTGTGTCATGTGTTGGAGGTTTGAAGGCAGCAGAGAAAGTAAGAGAATTATATAGCACATTACTTTCAAAGGCAGTTAAGGAAATCTACTTAGGTAAAGGATATAAATACTGCTTTACTTAAAAAAAGAAAAAGAAAGGAAACCAATACCTTCCCGAAGCAGAAGAACCTGCTCCACTTTGCTGTGGGGCGTGGCAAGATCCAGGGCACATTTGAGGTCAGCATTTCTGCATTTCGGGTTAGCACCATAGTCTGTCAGCAAGACAACTATCTCTACACTGGATTTCCTCGCTGCCACATGCAGGGGGGTATCCAATCTCTTCCCCACGTTCACGTTGGCTCCTGGGAGAACAAGAGCTCACGGTTAGACCTGGTAGGTATCATGGACTATCTGAATCTGCATCACACAGGCTGGTTTCCACCAGTGGCCTCAATAAATGGAAGGGATGGATGGCAGCCAGGGCTTCCCCCATGTCTCAACAACACCTGTGCAAAGCTGAGCAGGTCAAACACCTGCTTTGTAAGGGTGCTCTGGGCCACCAAACCCTGTCTGCGATGCTCAGAATTGAGCGGCTGACCTTCAACCCGATACATGTTCAAAGCTTACCATATGCTCTTTAAAGTTGTTAATGACATAAAATCTAACATGGATGATGTTGATTTAATTGCCAGGGGTACAAAAAAAACCCTGAAACCTTTAGGTATCTCATTGTAATAACTCTCGAAGCAAAATGCTTGCCCCAGGCTGGCTCGCACAGCAGGGCTGCACTTTGAGCAGGTGTAGGTCAGCTAATGCACACTGACAGCAAAAAATTATGCCAGTTCATAGCCTGTGCTTGGACCTGCAGTGATTATTCTTCCAAGCAGCTTTACTGCTGTCCTCATCACCCACTGAGGAGGAGGTGAAGTTAATGGTTCTGATAAACTGCTATGTTAAGCAAGATTTTATTTTGGTCAGTAATATTAGCCAGCATTTTCTGTGCTTCCTGTTGTGCTAGGAAACAAAAAGAATTCTGTTTTCACATGCAGATAGCCTCAGGGAGGTGTCTGCAATTAAGAAGGCTTTTCACTTAGGAAATCATAATTTCTTTATCAACACAGGGAAAATTTTTAATGGCCTCAAATGAGTCTGACAGAGTCAAGCTCCCAGACAACTCTTGTGGAAATAACCCATGATGTTTAAAGTAGAGCAGCAGCTCAGAGAGACCAGCAGTGCTGGCTCACACCACTGCAGCTCCCTCCCAGCCCCCTTTCTAGGTGTACCTAGCTCCAAAAGCTTTTTGACACATTCTGTCCTCTGGTATGAGCAGGCCACGTAGAGAGGGGTCCCATGCTGAGGGTCTTCTTGGTCAATGTCAACCTCATGGGCCAGAAGGGTCTCCATGCACTCCCTGTGACCTGTGGAGGGAGGAGCTGTCACTGAAGCAGAAGAGAACACACTTCTGCAGAGCAGAACACACCCAGATACAACTGAGAGGCACAAGGGCTGTGAAAAAGCCAAGCCTGTTTATCTGTACTGGTATGGAATTAATTATTTTTTTAAATGCTTTGTCATCCACAAGAGACAGATTTGTCATGTAGTTATTGTTGGCTTCACTCACACCCCTCACACCCAGAACATCACCTCTCTTGACTGCTTCATGGATGGGCGAAGGCAGGTGGGTCCCCAGCTGTGCCTTGGCTCCAAATTCCAGCAGCATGTTGACACAGGCTGCACTGCCGCTGCAGCAGGCGTTGAACAGAGGGGTGATGCCGTCAATGGTGGCTGCATTGACCTGCAGTGACAAGACACGCTCGGGATAATCCGCTTTAAGCGAACGCCCTTGCAACACGCCTCCTGTGCACACCAGAAGTGCGCCAGAGTGAGACTCTTGTCTTGTGTAATTCCAGGAATTATTATATTAACAACTTTCTGAATTACATGTTGTGATATAACATATATAACATTCTCCTTTGATGTCTGTCCTCTTTCCCAGATAGTTAGTGCCATAAGGCAGAAACCCTGCCTGCCATGAATGCTCCTTCTGGAGCTGCTAAAACGTGCAATTTTTTATTATTTATTTTTTTTTAATGTGAAGAAATTGAGTATCTTCAAGATTGTTTAGTTTGCACCAGCCTCAAGGTGGAACAGCCTCAAATGAAAATGGCTCTGCTTTTTAAATGAAAACATTTGCTTTCTGTTTAATACTTTCACCTGAAAACACATTTCCAGCAATAGAAATTTTCATAGAAACATAATCCCATACAGAAAAGGAGCTTGGAGGAGTTGATGTGCATGTGTGTCTGTGAAAGACAGAAATCTTCTTCCCCAACTTCAGAGGTAAAGACTAGGCAAGAACCACTATTGCCTTTCTCCATTGGGACAGCAGAGCTGTAGATCACAGAATCACAGAATATGCTGAGTTGGAAGGGACTCATCATGATCATGGAGCCCAACTCCTGGCCCTGCACAGGAGAAGAGTCACACCACGTACCTGTTGATGCTGTCTTTAACTACGTAACAAGCCCTCAGGGCCAAGTTCTAAAGCAGATCTGCATGTCTTTAACTCTGTGGCACACTGGAGAAGAGCAATGGATTACGCAAGCACATGCCAATTTGTAAAATTTCCACTGCCCTCACCTCCTCCCAGTGTCATCCGGCAGGTGTGGCTGGAGCTGCCGGAGGCATTGGAGGTCTGTTGCTGCCTGGTTTCTTGCCATGTAAATTTTACTTGAAAACAAAGTTGACATAAAAATATTCTTATGTGTTTCATCCATTCCTTAATCTCTATTGTGAACATGTATTCTACCTTAGGTCCAGCTGTGGGAATTGTTATTTTATTAGCAGATAAAATGTTTCATTGCTTCAAGCACATCCATTTCTACTTACATAAGACTCCCAAACCTTCCCATAGAAAACCAGATGTAATTCCAGTGATCATTGTGGAGAAGGGAGGGGGAGGTTAAAGGTGTGAGTTACTTTCTTCAAGATTATTTCAGTTAGCATCTTTCATTCATTTTCTATCAATTGTGATGATGTTCCACACACAAAGGGAAAACAAAAGAGAATAATGGGATGATACAAGGGGGAGCGAAATCTACCACCCAGGGAAACAGAACACTGTTGCATTTTTCCATATTTCTGTCTGAGATGTCCACCTGCATCTTGGCCCTGCCACACGGACAGCACGCCAGCATTCCCGGTGATGCGGGGAGCATCCATTCCAGGTGCCCATGTCCCCAGTGGCGTCCCCAGGCCTTACCTGGGCACCATTTTCCAGCAGCAGCTTGGCACAGGCGACGTGGCCGCCCAGGCAGGCCTCGTGGAGAGCTGACACACGGTCTGTTGTCACCAGGTTCACGTTGAAACCCTGCAAGGCAGGGCCAGGGGTGTGAGGGGACAGCCCTGCCTGGACCATGGCTCCTGCGGGGCTGGTGCAGGTGCCCATGGCACGGACAGTCGTGTCAGTGGTGTGTGTCCAGGGAAAGGGCTCAGGTGGGATTGGTGCTGTTCAGTGATTCCCTTCTTGTCCCCAGAAACCACAGCTGGTGGTGGGGTTAAAGAGGGAGTAATTATAAGCTGTGCCTTCTATTTCTAGCTCTTTACGATGCACTGTCAATTGCAGGAAAGACATCACATTTCTTTAACTTATAAGGGTGGCATTCCCTTCCCTGTTAAGTCCTGCACCAGGAGCTGCAGCTGGAGGGACTTGCCTCCCTGGATGAGGATGCTTCTGGCACAGGTATCTGCAGCTCAGCTGGAGCTGGCAGCTCCCTCAGTGGGGAGAAACAGGATTCCCTAGGATATGATACATCCCATGCTGAAGCAGCTGTTTCCAGTAGGGCAGACGAATTGTATCCTAAAAGTTCTTCCATTCACTTCAGGGGGCACCCAAGTGTGTTTCACTCAGAGGTAATAAGTACCTGGTAAACCTAAAAGAGAGATGAGTCAAATCCCACCCACAAATCAGTTCCTCTTATCTGACCATCCAGGAAGTGATTTACACTGGAAGAAAGAACAGTGATTTACAAATGCCTTATTACAGGTATCTCCCTAATTGACAGCTGCCATATCTAAGACAAACCAGACATACTCACAAAGGGGAAAACAGTTGTCATATGTGTTTTCCTCTGAATAAAACTAAATCTCCTGGTAATTAAAATTTTAAAACCATGTATGAGAACAGGCCTGGAAGCAGCTCCATTGCCTGTTTGATGTCATATTTTGAAGCACAGTTGATGTCTGCCTGACGTGCTATAGACAGGGCAGCTCACGAGATGGCAGCAATGCACTTTTTGGTACACAGTACCCAATGCTATGGGCAGAAAGGAGTATCTGGGAGCAACCTCACACGGCAAAAAAGTCAGCAATCCTGATGCCATGAGTATTAAAAACACTGTAAACACTTCAGGCTAAGAATTATATGATATAAAAACAATCTTTTTTAGTCATGTGAAAATATTATTAATGTAAAAGTTGTTGGTAAAATTTCTCATGCATTTCAATGGTGCTAGGGGAAGAGATAAAACCTTGAAAAAATACAGATTCTTCCATTTTCTAATTGTATGGTTGTTTCATACTTCATGATCAGCATATTCCTTCAAGATTTATTTCTTCTAGAGGCTTCTAATAAGGAGACCTATCCTCAATCATTATTTATATATAAATGTATATATATATTTAACAAATAAAACTCAGTCATATCAAGTGAAAGAATAAGCACTGATATCTTGGGGAAAACAGCAATTCCTTCCATTACAAAATGGAGAATAAGTTGTAGATCTTACAATGGCTCTGTGCCAAACATCACTCATGATAAATCTTGTTTTCAATGTACATGAAAAAGCAAACTCTTTTTTCAGACCTTGAAACAGATGTTGGTGAGTTCTTGAGCCATTTTAAGTCTCCAGGACTACATCACCTCCCTATGTCCAGGCATTCCCTGTGCAGACAGAGCCTCAGTGGCTCTCTTGAAAGCTGTGGTGCTGCAATAGAGACTTCTGAGTGTCCCACAGATACTCAAGTACAGTCCCATACTTCATTTCAGGCTCATAGCGTAACTGTATTGGAAGCAATGAGCAATGATTATGCTGCTCCACGAACAACTTCATCCCTACATTTATCAGTCTATGGTGACTCAGCTCCAGTTCAGGCTCTACAGACACTGCTGCCTTGATCTCTTTTCAACAGCAAGGACCTTCATCTTTTACTCACAAAATTAAATGTCTTCAGGAAAAGGAGAAAGGGTGTATTAACTAAAGGATATAACCACACCACTGGGTGCTTCCTCAGCGTACATCCATGCACAGTGAATAACCAGGGCACCTGGTGAGTAACCACAACAACAGCTGCTCCACAAAGCAAGTGGTGTAAGGTCAGCATAAGTGGAGAGAGCAGGGTCAGAAAACCATCAAATCCCTAAATGAATAAAGCATCTTTCTTTTCATCTCTAGCCTCCATCACTTCCTTTTCCATAAAAATCACTTTATGTCAGCAGGTGAAGGAAAGAGGAGTCAGAAAATTGAAGGATGAATAGTGTCTGTAAACAGCATCTTTTTTTAGCTGCAGCTATGCCTCAAGAGATGTCTGGAGAGCAGGCCTTCACACTTGAAGCTCCACTCCTTGAGGATGTTGTCCATTAGAGCTGTGGCCTCTTGTAAAAATTATTTACCTTGACTATAAAAAGTCTGAGAGCCAAGTCAAAGGCTTTACACTCGGGGAATTAATTTCCCTGCAGTTGCCTTGGGGGCAAGAGGGAGAGGGGGACAGTTACCTATTCATGCTAGATGAGGACAGTGAGTTTAAGCAAAGGTCATAAGGAAGATGATTGGCAGAGCACAAGGAACCATAACCTATCCCTTTTCATATCCAACTTCTTTTCCTTCTCACGTATTCTCTCCTCCTGTCTTCCTTTTGCCTGAACTCGGTTCCTTTTGGAGCAGGGGGTTTCAGGCACACTTTATAAAAGACAAGGTGCACTATTACAAATCTTTACTGTTTTGGGTTTGTTTTTAAATAGCCCACACATATATATGTATTGTCCCTATTGTCAAGCCTAGTTGCATGGTTCATAATTGAGAAAGAGTCCAAGGATCATTGTTTATTATATAGAAAGCTGCAAGCTCTGATAGTCTGTCCCAGGCTTGTCCCCAGCTTCTTAGCTGAGCAAACTAATAAATGCCCAGAGGTGTTTGTGCTGATATATTATTCATACAGCCATATTTCTTATGCCCTGTTGCAGTCTATTACCAGCTCGCCAGCCCATAAATGCAATTCATGTGAAACCATCCTGCTTCCCAGCCTTTTCTTTACCTGTGGGCTTTTACCTGTGCAATCAAGGTTTTCAGGGAGAGAAGGCGTCCCTGGAAGGCAGCATCATGAAGAGGGGATCGGTCTGCCCAGCTGCCTGAAACAGCAAATGCATGGAAGCTAATTCAGGTATGCAGCAAAAGCAGATCTTGGGAAGCACAGCCACGTGTAAATGCAGATAGGACTGAAATCAATGTGGGCTCGGTGGTGAAACCCTGTGATGAATTGATTTCAGCAGATCAGCTGAGGGGTCAGCAATCTTGAGAAAGCTGGCTGCTCACTAAGGAACCAAAACAGAAGCTTCTTGGCAGAACTTTTAAAAGAACAGCTAAAAACATATTTCAGAAAAAATCACGAGTTTAGTGCTGCTGGGTCTCACATGGAGACTTCAGAACCCTGCAATTTTCCTACTCAAAACCGTATCAGCCTCCACCTTTCCTTGGGAGCTCTTGTCACAAATTGCATCCCAGCTTCTCTGACACTTTGTTAAAAGCCTCATAGCGGGGTTGACTTGTCCATCAAATGAAGTCTGGCATGTCCTTGGCAGTTTTATTTTCTGAACTGACAATTTCATAAATAATATCCTCCCTCTCAGACTACCATGTAACAGGTTTAATCATCCTCTTCACTGAAATGTTTTAGAAAACATGGAAAAACAAATTCTGCCTGAAGGCTTTACCTTACTTCTTTAATAATTTGGAGATGCTGAACTGTTCAGACTCCTTCACGTAGGCTTGCTTGCCCTTTTTCTTATCTTAATCTATTTATGTGCCAAGAAAAAATAAATCTTTAGCCTCGCTACTACCTACAGGCATAGACATTCAGCTCAGGTTAAATCCCTGCCACTCAAGTAGAGAGCAAATTTACTTGTCCTGTATTAAAATTTATACCCATACTGTGACACAGTGTGTAGTAAGTATTTCTCCAAAGGCCAACTGCATTTCCAGTGCCACAGGACAGAAGCAATGCCAGTGTTTGCATTCACACTCTGTTGTACAGCAAACCCATGGGCACTGTATTTGAAACCCTTGTCCTGTTTAATTTTTTCAGCTATGCCACACACCAGAGAGAATGGAAAGGGTGATTTATCTCCATTTCAATTGCTACCCAAGGCAGGGAGAAATCAATGAGAGGCATGGACACATCCTTGGGGACTTGAGGCTAAGGACACAGCAGAGGTTTTACCCTTGGCCAAAGGAGTTTTGTTAACCAAGGACCAGGATGCACTTTATCTATTGGAGTTACAGTTTTAACTCTAACTTTTGTTTCCATTTATTTATGGAGCACTTCCTGGGCTCCTAATGCAGGAAACTGTCATGGAAAGACCAGCTGGCACAATATATGGCAAGGCTCTGAATGACACATCAATCAAAATGACAGAAACAGGAACCAAGCAGGGACCAAGAAACATCTTCCTGAAAACATTCCAAATACCCCACACCTCTCATCATGACTGAAATAGGCAGGCTTGGTTCAGAAAGTCAGAAGACATCGCAAGTGACAAAGCCCAGAGCCCTTAAACAGCAGGAAGATTCAGGAGTTACTCAGACAGCAGAGCTGCAGGGCCTTATTTAACCTTTTATGCAGAGTATAACACGTGCGAGTGCGTGTTCTCACATGCATTTCCAGGGCATTTCCAATGCATGTGTATGCACACACAGCCTCAGGACAACACACACTGCTGCACACCTCCATGCCAGCCTCCACAACCTACCTCCCTGAAAGGTGTGGCAAATATAGTTCCCATACGGGGCACATCTCCCCTTCTCAGCTGGGAGCGACATGACTGAAAGTGCTCTTTCTAAATGCCTACAGATAAATTACACAGCCCTGCTGCTGCTGCCCTGCTACTTCACTGCAAAGAGAAAAGGTTGTGGAGCTCTGACTGTAATATGATACAGTGCCCCAGCAACAACATCACATGATCTTACGTTTTGTAAGATTATCCTTAATGGCTTTCTGCAAATGGCAACTTGCAGATAAAAATATGTTACGGCCTGCTGAATTTCAAGGCACCTCAATAAGAACCCACTTGAAGGAAAAGCTGGTGTTCAGCACATGTCAGACTACGACTGCATAAAGGAAACAATAAATGATTTGCGCTACATTCTAGAGTATAAAAAATAAATTAAAAACCAAGACATGCCTGCATATATACAGGCTTCATTAAGGATTTGTCAAAAATGCTTGTCTGCAGTATTTCTCTTGGCCAGATGTTAATCTC
Organism: Cyanistes caeruleus; assembly: GCF_971803275.1. Taxonomy (NCBI): domain Eukaryota; kingdom Metazoa; phylum Chordata; class Aves; order Passeriformes; family Paridae; genus Cyanistes; species Cyanistes caeruleus. The sequence goes on along the minus strand of NC_141703.1, from coordinate 17,408,973 downwards.
CCTGCTTTGGGTGGCCATCCCACTCCATTTGTGCTCTGATTCCATTCCTGTGTCTGTTCATGATGGCACAATCACAAAGCAAGTGCCCAGCATAGAAATATGTGATGTCACAATACTGATAAGAATCTCCAGCTAGGAAAATAAGCCCTCATTAGCAGTAAATTAAAAATACTGTGTCATTTTAATTAGTGGAATTAACAGGAATACAAACACATGCCTATTCATTATTACGGCAGTGACGTGAAGGATTAAAATCTTGGACTTGAAATCTAAGGACTTGAAAAAATAACCTAAACCATAACCTACGAAGTAACTTATGAAATACAATATAATCTTGTGCTGTGTATTTTTCAGAACAATTTTAGCTGCATTCATTTTTATCATCTGATTTAACAAAACAAGGATTCTTGGCTTGGATTGATAAAGTCATTAGTAATATCCTCCTACATCTCCCTTCAGAAAATCAATATGCTAAAACTTTTCTCTAAATATTCCCTGGCAGTAAAACTGTATGTTTAGTAAAACCATCTGTAACCACTGACAAAGAACACCTTGCACCTGAGAACAACATTTTTATTTACCATTATGCCTTGAGCAAATGTTGTGCTCCTCATTCTAGCTGGGTAATTGTTGGGAGTCTCATATTTTGCACACCTAAATCATGCCAACACATACTGACACTGCAAAGACCAGAAATGGGAGACACTTCAGGTTAAAACACTTACCTATGCATTTAGCAAAAAAATCTCTCATTTCATGGTAACTCACTGATTTAAATCCTCAAGTTACAAAAATGTGGCAACTAAAAATTTCAATGTTAGATAGTACATTTTTTTACTTTACCTGGGACTATTCCATAGATCTCCTCTGCTATCCTGGCAGCTTCTTTTCTGTTGCCTTTAACAATATAGAAATGGGTCAGCAAAGCCAAGGAAATCTTAATTAAAAGCTTGAAGCAAAACAAAGCAAAAATGGCAAAATAAATGTTAGTGAAAGAATGGAGTATAGAACTGCCCTCCATTTTGGTTTTCCCTTTGAATAGTTTCTCGGGTTGGCTAAGTTGCACTGGGCTATTCTTGGTATCATATGTCATCTATTTTAAACCCTTCAGAACCTGCTGTTCCTCAGTTACCAAAAATACATCCTGGTTTTATTTGGTATGAGGTATTTGATACTAAATAACAATATCAAGGATAAGATATTCTGAAGAACTCTGCACACAGGAAACAAATGAGAAAATCCTTTCCAAACCTAAATAGATGAGAATAAATTTTCAGACAGATGCTGTCCATACCACCTGAAAGCCTGTACATCTGCATTAGATTTATTCTCCGAGGGAGCAGTTCCATTTACAAAGACTGCATAGACAGAGTTGCAGATATTGTTCAGAGGTGCTGCAAAAAGAATACTTTTCTGTCTTTTCCATCTCAAGAACAGGTCTTGCTGGTACTCAGATACAGAACAAAGGCAAACATGTCAAAGAAAAGCATTATCATGAGAGAATTTGAAATAAACCTGCACGGCCAAAGCCAGGGCTAAGAAGTCAAAGTTATTCTAGGAGGATTTTGCATTGAAATTGCACAAAAAGAAACACATGGTAACATTCAGGTTTTTCCATTACCCATGGATAAAGAATGGTGTCTATACATATCTCCTGCAAACAGCATTCTCTGTTTTGGAAATATTTTTACATTATCCTTCATTGATTCCAAGGTGTAATATTTGAAATTGAACAAGATGCACCCTTTCTTTAACTGATCTTTTTACTTTCTGAGGGCACATGGCTTCCATAGAGAATAAAGTTATTTTTCTGTGTGTATTTATTTGAGTCTATGTAGAACACCCTATCTCTTTTTATTATAAACTGTTATTTATTCCTATTATCCTATATGTACCACAGGAAGAGGATTTATTTCTTACTTGATTCCCCTCTTTGTCCAGGTTCTCTTAGCCTTCAATTCCAACATCTGGCAAGGAAAAAAGCAGGATAATTCCTCTCTTAGAGATCCCAAAGAGATGGTGGATAAGCACACAGAAATTATACAGCAAATTTCTCTGGGCATTTTAGATGTAATTTCTTTTGGTTTATAGCAATACAGCTGGTTTAGTACCTTGCTGTCTTCAGTGCTCAGCCCTCCCAGGTGCACTAAAATGCAATATGAAATATGTGCAGAGATAAAACACCCCAAGCAATCTCCTCAAGTGAACCAATTTTTCTAAAATTCTGAATTAAACAAAGTTATTACATTCTTACACTATGTAACTCCTTACAAAAGTATTACATCTACCTTTCCTTATACAGTAGTATTATATACCTGTAGAAACTATAATACTTATGAATCCAAAAGAGGAAAACTTCTTTTTAATCACTTTAATAGTTTGCCACAGGACAAGACAGTTGAAGATACAGATTACAGGACAAGAGAAGTCCAGTTAAGAAATCACAGAAAAACATATTGGTTTATTGGCAGTTAATTCTGCTCAGCTGAGAAACAAAGAGGAGAAATTAGGAAACAAAGGTGGACCAAAAAAAGGAACAGTCAGTTCAGAAAAATCTCATCATGAAAACATTCCTCCTGAAGCCAGAGGAATAGCAAAAGCTGTAAGGAACTGAATGTAGGATGCAGACAAAAAGAACACATAAAAAATATTAAGACCATTACAAAGTAAAGTCAGCCTAAATGACAGAGAAACCTTTCTCATGTAGGATTTACAAAACTGCCTCTCAACAGGAGACAAGCAAGAAGGAGGAGTTCCCTTTAAGACAAAAACCAGAAAATTGGCTTTTGGTTGCAAAGGAGATTCATTGATTTCTTTCATAATCAGCCCACTAGATGGTATGTAGAATTGTACATAAAACTCAGGAAAAGTACGGAAAATCAGGTGATTTGCACTGAAATTCTCTTATCCCTAATGGAATAATACCAAAGAGCTCTCCAAGTGCTCTAGAAAGCCATGAGAAAATTTGACTGCTTGGAAGCAGTCACTGGAACATGACTCTCCCAGAAGGACAAACTCTATTTGTGTAGCAGCAAAATCACCCGCCTGGCTTCAGAACAAGACAAATAAAGATTTTCAGTTAAATTATTGAGTGAGTCATTTGAGAAAAACTTGTGTGATCTCTTAATCTGCTCTTAGTGTACAAGAGCACTAGGAAAATTACTGCAGTGGATGTAAAAGAAAATCATCATTGGGAAGACAACTGAACAGCATGGTGGAAAGTATGAATGCTGGTGAAGGTGGTAGTCAGGCAAACCACGGCAAGATGGGGTGTGACCACCAGAAATCTCTGGTATTTTTGCAATAGAGATGAGCAATGTCGTGTAGGCGTGAGAACAGGCGGAACACAAGAGCAATGACAGCGCAGACACAGGACTGTCATCGTTCCTCCCTTGCTCTTTTGAGCGTCACTGCTGTGAGCTGAACGAGGTGGATTGTGCAATTCCATTGATAGACTTGAGTGAACAAGTCAGCCCCCTGTAAAAAACACACTGAGAACTTCTGCAAGATGCCCAAACTGCTCCATGATCCACTCTTCTATAACTCTAGGATAATTAGTAAATTGTTAAATCAAAATATCCAAAAAAACATTAATCCTTAAAAAAAAATTCTCATGAGATGATAAATAGAAGTACTTTAGCTAGACCCTCAAAAAAATTGGAAAGATAATGTGTATATATGCTTATGCTTTACAAACATGCAAGGAATAAGCAGAAACAAAAAGGCAATCCATCTTAGAAAACAACTCATTTTCAGTAAGATTCACCTTAACTTTATCCAAAGTTAAGGGAGAAATTTTTAGGGACAAAGTTCTAGGGAGAAATATCAGATGTAACCTGAAGAATTTGGCAAGGAAATAAAAATTTGAAGGATCCTTATCTCAAAGAACTTCAAAGAGGTACTGGCCTGTTCTCACGCTACACATGCTTTCAATTACAGCAGCTTATTTCTAATGTATGTAGTTGGGATTAGAATATCAAATGTATTCAATCAAAGTAAGGCAACTGGGGAAAAAAGGAGTCAGAAACACTCAAACACAAGAGATGAGAACAAAGACATGCATACAGAGCCTGGCTACTTCTTTTCTATCAGTTTGATCTAATAAATGGCATTACTTCCCATACAAGCGTTTCATTTGCATCCTTAGGTCAGCACACTTACAACACTCCTGCTTTCAAAAAGAGATGTGGAGAGTGACTCACTGTTTGCTCTCTAGCCAATGTGGGATTCATCTCACCTATCTGCACACCAGGCAGGGTCTGGTTATTGAAACTTCCTGGGAAGGAAGACAGCAAATTCCAGCAGCAGCCAGTGCCTGTGCTCCCAGGGAATGTACCAGTCCCTCCTGCTGGAAGCAGCTTGAAGAGCCAGCATGTCCAAGACAACCAGCCAAGCACAATTAAACCAGCTCCTGCACAAGTAACATCTCAAGAGTTAGGACACTGTTGAGTCACATCAGGATCTGAAAGCAACCTCATCTACCTGCTACATTTACAAGAAAAATGTGTAATTCTGGTAAAGTAATAAATTCAGATGCATAACCACATCCTGTCTTCAGTTTTGTTCCCTTAAAAAAATACCCACCTTTATCTATGTCAATGCTCAAGTTATTAGGGAAATCTGTGGAAGTCAACATACTACTGAGTGTCATGATGCACAGCAAATATCATGCATAGATTAATGATAGCAATTAAACCCTAAAAATATTGAAATACTCTTAATTTTTAAAAAAACAAAATATTAAACCATTTTGAGATTATTCTTTTATATATTTACATAAAGTCTGTATTTTACTGAAGCAGAAAGCACAAAAGACTTTTACAATTAACTTTTAAAAGACTAAGTACACATGAAAAAAAGGGACTAGTAAAGAGAAAAATATCAAAAAGAGAAAAATATAAACTGATGCAGAAAAACTTGACCATAAAAAAAGTAAATTACATTATTTACATTCTTTCAGATCTATCCACACCCACTAAAACACAGTGTGAAGGAGTCATATCTGTCTATACTTTACTTGATGCTTTTATGGTATACTGTATCATTTCACCTACAATTTTCAGTTATCAACACTTCAATTCACAGTGTCTGCACATAATGTATTGGAAACATTTCTCCTTGTGCCTGGGGATGGAATTTCATTGCAGTTTGGGGAGGACCTTCTATACAGGTGTTCCTGCTCCTCCTACACACCAGAGGCTCTGCTATGTGCAAGACATTGCTTAATTAGCATAGCTCTCTCTTTGCTAACATTGCCCTGGTATTTCCCAACAAACTTTACCTACAAGCACAATTGAAACATTTTAAATTTTTTATGAAGTTATTTTTTTAATTTCTATAAACACTCTTTATGTTAGTAATTTATTTTTTTTTTAGTATTCTGCTTATTTTATTTAACCTTTTTCATGTTACCCACTGATGTTTTGTAAAACTAAATGTTTCTGTGGCATCACCCTTTACTCCACTGCACGAGGCCAGTGAGTGAATCATTCCCACAGAGTTTTGCACAATACTGAGCGCTTTCATTTGATAAACCAGCTATGGGGTTAAGTTTATATGGCAGCTTGTACAGAATGATTACTAAAAGATATTCTCCTAAGAACTCCAACAACCAGTGGTGAAAAGCAGCATTAGGCTTTGTATTTCTGTATTTTCTAATTATATGTTCCTGCATATTAATGAAATGTATCCATTCTTTATGGAAAGGTAAATAAACCTCTAGATAAACTTTACATTGGTCTTGAAAACAAGACTATAACAAGGTTTTATTATGTTATTCATAAGTACACAACGTTCCACAAAAGAAAAAAGTACTTTGAATAGATACACACAATCCTTTTGATTTGTGTTTGTAGATGTTGCAGGAAACCAAACAGAAATAAAAAAGAACAAACAAAATATTACTAAAAATACACATACATATATATACACATATATATATATGTATATATAACATTTCCCTGGAGTAACAATCAGTATTTTCAAAAGGTTGTTAGAAATTTGAATGCTTTAATAATATTAAAAAAAAGTAACTTAGAGAAGTAAAATATTAGCTTAATTCAACCCATTTATTCTTAAACATTGTGGCACCATTTTAGAGGACTTCCATTTTTAATGCAGAGTTTGAAAAACTCAAATTGTAATATTACACACTGTATGTTACATATCAAAGGCTAAAAACTCTTGTAAAAGAAAATAGACTTTATATATGGCAATTATTTACATTATCTTTGTGTTTCATGAAAATATGTTCAATGAAATTATAAAATGCTTGTGTAATTACATCTCTACCCAAAGAATATGAATTTGGCAGAAGTAATGTGTTAAATACTACCCTTCAAGGGTTTGGAAACAGAATTTTCATATTGCACAGTTTTAATATTAATACAGTGTCTGACAGTACACAATACTCCAGAGTCATAAAATAGTAAGCTTATCATCATTAGTGATGCTTGAAAAAGAAATTAACCCAGTGCATCAGACAAGGGGCAATTTTAGAGGTGATTGACACAAATGAAATAAATGTCTCTTCTCACACACATTGGCACAATGCTGTGCTGCCTCTTGCCCCACGTACACATCACTCAGGACTGCTCACAGATGCTCCTTCTCTCTGTCTCTCCATGAAAAGCACAGCCACTGGTTATTTCCACTTCAGGGACACCTTCCCAAGATTTCACGTGCAGAACCTGCCAGCCAGTGTCTCTGATGTGGATGAGGTGAAATCATTCACCCTAAATGCTGTCCCTCCCAGAGATGGACTGAAATGCCACTTTGGTCCTAAGTGAGGGGAAGGAGAAAGGAAAGTAGGGAGAAAAATGGGATGGGTGGGTGGGAGGTGGGAGAGAGCGAGTAAGCACAAGTGTGCTTGTTAAGCCCTTCAGTTTTGCTCTCTCACACACGTGTTACTTCACGCTTTGGCACAGTCTGCTGGAAGTTTTCAGGCCTGAGATGTTTCTGAAGGCTGTATTATCTCTAAATAATACTATTTCCTTGCCTATGTACCGAAAAAAAAACAACCTGAAACCACTGTAAGCTTTACAACACACATGTAAGAGAACAGGACAAATATAGCACCTCTGAAAATATCAGAAAATCATTATGGAATTTTGATTTAGCAACAGGATGAGCACCTCTGACTAGGGAAGAACTTCAAAATAACAGTGCTATGCAGGCAAAACCTGTCACTGGGACACAACTGCTAGAACTAAGTATCTGAAATTTACATGGTAATGAAGTTTATGACTAATTTCAAGTGCCAATTTCATTTTAGGAGAAAAAAGGTGTATTTTGTTGAGCTGTTAATTATTTTGAAAGAGGTCTTAAAACAGTAAATGTCAGAGATTAGCAGGAACTACAGTAAGCTAGTAATTTTTATGTTTTGCTTTCTGAAACACCTTAAGTTCCTCTCTGCAATGTTCAAGTTATCAAGAAAAATCTTGTATTTTTGTTTCCAAGGCTTCTGACAAATATAAAAACCTATGTTCTCCTGCCAGCTTTCAGTGCAAAAGAGATGCCTATAAATTTGCATGAATCCAAAACTGAACTAAGAACATCATCCTAAATTGAGGTAGCACATTGAACGGAGTTTCTTTCAAAGAACTTCAGAAACTGAAGAGTTTCTGAAGAGTAATGTCTCTGTCAGCAAGCATTAAAACCTTTAGTGACTGATGCATTCTCTCCACTTGAGCAATTTAGGAGTTTGGAAGGTCTTCTTTAACTCTTTTCTTTTTCCCAAAAAAATACTGTTTAGTCCATGCACCCTTAGGTCCTGTAGCGTCTATTGCAACATCAATAATGGAATCTGGAGTCATCCACCTCAGGAACGCCAAAAGAAGGAAGTTCAGAACAGCAAAAAAAGCAAAAATACACCCAGTCACTGGGCCACAGTGAGTCATTAGTCTGTCAAGTCGCTCCTTGATTGGTAAAACCACTTCATCTGCAACTCTGTCATACACCTAAATGGAGAAGAGACAGAAGGTAACAATGCATTGCTTCTACCTCAAAAATCAGGCAGTCCTTTGCCATCACTGGGCAAAATAAATTATCTATTCTTAGCTACCAGATGGGACAAATACCACCCCCCAAAAAGCTTTGCGGATCCCAAGTGCTGATTTATGAGTCTTGTTCTAGCTATTTCATTCATTTAAGGAGAAATATGAAACATTTTCCTCTTTTACACACTTCAGAAGTATTTCATTAACTAGGAAGCCTGCATCATTTGTCTCTCATGTACTATGATACAGAAAGGATTGGGGGTTTTAATTAATTGAATGGGTTCTAATCTCATATTCACATCAGTCCTAGGAAGAGCTTGAACATGCAATTACTAGATTTTAAACACAAAGATGGATGAACTCATAGGTGAGTTCGGCACTATTCCAAATCTCTGTATTTGAACAGTGAAGCAAATCATAATAGGCTCCTGATTTTTGTTTAAAGAAACACTAGCTCAATTACTGCACAAAGCAAATACATGCTACTAGTGACTTATTGTACATGTCAACCACAGCCAACTACAAACTCACTCCAAAAAGGCTGTAAGGACACAGATTTTCCCTTATGAATGTTACAGACTCCGTTCTACAGGTAACTTAACAATTTGCTAACAACTGTCTTCTGTAAAATTTAAGATCAATGCATACTTCTACCAATTCTATGATCATTTTCCTTCATGAAGTACTGGTGGGTTTTTTTAAGAAAAGGCTATATAAATAAAATTCAGATCTAGGCTAACGTCTGTAAAACCTTTGCAATTCAAATGTTGCGGCAGTTACAAAATCATAAAATGAATGATACTGATGGGACTTGAAAATAGTAAAATAAACTGGTTGCACATGGCACTTTGAGGAGGCTTGTGAGAGATAAGCAGTTGAGTGTGGTACAAACTAAGAGGCATAGGGTTCACTACTCTCTCCTTCCTATAACACAGGAGGTGAAGTCAGAAGTGACACATCTCCACAGGTGTTTGTATCATTAATACAGCCAACATTCTTCACTAAAGGCACAGTTTTTATACTGAAGTGCAGTTCTAGTTCTGAAATATGATTTCAAAACTATGAAAATTAATTTTCATTACAACCACAGTTTATGTAAACCCACCTGTGTTCAGCCTTCCAGCATCGAACTACCTCTCATAATTTTAAACTACTTGTTAGCACATGGCAAAGCTTTCTCATGAACTGTCCTTACCTTGTCAGACACCTTATGCAGCACATTTTCCTGTTATGCCAGAAAAGTTACTTCATGTGAAGACTTGAATAAATAAATGAGCAGAAATCTAACTAAAGATCTAGGCTTTTCTTCACAATATTTACCAGCAATTATGGCATGTTAAAAAATACAAATAGAAAAAAAAAAAAATCACCGATCAAGGAATATATTTGGGGGAAAAAAACCACGTTCTCTGAACCTTTTAAAACCATGTATGTTTGACAGGAAACATACTGAAAAATTACACTGGAATATTACATGGTGAATGTGCACAGTAATATTTCAAAGCAAGAATTGTTTCAGAAATGTACTTTCAGAGAATTTAAAAGAAATGATTATACATACTTTCTCAGTTCTCTCTGCTACATTCCTCCACGTATAAAATGTCTTTACTTCATTATGAACAGTTTCTGGAGATGGCAGAGTTCCTGATCTGAGCTGGGCAATAGCTTTTTCTAGTCCATCACACAAAGATTTCACAGAGGGCTCACACAAAATGATGAGATTTTCTGGAAGTACCTCTGGAATCCCACCAACTCTTGTACTCACCACCTTTGAAACAAATGAAAGAAACAGCACACATGCAACATAAAAAATGAAATTGTGTGATGACAATGCTATTACATTGTTTAGATGCAGCTATTTAAAAGAACAGGAAAACATCATGGTTTGGTAACTTGACCTGTATGTGAACTAAAGGTATAAACCTCAGAGAAGACAGAGCATAGCAAATCACCTTCAACATTGTCCAGAATTATTCTTTGGTGCCATGAGAAAACAGAAGACTTGGTCTAATGAGTGGTTATGAGACTCCTTTCCTGAAGGTGTTTGCCACAGTACACAACTAAACCTGTGTAACCAGATTTTGGACATTTCCTCCACAGTATCTCAAAAAAACTGTTACCTCTATTTGCAGAGGATAATTTTACCACATACTAAAAATTTCAGTTTCCTAGGTTACTGAACACTTGCAAAAATTTATTTATACTAATCTGAATTATTATTTTTAAAGGGAAATCAGAAATTACTAAGACTCACATATTGCCCAATGTTTAGAGATGACTGCATAAAGAAACTGCAGAACTTCCTCATATCTAGAGAAAAGAAATGGCAAGAGAATAACTACGACTAGATATTAACTGATGTCAAAGAATACTTAAGTAAAAAAAAACTGAAATCCCTCACATTTTCTGTACTTACTGTAAATTAAGTACTCCTATTTGTCTGTCTTTTTAATACAGTTTCTTTATATTTTAATGTGAAACTCTAATTCTTTGTGGCTCAATTTCTTTTTAAGTCGTCAATCTGAGCTGTAGATTAGTTAGAAAGGGATTTTATGGTTTTCTCTCTCCCCAGCTTATCTTGAATCCCTAAATAATAAGGCAATTTTTCTGCAGCTCCTTTCAAAGTACTGTCAAAGTAAACCTTTGTTAATATCAGCTACCCCAAAAGTCCATAAAGGAGTACATACAAATGAGTATTTTGGAGAGGCAGTCTGGCTAGTTCAGAGTACTGAGAGCAGATCTACATGTTATTCCCAATTCTGCACAAAATTCTTCTCAGAGCTTAAGCAGTTTCAGTTAACCCCTCTGTCTCAGCTTCCAGGTGATCTGTAAATGGGGATAATATTTGCTTACCTCTGTCAAGACAGAGCCTCAGATGAAATCAAATGTCAGAAGCACATCTTATTTCATAGTGAAATTTGTTTAAAATGTATGCATGTTTTCTGGATATTGAGTTTTGTTTTTTTTTACCTGTAAACCACAGCTTGCTGCCTCCACAATAGCCATACAAAAGGCCTCAGTGAGAGAAGTGTTGAGAAAAATGTGCCCCTGGACCAGGACATTTCTAACATCCTGGTGTTCCAAGCCTCCTAGAAGACGTACCCTGCATACAAGAGGGGAAAAAAAAAAAGGAAAGATAAACACAAGATTTGGACCATAATAATGCTGTGTAGTGTTACAGGTATTCTGAAAAAGGTACCAATGGTTCACCCTTATATAGTGAGAGAACAAAGACAGGCACCTCCCTTTAGTTTTCTCTAAATTTTTCCAGCAGTGGAGAAATAGAAGATTTTGCTTTTTTATTATCACACTGAAAGAAACTTCTGAAAATAAAGCTGGTGGGAAAAGTTTGTTTTCATGATATTTTCCTCCAGAACATTGCTACTGAGCCTTCTAGTTCTGCAAGAAAAAATGGCTTCATTCAGTTAATAATTAAGATTTGTCAAATATATTATCTGAATTTTCAAGGTAAGGTATGACCAATCTGAGTTTGACAAGGGAAAAAGTTTTTAAAATACAATGATCAGGACCTATCATCTTGAAGAGATATTGGAAAACAAAAAAGGGTAAAATGAGAATGATACTGACAACTTTAATATGGGGAATCACTGACTAAAGTACAAAACAGGCAAGAAAAAAACCTAGAAAAGAAAATGAACAATTGAGGATATGAAACTGTTCTTGATCAAGAAAACCCCAAAGAAATACATGACTGCATATGTATCACGACAACATTCTGGCAACATGATAGCACCAGGGAACATGTTTGTAGTACCACAAGAAGACATATGAGACAAGCACTATGCTTAAGAGTTTCATACTGAAATAATAAATTACTAGTAGTCATCATCACATGCAATGGCACAAATGAGCTGTTAACACCTCATGCCATATGAGATCCAAGCATCATGGTTGCAGGGAGGGGTATGATGAATTTATATCTAAGTCAGCAGCCAATGACTGGAGTGAAGGCACATTCAAGGCCTATTCACAGAAATATGAATTAACTTCCTGGATCATGGTCCAGCTCTCAAAGTCTTCAGTGTCTGGTTTATGTGCCTTGCCTTTAGGCCTCCAGCCTCAAGTTTCGGGGTTTATCTGGGGGAGGGAGGCAGGCAGATCCCCACCCCTGAAGTACCTTGAAGGGTCATGGACACCCATAGAACAAACCTGTCATGTAGCTGGTATCTCTCCCGGACTTCTTCTAGTACGATTCGTTTTGGTCCTTCTCCCCCGACTAAGAAATGTAACTCCGGATATTTCTGACAGAGCTCAGGAATTATACCACTAAGCAAATCAATACCTAAAAGTAGAAAATTTAGGGCAAGACATTATTGTATTTGATTTCAAGAACTTCTCAAGATGTAGTCCACATCTACAACTATATTCAAGAGCAGAAGTAGCAAAAAAATAGAAGTCTCCTGAAGATAGTTAAACAGCTGTACACAAAAATATAAAAAAACCCCACAACTTGTGGCCTCTTAGGAGTTAAAGATGGAAAAAAAAATCTCTTAAGTTGACATCACTTGATTAAATAAAAAACAACTACAACATTTTTAAGAAAATATATAGATTAGGCCCTAAATCTTATGTGCGATATGAGCCAAACCTTCCATTTTACAAACTGCAGTTTTTGATCTCTTCAGGATTACAAAGGAAACACACCTCTGAACCCAACATGTACAAAAAGAAATGTACATTTCTTCTTGAGCTCACAAACACAAAAGCTTGGAACAGCCACCTCCCCACTCTCAGTGAAAATTCCATCCATTCCACAGATACAACTTAAGTGTTACCTGACCAAGACCTTTCCAAAGCGTGAAAACAACCAAAACAAGGTCACATTTGATCCCCCATTACCTTTTCTATAAACAAGTCTGCTGACAACAACAATTGTTATTGTACTGTCGTCCCTCCTCGAGGGGTCTGGAGTGAACTCGGTGGGATCGACAGCGTTGGGGATGACAGAGACTATCCGAGGGTCCAAGGCCGCTCGCAACACCGTGTTCTCCTTACTCGTGTAGGAGACGCAGATGATGTGGTTGGTGTCACACAGGGACACCGTCAGCAGCTTGTTGGTCAGCACCGAGCTGACATCGGCGAACCCAAAGAGGGAGTGGTCAGTGAACACGGTCCGCAGCCCCATGGTCTTGGCGTGGAACAGGGCGTCGTGGGCCATGGCGGAGAAGGAGCTGTGGGCGTGCACGATGGTCACCCGCTCCCGCACGAAGATGTACCTGAGCAAGGGCAGGCTGTGGAAGAGCGTCGTGGCCGTGGACTGGTTGTACATCACCTTCAGGGGCAGGTAGTAGACTTTGAGCCCGCTAGTGAGGTAGCGGACGCCCTTGCGGTGGCCGTAGGCGTGGGTGACCACCAGGACCTTGTGGCCGCGCTCGATGAGGCACTGTGACAGCTGGTACACGTGGCTCTCCACGCCCCCCATGTTGGGGTAGAAGAAGTCCGACACCATGCACACGCTGTGCGCCGCCGGGCCTCCGCCTTCCATCCCGGGCCCGCTCCTGCCGGGGGAAGGAACCACAAGGCGCCATCACTCGCCGGCGGCCGCTCGCGAGGACCCCCGGCCCCCTCAGTGTCGGCGGCGCCGCCGGGCCCACCGTGCGTCCCGCGCAGGCCGCGCGCAGGGCGGGGCGGTACCGCGGCCCCCAAAAGAGTCCAGTCAGTGACCGCGGCGACCGCCCCGGGGAGCGCGGGTGGCGCAGAGGGCGGGGGAAGCGTGCACGTACCTGCCGGCGGCCGGCGCTCCCTGCGCGCTGCCCGGCGCCATGTCCCCATTTCCCGGTCACCGCGGCGGCCACGCCCCCCCGGGGGCCGCGCCGCAGCCAATCAGCGCCCGGCGCTGCGTCACGCGGGAAAGCGCGCGCCAATCGCTGCGCTGGACGGTGATTGGCTGCGGCGCGGCCCCTGCCCGCCCCGGGACCCCGCCCCAGCTCCCCATCCCGGGACCCCGCCCCGCTCCCGGCTCCACCCCGGAGCCCCATCCCGGGATCCTGCCCAGCTCCCAGCTCCCCATCCCGGGATCCTGCCCAGCTCCCGGCTCCACCCCGGAGCCCCATCCCGGGATCCTGCCCAGCTCCCGGCTCCACCCCGGAGCCCCATCCCGGGATCCTGCCCAGCTCCCGGCTCCACCCCGGAGCCCCATCCCGGGATCCTGCCCAGCTCCCGACCCCGCCCCAGCTCCCAATCCCGGGACCCCGCCCCGCTCCCGGCTCCACCCCGGAGCCCCATCCCGGGATCCTGCCCAGCTCCGACCCCGCCCCAGCTCCCAATCCCGGGACCCCGCCCCTCTCCCGGCTCCACCCCGGAGCCCCATCCCGGGATCCTGCCCAGCTCCCAGCTCCCCATCCCGGGACCCCGCCCCAGCTCCCCATCCCGGGACCCCGCCCCGCTCCCGGCTCCACCCCGGAGCCCCATCCCGGGACCCCGCCCCAGCTCCCCATCCCGGGACCCCGCCCCGCTCCCGGCTCCACCCCGGAGCCCCATCCCGGGATCCTGCCCCGCTCCCGACCCCGCCCCAGCTCCCAATCCCGGGACCCCGCCTCTTTCCCGGCTCCCCATCCCGGGATCCTGCCCCGCTCCCGACCCCGCCCCAGCTCCCAATCCCGGAATCCCGCCTCTCTCCCGGCTCCCCATCCCGGGATCCTGCCCAGCCCTGTTCCCGCCCCCCTCCCCTCCCTCATGCCCGCTCCCCGCCCCGCTCCCGGCCCCTCGCATCCCGCTATCTCGCCCCGCTGCCGGCGCCAGGCGGTGAGGGCACCGCGCTAATGCAGCAGCGATGTCCTTGCTGTAGTGAGAAGCTGGTCCCGGACGGTGGTTGTCAAAAACGTGTAGTACGGAGCTACTGAAAAAAGTGACCTAAATGCTGTATAGGGATGGGATTGCCTCAAAATTCCAAAGGCTTTGCTCTGCCCCCACTGGAGAAGCTCTTCTGGTGTGCTTGCTGGAGCTCACGGAATGTTCTACTCTTCTACCCCAAGTGCTGAAAGCTTGGTGTGTCTCAATGGAAATAATTTTTTTAAAAGTGGCTTGTTGACATGTAGACATAGACGGTCCAGGAGCTTGAACACTGGGAAAGGAGCTGGGTTGGCATCACTTGGCTATGTATTCCTGGTCTTCTCGAGAAGCCTTACCATCAGCCTGTTTTGCAGTTCCAACACTGTCCTGACTGCTGCTGGCTGCCTAGAAGGGTGTTCATGCTATTCCTGTATGTTCCCAAAATTATGTTTGGCAGCTCCTTCTTCTTGCCATGATTTCTGATATGAATTTTGTCAGATTTGAGTCTGTCGTGACTCGTCTGCAAATGTGTTTGTTTTGAGTGACAAGCTGACCTAGGCTGGAGTGCTGGCCGGATTCCTGAGATTGAAGCTTGGACAGATGTGGTTTGGAGGCACTGATCCCAAGAAGGACTTAGGAGGAAATCAGGCACTTCGTTTTGGGGACTTAAAGATGTGAAAAATTACACTGTGTTGAATAAGGAAAGCATTGCTCGTTGATTGAATTTTTCTCATGTGGTTCAGAAAGGTGGGACCAGCACTGGCAAATCTGACTTCATCATCAGGTGCTTCTCTGACATGTCAAGAACCTGAATTTCAGGATGAGGAGCTGAGTGTGAGGCCAGAAGAGGGGAAGCTTCTCACCAGCAACAGCAGGGTGTGAAAGGAGTTTGAGAAGCAGGAATCTGTAGGGGTCCTCATTCTCAGAAGAAACTAGCCAGAGTGTAAAGCTCTGGCCTTGAATTGCATCTAGGAAAAAGCCATCAAAGTAGTGCTAGGAGAAGGAGGAATGCACTTGGGGGGTCTCCACTGCAGCACCCCATGTGAGCTCTGGCAAATGGTGGTGGTGACCTCCCGTGCTGTCACACTGCCCTGAAGAATCAAGCTGTCAAGTCACTCCAATTTTAGCTGTCAGGAAAACAGTTCTTATGGTTTTAACTATTTGGAAAATTATTTTTGTTGGATTAGTTCTTCATGCGTGTTCTCTAGTAATTCTTGGAAGGCAAACTTAAAAACCCTGAAGATAAATCATAACTGGTACATGACATAGCAGCCCCTTTCTTTACTTTCCTGGCTGTTGGTCATAGGCTCTGGATGTCTTTCTGAAGGAGATCAGGTATGGTGGCCAACCTTCATGCCTTTGGCCTGGCATGCTGGCTTTGGTGGTGTGACATCTGTGTTCGTCATTAAATGTGTCTTGTTGAGCATAATGTCATTCCTGTCAGTGGTTCAGTAAATCCCCCTGGATCAGCAGCCTTCTCCTGTTGTCCTGTTCAAGGGAACTTGAAAAATTTGTCTACTAAGGAGCCTAGGAAAAACCTTAAGGGAAAGGAATCTTTGCCACTACCAAGTTGAAAAAGATACTGCTAAATTTTGTCTCCACAGCTGTTTTACAAGGATGGGATAACATTCACTTTTCACTGTCTGTGGTGTTGTGTTGTGTATTCATAAAACTGTCACCGATCCTGGTCATATCCAGAGTCTATCCTGCCCTGATCTGAGGTGAAGCTGATATTGAAGGGACCAACAGCTGAAGAAAATGAAATTTTCTTACTTTCTAAATCCTGCACTCAGTATATTTACTCCCTCACTTAGAGCACATACAAGGTCAGAGTGAGACTGTACGATAAATAGAGAGCAAAGATGTAAAACCTGTGACAGCAGAGTAATTACCACTTCCAAGCCTGGTCCTTGAATGCTCTCTAAAACATCTCATAAATTGAGTTAATGGACAGAGAAGATGGAGGACACTCAAAGAGACACCTGTGTCTTTGTTCAGGTAGCAGATGCCATCGTTTCTCAAGGAGACCTCTTCAGTGTTCTTGAAAATATAGGAAAACTTTCTGCCAAGTACTCTGCGCTTTCAACTCCCACTCAGCATCCTCTCAGGATGAATTTTCCATTCTATCCCCTAGCCTGTTGGGTGACATTGCTGTTATTCCATGTCTGTATGGAGCAAAGACTATCATCATTTGTGATTGAAGTGGCTTTGCTGTGTTATAAGCTGGTGTATTAAATTAATGCATTAATTTACACTCAATAAGCCTAAAGCATGCACATTTATTATTCAAAAAAAATAGTAATTGACAAAAACAGGCTATCAGTTATTCACAGAGTCCTTCACAAAAGAGCTTTGAAGCAGTGCTGCTCTAGAGCCTGATGCCATGACAAGGGAGCCATAGTGCTTCTGGAAAAGAAATATTGTGACATGGAGTAGTGGTGTGAGACTGCACAACTGGCCTGAAGTGAAGGACATTATCTTTTCATGATTCAGGAAAGCAGAAGCTGTTGGGAGCCACAAATGAAGTACATCAGTGAAAAATAGTACTGCTGAATGGAGAATTGTGGCCTATAGATGTATCATAAACTGAGACTGGTTAGTGAAACCAAGCAGGACAGCCAAAGACAGTCCAACACCTTGTTTGAAAAATGACAGTGTTTGCAGTTTTTGATCCTGCTGGAATTAAATAGGCTCCAAAACAAAGAGGAAAGCAGTATTTGGAATTGTTCCTCTGAAGAAGGAGGACTAATTGTCCTTCCGTTTAGTTTGCTTTTACAGAGTAAGGCTGGAAAGCCTGTCCCTTCTAAGATTCCTTCATAGCGGGAGTGAGTGCCCAGCTGTCTACCTCAGCAGTTGTTTTTTGCTGCTAGGAAATAGCAACAGGATCTAATAGATTTCTATAATACCTTAGAAAGGTTGGTTTTGCCTGGTTTCTACTGTATATGTCCAATTTCATTACCTGGCTGGAATAGCTCCCATAAAGCAGCCAGGAAAAATCATGGTTTTCTCATTCAAGCACCTGAATTTTCCTATTCATGGAATCCCACAGAAGCTGGCTAAAATTACATGTTAATGTACTTCTAAAATACAAGTTTAGAGTTGAAGGCTTAACAAACCACACTGCTGTCTGTGAAGGAAATTCCCATTAAACACAAACTGGAGAAAGGGCTTCTTTTCTTGAAGCCAAATTTCTCTTTTAGAATGCCAGGAAATAAGTTAATTTTCCATTTTACAGATACTTGTCCCTTCCAAGCAGTTTGGAATTCATCTGTGGGACATGAATTTGCTAACAGAAGGGAGAAGTTGACTGTCAAGGCTGAAGGCCGTGCGTGTTGGCTCTCACATGTGTAACCTGTGCCTCTCATGAGTGCCCGGAGGTCGCAATCACTTGGTCGTGCTCTGCACACTACAGTGCTCTTCCCCAGAGCCCAGAGCATTCCCTTCCCTGTCAAGTCAGGTCAGTGAAGGTGAAGAAGGGCATGAGGGCTTGGGAACAGTCCAAGGATACCAGGAGTAGCTTTCAGTCCTCTGGGCTTACAAACAGGTTACATCTCTGAGCAGGACACAGGACAGGACAGCTGCTGGCATCATGGGCTGTTACTGAGAAGAGTCCTCTTTTACACCACCTGCAAGTGAGTCATTCACCACTGCCGTGCAGGATCCATTCCAGTACCTGAACACTTGGTCTCTGGTCCTTCCTGGTCCCTAGCAGGAACATGGCAAACAAAACCTGGATGCTGCCTGTCTCCTACCTTCACAGCCAAGGCAAGCAAGTACTCGTCAAATAGGGCAGAAAAAGATTCCTGAGCACGCAATGCAAAATGGTGTCTGTGCCTATCCTGACATTTTAAGTCTGTCAGAAGTACTGGTTGCTTTTGTACTGGCAGACCCAGGGGATACCTGTCCTGCAGCCAGCATGCCACTACTATCAACTCTCTAACAACCCATCTGACTAATTTGATAGAAAGACATTTCTGCCTGTGTCTGATTTGGATCAAAAGATTTACAGTAACACACAGGTCTGGTGTCAGTTATGAAGCCACAGCATGTTGACCACACTAGACTTCTAGGCTTGGTTCTACTTATTTTATTTTTTTTTGGTCACCTTCACTAAATTTAGCTGTCTACTTAGTTGCAGATCTCTTTCTGCTTTTGCAGCCGTGAGGCCACATCAGAAGACTTTAACACCAGTGTATCAACTGTGCTAGAAGAGAAGGCCTGTCCTAGAGGTCTTCTGTTTGTATCTTTAAAACTGTGCTTCACAAACTTTTAAAAACTCCTGGCAATTTATGTCGTAGAGTTCTACATTGTATGATTCTGGGAGTTGGCACAAACTGGAGTGGCAGAACTGTCGGGTGGATTTCAGCTTTAAAATGCTTACAAAATGGGTTTAACTGAAAGTTGAGTATATATGAGGACTTTTTGGTGGAGGAGAAGAAAGGTACAGTGACAACAGTAGATGGAGCTATTGGAAACTTAAAGTGTGTTCATCCTTGTGGTGCTGCAAAATATATCTGTGCAATGCTGAAGAACCTTTAGCTGGTATGTTTTATTTCCTACTACTAATGCCCCTACCACACAAATGCCCCAGAACATTTTTAGCACTGTTCTCTGTAGTCGTTATATCAAATAGAGTAATACCTGCCTGCATTGTACAGTTTGAATTTAAAGAAAACTGAGTTTCTTATAAAAAATAAACATGAACTATCTATAGTTCTATATATTGATACTATAATTAACTCTATATTGATAGTTTGAATCCAGATTTAAACTGTAAAGCAAGAATAATTAATTTTAATTGTACTTTAAAATCTATTAAATGAGGCACAGGCTTCTTTAAATTGATACTGTTACTGTAGGCTTGACTATCTAGAGATGGAAATAAGGCAAAGTCTGTGGAGGAAGAAGTAATTTTTATTTGATTGTTAGAATTGAGAAAACTCAGAGGGGCATGCAAACCATTCTCGAGGTGTGAAATGGAAGCCACAGTTTTCAAGCTTTGTGTAGGCTGGAAAGTGCTGCTCCAAGGTTTATTTAATTGATGTGGAGCAGGGAAAGGTGAAAGGTAACTGTACTCCAGGGGACAGAGAGAAGTGTAGGCATTCTTAGCTCTGAAAACTTGTAGGAGTGAGCTGTGGGCAGATTTAAAATGGGATGCACAGGGAAATGGAGGAACAGAGAGACTGAGATGGCTTTCAAGGGATATTCATGATATGCCTTCATAACTCAGCTACAGAAGAATATTGATGTTTATTGCAAGGACAATATTGATAAGATGCATTGCATAGTTCTTGTGGATGCATTAAGCTCTTCCTTCTTTATCATCACTTATATTGGTGATTTTATTTTGAGGGATGAATCAAAATATCCACTGTGCAAATATATTTGAGTGTTTAAACACAATTCTGAAAAGTTAGTCCATTAATAGGAATCAAGATACACTTTCCCAAAAAAAAAAAACAAAAACCAAAGGAGGCACATAAGTGTGCACAGACAGTGGGATCTGGGGTCAAGGGAAAATTTTGGATAAATGCTTTGCCAATGAGACACCTAACAGAAGCTGATGGGTTCGTCTGGGTATCTTGCATTACCTTTTCAGCTGGACCTGTGATCCTAAGCCACATATCAGAGATAGTCTCCACCAATTAAAAATACCACTTAGCATAACAAAGTGGGGCAAAAGGCTAAGTGAAATGCTTCCTACCTTGTTACCTTATTTTTTTTTGCCACTTAAGTTGTAATCACACTCCGTAACTAGGTGTTTTTTGTATAACTGCTGTTGTATTTTCAAATATATAGCATATACCAATGCACACTAGAATTAAATCATTGATTACTCAGCCATAAACATTTTAAAGGTACATTTTGATGTTTAAGAAAGGAAACAGTTCATGCTAAATTATGGATCCCCCACTGTTCTCAGCCTGGTATGACCTTTCATATTGAGTAGTATTGTAAAGTATGATAAAAGTGGAAACAAAGAGTGTTAATGGCATTGAAGTCAAAGTGCAGACCAAGCCCTGACACATCATTTTGTGTACTCTTTTTGTTTTATTGGCCAAAGGAGCACTTGCCTTTTATTTTCATTTAGAACAGATTTTTTACCCCTGAGTTAAAAGTTTTTAGTGGAGTTTTTAAGTAACTGCTGATGTAGGGGTTTGAAAAATAAAGTGAATGGCAGTACATCACTTGTAACCCCCTACTTGTTTTGTTTGGTTTTTTTTAATGTAGACTTTAATAAATGAGAAAAAAGATTTACTTGGCCTGCTATCCACCTTGTAGTTCCAGAAAGAACAATTCACTCCACAAGTCCAGAATTAGAAGATGACAACCCCTTTGATATTTTAAAATATTGAATTTTAAAATTGAAATGAATATACCAGTTATTTAGAAAATACAAAGGAGACAGGCAGCTGATGAAGCTTCCTCAGATTCAGTTTTGGGTTCTCAAGATTTTCCTTTCTTTTTTTTTTTACGCTACTGTAAAGCAAAATAACTTTAATCGCATAAATCCCGACTTGCAGTGGTACAAGAAAACAGAAAATAAACCTAAGCAGATTCACACTTGTTTTCTCTGGAATACAGGAAGGGACATTACGAGTGAGCAGGATTTGATGCCCAAAGGATACATACAGATTTATATGTTTGCAGTGTGTATGAGTATGACTGGATTTATGAGTGCTCTGTCAACCCTCCCATGAATAATTCTTGCTATAAGCAATGTCACAGCATATGACCTGTGATAGCTTTTGAAGTAAATGAGAGCAGTACTTTCAAGATGTGCTTGAACTTCTTCCATCTCACCAGTATTTGGTAATATCACATGTACCTCTGTCCTTCTGGAAGTCAAGTATGGTTTTTGCAAGTAGATAAATATTTCCTGACTCTTTCAATGCAGTGTGCATATTTAGCTATTATTCTGATTCATATTCTTCCTTGTCCCCTTCTTGCAAGAAAGCACATGTAAGTAGAAGCTAGCTACTCATAAAATCTGATGGTTTGAGAAACATCGTGTGTGTTTATTTAGAATTAACAATTATTGTTTAAGTATTGCCATTCCTATTACATACATAACACAAATATCACATTAAAGACATCCCTCACTATATAAAAATTAAGACACAGGAAGGAATTTTTAGCACCATTATTCTGCCTATGAAATCTGTAAATCATGTCCATATGCCTAAAAAGCAAGTCATGCTGAACACAGTAATAAAAGGCCTTTCAAACTTCAAAGAGAACATTCCACTGCACAATAACCTTCTCTCTCTGAGGGTCATTTAGTCATAGGTTAAGAGTTAATGATATCAGTCAAAAAACAGATCTGCTATGAATTTTACATACCTCATTAAATTCTTCTGAATTGTTATATTTAATATCATAATTAAAAGTCAGTCTGATGTATCAATGTGAAAGATAACATCAACCATTTCTACTTTAAAGTTTGTTGAATATTTTTTAAATGAAAAATCCAGAATTCCACCAACGAAATACATTGAACTTTTGTAGATTATCACCAAAATCTAATTTTCTGCATGTATTTGCATCTTCACTCAGACCCTCCTTTTAGTCCTAGTCTTCCACACAGAGGATTTATGGCTATGACACAGACTTAGTGACATCCAGGTATTCTGGGGGCTGTGGCAGTGAAGACACACCACTGTCATTCACAGCACTGTGCTAAAATTATTGAGCTTTTCCACATGGTGTTTCAGTGAATGCTACAGATATGCACTACACACTCTAGCTTTGGTAATTTTCTAATGATTGGGAAAGCAGGTTAGCAAAGGGCAGCACCCTACAATAGAGACTGGCACAGGGACTTAGGAGCAGATCATCTGCTGAGGTAGGGATTTATTGTAAAAGAAATAGGCTGTAAGATGCCTGTAGGTTGCACCAGAGCTGGTAATCCTGCTTGAAGCATGCAAGTGCATTCTTAAGGCTTCTGGAAACTAGGGCTGAGAACCTCTAAGGAGAATTTAAGTTATAAACTAGATAAAAACCTGTGTGTTGGCTGCTTATGTCATGCTTACTCATGAATGCCACCACAAGCAGTTCCTTTTTCCATCTTCACAGTGAGCCTGAGAACCATTCTTAATCCACAAGTTTTCAGGGACATTGCTCCTGCAAAGCAGGAATCCCTCACAGAAGAATCTGTCAGGGGGGTAAATTTGGTGAAAAAAACACTGAATTTTGCATTGCCCTCCCAGTGTGTTTTTGATGATCACACATTCTCTGTTGCTTAAACACGCTTGTATCTGTCCTGGTTTGGGCTGGGATAGAGTTAACTTCTGAGTAGATTGTACAGTGCTGTGTCTTGTTTTTAGTATGAGAATAATATTGATAACACACTGATGTTTTGGCTATTGCTAACTAGTGCTTACTCTAAATCAAGGGCTTTTCAATTTCCTATGCTCTGACAGAGAGCAGCAGCACAAGAAGCTGTGAAAAAGCATAGCCAGGAGGGCTGACCTCGATGGGCCAAAGTGATATCCCATTCCATAGTATGTCATGCCCAGAATATAAACTGGGGGAGTTAGGGGAGTCCCATCACCACTGGGGTGGACTGGCCATTGGTCAGTGGGTGGTGAGCAATTATGTTGTAAATCATTTGTGTTTCTTGGGTTTTATTCCTCTCTCTCCCTTTTCCATGACAATTACTACTACTAGTAGCATTACTTTTCTTATTCTTGTTGTAGCTGTTATATTTAATTTTGTTTCAATTATCAGAAATTGTTCTTACCTCAACCCATGAGGTTTACTTTTCCTTTCCAAATCTTCCCACCAGGGAAGAGCAAGTGAGTTGTGGAGTGCTTAGTTAACAGCTGGGGTTAAACCATGACACTATCAAAAATATTTGCCTAAGTGTTTAACAAAGTGAGCCACAACATTTCAGAGCAAAATTCTGAGGTTAAAGGTTAAATTCACCCAGAGGCTTAAACTGAAAGAAGCCTATAGATATAGCAAGATCTCATCTCACTCCATCCCACTGGGATCTTCAGTCCTGCATCGAGGCACAGGTCTCTTTTGCATTGGAATGGGGAAATGTGAAAAGCTCAGAGCAGGGTTCACAGTGGTGGTCAGTGATGGGACCTTTCCAGCGCAGGTATTCTAATGGCCATTGTAATCTCCTGGAGGTTAGGTGGTTCATGTTCAAATTACTCTCCATCTCTGTGAGAAAAGCTTTGGAACATGGTTTTCAGCCCCTTAGTGACTGCTTTATCTAAGAGCCTCCTGGGGTTGAAGCAGACTTACTTGTCTCTCTGGCAAAAGCACTCAGTTTTGAGAAATGAAATTGATATATTCACTGGTCAGGATAGAAAACCAAGGAAGCCTCTACAGATCAACACTGACACAGATGTAATTAATACAGCACTCCAGTTGCTGAACTCCAGGATAAACTAGGTAATGTAAAAGCTTGATTTCTTCCCACAGAATTTAGCTTTACAAATACTTTTGTGTGGCTTTGCATAGAGGTGTATTTTCACTCTATATACCCCTGTTAAGTGTCAGGTTTGCCTCTACAGCTCCCTGGCTTTCTGAGGAGCATGCTACAGGTGTAGCTTATTGGCAACTCAGCCATTTGGGCAGAGTGCCCCCAGATGAGATAGAGGAGAAGTGATGGGGAAGTTCACTCCCTTTAAGGACCCCTGTGCAGCTCGAGGACCTCACCACCACACAGGTGTTTGAATTTAGAGCCTCTTCGAGGATCGGGGGAGATGTGTGTGCTTGTGCTGCCAGGCTGCTTCACCTGGTGTTGCACAGGGATCACCTTCCCCTTGTTGTCCATGCAGAGTCCAGGCTGTGGCACGTGTCCTGTGGGCTGGAGGAGCAGCCACAGGCAGGAGCCCAGGGATATCAGAGCAGGAGATAACCCTGCTGCAGGGGCTCCAGGCAGGCTGCTCACAGCCCAGACTCTGCTGCTCCAGCAGAGGATCCCAGGCCAGCTCACAGAACAGGTACCACTAACAGCCTGCAGGTATGTTTGCACAGACTAAGGTCCCAGCTGGCTTAGGAAACACTCACAGCACTCAGGATCAAATCCTAAATGCCTTACTGACACTCTAGGCATGTTAAATTGTTTGGTGCTTTGTCCAGCTATTCAATCAATCTTATGGGATTTGGCTCTAATTTTATTATAAAGCAATCTATTTTTCCTATATGAATAAAAAAACCCCAGACTTAGTTGCACATCAGAAATCCATTTTCTGTTCCCTGTGTTGTGTCAAATATTCCATCTCTGTAGCATTTGTTTCATATACTCTGTTCCCTTTGTTCACAGTGCAGTGTAGAATTGGAGAATTCAGCAACTCGGAAAAAATTATACAGATGTCAAGAATATCACTTCCAGTTCAGGATTATTGCTCATAATATTTTGTCTGGATTAGCTCACACCAGACTTCAGTGGCTCAGAAAATAATACTGCCCTTTTACCTGATCTGGTTAAAGCACTCTTACTCAGGCCTCACACTGGGGAGAGGAATTTCAGTGCAAAGGAGATATTTTCATTGCATGGTAAGCTGAAAGGAAAACTATCTTCTAATGAACAGTGCTTTTCCAAAAAATCACTGAAGAGTTAGTACTAGTGTGGTGTTATCCCCTTTAGAAGATTAGCACACTACACCAGGAACAAATAAATAAGGCAGACATGGGAAAAAATGCTTCATTTTTACTGAAACTATTGGGTCAAGTGACCTTGTTTCGACCTGGGTTTGAGCAGAAGCCAGTCCCTGTGGAACAAACGTAAGAAAACTGTACTTGAAATGGCTTTGGGGTTTTCCTTATTTTCTTTTTGTTGGGCAGAGTTTTAAAATAACAGAGAAAAATCAAATCCACTCGAATAACTGATGTATTTATTTTCTTATATACACTTAAATATGGCACATCTGACAGTAGTTGTACAATAAACACAAAATTATAATCAAAGCTGGACAGTAGATCAAATAACTCAGTGCTGAACCTATTAGAAGCCAAATCCTGTACACTGAATTTCTGAAGAAAGTTTTACCCAGGAGCTGCATTAGCTAAGGATTCAGAGGCTAAGATTATCAAGTCTCAATTTCTGAATGACTGGCTGGACACTGTGACTCTATTTCCAATACACAGTTTTATCTTCCATAACGTAACCTTGAACTGGTACTTGCCAATCTTTCTTCCATGCAGCCAGAAATTCATCAGCTGTTGTTACCTCTTGGAGAACATTTACCAGTGTCCCAGAGGATTCACTTGCAGTTAGTGATTACTCTAATAAATAAATGCAGACTGGATTAATTCTTCTGCTATTAATGTGGAAGATGTTCATGTTTACTATTGTTTGAAAGTCAGTGACAGCTACTTTGCAAAGCAGTGGATTTTCGAAGAGTAGGGGAAGCTCAGTCAAGGAGTTTCTCTGCTTTGGGAGCCATGAGTACCTTTCTTCTCCTTTGGACAACGACAATGCCTGGAACACACTGGTTTGGCAGTTGGGCATGTTCTGGGTTGGGATGGACATCTGTCTTCACAACTGTTTGATAAAGAAAGAATGCAAAAGAGAAAAGCATTTTAATATGAAAATTCTTCACTGTCATATTCCTCAACTTTTTCATCATTGAACACTGCAATGCTCCCTACACATCATTTGGGAAAGTGTTGATGTCTTACAACACAGAGAGACAGGAATTTTCTGCCTCACAATTTTTGTCTACAGCAACATGTCTTGCAGTGGTCCATTTGTTCTGATTCACAACTTAAGTGGTGCTTTCCTTTCTTGAGACCAGTAAAGTCCTGAAGGTCAGCACTGGATAGTGCTGCTCTGGGACTCTGCAAAGTAGCTTATCTCACTTCATGATTCAGCTTTGCTTCTCCAGAAATACTGCACATAGAAGTCTGGCATTAAGGTCCTGTGTCCAGATTACAGGAATTTCTAGAAGCCAAATTCATATAAACAAATTGTTAAATTGCTCCCCTCCCACCTCTCTGAAACATAAATAACCAATTTTTTCCTTCTCATTTTTAGCTCTGCTGATTGTTTTAGCTATTTTTATACTTGACAACTATTTTGTGTTTGTCCTTGTTTCCAAAGCTGAACCTGAAGATGCAAAGGGTAATTCTCCCACAGCATCTTCCCTGTCAATGAACCTGTGAAGCCACTGAGAGTGGACCCTGTGGGTGACCACTCAGTGAGCTACAGCTCTGCCAAGGCACCCAGGGAAACTGGATGCTGACTACCCTTATATAAACTTTGAAACTAACCTACTGCATGCTCCTAGGTCTCTACATGGAACCAGAGCTTTCTGAAAAATTTAAAGAAATAACTAATCCATTAAAACAGGTGTTTTAAGACAGCATTTTATACCTGTGATTTGACACAGAAACCTCAAAACTAATAATACAGATTAGGGAAATTCATGGAGTGTAATAGCCCCAGAACAATTTTCCTGCTTCTCAGTGGAGTCAGAGCTGGTTGAGTAGATTTATATGTGTGAAGAATTGCATTAGGTTTAGAAAATTACTTGCTCTGAGGACAAACTGGATATGGAATGTGCTGTGTGTTCTGTGTGCAAATTTAGGGAGCCTTTGTCCCTAACCATCCGTGAGATTGCCTTCAGCTGGTGCAGAGAACAGCTGTCACAGGATGGGTTCTGCCTACCTACAAGACTTGGTATCTCATTGCAAAAACTAATATCAGTTGTAGTACAGTTTTAGTCATCATTCCCTAAAGATTAGCAAGAAAAAACAAGTGGTAAGTATTGACAGTTGAATAGCAGCCTTGCCCAGACTTCTTAAAAATACAAATAAAGCTTAAATTCCTTTTATTCGGTAAGTATTGTAAATATAATCTCCATCATCATCATCATCATCTTCCTAACTTTAGCAAGGTATTTTATCCCAGCCAATTAAGCACTTGCAACTCTAATTCATCTCTTGCAGTGTAGACACTGAATGGCAAGGATCACTTACCTGCAGGTTTCAGCATGAAATATCTTGTGTTTTAGAGCACAGCTCTCCTGGCTCTCCCTACACAAATAGCAGCTGCAGTTCTCTTTACTTTGAAAGAAATCTGTGGGACACTTATGTCTACAGATGCATTCACAATTTTCTTCATCAAATTCCATATGTTGTCCACACATAGCCAGCTCAGCAAGAGGAGGGAGTCCTGCAACAGCACATACATCTTTTAGCACTAAGCTTTACATAACTAAATCCTGCTTTTGAAGAGACTATGCTCTCTATTCATTAGGACTCACACATGTACTTTCTGATAGATTCCAGATTTCACAATTTCTGTCACAACTTTCTGTGCAGCAACAGACTCAAGAGGATTGAGCTGATTATTTCACTTTATTCTAATACTGCTATTTCTTATGGGTTGAACTTAGCACAAAAAAAAAAAATTGGGGGATGTATACTGCTAGAGTCTCATGTTATGTTTTGGAATGCATAAATATTTACTGGACAGCAAGTTTTAAAAAGATAATCTCAAAAGGGACTTAGTCTATACCCATGACAAAAAGGCACATCCATGCAAGCTACCACACCCACCATGTGTGCTTCACTACACAGGCACTGCAGGAATTTTTAAGGACTAATGCTGTGTCTACTAGGGGGCAAGCTGGCCTAGCACTTCAACAAGGAGCACATTCATATTTGTCAAAGATGAAAGAAAATACTTTGTTTCAGAAAAAAAAGCCAAAACAGCCAAGGGAACTCACTGTCTAATATCTTCCCTGAAAGTGCACATCTGGAGCACAATATGCAGCTAATCCTAGCAAAAAGGGAACACATTTTGTGAAAGCTTTATTAAAATGCAAGCAGCACATCCCTGGTTAAAGGTCATGGCATATAAGGTGTCATTGGGAAGGTAATTTCCTGTAGCTTTACAATTAGCTCTTGGATATAACCTATGGAATGTGAAATGTAACCTGCACCTCTGCCATCTGATCCCTGATCTCAGGGGTCAGAAAAGGCTCGCACATTACTTGAAAGAAATTTTCATTATTATTTGCTCAATGCTGAAAAACCGGTATCTCAACAGAATGAAATCTAAAGCCTATTGAAAGAGAGGAGGGAGTCTGCCCAAAATTCTTGGAAGACAAACCCTTTCCTTGAGGTGATAAAGCTTGGCATGCATGAAGTGGTGTAGAGTGTTTCTATCTCACTTTGCTTCAACCTCAAAGACAGATTTTTAAGTTATTTTGTCCCAGCCACTTGCCAAACACAATGCACATCAGAGAATGATATTTTTTCTAAGGAAGTATTGAGTCTATGTCAACAAAGGCCATAATTCAACAAGCCACAGATCTTAATGCTCCAAGCTGTCTTTACTTAAGACTCTGAGTTAAGAGGGCTCTGGCTATTCTCAGTATTGGAATTGCATTTGGACTCAGTCTGAAATACAGAGTACTAATTCCTTCTGGACTGAAAAGTCTAACTTGTGTTTGACTCCCTAACCTGATGGTCAGAGGATCTTATCCAGAGTGAGAAACAATTCAACAGAAGCCACTATGCAAATTATTTCTTGCTTATTAGCATTAGGAGATTGTAATCAGTAGATCAGTTTATGAGGTTACTTAGCTTTATTTTAATTTGCTACTCTAGGAATTGCTTGCCAGATTGATTTATTTTTGCCTTGAATGGTTTATTCTTTCTCTTGCTGAATGTAGCTTAAAGCAAAAAGGCAAGATTTCATTCTCTCTGTTTCCTCTAGTGCTATGACCATGTTATTTTGACCAATGCAATTTCCTGAGAAAAAAAAAATTAAAAAAATCTTACACAGGACTTGGAGAAAATATAATTTCTCTTAATATTTATTGCTAGTAAGTATGTTCAGACTCACACAGTTACCACCCAGAATATTTCCTGCAATTTTCTTTGACAAATAAAAATTTTACAGGAGAAGCAGAGGAAGAAAGGCTGTTACTCTCCTTCTACAAATTTTATCCTTTTCCATCTCCTTCCACAGACCTGAACAAATATCCATACATACTCCTGAGTATGTAAGGTGTATCAGTTTAAAATATTTCTAAGTAACTTAAGATTATCATTAAAATACTCAAATATTTTGAAAGGTTATATAATTTTTTGCACTCATTACAGTTAATGTACAGGACTAGTTTTGTCTGTCTTATTCATTATTAAGTCTTTTCTTAAGAACTAAAAATAAATTAAAAAATTAAAAATTAGTACCCATGTAATGTATTCTAGGGATTTTTTTTTTTTCTAGAGTTAAGAAGTTTCCCTAATGCCCATCATACAATTTAAGGCACATGTGAAGTGAAAATTTGTACAGGGTGCCTACTTCACAAAATCTTATAAGTACTTTCCTATGTCCTAGTCAGGTTGCTAGTACAGAGACAGTAAAACATTCAGGCAAAAAATCATGAGATGAGAAGAAGCACATGTGTGTTTATTTTCAGGTGAGTTTCCACACCATAATCCAAGTCTATCT
Organism: Cyanistes caeruleus; assembly: GCF_971803275.1. NCBI lineage: Eukaryota > Metazoa > Chordata > Aves > Passeriformes > Paridae > Cyanistes > Cyanistes caeruleus. Next base: position 17,378,757 of record NC_141703.1, on the reverse strand, counting down.
AGGGATGTGGAATAAAAGCTTTAACTCTATCAATGAAAAAAGTAAAGAAGAGGACCAGAATGAGAGACAAAGAGCTTGGAGATGGTACACAAAAGTGTCTCTTTGTCATTCCATCCTTACAAAAAGTGTCCCTTTGTCATTCTGTCCTTACCTTCTCGTCTGTTGGAGTGCTGTGTGTCTATAACACATTCACATTTGTCACTATCCCAGATCCATCCATTGTGGCAAAATTTGTTGGTAAAGGGGCATCTAGATGAAAAAGAAATTGTGATAGGAATTAAAAAAAATAATTAGGCCCATCAGGGTAGCCATTTGGCAAAATGAGCTGCTGCTGTGCTGGGTCTGCTATGTGTACCTGGCACCTGTTTGCACTAAAGCTGCGGACAGAAAGAATAGGGTCTGGGTGACTCTGCTGATAGGGAAGAGCTCTCTGGCTCCCAGTGACACAGGAAGCAAGTTCAGCACCTATTTCAGATTACAGCCTTAGGAAAAAACTACAGTTTTGCACCTCTACTTTTCCATAAAACAGCTTTAACCCGGGCGGGGCTGTCTTTGTCCTGCAGTATTCATGCTGTGTAACTTTACTCAATTTTGTCTTGCTGCCAGAAGATTCAGTTCCACTTTAATTTGCCCATGCTCACGGATGCATGGGGGACTATTTCAGTGTCAGAGGGACAGATTGACTTTCAGGCCCTTTGCTCCAGGAGGGAAACTCACAAACTGAAAAGAGACTGAGGTTCTTCTGTATTTGTCAAGAACGAGGATTTGGAGTAGCCAGCAGGCTGAGGGAGGGCTGGAGTGGCTTTGCTGAAATGACACCTCTCCCCACCCCAATGCCTAGCTGAGGGGCAGTGGTGGGGAAAAGCAGGGCTTGACAGAGACTTTGGAGCTGACTTCCAGTGAGTTACTCAAGCTATTTGAGTTTCTAGAGTCTTTTCTTTTAATTTATCACCAGGAGTACTAGTATTTTGTGCCAAATTTTTTGAGTGAGATGTGAGGTCACTTTTCTCCTGTCCATGAGTCTGAGCAAACCAAGACTGGATCAAAAAACTGTAAAGCCAAGATTCACATCAATTCTGACCCAATGTGCCATAAAGTATGGCAGAGGGCTTTAGCTTGAGCACAGAACTAGGTGTGCTCAATAATAATAATAAACTCGGTGTGCTTGGTGTGGCTAAATAATGCACAGAGTGCTGTGTCAGGCTGGCAACGTCTGTGCACACATTCCCAAATAGCTCCAGGGGAGCATAGTGCCAATATGAGCACCTTGAGTCCCTGCTCAAGAGCCTAAATATCTTAGTGACTTCAGATGCTGCAGAACTGGCCTTTAGTTTGTTGGACTCTGATGACCATTCCCTTAAAATTCACATGGTTTGGGTGAACTTTCTAACCCTGATTCTAACCAAGTTATTCAGAAAAAGTGGTGGGTTAACAGAAAGAGAATGGACCATTATAACATGCAAATCAGGACAAAACAATTTCAACATGTGTAGAAGTTTGCAAAGGAGGGAACTTACCCATCTTCTTCTGGGTACTGGACAGATCTTCGTATGATGGTGTACTGGTGGCGCTGGGTATTTGACGTACACTTACAGGCTGTGTGATTGGCAATTTTGATGGGCACAGGCTCAGGAACACTTGTCAAGGGAACCGAGATCTCAAAGAGCTAGGTAGGACAAATAACATTTATTTTTCAGTTTCCCTTCTACAGTTAATAATTAATTATTAATAGTTATTAATTGAATAGTAATTAATAATTACAATTTAAAATAAAAATATCACATTCTTTTCCACCATTTTTCCCACCCTTTCTCTTATCTAGAGATAGTTACCATAAATATAAATGAGCAGAAGTGCACTGAGGATTTTGAAGAATAAGCAATGCCCACCAAGGTAGGAACTTGCCAAAATGGGCATTCAAGTGCTGTATTACAGCTATTAAACAGCCAAGACTACTCAAAATTATTTGCAAGCAAATACAAAACCCTCTTTTGGATGGTAGGGCCAAATGGTGGGAGAGGTAGATGTTGACAACTTTTTTCTTGGTGGTGCCATCAGTTGAGTCTCTACCACTTACAGAGACAGCTACTTAACTGTCCTGGGGTATAATCACAGTATGCATCTTTAGGGACCTAGCTTAAGCCCCACAGCCTCCTCAGAAAGGGAAAAAAACAGGAGTAAATAGAGAAAGGTTCATTCTGCTTCAGCTGGGTTTCTGCAGGGAATCAATCATCCTGGAAATGTCTCTCTGTTGACTATAGGAGGAGCTTAAGGAACAAAGCAGCCGCTTTCAGTGCATCCAAATTGTTAAGAGTGATCTTTGAGTAGGCCTGTGGGGGCTCTGGTTCCTTGGGCAGTTGTGTGCAGGAGCTTCCTTCCCATGGAAACCAAAGCACTGGGCACATCTTGGTGTGCCAGCATGTCTTGGCTTAAAGCTGCATCCACCTGCAGGGACTGAGTATTTCTAAACAGACTGCTTAGGCATTAAAACATATGTGTTGCAGTGTCCAACTGTAGGTGGCATCAATATCCTCCAGCCAATATTTTATATCAAGGGAAAAAAATCCTCTCACTAGTATGGGAATATGGGAATAATTCCATTAGATGAATAAATCTGGACTGATGGTGGTGTCTCCAGAAATGGAGCTTAGCTGGAGACTTTTGAGGGAATGCTTATTTTGAGGGATGCTAAAGGAATGTTACACTCTGCAAGACTTCAGGTTTTCAACAAACTTATGAACTGCTGCTCAAAAAAACACATAAATAAATAAATACTTCTTAGCCTGACCTAGCTCCCTGAGCTGATCAGATGTCTTTTGTGTGTGGCCAACAGCTCATAACAGCTTTCTCCTTCTGGTATGGAATGAAAGCAATTAATGAGCATTGACGCAAGAAGGACAGGCCCTGATTTATTTTACTCCAGCTATATTCCAGTACAACCAGACACAGTGGAATTACATTCCAGCAAACATAAAATAAATACAGAAGTAAATTGACCTGTTTCCCACAAGGGCTTCAATTTTCTTTTTGAAACAACTGCACTTGATCTTTATTACGATTTAAAGAAAAGCCTTTCTCATAAGTAGAATTTCATTTGTTACGCCAAGTGAAACAGGAATGCACAAGATGAAGGTTCCTCAAAGAGGACCAGTCTCCTGTGCTTCTTCTGTGTGTATGACTCATAGAATCATAGAAAGGCTTGTTTGGAAGGGACCTTAAAGATCAGTTCCAACCCCTTACCCCCTCCCATGGGCAGTGGTGCCACCCACTAGACCAGATTGCTGTTGAACAATGGTTGGTTTCATTCACAGAATGGATTCAAAGTACTAAACTTGGACCTCTGCTCAGTCATCCACTTGAGCAAGATATCTCTGTACATAGCCTCTAGTGGGAAAGAAGCTGTCTGGCTACTCTATGGTCCGTTTTTGGGACTGGTCACTAAAACTTGGGTATCATCTGTTGTGCCTATTTAGTAATTGACTACTGGTTTATGCCTTCCTTTCCCTAAGAGGTTTGTGATTCGGGACATTCAGATCCTGAGGCATGCTTATTAAGAGCATCTGATCTCTCCTGATGAATATGTCTCCTTTTTTGGGTTGCAAAATTGCACATCCACAGTTATTAGCCAGACTTCTTGCACTGATGATAATGTTGAAATGAAGTGGCCCAACACACCAAAATTTCCTGGGATTAAACCTTGGATACAGAGGATTCCTAGAAGGCAACACTCTCAAGGGGTCCCCAGTCCAAGTAACAATGTATTAAAGAAGGATGAAACTTCTGGTCATCATGAGCCACTTTATCAGGGCCTGATTTTCCATCTCTACACACATATAAATAACTTTTAATAATGCAACATGAATGTAAAATGCTATGGCACCCTCCTGCATTCACTCCACATGGATAAAAAATTAATTCTTCTGTTTGTTGTGATAGTACAGACAGATCTTCCATACTAGGATCTCAGAAACCAAACATCCTCCTTCCCCTCCCTTTTTGGTGAGCCACAGTAAAAAGAAAACAGATGAATAGCCTCATTTACCGTTTTTGACACGTAAGTTGTACTTGTATTCATGCAGCTGAGACTCTCCTCGTTGCAGCAGCCTCCACATCTGAACACATTCACACAGGGAGGCTTGAAAAATTTATTGGTTGTTGTACCTAGCTCTTTGGCAACTTCCACACAGGTTTCCCTTGGCACACACTGAGTCTTTTGCCATTCTTCATCTATGACTGGAGAAAACACCATTTTTATGAACAATCATGGCAAAGCTGAACCTCTTGATTAGCGAAGCAGAAGCATTATATAAATAAAAATGAAGCCCTGGCAGGACATTTGCACTTACTTGGATCAATTTACACTTATTTGGATCAATCTAAGGACCAGAGAGAGTTCTGAGTGCAAAATTATCCCAGTAACTTACACCAGCTGCACTGGCAGAAAGGTTGTTGCATTTATCTGCCTTTAGCTTTCAATGCAAATGACCAAAATCTCTGTTAATTCCAGCAGATCAGGTTCAGCTGCATTGATTTCCCCTAGCTGAGAGCCCCCAGCTCCAGTGTCTGTCTGACAAAGCTGTGACAAAGCTGCCCCACATCCCATTCCCCTTTGCTTTCCTTATTGTCATTTTATCCTCTCTCTGAGTGTACCCCACCACAGACTCAGCAGAGCCTGGGCCTTAGTGCAGAAGCACATTAATGATTACCAGATTCTGGTCAGAGGGTATGAGTACTCCTGGTGGATGTCAGCCAGAGAGCACTGTTTCCAAAATGCCCAGTGAAATCCAAGATAAACAGTTTCACACCTCAGTACCATCAGGGGGTTCAAGGCTGAATAACAGGGATATGAATTCAAGCATGAGTTCAAGCCTATTCAAAATACCATGGCATCTTTCAGATTCTGAATTGCTGTAGACTAGTAGACTAGGCTTGTCTGATTTGTCAAATCCTGACTGTGAGGAGGAACAATGCATTAACTTCCTGAACCAGACAGAGAAAACAGTGGCATTTACATAATTTATGTAATACAGTCTTGAGTTTTGTCAAGAGGTGGATCTCCTTTTCTTGCCTTTTCCTTACTTGATTCAAGTTATGGAATTGCTCATAAGTCATCAATGCTTATGCTTTAAGTTCTTCTTAAAATGATGAGAAACATTTTTCCTCTTTACCCACTACATCTGGATTGTGAAAGCTGAAAAAGCTGAAAAGCAACTTTTATACTGTTAAAAAAATGCTCTCTCTTCCAGTGCAGTCCACCTCCCTACCAGTGTAAAAACAATGCCTACATTTACAGTGAAGGTCTGAGAAAAAAGAAATTCTGGAATACTTTTAACCTACATACTATACCCCACCTTCAGATGAAGATCTGGTTTTCTCATTCCTGACTTTCCTTTTGTTATTTTAAACTTTTTTTTCAACTGACTTTGTATATTTAAATAATTTTGTTTATTCCTAAAAAGTCCTTTGACAGGGTTGATTTGCTCCATTTTTCAGCCATGCAAAGAGTACAGCAAATAAGTTTTATTTCTGAATTGTGAAGAAGAGGCATAAATTAAGATAAGAATAATTATTAGCATTGATAGAATTTTCTAGAGTAATTTTAGTTCTATCAAAACAGCAATCTAATCCTAACATCAAAATAGAAAATGAAGTGTTTGCCAGACTCATTAAGGTATGTGCCTGTAATCACTTCAGATGTCACTTCAATGAGCATAAGCAGCGATGACCTTTCCAGCTACACTCATCCTCACTTTATTAACCACTTCTTTAGCAGAAGGGCTGTTACAGGAACTGGCTGCCAAGAAAGTGGGTGTCACATCTTGTTCAGAAGCTCCGTGGTCACCTTGGTCATTTCTGTGACCAAGCACAGAGCAGCTTCTGAGAAATTTGTCTGTGATACAGTCTCCAGCTTGAAAGTCCTGCAGTCCTCAGTGACTGAGCAGCTCAGGGGAGACTGTGGTTAGATGAAGTGACACAAACTTTCAGTGAATTCATTGTTAAAGCTCTGGAAAGGAGGAACAAAGTCCTGAATTTTGCCCGATGGAGTTTGGAGTGCTGTGAAAGATACTCCAGTGAAACAATGAGTCTTGACCCAGCCCTCTCATCAAAACATTTTATTAAAACAAAACAGATGCCCTTGACAGAAAGGTCACTACTTAATGACTGGAAAGGGTGTGGGAAAGAAATACATGTTTATGGGCTTGTGTTTTTTTAAAAGGAGCTGTAGTACCTTGAACATATTTATATATTAGAACAAAAGTACTTTCTGTCCTGGGATAATTCCTCTTTGAATGGAAGAATGGAGAAGATAGCCCAATGGGTTTTTTCAGCTTGAATTTCAGCAACTTGACTTTTAATGAGAAATCTGACAACTCTGTGACTAAAGTTAGACTTTCAAAGGGTGAATAGGAAGCAACCTAATAGCTGTTCCAAGCAGAAAGCTGTGTCTATATGACCATAGTAAAATAGAACCACAGAACAGTTTAGTTTGGAAGGGACCTCAGAGATCATCTAATTCCAACCGCTCTGCTGTGGGCAGTAACACCTTCCTCTAGACCAGGATGTTTAGGATTCAATCCAGCCAGGCCTTGAACACTTCCAGGGAGGGGTCATCCACAGCTTCTCTGGGCAACTTGTTCTAGTGTCTTCCTAATATCTAATCTAAACTTACCCTCTTTTAACTTCACTACATGCCTTTGGGGAAAGTCCCTCTTCAGCTCTCTTGCAGCTCCCTCCTAGGTACTGGAAGGCTGCAATAAGATCTCCATGGAGCCTTCTGTTCTCCAGGCTGAACAGCCCCAACTCTCTCAGCCTGACTTCATAGGAGAGGTGCTCCAGCCCTGTGACCATCTCAAATTAGTCACAGCGTACTAAATGGCACAGTGACCTTGTTATCCGAACATTATCTACGTTATAATATTGAGTTACATTATTCTGCCATTGAAAAATGTGCATTTGAATGTTCCCTGCCTCCATAATATTTAATAACATGCCCTGTAGTCATGTTGTTTTGACAAAAAGAATATTTTAGTTTTGCAGAAATGGTGGTGTTCAGTAAATGAGCAGCAGTGAATAGAGGATTACAGCACTTGACTCTGGGTACTCCTAATAACTCTAAGGATTTTTAATGTTTCTGAGTAGAATTATAAGGGTATGTAAATAAAATGTCTATCACTATTAAAAGCTATCTTAATTGTTCTTTGTGTGTGTACTTGTTTTAACTTTTTTTCTGTACCAAATTCCTGTCAAAAGTGTAAAGCCATGCCTGTGATATGAAAACCCTCCTCAGACAGGCACTTGTATACACATTCTGTGTTGTGGCTCACAGAAGCAATTTAAGGCCTTTGCTCAGATATAATTTAGCTTAGTAATGGTGTGAGAATGTGGCTGGGATTGTTGTAAAAGTGGTATTGGAACAGGATCAGCAATATCTGATTTCCCAAAAGGAAAGTGATGTGATAATATCACATCAGGATAAAAACAAAGAGATTATCTCAACCTGTCCTTCATTAGTCTACAGTTTATTTTTGCTGTAGGATGTTCATCTTCTGGATCAAAATATAGCGACTGATCCTTTGTTTTACATCCATGAATATGTAATGCCTCTTGAGCATCACAGCCACGAGGAACAATATTCATACTTGCTCCAGATGGAGGGAGTAAGTTGTGATTCTCCGCTTTTAGTTGCTGGTTGGTTGCCTCAAGGTCTACTGTTCTCTGTAGAAACTTCCTCAAACAGATTGAGGTTAGGACAACACCTTCTTTCTCTCAATTCCCACACAGACACTGCTGCTGGTGCAGTGCCTTGCATCAGAGCACACCTAATAAAAAAGGGATTTCTATGCCTGCAGTAAAGTTTATTCATTTCTGCCTGCAAGCAAGTTTGAGATGCAGCACAGTGCTGCTGTCCAGCTCCTCAGCCAGTCATTCTGACCTGGTTTTTGTACATTGACTTCTCTTTCTTTTGTGCACTGACAAAACAGTGGTCACAAAACAAGGAGGTGTACTCAGGCTGTTGTCTGACACTTTCCCATACAATGTCATTTTCCAGTAATGCCCTGTTGTTTCCAGTATGGGTATATTCTAGGAACCCCCTTACTTCACAGTTTACCACGCAAGAATCAGGGAGGGGTCTTGAAGCTGAGGCCAGACTGGGCCACAAACCTGCACCTACCTTTCAGTGTGTCGATATCATAGAAAGCAGCAGCAAATCTGGTAGAGCGATGTGAAGCAGAGCGGGAGTCTAAGTTGGCCAAGCTCTTGAGTTTTAGCCTGCATTTCCACAGCTTCCAGTCCTCAGAGTGAGTGATGTGAAGCAGTTCTTCCAGGCTGGATGCTCTCCTAATCTGCTGTTCTGACCGCTCCAATGCTGACAGAGATGTCCTCTGGAAGGAAAGGGGGGAGTCAGAAGGCCAGTTCTTTACAGCCTGTCCCCAGTGCAGCACGGGGATCACTTGTACCAAAAGGGACATCTGAGTGTACCTGGGAAAACAGCAGTGCACAGAGATGTCCCAGGCTTTGAGAGTTCCCAGCACCAGACTGATCTGCAGGATTTGTGCCCACATAGATTAGGAAGGGGAGATACCAACTTCTTCACCCTGTTCATCACAGCCCTCAGACCTATTTGACAAACGCAGACTTTGCTGTGTCCCTGGTCTCCAGGGAACCTGGCAGACACTGATCACATCCCTGCTGTGCCTGAGCTGGCCAGTCATGCCAGAGGTCACCCTACAGGTAACCTGGATCAGTTCAGCTGGTGAGCCCAGCCCATGTGCCTCTGCAGCAAGCCACCTCGGGTGCCAAAACTCTGGTTCCAGCCAAGAGACATCACTGCAGGGTCAGATGATACAGCTGGAAGCTGCAATAAGTACGAGGGCCCATCCATATGGCAGGCAAGCGCATCATTCAACATGCTACAAAGTGCAGATGCATCTGCCATCCCCCATTGTGACTCCACTTGGGTCATGCCCATGTCCAGCCCCAGAGCTGTGGCTGTGCAGCAGCATTAGCACAGTCAATGCATTTTCCACCTGTGTGATCTTCATGACCACTCTGCTTCCACAGCAGAAAACTCCCTACAAAGACCTGTACCATCAGCGTGAAGTTAATATTCACTTTAAAAATAGCTGTTTAACACTTAATATTGCACAGCATCCTGTAACAATACTGCTTTCTTTGGCTGCTGCTTTCTGACATCTGTGTTTGTGCCTTTATCAAGGCACTGAGTATTTATTTCCACTGACTCACCAGATCTGCTGAAAACATTGTCTCCAACACAAGTAAGAGGTTATCTCTGTAAATGTCTGTATTGCACTGGGCTAGTGCTCTCTCAGCTGTACTCTCTGGTCCTGGTGAACTGTATTTTTTTACTTGCAAACAAAGGGCTGCAGTGCCAGCTGTGATAAATAAAACTCCAGTTCTTTAAAGCAAAGCTGTAGTACAAGAGGTTGTTGATGAGGTGTGTAGCAGACAGCAGTCTGAACCAGTAGCAATTGAGTGCTCTGTAGAGGGCTGGGGCAGGGGTGAGGGAAAGGGCCACCTATAAAAGGAAGATTTTTAGATGAGATCTGAAGTCCAAGCACTGAGTGCATCTGTTACTTGTTTTAAAGACATCTGTGGCATTTATTTTGCAACAATACAGATGTTAGCCTGTACACATGGGCCAAGTTAATTTTTGGGTAATTACCTTCCAATGAGCTAAAATTCCTTAAGCAATTAACTCAGAAAAAGTTGTTTGCTCTCTTTTTATGCCCATACAGAACATTATATTGTGCTCTAGCAAGTTGCCATATTTCATTATAGAGATGGCTGCTTCATAGGTGAATGATTTCTCATGCATTTCATATGTGGTGAAAACTGGAAACCCCATCTCAGTACTTACAGACAAATAGCTCAGAAGGAATGTGAATACTTAGCACCAGGAACTGGATTTCTAGACAGTTTTACAAACAAGAAACCCAGAATTTTGCTGATCCAGGAAAGCTGAAATTCAGTTTGAGGTCAATGCGTCAAGACTTATTTGTTCTAATAACCACAACTTATGTTCACTCCCATTCACAAACTGTCTCCTTGGTCTTGCAAAACATGTAGGACCAGCATTGGTATGGTATCGGGACCAAAGATATCAAAACTGAACTCTATTAAAGCATTAACTTTTTTCCTCTCTCTTTGTGGTACAAAATGTGTTCTAGCTGAATCAGCATCCAAGACTTCTAAAGAAGACTGAATTTACAGAGAACCTGTAAAAAGTGAGATGATAGCATTCTGGAACTTAGAAGGTATATCCCTGCACTTCTTGTAAGAGTCAGCAGTTTGGGATGATTAGCTTCTCAATTTCTCTTACTCCTATATCAAGAGGTTTTATTAGTCATAGAATCATAGAATTGTTAAGGTTAGAAAAGACCTCTAAAAACTTCAAGTCCAACCATCAACCCAACACCACCACTGGATTCACCACTAAACCAAACCCTGATTATTATATGAGCAAAGTAAGGTTTAAACCTAAGATGAAAGTACAGAAAAAGTAGCAATGCCTCCTCATGGTAAGGAAAGATCACTGCTTTTATCTAAAGGAAGAATTTTTACTGTTTTAAGGACTTTTTAATTTTTAAAGGTATACAAATTCCATAATGTGGACACAATACACTGAAATTAACAGACTTTGTGCTGTCACAAATACTGTTGTGTAGATGGGTCATTAGTAGAGGTCATTTCTATACCAAAAATGCTTCTCCAATTGGATTTGAATTCTGACAATTAAAAAAAACCACCTCTGATACTGATGCATAATAGTGGTACTAACAAAACCTGCCTATGTAATCAGGTTGTTTCTTGTCTTACTGCTTTTCATATTTTGGAAATTAGAGGGTATGATCAAAGGAAATGGAAGGAGCAGTGCTCAGTGTAGAATTGTCATCAGATATGTATCCTAATTATCCTAACCATGATCATCCAAAACTCACACAGAGTTAGCACTTCTCTGTCAGACCCAGCTCTGCTCAACATTGCCCAAGCTTTTCAATCCTGAAGTGAGCCTCTTGCCCCTTCTCTCAGCATGTTTCCTAACACCTGTCCAAGCTCTGCAGCTTGGTGGGATTGCCTGTTGCCTACCATGATAACACAAGAATAATTGTACTCCTACTTCTTATATTTGACTTCTTCCTAGAGGGAATAGATTTCACAAATGACTTTTTAACTTCTTCACAGAATTCCCTATCCAGTACAAAACTTCCTGGTGCCCTTTCTTGTAACAGCACTGACATAAAATATGGTCTTTGCCTCTGAGCATTGCTGACACTGGGCAAGATGGTGAGTGAAAGCACTGCTGGAGTTTAAGGGAGGTCTGAATCTCAAGTAGTTATGGGATTTTACAGTGGGGATGTCTATTTTGTTTGTGAGCTCGTTGCACTGAGCTCCTTCTGTAGCAGAGACAGAAAAACATAGACACATTTAGAGCATGATTCATTTGAAATCAAACTGAAAATCTTTTTGCTGGGTAAACCAGCAAGGCCAGGCTCACCAGAACACAAGAGGTATCAGCATGGTAGATCTTTGGTCAAACATAACACAGCTAACTGGGGTATAAAACATCTGAAGAGAAGCACCAAATTTAGCTCCAGTCTTCCTAAGTGTCAAAACAGGAACAGTGAATAGCTCCTTATATGTTTCTTTTGATTTGTTTGAGACTACTACAATGCTCTTATCTAAAACATTGTTCTAAATGCTTGCTAGAGGACACAGCAGACATTAAACAACCAGAAGGACATCCTCATTTTAATACACTTTGACCAGAGAGGTGGCTGCCCAAAACAAAAAAGCATTCAAAAGTAAAAACTTTAACAATGAGAAGTGTAAGAGGTGCATCAGCTCCATCAGCAGGACAAAGCCCTACAGCCTGAACTGCTCCTGCTGGCCACCCTCTTCCTACAGCACAGCTACACCAAATAGAGCATTGTCATGAAATCTTTCCAAAGCATTCATTTCTGGTCATACTGTTTTGAAAAGGACAGCACCAAATAAAAACACAGAACCTCTTATGGTCTCAGATAATACCATGGATGAAGTGCCATAGGCCACCACACAGGTCTGGAGACTTCTTTCATATACTGCTGTTTAAATTCAAGCTCTGTTTAAATATAGGCATATGCTAGCTGACTGAAAAGACCTACTTAGAAGAGTGCAGCTTTGGACAGAAATGTGAATAAATCTTTCAAAATGTGAAATTGGAGGAGGGTGTTAGGTTCAACAGAGTCCCACACTTACCTGTCATCTGATTTAGGGCTTTATGCCCTCTCACTTTGATAGCAAGTGGGAAGCAGTTAAAACTAGCATTTGAACAGGAAGGGAGCTCTTCACTCAGCTCTTCACTCAGAGCAGAGGTAAGATACATAGATGTCAGACTGACATTTCACTGATATTTCTGGGAGATCCATATCCTCACAAAAAGCAAAAGGGGAACAGAACCATTGACTGCTTCCCCTGACTGCAGCCATCTGCACAAGCTGTTTCCCACTTTTCAGATATCCCTACCTCCCTTTTTCAGTCTTTCTCTGATAACTGCATTCCTCCTTCCAGGTTCCCCTCCCATTCTTCACTCTGATCTCAACATCTTGAACTGCTTGGATTCCACTGTGCTTTTATGTTGTTTATTTTCACTTCTTTCCCTATATTCTGCTAGGTGGGCGTCTAGTGAAACCTATCTCAGGCTGAGCTGCTCAGCCTCCTGGTCCAGAGGAACATCGATTTTTTTCCCTTCCATGCCCTCATCCAACTTTCCTTTACATTGACACAGATTTTAGTAGTCAGCTGAGGTAAGCTGTCACCATTGTGGAAGTTGTTGGTTGTAATGGTTGCAGCCAAGACGTGGAGCAGAACTTCACTGCCCTTGGCATGGTACACACAGGGAGCAAAATCATGAGCTCTGGACCAAGGAAGCTTAACATATGAATTAAGACTTGAGAGTAAAGCAAATTAGACAAGGAGTCATTGGGAAAGGACTGCGGCACTGTCATTTCCATGCTCCCAAAAATTAAAAAAATTACCTGTGGAGCTATGTCACTGGGAAGCTCCAAATGTCCTAAACTTTCAGTACCCATCAATGTACACCCCATAGTCCACCAAAGACATATTGCTATTCCCTGTGAGAAATGTTTGAGTAGAATTTATCGATAACAAATATCGAATTAGCAGGTTTAAGTAGTTCATTCTTATCTCCTCAGTTTGCTGCTGCTCTTAATGTCATTTTTCTAAGTATCTTATGTAAAAATGGATCCCATACCCCGAGATAAAAACCAGATTCATAATTAACTGAAGTTGTTTTTCAAAACACAGACCTCTTGTATGTTCCAAAATTATTCTTCAATTCAAAGAGGAATATCTGTTTTCCTCTATTTTGGCACAATGAACAATCATCAGGAAATGATAACACAAGTTAGCATTGTGATTTTTGGATAATTACAACTCTTGTCTTTCCAAAAGAAACCATAATACACTATCTATCTTCTTCCTGGTAATCTTAGATGCCAGGAGAACCCTAAAAGTAGTCAGCATTGGAAAGGAACAAGAGAAAAAGCAGTGATATATTCAGTGGCCTTTCCTGCTTTGGACACTGCCTAAAACCAGACAGTGAGTTCATTTCCCCACTGATTTATGCTAGTCCAATGTTTAGTTTATGCATCATGTCACACAGATGCACAATCCCACAGACAGCCTGCACTGTTCAAACTGGGCTTTTTCTTGAGTATCAGTATTGACCATATCCTCTCAGGGGCTGCAGCTCTGCAGTTTGCACCTTTCCTCCATCCTTGACAAGCTCCTAGATTTCCTGCTTAGGAAAAGTAAATCAAAATTATGTCTAAGAAAGACAGCAGAACCCATCTTTTCAGAACTCCTTTTTTTTTTCTTTGCATGTGCTGATCTTTTCAGCAGCATTAATTCTGTGTTTCAAGACCTTCAGGAGGTATTTTGAACAACAGAGGAAAGATGTGGAGTATAACAGTAAACAAAAAGGCCTGATAAGGTCCTAAATTTATTTGAAGACCTGTAGCATAAAAACATGTGAGGCTGTTTTTAAGAAAACAGATGCACAAATGATCTGTATTGATGCAGATGAATAATAATTTGTGTGCATGTGGGCAAAAATAAAAATGGATTGAAATCTTTATTTTGCTCAATCTGCCTGCATTTTACTCTGTACTCAAGTACACTCACAGACCCAGGAAATACATTCTGAAAGTTTTACACATATGATTACTTTCCTTAAGCCCTAGCCTCACAGTCTTTCTCTACAGGGAGGACATAAACCTCTGCTTAAAGCTAAACACGTGTAGGAATTCTTCTGATAAGGAATGTTTTTCTGAGTTAGGGTCACAGACACTATCGTGGCAAGTGCTGCACAAATACCGATGGAAATTTTCAACATTACCACTGTGTCTGGGGCCAGGACATATGATTAAGGACCCTTTTGATAACCTTGCACTATTTTATGATCCATCCTTTCAGCAGCTAAGCAATAGAAAGAAGGTAACAGATTTATCTTGCCAGTGAAAGCAGACTGTAGCTGCACAGCACAGTGATGATTCTCTTAATGCCATTGGAGCACAAACTTGGCCAAACAAAATATCAACAACATTGTATCACAAACCTTGGTTTTAGATAAAGCCAGAATAAAGCTTTCAAAATTAACCAATCTGTGGGGTGGAAGTTTTGTCTCAAAATGAGGGCACCTGAACACAAAGAGTACTGGCAGCATGTGAGGACATTTTGAACCTTTATGTCAGCATTGTGTGCTTTACGCAGCTGTAGCAACTGCATTCAGTTCCAGAGAAGTTATGTAGAAGAAAAAGACTTGATGTGACCAGAAGGTGAATTCCCCCTGTTCCAGTGCTGCCTGAAGGCTAATCTCAGAACTAGATTCAAACCAGTTTAAACACTAGGTAGATGATTCATCACCACAAGAAAATACCAAGGAATTTTGCTTCTGTGTATGCTGCACCTGAAAACAACCTCCTTTTCTCTTCCATGATGCATTCCCCAAGGTGATTTTACCACAGTGTATAGACTGATTATGGTTGCAGACTCATCTTGTGGAGAAGGAGTGCCTACAGCTCCCTGCCACCCCACAATGATCAAAAATAAAAAGTATTCTGATTCTATGATTCTATTCTCGTGAATGAATAGGAACTATTTATCTGAGACTCCCCTCATAGATAATGGAGAAAAATAGGGCCACTGGGTGATCATTCATCACATTCTAAAACCTGTTGAATTAACTGTACCTCCAAAATGCCTCTTCCTCTCCACTAACACTGAAGGATGAATTAGCAGGTCACCATCTTAGCTGTAGTGAGGAGAGCTGAATCCCACTCAACTGAGAGTACTCAAATGAGATTAAATAACCTCTCCTAATCTAACGTAGAAGCAATTTATGAGGTTCACAAGTAGAACCATCCAGGAAGTGCAACTGCACCAGAAGGACCTGGTTGAAGGCCAGCACTGGCAGAGGAAAGCACTCCCTTCCCTGCCTCAAAGCCACGGTGTAGCTGCCCAGCCATGCTCGGCTCACAGCACACAGACTGTGAGCTGATGTGGACAAGGAACTGCAAGGGAGTTCCCATGGAAAAGTTTGGTTCTCTCTTGGCAGCAAAATGAGGGAGCTCCTGCCATTATGACTCCAACACAAAGAACTACATCTTCCTGGTAAGAATAACAAACTTGTGTGGAGTTTTTGCAGTAAGAACTCTTTTGAGGGTTTTCATCATTATTGGTAGTATTTCTAGCATTATTGTGTCTCCTATCAGTTTAGAGCCAGGTGAAAACATGAAATGAAGAGATGATCTGTAACCTGGTGTCTGTAGCCAAAGCAAAAGATACAAGAAAAGAGAGGAAGGCATTCATCCAAAGGGAGCACCAAGGAAAGGCAGAAGATACTGCTCAAAATGATGGACCATGATTTTTTAAGTAGCAGGGGCTCAACTATCGCCAAATTTTATCATAACAAATATTGTCTATAATACAGCATTTTGTATCCCTGGAGTGCTGCATAACAGGTAATGAAACAGTGAGAGAATCTTCTGCAGCTTGAAAACATGAGGCTTAGAGGAGTGACTTACTGCCCTATCAACAAGCAGCTGCATCACCCCATAAATATCTATCATGAGGCATCTCACTTTGCCACATGTCTGACACATATTAGCATGCAGTAATTTTATCATCACACTGTATTTCATTTCTGAGGAGAGAAAGAGCATTTACCTTTCAACAGCTCCAGTAAATTCATAATTTTGATTCTCTATCAGCTATGAACTTCTGATATATGAAGTTTCATCCCTGACTATATTCCCTCTGGAAGCATCATTGTACATTATTAGTACACAAATAAGCTATTTTAAATTATAGCAAACATGATCATAGAGAGACAAAACAATTAGATATTTTGACTTCCTACTAAAATTGTTCTCTGAAACATGGTGGGCTTGTCATGGGATTTTAAGTGGCTATTACAGTCTTTGTCATCTCAGAAGAATGGATGAAATTTCAGGAGCATGCAGTGCTTCATTCCATCTTCAAAACGTTGTAAACCAATACTTAAATCTCTCCTAAAAATGTTTCATCTCTCTCTGTGCACTGCCTTGTCCAGACTGAATATTCATTTGATTATCACAGTTACAGCATTAATAACCTGATGGGGCATTCTGTTTATAGAAGGGACAAGTTTGGACCCTTTGAAAAAATTTCAAGCTGTCACATTTTAAGAAGGGTGTTGTCTCCAGTGAGAGCTGTATTGAAAGCACACAGCTATATTGTCCAAGTATACAGCAAAAAATTTGCAAAGGGACAGAACTTCTTCCCTGAAAAAGCTCAAGGACTGAAGAACAGACACAGGAAAATTTTGCTTCCCTCACCCACAACCTGTGCAAAACCTCTCTGCAGTCTGCCTTGCGAGTTAGAGTGTTGGCCTTGGCTGTGCATCCTCTCAGGAAAGGGTGACTGTAGGATCACAGCACTCCATCCTGAAGTCCTGTGTGCCATGGGTGCTGGAAGAAAAACTGCATAGAGCCCTGGGCTGTAAGAAAAGCAGTGTGGAGTTGCCAGAGCACAGAAAGGACTGGCACATATGTTACTTGTGGGTTTGGGAGGAACAAGAAATGGTCAAACTAATAGTCTGGCCAGGTGTTGTATGAGGTGGCAGAAGGCTGACAGGGAGACATTGACCTGAGACTGTCACTGATACATTTGTTATGTTTGAGGGCTTCTTTTGCTAAAACCTTGTCACCACATTGTCTGAGACAGAGAACCAGAGAAGGAGGAAGCTGTAGACTGCTCCATCTCATGTTCAATGTGGTTGAACAAAGCTTGCTCCAGACACTCCTTCTTGAGTCTGTCTTCTTGAGCTTCAGTTTAGCTTCCACTGAAGAAGGAGACCTAATTACCTGTTTTCTAAATTTGGTGGTCAAGGTGGTGATAAAACAGCTTCTACTTTAGCTGAAGATGATATGTTTTCACAAGTAAATCATATTAACTTCACTGTGGCTTCAAGAGAACAGCTGTTTTATATTTTGAAAGGCCTTTTGAACTAGATCTTTTGTGGTACTACAGCAAACAAATCAGACTTCTTGCACTTTAGTAGCATGCTTACATTATAAAAATCCTTGGAGATGAGACATTTTAGTTGCTGTATTCTCGCTTGAATAAACCAAAATATTGAAAGCATTATAAGAGAGAACATCAGAATTTGACACAGTTTTGTGGAAGCAGGAATCTCAGAATATCATATACTTAATATATTATTATATATTTAATAATATATATTATAATATATATTTTAGAAAATTATATAATTTTTCATTTCCAAAGCAGAGACAGATAAAATTTTATCAAAATACCTCTTAGAACTGTATACTTTTAGCCAGTTAGGTCTTTACACCAAAATGAGGCACTTTTTTTTCAGCCAGCAGACATTTTGAGTATCAGCTACAACTCTCATTAAACAGATGCTTCTTCCCACAGCCAGGTCTTTTGGCTGTCATGGGAAACATGCTCCAGTTGTGATTTTGAAGGTAGCAATGTCCACTGTGCATCAGTTTGCTGGCAGCAATGGAAAAGCTGGAGTGCTAGACAAAAGAGTTGGTCTGCAAAGTACATTCATTCAGCAAATGAAAAAACACAGGTGATTTGTCATAAATGTCCAGTGTGGTAACTCACTGATATATCCTAAATCCTACTGACAACTTTGGGAGTCTTACAGTACATTTTCTGAGCTTCTGCTTACATGTTTGTTCATATGGTCTTGCATTGCTGCAATGTGTGGAGGCAGATATGCTGATCAATACAGAGCTCAGCTAGAACATTATCACTTCTCTGTACACCAGGTTAGGTGCTGGCCCAACACCAGGACAGGGTGCACACATCAAAAATAGCGTATTAAATGTGTTTACAAAGAGCGTGTCCAGGCTGTAGTCACTGTCTCTCGATATTTGTCCATTCTTTGGAAGTCACTGGGGTTCAGGGAGTGATTTGGAATGGCTCAGTAACAGAGACTGCATGAAATCAGATGACTATGTGTTCTTTTAATATTAGAAAATATTTTTTAATGTGATGAAGGGTCCTTCAGTTAGCACTTTCATTGGTTTTTGGGTTTTCCCCAAGACACTTAAATAAATGTTTTGGAAGTATGACTAGCCAATTGGACAGCTGGGTTTCAAAATGTCACTCACAAAGCCAAGCCATTGCCAACTCTGAATGAACTTATGTTACCCCAATCACATGCACACATTTTCCTGGAATTGTAGTTTTTCTTGAGTAATATTTCCCTAGCAATCCAGAAAAGTATCCTGACCTGGTTTCTGAGTCACGCTGCTAATTAAAGTGAAAAGTTTTGCCTGTCTTTGTGGCACATTCTCTGTGTGCAAAGTGACATACGATCTAGTAACATGATGCAACTTTTTTTGCAATTCAGCGTGACTCAAATAGAATTCCCTCCCCAGCTGCACTCAGACAGTGACTGTGAATTGCCACAGCCTGCTTCCCATGACAGCATGGCTCAGGAAAACCCATCCCGGCATCCCGAGGGTGAGGAAGGCGCTCATCCCTTCCCAAGCCCATTCATGTGGTGCCCACATTGGATTGCCAAATCCCAGGAGCCCCGCTCCGCGTAGCTGGTGCTCAGCACGGCTTTGTGGATGCAGAAGGACCCTAGATGGCGTCCTACCACCAGCTTCAAACACTTTTGGGGGAAAAATATAAAAAAATACACAGCTGTCCCTCACAAAGGAAGGACGCCGAATTTTTCTTAATTCAAGAAAGCTAAAATAGCCTGTGAAATTGTTCTGCTGTTCATTGGTACAGAAGCCCATCACCAGGATGTTAAAAAAAATTCTTTTTGGTCTTCCCATGGGCAAAGGGGGCCTGTGCAGCTGTAGTGGGGGCACTCAGCATTTTGTTTCCATTCCTCAAATCTCAGCAAGATGCATGACGATTTGAAAAGCGTGCTGGGGAGGTAGGAAGCAGGTGGAGAAGCAGATAAGGGAATAGGCACGTAGTGAGAGGAATAAGAAATTTCTCAGGAATAAGTGTTTCTGTAGGAAAGTCACCACATCAGATTTACTCCCCTGCAGCAGCATAGCTCAGGTCACTTTTCCCCTCAGCAATATGGTCTCAAAGCCAAGTTCAAGAAAGGGCAAAAGCCAATTTTGCAACTGGGCTTACTTGCCCTAGAGAAAGGCCTAAAAGAATCACAGAGCCCGCTGTGTGATAACTATAAAAAGTATTGTACTAGGTTTTTTTTAGTGGGAATAAGAATAAATGAGTCATCACCTACAACTAATGTACCTTATTCATTTTTCCCAAATGCCAGTATGGTGTCCACAGGAGATAAGACACAAGTAAACCTTGTCTGGAATAGCAGCAGTGTTGATCAGAACAAGAGCTGCAGACACCATGGCAGAAGTCTCACAAGCCAGAGTTTGCACCAGGGATTTTTTTTCCTGTTTTCAAGCAGATCTTTTCTCTGCCTGCCTCCTGTGGGAGCCTACACTGATAGCACTACACCACTGGTTATAAACAACATAAATGCCTGTGGGGAGAAAGCAGCAGTAAGGCTGAGAAAACAGAAACAAGCAACACTTCCATCAGCCTGAGCTGATGGCTTGTTTTGGTTGCTTTCAGACCACTAATTAATGAAAAGATGGCCCACTGCTCTCTGAACCTGCCTTCTTGCCTCCCTTTGGTTTCACAGACTTTCAGATGTGAGCTACAACTGATGGCAAAGTTTAATTAGTGCTTTATTTCAAACAGCTGATAATTGGATTGCTCAAATTCTGCATTGGTTAATCTACACAGCCTGGTGTACTTTTCCAGGCTCTGCTCTATCCTCAGATATTAAAATCCTAGCTGAGATGGACTGGGCTGGATCAGCAGCTGGGAGGGATTTTTTTTCCATTTCTCATGAGTGAGAACTGTTCTTGATAAAGTAGCAGCTTGTTAGTAGTTGCCTTTCCAAACTGATAAGAGCCAAGGACGGATGCTGTGTGGCATGATAACAATACAGGATTGTTCTGCTTGCCTTCAGTGCACCTTGTCAAGACAGTAGCAGATAAGTCAGGACAAATTGGCTTTCCTCACAACTTCCCTGATAGCTTCTCACTTCTGAAGAAAAAACACAATCATTTCTGCAGTAATGCTCTAAGTATATTTTCACACATTTTTGGCTCTTCGTGCCTGTCAGAGATGGTAATCACAGAGAATCAAAAGCAGAAGACAAAACTGGGAAAATTAAATACTTCTGAAAACCACAATCTCATAAGATTTGTTTAGAAGAGTTTCCTAACTTTGAAAGGAAGCTGGATTTGAGGATGAAAACCTAGTTTGAACAGAGAAAGTGTTCCCAGTGACATTTCAAGTTGCTTTTTCTAGCAGTTGAGCACTTTGCTGGAACTTCAGGAGTTGCCTTTGAGGAAGAAATCCCATGACATGGAAGATTGTTAGAATCTAACTTTTCTAGAAACTGAGCAGCATTTCCAAGCAGGTTTTAGAGAGGTGTGTAGATCTATCTGAAAAAGAGTGCCAGTTATAATTACAGAGACAAAGGCTTACAGCCAGCTCTGCTGCTGATGTTTCCTCACCAAGCTGTTTCAGCTGTACAGACAGACAGACTGCAGCTGGCTCTCGGAAAGGAGATGTAAAAACTTCCTGATTTCTTCTGCCCATGGAGTGATGGCTCTCCAAGGGCAAGGCATTCTCCACTTAGGTGGTCCAGGGCCTCAGGAGGATGGGGAAGTGCTGCTTCACTCTCACCAGCAGACAAGGACTGTGTACCAGCTGTGTTTGGAAAGTGGCTTACTGCTCTGTGCAGATCACAGTGGCAGTAGGAGATGAGGAAGATCTGCTTGAGCAAGAACGACCACTCGAGGTTTAAAGAATGTTTAGTGCAGAGGTAGAACAGATTTAGCTGTGGAAAAGGAGTGCAGTAACAGAGAGCAGCCACGTTCACCTCCCAGCTAAGCCCCCCTAACCCCTCAAGAAGCAGCTTTATAGTTCAGGGACACTCCTCAGGCCTATCCACTGTGGGTTTCTCTCTAACAAAACCGAAGGAGGGTTTGACATGGGCAGAAAACCTCTGCATTAGGAAAAGGCTCTGAGTCTGTTTAACTTGGAAGTGACCAGTTGTTTCTTTGTCTTGCCTGTCCCCCAACGCTTTATTAATAATGTGAAGCAGCAGAATTGAGGAGGAAAGCAATGAGATTTTCATTCTCCGAGATCAAAACTCGCAGCCTCATTAGAGAGGCAGTTTTAGTGTTGGAAGGCAGAAGCAGCTCTGATGGATCATTGGCTTTTCTTGGCAAAAAGTTTGCCTCAGCTCTGATGAATACAGGACATAGCTCTTCACATCTAATTTTAAAATTCCGGAAAAAGTAGTTTATGTCTGTTGCTGCTCAAGGAGAAGAAAAATTTGAGGGGGAGAGACAAAAAGAGAGACAGGGAAATTTGCGGTTCTCTAGCTGAGAGGATCCAAAACCTAAGAGACTGTCAGGAAAAGAACTTCAATAAGGAATTTTTAAAGTATTTTGTGATGAAAAAAAAAAAAAACCTTAAAAAAATAATTCTCAGTCTTCAGAAAACTCATGTGGAAATCTAATTCTTCCTCGAGGACTTCATATGTTAGGTTGGCATCCTTAACCGAGCCACTGGAGGGCAAGGACCAGCCTTGACATCAGTTCATCTCTGGAGCCAAGCCCTGTTGGACACCTGTGTGGCTGTGCTGCCCCTGCCTGAGGCTGCCCACTGCTTCCCACCATGACCCTGGGCTCCAGTTGTGCTTCTGATTGCCAGATATTCAGAGTTCAGGCTGAAACTTTCCATACCAGATGTCTTCCTCAAAATTATTTTAATACTTTTTTTGCTTTGTCAAAATGGTTTGACTGCAGGGGAGGATGAAGCCCCTCGTTTATCCGTGCAAAAAATTTTTCTTTTTCTCTGCTGTGAATCACAGATGTGAATTTTTGATGCCTGAGGAACCTTTTCTTTAGCTCAGATGTGTCTGCTGCTATCTTTGATAAAATCCCCCCAAACGTGAAAGCCTCCAAGAGCAGCAGCATAGCCCTCCCAGCAGGAGGACCTTTGCAGCAGTCAGGCCCTGTGCTGGTTCCAGTCCACTTGGGAACCGAGCAGGACATGGGTGCAGGTCTGCCCTGTAGGGCTGAGAGCACTGGACCTGCCCTTCTTCCCCCTCAGGCCACAGGGGTCTGGCATCCAGGGATAGGAAGCTGCTGGATTTGCCTGTGGCAGGGGAAGGAGATGAATACTTATGGAGGAGGGCCAGACCTGGCCAAGGAGGCTGAGATCATCTTTGGAGATCAGAAGGAGAAATGGGTCTGGAAAAGGAAAGCTGGGGCAGTTAAAACCACAGGGACAAAGAAGGAAGCTATGGATGGGGAAGGGAAGGGTGAACCATGGTCAGATATGACTGGAAAACAAATGTGCCCATTAAGGCTGTCTCTGGGCAACTTGGCCAAAACTCCTGAGGGTCCAAGAGAGAAGAAGAATGTCCCCATCTGGGAGGAAGCAAGTGGGAAGGAGGGTGACACTTGGATAGCACAAACAAGAGACTGAGTCCCTGAGTTCTGGAAGCGAGGGAACACAGGTCAAGTGCTGGGAGTAGAAAAGGTCAGGAATGGAGAGAGGAAGGAAGAGCTCTGACAGGCAAGGAATACATGCACATGGAAAAGGGATTCATGTGCTCAGAAGAGCATGGAGTTTTTGAAGGGTTTGGAAAACCCAACTGCCATGGACATGCTGGATCATGGCAGATTGTGCATAAGCTTTTTAACATTCATACCTTGAATCAGGATATTTGAAGGGGAAAAAGAGAGTTAAAACCCTTAGCCCCCTGAAACTCCATTGCATGATACCACACTGACACCACCTGATGGTTTAGAGCATAAACAATTTTAAAATTTCAGGTGTCCTGGGCAGAGCTCACCTAACTTGGGGCAGAGCAGGTTGCTGGTGCTTCCTAGGTCTCATTAGTTGTGTGTTACCTGTATCCTGGCCTTGTGGGTTTTATCCAGGCTATGCTGCTGTTGATCTTAAAGAACTTTAGAAAAATAAGGTAGGGTAGGTGAATGCAATACATCGTTTCTGTGTACTGCAAATTCAATTTGAGGTGCAAATGGTAAAAATAATTATAACCCTGTGTGCCATCCAGCACTGTAAGATGAAGGATGTTATGTGGTGTATTTCCACATACGTACACACACAGACACCCAGAGAAAGCAACCCAGAAAGTTAACATTCTATGTAACATATTAAAAGAAAAACAAACAATTTAGCCAAAAACCTCTGTCTATACCAAAAGATCTAGAACAAGCAGAAAGCCAGTCTTTTCCTTTTGGCAATCAGCAGCCAATGCAAGTGAAATAAAGCATTTGTGTGTGATACCTTTTTGAGTGTGACCTATGAGATTCCTTTAGGATAGTCTAGGAAATTCTCAGTGAGTTGTTTCAAGAGCACTATCCTGTGGCTAAGCTGGCTGTTTGACAGTGGTTGTGCCTGACACCATATTTCAGTGAAAATAATCACAATTCTACCTATGTCAGGCGCACAATCCTATCACAGTGAATGAACTGTAAGCCAGTATAAGACAGCAAGAAGAGCTCTTGCATTTACTCTAGGCAAAGTGGATATGGATTCAAAGTTTATAATTAAAGGGCTTTCTAGTGGTTTCACTATGGTGCTGAATAAACTAGCGTCCCACATGTGGCTAGAATTATCACCCCTGCCAATTATAAAATGGTTTTTATTCTGTATTAGAAAGCACGTTCTGGTTTAAATAAAGTGATTCCTACAAGCACAAAATCAGTGATTTGTCATTCAGTGCACAAAGTTAATGTATTAAACAAGGCTTATTACTCTGGTCCTAATGCCTTCAAAGAATTGATTTCTGAGGTTGTAAATTAAAAGCTTGTGAGCAGTCAGCAGGCATCAGTCATCCTGAGGCACACATTGCTCCCCACTGCTGACTTATTGGGCTGGCAACAGCAGTCTGCAATTAGGCACACAACTTAGCATTTCTTCTCTAAAGAACAGGTCAGCATACAACAGGCTCACAGACTAGTGTGTGGTCATGTCTTGCAAGCAGGAGGTTTTCTGAAGTGAAAACAAAAGTATTAGCTTGTTTTGCCAGTGAAAAACAAATAATTTGTTCTGGACCACACACTGAATTAATCATTTTTGGACAGACTGCACATGTAGAAACTTGTTCCAGCTTTTGTTCTGATTTTTCTAAATGATTGTCCTGGATGTTCTCACATTGTCTCAAAGTCAGATCTGAAAAATTCTACTCTCATGGTGAGGCTTCAGCTTAAATTTTATTTCATGTACTATATTCAGAGGAAAAGTTAATTTTTAAGCAATGTACTCTATTATTAATTGTTTTTTAATTTAAAATCATATATAACTTTTTCTAATGAAGAAAAAGAATAGTATCTCTCTGATTTCTGGAAAACAAGTGAACAACTGATGAACATGTGTTTTTATACGGAAAATTTCAACATCAGCATACTAATTCCTGCAATTATAAATACCTGGGGAAAAAAAAAAAAAAGTGTATTTAACAAATATTCTAAGTACTCTGAGTCGTGCATTTTTTTCAGATTTTTCTTTTATTTTGCATGACTGAAACTAAAATTTTAATTCAAAAACAAAGTATACGTGTACTTATTAACTTAGTAAAAAAAAGTAATACAAATATTAAACAGAGAATATGGATTTAAATTCCTTGTAGATTTATCTCTGCAACTAAACAATCACCAAAGAAAAAAAATAACCCATTATCAAAACAGCAAGAAACTCCCTACCTTGCACATTAAACATAGCTAATTCTGGAAATTTATATTAAGAATCACAGTAAAGTTCACTTACCTTCACAGATCCGTTCTCATAGTCAGATCCTTGCAGCAGATGTAGATAAGAAACGATGAAAATATTCACAGTTGCCCACGGTTTGTACATTCTGATGTTTAAAATCCACAGGTTACTACGCAGTCGTTGTCATACAGCTGGAAGTGTCTGTTTCAAAAGGCATTTCTCTACCACCAACACAGAAAAGCTTCCAGAATTTCTCTCACAAACTCACAAAGGATTCCAGCATCTGCAACTAAATATCTGTCTCTTTGCTGCTCAAAACAACTGTAAGTTCCTCTAGAGAATGGAATTTCTTAGAGCAGATTTTAGATACACTTGAAATAAAATCATGATAAGGTTTTAAATAGATATATATCTGTATGTATACACATACACACTCACAAGCGATCAGGTATGGATTCCAGTTAATGAAGTTAATATATCTTCCATCAAGAGACAAAGAGACATTCAAAATCCATCTGTGGTCCAGAAAATGTTAGAAGTCTTCTCGATTCTGTGCTCTGTGTTACAGCAGGCTTTTAAGATGGTAGTGTAATGGCCAGTGTTTTGAGCCGAGAGCTGTAATCCAACTCTGTATGAAAACTTTTTTCACAACCTTCATGGAAGCTTGCAGAAGCATGTGTCTTAAATCTGATACAGACTTTGGCAGTAACACAGGCAAATTTTGGCTCAAATCCCATTTTCTTCCTACCAATAGCACAGCAGTTTTTAAACTAACTGATGCAATCTAGACTCCCATTATTTTAAAGAAGATTACCTGAAACATGAAACTTCAGCACACGTTCTTACACCACACACATATTTTATGTTACTTCTCTGAAAAGAAAAAAAAAAAAAAGAGGGAGGGAGGGAAAAAAAAGAAAAAGACCGACTTCTTTCTTTCATGTGTTCTATTTTATGTGTCACAAGGGTTTCTGAATAAATTTTAACAAGCAAAGTTAAGAACTATCTCTGACAACAAGATTTTGATTTTTTTTTTAAAGAATGCTCATTAAGCTACACATATAAAAGGACAAAATAACTTTTTATTGCAACAAAACACAACCAGCATTTCTGCTCCAAGGTATGTATGTATTTTCTCCGTATATTTTTGCAGTTTAAAAGAAAAAATTTAAAAACAGAGATAGCGTGTTAAATCTATATTGCCCTACTCATATATATTGTGGCCAGGAGAATAGTTCCATTCTCACATGTTTTAGTGTTTGCAGAATCAGACTCCACAGTTGTTAACATAAACCAACCAAGTGCATAATACTTCACAGTCCTGGTTTCCTATCTCTGATATCCAAACAAGTGATGTCTTAAATACAAATTACTGTTCTCTCCTACCATTAGGTTGAATAATTTCTTATTTAGTATTGACCACAAATGGACCTTAGCAAGAAAATTATTTTTATCCAGTCTTTCCAGTTGATGTCTCTTAACTGCAATTAGGTTTTAAAAATATATGTGCAACTCTATTATTTTTTAGCTTTGTCTTTTCCCACTTACTTTGTGAAAGCAATCTATTTCTCATTTTTGCTTCTTCCTCCACCCACCCCACACTGGTTAATACAAGGACAGTAGGGATTTCACCTCTTTGAAATGAGAGTGAGAAAGCTGCTTTGGCAGTGTACCTGCTGCTCCTCCTCAAACCTCAAACAGCTGCCAGAGATATTCAGTTTTGCACACCCCACGCTACAAGGGTCATCCTGTGTCTGTACTGTAGGTTATAATTAAAATCCTTTGCACTATTTCATGCATTATTTTAAATTATTGTGTTATCTAACGCTTATGGACGGTCACCTTGACCTCATTTAATGTTTCTGGTTTGCTTCTGGTACTACTATCCATCTCCTTGCAGGAGCTGAAAGCCTGCTAAAAGAAATGGATATGCCTCAGCCTCGGATGCACAGCTTCCGAGCAAGGGATCAAACCAAAAATAACCTCTGTAGGCTCAGGATTACATGAAAATAACTTTCTATCGACCTGCAGTTAACTGGAGAGAGCGTCTGGCCATCCTCACCTCTGATTTCTGGGATCGTTTGGAGCGCAGCACCGCGGGAGAATGGAGAAGCAGTATGTGCCTTAGAGCCTGGTGAGTGGGATCCTTACACAGCCTGTCTGCAGCACAGTGCAGGGATGAGCCGCTCTGTTCCCTGGGAGAGCTGGTGCCAAGTGCCCACAAACTGCCCTTGAGAGACTCTCAGCAGTCTGGCATTAGAAAATTAAGGCTGTTTGGTTTGGAAATGCTGGAGGGAAAACCTCGGTAGTATTTTCTGTATGTCACTGTATGTATCACTGTTACATACCAAATTCAGCTCTGTGCATTTGGGAAGACCAGGCCTGTATCTTTCTCAAAGCAAACCATTCATCAGAAAAGGTCACCCACCTCTGGCTTCAAGGGGCTTTTTGGCAGGAAGACTGAACTGGCCCTCAGGCACTGAATCAAACTGGTTTATACAAGAGCATGTTAGATGCTGCAGGCAGAACACAAAAAGTACCTATATTCTCTCCCCTAGACTCAGACACAAAGACTAGCAAATAAAGAAAAAAACCCTCTTGTTAACTGCAGAGGACTCTAAAGCTATCTCAAAGCTGTTAGTGAAAGCAAAAGCAAAGCAAGAGAAATCAGCCGATAGGATACCAGAGCAACTCAGATAATGAATTTCTAGGAAAATGTTTTCACCATCTGTATCACTGTGCTCATCCCATTCCCTATATTCCCTGTCTCTCTCCTCAGCTCTGGGTAAGAATCAGTTCTCCCTTCAGCACCACCTCAGCTCTGCTCCTTACACAGCTTTCTTATGATTTTTTCTGCCTAGTGTTTGAGAACAATTTAAATACTTCTGTGTTGGAGCTCAAATCTCAGAAGTATGGTGAAATTATATTGCAGACTGCCTTCAACAGCAGTGCACAGACTTGCTGTCTGGCCACCTCTGTTTTAGTTTAATTTATGAACAGAGGTTATCAATACACACACTCCAGTTTCTTCTTTTATCTCAGTTAGCTGTTGTAGAACCACCAGCTCAGTTCTGTGCGGGGTTTGGGGTTTGCACTTCTTTTAGAATCTAACACTGTCTAAAAAGGGGATTAAATAAAATTCATATGACTATTTAAATTACTTTTGTAATGGAATAATCAGCTCCTCAGACATCAGCAACATTAAATACTGTATAATGGATTGAAATTTCAAACATTTATGCCACCTTTGGGTAAGCAGCTAATACATTAATATTGTGGCAATGAGTCAGCTCTTTGCAAGAAGAGCTTAAAATTTTGTTTAGTCAAATCTGTTTCTAATATTGATCAACACTGATGTCTGAAATGGATGAACAATACAGATTAGAACTTTAAATCTGTTTTTCTACAAGCACTATGTATGGTTTTTATTCAGTAATATTTGAAGTATGAGTCTTTCTTCCAAAGTAATAGTCTCATATTCATCGCACAGAAACCCTGAATCACTGATTCCTAGTCTCTGTTTTTGTGATGGAAAAGAACATATAAATGACACAGAACTTGGTAAATGAATAGATTAAGCATAATTTCTCGGTACTTTTATGATAGGATATGCAGACCAAGTGGAGTTTATTTATTGGAACTCCTCCCCATGATGCACTGAGGGATCTATATTTGGACTTCACAGCACATAAAGAGAAAAAAAAGGCCAGTACAGATGACTAAAACTAACAAAACAGCACCTTCTTTAACTCATGCATTTCTTGCATGTGTGCTCACACAAGAAGGATTTCCTGACAATGCTGAACAACTCCTGTTCTTCAAGCTGAAATCCTTTCAGGTGAGACAGTAAATTCCTTCAGTAATCTGAAAAGAACTTAGACTTGCAGATAGGCCCATATTAGTGTCACTATTAGCCAGAAAAAAAACCTAAAAGGAAACACCTCAAACAAACAAACAAACAAAAAGTCTTCATTTGGAAAAATGTAACAAAACACCGAAGGAAGATATTTCAGGCTTTTAACACAAAAGAAAGCCACAAATCAATAGGACTACTCAGATCAGAGAAGGTTTGTGAGGATATGCCCTAAATAATCTCCAATTAAATTGATCAATTTACAAAGTTGAAACTGGAGATAAATTAAGGCAATTCACAGCCTTTACTTCAAATACAGTATTGTTTCACCAGCTACTTCAGACATGAAAGCTCCACACCATTAGAAGTTTCAGTATGGCACAATCCTCAGAATAACATAATTCCCAGTGAAGGTCATTATTTTCAAGATTATTCTATATGCAGATCTCTACATTCCCTCTAACTAATCCATACACAGAGGATCTTGTTTTCTTGACAACTACAGAGAAAAATGAAAATTGGGACAGTTTATAAAATATTGCAAACAAGGATCTAACTTAAATTTTATAAAGAACTTATGGCATAGCAGCTACATGGCAATCCAATCACTTAGCACACATGATTAAACTAATTATCAAGTAATTATTAAACTAAAAACTTTTTTTTAAAATAAACATTAAAATGGCTACTGGCATCAGAAATTTCTGTGAAATAGCAGAATGCTTGAAACATCACACTAATGCTAAGGTGGATTGGTAGAATTTAAGGAAAATAAAAGCAAAATCCCATGCACAGAATCAGAGCGCAAGACAAAGCTGGGCTAGCAGAGTGATGGGGACAGCACCACAGAGCCAGATCCAGAGCCATCCCTCTCACCAGCCACAGCACTGCTTCATCTCCTCAGGTTATTCTTTAGTTGCCCTTAAATTAGATGATTTAATTGTCTACTTGCTGCAGCAGACCTGGAGCTCACAGCAGGATGCAAAACCGGCCGGGGAAGAGGGGAAATCCCACTGGGTGCCTCTTCTGTGCTCCAGGCTGTGGTGGCTAAACTGCTATCCATACCTTCATCTAGCTGGCTGAAAGTTCACCAGGGAATGTCTGCACAGGCTACAAACACGCCCTTGGCTGAAGGGCAGGCATACTCCCAGCTCTCCACAGCATCCCATGGCTCAGTCCTCCCCTGCTCCAGGGAGGGACGCCCTTGTTAATGGAGGAGTGCTGTCAGCAAAAGACAGATACAAATCACAAACAAACTCTGTTTGTTGAACTTTTGAGAGGTGTAAACACCGTGTAGCTGCTCCATCTTTGAATAGGCTTTGCCTCAACCTCATGAAAAGCACAGCTGCCTTGCTACCCTTCACTAGTTCACATTTGTAATGTCTAATGCATGGAAAGAGAGAAGAACTCTCTGGGGGATGGCTGCTGTGCTGAGCAACAGCTTTATATCAGGTATGAAGAAATTTGTTCTTCTTCTGTTTCAGTGCTTCCTTTATGACTTTTTTTCTAACTTAAACTTCTAAGTCTAACCTACCCAGAAGTACCTGACCCAGCTCTTGCTCTCTCTGTATTTCTGTTATTCATATTTATCTTCAATAATGGGAGCTCTGTGTCTGCTTGTGTTCACATCCATCTGTTTTTACATACCTGTTAATGAGGGCACAACTGAAACAATAATCAAACTTTAATTACAAAGATGTGTAATAGCTTTCATAAGCCTTTTTCACTTGTTATTTTATAAGTTCTCATTTCTTTCCACAGAGAAGTGGGAGAAGCTGAACATAAAGATAAAACAGGTCTTGCAGTTAAGGAGAAGGAAAAAAAAAAGGTGGGGAGGTAGGGGATAGGTGAACCAGAAGAGAAAGGAGGAAGGAGAGGAACTCTGACCAGATGATATCCTTCACACCTACCATTGTCTGTATCCAGGCCCTTGCCTCCAGACTGACTGGTGTTCAGGTACATCTGAGGATCACTCCCTGTTCAACTCAGGTCTGAAACAGTTCACAAAGCCAAGGCAGGGAGTAGTTACCAAGACGATGGATTCAGCATCCAGAGTTCAGTGTTTCCATTCAGTCTGAGTCTTCATCCTCCACTTCTGTACAGTAAGAAAGGGAGGTGTAAGTGCAAAGCACAGTGAGTATCCAGACTACTGAATCCTGAAGGTGTTGCAAGCAAAGCAGATGAACTCATGGGTTCTCATAAGGAAGAAATTAATAATGCATTCTCATTTTCTCCAGCACATGTGGCACAGTTGCTAAATTACCCTGGGAATTAAGGTATGCACAGCTTGCACCAACTTGTGTAACTGAATAGACATTTGTTGCACTGTGCACATCAAGCCCAGAATTTCTCAAGAGAAAGATGTGACTGCAGGTGATACCAACATCCTTAACCTTGCAGTCTCTGGCAATATCTTGAGCAAGTCCACATGGCAGAGCAGCATTACAGCTTGTACTTCAAACATTTACTTCTCATCCAGTAGAGTCTCACAGCAATATAATTCAAGTTACTGTAGAGTGGATGGTGACAGAAGAGCAGCTACCAGACATCAAAGAAACATCTTTGACATGAGAAAATCCTCATTTATTCTAGTGACTGTATCATTCTCAGAGGTCAAGAAGCAACTCTACGTTATGGGATGGGAGAGTTAAAGCAAATTTGTGCCAGAACATTTTTCTGAAGCAGTCATTACCACATGATCACCTTCAAGTGCTCCTGGAGAGCTTCATCCATCTCATCACAACATTTCTTTGAGGTAAGGCAGACTTTGAGACAGGAATAGAGAATGTAAGATTAGTTTCATCTTTGCACTTCAGATACCAGACTAGAACTTGCCATGGTTGTCCATAAGCAGCTGGTGTAACTTTAGGCATAACTTTGTCTCTCAGAACAGAATAATCTCACAGTAACATCTACTTACAATTAGCTTTTGGCCTTTTTCTGGACTTTATAATCATATCCAGTCTGCTTAAAAAAAGTTCTTGGTTAAGTGCAATACAGAATACCTCAAGTACAAGTGCCTGGCCAAGTTCCAGGGCTCAGATTTTTCTTGCTTCCTAGTTCTGATGTCCCGTCAGGGGGATGTGGCCTTGAAATAAGAAACAATCCCCTGGGAATAGCTTCTGTGCCAGAGGCCCAGACTCTTAACCCAGTGGGTACAGCCAGAGGATACTGTGAAAACATCCTTCCCCTCAAGGCCAGCAAGGAACTTCAAGGCTAAGCCCCACACAAGACAACTTAAAGATGTAGCCACCCTCCCTGCCTCTTTCTGTCTTTGTTGAACATAAGCCAGCTTTTTGTAGGACCTTCCAGCATTAAGAAAGTCTTAGGAACAACTCCTTCACCCAGGATTTCTCCTAAACAGAGACTTCTTCCCCTCACATAGATATTTTCACAAATAAAGGCTGTTAAGTGATCAGAAAAATCAGGCAAAGTAGAAATTAAAATGTTCAGAGGCAGAAAATTTTGTTACAAGTCCAAGGATAACTGAAACAACATTGTGGGAAGTAGGACAGAAAGAAGGTGATAATAAAGGGATTTATACCTTTGTTTTCTACAGCTGATTTCCCTACTTACTTCTGTAGCACCCTGAAGTGGCATCCCTGGAGCAATATGTACATACAGAGCAGAAAGACAAAGAAACAGTACAGGGTTTAGCATAATTCTCCTTGTGGGGAACACCCCAAAAGTGTGCACACAGCTATAGCAAAGCACTGAAAGTTAATTTCAGGACTTATACCTATCTGAGAACACTTTAGAGTAACAACAGCTAAGTAATACAAAAATAAAACCCTTCTGGTGCAACTTAGAGTTTGAGGATGTAATGGGTATTATTTATACTTTGTTTTGCTGCTTTGACACTCACAGGTACTAGGCCAATAAAAGGACAAATCAGCTCCCTGACATCAGCAGGAGAGAATAGATGAGATCTCTGATAAATGTTTAGATAAGAAAATATATGCTTCAAAGTGTGTATATAGCAAAGTTCACTTCTAGCTCCAACAGGATGACTTTTTGACACTTAAAACACAAAAGCAGCTCTGTGTTTTCACAAGAAACCCACCATTTCCTTTTTTTATTACATCCTACTGCTATCAATAATGTGTAAGCATAAATACAGTTTATCAGTCTCACCCTATGTATTTTGAGGACAAAATAAAAGATTGCCTGAGTGACTCTTCTACAGAGTTTTAATCCCCATGTTGTTGTTAGTGCTGCTCCAGCCCTGCCTGCACACGAGATCCAATGAACATTTCAGATCCATCACCGTCTGGCCAGTCACCTGTGTGAAACAAACTGCTTATCTGTGATGCCCATCCACGGCAGACATCAGGGCTCAGAAGAGCAGCTGCCATCAAGGCTTCTCAAAGGACAGGAGGTGTCCTGAAGCAGCTCAGAGAGTGCCCTGACATTCATTCATCTTGGGGCCTGCTGGTCTCACACTCACTGTAAATGTATTTTTCTGTGGAGGAGGCTGCTGCCCCCACATCTGCTCACAAGTGTAGGAGTCTTTCTGTCTGATGGATCCCCCACCAGTGGCAGTGGTGTAGAGAAGAGTTCACTTGGCCATAAAAACTGTAAGGTTTTAACCAGAGTGTTTTATAATGTCACAAGAGCTCTGGGAGATCTCCTTATCTATCTGGGAATTACCCTCTTGTTGGTATTTGATTAATATACCATGAACTTAAGCCTCCAGCACTGCCTTTGGCCAGTTAAACAATTCATAACATTCATAACAAAATCCTCTAAGCTCAGGAGGGCAGCCAGGGAACAGAAAGCAAACCTATGCTGCTTAAAAGAAAAAGAGAAAGGCAAGAACCAAGTTAAATAATGAGATATTTATTCTTAAATCCATATCAACTGCTGTATTATTCTTTAAACACAATGGAGAAATTTTATAGAAAAAATTCCAATAAAAAAAAAGTGAACACTATTTAGATACTGAAACAGGAGTTAATTATTTAAAGACAAAAAAAAATAAAACTAACTTACTAAATAAATAAAAAGCAAATAAAACAGGCAGATATGAGTCCAAAGGAAATTAAACCTTAATTACTCAAAAGCTCACTGGGAATAGATTGCTGTTGTAACATGTTAAAAACCAATAATAGTTAACTTAATATCAAATTTTCAACAAGTTTTAAAACACTGAAAAAAGCCCCAGAATGTGCTCTACCTAAGTATACCTAAGTCTTCAATTCTAGCTGTTGTGATCCCTTTAGTTTGACAGAAAATCTTCAGTAACATTCTTCAAGCAGACAAGATTTCAAAGAGCTGAAGATGTTACAAAATCTTTTCAGGCTCCATAAAAGACACTAAAAATCAGATTTGAATCCAATGACCAGGTTTTAATCAATTCATATTTT
This sequence comes from Cyanistes caeruleus, assembly GCF_971803275.1. Taxonomy (NCBI): domain Eukaryota; kingdom Metazoa; phylum Chordata; class Aves; order Passeriformes; family Paridae; genus Cyanistes; species Cyanistes caeruleus. The sequence goes on along the minus strand of NC_141703.1, from coordinate 17,344,176 downwards.
CAGTATTGGCTGGGAACTAGGAATATCTCTAGACTGTTAAATATAAAAGCAGTGACAGAGTTCTGAGCATTGGATCTCTGCTCCTCTGCCATAAGTCACGGTTTCCTTGCTCCACGGTCCTGTTTTGGAGCACTCTAGTTAGCTCACCCAAGGCAACACCCAAGTATGGTTCTGGCAGTGGATCATTCCAGAGATCTCTTTCCAAGGCTGAAGCAAGGGGATTCCCTGATTCTCCTCACACAGAGCTTTACATGCAGGCTTTGCTTCTTCAAACATGCACAAGTGTCTTCCTGCCATGCCCCAAGGCATGGTACATGCATAATTATGATCTAATAATTAAGTTATTAAGGATAATAATGCTTAAAGAGTCTTTAAAAAGGGATAATTATTACTTAAAGCCACAGGACCATCACATGTAGCTTAGAGGAGCTGGCCAAATTCTCCATTGCCCAGATTCAGATGAAGCTGCTCTCAGTCCTGATGGGGTGGCCCGAAGCACTCTGGACACAAGTGTCTTGTCCTCAGGGAGAGAGACTGTCCTTCTTTCATCCAAAATCCTACAAATATCCAAGGAGCTACCTGAGGCTTATAAAATATGTGCTATTAGGAATGTTCTGGGCAGATCTGAATCTTCACTGGCCTTTGATACAAGCAATGTTACTTGATGATACTTCCCTGATTTTAATTCTCTTCAGTCACTGAGGGACAAAAGCAAATACAGTAAACACATTTCAACAGATAATTATTTAGGAATCTTTCTGCCAAGCTGGACTTCACAGTCAGAATATTTATCTGACATGCATAATGCCCTACCCACCATTTTTCTGCCTACAATAAAGAGCACTCAGCATAAAAGGAAGCAGAGCACAGCAAAAGATCAGATGAGACAGAGGGTGAGAGGTAGCTCAGATGTAGATTAATGAAGAATCATAATGACTTACTGTGGCTGTACACTTTACTTTCCCAAAGAGACAATACTGTTACAGTCTCACAGAAGATCCCCAGGGCTGGAGAAGTAGGCCAGACACAAGAGAAACTCATCTGGTGGATAGTGAGCATGCTAATTGTAACTACAGACCTGTTATTGTTGTCCTTTTGTCCTATTTTTGGGAAAAGGGACCTTGTTCTGGGATAGTTAAATTTTTATAATGGCAAAAGATATTTGAAAGAAATGATCAGTCCAGGTAAAACTAATCCTGATGATGTCAAAGAAAAGGTCCCCTTTACAATTCCAACTTCAAAATTAATGCGGAGGCTGAAGGATTGCTGTGTATCATAAAAATTAAGAAAAATTTGACCAATTAATGAAAGACACAACTATTATGAAATATTTAGGAGCTTTCTGATCTAAAATACTGAGAGTAGGTTTGTAAATTTGTACTTCAAAGGCTGCAAGGGTGTGTCAGGAAGGTGATGAACCAACAGTTATGGCTTATGGCAACAATGTCAGTAACTCTTATCTTAAATCTTATGCAGAAATGTCCTTCAGACTGTAATCATTAAGGCAGAAATACCTTGTCCTCAAACTGAGCAGTCATTGTCAGGCAATACACTATGGTGAAGTTCAAGTTTTCGTTTATCATCTTCAGGATCTGTGAGTAAAACAGATATTTAAATAAGAAAATAAATACAGGAACCAGGCTGCATGTTCTTTCTAAACACTTCTGAATTACTTTTTTTTTACTCTGAAATACTCTTACAATCAATTTAAAATCCTTACAAAAAGGTTTTTTTCCTTGAATACATTCAGATTCACTCTTTCTTAGTGTTGACTGGAAGAAGGCTGTTTTCTCTCTACTTTTAAGACAGATACGTGCAACCAGCCTTTTCTCAAACACTGGATACAAAGGATGGCCCAAAATCTTTTGTTGTTGCATGGACTATCAGTCTTCATTGTCACTCCATCTCCATTTAAGCATTAAATACCATTTTTCAAAGCCACATATAAGATTTTTTATGTAGTAATCTAAAATTTGAATATGTCAAGAGTGCCCTTTTTATAGAGGGCATATATACTCTTCAGAGAATTTATTTTCTCCTGTCCTTTCTGAGAGTTCGAAGTTGCACATCATTAGTACAACTTTTCCAAAATATTGAACTTTTGACTTAATATGAGATCATTTTTCCTTTCCTCACTTTTCAAAGGGATAGCTGGAAAGAGCAATGTTGTGATATGAAAGATCACTTCAGATTACATATAAATGTAGTTTCTATGGTCTGTTGCTGGACTATCAGTTGCTGTCTTCATGGTTAAATGACAGTGCTCTGTCTATAGTCCCAAACACTGAGGTCATTTATGAAAATGGGAAAAGCTAGCTATATAAAGATAGATTACATATGCAAAACATATTGCTATTTATATATAAATTTCTTACAAAAGATTTGCAGAGTAGCATCAAAGAAAATTACATAAATGTTCACAGGCTTTTTTTTTTGATAAATTATGAACACTGTTATTTTTTGTAAATCAAAAATGTTTCAAAAAGAAAAATACATCTTACATGTCTTTCACTTATAAATACAGCCAAATCAGATAAGAAAGATTTTCCATGGCTAACCTGGGCCAAGAATGCTAACTAACAGCACAGTTCACAAGAGTCTCTCTGAAAATAGCTGTTCTAAATATGTGGTTAGATTAGGCTGTCCAAACATTTGTAAGAGCTCAAGGAAAGCTATCTGGAAAGGCTATCTTTCATTTCTAATTGCAATATTTTCATAGGGTATGACTTTTATTGGCTACCACATTTAATCCCCATTGACTCTGCTTCCCTTCTTCTAATACTGAGGATTAAGCAATAATTCCCACCATCTTGAGAGACACAGACCAGACCAATTAAACTGTAACACACATATTGAAATTCTGATTACTGCTTCCTATTTTGGTTGGATGTATTGAGCAGACTTACAGAATGCCCTAAATCTCTTAGCAAGGGAATAAGAACTGCAGACATGAACATGGAAACACTGTCCCTGTGCTCTAATCATCCGATTCATCCATTTACAAAGAGAGCACAGGAGAGCTAAGCGGTCAGATGCTGCAATACAACATCTAGGTCACTCTGCTGGGTTGGGTACTGTCAGGGGCACATTTTCCCTTTGGGTTGCTCTCTGTGGGTGGCCCCTGCCTTCCCCAGCAATGTGCAGGCATGAAGCCCCACAGAGATAAAAGGGTGGAGGGCACTGGCTCCTAAATCAGTTCCAGCAGGTGGGAAAGCAGATCTGATAGATAATTGAGCATGTAAATACTAATTGCATAATGCAAACCTCTTCTGTGGGCATTTTTCTTTAAAGCACAGTGGTGTCAACAGTACTCAGACACTGAAGAGGAAATGAAAGCAGTAAGCTGTCAAAACACCAGCACGTTGTTCTGCTCAGCCACAGACTTTTGTTGTTTTTATTAAGTGCAGCATCTCACATACTTGCAAATCTTGTCATCTTGCCATTTGCCACAAATCTCATCATCCTGGCGTGCACCAGATTGCTGCTTTTTGGAGAGCTGAACAGAAGCTTCAAGAAGAGTTGAATACTGATTTACCAACCATACCCAGTGCCAGGCATGGTGTGAATAAAGTTTATCAACAATGAAGTACAATGAGACACAAAACCCAGGTTTAATACACAGAGTTTTAGGAAACAGATAGAAAGGATAACACTGAACTGAACTGAGGGGTTTCATAGACTTTCTCAGTGAGTTGTTTATGCACAGATGTGTCTGTGGTTAAAGTCTGTAAGCCTTAGGTACTGTTGCCATCTGAGGAACAGACAGCAAGAACCGATTTAGAAAGGTGGCTTTTCTCCTTGTTTCCAACCTCACAGACACAAACAAGGCAGTGTAACAAACAGACTGGATATTCTTAAGTGGCCTTATGGCTCACTTGCAGTCAGCAAGGTAATTTTGGACAATTATTGATTCCATGGGGGCGTTTAGCAGCTCTTTCAAAGGCAAAGTGTACATTTGTGTGTGTCAGCCCTATCAGACAGCTGCAGCTCTGTGCTACTTCTTGGTTTTGTGCATGTATAACCTTGCACAAATGTGCTCTGAACAGGAACCACAGTAAATATCAACACAGTCTTTCCAGCTTTGGCTGTGGGAGCCTAACAGCCCTGCACATTGAAATTCTGAAGCCTAACTTAGCCTTTGAAAGGGCTTACACTGAGCCAAATCACTCACTACTCAAGGGACTTACAGGTACCTATCACTGGATTCATTTCCCCTGACTCTGGATTTTTACAAATAAGCCTATGGGTTTATCAGACCAAGTATATGCCTGAGCTTTGAACTGAGGGTGGTATTCTAGTGAGCCTGTTTGCCTCCACTGACCTTGCAGTGAGTCCAGGGTGACTGGCTCAGGTGCAGTGGATTCAGTCTTCACAGTCACAGGCCACTCCTTCAGCTGTCGTTCAGCCATGTAATAAAATCAGTGTTTTCCAGATGCGTTTTTCTTCTGCCTCTCATATACTGCCTGGAAAATGTCAATTTCCTAGAAACATTTTAAATTATTATGCCACAAGCCAATAACTTACCACTTGCAGAATTTGCAACGTATCACATCTGGTGTTGTTGCTGCGTGCATATTGAAATATTTGCATCCTTCTTTCCTCAAGGTGAAATGAGGTCTTCCAAAATTTTCTGCAGGTCCCTTAGGCTTTCAGATATTCTGTCCATTTCTTCAATAATTTCAAACTGATAACTAATAACTCTTTATGCCTTAGTTGATATCCTGTTCCATTTACCTCTAGCAAAAGATTTCCCTTCAGATCAGTTTATTCCCTATTTTATTCAATCTCATTGTTTTGGTATAACATTGTTTTCACCTTGAAATCTTCCCTCCATTATTATTACCACTTTTTTTTCAAAGTATGCAGGCTACAACAGAGATACCTTAATGTTAAGGAAACTGCTTTTGTTCTATATTGAAGAATGCTGCACTACTACTGTAAGAAATGATTACATTCAGTAGAAGACATGGTTTGATATCTGAGATGTAGATTAGTCTTACTGGGAATGCTATTCCAAATATTATATACTCATCAGTTAAATTCCAACACTCCACAACTGGAGTATTTTTTCTAGTATCAGAACACTTTAAAAGTAGCTTCTTTTCAAATATTAGTCAAATTCTTAAGCAGGGTGTCCTTTGCACATTTTTTCCATGATTTGCTCTCCAATGCAGATGAATTAATATTGCAATCAAATTATAACTTTGTGCTAAAAGGATTTTTAGTGCGTAAAATTTTCAATCAGTACCACAGTGAGAAACATTCATAAGTAAATAATGCACACACATTCACTAACTGCTTAACAAGCCAACAACCCAGTTTCATTTCAGAATACATTTGGTATCAGGAATATATCTGCAGTAAATCAGCAGATGGGAATCCCATTATATTACACTGGAGATGTTTTCTACATTCTCTTAACTTGCCATGTCCAAGGAATCATTTTTCTTGGTAATCACCTCTGACAGCAGGGAGAGAGGTCTAGTCCTTAAGTTCTGAAATTCTCAAAAATGTCATCTCATACCTTTCACACCCCTATTTTTTCCTATTCTATCAATTTTTTATGATTACAGGTCATCATTAATAAAAATTAAGAGTTTATCTCAGTATTTTTTCCCCCAGCTCACATACTTTAAAGGCTAGAAGTACATAAACTCCATGACCCCTTAAAAATTACTTATATCTGCCTGAAGTTAACTCCTAAATCAAGGCCTGATTCCTAAATAGCACTACAGACTCTAAATCCCTCATTTGTGAACATCTGTTGACACCAGGTTTAATGCACTGCTTTCATGCTTACCTTACACGCTGACTGGATGCCACACCATCTGCAGCTGAAGCCAAACTGCAGACTTGGCTCAACTGGAGAATGTTACAGCAACTCAGATCTCCAAGGATGATACAACCCTACAGCAGAATACTGCATCCTCCCAAATGATTTATTCTTAGAAAGGTACTTTGGAATAAAGAAATATCTTCCAGCTTCTCTATCAGATAAACTGTTGATTGTGAAAACTGACCTATTTGTTTGGCATGGTACTGCTTAATTTTGCTTTCCTCTCACCTTGAGCAACGACAATATATCAGCCTTATCTTGTTTGGCTTCTTTTTGTGTTCTTATCTGCAATTCTGAATTATCATAAGTTAACTGCAAACTGTTATATTTTGGCTGCCAAGAGGTAGGAAAATCATCCTACTATAATTTCTAAAATTTATGGGGTCATGTTCAGTGCTTTTAAATGTTTCAAGAAATTACTTTTAAAATCACTCAAATCCTGGGACTAAATTTTACATTACGTTGTTCACCAAAGAATGCTTCTGGCAATGGATTGCAAAATGCTTCCCTTCAATATATCATGTCCACCATCAAGCTAACAAATCTGCCAGAAGTAGTGAGAAGACACCTGGTTAAAAATTAGACCAAATGTAACAAAAAAACAGTAACCTTGCTGTGAAGCTTCAATATAAAGAACATTGGGATGCCACTTCTTTTGAAGACATATCAGCTAAAATAACTATAGTTTTAGCTAGAATATACAAGAGACTTCATAAGAAATTGTTAGCCAAATCAAACCTTATGCTATTTTGGGTTTCATCAAGGTAAGACACTACACCAATTCTTACACAGCATTTTGAAAGCAATTATCTCTTGTGAATATGGTAATATGCAGAGACAGAAGAACACAGGGTGACTGTTTTTAAGAAGAAGAGATATCTACATAGAAGAGGTGTATCTACATGTTATTAAATTCAAAATCCACATGATATTGAACTTACCTCAAAAACAACAGTGACAAAAGGCAAAAGTTACTTGTTTTATGGCACATAGAATACTACTGAGCTACCTCCAATTACTGCATTCATGCATTCAGAGAGGGCTGGGTTAGAATATTTACAATATTATTTAGTATATTTACAAACATGCATGAAGCTGTCGTCATGCAAGAGATAAGTAAGTAAGTGTATTGTGATTAAAGGGATCTGCTAAATCAGAGCCACCATCTCCTAACTCATTCACAGCTTGAGGTCATTCATTCATGGATAACCTTGTTACCCTGACCCTTTGCTAATGTAAAATCCTGGCTCACTATGTTCCTGTTACTTCACATGCCGTGACCATCTCCAGTCACTCTTCTAGCAATCCAGCCCCAAGATCCAGCATGCTGATTTCAGCAACTGAATACAATCCTGACCACTCAGCTACAGGCCTATTCATACACACCTGTATGATGCATTTAATGTGCAATTTGGGGTGATTCACTACGCCCAGCTTCCCATCTTTATTGCTCTTCTAATATGTCAGTAATTTGTAGCCTATGATCATACAGACAAAAGAGTTCTTTGGAGGTGTTACATGCTCATAATGATTAACATTACTCCTCATCTGACCTTTCTATTTGAAAGCAGATAAAAACTATATTTGGTACTGCAAATGGAATTGATTTCTGGTGCAAACCAAATCCACTGCCGTAGATAGTAAGGAATTCCCTTTTATACAGCTAGCAGGAAGAAATGTGTTACGAATGTGAAAGAATTACGCAATCCTGAGATTCTGCTAATCCTGAGGGCAACCACTGACTGCCGAGACTGGCACATGCTGTGTGGGGAACTGCTCCCAAGAGGCAAGTTTATCAGATGGGTGCAGGCTGCAGGATGTGGCCTTGGGTTCTCTCCAAGCCACGCAGAATGTGCTGCTTTCAAACCCCCAGCCTGCCTTCTGCTGCTCTCGCACTGTGCTGAAACATCTGTTTTCTATGAGACCAGAATCACTGACCAACTGTTTAACTCTTAGATGTGCTAGTTTAAAGGAATCATCCAGGCAATTAAAACAACTAGTTCCCTGAAAATTCATCTCTAATGGATGTACATCAGCTTTTATTTATTTTTTCCTTTCACTCCCATGTGAATTCTCAGATGAAGTGCAGATTATGAGTGATGTTTTCCCTGTGGTTCTGGGGCACCTGCAACACCCTGTCTCATGGGGTTGGTAAGAGTGGAGTCCTACTGCTGCCTTCCTCAGTACAGGGCTCTCAACAGAGCCTCCATCCCTCCCCTTTGCAGTGAGCTTGCATTATCATTCATGAACAATCATTCATAAACAATCTCCTTTCGTGAGCTGACTGACACTAGAAGTACATTCACATAGTAAGGTCTTCCCTTGATACCTATAAAAAATGTAAAGATATTGTCTGCCATACATTGTTTGTACATTCTTAGTACTCCAGATTGAAGTTAATAGACATTGCAATCCTACTCTGTTTCCATTTCAAAGTCTGTCTGTAGTAGATTAATGTGAAAACATCTGATTACCATTAGCATCTGTAGTTAATCTTCCAGTTGCAGTCTGACAATTAAGAAATCTACAGAAGCCAAAAAATGAAGGAACAATGAAACAACACACTTGAAATACCATATGAAAAATGTTCCTGTTTGACTGTCTGTTTAAACCTTTCTCCCAAATGCCTACTCTTCATCTGTTCTCACATTAATAGAGCTGGTATGTATGAAGACACTTGGAATGCCTCCTCACAAGTTTATACAGCTCACAACTACACTTTTGCTGCTTTTTTAAATTTTTTTATTCACACCAAGTGAAACTATTGAACCGATGAATCATCATGAATTAAGAAGTTTTCATTCACTAAAGGCATCACAAGCCCACACTCTCACTTGAGGGTGTTTTGAAACATCAGGTGCGTGCTTTTCTATGCAGAAGACGAAGTTTCTTCTCTCATCCAGGCCATCATCAGCTGAGACAAAGAAATTCAGTCTGGCTGGTGAGCTTTGACCTTTTGTTATCCAGAAAGCAATGAAGATCTGACAAAATCAGCTCTGGTGTTTATCCATAATTACCCTTCCAAGGAAATGAGCTCTTTTCAAACAAACCACCTCCAGATTATAAAAAGTATGTTCCTATGCTCCAGTCCAACACCTCAAAGTCACACTTGGGAGGTAGGGATTGCATCTTTCAATCGCTGTTGATTTTCTGTCAGTGGAATTTGAGCTCTCTTGAGTGCACTTTTAGATCAGTTGAGTCATTCTGCTGCCTTACAGAGGAGCCCAGCTCCCACCAAACACTGTGCTGCTCTGTCCTGAAAGCAGAATTTGGGAACAGGTAACTGCCTTTTTCAGTATGTTACCAAACACTCAGAATGCAGAACACTGCAAAATTAACGTGTTTTTCACCCTATAAAGGTGAAATATTTTATCTAATTATGAATCACACCCAGTTCATTACGTTCTTCTTCTCCCAATTTTCTCCTCCCACAAAACCAATAACCTTCTTAACTGTAAGAAAGTGTTGTGTGTTTGATTTCTTTGTCCAGCTTGAAGCCCAGGTACTTTCATATGGCTAAGCATAAAGCAAGCACCGGTGAAGGAAAATGTTGTTTATATACTTAGAAGCTAGTTTGTAATTTGTAAGGTATCTAGGGCCACCATTCAAAATCAGTTCCTTTGTTCTTTGGAAGGCAGCTGTAATACCCCAGGTAAATGGAGTAGGAGTTGAGGAAGATTTCTACATTTTTAGCACTATGGCTAAAATGTAGTAAAAGAAGCTGTAATGGCAGCTGTATAAACATAATGTGGAAACATAAAAAAAATAATTGTAAAAGGCAAAGCCAAAGCAGCAAACAGGAGGAAAAAAGTGGAAATATGGCTGATGTTAATATTCAATATACTTCCTCAGGTACACTAAATAGAAGTATATAACGTCCATTATGAAGAAATGAGGTTATACACAGTAGTTTTATTTTCTTTCTGTGTGACATCTCCTGCACTGCATCATTTTTTTCTGTATTCTTGAAGTATTTACATAACTAAGAACTCAGAATGGGTTCTGAACTTCAGAAGAAAACAGGGAATTTGAAACAAGAGTGAAATTAATAGCGCGTATGAAGAAATGACCTGTTGCTATCACCACTGAGACAGTGAAGAAAATTAAGGGAAGCTTAGAAAAATTAAAATTCTAACCAATAGTAGACGGTACTGAAAATGTTATGCTTGTCTTTAGAGATTACTGGCAAACTAAAGGAATCACCACCCTTGGACTGATATTCACTGGCAAAAATGTTCAAAGTGTTACATCACACAGTTTTATAACAAAAAAATTTTGCTATAGAAATCAATAGCAATTGTGAAATCTCATCCATGCAAGTGATATGACTAGAACTCAAATAAATAAATCAATTAAAATATCCATTAGGAATAGCAATGCAGCAAAATATTTATTTTTTCCAGTGCGTGTTTAATTGGCTTACCATTATTTGGAAATATTTCTAGTTAAGAGGCAAATCCAAATGTACATAAAAAAAAGCCTTTGATTTCCCCCTCTCCGCCAAATAAAAAGCCAGTGTAAGCACATTGAAGTTAGACACTCATGTTTTCCAAAATATACATCAGCCCTCCCCGAAAGAGAAGCAGTAAGAATTCTTTGGAACTTCCTGCAGGTTGTATAAGAGCCCTGAGGCAGTCCTGCCTCCCCCTCTGCAGCGGGATGAGAGCAGCCCAGGCAGCTCTTGGGAGGCACAGGGCAGCACCAGCCCACTCGCCTGTAACCAACAGGGTTAGGAGGCCAGCAGAAGATAGCCCAGGTTCAAATGCTGACAGACATTTCCCTGTCACCTTTTCCTCAGTGGAATGCTGCTGCATTTGATCACCTAATTCTTGTCGAGCTTTCTTCTTTTCAAAGTTAACGATTTAGGGATTATTCCTGGAAACGCTGCTGAGACCAAGTCCTTTTCTGAAGGCCTATTGAATCTAGTGTGCAAAGCAAAACCAAGAGTAAATCCCTGAAAAAAGTTGAAGTATCTTAATAGAGAACTAAGTTTCTTCTTAAGATTTCTAGAAAAAAGCTGAAAGCTACTCAAAGCTCAAGAAGCTTTTCAGGGAGCCCCCAATGCATTGTTTCATCCCCATGCAAACCTTCCATGAGTTTCCTCAAAGCTGCTCATGGTCTGCAGGAGGCTTCACAAGACAGCATTCTGTCCATCCACAGCCACAATGAACAGCAGATACTGAACTGACCAGAACTGCCTGGACAACAGTAAAGCAGGAGCACAGTAAAACAGCTCACAGAATACATGTTGCATGGTCACAGACATGAACTTTCCTCTGATGACTGATTTCAGCTGCTGGTGCATCTGTTTGACAGGAAAGGCAGCTGCCAACAAGCAAACCAACTGGACCTGTGTGGGTGCCAGGCTACACAACAATTACAGAAAATGTGCAAGAAATCATCTCTTATCATATGTGTTTTTCCTAGACAGGACAGGTTGGACACTCTAACCAAACAGAGCCAAATTCCTGAACTAAGTTATATGCTTGGTCATATCACAGTGGCTTTGAATTGCCTTTTCATTAACCATTTCATCAAAATACTGAATTGATCATTTCAGTGAATTCACAAAACAAATATAACATAGTACTTATTATAGATAATTCCTTGTAGACCTAGCCTGCAGCATTCTTTATTTATATGCATTGGATAAAAATGAAGTAAATTGATTTCAGAATTCACAGTGGCAATGCTCTGTGAAACTTAGACTTAATCTAGTCCTGCAACCATATAATAAATGTATGCAATGCATTCCAGTGCCCTTAGGTGGGATTTGTTATATTTCAAAATATGTAAACAAATGCTTCATGTCTACTTTTTCCATTAAAAAAAAAGTTCCCACAAAACCTAGAGATTTCAGAAAGATTCTGGGTGTCAAAACCTCAGAAGATGAGTTATTACTAAAAGATAACACAGTGCTTGTACAACACTGAAATAACAAAATGGAATATTACACTCACCTGGCTCATTCAGTGTGTGAAGTTTGGATACCAATGGCAAGGAGAAATCATAGTTGAAACTTTGGAAAAAGATACTGGGAAAGAACCTTTAACGAATCAATGCAAAATGTTCCAATGGGTTGAATTGTCTGAGACAGTCACCTTTGGCTGCTTTTCTGGCTGATGCAGAGAAACAGAGATTTCAAAGGGTTATTCATCTTCCGTTAAACAACATAAACACTCCTGTGAACATAATCCAAAAAATCTCTCACATACTTTAAAGAGCATCTTCAGTAACCAACTCTGCAGTACATGCTCCAATACAGACTTCTAAAATTTGGGAAGATAAACACCATCCTAGTTTTGCTGGATATGTTACATTTGAGCATAGTCTATGTGTGTTTAAATGGAAGTTTGACAATGGAAGTCATCAAAGAAAAGAGGAAAAACCTGAAGAGAAATGAGACTGAAGATCTGCTTTACAGCACAGAATAGATCACAGAGTCTTTGGAAGGCATCCTTGAAGACTGCCCAAGTTGAGGCAGCTACAGCAGCACTCAAGCCACACCCAGTCAGATTTCGAGTATCTCCAAGAATGAGATTCCAGCACATCTCCTGGTAGCCTGTGCAGTTCATACAATGGTCAGTCCCACTGTCCATGTCTCCAACAAAGATGATGAATAGTGCCGGTCCCAGTACCGACCCCTGAGGAACATAAATCATCGCTGCTTTCCACGTTGACATCAAGACACTGACCAAGCTCTACTGGATGTGACCATCCAGCAGATTCCTAATCCACTGAGTGGTTCACCTATCAAATCCATGTCTCCAGTTTTGAGACAAGGATCTCATGCAAGAGAGTCCCAAGTCCTCCAGGTAGGTCATGTCATCCATTCTTCCCTCCAGCCACCTCAGCAGAGAAGGTCACCAAATCTGTCGGTCACAATTTGTTGTTGGTGAAGCTGTGTTGGCTGTCGCCAATCACCTCATTTCCCATGGGTCTCAGCACAGCTTCCAGGAGAATCTGCTTTATGCTCTTGCCAGGCACCAAGGTGAGATTGCCTTGCCTGTATTTCCCACATGTTATTACACACACTAAAACTTAATTTTATGTGCAGACCAAGGAAAGAGGCTTACATTTTTCAAGAGTGAAAACACCAGAAGACTAGGCTGCAGTCTTACAGATCTCCTTCCAGGCAAAGAGGTTTGTTCCCTTCTCCTGTGATTCACAGACTTCCCAGAACATTTATTTTGGGGGATGAGGATGATAGATGGACTTTCCATTGCTGAGAAGTTCCCCAGTCTTTCTTGGTCTTGGGTCACCAATCAAAACTGGAGAGTCTGCTGAGGAAAAGAAGAGGTCACAGAATACCCTGGGTCCAGGCAGATGGTGAGCTCCCTACCTCCCAACAAAACGTTAAATAATGTTAAAAATTGAAGCTCTTTGATGTTGTTTTCCATCCTGCAATTTTGCCAATACAATCTCTGTCACCACCACTGGATAATTCCCTAATTAAGGACTGAACCAATCCAGGAACTGGCCTTTAGCAAGTAGTCTCACATTGTAACTGTCTTGGTGCAGAAAAAATGCAAATCAGATCTAAACTGAATTTAAAAATACCCTTTCTGAAATGAAGAATTTCCTATATTCAAAGTTTCAATTCAGAAGCCTTTCAAAGAGTTTCCATTCAGAAGTCTTTAATTTTATTACCCTTAACATTTTTTCCTTCCTTTCCTGGGTTTTATTTGTAAATGTGTTCTTAATTATAAGAAAAAAACATTGCCACACATAAGCTATGCAGCCTATTGAAATCACAGCTGCTCCAACAGGGAGGCACTGGAGTTCCCAGCACAAGTATGAGAGGCAGGAGTATGTGTCCACACCAAATTCCCCTCCTGCAAATTAGAAATTATTTATGAACCTTTTTTAATATGTCCATTCTATTGCCAAAGTGAACCAAAATATGAAATATGAAATCAAGGAGAGGCTGAAATAGAGTGGGGTCTGCATACCAGAGCAGTCATAAATTTTTCAACATGTGGCTTCAAATGTATCCATAACTATTTTACAGTTATATTTTAAAGGTATTTTTATTTAATATTTTCTTCAAGATCAATCAATTTTTTAAATTCTATAGAGAATTGTATTTAATTTCTTGCCCAAGTATAATTTGCAACAGAAGTATGAAACATCATGTCTTAAGACACTATAAAAAATGAATTAGTCTTCCTCCCTGGATTTTTTTCTTTTATTCTAGTAATACTTTCCTAACAGAACAAAGAAACCAAATAGTTTGCATACAGAATCTGTATTAAAACCATATAATGATTTGGGTTGGAAAAATCAGTTATTCATAATTCCAGGAACACTATAAGCTGTGCTTTACATGGGAATCAGCCAAGATTTTGTCCAGTTTTTGCTTCTTAAAATGCTGTGTATTGGACATAGCCAGTCTGTGAACAGCTGTGCTGTGGGACTCACTCAGACCAATGCACCTTCTTGAATAATTGCTGCTTGTTAGTAAACTGCATGTTGACAATGATCTGTGTTTTGTTTTTATTCATATATTGCAGCTTTAACTTTTTTTTTACCTGACACCTTGCTTCACCTACCTTTTTCTTTTGTACATCTCATCCATTTAGCCCTTCCCTTTCTCCTCTTCGTCTTCCTTTAGCATCAATGAATCACGACCCAAAGGTGCCTTTCCACAACCATCCTCTCTTTTTAACTCCTCTCTGCTCTCTCCCTAAATCCTTTAAGTCTTGGGCCCAACTTTACTCAAGCAGCTTTGCAGTAATTTGCCACCAATGTCCCTCAGGAATCCCATGTGCCACTCTGCCATGACCTGTACAAACACAAACTGAAAGTCTTCAAGTCCTAGAGAACTTAAGGATGATCTTTATGACAGAAATTATCACAGACTGGGGGAGAGAGAGAACCAGCAAGGCAATCTGGTGATGATAGGGAGCGGGCCCAGCACAAACTCAAGTTATCAAGCTTGCTACAGACAGCCTGGGAAAGCTAGACCTTATAGAGAGATTTAGAAATGTAGATTTTACTAAATTACTACTATACTTCAACATAATTTTTTAAACAGTTCAACAGCTTGTATCTAAATACATAGCAAATATAAAAAGTAGCGTGGGGTCAAGGCAAAGATGGGCAAGGAAACTCCTAGTTTTAGCCATGTCAATTTTTAATTTTCTTAAGACAGATTCTTTGTAACCATTTTGTTGCTATCATTGTCCTGTTGCTTTCTGGGTTCTTCTCCTGCGACAGGTATCCTTTCTGACCAAATCTATCTTGGTATCTATCAGGTATATATCAGTTGCATCTGAAAGATCAAAATCTCTTTTTGCACACAGAATTCCTTTCAGCTAAACATAATTTCACATTAGTTCAAGATCCTTCCTATGTAGATACAAATACAAAATATCAGCCCCACATTATAGACTGTTTCAGGCAGGGAACACACCTGTGACATCCTATGAAGTGCAGAAAACACTTTGGACAGCTTAAAAACTTCTGCAATCAAGTAAAGAATTGCCACTGATTGCCACTGACAATAATTAAGGTCTTCAAGCAGGATGGTAGGCAGAGTGAGAAGGAAAAAAAAAATTCATTTTTAAGAGCAATAGCAACCTCCAAGTCAATAATTTCCTGGCAGTTAATGACCAGATGGATCAAGATCTCCTCCAGATGGCCATTAACTGCCAGGAAACAGTCAACTTGTTGGCCATTAGTGCTTAAAACACCATTAGGGTACTGCTCTTCATTAGTTATATTCACGTGATGTTGCTATTCACTAAGGTTACAAATTCAGCAGAAACCTTTAGCTTTAGTAGACAGCAGAGCAGAAATAGAGCTGAAATAGATGGATAGTTTCGCTTAAGCAGGGCTGCACTGCTGCTGGAACTGTGAGAAGGTGCTCACTGTCAGCAGCGTAAGCTCCACACACTAATCCACTTACGTGCCTTCTCTTATGTCCTGAAGGGACCACCCCAAGGGGTGAAAGGTTAGTCTCCATGCCAAATCAACTAATGGTTTCCCTGCTAAGACATCCAAAAAGTATGTGACTGTTGAGATTAGGTTACTTTAGCGGTATTAAGAGGACTAGGAGAAAAATTCCAAGTGTAGAAAGAGCAACC
Organism: Cyanistes caeruleus; assembly: GCF_971803275.1. Lineage (NCBI taxonomy): Eukaryota > Metazoa > Chordata > Aves > Passeriformes > Paridae > Cyanistes > Cyanistes caeruleus. The sequence goes on along the minus strand of NC_141703.1, from coordinate 17,328,252 downwards.
ATTACATTTTATGGTGTAGACACACACATATGTTCCTTCTATGTAATCTCTAAACATTCTAGTTTGCTACAGTTTATATATAATTTACTATATAGACTATACTATACTATAGTTTGTATATACTATGTTATATGTAATTTACTATGATTTATGTACACTTTCCTGTAGAACCATAGTTCAGAGAATCATGTGCTATACATACATATAACTGCTCCAGCTATTTACAGAGCTGTGAATTAAATTTAACTGATGAACTCACAAATAACTACAGCCTTATCTATGATAAAATCTCAAAGTTAAAGCTAGATTAACCTACCTTTGAAAATACTTTTTATGAGTCTTTATATGTATGTGAACAAATGTATGAACATCTATGAACTGAAAAGGGAACTATTTGTGAAATTGTTAATTAATTAGGGGAAAACAACTGCTAATGTTCCTAGTCCAATATAACTAAAGGGTAGCAGGATTAAGGTTATCTGTTTTCAAAAACACCCAGTGAACATACCTAGAGGTGTTTTAGTTTTACTAGTTTTAACAACAAACACAAATATTCCTTAGTCACCAGCCAATCCTTTTCTGAAAAGGATAGGAGGAATAGTCTCACCACATCTTTGCCAAGTTTAGTCAGTATTTTTGCAACACATTTTACACAAAGGGCATATTAAACCTTAACTTGGAAAGAGAAAGCCAGTGAAGAACTCATGGGATTTTCTACAAAATAAAACACAGCCAATTGCTCATTTGGTGCTGGTGCTATGAGGCTTTCCCCCTGCAGCCTATAAGGTTGATGCTGCAGCCAAGCTTACCCATTTTGAGAGTTCTGCTACATAATGCTGTGAGAGATAAAATTTATTATAACACTCAGTTATGCTCTAGAGGAGCTGCCACCAAAACTTTCTTACCTGCACACCATGAATTGCATTTTTCCTGAGTTTACTATCCTGAATGTGGTAAAATACATTCCAAACAGATGCACAGACAAGCTAAAAGTTTGGGGAGGCCTTGTTTGACTGGATTAAAGCTGTCTTCTTGGAAAAGAGAAGGAGATTTTTTTATTAATGTCTTCCTTTTTTCTTTCTGTATTATTTTACTATGGTAGATTATATTTCTAATATGTTTGCTGATGTCTTCCTAGGGAAGTGATGCAATTAATAAAAATAAGCCAATGCATAAAAAAAAAAAAACAAAAAAAACCAACCAAACAATAACAACAGCAAAAAACAACCCCCCCCTAACACACACACAAAAAACCAAAAAACCAAAAAAACCCACAAACAAACCCAAAAAAACCCCACAAAACAAAATAAAATGAAAACCTAAACTAAAGGTAGAAAAATTAATATCCCCAGAAATGCCAAAGATTCTTAGGTGCTTTCTGAAGCACAGAAAACACAAGAAAGAAATTCCCCAGAAAGGAATCATTTTAAAAGTGCCTGAAAACAGATGGTTTATAAAAAAGGAGTGAAGAACTCCGCAGTAATGTGAACATGTATAAATGAATAGTTCTGGATACAACTGTTGTGAGGTCTTAAACTAATCCATCAATTTACAAGGAATTGAAAGCGTGCACAAACAACTGGGGCTGGCAAGCAGGCTGGGAATCACTAAGTGTAATCTTAGCACTTTAATTTAACTTCTGTCAAGATGCCTGTCTGAAAAAACAGTGTGGCCACAGTACACTCCTGTAGCTGTATTAACACAGCATTTGGCTGAACTCACCAGTCCAGGTGAGCAGTGGAGTCCAGGTTGTCTCTTTCATAGGGAGCTGCCCCTCAGCACAAGAGAGAAAGTCATGGATAATGTTCATGGAGAAAAATTAATCAGTTGGAGAGGAAAGGCTTTCTTTTATTCCAGACAATCTACATTGGTGTGCTAATGTCAGAATAATTTCTAACAAGCTCAGAACAGGCTACTGAATGTCCTATATAGCAATGGCTCATCATACCCAGAAGTACATCATAAGCTTTCATTTAGCTCCTTTTTCTAGTGATTTGCACGTTTGTCTTCTGTTTGTGCCCTGCCAGTCCTGTTCTGGTGAGCAATCAGCTGGTTTTCCCATTTTGATTACCTCACCCCACTTTTAGCAAACAGTGGTGCCTGCCAGCTAGAGTACAGATGTCTTACAGAGTTCACTGCAAAGAATTAGAAAGTGCTCCTGTATGCACAGGCAACAGCAATGCCAGAAACTTAATTTTTATAATGAGGACTCATGACTTAGTTTACAAATTTTAACAAGTTAGACACAATATTGCACATGAATGTCACCTGCCCAAGACAGGCAGTACACACAGAACATTCTCTCCATCTGTTGATGGCAAAATATCTACTGACATCAGAAGGACCAGAACTTCACCCAAAATTTTTCTAATAAAGTAATTTGTGTCATTGGAAATCATAATGTGAAAAAAACAACACTTCCTTAACTGACTTTATTGACAATAATGTAAAATATTGATTTTTGTGTAAAGTTGTTGTGTAACTGAGAACAGAAAGAAAGCCTTTAAGAAAGCCTAGGTGAGGATATTTTACAAAACAGCAAGATGCAATGATAGTGCACTAAGAGGGTTGTTCTGAAAAGAAAACTGTTTACAGAAAATCAGGACATCAGTTTCCATATCCAGCCTTTCTGCCACCAGTCTGGTTGGGTAGTCACTGCCTTATCCATTAACAGACCTAATAATTGGTGTAGATTCCTAATTTACCCCCTTTTTTTGTGACTTTTCCAATATTTTTTTCCCATTACTGGCTGAAGATACAGGAAAGACAAACAAATAGTAAAAAAAAATAAAAAAAGCAAGTAGAAGGTTTCCTCCCTTTTTTGCTAGGCAGGGAAGAAAACCCAGGAAAAACATCCCAACCCTACCACATGGACCTACTCCATTTTTGCCAGAGGGCAGTAAATGTCAACACTGTAGTATATTTCCTGTTTTGAAAATAAACCAGTTTATTTCAGAACTATTAAATGTCCCAGCAGTGGTAACCCCTTCCTGCCTGTTGTCTTTCTGTTGGGCAGATTTTAAATCCTTCAAGGCTGCTGCCTGCTAGAGACTGAGTCCTGACCAAAGAAGCTGCCCCTGCAGGCAGATTTCTGCAATGAGGCCACGCTTTGATCAGAGCCTTCCTTCTTTCCCCAAGGATGAGTTAACCTCATAAAAATGCATATCCTGCCCAAATGTTTGTTTGCTCTCATTTATTCCTTTCTTAATACTAGCAGCAAGATCGCTGAACAAACAAACTACTGAGGCTGGGTATAAACACCCAGCCCCCAGTGGCCATTTGTCAGAGGTGGTCAGGGCCATCCCACAGCTCATGCTCTAATTGTAGGCTGGGCGGCTGCTGTTTTTCTTGCTTTGGTTCAAAGACACCCATTGAGAACAAGCATCTGGCCTTGGAAAGGGAGCAGGGATGTGAAATCTGAACAGTATAAGCAGACACAAGTCTGAGGGTTGGTTTTTTTTTTTTAAATATATCTACAAATTCAACTGCCCTCTGCAGCAGTACATATAATATAATTCTTACTGGGAGAAAAGTTATGAATGTAACCAGAACTGCATACAGGTTTAGAATTGAATTCAGATCTGATTGTGCATACTCCTGCCCTTATCTGTACCCCACTCATCAGCATCCAGAGGACTGTGGAGCAAGACAGGGAAGGATCATACATAACAGAGCTTGGTGAAACATCATAGTCTTATTCTCTATTTTATAATAAAGTGCAATAGATGAAGTTGCATGGACCATGACCATCCGAGAGGTAGGCAGCCAAAGTGATTTTCCTCAAAGTCAAAACAAATTATCTGGCAGACAGTACAGGAGACAGCCCCTAAATGTTCAACACCCTGTAACTGCACACAGACACTGTCCCCTGATGAAAGACTGAGGCACAATGCACTTTATCACTGCCTTGGGAAAAAAAAATTACTGTAAAAGAAAAGATAAAAGGTGAATGTAATGCAGCCAAGTTAATGCTATCTTTGCAGCCTTGCCCACTGTTCTTTCTTCACTGCTTTTACCCCAGAGGATGTCTATCACAGAATTTGTGCTTTCTCTGCTGTTTAGGGGTTTAGATTTTCAGTGGCTCTATCAATAATTTTGGTTTTTTGAGGGTCTTTTTTGGGTCTTTTTATTTTGAGTAAATAAAAGCAGGAAAGGTACCAACATCATCCAACCACTGTCAACTGGAAATGTGCTGCCAGCTTGATCACAAAGATCAAGAGGACTGAGCTGTTTCCACATCCATCCCTCCCCATAGTTCCTTTCCCATAGATAAGGAAAAACACCACAGCTGCAGAAAAATGAGGAGTGTGTGCTTAATCATCATAGTCAAGAGTGCCAATGGAAAAATAAAAGGCATCTAATTACAATGTTAGTAGTACATATAGAAATGTTACTCCAATATTTATTCACCTTCTCTTTCCCCCATATATGTTAATCTTAATAAAGATAATAAAACCACAGAGCCATCTATCTCTGCAAAACAAATAATAATGGAGGAGCTACATAAGACTGCCTTATGTCCTGCAGCAAGAGTCCCTGCAACGTGCTTATGTCAAAGGTAATGGGATGTTCAGTTTTAGGGAGTTAATAACTGGGGCTGGTTTCTTAATAATCATTAATTCAGTCCTTTGACTGAGACAACAGAATAAATTGCAGTGGCCTTTTTGACTATGAAGAATGCAAAATACTATGAGCACTTGAGTCAAAGCAACAATTATCTTCTGGCAATGAAAGACTCCCATGGCACTTGTGCTGAAAATCTGGCTTCATTCTGTTGGTAACAAATAGTTGACTCTTATCTTGATTTGCTGAATTCTTTATAAGCTTCAGTCTCTGTGGCCCCCAAAATATTGGCAGAACAGTCAGAAAGCAGTTAGGATTTTGTTTTGGATGAACTAAACAGCATCAGAAGTTTGGCATTAAATGAAAAATCAAGCTGTCTACACTCTCATGGTAAGGCTACACAACCTGGCAATACTGTCTGCAGAAAGGAAGGAGCTAGAGAAGGCAGTTTCTTTAAACTAATTTTTAGTGGTGTCCAATAAGCCCATGAAGAATATGAGTGCCCAAGCTTCACCTCTTGATTTATCCATTGTCATGAGAAATATTTTAAAGTGTGCTCGTAGTGGTGGCAAATGCAGCTCCAGTTCTGTTTCCAGGACCTGTGAAAGTGTAGGGAAACAGGTTTCCAGCCCAATCTCACACTTTCATGTGAAGAAGGAGGTGGCAGCTGGGCCATGAACCATTCCCTAGCACAGGAGGAAGCATCTGGGGAGCACTTTGAAGTGACATATGTAATACTGCCAACAGCTGCTCTTAATGTGGAAAGTGACCTGTAGAATGGTATGTATAAAAATGAGAGCCTGCCTTTCTTCTCTGTTCTGGCATAGCACAGGATAACACAGTTCCCCCTTCCTAGTAACATCAGGAAACAGTTTCTTTTGATCAAAAGCAGTCATATAAATGCAGTCATTTGCATCTAAACTACTTCCTAAGGTCAACAGGCCTGATTTATTCAGATTGGGTTAAAATGGAAATCTAAATTTAAAAGAAAATCCTTATCTTCTCCAGTGATAGCTGAGACCTTCAAAATCAGGTGAAATAATTCCACTGCCTATGTTTCTAAAAAAGTCATGCAGCATCAAGGCCAGAGTCCTCCTATTCAACATCCATCTGTGGTCTTTGAAACTTCAGTTACACCCTTTTTCTTTTTCTTTCTGTAAACATGTACTTGCTCCATCTGGCAATAGAACCATAAATCTCCCTTGACTCTACTGGCTATTCTGGCATTTTTGCAGTAGTTCACACAGATGGGGTGTATTTAGACAAATGGCAGAAGGAAAACACTTCTGCACGCATATAAGTGGAAGTCTCATCTACAAACAATATTTCTTCTGTATTAGTTTGTAAATTCATGATGCTGCACATCTTGAACTCAGCTGCACCTTCTGTCTTTCAGCACTGCTTTTACTGTCTCTTTATTATGGCTTTCAGCCAGAAACACAAGATCAGTGGATGAAAAGAATGCAGCAAATACCAGCATTACACCAATCTGCCTTGCAAAACCTCACTTACAAAATTAATGTGAGCCAGCTAGCATGAAACAGTCACATGGACTGAAAACCTCCATGCACGTAAGCAGAGGGCAATGATAAATATCAGAGTACATAGGCCAGGGGAGACAGCTAATGGAAGATTTAGGCATCAATGTAAATCTGGTTTTATTTCAAGTATGCATTTACAATCAGGAAAACCAAGGGGATACCACATAAATGTCATTTTTAGATGTAATTAAACCAGGATGAATGTCAACCACCAGTAAGAAAGGAGAAATACTACAAAGAGTCTTTCATCAAAAGCAGAGGGTGAGAGGTTTGTAAAACCATGTCTGGGAGAAATATATGTATTGGGGAAAGGAAGGAATCCAAAAAAATGATGCATACAATAAGAGGAGGGAGACACAGCGACAGTGGTGCTGAATAATAAGAACAGCAAAGCAGAGAGCCCTTCCTATTGCACTGTGATACCCAGAATGACACAAGATGCAATTTGGAGTTCCATGTGCAGGGAGGTCTCCACACAGCCCACCCCCCGTGTGCTCACTGGGACACTGCTGGGCACCAAAGGGCTGTGAGGAGGAGGGAAGACAAGGAGATGCTGGTTTCTCCAGGTTCCTCTGGAAAATGATCTGTGTATGCTGTCAACAATGTCATGTACACAGCTGAAGCAAATGCAGAGACAGGTTGAGAGTCCACAGAAGCAGAGCCTCTTCCAACTTTGTGAACTCTGAGACTGTAATTCACAGGATTTTCAAAGCCATAAAAATGCACAGAAAGGTCTGAGGAGTAAGCCTGCACCTGAGGCTTCTATTAGAAGTCATCAGTGTTAGAGATAAAATCAATCATTAAAACCTTTTACACTCCCCATTAAGTTGTTCTCATCACTTTTTTCATCAGTGAGAAACTGCTTCTCAAAGCATTTGAGGATCTCTGAAAGAGCTGGATGCATACAATCAATGATTTCTCAGGAATTTGTTGGAAGTGGAGACAGAAGAAATGAGGAGCTGAATTCAGACAGACATCTGGATTTTGCACTGCTCTAATCTTTGCATACAAGATGAGCTCTGCTTTTGTATTTACTGTGCCGGTGGCCTGGCAAAGAACAGGATGCTAACAGGAACATCACAGGAGCCTTACATACTCATATGCAAATGCCCAGAGAAGAAAAAAGGCTCAAATCTTCTGCCTTGAACTCTTTCAGGGATCTTTTTAAATAAATGTGTGCGTAAAGCATTAGGAAAGGGAATTATGAAATCAGTCAGTCCAGCATCTATCCAATTGCTCAGAATCATTTTTTCATGTAGCAAAAGTCATTAGACACTCCAAAGGAAACATAATAAACCTCTCATCAGACAGATTAAATGTGTTCCTGTTTTCTATCAGAGGCTGTCTAAAACTCAGAAGGATGTGGTTTAATAGCATTCTGATATTTTATTTTTTTTATTTAATAAATAATCACCACAGTCCTGAAAGTTTGTTAACCCTGTAATTCTGTCAAACAGTTTATGAATCATGTTAAATTCTCAACATCAACAGCCTCCTACAGTCTGAGTTCCAAAGGTTAAATACATTTTTGGTCAAACAAAGCACATTAGCTTATATCAGTCTTCAATTTTCAAACTTCAGATCTACACTGAATGGTCCATTCTTGTCTCTTAACATCAGAAAACCAGGTGATGCTGGAGCTAGTGAAGTGCCATACTCTTAACTACAAAACAAATTGGTTCCCAATATTTGCTTACTTCTAGTAGCTCTGTATATAATTTTTTTAATCTTCTATACATAAAAGAATCCTTGATTACATTTCATTTTTCTCTAACTCCCTTCTGTTCAAATGGAATGACACATTCAGTGTGACATGTGGGATTTACCTGTGGTACTAAAAACCAAAAATTCTACTTGCAAATTCCCTTTACAAAAAATTATGTAACAATACAGAAAAAAATCACCATCAAATCATTTCCATTTTAAACACAATGGGGTTTTGTGTCACAGGCTGCTGCCCTAGACACAGACCATTCAGGGACACGACCAGCAGTTGGAATATCTCTTCTTTTGTCTCAGAAGAGGTTTTGGCAAGCAAGCACTCTTCTGTCCACCCTTCTGGATGTAGCAATAGACCCTGATGCTGCAATTTGTCTATTCCCACAATGAGGTGATCATTGTATACTCACTACATCTCTACCAGAAGATATTCAGTTGTCTGTAATTTTAAGTCTGGTTAGCTGGTTTTTTCTCCTTAAAAGAGAGAAATAATCAAAACTTTTTTTTTTTTTTTTTTTTTTTTTTTTTTAAGACTGAAGCCAGTGACAACAAAATCTTTTTGTTTGTTTGTTTTTGCAGAAGTACAGACATGGATTGGAAGTACTTCTCGAGGGACATTCAGCCTGGTCCTTTCTGTATCTCTCTCTTGGTTGAGGCTTCTGTGGTTAAAGGAGTCCTCCCTATTCGACTGCCAATAACAAAGATCAAATAATTTCCTAACCAGCTTGCTTATTTCTAAAGGCACCATTAATGCAAGAAATTCAATTGCAGCATTTCATATGAGCTGCATATCTGCAAGTCTGAGACTCATTATAGACCCAGCTGAGGTTTTAAAGTTAAGAGCCTTGTAACTCCAGCCACCCTTCTGAGACAATAAAGAATGAGGCACTTCTTGGTGTTATCAAGGCTGCACAGCAGTTGGGAGATGCCTCTTTATCTTAATTGAGAAAGGCTGTGATGGCTACAGACATTGCTAAATAGAGGTAGTAAGGAGCTAAAATCAGAATGAATGCAGGCTTGTCCTTTATTTTACTACATGTTCAGAGAACCTCTCAAACTCTCTCCCTTAGAGAGACTAAGTACCATCTACTCCCATACTGCATCTCTTAAAAGCAGCTCTGGCTTCTGCTGTTTTTGTGGCATAACCTTACTGCAAATTCTTATTTTTTGTAGCATCAGATTTACAGCAAAGGTAGCCTATTTACATTAACTCTAATATACCTAAATGAGTGGCCATTCTCTTAGGGATGCTAGAAAAAGAAATGCTGCAATCTTGGCAAACCAGGATATAATTTCCAATCAAAAGGTAAGGATCTTCATACCTAGCAATTCATTTGTGGGCGTAGGAATTTCATGCTGTAGGGTCTTCTACTTGCAAAATGATTTGTGCCAGTTAAGTACCTTTCCTAAGCAAACCAATTGAAAGGCATGATCTCTGTACTGTGGAGAAATGCCCTATAATCCAGTTCCTGGGTTTAGTCGTGGGACTTACATGTTGTTGGCTTGGTATGAAACAACTGGAGTTCACAATTAAGGGGTGTGCTGGGATAGCTTCCATTAGTAATAGAAAGAGGTCTACAGAACAAAAAGAAAAATGCAGCAACACTTTGTGAAAGATGACTCAGGAGACACCTCATTCATAACATGAATGCTTCTGATGGTATTAATAGTACTTCCTTTAAAGCTATCCCACAAAAATCCCTTCTATCATCCCTAATGCTCTTAATGCCAATTGAGAAAAAACTTGCGCATTTTTTTCTCTGAATACACTCTCATTATCCATCTCGAAGAGGAAGGAATATCCTGTCCAAGCTACAGTGTGCAGCAAAAAAATTGATCCCTTCTAATCCACTGTCTACAGTAAGTAGTTCATATCAGCCTATCAGAAACAAATTAGAACAACCAAAAAAAGGTAAACATTCCTGAAATGACTGATGCTTTTTCTTCTCTTCATTTATCTGCCTGCAGTTACAGATGGAACCCATTACCACCCACTTCCTCAGTTAGGAAATGGTCCCTCTGTACACTTTGTACTGCTCCTCAGATGGTTGAGTGCATTTATCCAAACAGCTAGCAGTGAATTCTGACTGCTGCAAGCAAGTCAAATGTAAGCCAGCTATGGAGCAGATGTCTTATGGATAAAGCCATGGATAGCCAATGAAAAACACCTGACCACAGCACTAAACTACACAGCACAGCTCCCCTGCTCCAGACCTGAACCAGTTCATACACCCTGTGGATAGGGAATCCCACATCAGTCTGAAAACTGGATAGATGTGCCCCTTTATATATATATATTTATTTTTTTTTGTGAGCATAGACTTGCTGAATAATTTGGTGCCCTGTTACTTAAATGTAGACAGTTCATTTCTTCCTATACAGTTTATTTTCTTTCAACACTGTATTAGCTAGCCCCAGCCTAATGTTAGCCTCCAAAAAACTACATCAGGCCTGTAGTTTTTACATAAAAGGTTTTGCTGCCTTATCTTCTGTAAGCATAGTGAAGAAAGAGAAGCACCTGGACAGACAGTTTATCTGGTTTGAGGAACGTGTAAAATAGAGAGAGAATCTTCTTTTCCTATCAATTATTCAGCAATCTCCAGATGCTCAGGTAATTGCTGTAGAACCCTACAAGCTGTACAGGAAACATACAAAACCAGCAAACTCTCTGACTGTATACAATTACAGCCTGGAGATACCATTGGTCTGAAGAACACCTCTACTCCATCCTCACTGAACTGGAGGCAGACAGTAGGACACAGGCAGTTATTTAGGGCACCCAAAGTCATCACAGACAGCTTCATCTTCATGCAGTGGGAAGGAAGAAAAAAGGATTTATGAGAAGTTGTAATGTGATAAGCACATTTCCTTGCACACATTGTTTATTTTGCACAGATCCTCTTTGTAGCTCTGCAGGCTCTTTCCTCTAAAGCCACTGCCTGAGTGGGCACCTGTGCTGACCTCCCCTTGTGCTGGACACTGCAGACATGTACGTCAGACACAGACACTTGCACGCCCTTGGCCTGCTGCAGAGCTGTTGGGATAAAAGGAGGGGATGAATGCAGAGGCCAAGGTCAGGGCTGGAGATGGGAGTAGGAGGGTGGAGCAGGAGCATGGGCACTGGCAAGCTGTCCTGAAATTTGTTTTTCCTTCCCAACTTTTTCTGATAAAAATATCCTTCTGGTTCACAGCAAAGACGAAAACTCATTTTTCTTTGGCAAGACACATTTCTGTAGATCACAAAGGCATTCTTTTGTACCCAAACCTTGTACTAAAGAAAGTGACTTCTCTGTCTAGATCTGTGCAATCAATCGCTATTAAAACATTGCATTCTAGTCCTAAATTTATGAGTGAAAATAAGCACCTTGACTCATTCACATTCAAGACCTCTCATCCAAAAGACAGGAAAGACTGAATTCCTTGTTTTAATTGCTCAGAAACAGCAAGCAAAACATGAAAAAAAGCATTTTTATCATGCTTCCTTTCTTTTGACAAAAGGCACACTTTGCTGCAAGAAAGCTACTAGGATAGAAAATTAGATGTGCAGGTGAAATTGGAAGATTTTACTCTTTGCTTTTAGTTAAATTTTCCACTTTGTGATACTCTAGTACACCACTGAAATTTTTCCAAGACAAGTTCCTATTTGACCAGACATTAGGAAAAAAATGTGTGGTGTGTTGTTTTTTTAGTTCTAACAAGAACCATATAAGGTTGCTGTCTTTCTGATACCCATAACTTTCATTATGATAAGTTACAAGTATGTATTAAGAAAGAAAACTTCTCTTAAGGCTCAGTGGAAGCGAATTTTCAGAACTTCTGAAATATATTTACTGTATAAATCCTAAATACACTGAAGATCTTCTAATCTGGGTGCTAATACAAGTCTTTACATTGTCTTTAAACAGCCTCTATACTTCTTAAAAATGTGTAGAGAAACATGAAGTGTTTGACACCAGGTGGTTGTGCCACCTTCCAGAGGGGCTTTGACAGGTGGGAGAAATGGGCCAACAGGAACTTCAGCCAGGGAAAGTGCAAATCCTGCACCCAGAAAGGATCAACCCTGAGGCAAAAGTACATGGACACGACACAGCAAGGGGTGCTTGCAGCCTGGAAAGCCAAACACATCCTGGGCTGCAGCAAAGGCAGCATGGACAACAGGTCAAGAGAGGGAATTCCCCCTCTACACCACTCTTGTGAGACCTCACCTGGAGCACTGCATCCAGCTCTGGGGTCATCAATCAGTCACTGTGTTTAGAAGACAGAAGTGGAGAAATTCCATAGAACATTTTGTAATGTGAGAGACAAAAGACTAAAAGACAAAGTATGTGTCTTTGTGACAGGTGTGGTGACACAGGTAGAAAACTCACAGTGTTAAAGGCATCATCAACATTCTGTGCTCCTTGAACTGTAAGAGAGCATATTAAAGGAAGCAGGTGGAGAAAAATAAATACTAGAATTGCATTTGATGCAAGAAATATAGGTGAGGCTTTCACCTGATTTCAAGGTAAATTAGGCATACAATCACTTCATATCCATTATCTGTTGATTTTTTTGTGTTGAAGCAGTGCATGGAAAATGTCAGTGAAATGTTAATGAGGTTTAGCAGATCAAGAAATCATGACAGTGCACCACTGGTGGATGTTCAAGCAGCTCAAATATAAAGATTTTCAGTAAAGCAAGGCATGTTGAGAATTGGTCTGGAATGTAAATGTGCTACATATGTGAGGGCAGAGTACAATACTTTGGCTGACTTCAACAGCTAGTTTTAACACACCAGGGAGATATGGTAACAAAGACCTGCAATATTTTCATCAATTCACATGAGGCAGATGGAGCCTCTTAAATATCGAGTGCTCTTTTCTGTCAAGATTCCCTTACCTGTAAAAAGCTTGGCTTCAGTTTAGTTACATGTCCATCAAAGTTTTCACAAGCCATAAAACCTCTAATGGTTAAGTACCCTTGAAGAACAAGGGGTTCAGATAAACTCAATGAGTGCTACTTGCATTCAGAATGATCACAAACTCAAATACCTTACACTGGAAATAAAAATATATAGTCTAATAGAAAAGGCAGGGTATAAAATAATTAGTCTATTCCTTTGCAGCAAAGAGCTGAAGTCAATTTGTGTGGTTTTCTACACTTAAGATGTAGAGTTACACTTTTGGGGTTTGCTTTCTTTATTCCTTTATTCCTCTTTTTTTTTTTTTTTCTTTTTATTAAGCCTATCCACCTTTTCTGCTTTCTTATTCTTATATCTTTAAACTTTCCTTCTTCTGTTCTGTTTTGTTTCTAGGGCAGGAGAAAGAGGAGAAAAAACTAGCAAGGACCTTAAAAACCACAGTGTTACAGCTTTTATTACAATGTAAGTGCAAAACCCACACATTTTCCTAAGACTGTCCTCGATGAGGAAAGCAGAAGTACCACAGGACAAGCCATAGTCAATTTTTCCTGCAGCAGCATATTGAAGAGAGCAGTGCCAAGACATCTGCAGAGGAGTGTGCAGATCTGGCTGTTCCTACAAGCACATAATACTCATATTGAGGTTTTCAAAGAACTGAAAATTAAATCTGAGTGAACCAGCTGCTGAACTCGCTGGTTAGATGGATTGTAACTGCTGAGGCAAGAAATACCTTCCACCAGCCCAGCACCTCTGGGCCCCAGTTGGTTCCAGCTGCCAGCTGGGCATAGGCGCACACATCTCTCCACCTGCTTCTGCTCACCTCAGGTGAGCCTCAGCGTCCATAGCTAAGAAATGTTGTTGTGCTATCTTCTCTCTGGCTCAGCTTCAAAAAAAGAAGTTCTGTAGTTTGAGCAAAACTTGAGTCAAATGAGTTACATATCTGGGACAATAAAGCCAAGAACTGAGAAAATCCATGAGCTTAATTAAATGGGAGAGGAGGGATCAGAAGTCAGATATAAAGGAGCATATATAGGTACTAAGAAGCACCCAGAATTAAGAGCCAGTTAAACCAAATATAATCTGACGCAATGGTTATCAGAAAGCCTCTGTCCACTCCAAGTGAAAGCCTCTGTACAGCCCATCCAAAACACTTAAAAACCACAATTCAGGTCTCCAGAAATGGTGCTGTTCTAATAAATGTCTGTGCATTTTTTGACATTGCATACTGTGTCTGATTATTTTCCAGAATATGTTAGGAAGTTCCTGGCCTCAGTGTGTAAGTGAACAGTTCAATAATCCCTAAAAAAAGGAAGCAGCACACAGTCCCTACTCTCTGTATGAGGAAAACTCCAGGTATCACCTAAATTCCCCACACAGGCAGGTGGGTATTTTAGGCAACCTCTTCTGTCCCCTCTAATCTCATCTGTTCTATTTCATGCACCTTCTCTTGCCCCCTCCTCCATCTCCTCAGTCTGTCTTTGCACTTGCATCACACCATCCCTCTCACACTACATCCACTCATCACATCTCCAGAATGAGGTTTTCTTTTTTGTTTTCTTTGTTTGGTTGTTTTGTTTCAGTTTTTTAAAAAATAAGTTGCAAGTGCCTTTAATGAGTAAAATAAATGACAGCCATCCTGCCATTCTCCACTGAAAGTGATGGGAAAATGCAGTTATTTTGAATAAAGAAATAGAAACTGAGATGGGGGTCAGGAATAAGGAAATTACATGTAAATTAGGGACAAGTATCAGTATCACTGGCCTGAATTCAAATATATGTCACATAGCATAATTATATGCTCACTGCTCACTTATGTCATGAGTAAATTTGGTCCAGAATTTTTTTTTTTATTATTTATGAAGATGAATAAAAGTTCTTTCACAATATTAAAAAGCAGTTTCTGCAAGATGTCTGCAAAATGATCACAACCTCAACAAAAACATTTGTATTTATTTAGAGACATACATTTGTTTATGTGCTACAATACAGCAGTATTTTGTTCAGCAATGACTTCATTTCAGCATTTGCATAAAAAAGTTGCTTAAAGTCAAATTTTAAGGACAGTTAATCCATCTCCAGAATTACATATACATTAATATTCTTACTCAACTCATGTATAAGGTTATAGTAAAGCCCTCTTTCCTTTTTATCAAAGAACTTCAACTTGAATTACTTCTAAGATTTGTCCTGGACATATAAAAGTTTACTTCAAAGTATTACTCGATTGCAAGAATGATACTAACATTTTAAACTCTATAAAGTTAGAATTTTGTGGTTTCTGGTGTTTGCATTACAAAATTCATCAATTGAAATGTATTTTTTTTCAGGATATATATTATTTTAAATATAACTCGGTAATTTCCATCTAATCCTTCTTCTGTTTTAAGTACACACCACTACTTTAACTTGGATTATGCAGTAAGACCAAAAATCACTGTTTCAACACAAAAAAATCTGTGTTTATCATCTCCCAGTTAAAACAACGCTTTTGTCATGAATTGTAATGTGTAGTATTGCAGCTTTATTCAATGCCAGCCTAGTAATCTAAAATCAGCATTTCTCCAATGAGTTTCCACTTTTTTCCATCTGAATTCTTCATGCCATGTCTCGTACACTTTGTATAAAAATTTATTTGCCCTTAAATTTACTGAGACGTAGTTAATATGTGCTTCCTTCGATGTTTGAATGATTTAACCATCAGTTGTCAACTAAAGCCAGCATTTTATTATTTCGCCCAAGGCACAAGGAGAGCTATTCTTTTACTTATCAAATTTTGCAGTGGAAAAAGTCAGCAGTGTTACATCACTACAAAACTGATGTTGCATCAGGCACTTGAATGGATGCACAAAAGAGCAAAGTTCTATGGATCAATCTGTGACAAGTGTTTTTGTACAGATTTTGTTCCATCCTTTCAATCTGTTATATTAAAAGGGTCAGTTAAATCTGCTTTAGAAATTATTGCAACACCTTTACACTGTTTTTTCTTTAAAAGATCTAGCTTTATTTTTAGCTAAAGCTATTAGTCTAGAGATGTGCATAAATTCAAAGAAGAAGAGCAAGGTGTAGGAGCCATGGGCAGATACCTCTGGGTCACCTCCTTAAGGTGAGTTTCAGAGAGCTGCCATGGCAGAGGCTGCTCATCCAGGCCTGAATGCTGCAGAAACCCAGGAAAAGGCGACTCTCGTGCCTCTGAGCAGGTGATGCTGGATCCCTTGCTGAAATTAAATACTACTGAGGTAACACAGCAGACAAAAGATCCAACAGCAAATTTTACCTCTCTTTTTCAGAAGCATTCAAAACTTTATAAGGGTGACATCAAGCAGCCCTTGCTCCTCCACAAGTGTTAACTCTGCAGAACATCACTCCTGGCTGTACTTTGGTGTTTTAAAATGCAGTGCACAACTAGCACAACTTGCAGATGCATGAGTCACCACTTACTCTTGTCAGAGAAGCCTCTGCCAGGTTTAAAGCAAGTGCCATGTGAAGATCATTGGATAGAGCCAATTCTCCACCCTGAAACAGTGCTTGGTTTTAACCATAGCACTTACTGCAGCGAATGAGCTTAGCCTCAAAAGGGAGACTGCTATTTGTTTAATAGTTGAATAAAGTTTTACACAAATTCTGTTACATAATAGCCAAATCAGATACAGACATCAGATAACAGTGGCCCAGCAACTCAGAATGATCTGCCCACAACAAGATTTATAGATCTAACCAGACCTTCATTTTCTGCCTTGGAGATTCTGCCATATTAAAAAAGGTGGAGAAGGAGGAATAAAAACCACATCAATAGTAACTAAAAAATTAAGAGTGTTTTTGCCAATGGAAAATATTTGTTTGGGGCAGTGTCAAGGAAAAAAAAAAAGTAACCCTAAGTCTTTTAACATAATTTGAAACCAGATTCTCCTCAAAGGAATGGAAAAATAAAAAAAAAAAAAAAAAGGAAGAAGGCTGTTGTCCTGAGGCAAGGGATGGAGGCACACTGCAATATTTCCAACTAAAGGTCACTGCTCCCATGACCATCCTCCTACAAACACATACTGCTGCTCTGAAACAACACGAGGCTCTGGGCACAAATGAAGCGAGACTAATTCCGTGAGATTTATTTTCCCGTAGAAGAATCCAATCAATGCGCGTCACACTAACACTGCTCTGACTGTATTTGCTTTTAGAAAGCGTGGCTGGGACGTGGAGGCACAGAGCAGGAGCCAGCAGGATTAGAGAGTCTCCTCTGATGGGTAACAGCAGGAAGGCCTCACCTCCTGGACTGGAGCAGGAGAGAGGACGACATCTCCTCACTTCTCAGAGTCTTTTGTCGAACACTGCACCAAAATTCCCGGCCCTTATCAAGGAAATGCTCCTTTGGAGCTCATAGCAGTGAGTTCAAGGCAAAGCCCACAGTTATGTTAGTACAACTGAGAGGGTTGCAGGAACAGGAGAGAGCAGCCAGGAGATGAGAAAGGGCAAAGCTCCTTGTCTCCAAAGAAAACACACTGCAGAGCACCCTCCTGAGAGCTCGGCTGGCTTCAGCCAGGCTCCTGGCTCTCCACAACTACTTCCCAGGCCTTGGCCCAGAACATCTGCTCCCTCTCACAATCAGCTGCATTTGCCATAGTAATGTGAGTTTCACAATACTGTCTTCTGATAGCCCCTCTGCTCTGATATAAAGAAAAAACATTTAAATGTACACTAAAAAAACAAACCAAAAAATAATTTGTGCTATGAAGGACAAGTTTGATAATGTGAATCATGATGACTTGACACGTTTAGAAGCAAAAATGCTGCATGAAATCAATCATTTGCTGATGGGCTGATTTCACATCTTTGTGGACTGACACAATAGCACAAAGTTCTGTACCTGCAATACTCCTGTGTAAATTTGATTAGGTAGGATGCAGGGTTGCTTTCGTCCAGTTTGTCCATGGTTTCTCCCAAAGATAATCAACTTGCTCCTGTCAATATAATGTGAAAACAACTGAAAATAGAGGTGGTTTTCTCTCTATACACGCACATGCCCACACCAAAGCAAAAGATTATGGAAGTAAAAGGGAGGCCATTGGCTTTAACTACTCCCAGACAGAATAAACAGATTAATGAAGTGTGAGAACACCTGCTCTCCTCTGCCATGCCCTGCCACCAGCACTGTGTCGGAAGCAGTGTCATGACTTGTGGAGAGCCACCACAAGAGCTTGCTCTTGCCAGCTGCCCACTCCCTGCTGTCTTGTTTGTGCCAGCTTTTGTGTTGTTCCTCAGAGCTCTCTGTGAGCCAGTGTACCTTACGCAATGCACAGAAACAGCCTGGCAATAACTGATGACACTTCTGTTGTTCTAGTGAGTCAAAACAGTACAGCAGAAGGTGAGCCACTAACCAGCAGCCTCTGCCAAGGAGAAAGCAGCCTGAGTGACCCTGCATAGATCATTTTGTCCTTTACCTCAGCTTCCTTTTTCTGAAATGAGGGTCATTTAGAAAAAAACCTGCTATTAGAAATGGTGTTTTTGTTCTGAATGTTCACCAGTTGTTTTGGCCAGACTTGTTTTTGTTTTCCCATGTTTGCAGTTTCCTCTAGTCCACCAGAAGCCAGCTCCTTGTTAATTGGAGGCTAAGCAGGAAGGGGTAAGCAGCCTCTTCCTCGCAGCATGCCCACCGTCTGTGACCAGCAGGGAGCTGCTCCAGCACACAAGGCTCTGGCCAGTACTGCACAGCATCTGCTCTGGGGCCCTATCAGCCTCTGCACAGCTGGATCAAGCTCTTCCAACACAGAGATACTTCTCTGCTGTGTAAACCTGCACAAGGCTTGGGCACAACACTGAAAGCTGACAGCTGAAATTCAACGCCTTGCTCTGGATTTTGAACACAAGTCAGTTTTATTTACATGCTGTTTAGGTCTCAGACAGATGTTCCCTCTAGAATCAGCACTTTTACAAAGACAAATTTAAGGCAATTTGGATCTTTGGAAGTGGGTTAGGTGTACGAAAAGAGTGAGAATCCAGCTCCTGGCCTTGCACTTAGCACCTTTCTCAAGGTCCCCTGGTTTAAATAGGAAGCCTGATGTGGTAAGAAACTCCCCATTTGAAAACATGAAAGCTTTCAGATTGTAGAAGTGTAACCAAAGTCTTCAGCAGCTACAACGGAGGCTCTCTCCACCAATGTTTTATGTGTTTTCAGGACACAAGCACCAGAAGTGTTGAGATCGGTCAATAGCAAAGGCTGCTCCCTACACAGAATCTGGTTTTCATCTCCTAAGTGAAAACATTCCTTTTAAGTGAAATCTGTAAATTTCAGATGCAGAGGTATCAGATAGTATTTCTGTTATATAAGAGCTGCAATTTGACCAGTCACTGATAAGTTATTCAAATGATAAGAAGAGATCACACAATTCCACTATAGTTAGAAACACGATCAAGAAACACTTTCTAGGTTTTATTTTCTTGCTATTATCTTTGAATCTGGAGATTTGACATTTAGCCTTACTGCAGCCCTCCACATAAACCAGACATACCAGAATAACTAAGGTTGTCTTGGATACAAAGAATGCATGGCCTGATACATTAGTGACTGGCCCCTTGCTCAGTATATCTTTCACAGTTTCAGTGCTCTGAATCATAAAGTTCATACTTGACTCAGAATAGGTCATAAAAGTTGCTTTCATTTTAAGTACTAATTCCATGTATTTCTGCATTTCAGTTGGAACATGTGCAATGCAGAATATGGCAGGAATTCTTCCAAAGGACAAATTTAAGAATACAAACATTTTGTTTTGACAAAGCCATTATGCAACTTAGGCTCAACTCAAACACAATTCAAGTTCAAATAAGCCAGCTAGTGGGATGTTGCACTTTCTTCCAAACCTCACCATCAACTGCACTGTGTAGTTCACATTTGTGAGAAATTCAGCACATTCTCTTCTCTCAACTTCATATGGGTTTGTACCTGATAAACCTCGTTTAGAATTTCAGTATAACTGCAGATTTGCTTTCTAAATTTGCTGCACATATCTCGAAAGCTGAACCTTTTATATTTCACAAATACATAGGGAGGGCCTGGGTATGAGGAAGACTCAAGAAATCATCAACACCAACAAATGACTACAAATAAACAAGAAGGGAGAATTAAATCTGGTTCTTTTAAGACATTTATACTCCTCTTTGAAATATTTGGCAGCCTTTTTGAGAAATGACATTGATGTAGTCCAGGGAGAGTCAATGAGAATGATAAAATTTGATTGTAAACATGCACAGCAAGTCTGGAAAAACATGAATTCCATAAATTAAAATCTAAGCTTTTAACCTCTTCAACTGGTGTTTCATAAAGGAATAAAGCAAAACCAGCAGGGATAGAACACTGCATTTTTGCATTGACTGAGCAATAATGGAGCTCCTTGCTGTGGTTTTATTCTGTTGGCCTACTCTATGGTTACATAATACCCCACCTAGCCCTGAGCAACTCTGAGCCCAGCTCTGAGCTCTTTGAGCATTTTCACTCAGATGTCAGCATTCCCCCATTTACACAGATTACACCCAGTGTATTATGTCTGCTCTAAGTTCACATCCAAAGATTCAATTCAGTAAACACACAGCACATCCAAGCCCTATCAATTACTTTGTCATTTCACACAGTTTAAAGATTAGGAAAACACAGATAAGTTAAAGAACAGACTAAGATTTCTTTTTCTTCCTCTAGGAAGGTGTGCTTTTGTGCACATGTACTGCCATCCTTACATGAGGGTACAGATACCTCAGGAAGAGTGTTTGTATCCACAGTGAGTGTGTTTCCTGTGCCCTGAATCATGTCTGGGGATGCATCGTATTTCCCTCCCTCCCCCTCCTCTGTCCTCACTCTGAGCCTTATTTGATGGTATTTGTTTTACTTCAAAGGGAATTTAGACTGAAAATAACCATATGCTACTCTGCCCAACCCTTTGCTATGGCTGGGTCCTGGTGTCAGAGCTCTGTCATTATCAGGCTGATGACAAGCAAACCTTTTGAAATTCCAGCACCCCCAGGGCAAAGAGCTTCCTAATTCAGCACACAGTCAAGTGTTAAGTGACCCAACAGATTCTACAGGCTGTCTTCTGATGAAATGTTCTGTTCTTCTCCATTTTGCCTTCATTTCTGGCCACCAGACAGCCTCTGTTGCTGCATATTTCCACCAATTCATTTAACTCACTGAATTTTAAAGCTCTACCTTGTCTGCTAAACTCAATAAGCACTAAACATTAAGAGGAAAGGGAGCAGTCTTTTTTTTTTTTCAGAGTGAAAGCGTGAAAAAGACATAAGGAAGACATTAAGATTACTGAGGTCACCCTTACACTGAGCAGTGGAGTGTGGCACAAAGATCTTCAAACTGTCACACAATAAATGAGCTCCAGAACAAGCAGAAATGTAACTACATCAGAACCTCATTATTTGTGGGCTAATTACCCTTGCTGAGAAGCACCATGTTAATGCAGTTATGGTATTTCCAAGATGTAAGATCCCTGGGTTTGTGGCTAAATCAAATCAAAAATTCATTTCTGTTAATACAAAACTTTTGGCAAAAGATAACATTGAAAACCCCAGACACAACCCTCCTAAGCTTGCCATTGTAGGTATTTTCTGTAATACACAAGGCTAAACTCATTAGGACACAGAAACAAACCCAAAATCTCTGTAATGTCCTTCATAGCAGTCTTGCCAGCTTTGCAGAAGAGTGCAGCTCACTCGCTTTCTCTGCTTCACTGTGAGTAAAAGCTTGAACTAAAGCTTTGTCTCCTGCTCTGAGCAAAGGAGGAGAACCATTACATTCATCCTTCCCCACCAGTTCCAGTACTCAGACAACTACTGGCCACAGAGATACAGACTGACATTGTGATGATGATTAACAAATTCTTTGGGGAGGTTTAGGTTTCATCTCTTAATCCAGTACATATTTCACAGAAGCAGTTTCAAAGACCAGAAGAAACCACGCTGAATTCCCTGCAGCCTACAGCAAAACAAGCTCCACAGAACCACATTTCAAATTCTCTCCCAAACCTGGCAAAGAAATAACTTAAGGAAAGGTGCTCCTTTTTCTCCCACTCCTCAAAGCAAATACTCTGACCACTGTGTTACAAGGGTGGGCTTCCAGGGCTAACACCACATCCTTTAAAATTTATTTCTGAATTCACTTTAAATAAGTTTCATCAAATTAACCCCACTACCACCATTAATCTATCAAATACCATTTCTGTCAGATCACATTGTTCTCCCCAAACGTTCATACAAATATATCCTATGTCATCATATTAAGAACCTTCGAACTGCTTGGTTTGGACCTGCCTCTTTGTCCTGTAATTAGGAGCAATGACATTTCAATACTATAAATCCATCATTAAAAAGATAAATCAGCTTTTACTTCAAGCATTCAGCTAAATTTTTTTTAACTGACAGTAATCCCAAAGCCCTCAGGTGTGAGTAGTCATCAGTTTATAAAAAACATTTACATTACATGTCTGCTCATTTCCATGAGTTCCTCCTGAGATTAAGGTAATGAATCCGTACAAGCTGAAAAGAGCTTGGGAAAACCTCTCAGCTCCAATATTCACTTGTGTTGGATGTACTTGAACACGGTACATTGTGATCATTCACTCACTTTTTCATCCACCTCTGTTTACCAAGGCAAATATTGCTCAACCAGAACTTCTTTGCATCAACAGAAATAGTCTGACTTGTTTCATTGTTTGTAATACATTCATGGCTTCTATCAGAGCACAATAACATACAACAGCAGAACAAATCAACAACAAAATTAGATGGAGCCAAATCATCTCTAGCAGCCACTTCTGCTCACTTGAAGACAATCTTACACAGAGTGCAGCCTGTTCCATGCCTCTGTGTTTCCCAGGGACTCCTCAAACACACATCAGGAATGAGATATGGGCTAAACAGGTAAGCAGCAAGGTCTCAAATGCTTCTCTCCTTAGAGTTCCCAGTTCTAGTCCTGGTGGTGACTGCGGATGAACTTTTCTGAGGATCTGCCTGTTGTGTTGGAGGACAATGCCTTTCATTCACTCGACACATGTAACATGAAAATTAAACTGCCTGCCTATAAAGCACCTATAGGTGGTGTTTAGGTGTTCCTTAACCTGTCCAATGGCCTCCTGTCAGGAAAGGAGAGCCAAGGAAAGCAACCTTTAAGCTGCAGGGTGACCCTGTGCCAGGAGGGGTAGCAGAACAGAGCAGTGTTACCTTGGACACGCAGGCACAGAACACACCTGTGATTCAGAATTGTCCAAAAAAGCAAACTTTTCTCTTAAACTATGCTTATTTACCCTCTCTGAAGTAGAATTGGTTCTTATTGAGCCCCTTTTCTCGTTATCACCATGTTTTTTCAGGAGTTACCCCGGTGTGAAGCAGCTCCAGAGCCCTGCAGTTCCTGCAGTTGAGCCGTGCCACCTCCTGGCTCTGCCGAGAAACACAGCCCGCCTGGGAGCCACCTCCGAGTGCCCGGCTCCGGCCCCAAAGGATGGCCCTGTGCTTGTCTCGGCTGTTCCCACCCCGACTCTAGATAATTTCAGTAATAACTCTTCCCACAGTGAAGTATTTTTTTCCTTATACACAGACAGAATTTCCCGAGGTAACTAGTCTGCTGCCTCTTGCCCTGTCCTTGTGCATCTTTGTGAAGATTGTCTCCACCTTCTCCACAAATACCTCTTCATATTTGATATTTAATATTTAATTAATTTAATATTTGAAGAATGGAATGAATTCCCCCAAAACCTTCTTCTTTCCCTTCCCTTCCCTTCCCTTCCCTTCCCTTCCCTTCCCTTCCCTTCCCTTCCCTTCCCTTCCCTTCCCTTCCCTTCCCTTCCCTTCCCTTCCCTTCCCTTCCCTTCCCTTCCCTTCCCTTCCCTTCCCTTCCCTTCCCTTCCCTTCCCTTCCCTTCCCTCCCCTCCCCTCCCCTCCCCTCCCCTCCCCTCCCCTCCCCTTCCCTTCCCTCACCTTCCCTTCCCTTCCCATCTTCTGGTTTCTGTGACTTTTCAAAAAGGATTACATGTCTTTGCAATGATATTAGCAAGTTCTCAGCGCTCTGAAATACACCCAAGGAGGGCCCACAGATCCTTTTCTTTCTCTATTTATCTCTAGCTTGTACAGAGAGTCCACAATCAGCTCAATACTACTATTGGTGGTGTGCTGCTCCAGCCCTGCTCTTTAGCACAGAGCTAATGCTGGTGGCTACACATGTACAGAGATGTCAGAAATACCTTATTTAAAACCCTGATAGAGCAGTTCCAAAGCATTTCATGGTTTGTTTCATCTCCTGCTACTGAAAACAGGCAAGTATGTAAAAATAATCTGTTCTCATTGATGTTAAAACCAGCTTTAAAGTTCATGTAAAAAAATTTAAGTGATCTGAAAAAAAAAGCCTTACAATGATTTTTGGTTGCAATCTTAAGGTCATTTGACATCTGTTACTTTGATTGTTTGGCAATAATACGAAGATATTCTTTCACACCTGATATATGTAAATGTATATAATTTACATTGTTAGCTTTACTTGTCTAGGTGACTGCTTTAAGAAATTCTGCAAAACTTCCATGATTGAAAGATGGGTTAACAGGATAACAGATATGTTAGGTCCATCCTGCTTTCAGAGGGAGCTCAGGTCACAAAAGCAGCAGACTGGTGCTCAGAGAAGAGTACCAGACTGTTCCTGTTCCCTAAATGTCTGTAAGGCAAGTCTGGCCCTCAGCTGCAGCTTTGTGCCACCAAGTGCAGGACTGATGAGAGCTTCAGGCAAAAGAGATTCTCACCTATTCCTGCAAGGGGTACTGTTTGCATAACGTTAGCAACCATCAAAAGCAGCCACACAACAGCCCAGTTTGAAAGAGACTTTCAGGGGTCATTGAATTCAGCCTCCTGCTCAAAGCACAGCTCCAGCTCTGGGCAGGTGCATCATGACACAAACAGGTAGGGCTGTGGTTGGTCACCCTGTGGAGAAATATCCCATTTCACATCTGGCACACTGTAAACAAATGGCTAATCCTAAAACAGAGTAAATTAAATGTGTGTTTAAACACATTTCAGTGATCAGATTTTAAGGTATTTGAGGCTAGATCCCGCTAATAACCCTTCATAAATAATTAATTATTGTGGCAGGTCCCCACAAAGTTATTTTGGTTTTGTACCCTGTACACATAAGTTCTGTCCCTCAGAAATTTTTTAATTGCACAGAACAAAAGACTGATGGAACAAGAGAGCTTCAGGGGCAGGGGGAAGATGACTTTTGCTTCATGGAGTGAAATCAGACTGACACTTAAGATACAAACCAGTAAGTATAATATTGCAAAGATCTTGCATGTCTTGCCATGTGAGGAAAAAAATATGATACCTTTTTTACTGAAAAGTGAGAGCTGAAATGCAGGATAATTTAAAACACCATTTAAAATTATGTTCTAAAATTAGAAGGCAGAAAACATTAAGATTATTAGGACTATTTTCCTGAGTACTTTAATTATCTCTTTCACTGGTTTCCATTACACCAGGATCAGGAACCTGTTCCATCCCTTAGCCCAAATGACTTGCTAAAATGAACCCCAAAAGGATACATTATAGATATCTATATTTAAATACAGTGTGTTGATGGAAGTATGTTCAAATTTTTTATGTTTACATTTTTGTAATATTAAAATAAATTACCTGACTCATTTCAGATTGCTTTTCATCCTCTGTTTGTGTGAGAATCACCTTAATCATAAATTATAAACACCAATATAGTGTTTCGCCACTGGTTTAATTAACTACAATGTACTTCAAGTGCAGTGGATTGAAAAAGGTCAGTTTATCAAAACATTCAAACTTTAAAAATGTATGTCTCATCAGGAAGGTGAAAAGAATTTGTAAATAATGAGAGAGTATTGTTTTTGCAGGTCTATTCACAACTTATAAGTCATAGAATTAGTAGCTCTTGCCCTCTACATCTACTTTATTTGGAATGGAAAAGAAAATTTGTGTTATTGCAAATTCTGTGTTGTTTCAGAGCTCTGAATAAACAGCTCAATTGGATGAAACAGTTCACCTGAAATGAAGGAAAAAGCTCTCCCTCAACCTGAGCGAAAAAACACTTTTAAAAGGCATTAATAAAAAAAGGTATAATAAAACTAAGAGGTATGGCTATGAAACAAAGGGGTCTTTGGCCTTCTTTAGCACAGAGAATGCCAGCATAGCTTGCTGCAATGTCCTTACAGCATCAGGCCTGCTCCTGGGGGCAGCACTGGGGGAGATGATGGATGGAACATTTCCTCAAAGATATCCAAGCAGCAGAATGGGAGCGCTTCAGTTTCCCACAGCTCACCGGACTGACAGGTGTCCATGCCCTGCCTCTGTCTCTCCTGCCTCCTTCCACCCCCCTTGTGCCCTGCCATTGCCCAGCCCAGGACTCTGGGACCTCCCTGCCAGCTGCCCAAGCCCTGCTGAGGGCTGCACAGCCATCAATTTAAAATAAACAGAGCATTTTCCTGCTCGGGCTGCTGCTCCCTTCCCTGCCTGTTCCTCTGCCCCATCGCCCCCATGCTGCCCAGCCTGCCCCGCCAGGTCTGTCCCTGCTCTGTCCCAGCCACCATCCTGCCCTGGTTCCTCCACATCCACACACGCCCTTCAGGCTGGTGCTGCTGAGGATACAGAGCCAAGCCACAGGGAGAAGCACTTCCCAGCCAGTTTGTTTGCTTCACCCGGCTGGAGGACACGTTTCCGTGTGTTTGGGAGTCAGGAGCTTCACCTTGAGCTCACCTTGTCTGAGCTTCTGACATGGCTATTTCTCCAACCACCATAGATTAGCCAAATTCTTCTCCAAGCTTCCCCTGTCAGGATGCTGTCCCTTTCCATTTTAGTTTTCCAGCTGCCCACTCTCCTGAACAGCGATGTTACCAGGAGGGAAGGAGCCAGAGTTCGCTACTGCCAGAAAATGCTTGTAGGTGGCCACCATATCCAAACCACTGTGCCAGAGAAGGAAACAGAGGCAGCAGCTAGAGAATGCTAAGGAAAGCACCTCTAGCCTCCAGAATGTCCTAGGCCTTTCTGCCAGTTTCCAGGAGCTTGTGTGTTCCTTCCAACTCAGGCTACTCTATGATTCTGTGATTCCATGAATTTGTCTCACAACAACCCTCTTTCTGAAGGACAGGGAAAGTTTCCAAACCCAGCTTCTGAGATCTGTTGGGAGAACAAACCTTTTATGTTTGTCCCTGTGTTACAGAAGGCAAAGAAAATGCAACTCTCCTCAGTACAAGTATAATTTCAAGTTTGGAAAAATAATCAGAGTTCCTTAAATCTTTTATCTTTCTTCAGATCATAGAGAACAAATGTTTACAGCTGATTCCACATGGCTTTTTATTTTCTTCCCAGGAGAAATTAGATTTCACAGTTGAAGGAATTGAGCTACAACCAGAAAAAAAGGGAGGTTATCATACCTTGCAGAATTTTGTATACAGCACAAGCCACTCTTTGCACTTTCTGCCCTGAAGAATCATCCATCCCCTTCAGCACAGCCATGCTATCATGACCTGACTCAGCACAAGAGACTCTGCTCACAGAGGAAGGGCATCCTGTGCAGAAAAAAGGCAGTACAACACAGACATATTTTATTCCTGGACCAGTGACCTTGTTTAAAAAAAAAAAAAAAAAAAAAAAAAAAAAGAGAGAAAGAAGAGTTGAACATTTCATCTGGCATAATTTCTTCTGTTGTGGTTTCTTTTCCAAGTGAAAAAAGAGGACCATTGTAAAGTGGATCTGGACAGGAAATACTTTAGTTTCACTGTCAAGATTTTTTTTTAGAGATTGAAATAGTTTTCTTTCTCAAATTGTAATGAAAAGCCGAAATCTGGGTAATATGTTTTTAAACTTCTGCCAGAGCACTGCAGTAATGAGGTGACTTATACATGCTACAGTGTAAGCAGCTGCTCCTTCAAAGGCTTAATACTCTCCATTCTGTTTCAGAGAAACAAGGGATGTATAGGCTTTTTTGAGTCTTTTAGGTGTTTCTTTTCACCTGTACTTTTAACCTTCTATTGCACTCCTAGAATTAGGTCATGTGCTTGCTACAGGCCCACAAAGAGACAGAATGCATGCTTTTATATCACAGGGTGATCCAGTATGTCATTCACTCTGCAAGGGCATATCCACAGGCACCAAGCACCTAAATTGAACAGATTAATTTTTTCAGTTAATTACCTTAGAATGAAGAGCATGTGTCTTTTATCAAGAAAACAAAATTTTAACGACTATATTTAACTGTACTCATTATTCCATTATATAAATATATGTGATGAATCATGTAGGATTTTACTGTTTCATAACTTGTATTTGATATATTTAACATCTCTCCCTGCATTTCAATACAATTTATTAACAAATAAGTGTTGCAAGGTGCAGTTTAAAGAACATATGGTTCTAGTATTTAAATTAAATTACATATTATGATAAATCCATATAAATACATATTATGATAAGTCTGTACTCATTTCTTGGCATAGCTTTGTCAAACCCAGAGACTGTTGTGCTAGTGTTTGCACAAGTAGTAATGGAAGTACTTGGCCTATTTTCTAAGCCCCACTAATGCAGGTTTTAGTCATTCCATGTGGCTTCAGCTGATCCTGTCTGGGCTCTCAGTGGTCACAGTGTCAGAGCTGATGTGGATCAGGCACCTGCTCTCACATGCACAATGTTAGCAGCCCAGGCACTTCAAGCAATTGATCTGATTAATTCAAGCACCAGTAGGTTAAGAAGTTTCATAAAGATCACACAGTGACAACCTCAGGAAAAGGACCTGCAAGAAGTGCTTTAAAAGAAAGTAGCTGAAGTTCCATCTGCCCCAACCTTTTTCCTGGCCTCCTGTACCCCTGTGAGCCCCATCAACTTCAGTGGGAATGACAAGGTTTTTTTACATTTTCTATCAAACCTGATATTTTAATTGCATTTACAGCTTCTCTAAGCTATGATTAACTAACTTCTGTCTTCATACCATTCACTCCTGCAGTCAGTCAGGGCAAGTACCTGCCCTGTAATGCCCAAGAAATTTTCTGAAGGGAGGGGACTACTCCTCCTTTGCCTCCTTTACATATAAAACATATAGAAGAAAATGATTATACGTTCATTATTACAGTTTCTATAGTTGTTTTTATGTTAATGGTAATAAAATAGTAATAATAAATAGTGTAACTTAATAATAACAATGAAAGTAATTGTGATGTTATTTTAGGGAAATGTAATGGAGAAGAAAACAATTCTAGAAGAACATTTAAAGAAGTCACAACAGAAGTAAAATATCACCAATCAATTACAAGAGAAGATTCTTTGTTCTGACAAAATCAAACATTTCTGATTATGAATATGGCAAAGGCATATGAAATATATTTTCAAAAGAAGCTATTTTAAGATTTTCCAGTGCCACTCCCATTTTTTTCTATGAAACTTGATTAGATATTGTGTGTTAGAACAACAAGTGTACTTTGTTTTGAGTTGAATTATAGGGAATCAAATCCTAGTTTCATTTCAGGAGAACACTTATCTGTGGACTTAAGAGTGTTTATATTCAAAACAACCCCTACAGTTGTGCTTACCATTGAGCATCTGTTTGTGTCCTTCCAAGGAGGACTTAAGCAAGTAATTGACATTGACATATGTTTACACACTGCCTTGGATAGGGATGCTTTCCTTGTTGAGGCTTTGCTCTCAACTCATGTAAATAACTGGCTTCACAATTTACCTGTATGAGGTGTAATTAGTGCAGAATCCCATCCCTCAGCTGCACAAAGCAGATGGTTAAACTATCCTTGTTTCCTAGGGAATGGCTGTATATCACAAAAGGGTGGCTTTTCACTCAAAAGATCTCTCATTGGGAATATATGTTCCAGGCAATTTATTTTAATTCTTTTGTTCCTTTTCATACTTTTGAACTCCTGATGTGAGTCACAACCCATTACATAACTGCAGGGAAGCCCACTGAGAATAAACTCCATTACTTTGCCAAAATTGCAAATGCCTCAGGTAGGCTTCTGGCTTGCACTTAAGGTGTTTTCCCCTTAATTCTTCCTTGTTTTTCTCCTATTCCCCCCTTCTGCCCTGCCCTCCTGCAGCTGAAGCAGATGCTTTCTCAGGTGTAGGGCTGAGTCTTGTAACTGACTTAGAAAGGAATTTAATCCACATATTAGGTGCAGGTAGGGCATCAAGGAGATTTCTTACTACCTTTCTCTTAAAATTTGACAAACCTGAAGCACAAAATTATACAAAAATTTCCAACTGTAATACTTTATATTGTGTTAACATTAGGTCACAATCTGCTGTGGTTTTGTCTCTCTTAGGAAGAAAGTGAAGGGGGGTCAATTAGGATTGAGAAAATTCAATTTGTTAAGACAGTGAATATTGAGGAAACAATGCCTCCTGCAAGACAGTATTCTTTTCAGGTTAGCCATGAAATTTGTTACGTTTATGTTTCTTGTGAAATACCCTAGTTATCCTAAGGTTACACGTTGTGTCCCTGTCCTAACCTGACACTGCTGAGTGCTACTGATATTAATACTTTATGGTTGGACACAAAGGTTTTAAAGCTCTTGTCCAACCTAAACAATTCTGTGATTCTAAGATATTTACAGCATCTTAGTGAAGATGCAACTTTCCTGAAATATTTTAACTGATTGTCATGGAATTTAGATCAGGTCTTGTTTCTTTCATGTTCATGAATCTATCTATATACTTGCTTTGATTTTATCTGGAATACATCTGTGTGATTATCATTTATTTTGAAGCAGAATTGAGCACATAAAATTCTTATTTTAATTCTCTCTGTCAAATTCCACTCCTCTTTTTTGGTCTCAACGCCAAAAGCAGGATCTGCCCCTTGACTTCCTGATTACTATTCATTCAGGAAATCCCAGGCTGTGCCTTGTATCAGAAGATGCAGCTGCACAAAGCATATTTGTTCAAAAACTAAATGTCACTAGAAAAGCGTAACATCAAATTTGCTGCCTTTCATCAGTTTCAGATGCAGGACTCAGGTTCCTCCTGGAGCCTCCATCAATCCCAATTCTATGGGCAATGGAACAGATGTGGAAGTGGTCACAGATTCCTTGCTGGAGTGCCAGTGTCAGACTGCCCCAGCACAAGCAGCAGGCAGCTACAGTGAGTCACAGGTTACTGAATAGTGCATTAACTCATGACCCTGCAATAATTCCCTTGCCCAAGAGCAGGCCCATGACAGATACTTAACATTTAACTATGTGGTTGATCCTAGCTGTCATTCCATTTTCCTTCTCCCTCCCACAGTGTTGTGACACCAAACGACACATCTATGTTAAATTAGTGTATTCATGTCAGGAGTGCAGAATTCAGTAAAGTAGGGGAAAGTGTATGCTATAGTGGGAAAACAGTGTTTCTAAAAGAGACTTTAGGATCCTGATAGCCAAACATAAATTCCTACCCTGATGCTGTGGCCAAAGCAGCTAATTGTCTCCTTGGACATGGAAACAGGCACACAGTGAGTAAAAGCACTCGACATGTTTTGACACTGCTGTATTCAGCAAGAGAATATTGTGTCTAGTTCTGGTGACTATAATCGAGGAAAGATGTTGAGAGTGAACAGATGTCAAAGGAGAGGCTTGACAATGACTAATAGATTGGATGGATAACATGTCAAAGAGAGGAGCTCACAGGGCTCCAGCATCTCACTGCATAAGGAGAGGAAGCACACTGATCGATGGGTGTGTACTCACCAGTGGGAGTAAACATTTAACAAGAGCCCTTTGGGCTAACATACAAAAGCAGTAAAGTGGCATTTGAAATTCTGTGCAGATGAGTGAAAAACAATGTACACAGGGGAAATAAAACCCTGACCTAACACAGAGACAGCCCAGTACTAAAGGTGATCTAAAAATCAAAGCAGATGTTAGTAATTATCAGGTGGGCATTGGAGGAAGATAGGCTGAAAACAGGCCAAACAAGCTGATTGTTCATATTGTCAGCAGTAGTTAAGCTGTAGGAACACTTACTGAAGGATGTTATAGATTCTAGTTATCTGCCTAAAAGGGTAACAATGAATTCAGAGTAGAAATATATCTCTCAAGGGGTATTAGGTATAACTGCACCACCTTTGGCTCAGGATTCTCAGACACTGTACAGCTGCCTGGAGCAGATATTTTTCCTCAGTATTTATTACTGGGTGCTGCCAGTGACAGGTTCCTGGCCTTGATGAGTGTTTGATCTAGCCTGGTGTAACACGAGCCAGAAGCTGGAGGACAAATGTGGAAAACTGAAGTGGAAAGAAATAGTTTGCATGTGGACTATAAGGTGTTTGTACAGAAATGATGGGAATATACAGAAATATTTGATGACATCTTTTTTTTCTGTAACTGTTCTTTAGGTTACAGCTAAGACAGTTCACATTTCTATCATTTAAATTTATATCTTTTCATGTGTGTGCTTTTTTTAATATCATAGCTGCTATAAAATGTAGCTTTTAGTATAACCAGGGGGAAATAAAACACTAAATTATATCTGCCATGTTTGATCAAAAAGTTAGTGACATTTTTACCTACCAAATAAACTGGATGGAATTATTTTTTGTCTTTATTCTTAATATCTCTAGTTAAATTCTAGTTTTAGGCTGTAACACCCTTCTAGTCATGATGTCCCATAAGCTGAACAGGTAAAAGCAATAGAAATTGAGCAAGAGAGAGTGTATGGGTGAGTGTAAAACAATACAGTTTTAGAAGCTAAGCTCATATCTTTTTTTTCCTAAACAATGTGATTTCATTGTGCAACTTATTTTAACATGATTTCTGACATGTTATCTGTACAATTTAGTTGCAGGATTTTAGTTTTTATCTGTATAGACCTAGAGTGGACAACAGGACCCCCCTAGGTACCACATTTTCAGAAGAGAATTTCCTAATGTCTGTGCAGGTGCTTAACACTGAAAGACCATGTTTGGTAGAGAGAACAGCAGTTTATGGATATTTGGGCTTCAGCCTTCTAAAGTTTGATTATTTCAAATTGTAGAACACTGGTAGATTGGTTGGTCTTAAACATTTACAGTCTAAAAAAGTATGAACCAAAAATTAAAAGATAATCTAAAAATGTAGATGTGAGCAATTTGGAACTTGATTTTCAATTGTGAGACTGCCTGTATCAATTTTGAAAATTGAAATTTATGATGCCAGCTTATCTACTGTTACCACAGGTTTCATCATTATGGAATATTTAATAATGTACAGAGTTATCAATTGATTTGTAATAGTAGTTTGAAGAGCTTCACGTAGCTTCAAAATCACTTTTTAGAACAGCAAATTGGCTCATGAAACCTCCAGACAGCTGCAAGGGCAAGAAAATACCCCATTACCAGTCATGGATGGCTTACCCAAGAACTAAAAAGAGAAGTTTTGTGTATTGAACATTTCAGTTATGTCAGATAATAATGCATGCATGATAATGTGCTCTATCCACCCTAAATTTGTCCCTAAAGAGGCTCCTGGTGTTGCTAATAGACTTGTGTGGAGCACAGGGAGACTCTCTCTGTAGGGATGGCTCCAAACAGCCTTGAGCTTGTGACCACTGTGTAATTGAAAGCAGTATGTCTTAATCACTGATTCATAGACTAGAAGAGTCTATGAATGAAAAAAACTTCAGCAAAACTGAAGCCAGCTGGACATGAGCCATTGTGTGCCCAGCTGGCCAAGAAGGCCAGTGCTGCTAGCAATACTGGCTACAGCCTTTGCAGCAATGTTGATTAAGTAAAAGGCTTATTTCCAGAGGGACCAGGGAATACCATCAAAATCAGCTCTCTAGTGTGTAGGAAGTCCCCATTCCTAGAGATCCCAAAATCTCCTCTCCACCACCCTCCTCAGTGAAAGCAGTTAGGCAGGGCAAACATTGTGCCTGTGAACAGCTATAGCTGCTCTGCAGGGTGAGAAATGGTACCAAGCTGCATTTCCCCCAGACAAGTCCAAGCTGTGCTTTTCTGAGCTTGGGTCAGGAGCACAGATGCCTTCTTAGGAATGTCTGTTTAGCCCAATTTTACAGAGGCAGCCTCTAAGTTAATGAACTGGGAGGTGCATCTTTACATTCTCTTGTCTCTGTCCTGACTTTATACCAGTCAGAAACCAAGAGTGTGGTGTTCCAGCATCTGAGAAAGGTAGGATTTCACAGACCCAGAGACAAACAGGACACCAGGATGCCAAAAAGCACTGCTCACACTCAACCTGAGCCCTCCAGCACAGCAGTGGTTTGGTCAAGGTCAGGAGCTGACAGAGTTTAGAATAGAAGAAAGCTTGAAGATTTTCTTCTCTGTTTATTTCCTCATCTAGCTGCTTCTCCTCCTGGACAAATGCCACAGCAATTGTGATATCTTTGACCTTAGTTTTACTGCCCAACTTAATTATTGACATTTGTAGGTGGGAAGGAGGCAACAATAACAATAAAAAGAGAAGAGACCAAAGCCTCTTAAGTTATGATTTTTTTATCTATTAAACAAAAGGACCAGGAGTAGGGTCTGACTGTGTATTCATACATCGTTACAAAGCCTCCAACAAATTTAACCAGGTTGTGTTTCAAATCATGTGATTTTTAAATCTGTATTTCCTACACTTTTTAAAATTTGTCTTTTCTGTATATTTAGATTTGGGTCTATTTCCCAGATTCCCTCTGTTAATCAAAAAGAAACATAAAGAAAAAAGAGAGCTGGAGTATTTATTTATGCAGTTGATATGAATAGCCAGAGGTTTAAGAGACACATAGATTGCCAAGAGACAGAAGATAAAAATCAAAAGACCTGTAAAACAGAGCTTTGAGAAGAAATAATAATAAAGCTTTAGAGAGAAGCTATGAACAAAGAAGCTTTTGACATTTTTTTTCTGATAGATTTGAAAGCAATAGCATTGTGAACATGTAGCAGCATAACTTGTTTTGAATATCATGGTCTGTTATGCCTGGGTTCCATCAGGAGATGCTTTGTCTATCTGGAGAGATCATCGGTCATGCAAATCGGCTGCTGAGCATTCTGGACTCTGCTAAGCCTTAATGACTAATTTCTGCTATCTGCTTGAGTTCAGAGATGTTGTGAAAATGACAAATTTAAAAAGCAGGGACATGACATTTTTGTGATGGGTACTTCTAAAACAGGTTCAGTAAATTAAGCTATAATAATTACCACATCTGAGTAGAACAAATTGACTACATTTTCCAAAGCCATGTGATATAATCAGGTTAAGAAAGCTAATACTGACTTTTCATGGTGAGGAGCAGTCTATATTTAGACACAGAGCTAATTCTATAAGCTCTCAGCACATTTTTATTTTGTCCTTTCATCTTTTCAGTTTGATGATCCGAGGTGTCACCATCCCCCCAGCCTTCTTTCTGCCTACCTCTCAGTTCATGTCCCTCACCTCCCCAGCTCTGCAAACCCTTCTCCCTTGCTTTTTTCCCAGGTGACCTGCAGTGTTACTTTTGTACAAGGCATTACTTTTGCACGCACATCCTGCACCTTTGATGCCTCCATTTCTTTGTCAGTTCAGTATTTGTACCTCTCGTCTCCCACAGAGGAGCTGGTGCCTAAAGAGTTTCATTACAAAGAATGTTGGGAACAAAAGGTCCCTTCATGGGGGCCATAGGGCAGTTCCTCTGTGCTTTGAGAACCACAGGAAGCAAGAGCTTCCTGCCTGAGACACACTTTCACCTCTGCTGGTGCCTGGCATCCACTGTCTTTGCAATGGACAATGGTTTGTGTAGGTCTGACCAATGCTGCAGCAGAGCAGAGGGAAGTTCACTGAGTGAACACACATATCTCCTCATTGTTATGTATTGGACAAGCCTTATGAAAGCTGAAATGATCCAGCACATGCTTCCAGATGTAAAATAGGAATGCAGCTCTGCAGATAATAACCATTCCTCATATGCTCATCAGAGCTGAATCTCAGACTCACCTGTGGCTCTCTGTAGATGGCAGAGGCACAGTCATCATTATGACAACCACAAAAGTACCACTGTAAGCATAAAGGAAATAATAAGATCCACTCAGTTACTCAGGAAATGCTCTGGGGCTTTCAGCCAGTTTTGGACATGGAAAGCTGTATACATGGACACAAATCAGGACATTAATCTCTACCAGATTACAAATGAAGTCTGTCCAGAATATTGCAACAGTCAAATATACAACCAGCAGTGAAACACAGATGTGCTCATCTTGGACTGGTTCTTTTCCCTGGCAGGTTGGACAAAGAAAACTAATTTCCATTATAATAATTCTATACACAATTTACTTTTCCCAATGCTTTCTAATTTCTTCTGTTCATACAAAAAGATGAAAGTTCCATCAGAGGATGACACTCTGATGAGGTCAAAACCCACAGGAAATTGAAGGAGCAATTTAATCTTCAAAACTCTTCAAAAATTACAAAGGCCTAATATCAGAAATGCACATCAGCTCATAAATATGATTACTGAATATCAATTTGCTCTACCAGGTGCTCTAAAGAGACAACAGTTTAATCCCTGTACTATATTTTTTCCCATCTTTCTGACAACTGCAGGGGACTCTATTTCTGTCATTACTCTACAAAGCCACTAAGGCAGTCTAAGATTTGAGTCCTGCCTAACTCAGGCCCTCAGCTGTAAGATCCTTTCCACCAAAGTCAGATATGACCAACAGGAACCAAGTAGCATTATTTTCTGAGTAACAGATCTACTTCTAGTCAAGAGAAGAGGACTCTTCTGTGAGTGATACCTCTGTAAAGAATGAGTATCTCATTGGAGCTCAGTGAGATGAGATTGAGATTTGTTGCTTGCAGAAGAGATTATGTGTCTTCTGTCTCAGTGGATTCAACCCAGTTCTGTGTTTTCTTCTTATTTAAATTAAGAAATGTTAATAAATAGAAAACAAGCATACATACAATGCCATGGTCACTTGGACTTGATTTAAAGGAATCCCAGCCTGCTGAAGGACACTTGGATTTATTTCCTGACAATGCATTACAGTGGTTCTTTAGTGATAAATAAATAGGTGGCATTTGCAGCCTTTTCTCCTAAGTCATTCTTATTTCTCTCATCCTTAGCTGACAATGTCTCAAGTGTAGTTTTTTCTGCTCTTAATTAAAGAATTGTGATGTCTGACATTTCCCCAATTTCTAAATGCACTTCAGAGCCTTCATTTTAGACAGGCTTTTGCCCATGATTTGATTCATGTCACCTAACTTTAATGCCAGGCTTCTCATCCAAGTCATTTGTGCAGACATCCTCAACAATCCTTGATGAGAGGTAGACACTTCTGTAGGATGACATATTTCATGTGAAGTCATGGGTTAAAATCTCATAAGATGAATCCCATAGCCACATATCAATTTCATTCAGCTGTGCCCAGGCAGAGCTAGGCACCAGGGAGAGACATTCCTTATATCCAACATGCTTGGCAGAGAAACAGCAAAAAAAGCATGTAGAGGAAAATAAGTGATTTAGAATTAGCATAGCTTCTTGCTTCCAGTGCGTAGTAATAAACAGTTGATTAATCCTTGTTGTGCTTGATGATAACATCACAATCGATCAAAAGCCATTAAAAAAAAACTCCAAAATTATTTTTAAAATACTCTGAATGTATCTTTTGATACAACAGTACCCCATCACAGTTATAGTAAAGCCAAATTTGACCAAGTGGTGTCTGGAACTGCAACAGTTCAGAGAGATGGCAGGGTTGGGGCACAAGTCAGGTCTATCCCATAATTCTGGTAACAACAGCCTCCTATTACAGCAGTGTCAGTCTTCCCTCAGAGTTAATTGCTTCTGGTGTCATAATCATAGAACTTGGTTCTGTCCTCGCCTGCCTCTCACATGTGGACAACGGTGGCTGGGCTGCTTTCCTCATCCATTCTAAATGGATAAAGGAAAAAACTTCATGCCTGTGCCCATCTTCTGAGCTTTGATTAGTTTGATTAGTCATTATATATGTTTGCTATGTTGAAGATGTAAGTGATCATGTACATGTCATGTGTTAATTCTTATTTCAGCTTGTACTGCACCACCTTATCATTTATTTCATCAGTCTTCAAAATGGGAAGCGCAGAAGCCCGTCCTGCCCCCAGGGCTGCCACCAGACAAGTCAGCCCTGAATATGGCTGTGGCTCAATGCAACCATGAAGGCAGAGGAAATTCAGCTATCCAGCTTGTCAGAAGCAATAAATACTGTGTATCACAAGAAAATCATTCTGACTGGTGGAAAGTAAGGGATTTGGAAGGGTACATATGCCCTGCAGAAAGATTTTGTTCCATGACCAAAATCTTCCACATATCTCATCTTCAAAGACAAGACTGCAGACAGCCCTGGCAGATTTCAGGATCTATGTTAGAATTACCTCAGTAGATTTAAACATTGCTCTACAAGCCTCACTGTCTTCTATACAGCTCCATTTTCATTGCCATCCTTGGCTGGCAGGTTGAATAAAATTTACAGCAGTCACTGCCTAGTGCAATAACTAAGATATCCAGTGGCCTTATTTTTCACAGGTGCCTGAAGAAGGACTTGTCTACTCAGAACACATACATTTTTTCCGATTATTTATTTCATGTGAATAAAAAGATAAAATCTCTCCTAACAAACGTTGCCTCTTGTGTGTATGCAAACCAGTTTTAGATCAGCACTATTACAATTGCAGTGTCAGAGACAGCATGGGAGACCCATGGGAACTGCTGAGGCACAAATCCTGTGTCACTTCAGTCTCTACTCAGCTTTGGTAATGCTTTTCCCCTAAGGCAGGGCATCCCTATCCTGCACAGGGTTTATTACTCTTTTAGAGGTTCAAAAATGGAGAAAGTCCCTTCAGCAAATTAAAATCAGATATTTTTCGTTAATATCCATCAGGGGCAGAAAAGAGCACATTTTCTAAGTTATTAAATGAGGAGCACCTCCAGGAGTTCACTGGAGACCAAGGCAGTACAACAAACAGGAGTTGCCTAGAAGAGATAAAGTTCCTGGTGTGTCTCATGATGGATACTAGCTGAGTTTAATTTTGTGTGCTTGATAGAAATGTGGAAGGGAAGAATTTTTGAGCTAGGAGATGCTCAAATTGCTTTGGAACAGACTGAAATTACTTGATCTGCTCATAATTCCCTGATTAGGTTTGCAATTAGAAGAAAACCAACAAAAAAAGACACTAAACTTGAGGTGACTCACAAGACTGCATGCAGTTGTGGATGAAGAAAGCAGCACATGACCCCACCAACTCAAAGGAAAAGATAAATTGGTAAGCCAAGATATGATCCTAAACACCTTCATTTATGGTTATGTAAAAATATATGATACAGTCAGATTTGCTTATGGAGCCTGATTAGAGGGCTCTAAGATGGATGAGGGAGCAGAGAGACATCCAGAGAAAGGCAAGACATGTACAGGTTTTTTTTCCTTTGGGTCAAGAAACTGAGACTTTTGCAGTCTTGATTGTATAAGGAAAAGTCACATATACACCAGAAAAAAACAAAATCTTTAAATTCTGCTTGAGAAAAAAGAATGAAGATCTCGATTTCTTAAATGTAGTAAGAACAAACATCAGGAGTTCAGTTTCCTTGTGCTACTGACATCTGTGTTAAAGGGAGTCTTCCCTCTTTGCCCATATTCAAATATGGGCAAATGCAATTTATTCCCCTCCCCTTTATTTTTCTGATGGCACAACATCCAGTCCACTATCTTAAACCTACGGATGCCTGTTGGCCCCTAAAACACAAATCCATCACGCCTGAGTGCAGCTCAGCTGTCCATATTCACTTAGCTTCTCAATTTCATCTGTCATTGTGCAGGGAAGAGAGCTGAGCCAACCTCCTGAGCCTGTGCTCAGCCTTGGGCAGCTTGCAGGCAGCCAGTAGTCACTGGTGTCCACCACACGCCTGAGACAGCAGATGAGGACATCCTGCAACAGCTGCTCCAGCCTCCCACTCCATTAAACCAGCCACAGAGGGAGAAACCATTCCAATGATTAGCAAAAAGAGCTCTTCATTGAAGTGCAACTTTCTAAAACAAATTGCTTCTGTATTTTTATGCATGGTAAGTAAAAGCAGAAATGTTTTAACCATGAGCATTTCTGTTAGTGGTGTTCTAAAAAATGGCTCTCTGATTAATCCCTTTTCCTGTTTTAAGTGACCAATTTAAGATGCAGTCATGTATGACATCTAAACAAGGAACTGCTTATCTTGTGAGAATGAAGGATTTTACCAAGTACTTACTTGAAAAAGCTGCCTTGGGATGATGATAAGCCAATATGCAGCCATTTACTGTTTTAATGTTTTCCATACCAGTCTAGTAAAGATTAGGCAACGCTTCTGGAATATTTTTTTTTTTTAAATAACCTTTTGAGTATTAAGCATAAAGTTTCCTGAAATGCTTAGAATCAGACAAGGTTTATCTTCTTGACTCATACAATAATAAAAACCACTCTGGTTCCATTTAAATCAGTAGAGTTTTGTCACTGACTACTATGATGTTGGGATTTCAATCTTTGTACTCTTTATTTCAACATTAAATCTGCCTTGCTAGCACTCCTGTGATTTTGTATGTATTTATATGAGTAGTCCAGGGCAGGATAAAAGGAGTCCAGATCAGATCCATCTTTCCCTTTTTAGTAAGATGACATGACATTTTAAGCATTAGATGTATGCCAAACTATTTCAATGAAACAGAACAGATTTTCTTATTATAAGCCATACTGGACAAAAATCAGAGATTTCCTTGAAAAATCTATACTCTTCTATTATCCTGACAATATTATTTCTGTGGAAGAGGTTATTTTAGAGGCCTCTTTCTCTGTCACATGAACTCCTGTTATCTGTCATGCCAAGGACATTTGTTTGGAAAGTCTAGGGTTGTGCAATTTTGGAAAGCTTCCCCGTAATGTTTGAAAAGGTAGATGCAGTCTCCTCCTAAGGTCACTGAAAGGATATGTAGTGTTATTGCCTTTTAGGGCTTGCACTGAGAATATTTGGCTTTCTAAAATACTGCACGGTAGAGGAGTAAGGCTGTTTAAGTGTTCACCAAGTGGTAAAAACATCCAGACAATTACATATGTGTTAAGTTTTTCAAATATTCACCTTAGAGCACTGCATAACTACTCAAAAAATGTAGAAGTAGCATGACTTTTAACACAAGAAAGGAATTTTTCATAGTCATTGAATCTTACAATGCTTTGTGTTTGAAGAGACCTTTAAAGTTCCTCTAGTTGCTGCCATGGAAAGGGATGTTTGTCACCAGATCATGCTGCTCAAAGCTCCATCTAACATGACTTCTAACACTTCCAGGGATGGGGCATTCGCAACTTCTCTGGGCAAACAGTTCCAGCATCTCACCACGCTCCTCATGAAAAATGCCTTCCTTATGTCCGGTCTAAATTTACCCTCATTCAATTTAAAAGCATTACTCCTTGCCTCATTACCATGGGCCTTAGTACCACGTCTGTCTCCAGCTTTCTGATAAGCCATTCTAAGTATTGGAAGGCCACATGTTTTCCACAATTTTAACATACTGTTTTTTCATTGATGGGAAAACTCCAATGTCTGTGAACTGACACTGGCAGAAGAGCAGAGTATTGCTAAGTTTGAGTGAATTTACAGAACCCATCTTCATAAGAACCAGAAGATTCTTTGGGCAGAGCTTGCATTTCCACTTTACATGTCCACTATACCCACAGCAGTGGTATCCTATGGATGGCTATCATAACAGTGACAATAAATATAGATATTGTCATTGGGAACATCACTGCCCACAGATTCCTGAAGGCATGAAGGTATTTGTTTTCAGGGAAAGAAAAAGTTGTTTAGACAAATGAGTCTTGTAGACTAAAGTGATGCTTCATGAAAGGGAACTGCTGTTAAAAAGACTTCCATTGGTGCTCCCTGAACTGATCTGACAGCTCATGTTTGGATTGTTTCTCCCATTTGGCAACTCTCCCTTTATTTAGTTCAGTTAAATATTATGCAACCAGAGGGTTGCATAATAATAATAAGGTTAGAGAACTATGTACCTCCCATGTTTAAGGCAGACAGCTGTGTCATGGCCTGCAGGACGCAGAGCAAACTGCTTCTCTCCAGGCAGAACTTTAGGGCAGCAGCATTCTCCTCTAAGGAGTTACCCTAAAAAGTCAATGTCACAAAATGGACCCAGATATTTAGGGCAAGGAGAGCTGCTGATGAGGGGAAGCAGATGGGAGCTAGTGGTTTCCCTATAAT
This sequence comes from Cyanistes caeruleus, assembly GCF_971803275.1. Classification (NCBI taxonomy): domain Eukaryota; kingdom Metazoa; phylum Chordata; class Aves; order Passeriformes; family Paridae; genus Cyanistes; species Cyanistes caeruleus. Next base: position 17,286,333 of record NC_141703.1, on the reverse strand, counting down.
CTCATGGCAAATACATATGTAGAACAAATCCCAGATCTACCCTCTGACTTTTAAAAGCAGTTTTGAAAATATTTACAGTGTCTGGCATTTTTTGTGTGTCTGCTGCACTTTATTCAGAAACCAGCCTGTGAAAAAAAAGCCAAATATTTCTCTTTGGCATGCAAGTAATATCTCCCATGCTCAGCCTGAATAGTTGCTCTGTCAGAAGGTCCTATATATCCTTTATTGCTTCTATATGAACAACCATGGAACAGTTTCTGTGTCATCTTTGCTCCACTGTGTAGCTAGAGGATGCTAATGCTCTTCAAATAGCTGTAGTATTATAAAGCATTAGAAATGTCTGTGCTGACTTGGCACTAATAGTCATATTTCAAAAAATGCCTCTTCTTCATAAATGAACAAATTTTGCACCTCTAAAATAGGCTTGGAACAAAGACACACTGGGTGCATTTCCCCCTCAAGCTCTGGGGGTTTTTTTCATCTCTAATCCTGAGCTGTTTGCTCCCAGTGTGGCTTTTTCTGCAGGTCAGTCTAGAGGAATCCTCTGAGACAGTTTTACAACATACAAATGTGGAGCAGAAGCAGCTCACCCAGACAAGAGCACGACCCTGAGCAAACTCAGTGCTGTGCTCATGGAGTGTTGGCTGGATGCAGCTGAGAAGGAGCAAGGATGGGCAGCACCACAGGACTAGTCAGGTGCACAAGGAGATGACTGCAAAAATACTTGTCCATGGACCTTCCTGGAAGGGACACAACCTCACCCATGCTTTCCTCATGGATATGCTGTGTTTTCCTCTTTTGGCTTGCTCTCACTCTGACACCAAGAACTTTGATGGAACACGATCCTTTGTGAGCTTTGGCTCACTCTCCTTTTCCTTAGACCTGAACAAGAGGTTCAGAGTGAAATTCAAGCGTGGCCAAAAGATTGGAAAAGGCAGTTATGTCCCAGTCCCCAAAGATGCTGGATATCACTAAATAGAGCCCTATTTAACTTTAGGGGACAGGATATTTCCTTCAAACTTCCCAGCAATGAACTTCTAGGTTTCTTCTTTCCTCCCTGCAATATGGAGGTGTAGCTGCTAAATGAACTCTGAAAACCAGAATTTCCAGCCCAGTATGGCAAACCATTAACAGAAGTTAAGCTGGATAGCAAAAGTTAGCATTGGAGTACCACATAAAGACTGAAAACAGTGCAAATACAGAGTACAGTGAGAATCTTTTTACTTATTCAGTATTTCAAAAATACTTGGACAATAGAAAATACATTAATCTAATTCTTAATATAAAGAAATTAAGTGTGGTGGATAGGGCTCTTATATGTGGCAGTGTTTGGGTCTTATAAACTGTACAGACTCTGGAGGAGACATGAGGCTAATAACTCTTCATCTCCCCACTTATAAATCTGTATCTGTCCAACAAAACAAAATTGCAGACAACTTGCTTCATGTCTAGGCTAATTTTAAATATTTATAGTGGGATGCCACAACCACTTTCCTAGACCCTCTCTTTAGTGGACAGAAGTATTTCTCAGGCATAATTCATCATGTCCTAATGTAGTCCTTTAAGGAGTTCAGGTGATTAATGTCTCTTTCTTTCTGGACATAATACTGTAAAAGCCTAAAGCTGACTGAAATTAATCCCAACCTCGTTGCTTCTTTGTTTCTTGTACTTTTTTTTTTTTTAATTAGGGAAAAGAAGGTGCTTTCCTGGTTTACTCTGGCTAGGCAGGGATTTACACAGCGTCTGTATTCAACAAGGCTCCTTACTAAGTATCCAGTGAATGTGCAGCATTTCTGTGAGTGTGCCATAGACATGATGTTTGGTGTGACTTGGCAACAACAAAATCTCTATATTGTGTTAAAGATGAACCTGGGGCACATTCAGGTCATATTCATTCTTTGAATTTGAACATGACAGTGGCTCCCTGAATGGGAAAACTGGGACCCAGAACTGTCTCATCTAAACAAAGGCATGGAGCAGGCACGTAATCTAGAGGAATAGAGGAGTCTCAAGAATGACAGAGAAGGAAGGGAGTGGGAATGAGAATGGGAGCTGGAATGGGAAGGAGAATGGGAAGAGACAAGGAAAGGGGAAGAGGAGGAAGGGAGGGTGTTAGATATAGAACCATTGCAAGGGCAGAATGTGAAAGCCTTTTGCTCCAGATGTAGCTGTTGGGAAACAAGTACTAACCATCAGACTTGAGTATGCTGCAGGAACCTCCAGTGGGCTGGGAGCCTGTACTGCACATCCCAGGTGCTGAGGAGGGAAAAGCAAGCTGAGGCAAATGTAAGACTTTTCCTGGCGACATCTACTACATATTTTGTTATTTGGCCAGCTGGAGCATTGCAGCTCATGCAACAACTAACTAATCTACTAACACAAGGGCTGGGAGGCACTTTGCAAGGTTTTGACATGTCCTGCATTTGCTGATGTTTTTAATTAGTAAAAAAGGAGCAGTTAAGCATTAAATGTGTACAAACCCCAGGGAAGAAGTACTACCTCCATGAAAATTACCGCTTGGAATCAATTCCCAAAATTATATACTACCACCAGCACAATTTAGCTTTCTGGAAGTATGTTAGGATGCTTTTGGTGCTATTTCTGGAGAGCTGTCAGCTCAGGCAGGGAGATTTTTGTGAGGTATCCCACCGGAGGAGTGGTGCTCGGAAGGCAGGGAGGGGCATGACCTGCCATGGGTCAGTTCTACCCCTCGGGATCAGCCACAGCTGCTCTCCCTTTGCTGCCCTGGCCCCAGGCAGCACTGGGGTCTGCTGAGCACAGACACCCAGCTGGCCCAGCACGGGGCAGCTCTGCAGGAAGCACTAAGGTCACATGTAACCAGCACTCCCCACCATGATCCCTGTGTGTCCCTTCCACTCCAGGATATCCCCCATCCCAAGGTGTTCTGCTCCAGAGTGGAGCTGGCAGGTCTGCAGCACTGCACGCTGCCTTTGTGGGCTGTAGGCTCAGGAATTACTGTGCCACTTCACAGCACAGACATCCAACATACCTCCAGAAAGGTGAAGGGCAGGAAGGTCCCTTCCCATGACTCCTAGGTAGCTGACCAGAAAGCCATTAGACAAGTATTCATTCAATAAATAGATGGAACTTAATTCTGAGCATACACTGTACAACAGAAAATGTTTGGGATGATTAAGATTCCCAAAATAAAAAAAATCAAAGAAAAAATAGAAATTGTTGTACTTCTCTCTAAGTTTTGCTCTTCAAATATCAATACAATGTACTTAAAGAAATTGTTGAAACTGGATACAGTCCCATCTCAGACTTCAAACACTCCATTTCTAAAAGGATTGAGTGTCCTTCTGCTTGTTACTTTGAGACTTGGTATTTATGACATCAAAAGAAGACTCAGTATTGATGAAATTACAATCTATAGCCATAACCTGAAACAGGATTTAGCAGCACAAAAGTGTGGCCTTAATGGTGGGAACTGCCTCCATTTATCTGCCAGTTTGCAAGCAAGTATTTCAAGTTGCTTTTGATGAGGGGATCAGTCATTTCAAGGACTTGTACCTAAAGTTTATGCAAAACTTATCTTGCAAAAGTGCTGTCCTTCCCTATTGGGAAAATAAGCTGTTATTTCATTGACTTCATAATAGTGTACACAACCAAATTTCTGGTGCATTACGCTTCAGCAATATTTTGCTTTCTAACTTTAGTCAAAAATGTGTTAGGAGATTTTTGACAATTTATGCTCCAGACTTGCTTCGTTTTTCAACAGGGGTGCAGCCCCACCAGCTAGCATTTTAGTTGTATTGTTGATGCTTTCAAAGAATTGTCTTTATGTGTAAAGAAAGTTGTTAAATCCATACTTCACAAACTGATTTATAAATCAGAAATATCAGACAACTTAAGTAGCTGAATTCAAGCTGTAAATATAAAGTCAGTTTCCTGAAAATTGTCTGTGCACTATGGGAAAGCAGAAACAAAACTTGAGCTTGATTTCAGACTGAGAACTGTGGATGCAAACAGTATCACAGAAGTTAATGAGCATGCACACAGAGAATACAGCCCTTGATAAATGTTCTCAAGTGATTGTTTGCAGAAACAGGCTGCTATTGAACTTTTCATAAATCAAGCTGTTTAAATTGCCTTTCACTCTGTTTGTAGTGTATTGCAAATAATCCAATCAACACTTTTCACTTTTTGATGTCTTGGTAAATTCTGAGACTACTGAAGAAGGCCTGGAGTAGGAAGCCTTTAAAATACAGGGTTTAGTTTCTTGCTCTGTTGCTGTTTTTCTAGATGAATGTGGGTTTCTTACCTCTGTTCCACATCCTTCAATTTCCTTTTTTCTTAAAGCTCAGAAAATGGTACAGAATATTTTTCATTCAATAGCTAAAAAGTGAAACAAGAGAGCAACAGTTTCAAACTGAATTGCATAAATCAAAGATGTCATAATTCACTGAAATGCTAGAGAACAGTAATTATTAGCAAACATATGATGTTGTTTGGTCCTTTTTGTGTTCTTTCCACTCATCTATTTTCATTTCTCCACTAAAGGCTGCTAGGAACTGTTTGATTGACAGCAAACTTACTGTGAAAGTACCTGACCTTGGGATGACAAGGCAAGGTAGGTGGAAGAACTGGGAGCCTGACAATTTGAAGCTCTGATGTTGGAGTATATGCAGTTTACTGGCACTGATCAGCTGCAGCTGGCTGTCAGGGAAGTTAAGACATGGGGTGTGATACAGCACTTTGTCTTTTCGTTCCATTAATAACCATAAGTTATTATGGAATTAGAATAAAAAATAGAGAATAGAGTCACACAGATGTCTCAAAAAGTTAAGGCTTAAAGGCAAATCACAGCTGAGAGATTTCACTAGTCATGTTTGTGAAGAAATCTCAATGTTTACTTTGAGTACAAAGTTTGCACCTGATTTGGGTACCAAGCATCTTAATCAGTGGCCTCAATGAAGAGAAGCTGGAGAGGATGAGCAGCCTATGGAGCATGTCCTCTGAGAAGAGGCTGAGGGAGAGAGATGCTTAGCCTGGAGGACAGGGGGATAAGAGGGGCTCTAAAAGCTGCCTATAGCCACTTACAGGTACAAAGCTAATGGAGCCAAGAGAGTCTTACCTGTGCCAGGTGATGCAGCAGCAGACACTGCCATAGGCTGCAACTCAGGGAGTTCAAGTTGGATAGTAAAAGAGAAATTGTTTCCCCAGGAGGGTGGTGGAACAGTGAAACATGATGGTCAGGGGGATGGCAGTCTTTAGGGGCTTTTAAGACCTAGCAACAGAGAGCTGTGGCTGACCTGATTTGGGAGTAACCCTACTCCAGTAGAAAGCTGGGCTAGATTGACCTGACAACAGGTGTTTCTGTGATTCTGCATTACTTCCCTAGTAAGCTGATAGCAATCATCTGTTCTAGATTATAGGTAATGCCTCTATCAGGTATCCTTTGGAAACCTGAGATTCTGCCTAGGCTTTCTTTAGGACCCTTATGATGTTCAAGGAAGAAGCAATAAATGTATTTCACTGTAATTCGCTCGCAACCACAAATTTGGTTTGTGCTTTTTAGGGATGTTGTGGATAACCTGTGTATAAATTCTCTAGGAACCAAGTTTCCAGTGGAGTGCTCAGCATCAGAAGTTTTTCATCACACCAAATTTAGCAGCAAGTCAGATGCATGCATCCTTACTATGTATTGAATTTGACATCTGAGTTTGTATGTATATATGCCATTACATTTGGACTTCATCAACTTGTTAAGCAGACATTTAACACACTTAAAGGCTGTAAAAAGAAGTTACAGCTTGTATTCTTGCTCAATTTTTATATGCAAACAAGTCCTATCATATTTGGACTTTTTAGCCCTATGATTCTTCTTTTAGGCAAATAGAAACTCTGCCCACTCCACACTTGCTACATATGTGTTTAATATGGTCAAGTAAACTTTGGTGGTGGAGATCAAGTCAAATCTTGAGTCTGTCTAGACCATAAATCAGTGTTGCCCAGCTGTAGGAGTTTCTGTGAGCTGGGACTCTGTATCTCACTGTAAAGTATACCTGTTTGCAGATCACTTTCCACCAGGAATTTCAAACATTTGAACTTCAACTTCAGTGGTTTCAAGCTGTGATTTCCAAGTCCCCAGAGTCTGTTCAGTGTTTATAAAAGCCTGCAAAAGGTGTCAAAGGAAACAGAACCTTTTGTGAACAGGCTTGAATTCCACTTATCTGGGTCTGCTCTTCCAGAAGGAATATTTTGGCAGCTGTCAAATTGATGGAAAGATTGGCAACCCACTGTTCTTGGCATCAAACCACAGTGAATTAAGCAGATAAAAGTGCTTCTGAATGTTGGGTTGCTTCTTATCTTTAACCTCACCTGGTCTCCCAGTGTTAACCACTCTGGCAGAAAAACAACTCATTCATGCCCTTTACAAGCTGTTTATAATATATACAATTAAACCAGAAGTTGGATTTTGTGGTGATACATTTTCTTTTTGCTCCTATTGATTAAATCTTGGCCCCAGGCTTTACTTTCATTAACTTCAATATTGGCATTAACTTCAATGAGAAATTTTATTTTTCCTTAGAAGATATTTTTCTCATTTTAACACTATCCATTGATGCAGTGGAAGCAAGGGGACTGTGGGATCAGTCAGTTCTTGTTTGATTGTTTTTAACTAATGAGCCTTTAAAGGGCTGAAGAATACAACTGATGTATTCATATCCCAAAAGCAGATGTAAGAGAACAAAGAATCCTATTTTTTTTATGTTCTCATCAAAGAAAGCTGGGATTTGGATGCCATTTTAGTGTCACTGTAACACTATGATGCTCCAGTCTTCAACCTGGAGTGAAATCAAAGATCCCACAAATTTATTTTTAAAAAAAAAATTACAGGCAATATTATATATCATTATAAAATAAATATTTCCCAATTTAATTTTTTTTTCTTACTTTAGGATAGGCATATTTATCACATATATTCATTTACACACAAAATTGTTTCATGCAAGGCTATAATTATGAATTAGTGATTATGATATTATTCAGTGTTTCGATTGCTTCTGTGTACTCCAGCTTTTAAAGGATACAGCTGACACTGTAAAATACTTGAAAATCTTTTTGATACCAAGGAATTGTATGTCCCACTCCAAAAAAAATCTGTAATTTTTTTTCTTATTATTTTATAAAGACATAGATACCTATAGTTGTCATTTCATTTTTCCTTCCTTCTGTGTACACACACATATGTAAGATGATGTTTGCATGTATTCTGCAGAAAATTCAGCCCAACATTGTCCCCACTAAATGTATTTTGTAACTTCATCATCTAAATTAGTCTTCTTATGGAGTAGGAGCTGTTTTAAGTTCAGGTACAGAACCACACTTGCCAGTCTTTTTTTTGGACAATATTCTCAGAGTCTGATCATTTTGATGTTGCATGTGTATCTTGTCCCATGAAAAAGGAGTTATCTTGTATTTCTTGACTTTAATTTCATGTCTTAATGTGGGAGGTGTTTACTTTGGGAAAGCAGGCCTATGAGCTTCGTGATGACTGCAGAAAGCTTCTCAAGGATAGAGACCACAGCAGGTTCCAAACATCACCTACCAGAAAATGGACAACTGCTGGTATGAGGTGTGTATGGTGTATGTACATCTGCACATACAAACTGGAGAAAACAAAATCACAGGAGTCACTATGAGCCCCTGCTGATAGCTGAACTGACACTCATAATGAAAATATTCTTTAATAAAAGTCATTGCTTGTAAGTAATACATTCTACATTACCTAGTTCAGGCCATGGTCAATACAGGAAATGAGGCACAAAGGCGGGCTGGTTTCCTTCTTTTTAGAAGCACATATTTAAGCATAACACCTTTCAACATCAACAAATACAAGATGAGATTCCTCTCACCTAATTTTAACAGTTTAAAAATTGTGTGCTGAGCTAAACTAACTAAATTTCTTCCATGACTACAGGACCATTACTGATACCTCCCTGTGGTCATTTGCCCTTTCTCTCTCAGCAGCCACAGAATAGAAGATACCTGCCTTCCTGTACAGAGATTTTAAACAGCAGACATAGAGGAGACATCCAGTTTTATAACATACAGTTTTAATCTGTGTGAAACAACCCTGTCCTTAAAACAGAAGGATGTTACCCCATCCATTCTAGGAGCTATCAGGCAAATGCTGATTATGATCTTTTTATTTTGAGATCTTCATCTTCTGTGCCAAAAATTATCCTGATTTATTGTTCCTCTTCGAAATGTTGATCAGCTGCCTGTAGACCAGGACTTGTTTCTCACCAGCAACAAAGAACTGTTTTGGACATTATTGATTACACCATGAAATGACTGTGATGTTCCCTTGGGTTTTTTTAATGTAATTGCCAGGAAAATGAGTAAAGTGACTTATATTAGAGGCCATATTAGTGCAGAGAAAGAAGATTAAACTATCACAATGTAAAATAGATATAAAAAGTAAGTTGAATTTTATTTATGTCCTGCAACTTTATTTTAGCATGCAGAAATTTGTAGCGACATCACCCTCTATGAATTTCTGCATGCTAAAATCAAGAAAAAGGAATGCAAATTACAGTGTCTGAATTATTTTAAAATTAGGTAACTATACATATCATCTTTGCTTCATTTAGCTACCAGAACAGCACCCTGCCTTTTATCAGCTGTTACCATTCTTTTGAGGCATTGAGAGAAGGCAACAGAGCTTGAAAAATAAGATTCAGAAACAGATGACTGTGCATACTGGCTCCACATCACCTGCCTGCTCTACAAGAGCTGAACCTGAAATCTGCCTGACATTAGCCACCCTTATTATTCTGTATTTTAGTGTTCTTCTCGTTTAATCAGGGGGCTGACCAAGAAGCATATGGAGAAAGCATTTCTGACACTCTGTGGATGACAGAATTTGAAAGGATACTGTGGAAGAATATAATTTATTTTGTTAGCATTTTTTCAAAAGACTTCCCAGACACTGAGATATATATACCAATTATGTGCACTCCTTCAGTGCCTCCAGATTGTCATTATTTGGCCTTAACTGGAAATGTAAACAGGGAAATATATCCTTGCTAGGTTTTCTGATTATCATAACTCATCTGAATGTGTTTTTTTCTTCATAATCACTTGAAGCTGACACCTAAAGTTGAATTTAGAACTACTGCAAGTGACAGCAACATAAAGAAATATAGTCTCACTTTCAATTACTTAGAAATTACTACAGGTAAAATATTATATCTGTTTTCTCACCAGTGTTATTGACTCTAGTTTTGGCCCGCGGGGTATATATTTGATTTGGAATTCATTCTAAGCTGCATATTTAGGATATTTTCAATTTAGCAACATATGAGGCATCGAGTAGAGTGTTACTGCTTCCTGCAATAACAGGTAAAAATAAAGAAAATAATGTTTTATGCAGAATTCTATAGTCACTTCAACAGTAAATGGTAAATTTGCTGATCTCTATAAAACTTGAGAAGAAAAAATTTGAAGATAAATGAAAATGCTATTAATATTATTGCTTAGCCAAATACTTTACTACAGAGGCCCTGAAATTTGTCTTCTGATGTTAGTGCTTAAATAGGAGCACCCAACTTTCAAATGTGCTCAGCACTACAAAAATTTGTGCTAACTTCAGCAAGTCTTGAGATACAGATACATCTGAAGCCACATAACAGAGGCATCTAAACTTAGGCACTGACAGTTGTAAAATGCTGATATGTATAATAATAATGTATAATGAGGCTTTAAAATTGAGTAATTTCTGAAATAAATCCTTTTCTTTCTCCTCATATCTGAGCCAGTTCAGCATGCAATGCCCTTAAGAGTCCCAGTGATGTCTGCTTGCCCCTTTCCTGATGCAGCTGGCCCAGCCCTAACAGGGACCCCTCTGCAGTTCTAGTTTGAGCTCACCTAAGGAATAAGAAATGCAGGGTGCAGACATGTGAGGAAAGAGCAGAAAGAAATGAAGGTCTCTGGCCAGACAGAGGCTCCCATGCCTGTCCTTGCCAGCACTGCTTGGTCCCAGCACTGGAAGCTGGCTCAGAGAGCATATCCTTGTCTACCTGGGGAGCTGCAGGTGTGTTTGAGGGAAAGCAGCGTTTGGGGTGATGCAAATGACCTTGGGGATCTGTGCAGGGCTTGATCTGATGCTGCCCATGGACCAACCTGGCCCAAGCAGTGCTGACTCAGAAGAAGGGTCAGGAAGGAGTGCAGACACTGAGAAAGCAGGAGGAGGAGGGCTCCCCCAGCACAGAAGGTGTGAGCTATTGGTGGGCCTAATGCATGCAAGTGATTTTTTTCATATAAATGTTGTCTTTTTTTATGTTCTTCCACATTCTTATAGCAGCTTTATGTGTTGATAATTCTGAATGGTGTTTTTTGTTTATCTCATAGCACAGCTTTTAAAATTAATTGTATTGAAATTATGGCTTTGTCATAATGAAAAAGTTACTCTTACAACAGATCTGAAGATGGCTGGCATGACTAATTACTGTATTTGATTGTTTTCAGAATTGCCATTTCTTTTCTGTTTTACAGCAAAGTAGGAAGACCACAAATAGTTGATTTATTTATCCTAAAAGTTCAGCTCAAGTACTAAGGTTTGGGACTGTTATGGCAATGGAATATGTGGTATAGATAAGCAACTTTAAAAAAGTATTTTCCTTCCTTTGCATTAGTGTCTAGCTTGCTGTTAATTATTAAGCATCATCTGCTGGCCATTTTGAGCTGCTTCATTTAAGGGTCTTGTGTCTTAAACAGGAAATGAATGTGGAGCATGTGAAGCCATAGAGCCCAGAGGTACTCTTCAGATAAATGTTTGGCTGCTTTCTACAGATTGTGATCATTTTGGAGGCCCTTGATTTTAAGAGTCCATGCATTTTCTGAGCATTTTTCATGCAGGATCGTGTTTGCTACTGGTTCTTTATCGGAATCTGGGACTGACTGTCAGAAAACCTTCTGGTTTTCAGTGACTGGGTGTATACATAAAGAAAACACACTGGCACGGTTGCAGCTACAGTGGGGGACCTTCAAGACTCAGAATCATAGAAAATCTGGCTCAAAGGGTCCTCTGGAGGTCATCACCAAACTTCTCAGTCAGAGTGGGATTATCCCCACTGCTCCATCGTGCACACCTTCACCTACCTGATCTCTGAACACTTCTAAAGGTGGAGATCACACAGCCTCTCCCAGAGTACAGAGTAGCAAACCTGGTCCAGTGCTGATCTACCCTCCATGTGAACTGATTTTGTTTCTCAGGTGCAACCAGAATTTCCCAAGCCTTAATCTACTGGCCCTTGTATGTAATAGCAAAATTGTATTTGTTGTACACAGCATTTGTAATGCAGTATTTATAATAGTGGAGGCAATGGCCAAGGTATAGGGAAAAATAACCAAAACCACTTTGATCATTAAGTATTTAGGAAGTTTCCATTTTTAATACAACATAAAAGAGCTTTTTTTTTTTTTTTGAGGGAGCATGGGCTATTTTGTTTCTACAATACTTATCAAGCAAACAGTTAGAAAAATAACTTATGATTTTCTAATAAACCTCCAGTGCTTGTTAGTCTTCATCCAGTATCCATTTTACATTGATACAGATTTCTTGAAGGTGCAAAAATTGCAGTTATATCAAATTGAGTTCTTTATCACTAAGGTTCTTCTGATAGTCAAGGGATTTTTCATCACTTTTCAACACTTTTGAAGTCTCCATCTGGGAAGATCAAGATGTTCTTCAGGAGTATATGAGTTATTTTTATGTGTGTCTTGGTCTGTATACAACTATATACTTCCAAGCCTTTGTTTCTCATTACACAGGAAACAAAAGTTGGATGCTGCACACACATGAAAAGCAGCACAGATGGTGTGTAATGTTATGCACATAATTCATAGAAAAGCCATGCATGTTTTCTAGTTACCACACAGAGAGCAGATTTAGTTGCTTTGGCCATGAACCAGTAGATCAATGGTCAACCAGAAGACATTGTTTGATGACATCCATAGTGTTTTGCTCCTTTGCTAGGCACTATTGTTAAAAGTGAAATGAAGAGAAAAACAGAAGCCCTTATTGTACCCACACAGTTTAAAATGATGTTTGTGTCTCTTCAGCTGGCTCAAAGCCCAGGTTGCTTCTTCCCTCTTCTCCATAAGGGTTCACCTCTTCATGATTTGATCCTGCTTCACCTCTGCTTTCTCTTGCTCTCCTGTAATGGAAATTCATTTTATATTAGATCATCACTGTTCTGTTCAAGTCCTTCTGGATCCCCAGAATTCCTGACTTTAAATAATACTGTGTTTAACTGGAAATATTTATATAAAAGAAATCAAGTTAGGTTTAAGCACTGTAGCAAATCTGCTATGTTCTTAGAAACCCTGTTAGTGGAGGGACATAGAAAACCAACCAAGCTATCCTTGTTAATGCAATAATATTTAAGGAAAATATTATTACTATACAGCCTACAATCAGATTACAGAAAACTACAGGTGCTGATGAATGTGGGCAACCCTGCTGTTGGAGAAAGCACCACATTCCCAGCAGGACATCCCCTCCTCCCTGCAGCAGGACTGGCAGAAGCCTAGCCGCCCTGCAGCTCCCTGTGGACAAAGTTGGTTAAACTGATGGTGACAGGGAAATTGCATTAAGCTGCCAAAGCTGTCATGTACTGAGAAACAGGGAGATGAACCTTTAGCTAGCACTGTTGATGGGAAAGGGACAACAGGTTTTCATTCCTTAACTTGCTTCAAGTAAAACTGAAGCCTCATTTCTAAAAATCCTTATGATTCAATTATCAAGACATCTTCCAGTAGCCATGAGCATAGTATCAAAAAATATTACTCACTTTTTGCGATCTCTTTGCCCAGTGATGACCAAGGCAATAACTCCAACGACAATCAGACCCATGACCACCCCAAATACAATTAACCAGATAGTTACTGGTGGTTCATAGGGTGCAGCCAGGGTTGGAAGTATTCCCACAAACTCCAGGGTATTATCATCCAGTCTGAAAGCCTCATTGATTCGTCCTCGAGACATACTGCCATTGAATGCAAATTCAAAGAGTTTCACACATATATTGGAATGAAAGGAACAGTTTTCATTTGTTTTATAAATCTCCAGCATGCCAAGCTTCCCCTGAACTGTTCAGTTGAAAAGGCTGCAGAGGAGGTACTGCTAAACCCATATTCCTTCTGGCATGTGAGGACAACCACAGGAACTTAAAAAACCCTTAACCTACTGCAGCTTAACCGACATGTTCAGACACTTTATGGACTCTTAAACTCAGTCTTAACATTTATCAGCTGAACCTTTAGATCTCCTTCTCTCTTTGTATTCTTCATTCTCTTCACTATTTCTTGTCTATTGAAAAGTTTCTTAGTTATGCCACATAAAACCACAGCTTTGACATCTTACCTGTTTCCCTCCTACAATCTTAAACAATTTTGACTAGTGTTTCTCACTGCCCTGAAGACCCTTTCCCTGCTGTATCATCTGTGCCTTGTTTTTCCTTAAACTTCCACGTGTGCTATTGAGTGCTAACCCAAGAGTAACTTTCACAGCCATACTCTTTTCCCTTAGTTCACCAATTTATCTCACTGCTTCTTCAACCCCATATCATGTTGATGCTGCTTTTAGATTTGTGCCCTCTTCATTTCCTACTGCACATTACCCACCATTTTCTGCAGAGCTGCAGTTTTACTTATCATTTTTATAGCAATGAATTACAGTGGTGTCACACCATGCTGTGAAAGACCTGTAAGTTCACTGACCTGTAAGTGGGAGCTAGCCCCTGCTCTGACCTCCTCTATATAATCAAATACATCTGGCTGTCTTTCTAGTACACCATTATTCTGGAGTCCTTGTTAACAATAATTCTTATACTGACTTTTCAAAATGAGAGGAAGAACACACGTGTGCATGCACACATCATTACTGTATTCCACATTTCAGTATATAGAATAGTTCCTGTTAAAATTTGAGCAATTAGATCTGCTGGCAAGGTATGATGCAATGAGGTGTGTTTTGGCAATTTTACAAGTCCCCTGAAACATTTTACTTTGGCTGTTGCCCAAGATACCATCTGATAGATGGTCTGTTTTCTTTCTGTCATAACAGTTTTCATCCTAGTGTCTCTCATCCCACTATTTCCATTTTAACTGCAGAATTTACTTTCTTGTCACTGCTTCTGCCTCAGCTGACTTAAGCACTGTTTTCCATTCCAACCTTCCATCTGGTTGGTTGGTTGTTTGGCTTTTTACCCCAGAGAAAAAAATCTCACCTGATGGCATTTTCCACATCAGCTTTGGGCACAAGATCACCGATATCACCTGGCATGCTGACAGTAATGTAGAAGGAGATCCTTTGTGTCTGCTCCCTGACATGAACGTCTGTAATTCTGAAGGGGAAACAGAAGGAAAAGGTTATTTTCATTGTTGAGATGACATTAGCTTTAAATTTGGGCAAGTGAACAGTTGTGTTTGATTGGCATTGCCAGGGGTTTAGTTTACACTGGGGGATTGCTTCCTAGTGAAATCAGCTGGGAAGTGAAATCAATTTTCCTGCCAGAATTCCTTTTTCTGTGTGCTAATTTGTAACTTGAGCTGGAGAGAGTCTCCCTCATACCTAAAGGAAGTCTTGGTGTAATTTTCCACAGCACATAATCACTTGTAAAACAGAGAATGTTTGGGGTTGGTCTCAAGAATGTATGAAGTACTAAGTGGGAAAAAAGCAGCTTTCTTCCTTATTTTTCTAGAGCAGATTCTAGATATTACATGACTGATGTTCTATAATGTCTAATAGCTTAAGTAGAAAGCTTATGAACATTACGGAAGATACTTAGTCAAAGGGGGTTTTTTCTTACCAAAATCACCTTCAGGTGAAAGATTTTATGCTTGTAACTGAACCTAGATAAAATTAGTAAGTGTGTACCAAATTCTAGTGTTTTATAGTCAACATGTTCATCTTTCCTTGGCCCCAAACCCCTTGGACATTCAGTACAATACACATACATAGCTAGAAATGTTTATTTCTAATCAGTGTACCTTTCCTGATATCCTGATGTAAGTGTTGGGCACAAATTGTCAAGGTTCATCTCCATCAGTGATAAGCTGAGGGAGACAAAGCCTTCTTACCTAACTAACACATTATTCCTAAACTTCAGGCTCTTGAGGGGAAAGGTACCATCTACCCAAGCTGGCATCTTGCCTTTTACAAAGAGCCGATGTTTGACATTGTTTCATTGTTTGGTATGTTGTTCATGCTGAACATATTGTTCATTGTTTCACCTTACAGTTGACAGAAGGCACAGTTAATCCCACCAGTTCCTGTCATTAGCCAAGCAGGAGCAATGCAGGCATAGCTGGCACAATTAAGCAAGCCACTCACTGGAAGTCAACTTCCTGTTTCTTCACCTTTGCGAAGTATTTTCTCATGGCATAGGCGACAGATGACTTGAACAAGAAGAGCTCGTTCTCATCCCATTCATACTGCAGGAACAGCACAAGAGAAATTCCTCAGAGAGGGCAAGAAGTTAGAGACATTAAGAAATCCTTCTAAAAAGAAATAGCAACCTAATGCTTGGCATGCACTTCAGTATTATTTAGTTGTGCCATGATAGCACATCAGAAACCAACTCAAACCCTTTAGATCTGTTAATCTGGGCACTGTGCAGGAGGATAACCAAGGAGGCATCCCTGCTGCCAGACATCATTCTGTCCCTCTGCAATCTCTAGCACCTTTATATGGGACTGCTGAAGATGCTGCAGTGCCAGCACACCTCTGTGACTTACAGGGAGAAAAGGCAACAGCGAGGCTATTCCTACCAAATATAGTGCATTTTCTTTGAAGTTCAAAGATTTCATTATTTAGATCTTGTTTTAATCACATAATTTTATTTGCAGACCTGTTCTGTTAAGGAGGAGAAACTTTGTGGTAGAGTAGTTGTGTGAAGGTGGCTAATTTATTTGCTTGATGAGCTAGGATTTTTGTTTGGGGTCTGTTTTGGTAAAAAACTCTTTGTATCAGTACTTCTGCAGTAAGCATATATTTGTTTTTTTCCCTGGAAAATAGATAGGTGATATTAAAAAAAAAATAAATTATTGCCTATGTGCACGCTTTTCCCGGCCTGCCTTATGAGTCCAAAGTTATTTGCAGTGGAAGACAAAGACAGCTTCTCTGGGGCAGGAACCAAGAGCTGTACAGGGGGCAAAATCCACCACAGGAGGTGATAAAGCAGCCTGGTCTGTTGTGAAATAGCATGTGTGCACAAAGGGAAAATTCCCAACTGAACTCTGTGGCAATATCTTTTTATTCCCCTCAGGCATAGATTTGATTGTGTTTATGGTACCTGGGCAGGAAAGCCTATAAATGCTGCCAGTGATAGACAGTCAGCTCCTGACTTTCTTGAGTATTATTCAGGAACTTGTGGTAGAAGGCAGCTCTGTTGTAACAGGCTTTATAAAACCCAGCTACATTTTTCAAATGTGTCCACTTCTTGACACTGATGTAAAATGAGAAAGATGTATAAATATCTATGAGGAAGCCAGGGATAGAAAGGGATAAACTGTTTAGCCAGGTCTGTTGCAATAGGACAAGGAGTAATGGTTTTAAACTAAAAGAGAGTTGATTTAGATTAGTTACTAGGAAGGAATTCTTTACTGTGAAGGTGGTGAGACATTGGAACAGGTTGCCCAGAGAGGTGGTGGATACTCAGTTTCTGGAAACATTCAAGGTCAGGTTGGGTGAGGCTTACAGTAGCTTGATCTAGCTGAAGATGTCCCTGCTCATTGCAGCGGGGCTGGGCTGGCTGATCTTTAAAGGTCCCTCATAACCTAAAGAGTCCTGATTCTATTGATAAAGGGGAGGAAAGGGCAGGATGAACCCACTGCTGTCAGTCCATTCAGGATCAAGTCCTGGGAAAGGCACAGGTACCCGAGGCCATGGCAATCAGAACAGTCCTCAGGGCATTTGGAGGGCAGGGGCTGTGCCAGCCCTGGCCATTCCCACCAGGAAAGGCTGAGGCAAAGGCCCCAGGCTGTCTCTTGCTTGCACAGCCCTGCACTGAAATCACCTCCTCCTGTTACTGCTGCTGCCTCCGGCAGCTGGCACTGTTCACTACACAGCTAAGAGGCTATTGCTGGGGTTTCTCAATTTTCTGTTTATGCCCAACATCTTCAGGCTGGCAGTACTGCTTTTCTATTATTTTTTTTTTTACCAGGATCTAATTGAGCTTGATTCCTCTACTGAAGCGTTCTGTACTTAGCATGCTAACTTCTTAATAATTTATTAATTTCTCTCACTTATATTTTGTCTTTTTCAGTCTAATGGATTTTAATTGCCACTGTGCCTCTCAATTGCTTTTATAAATACTATTATTGGTTGTGTGGATGGGAAGTACCTGGCTGGCTTCTGATCAGTGTTTGAGTCATGACTGTTCACACAGCTTCCCCAGGCATCTCAGGCACCCACTGCACACTGTGCTTCAGAGAGAAATGAACTCTGCCAAGCACCTCTGCTCTGTTACAGGATCCGAGATGTGATTTGAAACACAGTGTAAGTGTGCCTGTGATTCAAAAAAGGACTTTTCATTGTAAAATACATCTAAATGCCTGCAGGCTGGCAGCTCTCCATTGCCTGACACTGTCTTGTGTGACAGCCCTTTACACACCTGGCATTGAGATCACACACATGGCATTGACCTGGTAGAGAATTTTGGATCCATGTTTGGAGTGGGGTCTGGTTTTCAAGTGGCAATCAGGGGCTGGTGTTCCTGGAACTGTTTATTTTAAATATAACAGACCCCAAGGCATTCAGTGGGATCTTGTAGCACTTTCTCTTGAGGGCACTTTCATAAACCCCCAGCTGAAGCAAAGCTGTGGATGTTTCAGCCTCATCACCAGATGCACCAGTGATCCAGCGATGCTGCGGCTGCAGCTCCAATCTCATCAGCCTGAGAACAATTAGCAGGGTAATTGAGGCAGTGCACGCTCTGGTACAGCTGGCGTTGAGCCCAACGAGAGTCTGGGTGCTCAGTTTGCCAGAACGTGGGGCTATCGAAATGTCCCTGCTGGTAAGAGCCAGGGCTGAGCCACGGCCTGGAGGCTGTGAGCTGCAGGTGTGCCCAGCACAGCTCCACCTGAGCTCAAAGCAGGAATCTTTCCCTGCCTGCTCTCTCCAGGGCTAACGAGCACAAATACAAAACTGCTTGCTGGCATACTCAGAGTGCTTTATGCTGTTAGGTCAGTGCAAAGCAACTCAAAATATACCTTACTCAGACAACTGCACCGCAGGGCCCACAGCTTCTGTGCACTGTGAGCTGTGCAAAGCACCCAAAACACTTTGCTCTGTGTGGCTGGGCTGAGATTCCTGCCCGAGATTCCCCCTGCCTGTGCCATTACTGCTGCTGCCACAGCAGCATCCAGCCATGTCCCTGGGGGCTCAGCAAAAGGGAAATTGCTGGGGAGGCAGAAAGCAACCGAATAGAAAAGGTTTCCTGCAAGTTGGTGATGTGAACTGGTTTTGAGAGGAAAATGCATGGCTTGCTCTTCAGAGCTTAGGAACCTACTGTCCATACAATAATTCAAATTAAGTAATCTGTATGAGATTGTTTTACAGCTGCTCAATTGCACAACAAAAGACTATGATAGCTAAAGGCAGGCATAAAAATGATATTAAGCTAAACATTAACCATAATGACTAATAAACGTGTTGTAATATGGAACCTTTTTATGCTGTTGCTATCAGTTTTGAATTGTATCTAACTCAACTAGGCAGTCTAGGAAGCAATAAAACTCCAGTGGGGCTTGCATGTGAGAGAGTGATTGAAGCAAAAGCATCAGTTCATATGAAAAATGAGCCCATGGTTTGTGTCCTTGCTAGTGCAATAGGCTCCAACACACAGGTCTAAATGACCTGCCTGATGATATACTTGTTCTTGGAAAATTACTAATGTCCTGCAAGGTGAAAATAGCTATTAACAGGAATGAAGTGTCTGCACTTAAACCTTCTACACTGCCTCCATGAGATTTGCATAAAGAGGAAGAGTTAGAATAAGGAGTGAATTTTCAGCCTGGGTTAAGCAGATGGGCTAAGCCAATGCTCTGTTTAAAATCGTAAAAGCCATCTTCGGTTTTGATGAGATTTTTTCATTGCTGTAATACATTTTATTGGACCAGCTGGTATAATTGGGGAAAGCAGATAAGCTCTTGGGAATGAAAGCCCTTCTCCTCATCTGAAACAGAAGCAGCTGCCCTGCACTGTCCCTTACACTCTCAATAACAAAGCTGTCTCTGCATCAGGGTGGGAGGACAGGAAGGCGGTTGAATATATCAGGGCCTGGAAATATTACTGTAAACAGCCAAATAAAAATCTACAAAGAAATGCTAACAGATGTGTTTCAGTTTGAAGGCAAGAGCATTCAAGGACAGTGAGTGGGATTCACCAGCCTGTTTTAAATGTGAAGTTAGCTGCTCTAGTAACTTCTGAAGGCAGCCACCATAGCCATGACAATGGCAATTAGAAGAAATTAGGTAGAAGCTTTAAGTGGACACATCAGAAAATGGGGAAAATACAGCCATTTTCATGTACACAGGCTCCTCTATGTTAGCCCTCCAGGCCTGCTCTGTAGGAGGTGAAAAATCATGATTGGCATCTCTACAGAATAAATCATCTAGCTGAGATGCCTTTCCTAAAATGGGTGGGCTCACTCCCTGGAGAAGTTCTTCCATTAAATCTAGAGGGAACCTTGACCACAAACTCAGACAAGACATGTGATAACCCTCCACCTGAGCTGATGCCACCCTTCAGACACGGAGATCAGCCATTCCCTGACCCATTTTCTGAGCCATTATCACAACACCTCTGTTGCCCAAGCAATAAGGACGCCACAGGATGAACACACTCACCGCCTGGTCCCCCAGCGCTGACTTCAGGCTGATGCGCACTTTGATGGCATTGCTATAATCTGGTTTAAAAAGAAAAAAGGGCCATGTTAGAGCTGCAGCAACGAAAAGTCTGCTCCTGGGAAATGCTGAGGTGACTAAAATTTCCTTAGAAGTTCCCTTGCTCACCTTGGAGAGCTTGGTGGGACTGATTTTATTTCCCTTCAGTCACCTCTACTGCAAACACACTCATCTGAGCTGTCAGTTCCCAAGTCTGGTTTTGTAGCAGATTAAAGGAAAATTAATCTCTCCCACCACTGGGAATGAGCAGTTTAGATGCAGATGCTGATGCCTGGTTAGGTGAATCCCACTACCAGAGACTGGCACAGGGCTGTAAGAGTTAGAGTGTTTTCCAGTACCAGCAATCATTACACAAATGTAACTTGGCTGGGTCATCACTCAGTGTCACAATAAGCTGAAAAATGTATTTTTCCACAGCCTCCTCCTTTTCCTCTCCTTGAACTCCCCTCTTTGACTAACACATGTCAGAAAAAGCATAGCAGTAATATTTTTGTACTAGCTTGCCCCTACACCTGGCTCCCAGGACCAGTGGCTCCCAGCTGCAATGCAGGCACATTCTCTCAGGAAAGTGCCACACAAGACCAAACTTCTGAATATTTCTTCCTTCTGTAGAGCCATCCCACACTCTGAGTACTGTCATTATGAAATAAAAAGGCACCTCCATTTCTGAGAACTGAGTGGGTCTCTGACCAAGTCATGTGCTGACTTCTGCAGCTCTGGCCATGAGGAAGCCGAACTGTTTTCCTGTGAGTAAAACTTACAGCTCAGTGTTTATTTACCATAACCCTGTTTTTCTAGGGAGAATAGCCTTCAACAGCTACAAAAGAGAGGGACTTTGCTAACCAAGGGTTGTAAAGAATAACTAGTGTCCTTAAATCACCCACAAGCTATACGTACATGAAGCCCAGTCTGTTTTCCAGCCAATGAATCTGCCAGAATTGTTTCTTTTCAGCCACTCATATAAAGGTTCAAAGTAGTGGAGCAGGGGAGCTGCATTCATGTATTTTTCTCCTGTTACACTTTCCAGTGCTTGAGTCCAGGGCTTGGATCTCCCTAATGCCAGCAACTGTCTGTATATGTGGAATGAGAAGTAATATGTTATTGCCATGTTCCATCTAGACAAGAAAAACACTCTGTGTTCAGTATAAAAGTGTTTCTCTTTGCTTCTGATTCACTCCTTTATCCCATTATTCCTAATAAAAATATTTTATTTCCACAAACAAGTAATTAAACTTGTGACATTTAGAACCTTAGAGTACATAAATTTAGTCAACTTGTCAAAATGAATTGAGCGGGTTTAGGCTAAATTTACAAGCTAGGTTTATTCTTGATGCAACCTCATTTATTCCAGAAGCTTTGTAATATTCTGATTTATTATGTATGAGAAATGTGCTTTGTTACCTGAGTTTCTGCCCAGCTGCAGTGGAGTTGGTAATGTCACATTTGTGAAGAGGGCCAGTATGGTTAGCTGCCCTGCAAAGTGCCTCCTGAAACTGGAACTGATAGATGGTGCGGGTGTAATACCTAAAGGAAGGGCAAGGAAAAGGGAGGCACAGGTTGTATTAGCTGACTGTCAAGGAAACCTGGAAGCCTTTGACCTTTGGAAAGCTCTGCTGCATCAGCTGTCACTCCTGTTTGGGAAACTGCACTGCAGAGAGAGGCCAGCTTGTATTTATAGGCTAATCTAAATCAAATTTAGCAAAATGCCAAGATCAAATGGGCTAGAAGAGCCCCAAATCTGTTTGTTGCCACATAAATCAGGAGAGAGTAAAGCTTTTAAGGTCCAGCTCTCTGCTCTGAGCCCTCTAAAATGAGGCGGCTGGGACACAGCAGACATCCAGGGCTGCATGTTCGTGGCCCAAGTGACAAGGGGCACAGTGATTCTACAGCAGACAAACACCTCTTACAGAAGTGCTTCTGCTGGTTTGATGGCAGCGTGAAACTTTTCTGTTCAGCAAGAGGGTCAACAGCCTCCTCACTGCTCAGAGATCATTATGGAACAACCCCCGATGTGTAGAGAAACACTCCCATTGAAACCAGCAACCTTCGGTCTGGGCTTTAAACAAAATAAGACTGGGTCCTGGGGAGTTGGGGATTGTTCTGTAGACAAAACTTAAGTCATGAATTAAACACTGCACTACCTTATGAAGGAGTAATCGTTGGCCACATGAAACAGTGTGGCAGGGTCACAGTAGGTTTCATCGTGAGGGACTGGTTCCACAACACCAACTATGTCTCTCCTGCAGATGAAGGGAAAAAAACAGGGTTTCTGTTTCTAGACAATAAGCAAAGGTAATCTGACTCAGCTTTTCTTCTCTTTTGTCTGATATATATGGACACCTCTCACTTGCAAACAGAAGAATTCCACACAGTCCCCAGTAACCCCATGCAAGTTCTGCTCCACAGCTGGAGACCACAGACAGGAAACTGTTTGGAAACTCATAGTGCAAGGAAGGGATTTTTCTGAGAGGAGGATGTGCAGGGATCAATTAGTGGTATGAAATAATCTGCAAGACATGAGCTTCACACAACCACTTCATGTCCTGGACCATCCCAAATTTAGAGACCTGTGTTTTGTTCTGGGCAAGGGCATGCAGAGACTGGGCAAACCAAAAGGTAAATGGCCTCCTGTGCCACCGGGCTGGAGATGAGCTTTCTCTTTATTTTCCTCTCCTGAGACTGTGTTTCCTGAGAAGTACTACAGAAACAAACCCATACCTTGAGTTCTGAAAATTGTAATAAGCTTCCATGGATGTATTTTTCATAAACCTGTATTTCAAGTAGAGTGCTTTGCAGTGCCACTGCAACAAATGTCATAAGCTTCCCTGAATAATCTGTCATTCTACATTTCTCTGACATCTCTGCTACTTTTGAATACATTGAAACTGATTGATTTTTACAGTGGGTCAGGAGGCTTGCATATATCAAGTTTTATTATAGATTCTGATTGCTGATGGAGGCTTACTGTTCATGTTAGTGTTAGAGTTCAGGCTCCATTTTCAGTGTGGGGCTTGTTTGGTTTTTTTGCATTTTCTGCTCTCATATTAAAACCAACCTGGGAAATTACAAACTCCACTCTGAGTCATAGTTATTTTTAATCTTGTGCTCCAAGGTGCTGAAAATAGACTGATTGATGGGCATAATCTGAAAAGGCACCTCTGGCTGTTACTTGCCCAGGGAACTGTATTTTCTTTACTGTGAAAGGTGGTATCTTAGTACACAAGAAAGGAAAGATTCAGTCTAAAATCTTTCAGACAATTTGCCTCCAAAAGCACTATAGGTGGGGAGGAGACACAAAGCAGAGAAGTGTGCTCAGATATTTGGTGGATTGAGATCTGCATGCTTCTCTGGCTGGCAAGTACAATGAACTTCACTTTCCACTTGTCCTTAAGGATGTGGGGAGCACACCAGCACACATGACCAATTACACTCAGAGAAGGGCTGTACTTCAGCTGCAAAGATGTCTTGGGGAATCTGTCAGGGGGACAGCAATGTTGATCTGAGAGAGGCCATGCAAAGGCCATGGGCTGTCTTTATCAGATAGCTGACATTAGAAACAGGGAGAAAGTCTTTTGAGAGGTAGGGTAAACTGCTAGGGGCTGTACACAGGGTTAATGGGGATATATGGCTTATGAGACATTGTCTGCATCACAGTTGGGTATTTCTATCTGGCACTCTACTGGTATTTACAGAAACACCCAGAGACACAGTTCCTGCCCTATGGAGGCACAAACACCTCACCATGTTGAGTAACTGGGGTTGAGTTTGCAGGTTCATATGAAAAAAGTCCCCTTTGTTTCTCAAACTTACTTCATCTCCCACCACTGTTTGGTCCACTCCTGCTTTGTAATCTCACCCCTAAACACCATCCACCTCCACTTCTCCAGCATGTAAGTAAAAGGCATTGTTCCAACAATCGTTAGTGCTTGTTTGAGAAGAAAGTTGATTTCAGTTTCTGAAGAGAGAAGCAGTTAAGGTAATGGTTACAGTAGCAATTAGTATCTGATTAGATGGCTAAAGTTGCTTCCCTTTACAGTTAATGCTTACAGCTCATTTGAATTACAGATTTTCACTTAAGAAAAAGTGGAAGGAAGAATATTACTGGAAAAAACATAAGATAAATTAGGAATTGTACACTGTTTTGTCTCTCTTTCTTTCCCCCAAACTCTTAAATAATCTAGTTGACATTGACAACAGTCAATGATAACATTTAGTTACCCATCACTGAGAACCTTTCGTGTCTTCGAGGAATTTTGAGCTGAAGACATCTCAAAATGTATAAAATGTGCATCTTTGTCCATCTAAGGCAGTACTCAGAAGCCAGATGAACTACATTATAATGAGGGCCTACCTATGATGTCACTCAATATTCACTTAAGTGTGAGATGTAAATCTCATGGTTTCAGTTTCATTTGAACTGCTAAATACATATCTTGATAGAGATATGTATGTATTCATGCAACAGAGATTGAAAAGAGTTTTGGAGACCCATTTAAATGAACTATGAAGATTTAAGGATGGGTAGTTCAGTATTGAAGGTAGTGAAGTGCTAGATATTTCTTTTTAAATTATGTAACAGCACTGTAAAGCAGTGATCCTTGCTTCACAATGTGATTTGGGGAAAAATACAGTAAATTAGAGGAGTAAGATTTTCAGAAGCCTGTCAGTTGCTTGCTGAGTTTGCAGGCACAATCGTCTGCTACAAAATAAGGCCAGCAAGTGCTTTC
Organism: Cyanistes caeruleus; assembly: GCF_971803275.1. Classification (NCBI taxonomy): domain Eukaryota; kingdom Metazoa; phylum Chordata; class Aves; order Passeriformes; family Paridae; genus Cyanistes; species Cyanistes caeruleus. The sequence continues at coordinate 17,261,662 of NC_141703.1, read as the reverse complement.
ATATAAATACATAATATTTATGCATTTATTTACCTTCATCATCTTGGAAAGTTGGCTCTAGGAGACCAAGAGATTTCAAGTGCTGAGGAGTGGCTGCAGAAAGTGACATAATTTCACCTACAGCTTCGTGGAAGCCCTCATTGGCACCACTCCTGAGCAGGTAGGGCTGCTCCGCGTATGCCATGTCGTACTCAATGTGGCCCATCTCGTGGTGTGCAGTCAGGAAGTCATCCATGGTCACTTTGGTGCACATCTTGATCCTACACACCAGAATAAAGTGTCTATGGTTAGAGGGAGAGAGGGCCAGAGAAAGGCAGCCTGAGCCCTGCTTGCTACAGCCATGGGGCAAAGCCCCTCCAGAGCTGGCAAATGCCTCTTGCAAAACCTGGGCGTCCTGGTATGCAGTGCAGATCCTCCTGCTACAGCAAGACTTCATGGGAAACTCAGCAAAACACCTTCAGCCACCTTGAAATTGTCCAGGGAATAAGAGAAAACTGCTGTTTTGTGAGAAGAGCTGCTCCCTAAAACCTGGTGATAAACTCACTGCACATGTGGACGTGACTAACCACCAGCAATCTTAGTAAGACAGTAATTTATAAAACTCTGTGTGTTGGTGACTCCTGCTACTTCATCCTTGTGTAGGTACTACAGGTACTAAATTTACTAAAGGAATGTCTTCCAAATAGAGTTTTTTTTCACCTTCCCCAGACTGCTGAGGTGGGACGCTGATGTGTTTCACTAAGGCTCTGCCTCACACCAGTTTCTTTCCCTGGGTAACTGTGGGGACTGCAAGAAGGGTCAGAATTTCTGTGAAAAGTATGCATTGTGTGGGAACTTGCTGTCCCACTCCTTTCCCAGATGTGGAAGAGACTGATGGATTTTCATGAAACTGGATAACTCTGCTAAAGATAGACAGTGGACTCAGGAGATTTTCCCTTGCTGCCATTGTTGCAAAATGTGCAGTCCACAAATTGCAATGGTATCCACCTGAATTTCTGCTTTCTAAGCCCTAGAACATAGTAAATATTTCTCTAATTCATAAAAATCTTAGTCACATCTCAGCTAAAATTTGAGAGTAGATCTACTAGTAAAATTGAGTAGATCTTCACAGAAAAAGTTACACAGAAGGGTTTACAGTCTCACAGCATCCTTGCTCTCTTGTCTTCCTCTCCCCACTTTTCAGCCAGAAAAAAATAAAGGAGAAATTAGGAGGTGGTACAAAAAGGGGTCATAGCAATTTCAGTACCTGTAATCGTTTTTGCCCAGGTCCCATGCTGTAGGATGGCACACAACCTTCCTGCTGTCTCCGGGCTCTGTGAGCATGGAGTTTTCCCAGAAGCCCTCAGTCATGGGATCAAGGCCAATGGAAACAAAGAAGGCCTCAGCAGATTTGAATATTTTAATTGCATTCCATTTCTGAAAGAGAGAGTGGCACCATTAACCTTGGTTTCTGCGTGCAGCCTGTTCCCACTGCCCTGCTCAACACAGGGCAGCTGATTTTGTGTTTATTTCCCAGGAGCTTCACAGCTGCACCTGGCCCATCGACAGAAAGTCAGTAGTGTCTGCCTTTGGCACTTCTGTGAATTCTGCTGGAAACTGGAATTAAGTTTTCCCTTAAAATTTTTGTTTTCTCTGCAAACAAAATAGGCTTCTGTACTCCGAGGTTCAGCAGATAGCACCTGACCCAGACCAGAGAAGCTCTCAATAAAAGATAAGGTAAGATAAAAAATGCATTCCTGGCAGTAATATGTCAGATCTGTGACCTGACCCTTCAGTCAACTTGGGGACAGCTCATTTGAGGAAGTGGAGCTACATTCCCAGCAGATGAGCATGAGGGATTTCAGCCAGAACCATAAAACCTGGCAAATGTATCTATGGGAGTTGTTTATCAGATGCATTAAAACTGCATGGTTATGTTCAGGATAATTTTGCCATTCAGCAGTTTTATTATTCTACCCTGCAGGCGCTCTGCATTTACTGGACTGAGCTCTCACAGACACCTGGGCAGCAAACAGCTCATCTGGATGAAAACCCCAAATGGGGCACACCCACCAACAAGGATGAATCCCCCCCATTGCTCAAAGGCTCTGTAAATAATGCTTCCCTTCTTGCAGTGGTACTTCAACAGACTCATATTTATGACTACAAGGAGGTCAGTAGTGTAAAACAGAGGTGAGATTAATGCAGACTTATGAAAACTGCTAATGAATCAAATTCAACTATTCCTTCTCTTACCAGCATACCATTTCCATGGACTGCTGCCTGAGAGGAGAGTAGATTTCAGGTGAACCATTGCATTTCAAAAAACAAATTCCGTCTATCACCCTTTAATTTTAAAAAGGGAGAAAGGCTTTGGCAAGACTACAGGGAATTATCTTTACCCATGTTCTTGGTCTGGTAAAGGTGCTGTCACAGCTGCTAGCTCTACAGATCCCAAACACAGACCTTATGGTGCTATGCAGTTATCAAAAGAAAACAGGCAGCACTGCAGTTTCTCTAGCTGTATACAAATAAACAAGACTGACAAAAATAAAACAAACTGTGATATACAAACTATTTGATTATGGTAATGACTGGAAAAGGTCATATTTGATACCAGCCCACTCCAGGAGTCCTGAAATATTTATAAGTACAAAATACATCTCTTAATGTCTAAGTGTCTCTGAGGAAAATAGACTTTGAGACAAGATTAAGGGGGTCAAAGAGGGTTCAGTAAAACAGAGAACAGCTAAGGGGATAGGTACATTGAAAAATGCATAAGCACTTAAAGGTGAAAAGCAAAAAAAGGGATGCAAAAAAGCAACACTTTGTTGGCAATGTGTCTGCCTGAGGGCAGCCATGGATTTCTAGAGAGCAGCTGATATGTGGTGCATAATTTTTATACCCTCTAGATTTGTTACATAAAGCATATTGCATAAAGGTATGTCTTACCTTTTCAACCATTGCAGAAGTTACATCAATGTTTGGTTTGGCTGGATAGGGAACAGTCAAGGCATACAGATTTGTCCAGAATCTACCCCACATATCACCTTCATAAAAAGAAAGAAACAAAGAAATACTTTAAATGATTTATTATGTATTGCTCAGAGGTGCCAGACAGGTCTATAAATTGTGCAGTGTCAAAAATAGGGACTCCTATTCATCTAACCAGGCCTGATCCAGTTGTGGAGGGGAGCAGCTCTGGAAGGTCATTCATAGGTCAAACTCAGATCAAGGATCCTTTTATTACCCAATATCTGCAATTCTTGGATAATATAGTTTCAGGACTGATCATACTCCTAAAGGTGAGTGAAGACTGAACATCCTTTTTGTTAGTCCGCATGATTGTTGTGCCACATTCAGGTACACAAACTGTTACAGCAGCTTAATGCTACATCATTTGAAAGCCAAGTCATGAAATGTAGGATCTTAGATTAAAATTTGAAAGGAAAAACAAATGTCTCTGAAACTCTCATTGCTAAGGAAGACAAATGCTGCAGAGGGGAGGGAAATGTCCCAGCCCAGTGCTAGAGTTTTGTGATATGTGAGTTTTGGCCAAGATAAGAACCTGCCTTCCCTTCCTGCCACTGCTGCTAAGCACTTGTGTCATCTCTGCTAGAAATTTATCCATTTCCCCTCTACCCTTCTCTTATCTGTAACCTTTTTGTTAATATCCTGATTAAACAGTCAGATTACTCTCCACCCATGTGCCCTGAAGGTGATTGTCCTGTGCATTAAGTCAGGCTTGCAAAACATGGATGCATTGACATACCCAGCAAGTGAGCAGGGAGGCCTCCTGTGGAGCTGATGAGCTCAGGGCCATACGCTTGCCCCAGCTTGTGTCTCACATAGGCATGCAGCTGCTCATACAGAGGTTTTATCTAGAGGCAGAGGAGGAGAACAAAACAATTTTTTTTTTATTTTCACTTTGCTCTATTCCGCTCATTACTCCTAAACAGAGAGCCTTGACAGATAACTGCATCCCAAACCTGCAGCTGAGTTTTGCTCCCTGCCTGACGGGTCAGGCACTGAGTCCAGATTCCAGCCTCAGAAGTCCTGCTCAGGTATGAGGGAGGGAGCATTGCTAACTTTTGAGCTGGAATATCAAGGGTGCCATCTACCCCACGGACCCTACCTGGAGGGGAGACGTGGACCTGTAGAGCTCCCTCTTTCCCAGCCTCTGGGGACCAAGCTGGTCCTTGAATGACTACAGAGGTAGAAATGCCATGTATGTCTCCTCACATCTGTTTCTGTTAAACCCACATAGACTGAGATCAGCCAGTTTAAAACAGGTTCCATCTTCATTCATAACATCAGCACATGAGCCCACCATTTCAAAACACAACCCTGCAACCCAGATGAGAACTCTTCCTGCCTCTACCTGCTCAAATGTTTTCTCCACGTCATCAATCAGCTGGTCACGGCTGTATTTGTAATTCTCTGGAGACTTTGCTTCATAATTTGCTCTCCAGTAGTCTCCGTAGTCAGAATAACCTGTAGAGCATGGATGCATCACGTGAGGACACCACATGTAGCACTGCTTAGGTCTGCAGGGGAAGTGCAGCTCCCTGCAGATCCCATGCAGACCTGCAGCCTTCCCCCAAAGCAAAGCATCAAAACGCTAGTCTGGGTTTAGCAGAGAGGAAAAAGCCTCCCTGAGGGTCTGTCTCATGAACATGCAGGTATGGAAGATTTCCAGTAAATTCAGAAATTGATGTCATGATTATCTGCTAGTTAGGGTCGTTCTCTGATGGAGGTCAGAGGAAATCAGGAGTCCTGACTGGAGCTCCTGTGGCTGTGAGGGACAGCGGCCTCTGCTCAGGCTGGATGCTAAGGGTTTCTCACAGAAGGCATAAACCAGTGGACATTGAATATGGGCCCCCTCCTCCAGAAACTAAACCACCAGGACACATGCAGACACCAGAAGTAAAATTCAGCTCCAAGTTCCACTAAGTCTTCCAGTCCACTGAGCTCCATCAAGCCTGGAGTAAGAGTGACTCCTAGCTGAAGTATCTTGCTTAGTGGTATGGAGGAGCCCATAATGACTATGTTTGGGTTTTTTCCCTGTCTTACTATTTGGGCCATATTTTATCATCCATCTCCAGCTTGAGAGTTTTTTCAAAACAAGGAGGATGGGAAAGCAGGTGATACAGCTGCAGTCTGGCCAAGAGACAGATGATGTAGTTACTTCAGAAACTATCTTAGATGACCCCAAAAGAAAATTAGAAGGCAGCTGCTGCTGTTCCTTGAAAAGACAGTTCCATATGATTTGTGGAGATCTCAAACTGGAAGAACACATTCCCACCCAGGCCTATCAAATCTGATCATTCCAGCTAGGGGATAATGCTTATAAATGTACCCATGATTGTGGCTGCTGCAAGAAGGCCAAGGCCCCTAGGAAAGAGGAGATGTCACCAAAACTCAGCAGCACTCAGAAGCTGTTTAAATGGAGTGTGCTTGTCCATAAATCACAAATGGTGTAGTCCTGGGTGGTATGTAATGAGGGGCACTGATGAGTTATGGCCTTTGGGAAAAGTGCTAACAAGGAAGGGTGCCAACAAAAAGGTGCCTCTTGTTCCAGGCTGGGAAGAAACCTCTGAACTGGTCAATAACAGTTGTCTGCATTGCCTCTTTCTTTGAGACCTGCGCACCAAGAGCAAATTATGTGCAAATTATGTATGTGTTTTGAATTCCTGGGAAAATTGTGTAAGACTGCAGTATGTTTACTAGTTTCTGGAAGCCAGAAGGAAAACAAAAAAACAAAAAAACAAAAAACAAAAAAAACAAACAAACAAAAAAAAAAAAACAGAAAGAAAGCAAAAGGTGACTTACCATTAAGCCTTGCAACCTCATTTTCAAGTTCAACATACTCTTCATATAATGGTCTCATCATTCTGCCAACACCAGCTCTCCAGCCTTCCCAGGCCCACAGTCTCTCATTATAATCAGTGCTCTCAGCCATAATAGCATCCAGACCTGTCAGAACAAAAAAGAAGGTACTAGGCTTTGAAAAGCAGAATTTTTCTTTCACAGCAGGCAAACAAACCAAAGTGAAAGAAATTCATGAAAGGAGAAGAAAACACTTTGTATTTGATATACTGAAAGATCCCACTATTTCATTGCATCCTTTCCTAATTTAAGGTTTTCCCCTTGTCTTTAAGAAGCAAGAAGCACATCATGAGTCTCTCAAATGCTCTCTCCACATTAGCTTCCCTTAAGTTGGTAGAATTCTCAGGACTGGCCTAACACAACATTGAGTCCCACATGACTGATGGCAGGGAATAAAAAATAGATTTTCTGTGATATAGGCAAACCTCAGGTGACAGGCAGGCTGCCACCTGACAAGCTGAGCAGCCCTCCCCAATTTCTTTTTACTACTAACAGGAGACAGTATGTCCCATGGGCAGAAGGTCCAATGGAGATCCCTGAACAGCGAGGTGCAATAAAATTGTGACTAAGCTTTAGATAGCTGGAAATATCTGTTGAAATTACAGCCTGTTATTTTGCAGTCAGGAGTCACCCTTTGGCTTTCTCTTTTTGTACCCTCAGGGTGAAGAACACAGTAAGGCAGTGGTTGGTGTCATACCTGGCTCCAGCACCAAACACTCAGATGAATTGTTGGTTTTACAGACAGTCCCAGTGCTGTAGATGGTACTCATTGTATTTAGCACAGTGCTCAGCTGCAAGTTAGATGCAAGATAGCCTGTTAGAAACACTCTGTGCAAAATAACAGCCAATTATGCTAATTCCTTAAGAGCTAGAATCAACACTTCACCCACCAGCTTAATATTTAAGCATATGTTTGAGCTCAGGAGAGATTAATGAAAGAATTTGCCTAAATGCATTACTGAACCAGACCTAGCTGAAAAAGACAGATAATCTCCCAAAAATATGACATAAACCTGCAGGTTCTTAATATCCAGTCAGACAGAGCTCTGGATTCAATGAGCACTGACTGTCACAAGAGAGCTGTCAATGCACAGCACCAGTAAAAAAAAATAAAGTTTATCAATGTGCTTCCATAAGCATGAACCCACATAAACTTTGCAGGAAGGTTGTGGCTTTGAGTGGCAGCAAAAAAGGCCCCTTTGGCAGGTGCTGCCAGGATGACTGTTGCCTGAGGGTGTTTACATCACGTCCCACTAATTGCATGGATCTGCTTGGACTCCATCACTGAGAAGCTATGGCTCATGTCATGGGCCAGCTGAAAGCCAAAATGCACCTGAAATCTTTCAGCTCTATCTCAGAACCTATGCTACATAGCTTTGTTTTAAACATTTTTTAATGTTTTCACGTCTTCATGCCTCAAGGAAAACGTGTATCACTTTTAGCTTTCCCTATAGGACTATGCAGTTTCTCACTTAGAGCTTTAAATCAGAACTTGAAAGCTGTCAGTGGGAGGGGTAGTTAGTGAGTAGCTCTAAATTCTGTCAGCATTAAATTAAATCAGTGCCCAGGCAAAATTTGTGTCAGTGAAGAATACTTAGATGTTCCTATGGAACCCCATCAGACTGTATAAAAAAGTCACTTTCCAACATGAATCAACGACTTCAGCCCCAAAGGCCATTATCTAGGAAATTCTAAGTACCTAAACAGGGAAGGTACTGAAGAACATACATCCTCAACAGAGACAACATTAACATTGGTGCACTGTTGTGATCCAAAATAAATATATTTTTGTATGAACTGTCAGCATACCCACCAAGACAATCTCTTTTTCAGAAATGTATCATATTTGGATCAGACAAGAGATCCAGCCAATCTGCTGCTTCCCTTGCATGGTGATTAGCACTGCTGACCTTGGCAGAAAAATCTCACCATTCTTCTGTAGTGAGGACTGTAGGATCCTGGACTGTTGGTTCCCATGACTCAACACTATGTTTCAATTTGATCTTCAGCAAAGGGAAAGCAATTTAACTCTTGAGTATATGGTTATAAATTCCTTTTGAGTCTGCATAGCTGCTCACTCCAATTTCACATAGAATCATTATCCATATACCTGCCTCTTAGGTGAACTCGTCAGTGCAAATGTTAAATCTCATTATGACTCTTGCCAAATCTTGCTGCCCTTCATCAGCTTTCTGTGGAACCCTCTCCATTTTCAGGCATCCCAGGGTGGCCAGTGCAATGAATCATTCCTTCTTTTTCACAATGTGGTAATGTACTATGTTCAGAGAAAGAAAGACTTCCTCCATCTCCACCTTTTTGACTCATTGAATGGCCTTTTACCCATCCCTTTCTGCTCCTTGCCCTAGGTCTGGACTTCACCAAGCACTTACAACATGCCTTTCTCGATTTTATGGCTGATCCATCTATAAGTGCAAGGACTGCTCTGAGGCGTGTTTGAAATTTATTCCACAACAAAACTGCTGACAGAAACGGCAACAAGCTTCCTAGGCCAGACTACCCCACAGCTCTGTATTGCTGTGAGCATCTAGAACAAGTACACTTCCATACCATACACTGCATCATCCTGAAACAAGCAGACAGCACCATGCGAGGCAGCTGAACTCACCCACCAAAAATGATGAACTACATTCAACAACTTACTCTGTTATATTTTTCTGATGATAGCACAGATGATCCTCTTTCCTGGAGAGTCTGGATCTGGAGCTTGGTGAGGTCATCTGTGATGCTGTCTACTGGGAAGTTGCTGGCATTCCTGGAGGCCTCCTCGTAAAATGCGGACCACTTGGCACCTGCCTGGCTCTGCAAGGGGTTCACACAACCCTGAATTAATCCCTCCAAAAGAGTGGAGTGGTCTGATGCACTCAATGGGCAAAAATGTCACTTCTAGGAAGAGCTTTATTGGTGAAGAACACCCATGATTGTGGGCTGAGCACTTGCACTTCACGGTGAAATGGCTAGAGAGCTTTTTGGCTTTGTTTTATTCTCACATCCAGATAACCATTTTTCTTTGGGAATACCGAAAAGCATAACTGTCTATGCACACCTTGCTTGTTATAATTGATCCAGCATCACTTTGCTGTGTCTTCTCCTACTCTAAATCATGTTTTCTTCCCTTAATGCTTTTCTTCACCCACCAGTTAGGAAATAAGCCAGGGCACAAAGAGATCTGTGACCCAGATGTCAATTCCCATTTCTGCTGCAGTAGTAGGAAAACTCAACATGCAAGATAGTGATACTGAGTCTGTTTTTAAGGCAAATATCACTTTCTTCTGAAATGCTGGCAAATAAAAGATTATACTTAGGCAAAGGAGGCTCTAAAGAAGGTGCCCAGATTGGACACTGCTTTTAACACTTCTGCAATTACAGACCATGATATGTGAAACTCCCAAATTTCAGTGCACAAAGCAGCAGCATTAGAATACAATTTGGAGTTGGGACTGTCTTATCCCCCTTTTTCTAATGTGTTTGTACACAGTTTAACACATCAACAACATTCCAAATGGCAACAAGAACAGTACCAATTAACCTGGGTCCTTGAGAGAGTTTATTTAATTGTGCTTATGCTAGGGCTTCCCAGCTCGTGGATTGGGCACCTGTAACACCTGTAAAACTCTTTCAGAGCTCTTTCAGGCACCCTTTGCCCCTGTGCAGACACACCAGTAAGACCAACACCTTCTGCAGGGCTGTACCCGAGTTGTTCAGCCCCATGTGTGACGGGCACAGCACCCACTGCTCCAGGCTCCAGCAGAGAGGGGTGGTGGCAGAGGTAAACCCATGGTAATCCCAGCCCCACATCTCTTCCATCCTAGCCATCGCTGGCAGGCTTTCCAAACTCTCCCCTTCATGGGAGCAAACAGTGCTAACACTCCTCAGCAGCTTGCAGAGCTCAGTGGGCAAGAGCTTGATAAGCACCCAAAGGAAGAGCACCACTGTGCAAATGTGTTCCTGAGCTCCTTGTCCTGAGCAGGAACAGAGAGGCCTCAGGACTGGCAGGGCAGAAGAGGGGGCTCATTGGCTACAAGAGCCAGGGGAAAGCAGTTGTCTTGCTGTCTGATATTTCCACAACTAGAGGAATTGGTTGATAAGTCAGAGGAATAGTTGTAGGGCTTATGACACAATTTACAAGGAAAATGGATGTGAAGGAGCCAGAAGGGACAGTATTCATTAACATTATTCATTCTCCAGCAGAATGTGAGGAGGAGAAACAGTGGGTTTATTACCAGTGCTGCTGAAGAGATCAAGAGAGAGAAAAAGTTCTCTCTGAACACTTGACTAATTGGTTTTTATTGCTGGTATCTCCTCATGTATTTTATTATCATCTCATTAATGATGAAAATACTATAAAGGTCTTTCATTTTATGTGTTTGGAAACATTACAGTTTAAGTATCTGGTGCCTTGGAAAAAATTCCAGATTGACAATGATTAGTCATTAGGATTTCTTCCAGCAACCAGTCTCCTTGCTTTAATTAAGAAATATGATAATTAAAACATGTTTTAATTAAGTTATATGACCACAAAGTGAAAGACCGGCCATTAAGCAAAAATAGATTTAGGATGTTCAACTTCGCTTTTATGCTCTGAATTGTTTTCTCTAAGGCTTGAGTTAACTTTAAAAAATATGCCACTTCAAAACAAAGAAAAATTCAAGGTGGTTTTGTTCATTTTGAAAGGCTTTGAGCTTACAAGATCCTGAACCGAGGCATGGCAATATCAGTAACCATGGCTGCCTGCTCCTGCAAGTTCTTGCCTAGAGACCCCGAGGCTGGGGCAGACAGAGGCTAGTGTTGAGAAGCAAGAACTGTTTTGGAAGACAGGATAAGTAAAAATGCTGTGGTCCTTCCTGCAGATAGAAATGGATTTTCAAACCAACATACAAGACCATTGTAATAGAAACTCCACTGCTGCATTTGCTAGTCTGTGATTTCACTTCATTTTTCCCGGTCTAATACCTCCAGGCAGTCTACCAACAGCCCTGACTATGAGAAGAGTGATGGGGGCAGGGGGAAGGTCCACCACTGGGTAACTGGTGTGGGCAGCTATATAAATCCATCAGCAAACATTTAACAGAATTCCTGCATCCAGAAAACATTTGCATATTCACTGAGAAGTAAAACAACTGCCTGTGTCAATAAAAAGCCCAGTGTTTGTCTGGTCTTAGGGAAAGTGGAAGACCTGAACTCATGAGGGTGCAAGATTCAAATCCTGTTTCCTTGCACCACAGACCGCACCTACCCCAGGCCCTTGGAGAAGATCTTCACCCTCAGGATATGCTCTCTCCAAGAGGAAAGGGAAATGCTTTGCTTTTGGAAAGGGAAACTCCACAGAAAAACACTACACAGGAGGCACTGGTGGTGTTGGACTCAGCAGAAGAAAGCATCTCCCCCCATCCAACACAGATTTTGAGGATGAACGTGCAGTGTTCCCTTGCCTTTTCCCTCCACTCACCTGAAGTGATGGCTAGGGACAGTCCAGCCTCTGGACATCCTTGTGCAGTGCAGGTAGTCCAGGTACTAACCCAAGGCTGTAGAGGCTGGTAGTGGCCCAGGCACATCTGAATTGCTACATTACAGCAAGGCCCTTTACCTCCCCAAAATGAAGCACAGCTACCAGAGAAGTAACACTCCAACTTCAGCCAAGCTTGGTGGAACCAAAACAAACCAGAAAGTGTCAGATTCCTACGAGAAGAGTGAAACCTGCAGGATGGAGCACTTACCATTTTATTGGCATTCTCCTCAGTGATGTTGGTGTTGTAGTTCCATGACGCAATGGAGTTCTCATAGCTGATATCTTCTGCTCTCCTGTTAAACTCTTCTAAAAACTCTTGGGCTTCTTGTGTGACATTCTGAGGGGCCACAACAGCGCTCAGGCCACAGAGAAGCCAGAAATGGACCAACATATTCATGTTCAGCATGAGAACCTCTCAACAAGTGGGTTTTCTCAGGTAAGCTTCTCTGTTGGCCTCTGCTCATCAGCCTTCAAGCATGGTCACGGTGAAGAAGAAAGGCTGAATCCAATTTGCTGGACCTTTTATAGGTTTTATTCATTATAGGAGAGAAAGGAAAAAGTTTTTTATAAAAAAGCCAAATAAACAAAAGTCAATTATTAACTTTGGAAAAACATAATTACTCCTGCCATTTTATAGCCTTCTTATAAAAGGCTTTTACTTTTGGTTAATGTTTCCCAAGTGTGCTGTCAATGATACAGCTGGTCACTTTATCTATAGCCTACCCGTGTCTCTGGTAGCTCAGGTTCTGTCAATCCTTTAACAGGTTGGTGACAAGCTGTAAAAATATTTAGAGACTTCACTGAAACAGCAAACCAAGAACCTTAACTCCCAGGCAGGAAGAAACTCCAGTTAGTCTGAGATAGGGTACTTGGTTGGTTATTTAGGGCCATGTTGTTAAAGGCTTCGCAAAGCCCAGGTGATTCAGGGAACAGACCTCCTTTTCAAAGCAATCAGGAGATATAAAACCTGAATTTTAAATGTGTCCACTGAGCCACCAAAAAGCAGCAAGAGACTTTATGAGATCACAGCATGTTGTGTAAATACCTAATCTGAAATATAAATCAACTGGGTTTAAGTACTAAGGTGACTAAGGCTACTAAAATGACTCCATCTTAATATTTAAATACCTTTGCTAATCTACCTCAGCAGTTACTGCAAATCAGTGGGAATATCAATGCATGAATTCGCTCTGGAAATGCAGCTTGGGTTGAGTGTTATCGATCAGACAATGCCTTAGTATTTTTTAAATTAGCCTATTTCTGTTCAGGATCACTAGGTTGGTTTTGTTTTGGGTCTTGTGGGGGTTTGTTTTGAGATGCAACTCTGAAGCCACATCCACAGGGTTGGTTTCCTATTCCCAGCAGAGTTTCTCTGAAACCACCATGGGTCTGCCTCCCTGGGAGCAGCAGGAATCAGCCCCTTCCTTGCCAAACCCTGGAGAGAAGGTCCAGTCCTCAGGAACCCTTGGGAACCCAGCACAGCCTCAGCAGGGCCACCAGCAACAAGCATCTGGCAAGCACAGCCAGAAACCAGGGACCTTGAGGAAACACCTGGCTTCAACATCTTGTGGTACCCACGTCCTGCGGACCAGGGGTGACGGATCTCTCACATCCATGTGCAATCCTCTAACAACTGGGGTTTTTTGAGTGAAAGTTAACAACATTCACTCAACCCTTCTCCAGAGGTCGTGTTCCCTAAATTTCATGTTGATCTTCTTGGTGTCATCCAGATTTGCCACATTTTGTGCTTCCTTAGTGATGGTGTCCATACCTGCAAACAGCTGAAACTCTATCAATGAGCAGGAATCCAATTAATGGAACATTTTACATCCAGTGCCTTGCTGATACACACTTTCTTTCTGGCAACATTAGCCAATATCAACTGATATTCCAGCTGAGACCTTTCTGGTAGTGCTACTTGCTCAGCCGTTCCCTTTTTTCTCTCTGCACATCTGGTTCTAGGGTGACAGCAATTACTGCATTGTAAATTTGTCTGGGCTGAAGCACATCACACTGATTTCAGTCCATTTTTCAAAATTTTATGATCATTTGGAATTGTAATCCTTTGAAGGACTCCCTTGGCAGTGCTTGGCAATGCCCAAAAACCTGTTAATAGATAGATATTCTCTTCCCACATCCAGATGATATGGGATACAGTAAAACCCAGGAGAGGTATTAAAATGACCCCTCTTCTTGACTGGGAACCACAAAGCCTGTTTACTAAGTAATTGTGTGCCTTTTGTGATTCTTGTCTTGCTCCTTGCTTCTCAGTTTGCCAGTGAGACTGTCACACGGTGAAATGATGAAAGGTTTTTGTGCTGTTGTTTCAGCTGTTGTCTGTTAGAGCAGAGAATTATGCCTATTATTACCTTAATTTCTTCTTCCCCAGTAGAGAACAGGGACTATGTTGACCCTTCACTTCAACTCTCCTATTTTCTCTCCTGTGCTGGCAAGTTAATTGCACAATCACTGAACTGGGTACTTTTTAGGGTACTGAAACAGGGCTAGCTGATTCAAAACTCCCTTTTTACATGCAGGTGTTATTTTTCCCCCTTTACAGTGCTCTCCTTGTCCAGAGGCAGCCCTGCTAGCTGTCCCCTCCTTGCCATGGTGCAGGAGTCAGCTCTGCTCCTCGTTCCCGCCTGCTGCCACCACCTGTTCTTGCACAGCCTGAAGCCCCAAGGGGTACATGCACCACCCAGGAGCCCCCAAATGGCAGAATACTTCTAGGGGATACCTGTAGGGAAGAGAAGGGTGTCCCCTCATTTTCCATAGGGCTTGCCTCTGCACCTGCATTTAAATGTGTGTGCAAGCACTGTAGCGAGCTGGAACAGCTCCATTGCTGCTGAATGCTGAATTATGCTGCAAATTCTCAGCCCTATTTCTAAGTTCTTTTCTGTTGCATACCTAAATCACAGAATCACTGAGTTGGAAAAGACTTCCAAGATCATCTAATCCAGTCCAGCCCTAACACCTCAACTAGACCATGGCACCGAGTGCCACATCCAGTCTTTCTTTAAACACATCCAGAGATGGTGACACCACCACCTTCCTGGGCAAACTATTCCAGTACTTTATCACTCTTTCTGTAAAAAACTTTTTTCTAATATCAAACATATATTTGCCTTGGCACAGCTTGAGACTGTATCCTATCATTCTGTCAGTTGTTCCCTGGAGAAAGAGACCAACCCCCACCTGGCTACAAACACCTTTCAAGATGTTGTAGAGTGATAAGATCACCTCTGAGTCACCTTAAATGCAAACCTTGATATCATATCTGAGGAATAACACAATAATTGCATTCCACCTTCCTTGCCATTGCTTTTACACAAGAGAAAAAATAAGCTGTAAGATGAATTAGTACAAAGCCACACTTTGAAAAGCTGTGTTGGAACACTGAGGAGTCACTGAGCCTCAAGAACATCAAACCTGCATAGATGGATTTGCTCCCATTGAGAAGACATGGGAGACAATAGATTAATAGAATCATAAAATCCTAGAATATCCTGAATTGGAAGGGATTCACAAGGATCATCAAAGTCCAACTCCTGGCCCTGTGCAGGACAGCTCCAAGGCTCACATCATGTGCCTGAGAGTGTTATCCAGGTTCCTTCTTGAACTCTGACAGACTTGGTACTGTGATCACTTCCCTGGAGAGCTTGTTCTGGTGCCCAACCAACCTCTGGGCTAACAGAGACTTGATTGTGTCAGCCTTATTAGCACAGCAGGCTTTCTGCAGATTGGCCAGGCTCTTAGCTGGGAGTGATTTATATAGCCAGAGTTGGTGGTGGCCATCCATGCTTGGGTGAGGAGCATTTCTTGTGGTGGACCTTCAATCTGGTCTGGAAAGCTGATGAGAGCATGAAGACAGTTATACCACAGCAAAAAGGGAACAATAAACAGCTGAGAAAGGGAACTCCCTCGAGCCTTTTCAGGAAATTCAAACCTCCAAGGCAGCAAGACAGCAGCCATGGGTTTGGGTGATGGAAGAGCAGCTGAGGGTTTAAACCATGTCTCAGGTTTGAGATCCATTGTTGTGTGCGATGGCAGCCAGCCTGCTTGGCAGGAGCAAAGGGCTGTGTCAGTTTGCCACTGCCACAGCACAAAGGCTGCCTGTAACCTGACATGCTGACACAGGCTCCTTCTCCTCCCGTGTTCCAGCTCTCCCCTCCACCCCTCCCGTCTGCAGCGGGAGCTGCGGCTCCCAGCTCCTACCTGGCGCTCCCAGTCCTGTCCCAAGGGAACGAGTTGTCTGACATCTGCTGAAAGAGCTGCCCACCGATGTTCGTCTGTACTCTGGCTCTATCAAGGCAGTTTTCTGCCTCACCACTCATGTTGTTGGCTGAGCTGTGCTATGAATCTGGGACTGCAATAACAGAGAATTGCAGTTAGACATGCCTCAATAAAACCCTCTATGTTGTGTATTGGGCACCACGCACCCTTAAAATGGCTTAAAATGCCATTATCAGGACAAATTTTCCACACAGAAGCGCTGTTTAAGTTCTCTGTAACACTTTTGTCATTCTGCCTAGTGCATAAAAGACGGCCAGAAGCTTTACTCAGTGGCCACTTTGTGGAAAAGAGCTCCAGGGGCTGCCGGGATTGCCTGTCCTGGAGCATCCCCAGGATGCGAGCTGCCGGGGCAGAGCCGCCTCACCGCCTGCACAAGGCTGCGGCCCCGCTCCGCCGTTCCTCTGCCCTTTGCCAAAGAGCAGCTCGCTTCAGTTAAATACCTGGCAAATCCTTGCTCTGAGGACTCCCGTAAAGTGGCTTTGTGGAGGCAGCGAACAGCCCAGCGGTGGCTTCAGCCCCTCCGCACATCTCCCTGCAGAAGTGCCTGGAGAGGGGCCGTGCTGCCCCGGCTGCACCTGGGCATCGCTGGGGGGCAATCCCCCATCCTCTTCCTCGTGCTTCGAACTGGGGGCTGGGCAAATAGTCCTTTTAATCCCCCGAGCAGCCTTTTTCCCACATGACTAACTCTTCTGAATGCGTGACATCCGCCTTGTGTCAGATGAAAGCCCTCCCGCCAGAGCTGGCACTGCGATGCTGGCACCCTGGCTCCCCGGCTCCCCGGCTCCCCGGCTCCCCGGCCCCCTGGCCCCCTGGCCCCCCGGCCCCCTGGCTCCCCGGCTCCCTGGCTCCCCGGCTCCCCGGCTCCCTGGCCCCGCAGCTGCGAGCTTCAGCCCGTGCAGCAGGGGCTTTGCCCGCGCTGGGACACATCCCTGTCGACAGGAGGAGGCTTTCGTGAGACCCTCGTGTCCGCTCTCTCGGGAGAGCCGGAGCTGTGTGACAGCGAGGAGAGCGGGCATCTCTCCCCTGCTGGCAGGCACGGCCTGTCCAGCTCGACATCTGAGCCACCAAAGGCACGTACCAGCACAAAGTGTCAGCTCGAGCTTCGGCAATTTGGGCCGAGCTGGCTCTTCCTCTGCAGAAACGAGAAAGGGCAGATAAGTGGCTGTCCGGATTAATTCCCAACAGGAATGGAAGTAAAGGCAGCAAATACAGAGCACAGAGCCTCCCCACCTGCTGTGCCGCACTCAGGAGCGCTGTCTCTGAGGGGAAGAAGCCAGAGGAGGTTTCCTGAGGTTTTTAGCAGGAGGTGCTGCTAACTGATAGAGAGCACCCACCTCCTGCCGCTGGTTCCACTGCCCAGTGACCGCCCAGAGCACCGAGGGCTTTGCACTCCACTGGTCTGAGCCTGGGACCAATGCCTTGGACAACTAATCCATATCTGTCCATAACCTCCTGTCCCAAGACAGGCTGAGTTTGCTCTGTTTTTCTTTTTCAGACCTAAAAAAAGCTGTCACCTCCACACAGCTCCATTGCACTCCGAGGTTGCCACAGGCTGAAGGCTGTTTCCCAAGTCAGAGTGCTGAGCACTGACAAGGGGACAGTGCCCTGTGCACAGGGGCCAGCCTCAGATCTGAGGACATCAGGAGCTGTGTAAAGATGCTGCCAGTTTCCTGAAGCATCAGGAAACCAAAGTGTTTTTGCAAAGTTTAGAAGAAAGTTTAGGAGCTGAATGATTTTTAGGAAGACAAGTGTACAAACTGGCAGGTTAAATTTAGATATCATAAAGTGCAACTTTGAAGGCTACAGTAAAAATCAAAACCATAGGCTATAAAGGTTTATACATGCAACCACTCATGGGACATAATATTCTGCATCCCTTACACCTTTCCCTTTACAAAAAACACCTTGCCCCAACAATGAAGGGAAAGGAATTGACCCTCTGAAACACGGCTTTGCATCCAGGCAACATGTGTTTCTCACTTCAGTTTCACTAAGCGAGTGGTCCCAGTTCATTTTACAGTGACCATGTGTTCATACATCAGCACCTGCAAAGTTGTTTAGATACAATATCATCAAGAACGTTAGTCCAAAGTCTAAAATTCCTGTTGGTCCACAACTGATAAAAGCTACATACTGTACTTTGTAGTGATTATAACTCAAATTACAGAAGAAAAGCAAAGGTGATAGAGAAATAATGCAAGAGCACTCTTGCAGTTTCTCCAAAATAAAAGGCTTTCCATTTAGCCATTGCTGTAGCTAGCAAATGCTTTGACAGCTTCAAATTGCCACCTCTAAGGGAAAGGGAAACATGGTAGGAAGGAATAGGACAGACTAACAAAATCAAACTTTGCTTTTTGATCTTAGGTCAAATTCAGTTCCTACTGAACATACTTACTTTACTCAGAACAAAGCTGGATCTGGGCTATATGGGTAAAAGTACTCTGGACTGATACAAACATCAATGCAGACACAAAATAGCCAGTTAAAACACAAGTCTTTTATGCAAAGTGCATCCACAATGTTTAATGTATTCACAAAACTGAACATACTGACACATTTGTGCTGGCAAGAGTGAACCACTCATCACTGCTGATGTACTTTATTTAGTTTTATGTGGTTTGAAAATCAGCAAGTTCAGTCTGTCAAATTAAGCATATCTAACTGTGCAAATTTTTCATTAGCAATTGTCTGTTTGTGTAGGAAGCTGTGGTATCACTCCATTGCACACATCCCTTCTTGCATGCCACATTAAAAGGAAACAAAAACCATGAGAGGCCAAAAGGAGCTGCTCATAGAAAGCCAAGCACAGATTGCTCACCACTAATAGATCGTGGACAGTTGGTCAATGCATTTTCTATAAAAGCTTGATGTATTTAAAGCAGCTCATTTCATGAGTCACAGGTTACTGCTCTGATGAACTGATCAAATTTCTGAGGGCATCTGAGCCATGATTTAAGAGTATCTAGAATCACAGACTCCCACTTTTCACTGTGTTGTTTCACGTCTTTGTTGCACTTCTTCCCTGAGCTTGAAAGTAATTTCTTTTGTTTTCCCAAATGTGGGAGCTTACTCATGAAAAACTCTTTCTGTCAAGATGTGATAACTCTCCTTTCTTGGTCAAAACTGGCACCCAGTTCTTGAAAGAAATTATCAAACCAAAAGCTCTTGTGCTAATACAGTGATTTGTATTAATTTGGGAATTATTTTGTACTCACAGTGATGAAGGAAAAGGCCTTGAATCCTGCCCTGAGGCTTCTTGAGCCCACTTCACCCATCTCTTTTGTGAACAACAGCAGAAACAATGGACTGAGTTCCCTCAAAATGTAGAATAAAGATGCTACTTTATGACAGCTCAGCCAGGAAAGAGTTCTCCATGAAGATCAGAATGACAGAAGCAAATGTTGTACCTGGACAGACAAACAGGAGCAGATAATGTACATGAGGCCTGAGAGCTCATCCCTGCAGGCTCTTCAGTGCTGGCAGAGCCCCAGGGAAATACCAGGTCCGGCTGTGAGTACCAGGCTGCAAGGTGGGCTGATAGAGATGTTTAGGGCTGAGTACCACAGAGACCCTTTACACTGATCTTCTTCAGCACTCCAAATGTGTAGCTGACTGACAGTGTAAACAACTTACTCATGCATGATTTGTGCTCATCCTAGTCTAGACATCAATGATCTCTCTCAAGTAAGCTGAACAGAACTGGACATGTCCTTTCTGAAATGTTGACTTGCCAGGGATGTGGAGCTAATGCTAAATGTTGCAGATTTTCTTCAAACAAAACTTCTCTGGGTTTATTGCTTCACTTAATTGAATTTTCCTTTCTCCTCTCTTTTCTCAAAAACAGCTCTTGAAAATGAAACAGTTCAGTCTTGGGCACACCATGTACCTTTTTTCAAAATTCATTGGCATGAAATGCCAATATAACTGAAAGCAGAACCAACTCATTGATTTAGGAAGCAATTCTCCATATAGTCTATATTGCTTGTTACTCACTTTGCTGTTTATTATCAGAGGTTGGATGCAGGTGCTTTAGAGAAAAAAAAAAAGTGGAAGTTACATAAAACATCTGTGTCAGATCCTCAAGGGATATAAATTGTTGTTGCACCATTTGCAGGCTCTGGAGGACAGGCTGTACAAAATCAAAGTGTTGTTTTCTAATATGATCCTACTGTGGACTAGAAAAGAGATTTATTTCTTCTGTAACACTTTGACCTTGATTATCCTCATTTGTGGTATCTATTTCAGTGAAAGAGCTAATACATACACTGACTTCAAAGTGTTGCTAAATGTGGTATATGGCTGCTCATATATCATTTCTTTTTCTCAAGCCATTTTCTGTCAGCAGAGAGGCAAGCTAGATGTGTGCTCTGGGTGATTCCTATATCATCATTAGCAGAAAATTAAGCCAAACTGCTGTAAAGTAATTATGCAGCTAAAAGGTGAGCTGTAAGGAAGACACTGATTAAATACTTACCACCACAGTCAGCCCACATTGCTTAATGTCTTGTTTAGGGGATTTCAATCTGTTTTCAAATTGGTGGCCAGTGCCATGGGCTGAACTGAACCTTCTTTCAGGCCTTAAGAAAGAAGTATGCTCAGATAAGCCTGGCCCTTTCTCATCTCAAGAGAATTTTATTTCAGTATCATACAGTACAATACAGGATAACAGCAATTCTTAATCTGTAGCTTGAGGTTGCTCTTGCACCACTAAGCTGTTCTCACCAAAATCTTTCACAGGTTCTTGCAGAAGTGCTGCAGTCACAGCAATTCATTGTGGCCACACTGAGGTGTAGCTATCTGTCATGCAAAGAATGGGAAAAGTATGAATGTTTAGAAAGGATGGGATCTGAATTACCTCAATAAAACCTTGCCTACATGAGAGACCTTGGAGCAATGACTGAAGCAGTAATAATAACACTGTACTCTGTATTTCCCCTCCAACACTGTCAAGCTTCATTTTCAACATTCCTGTGAGAAATACATCCACATCTTGTGGATGGTAATTTTGAAGCACTGAGATATTATCACTAATAACTGATTTTATTAATCCTTCCCAGAACAGAACAGCACACACTGGGACAGAGATGATGCAGTCCTTGTCCAGAGAGACCCACCAGCAGGACATCAAAGACAACTGTGACAAATGAGATCACATGATGCAAATGATTAGTGGGTTCTATAATTTTATTTTGTATTTATTTTTATATTTTGTATTTATTTTGTATTTGTATTTAAATTTGTATTTATTTTGTATTGTATCCCCTGCCTCCCCCAGCCTTTGGCTTCCCTTGCTCAGCTTTCCCCTTTCACCCTGCTGCTTTCCCTTCTCCTTCCCATTCCTCCCTTTCTGCTGACACTGGTCCTAAGAGCCAGTACTGAGACAAGTCAAAGGTGCTCAATACAGCCAAAAGGCTGAAGGATTTCCACCCTGGGAAACAAGAAACCTTTGTACCCTTCAGGACACTAGATGGTCCTTTACAAGCAGCTTTTCCTCTGTTTAAGCCTGTTTCTGTTGGTGAGGAGTCTGATTAAACACTCCTAATAAGCAAAGAGGTTTTCTAATATTGCATCTAAACATGACACTGGAAATGGGATGGTTAATGGTCAAATCCAGTGATGTGGGCAGATGCTTGGTGACTGCAGATATTTTGCTTCAACACATTTCCATTCTGTTTTTATAGTTACCCACACACAAAACTCCCCTTTTCAGTGGACCAGTGCTTCTGAGACAGACAGAATTTTATCACTTATCCAGGTCAGGCATACCAAACACAGAAGTTGGTGTTTCACACCTTGAATCTTTTCAAAAGTTATTCACCTATCACATGAACATGAAGGCTCATCTGACCCCATGCTAGCTATGTTGGAAATCTACTCTAGCTTTATTATTAAAAACTGAAAGCAAGACTTTTCCAGAGAGCTGTGAAAGACTATTTACCAGGGCTTCTATATAACGACAGGACAAGGGGAAATGGCTTCAAACTGAAAGAGGGCAGGTTTAGATTAGATATTTGGAGAAAATCCTTTACTGTGAGATTGCTGAGGCACTGGGACAAAACACCCAGAGAAGTTGTGGATGTCCCACCCCTGAAAGTGCTCAAGGCTGGACTGGATGGGGCTCTGAGTAACTCGGTCTAGCAGAAGGTGTCCCTGCCCATGACAGGGGGATTGGAACTAGATGATCTTAATAGCCCTTCCAACCCAGGCTGGCTTGTGATTCTATGATTTAGTGAGAGCCACTAAACACTGACTGCATCTGTGGAAAATCTGCCCTTTGTTGCAACTTTTAATTTCAACAAATTTCAGAGTTTTGCAACTTTTAATTGCCAGCTCACAAAATCTGTAACTTTGACAGTTAAGTGAAAAACACTTCTAGTACCGTTTTTTTCTAGCCCCAGAGCTATAGATGATCCAGGTATTTTGACCTGGTCTTAAAGAGGCTGTGAAAGCTTTTTTGTTTCTCAATATATGAAAACTGTCATGCACTGTTGACTGTTCCATCCAAAGGCATACTACATAGCAGCAAACAGAAGTAATTTTACAGAGAAACTTTTGCATATGGCTTGAAAAAAAACCCATCAAGAACTGGCAATGATAGATGCGCTCACCAGTGAGATTCAAGAATACTGATGTTTCACATTTATGTCAGAGAAAAACAAACAATGGACATATTTAAATAATCATTAAAAATGAGATGTCTAGCACAAGGCAGGTTCCAACCCTGTTCTGCCACACATCTTCCAGAAATCTTTTATGGATATTATCTGAGGCCTTCTTATTTGCGTTGCTCATGAAAAAGAACTGTAATGGAGGTTCAAGTGTATGTGTTATCAGCAAAAGGTTCTCTCAAGGGAAATTACGTAGAAGGACGTTTTTCTTGTCTTCATGTTTGACATTCAGGAGTAGTGAATGAGCAGGAGCAGGCAAAGGAGTCTTTCAGGAAACCACCCAGGAGCAGTGGCAGCTTTTCATAGGGATGTGAACCGTTCATCATCTGCTGCAAAGACCCCATTAATGTGGCCTGCTTTTAAATCCAGTGCTTCACAAGGAATCCCATTTTCTAGTGTCACTTCATCTTTCTCTTCTAAATTTTCTCTCTCTGTTGACTCTTTATTCTTTCTAAAAACAAGAAAGAAAAAATCATCTTATTCTGTTGACCTGCAGCACTCCACCATGATTCCACAGAAAGAAAACTGCATATTTAGTTAGAAGTTTGCCATAGGTTATGCTCCTAAAGGCACAATCTGGTGTACTTCCTTGCTGTAGTAAATACACCAGATGGGTTTATCTAAATACAGTAGCTGAGGGACACACAGATTGAAGCCCTTAGCAGTTTGAGATCAGAACTGGAGATCAGAAAAAGTGAAGTAGACATGTTGTAAGTACATTTTAAATATTATTTCACCTTCTTATTCTGCAACATGACTAGAAGGTGCAAAAGAAAAGCTGGGGCAAAACAAAATTTGAAAAAAATCTCTAAATCTGTTTGGGTTTTTTTACATCAGGAAGGTCTACATTAAGCATGTAGTCTGACCCTGTCATGTACATCATAGATCACATCCCATGATCTGTACAAAATAAAACATATTTTTTAGAAACAGATCAGTCTTAGACTAACTATAGCCTTCAAATGTGGAAACTTAGTTGCCCTCATATCCATGATTACCTTCTTCAGGACATTCATGACTACTTTCTTAGGTAATCTCAATGCTGCAAATCTGCAATTTTTCTTTAAACTACATTATCAGCCACTTTCCTACCCAGTATTTTACACTTCCGTTTTCTAGATCAAACAATTGCATGGCTTTCACTTTTCCAGGCTTCAGTTGTCCTAAAAACATATTAAAATAATGGTTGAATAAAATTATCTACATTTAAAAAAAAAAAAAAGTTATGTAAAATACAATAATGAGGAGATGTAATAAACAAATATCAGTCAACAGGTCATGATGTTCCTTTAATTCCAGATTTACTCTGACCTTGAGAACAATTAGTTCATAGCTGAAAATCCTGCAGTACTTTATGGCCTGCAGCATCAGCGGTTTCAGAGGACAAGAAACTCAAAGGTCAACTGCACCGCTTCTTCCTATCCCACAACATGCACTGTAACAATCTGACTCAGGACAACTGTAAAAATCTGACTCAGTGTAACTGCCAATGACAGAGATATTAACAATAATATAAATGTATTGGCCTTTGGGAGACTTGACATTACAGACTTGTTAAAATAAACTTGGGGTGTAGTAGCGGAAACCTCTGACCTCTGGCTGCTTATACTGATAAAAAGGCGTGTTCTTTAATACAGAACTGTGAGGACAGAACATAAAAATTACTAAGAAGGAGGTTCAAAAGAAATGAGAGGAGTAGAAGACATGTGAAACTCATTACCAGAGGAATTCAGAGAAGCTGAAAATTTCCATGAATCCAAGGGGTGACTCAACAAGTTAAGGGAAGAGAAAACATTGTGAGTTACCCAATACAAGAAGTCCAAATCCAGCTGAGGAAGGCCCACAACTGCAAATTAATTCCTGGTAGAACTGATTTAGGGAAAGACAGTGTGCTTACTCTGTTTTCACTCTTCCCAAGGCAAATGTTTACAGCCCCTGATGCAGATGGGATTTTGAGGGATAAGGGGACACTTTGGGCTAGCTCAGGATAGACTGTAGAGGATGATCCTGCCCCTAGGCATGTGCCAAACCTATTGCTGTAGGGGGAGGTGTCCTATTGCTGCAAGGATGGGAGAACAAACACAAGGCTGGGAGACAGTGTGTCTGACCCAGCTCTCTGTAGGCACTGAATTCAACAAACCTCTCAGTTCAATAAATGATGCATGAGTCTAACTCAATACTGAAACTCCTCTGTAGGCAGATTCCTCCTCCCTGACACCCTGAGCATGGACAGCCTGGAGCATGTGCTTTTGGTCTTATCTGAACTGAGGTATTTAAATGGTACTTTAAACTGCCTTTAAAGACAAAATGCCAGATTTATGAGAAGCCAACACAATCCTTGGGGCCAGAGTTCCAACACAGTTTACTAGACAAGAGAGTTCCAATTATGTAAACTCTGGATGGACTTGTAAGAAAACTAATTACTGGACATGCTGAAGTCTTTGAACACCTGGTCACTTCAGTGTCTGACAAAGAAATCAGCACTTTTGAAATCTTTTTTTCTGATGTCTGGCTTTTTTTTTTTTTTTTTCCAAGGTAGCCAAACAGCCCAGACCATCCCTTTTACCTCTCCAGTCCTTGCAACAGTAGATAGAAGAAATATATGCTTGGTTTACCCTCTCTCTCACTTCCCCACCCCTGCCTGCACATGTTATTGATGTGAAAGGAGGGTTAGAGTTCAGCTACAGATGAACCTGCCCTGAGGAAAGATTATATGTAATGGAAGAGTAGGGAAACAGAGGGAGAAGTGAAAAAAGCATAGCAACTAAAAGAAGAGCATGGGATGGAGAGGGTGCTAAGTGAGCACAGGCCAGCGGCAACAAGCCATATTAATGGCAGTGTGATGATAAGAGCATGTGGTTTACACCATATTGAGGGGAACTGCTCAAACTCAGCTGAGTTATTTTGAAAATACAGAAGGAAATCCCATCTTTCAGCATTATATGAAGCACAAGTGATTATTTTGGCTAGAAAAACCACAACTGTTTATTATAGTTTATTTATATTACATTTATGTAAAATGTTCAAAGATCCCCTTAAAGTTAGGCACTATAAAGAAACACAGAGCCATGATGCCACAGAGGGCAGATATGGGCTTCAGGTGGCAACATCATTCAGTTTTACAGAAGAGGTTGCCTATGTTTAGGGCATTAAATAATTCAGTCCATACAACATGAGTGTGATAGGCTTTAACTATCCACAGATTCCAAATATCTTCCCAGACTCTTTCCCC
This sequence comes from Cyanistes caeruleus, assembly GCF_971803275.1. Lineage (NCBI taxonomy): Eukaryota > Metazoa > Chordata > Aves > Passeriformes > Paridae > Cyanistes > Cyanistes caeruleus. The sequence goes on along the minus strand of NC_141703.1, from coordinate 17,236,074 downwards.
AGCAACATCTTTCATCTACTGTTTGCTGAATTTTGTGGGGTTTCTTTGAAAACTGAAAAGGGTTTTGGAAATTCACACAACTCCTCTGATTGCAAAATACAACTGAAGGGATTCTGACTACACTACTAAAGAAGCACTTAACCTTCACAAGTGTTGTTCTTCTGAGGTCTTTTAACATCCTTCAGGGTAATAAAAAGGCAGAATGGAAAAGTCTATGCAACATGCCACTTTTCATATATTAATTCCCTGCTCTGATATATTTGGGGATACAATCCATTATACTGTCATTAATTTTGATATTAATGATAATATCTAGTTATCAGCAAGAATTTACCCTTTTTCAGTTCTTCTGCTGTTCCTGTATAAATCTATTGCTGAAGTCAGAATTTTGTGTAAACCTAAACTCTGTGGCAGCCAAAAGCATGGCAGAAGCTGAACTTCTATGGCAGAATCTCAACTCAGCTGAGAAATTTCTATTCCTTATATTCAACTCAGAGCTAGCAGAGATGGCAGGATCAAAATTTCACCTGCTCTCTGTGTTGTTCCCACATGCTCACACTAGGGAAGCATGAATACCCTTCTCTTTTTCACCAGTGCCACCAGGATGGAAATGGAGAGGAAAAGAGAGTATCTCTCTCCTACCCTACCACCAGAAAAAACTCCTAAACTCATGGGGAGATCTACCCATGAACCTGTGAAGGGCTGGGTATTTTGGGCTCATCAGGTCATGAGTGGTAAATGAAACCCTGCTCTGTTCCAGCAAGCAGGCCCTCTTCAGCCATAAATTAATAATTACTGTGTGCTCTACAAGGCTTCTCAAGCTGCAGCAGCATGGTTTTTCATGTACCAGCTTTTGACACTACTGCCAGCCTTCCCCTTCTTGGTAGCTTTTTGGGGGTTGTCTGTGAGAGGAGACTCACCCATGCCACAATAAACCTTCACAAGAATGACATCAATTGTCCTTTTAAAGCCCATCTCCAGTTAGGTGGCCTCCAAGATCATATTCTTACATTCTCCATTTCCTCATTATATCCCAAAACTACTAAGGCATCCATACTTAACAGTTTAAAATTTTGAGTCTTTTCTTCAGAAAAGGAGAGATAGGTTATCTTTACCTAGCTAGTGAAGGATGCATAGCATTAATCTGTCTGAGGCTGCTCTGAAACACAGACATTACTAACAAGTATTCCATTAAAACAGAATAAAGACTAGGCTGCTTACTTCTTGTGTTTCTGAATCCCTGAAACAACGAGGAAAACAATCCCAGCCACAATGAGACAAAGAACAACACCAAATACAATAAGCCAGACGGGAGTAGAGGGTTCAACAGGAGGTGATAAGGTTGAGGTTATCTTCAGGAACTGCAGTGTTTTGTCACTCAGTAGGAAGGCATTGTTGATTCTGTTCCGGTTCATCCTTCAAGAGAAAAAACCCAAATAAACAGAAAAACATCACAACTCTTTATAAAAGCATTTTACAAGTTGAAAAGATAGCGGAAAATAAAAGGATTTTTCATGAATGTGCTGCAATTTAGTCAGGGCTGAATGTCATCCAGCATGATGAAGAAAAGGATGTTATCTACCATGGTGGGGATCAGGCTCTTCTCTCCAGCAACAGGACAAGAGGATATAGCCTCAAACTGCATCAGAGGAGGTTCAGGCTGGACAACAGGAGGATTTTTCTTCATTGCAAGGGTGGTTAAACACCAGAAAAGGCTGCCCAGGGAGTGGTGGAGTCACCATCCCTGGAGGTGCTCAAGACACAACTGTACATGGCACTTAATGCCATTGTCTGCTTGACCCAGTGGTGGTTCAGTCAAAGGTTGAACTTGATGACCTTGGAGGTCTTTTCCAACCTAAATGATTCTGTAATTCTATGATGTTGGCAGGATTACACAGACTTTGACTATAACAGAGACCTCAGTAATCCATAGACACCCACACACTTAGAACATTTGGAACACCAGAGTTTCATATGCATTTATCTGAAAATCTGGGAAATACAGATGAGACCTGAAGTACGGTATTATTATTTATTTCTGTTTTGAACCATGTCCTGAAGACATAGCAGCTTGTAAGCTGTAAGACTGGCTCTGTTGCCTTGCTCATGCAGCATTCAAGATTAGCACAGGAGTGGCAGATCTACCCTTCAATGCTTGCAGGATTTACTTGCAGTTGTCCCCTAGTCCCTCAAACTGAGCCATCCTGCATGTTATGGGCTGGTACATCTGCCCCTGCTAGTGTAGATTTTCCTAGATCTATGAGGCACAGGAAACAATTTGGTCTGGAAGAATCCACACCTATTGTTAACATGTCCTTCTTCCCTGCAGCAGCTAAAGGATGCAGCTAAAGGGATTTGTACTTTCCACATTTTTTCCATTTCCATATGAGAAACTGTAAGTCTGAGAAATATGCTTTTTCACAGAAGTAGTACAACTGCTATCCTTCAGCAGATATCTTCACCTATTTTCTCTGCCTGTAAGCATTTCACTGCCTGTAAGATATTTCTGGATCTAAATCTAAGCAGGCTTAAGAGGCTTTAGAAGTATCTTTTATAGGCTTTTTCAAAATGTTAAAATTTTTTAAGCAAATGGATTACATATACTGGTCTTGAGAGTTTATTTTTGATAGCAGTTTTATGAATTAATGGAGCTCTTTTTTGTATACAATTCAATTTATTTACCACAGAGCAAGTACTTCCTAAGAAAAAATGTATGGGAAATACAGGTAAGATTTTAAAAAAAAATCTCTTCTTGGAAATCATAATGTTTGGCTGTCCCTTAAACAGGAAGTTCTTAGCCTTAATAGAAAGTCAGCATTCCTGGACAGGACTGAAATCCATGGCATGTTTTAAGACTCATAATTCCATAAGCTGTCTGCCATTTAGAAAAGATTTCCTTACTGATATGAATGGATCATTGTGAACAGCTGAAATAAGCATTGTTTACCCTCATCCAATGGCCTGAATTTCAGAACTATGTGCTGAAACACATGCAGGCAACTACAAATGCATCTCACATTTCTATATGCATAACTATGTACTGTGTATATTTATGCAAAATCTTGAGTATCATACAGAACTCTGACATGGTTTACCTTTCTCTTTTTTCTTACTTTGTAGAAATCTCATGCAACAAAATTCTAGTCCATGACTAGTGTTATGTGCTACCCTAGCATAAAGAATTATAACAAAGGTTTTGTATGGAAGCCTGCAATCAGAAGCAATTAAAAAAAAGCATTGTAGTTTTATAGTGCATTTTATTTCTTGTTTTTAAATTAGGTAGGAATTAAAACTTTTCATAAATAGCATATTCTTTATCAGGTGACAGACAACAGTTAAAAACCAAACAATAACAGCCTCCAATTTCTGTGCCAAACAGGGCACATAAAAGACTTAAATAAATCAGCTTATGCTACTGAATGTATCAAAGAATAACAGAAATGCAAAACCCCCGCAATTCCAGCACTCTTACAGAGAGCTTCAGTGAATAAATAATCTGCTTCTCCACTAATGCTATGAAGCTATTGTTTGGTGTCTCTGTAGGAAATAGTTTAATCTGCTCATAAGCTTAAATTAATCTTTCCAAAAGAACGCATACTCATTCATCAGGAATTAGGCATTACACCTCCATAGAGATAACACAAATTTTCAAGACAGAGCACAGAATGCCTGAAAACAAAGAGATCCATTTTCCACTCCATGCTTGAGAAATATATGTGCATTATGCTGCTTGAGGGACTCATCCCTATAAACCCCTAGTGCAGGGGGTTTTTTTACCATTGAAGTCAGATTACCCTATTTTTCTTTTTTTCTTGTCAGCTCCACATTCTTCCTTTTACTTGCTACAGAATGTGATCGTAGAAAACAAAGTGATTTGTAGTGCACTGTACTTTGTACAAGCAATGCTCAGATGTGATATTGACTGGCATTCTAGAATGAGCTGGTATGACAAGAATGTGAGCATAAGATTGCTTAAACCAAGATAGGACACAGTCAGCTCTGCTCATGAGGAATTCACACGAGTTCTTCTCATGTGAAAGCTGACTTCTAAATTAAGTCAGGTGATCTGTTAGTGAGAAGCACTGAAAGGGAGCCTATAGTCATTAGCCCAGGTATAGATGTGCATGTAGCATGCACTGAAAAATAAATAATATTAATCACATCCAGAAAGTGTGCCCTTCCATCACCTGAGGAAGAAGGCTGTCTCACTGGGAAATGCAGCAGTTGGATGAGAGCAGTGTGCCACACACTGGACAGCACATCACAGGGAGGGCGCTGGAAAGGGACTAGATTTCTTCTGAGTCTCCAGCATCAACAAGGACTCTTTCCAAAGTTATAATCCCAAGGCTCACATTCTTCACATTCTGTGGGACTTTTAAACACCCTCTAATCCCACATTCATTAAAGAGTACTGACCCCTCAGTGTTTTAGCAACTCGGATTAGTTCATCCTTAAAAATGCAAAATTCATACAAGGCCCTGAGAGAGAAAACATCCTCAGTAAACTAGGAAGAAAACATTGCAAAAGCAGTGACTGTACCTGATGGCCGCCTCTACCTCACTTCCAGGAACAGTTGTCACGTTTTTGGAAGAATCTGTGACTACAAACCAAAAGGACACCCGGTCTGTCACATTACAGAGCAGCACATTGGAAATTCTGCAGACATTTAAAACAAAAATCATCATTAAAGAAGCATGGAATGAATTGTTGAAATATTTTAGATTTTCTTAAAATATTGCTCTCAACTAAGGGGGAAAAATTTCTTATTTTTAAAAAAGTTAACAGTTAATACCCAAGAAAGAAATACCATTCTCATTTTCCATATGATTTTAAAGAAATCAAGCTTATGAAGACCAAAAGAGTCTTCAAACAAATTTCTAAATCTGTTACAGGCTTGCATGGTCTTGGACATACATTTAGTGTAATCAAATGGAAGAAAACCCCCATAGTTGAATAACAATCATCATTGGCTGTGACAAAGGCCATATAATGGAGCAAGTGCATTGGTGAACAAAGAATTCTGGTTTTGACAGTAAATACCACAGGAACCAGTCATTGAGAATTGCCCACGTGACTGTCAAATGAGTGCAGTTCTTCTACAAGATACATTTGTTGGAGGGAAGATCAGTGGAACTGATGTTATGCTTTTTGACATCTTTGTTCACAGAGCCAGGAACAGAGTGGAGGGAACAAGCTAAATTTAGTCATTCTACTGGCACTGGCCCCTTTCTTTTAGTTTATGCCGTGTCAAATATTTATATTATCTATTTTAAAGGAAGATTGCTCAGTTTTATGTGGAGGAGCACAGGCAGGTGGCCTTTCATGGCATACTACATAAACAGTGCGTGAAATGCCTTTTAAACGCCATTTTTTTCCAGATTTCCACTAATAACTGGTGGAAACATCAGAAAACCCTTCTGGAATGACACAATCGCGAGTATTTAAGCAAAGGAAATTAAATCCATTCCGATCCATGTCAGGACCCTGACAGGGCTCGGGCGCGCCCCGCGCTCTGCTGCGCAGCGCCACCTGCCGGCCCCAGGCAGCACCGCCCCAGGGGAGCCGGGAGTGGGACTGGGGGTACCGGGGGTACCGGGGGTACCGGGGGCACTGGGGGCACTGGGGGCACTGGGGGCACTGGGGGGACTGGTGAGAGTAGTGGGATTGGTGGGACTCCTGGGGCATCCACAGCTTCTCAGGGCAGCTTGTGCCAGTGAGTCACCACCAGTAAAGAATTTCTTACACATATCTAATCCAAACCTACTTTTCAGTTTGAAGACAATCCCATTAGTCCTGTCACATGCCCTTTTCAAAAGGCTCTTTCCATCTTTCTTGTAGGTTCTTTTCAGATACTGGAAGGTGCTATAACATCAAACTAGAGCTCTGTTCTCCAGGCTAAGCAAATCAAATTGTCTCATCTTTCCCTGGAAGGAGAGGTGCTCCAGTCCTCTAATCACAGAATCATAGAATATTTTGAGTTGGAATGGACCCACACGGATAATTAAGTCCAGCTCTTATGTGAGTGGTCCATGCAAGTTTTAGCACCATGCTCCAAACAGCTGAGCTGATTTCATTTTGGCTTTGACAGGTTCATGTCCTTCCTGTGCTGGGGACCCTAGAGGTGGGTGCAGCACTCCAGGTGGGGTCTCACCAGAGCAGAGCAGAGGGGCAGAATCCCCTCTCTTGCCCTGCTGGCCACACTACTTTGGATGCAGCTTTGGATGCAGTTGGCTTTAGGGGCTACAAGCACCCATGCCAGAGAGATATGCAATAAAATGGAAAGCAAGGATTTTGCAGAGCCAAAATGATCACTTTTACCTCTCTAGAACAGTATCAATTTTACAGAGAATTTTTATGGATAAAAGAGGAGATCCATCCTCTGGAATTTGGAAAGATGTTCACATCAGTTTGCTGGCAACAGTCAGAAGATGAAAGCAGGTTTATTCTTTGCAAAACAAAAAGCAAGCACAAAATTTGCAGGAGAGGGGAAAAAAATGCTTACTTTTGGCTGGTGGCTGACAAACTCTTGCTGACTTCACAGAATATCTAAAATTGTAACTGCAGAGGAAGTTTTCTATCTGAGTGTTTATAACAGTAGGACCCAAAATTTCATGTTGCCGAAGTTCCTAAAGCTGCAGTGTCTGTGGTGTAATCAAAAACCAGGCCAGGTGAAAATCTGAGTTGGTGTTGCCCTACAAATGTTCTTGACATGGGGTAAGAAAGATTGAACCCCAAAGAGAAAGGCAAACAAGGACTGCCAGAACACCCTGACTTTCACACCCTCATTCAAAGACTCTTCAAGCTAGGGTCTTCCCTAAAGTGCCAAGGTTTTTAGCATGACAAAAGGCAGTCAGTCATCACTGGGATAGCATCTCTGTAGAACAATCAGCACTGAAACAAGATGCAGCAAGGATTGCACTAGGATATGTAAATTTGGCTTATTTTCCCTGTTGTTTCTAAAATCTTTCTCCAATTCTAAAATCCTTCTCAATTACAAGCATCCAAACTCTGGTTTCACTGCCACCATTATTTCATCAGTGGAATACAAATACCATAAACCCTTCCAGGCCCCAAAGAGAATAATCCCAATCATGAGAAATTCAAAGGGGGTAAGTAAACACCAAAACAGATTGTCTCAACAAGCACCAATGTGGCAATTTAAGTGCAGTGGTGCCCTTTTTTTAATCCCATGCCATTTGCTTGAGGGTTTGATTCACAACATGAAGAACCATTGCAACTATGCTGTCACACTGTATAGAGCTGAGAAACCTGGCTTCTCCCAGCACTAATGAAGTGTATTTGTAAATATATATGTGGACATTTTTTCCTTTCCTTAGCAGTTGATAGACTTTTGACATGCTATTATAGGAGACTGTTATCATCAAAATGACAAGATCCTGGTTCAACCTTATGGCACCATGGCCAAAGTCCAAAATTGGATTTCCTTTAATATACCGGTGAGTAGAGTGCAGGAAACCCTGGTAATTCCTTGGCCTGAAACACCATCATTGCTGCTTATGGAGATTTAAGTGATTGTTTAGGGGTAAGAACAAGCTGTCAGAGAGTCAAAGAGAGCTGAGTGCCCACAATGGCTGTTAGCTCATGAAAGAATCAGTCCCCAAGTCCCAGGTGCCTATCTCTAGCTCTCTCAAAAGCACCATGCCTCTTCCAACACACGGCTCTGCAGTTGCTTCTGCAAAGGAACATTATTTTCTTTCCAGCAGGCATGGGATCACCTTGGTTTAACAGCTTTACTCCATCCTCTGATTTTGCTGTTCTAGCTGGTCACAATATTTTTAGTATCAAAAAAGACTCTTAGGAAGATGGATAATATTGATGAATGATTTTTTCGTCACTTTGTAAGGAAAATTTTAGTGCTTTTTTTATCTATAAATGGGGAGAAGATGTACCAAAAGTATATTCTGTTATTTGAATGAAAACAAATGTGTTGACATTCTTTCTGCTCTAAAGATTAACTAGTCTCAGGCCCAAAAGAGATGCATATTATTTCAAATGAGTCACAGATTAGAGAAACCAGGGTTACTAACACAGGCTACAACAATAATTTTTTAACTGGGGGATCAAAGGTTGGCTTACGTAGTTCACGACCATATGTATTGAGAATCAATTGAAAGGCCATATATAAAGCAGGAAATAATGGGGTATTAATTCTCCACTGAAAAAGAAGTATTTATTTGTATCTCAATTATTTGGTTACTGAGTAATTTGATTGATTGCACCTTTCTTCTGTTTTGTGCAAACTTGAAAATTTGACAAGCCTTTTAAACATTACATACTGCTCCATGATTTATTAAATTTCAGTTTGGAAATTAACTTTAGAGAACTCAAGATGTAACATGCAATCCTCCCCATTCTGTGCTGGGTCACTCAGTGGTTACACAAGGGCAACAACAGTATCAACTGCTGTTTGCAGCAGCACATTGAAATGCTTGTCATCACAGGCCAGCTTTTATCCAGCTTCAGAAACCTAACAAGAGGTGACTGAGTATCAAAAATGATGGGGCAGATGCAACAATGGTTATCCTGATCCACCAGACAAATAATTTTGGTAATTTGATGGTTATTTGGTACACTTGTTGAACTTAATGGCATTTGTGTCTCACGTGGAAGTTAGTTGTGGCTGTGAGTTACTTCAAGGCTGCAGGGGTTTTAGAAATTAATGGGCTTTTAAAGGGGAGGTTTGTCACATCCTGGCCATGGCCACATGCATAATTTATACCCTGGCAGAACTAGTATTAAGCTATGTAAAATAATAGTGAATTTTTTCACAGGTTTTATTTTGACAAAAAAAGTTCAGTTAAACAGATGCAAAATTTCCATAGATTTAGATGCTACCAGAATGCTGTCACAGGCAACTTGTTTGTTTTATATGACAGAATAATTGGTCATTGGTCTTTTACATCTCCTGAAAAAAATCTGTTGACATTTTCATACAAAAGCTCAGGTAGTGAAATTCAATTTATTTGCCAGCAGTGCAATTTATTTGCTACAAGCTCCTGCTTGTGCCTCCCCCTTCACCACAGTGAAGTGTCTTCACCAGCTCTGCCAGGGTGCTGTTCCTGTGTACAGCATGCTGCTGCTCCCTCTGGGGTGCTGGCTGCTCCTACACCTCCATGCCTGCTGCAGAGGGGATGGAGCAGGACTGCACTCCTTCCTTCCAGCTGCCAGCCACAAGGGTGGGGAAAGGAGTGTGTCATTTCCAGGACATCCAACAGGATGGAGGCTTTTGCAATCTTCCAGCTCCCATGTAACAGGTAGATTCTTTGAGGTTTGTTGTGAGGTTCATCTAGCTTCTCCATCACTAAACTTACTCTGAAGTCCCTTGGGATTTGAGAGAGGTCTATGCATAGGAAACTCCTCAGCCAGTTGCCTAGGAAGTTGTGCCAGATCTCAGAGCTGTACAGCTCCCCTTCAGGTGACATGCTGTCAATAATGACCCCAAAGGTGTCTCTAACTCCTACATGAACTATCAGTTATACCTGCAACATATATCCTATGAGGGGTGTACCCAAGTTATATCCCATGAGAAAGTCTGATACCATCTTAAAAAGAGGTAAAGATGCCCAAGGCTGCCTGATTCCAAATATTATAGTGACTTTTCTGACCAACTTAGTAGCAGGGAATTATTGATGTGTGCAATACCACCTCCAAACTGGAGTAACACTGGCATGATCATATTTGTCTATAGGGAAAACTTTCTACACAGGAAACTGAATTCATGAATATAACTTCTATGATTGCCCAGAGTGAGTACAGGTAACTGCCAGTATAACTTCTACACCTTCCATACTGGCTTGATTTTTTCCCATTTCTTCAGCAATCTTATTTTAATCTGCACAAAACCACAGTGCTTGAAGAGGAAAAAGATCACTTGCTTCTGACACAGAATTTTTGCTGTGTGAAAATAGCATGACTTTGAAGGAAGAGAATAATTTAAAAAAGGACCTAGGACTAAAATAAATATACAAAAGTGAATCTTTATGGATCAGAAGCTGAATGAAAACTCTGCTGCCTTGAAAACCTGAGAAAAAGTCCTACATAATAATCTGTAATTATCTTGTATCTTGAACTCATTTTTTAAAGTGCCATTTTAATTGGGTTGAGTAGCACATTTGGCTGTTTTTGTTAAGCTTGATGTAACAGCTCTTTTGCTCAAAGGAGACCACTTCTGAAGAATAAAAATGAAACAGCTGAAATCAAACACTCCTGTCACATGGAGGGGGAAATCCCCTTTTACTTAAGAGAAATGCCGCACCCACAATAATAATCATGTGACTGAAGTTAACTAATATCTTTTCAAATGGGGAATATGGCTTCACCTGATGCAATGACAGCCGGAAGCAGTTTTATTTTTAAGTAAATTGAAAACCTTATTATTGTTAGCCTACCAAAAGTATCAATCTTTCATTTCTGATTGAAAAACAATGAAAAAAATAATAGGCCTATGGAAATGCACTTACAAGGTTTTTCATTTCAGAAAGATAAGAGCATTGTGAAAATACAGCTTGCTAAGTGCTCTGTCTAATCTGGTATCTAATTTCATAGAGTAGCAACGATCAGAAGCCTGAAAAGAATATTCAACACCTCAGGGTAGATTTAATCCCAAAACCAATTAAAGGCTGATTTCTATCTGCATTGCAACATCTGAAACTTCTTGATGGTGGGTAACTCAACTGCTGTAATACCAGGGCTAGGAACGCCCAGCAGAGCACAGCACTGCTTAGCTATCCACCTGCCAGGGCCCCAAGTCAGCTCATCTTCAGCACACTGCTGAAGCTGAGCTCTAAGGAAGCATGTACCAGAGCTGCTTACTCAAAGATCTGTGCTACCTTTCCTGATCTCCCCATGTGTCCCTTCACCTCCTCTCAGTATGGTCTTTCTGCTGAAAGTGAACCAGCACCACCATCCCACTGAGATCCACTGCTGTGTCACTTCACATCCACAGGGATACTGGTTCAAAAATTGAACATTGCTTAAGATGGAGGAATGTGATGTTGAATATGTATCTGGGTGTCAGAAGTATAGTGGAACAGCCTGCTTTTAGAATCTCTATATAATGATTTCTACAGCTTGGTACTGCAGAGGACAGGTCACTACATGCAGCATTGTTAATATGTATAAAGCAAATCCAAGCAGATGCTTACTGAGTTGTACTCTTGCTGGAATATCTTCTCATTGCAAAAGCCACCATTGCTTTGAAGAGGTACTCTTCATTAGCATCCCAGGCATACTGTAAAGGAAGATGGAAAATAATTAGTTTCAGCACCAGTGCTGGTAGTACAGAGAGGGTAAAGAGTCACTGAACTTGAAATGCTGTATTGATCAAGAAAATTAATAAATTCTCTGGTGGTGCTAAGAAAATAAATGCTCATTATTTAGTATGGACAAAGGACTTTGTCTAATAGGAAAAAAAAAGTGCAATATGAACTGTAATATAAGTAATATAAACTGCCAAGAATATTCCAAAAACTGAATTCATTCAGTATTTCTGCAAGCTGACCAAACTGGAGATGTTAAGTTTATTATACAAAAGACTAGGCATATTACTAGAATTCTCCCCACACAGCTGTACTCATGGCCTTGCCACTTTTGCTGGAGAAACTCAGTTAAAGCAGATGGTTTAAATCCACCCTCAAAGAACATTTGGATCTGACCAAAAATAATAATAAAAAACTGCCTAATGTTGGTGGTGGTCTCTGAGAGTTGGACATTAGGACACCAGGAAATAACTGCAATCGCAGCCTTATTGCCCCACATTGTCCTGATTGCAAGAAGACTCAACTGTATAACAAATTATTATACTTCATGTGAGATAAAAGAAAGAAAATAGCATCCTTACTACTTCAATAACAAGAAGAATGTAGGCTTCAAAACCTGTTGTCTGTTCTCTGTTGTCTTGATGAAAAATCATGCTTTCATAATTTAAGTTTTCTGAGACAGCTTCACTGGGTTCCCCTGGGCTTTCATTCACATATGCAATTCTAATGATCTGTAAGAACTGCATCTATTACATTTTTATAACCGGAGCCATGACTGAGGCATACTGATTGAATTTCTTCCCTTCTCAGCAGATTACAAAGATTATTAGTTTGTTGGAATTATATTAAGGGAGGTTAGAAACAGCTTTCTTCAGTCAGTCAGAACACAAATCTAATCTTAAACTTTCAGCATTAAAAAAATCTGCTCTGTAATCATCCAAATAAGAAACCCAGTGGTGTGGACACTTAGCTCTGTTGTCAACTTGGACCTACTTTTTCATGGTCCTTTGTAACACATCAAAAAACAGTAATGTACATCAAAAAGCAGTAAATAGTATTGAAAATTCCAAATCTTAATTCTGGTTTTTAAATTCTTATTTTGGGTGCATGGAGATGAAACCTCTCCTCAAACAAAGAGAGGATCCAACTTTCAGGTATCTGCAGCCCTCATGCTAGACTGGCATCCTGGGAAACCGAACAAGGAAGGATGCAGTTAGTTATTTCAAGGGCAGAAAGTGATTTTGTTTATCATCCCTAGATGAACATTGAGTGAAATGGGCTCTCTGAGATGAGATAGGACAGGGAGAACAAAGCTGAGGTAGCAGACAACTTGAGCAGCATTAAAGCACAGCTGCACTGCTGAGAGCCTGGGTTCTGACTCACCACTCCTGCCTTGTGAATGAACGGGCTTGTGAGCATACTGTGATAATGCTTGCCAACTTGGGAACTTAAACTGAGAAAAAAAAAAAAACCCAGAGAGAAACTCTTCGGAAAAAATTTATAAAAGCCTGTGTTTTGATCCCACTGCACTGATGAAAAATGACAGTAATGAGAGCAACTAGTACTGAAAGAAAAAGAGATTGTGTAGTAAAGGAATTAATGCAGATCGGAGCCACAGAACTATTAATCATCTTTTTAAAGATATCTGTATTTAAACCATGAAGCACAATTTGCAGTACTAAAAGGGAAGATTTGTTTTTTCTGTGTGTGGCACTATTGACTGAATCCCTACATGCCATCTGCAGTCTTTGAGAACAGGTCCAAAAGGACAGAAAAAACATGATTTGCTAGCCAGTGGATTAAACCAGCTGTATAGATAATTTAATCAGTTGTCTTGAAAATGTATAATGATGAAGCACACTCCATTTCATGCTCGCATGGACACAAATACAATGCAGCACTGCCAAGTACATGTAACCAAGTACATAAGCTATGTTTATGTTTAGTGTGATGCATATATACATGCACCATTTGTCACAGCTCTCATAAATAATGCACTAGCCTAGCACTTCTTTAAGTCAGAGTAACAAAAAGTGTATCTCAAAATCAGGGAAGATAATTTTTAGTGAGGAATTCCAGGCCCAGTTGAAAGAGTAGGCATTTGAAAAGAGAGAGAATAAACAGAAAACTGCAAGAAAGAGGGGGAGGAGATTGGCAGAGAAAGCTCAGAAGAAATCAGGGGTCTGCTTGGGTCAGGAGAAGATATTGCAGACAACTTTCTGGGCAAGAAGCCCCAAGAGAATGGAGACTAAACAGGAAGTAGAGGAGATGGAGATGGCTGTGGGCTCTAGGTGAACAAGAACCTCTGTACATGCCTGCATATGGGAATATACAGGGGGAGGCAACATACTGAGGGGGGAAAAGTAAGGCAAGAACAATTTTAAGCTAACAAACGGTATGAACTGAGGACAGGTGGGCATGAATTTCCAAAACATGGTTTCTAATCAGAAGCTTTCTCTAATCAGAGATGCAAAGAAACATTGAATGATTTGGATTGGAAGGGACTCTAAAGATCATCTAGTTCCAACCACCCTGCCATGGGCAGGGACACCTTCCCCTAAACCCTCCTATTATCAGCTTTATCAGCTTCATCTTTAATCTGCAAATGCAAAAGCCTGGAGCACAGCAGATGACTGAGGATGTCCCTATGCAGTGCAGCTATTGATGCACACCTGCTGCTCTCCAGGAAACATGAAATTTCATTTGCAACCACATTTAAATATCATTTGCAACCACACTGTAAATATAACTGTTATCGATGAAACACTACATGATGGTATCAGAACTGTTAAATTTACCATCTTCATTGTGCATATAAAGATGTTGGCTCAGTTGCACTTGCCAGCCTTTATACATTGAGGAGCAGAATTGGACACATTGTGAAAGGCAGTCTTAAATGCCTCTCACTGAATGAAGATGATGATGAGATATTGCATTAAAGATGATGAGTGTAGGTTGCTGATGGGGTGAAATGCTGAAATAGTGCTGTAAAAGACAAAATTTAAGATATGAGAATATAATATTACAATATTGCTCTGAGCAACCTGACCTGACTTCAGTGTTGACCCAGCTTTGAGCAGTAGAGGACTAGGGACCATCCAAGATCTCTTCCCTCCTGAATGGTTCTGTGCTTAACTCTACAGCCATTCAGACTGCAGTGTGGCTACAGACACACAAACACACTTCTGGATCCCGTCTGGTGGCAAAACACAAGGTGTATGTTAGCATTCCTCCTCTTCATCCTCCACCCTGGAAGCAGCCTGAGTACATGAGCCAGAAGGGAAGTGCACTGTCTACTTCAGCTGGCTGCACCCCCTGCAGTGCCAGCTCCTTGACTCTTATGATTAAAATGAGTGGTGACACCAAGTTACACAGACTTGTCAGTGCTTATCACTTCTTCTCACTCTCCAGTTGCCTCTGTTTGAACTCTCTACCCCTCTGCTGGCTCCATTAACAGAAAGCAACTAGTGACTAGTAGCTATTCCAGAAGCCACTCATAAAGTCAAAACCATCCTCATAGGGACTCATAAATCACCTTCCATTTAGGCCTACAGGCACCATGTTTCTTCCCACAGATTAGCAAACAACATCTCTGTCAAGTACACCCATTATTTGCAAATAAAATGGTAATGGCTGCATACCTACTCCATCAGAGCTGCTCTTTCTAGTTCCATTGTGATAAGAACTAAATAAATACACTAAAGGGAACTCCCTGCCTCAGAGTACAGCTTACCTGGTGAACAAATTAAAAAATGGTGTCCTGCTTTCATCAGCCTCACAGAGGGGATGGCATGTACTACACTATGTGAAAATCTGCATCAACCTATTCCCTATGCCCCTGAATGTAAACTGGAGTTATCCTGTAACTCCTGGAGAAAAATTCCCAAAGTATCAGGGTTTTCTGCTATCATGGAGCTTGAAGTGACCTGGAAATGAACTAAGGTGACTGTGTCCTGCTGCGACACAATGACAGTATTACACTCTTCTTTGTTAAAACACATAAATAACACAAAGAAGTAAAGTGCCCCAAATTCTTTAACGAAAATGAATTTCAGTTCAACAGTAGTTTCAGTTTTCAATTTCAGTCACTCACAGAGAAAACTGCAATGTATATGGAAAAGAACCACTACTACCTATGTACTTAATAAATTGTTTACAATTTGCAGATGATTTTCTATGGCATCATACCACTTTCAGCAAGCTGTTGTTCTAAAATGCTGCTCTTGATTGTCCCATTCTTTGAGCTTTCACACACTTTGTTATAAGACATAAACAACTACAAAAAAGCAATAGACTCCTCAGTTACTGCTTTTTTTCTAGCAATACAAAGTGCCTTCAAGGGTAATGATTTTTCTCATGCCCTTTTTGAATGAAAAATAAAAAAGCTATAAATGATCAAACAACGTCTCCCTATTTTATTACAGCTGGAAAAAAGCACAAAAAAAGGGCATTACCAGGAACTGCAATTTTTGTTCTCTGCCACTGTGTTGAACTAAGATTAAATCAAAATATTAGTAGTTATCATCAAGAGGAGATTTAATAATTAACATATTTTCAGCCATAGTATTACAGTATTTTTAATAACAAAAAAACAAAAAAAAAACCCTAGGCTCTCACTACTGTTTAATTAAAGTCTCTCACCTAAGAGAATTGACTTCACTATGAATTTCTTTACTTTAGCGGGTATCTTGAGTATTTCTTTGTACTTTGTTTGGCATATGAAATTACCAGTGAAATTTAGGTCCCTGCTACTGTTAGTTTAAATTGTCTGATCTTTCAGGATAACTTTAGAAGAGTTTCTACAGTAACAGGGAATTTCTCATATCACCAGTCTTTTGACACATGTAACCTGCTGCTTTTTGTTTCCCAGGGTTGATAATATAATCAGACACCAGACTTACAGTGGACATGACCATCCAGGATGTTTCATACCTAGGTTTCTGCTGAGCCCTGTTAATATGCTGCAGATTTGCTCTGAGTATTCAAAACTACTAACAAAGTACTGGGCTCTGACAAATTAAATAGTGCCTTGGATCAGGAAGGACTACTCAGTCATCTAATGTCCCAGTCTCTTATGTATCTCTCACTGCTCACACCAGTATTTCTACATTAAGCCCAAAGACCTGAATTAAGCCAAAGCATTTCAGTCCTCATGAGACAAGCTTGTGCACCACAGACAGAGAAGAAAGGCCACTATCTGAAGCCCTCCATTAGCAGGGAATTGATGAGACATGCTTGAATGATCTCTACAGTTAATGCTTGTCTGAGAGCCTGATATAAAGTCTCATTTCATAAAGACCTAAAAATCTTTTCCTGCTTCTCTTCCTAGACATGCTTGACTTTACAATTAGCACTCTTGAGCAGAAGTGCTTTTCCCAAAATACAGACTTACATTTATGCAGCACTTCTCATGCATAAAGTGTAACATCCCTACTGCTTTTCCAGGGGAAAAAAAAAATCTTTGACAGAAAATTATCTTTATGAAAAAACGAGCTTTATATTTCTCCTAAAGGATGCCATTTGAAGGAGTGGGCTAGTCAAATGTCAAGAAATGATTCCTGGATCATGACTTGAGCAAACTATTACAATTACCACTGCAGAACAAATTGCTTGTGCTGCCTTCAGAAATTTTATAGTATATATTACTTCTATTTTGGCAGATACTGAGTTAGGAAGACTATGTGAAGATATTTTACTTACTGCATTATCTCCCAAAGCTGTTTTGATACTAATCCGTACTTTGAAAGCATTCTGTGCTTCTGAAACAAAGAGAAGAAAGCAACATATATTGATATTTTGATCACTCAAAATAGGATTTTAAATCATTTACTTCCCTGATTATTTCACAAATTTCATTTTGTGAAATGTGTCTTAAGAAATCACCCACTTAGGAGAACAGAAGTTACTTGCATGAAAAAAAGCCCTACAGAGTCTCAATGAGGTTTACCATGACCTCTTTAAGTGAGACCAACTTCCGTACTTAATTTGCAAACTTAGAAAAAGAACTCATGAAGAATGCTCAGTTCTTCAATCTTCAAATTGAAGACAATAAATGAAAATAAAAATCTTAGAAGCTGGCAGCTTTGTAGTCTAAACTGATAGCTACTTTACCTAAAGAAGGATGGGAATCAGCTCCATATCTTACCTGGCTTGCAGAGCTCAGCATGAGCAATGGCAACTACTGACAGTGTAAACAGCAAAGCACGTAACATCCCGTCAGCATGGAAAGGTTGAGGCAAAAAGAAGTGAGTCTCCCCTGTAAAGCACTCTTAAACTTTGTGTGACCCAGGATTAAAGCATCAGGAGCACAAGTGAGCGACCAAGTAAAAGGTTTAATAATTAACCCCCGTTATTTTAGCTAAAAACAGGCACTAGAAACAACTGTCTTCTGTTAGTTATTTACTACCTTTCTCTGTAGTTTAAAAAAAAAAAAAAAAAAAAAAGCTGCAATAAGTATTTAATTTTCCTTCTTCCTTTTTAGAAAAATACAACATTTTACAGAGTGTTCCAGGCCAATGTTTTTTTCTCACAGGCATACTGTCAGACACATGAGGTGTCTGTGGGATGTCACACCAGAGCAGCTGGCAACTGTTACCCACAGCAGGCGAATCTGAAGCTTGGCTGTCACTAGATCCCAAAGGAAGCTGCCACCTGTCTTCCATGGGAAACCGTCTTGCCCCAGTGAGGGTCCTTGAGGACGGAGGAAGACTGGGGACCCTTTTCACCTTGCCAGAAGAAATGTGTGATGAATACAGAAATCCTGGACCCAAAAAAACAGGACTCAGGCATTGCCCCTCACTTGCCTTTGAACTCACAGCACTTGGGAAGGGCCAGCCTGATGGACAGCGCCGTGTCCCCCCATACCCACCTCAGCCCCACTCCTGTGTCTTGGCTCAAGCCCAACAGAGCAAATGCCTCGTTCTACACAAAAACACCCCACACCTGAGACACTGCTTTGCATGAAAATAACTGTTATAGGAAGGGAGAAACACTTTCTTCCTGTCAGAGGCTTGTTAAGGTAGCAACTAGAATAAGCAGAGACGCAATAAACGACTTAGTAACTAAGCATGTTGAAAAGGAACATATTCTTGTTTTGTAGACATGACCACTGTGTATACGTGTACAAACACATGTGGAAATATTTTAATGCACGCTGCACTATTAATCAAATGTTTACCAAGACAAATAAATAAATGTGGAGGAAAAACAATTCAGAAACTGGAATGTGTTGCAGGTATTTGAACAGTCTCTGCAATCTAGGCAGCAAGACAGGATTAGTTTATTTCATTCTGTTGCTGTACTCCCCCTGTAGCCATTCTGATTAATGGTTAGTTCCTACCTTAAAGATCGCTTCAGAATTACTTTCAGTTGGTCCTTTAGCACCATGAAGTGTCTTCAGACTGCAGACCCAAAGAGCTTCATGCAAATGGCAATGCAATGAGAAAATCTGATTTAACTGTGGGGCTGAATTTATGGAAAACAATAACCAATAATTACTGCATTAGATACTCGGACTTTTGGGTAACAGAGAACTTGCTCATTCCCAGGCACCTCTATACTCTCACTAGGCAACCCAGTCTGGGTACAAAACTATTGGATACGTTATCTGCTTAGATATTCAATCTGTGCCTATGAAAACAAAAAAGTGATGCATTCATTTCTAATGACAGCTTAAATGAACATGCTGTATATATGCACATCAAAAGGAGCACACTGAAAAATGTACAGACGTATGAAGGACTATTAGGTTTCTGTAGCATTTATAACTTAAAAAAAATCTTAAAAGAATGTGAATGCAGTCAGTTTCATGGTAAATTCATGTGTATTGCTTCAATAGAAAACATGTGAACTTTTTTGTACCTTTCAGGTAAACACTGAAGAACTTGGGAAGAGAGAAAAGCCAAGCACCCTTTCCCTGATGGCAGAAGGCAAATGGAACTGAGTGTGATACACAGGATCACCACTTCTCCCTGCTGTAAAACACCACAAATCAGTTCCTCCCCTCAGAATTGCACAGGGTCTGTGACAAAGTACAGCAAAGGCACACGACACCCAGCAGGAACAAACTCAGAGGACATGACTGGATTCCCTGATCAGAGCTGCTGAATTCCAGCCAGGATGGCTGATTTTCCCCAATCTGTCTTGCTGGCAAGAAGCAAGACAAATTATTTTTTCCTGCAGAGAGGGGAGGAGGCCAAGAGAAGCAGCAGTGTGATAAACACCCCAGCTCAGAGCTCACAGGGAGAGCATCGTGCAGTTGATACATACGTGCACAGCAACGTGGATGTGTGCCAAATGCATCCAGCTGAAGGCCTATGTGCGTATCCAGCTGTACATGCACAGGGTGCTACACATAAGCAACCAATTGCTACACATCTATAAACATTTGCCCAAAGCCAGCACATTTTTTAAATAAGCCAGGTGGACATGCAAGACTACACCAGGTGTTAGTAGGAAGATAACTTTGCTTCACATTAATGGTATTTTTAAATGCTGTCTTAAAAAGCACTGCAACTTATCAGTTTACAAATGGAGTATACTTGTATAATCTAAAAAGACAGACAGACATTCTGCCACTTCATATCTTTGTAATAAACCTACATGTGTGGATAGCCTTTTGCCCAGCCTCTCTGCTCTCATTTTGGCCGGATATACAGCACTGTTTATTAAACATGTCTGCATTTGTTTGCCACTGATTAATCAGTCAGGTATCAGTTTGCTTGAATAAATTACAATCTTCATGCACATATGCAAGGTATGTTTTTACCTGATTACTTTGTGAGGTGTTAGATTTCTGAGTAGTTCCTGTTTTATAGTATCTTTGTTTTTCCTAACTACTGTGGACCTACAAGTCATAGCCATGAAGAATTTCATGCACGAGCACCAGTCCAGAAATATCACTGAACTAGTGCAAAGAAATATTTATCTTACTGTACCAAATGAATTTGTCTGCCTACTTGAAAATAAGAGTATCTCTGTAGTTTTTTCAGTGCTTTTGATCTACAGAAGTTCATGTATGATCTGTATGTATGTATTTAAAAATACATCAAAATTTGGACTACCAAACAAATCAGAAGAGGACTGAAATTTCAAGAAAGCATATGCTTGGTAAAACAAACCAATCCCCTCCATCTTCTCCATGTGATTAGCAATGTACTTTTTCTGCTCCTTTCAATGTCTTTGAAATGGAAAATCCCAGGTAAGTAAAATATTGATAGCTATTGTGTAAGTTAATTAACAGCTATGGCTAAACTTAACCTCAGTTTTCAAATTTAACAAATTAACAGTTTTAAACTCTGAGGAAGTTAATCTTTAGTCTCAAATAGTTGTGTCCAACTCTTACGAGGAAAGAGTCAATGTGTGACTGTCAGCACTAGTCACTCATGGAAATGTACCTGGCAAACTGCAGACCCGAGCTGCAGTTGTGCACAGAGCTCTGCAGTTCCCTGCATGCAGTGGAAACGACAAACACTGCATGTCTTTTCCTGTAGATGTCGGGGAACAGGGTGTTGAATGAGGACTGCCACCACAATCATCACTGTAACAGTACAGAAATGACATGGTTGTCACCAAGTTTTATCAGTGCTCATAGAAGCAGACAGTGTGTGAGAAATCATTTAGCTCTCCAGACAGTTGTGCAGGTGGGGGAAGGATGCACTCACCAGCATTCCCATATAGCGCCTCGGAAAGGGCACTTTGCAGTGGACAGCACCAAGGACAGCCCACGGCAGGGCTGGCACTGAGAGAGAGCAAACAGACACCTCCAGCATGGGACAGGGCAGGAGGATGGTACTGCTGCCAACACTTCATCGTCACATTTATTATATAAACAACACGCCAAGAAGCATCAATAAAAACTGACCCATCCCAAACACACTTCCTGGATGTCTCCTACTTAGCACGTATTTTCTGGGTCCAGCAAACCCATGCTAGTGATTTGACTGCCATTTCCTCATGTTCTCTTATTTCTGTTTGCATTATCCAGGGCAAAAAAAAAAAAGAAGAAAAAAAAAAAGAAAAAAGAGATTTATAATTCCATGAGGAAAGGCACCACTCTTCTCCTGGATCATAGGCCAATATTATAGTGAAGACAACTTTTACATAATCTGTATGCTTATCAAATGTATTTTTCTTTTTTCCACAGAGGGCTTGGGCATACAACAGAGAGTGAACCCTTCTTATCTACTTATGTCAGTCTACAGTGGCAGAAAATACAAGAAATGGAAACCAGAAGAGCCACAGGGAAAGGAAGTTGAAATGTGTGCCAGAGTCACTGCACTTCAACATGGAGCTGCTCTACTGTGCATGCCCAGTCTGTGCATACACCTTGAAGGACACACAGAGATTTAGAGCACAACATGGTACATGCATGGTAGTTGCTCCATGGTACTTAACTACAAGTTGTAAGATAAAAGTAAAGTAAAGTAAGTAAAAAAAGTAAGATAAAAGAGCTATTCCATACAGTACAATCTGTGCATCCAGTATTGACCTTCTCATTGACATTCTCATAATGGGGTTCACGTGGTATTGGACCATAAAGGAGTATTTTTCTTTAGAAAATATGGAAGAATGAATTCCACAACCTGAAGGCTGCCACATAAATAAACTATGCTTGTGAAGGCCTGTGGTCTATTATTCCAGTGTAAGGAATAACAGCTACTGACTGGAATACAGTATAACTTTGGATATGTGAATGGCTCTTGCCTGGAATTGCCACATCTCTTTCTTTCTGACACTGTATCAATTAAATTGCATGGAAGTCTGCACCTGGGCTTAAAGATCAAGATTATATGTATAATATGTATAAATTAATAAAAAACAAACAAAATTGAGAAAAATGCAACTTTCATTCTTGTTTTGAAGAGAATGACAGCTTTTTCCAGAATCACTATGGATATCTGTAATAGCTGTTTTGTGTTTTCTTACAATGAGACTCTACTTTTAATTGCTGAAATACGTAAGCTTAAGACGGTGCCTTCCCCAAGAACACCGGAAAAATGCCATGATGAAATGTAGCATACCAAAGGAAGAAATTATAGAATTTTTCAGTTTAGACTCATAAATAGCTTAAAGGGAGGTTAATATTATGGCAGTTCCTCTGTTGATGGAAAGATGAAAGTTATAATTTCCTAATGAAATAAGATTATGAAACATATTTTGTTGGTTTTTTTCCAAAACTTTCATGGGCGTCAATGGTTCATCATCAATGGTGTGTTAAATGCACAATACTGCCATCTTCTGTATCCAAGAAACAGCAAATTATGTTATTTGACATGTATGTTCTGCACAAGGAACAGTGCAAGTACTACTGATGACAACTCCTTCGTTTTAAGAGCGTCTTGGATCTGGCACATGGTTCAGTAACAACAGAGAGGTCATGGTCTGAATACTCATTGGTCAAGTGGCAAATGTAGCTGCTGACAATAGCAGTCACATGCTTGCTTTGAATAACTTCACTGAGCTTCAGAGTAAGAAAGAGGATACTCATTATGCTGTTAATGAACAGCAGAGTCAATTAGTCAGATTTTGACAGAGCCTGCTGTGGTGTGCTTCACCGTCAGCAGCTCCGGCTGTTTCTGCAGCGTACTACCTCCAGGATACAGGAAATAAGCTCCTACACTGTGGTTTAGGAGAATAATTTAGACCTTAATCAACAATGTGCATTATTAATAGCTATGCAAAACATGCCCAAATGAAAGCTACAAACACACTGCCTCTGAAGGCTGCAATCTATCACTCCTGTCACAAAGGAATTGATTACTGATAACTTGTGTATTTCCACCCATCATACTCATGAGGGTCTGTGTGGAATAGTTTCCTGACATGAAACGCGTTTATAATCAGGTCAGGTACTATGCCTCAGAGACGATGATGGGAATACATCAGCAGTGTGAGCTAAATTGATCAATGTACCACTCTGGTGTGCTGCTGCTGCACTGGAGCTGACTTCCCGCAGCTCTCAGAGGCTGTGGGGCAGAGCAGGCACACTCACAGCAAAGGGACGCACTCAAAAGTTCACCTCGTGGCAGGCACTGAACACCCACCCCTCTCCCACACACAGTTCCCAACACAACCAAGACAGCTCACACACAGAGCACAGGCTGTGGGCACTCAGGTACTGCCATGTGCAGCTACACCCCAGGCAAGCTCGGACAGCACTGCACAGGCACCCAGCTACGCAACAGGGCTGAGAACATCACACACAGCCAGGAAAGGCTGAGGGAATTGGGCCTGTTCAGCCCCGAAGACACAACTGAGAGCAGACCTCACCAACACGTATTATATCAAAAGGGGGGTGTCAGAGGATGGGTCCAGCAGTGGGCCATAGTCTCGGTGGTGCGGAGCAATAGGACAAGAGAAACGGGCACAAACTAATGCACATCAGCAACAACTTCTCTACCCTGTGTGACCAAGCACTGGGAAATATTGCCCACACAGAGTGCATAGTCTCCCTCACGGGAAATATTCAGGAACCGTCTGGAAACAGCCCTGCGCCCTTTGATGGCCGTGTTCGAGCAAGGAGGTAGGAGCAGATGTGGACCACCGTGGTCCCTTCCAACCTGACCCAATCTGTGATTCTGTGATTACGGAATATTCTGTGCACTCCCTCGCTCGTGGTCTTTTGGAGATTTTGGTAACTGGAGCTCCCAGCTGCTGCCTTTCCATGCGCTCGGTGCCGCACGGGCCCCGCCGCCCCTCAGCCACGGCACCAGAGCGCGCGCCCGAGCCCGCGCGCGCCCGCCGGAACCGATTGCGCGCCCTTCCGCCGCGGAGTCACGTGACGTCCCGTCTGCACAGCAAGATGGCGGCGCCCATGTTAGCGCCCGAGCCCCCCCTGGGGAAGCCGAGGTGAGGCCGCGGCCGGGCCGGGACCGGGACGCCCCGGGGCAAGGGGGAGGGTCCGCGGGTCCCTGCGGAGAGTCGCGGCCCCGTCCTGGCCGGGACCTCCAGAGCGCACGACGGCCGCGGCTGAGGCCGCCCCGTGGCCGGGCCCGGCAGTGGCGCAGCTCCGCGCGGCCGTGGCCCGGCGGGACGGGGGGAACCGGGCTCCGTGGTTCGCGGGACGGGAGCGCCGCCGCGCTGGGGGCAGCGAGCGGGCCCGGAGGCGGCGGAGCCGCGGGCGGGGGGCGCTGCCGGTCCCGCCCCCGGCCAGAGCCGCGGGAGCGGGGCCGCCGTGGCCGCCCGGCCGAGCCCGGGAAAGCGGCGGCGCTGGCTGGTGTGAGGAGCAGCGGAGGCGGCTGCGTGTGCGTGCCCGGGCTGAGCCCGTCCAGCACCGGCGCGGAGGCTGTGGGCCAGGGCAGCCATACTCACAACGGGATTCCCCGGTCGTGGTGTTTGCCAAGGCCTCGCTCCGGTGTCGTGAGGCTGCAGGGAGAGGCGGACCCCAGCCCTGGAGCGGCTTGGGCGCCGCTGCTCCTTGCGTGCCAGATGTGTGCCCAGCTCCTCGTGTGCTGGCATGGGAGTAAGGGGAGTTCCTCCGTCCCTTCCTTCCTTCCTTCCTTCCTTCTTTGGGAATCAAGAAAGGGAAGTTTCCAGGGAACTGGGAAGGAGCTTCTCACTTGTCAGCCCCAGGCACCTACTGAGGGATACGGTCCATTTCAGGCAGGGACACGAGGTGAGAAGCGGCCAGGCTGGCCGGGTCAGAGGCAGAGGGCCCAGGTGGGGACATTGGTCTGTGCGGGCAGGTGCTGCTGCCGGGTCAAACACCGTGGTGTCACCTTGGCACACACAGGTGTGCAGGTGGTGAGGATGTGAGCAATCCTGAACAGGATTGGAGATGTGGGTGAAGTTTTGGCTGGCTGAGTTACACTTGTGGAATCTTTTAAAATTACACGCTCCAAAAGGGATAGGTTTCCATCTCCCATCAGCATTTGGTGTGGCACAATGACTAGAGCTGAAGATAATCCCTCCTTCCTATTTCTCCATTATGACCTGCTTAAGAAGAGGAAAGGTAGAATGAAACTTGACAGAAAAGAGCTTGATGTGAAAAGGCTTTTAGACATTAGAGGCATTTTAACCATAGTGAAAACATGGTGCTGCTTGTAGGCAGCTGTTCAAAGCTGTCAGACAAGCAAGGAAGAGTCTGGCCAAGCTTCTGTAGCAGAAGAGCAGTACTGAACATTGTCTGTGGGGGCTGTGGAGTGTGTTTTGTTAGCTGTGCATTGAGACTGCTGCCTGTGGAGAATATCAATGGAGAATAGAAAGGATGTGAAATTTCATGTCCTGTAAAAGAAAGACTAGAATGTGCTGAAAGGTGTACCAAAATTGTAGGGTAAGAGATCTTCAAGCTTTCCTCTCTTATCTAGTGAGCAAGTTTCAGGAGCTGAAGGAGATTTCATGGAGTTGGTGATGTCAAATACTGCAGAGTTCAAAAAAGATGAGACCCCCTCTGTAGCTTCTTGCTACTGCCCACGTGCAAGTCTGAATGGCACAGCCACAGATTTACGGATTTCATTGTCACATCAGATGCTGCTGTTTAGTTACTGTTTCATATAAATGCCTGTTAATTTTGCAGTTTGTGGAATTTTGTATTGGTGAAGGAAATTAAGTGCAGGTATGGTAGATGTTTGGCTTTAACATAAAAGATATTTTCTCATCTTCAGCCATCAAAAGTACAGAGCTATTCTGAAGAAGGAGAAGAGGAAAAAAAAGCGGCAGGCACTTGCCAAGCTAAGGGATTCAGGTAACTGAAGTATTTGGCACTGTCAGTGGAACTAGAAGTGATTTGTTTTTATATTTTGCTTAAAGATATCATTTTGTGTACCTGTGTTGGCTGTAGCATGCAGTTATGCAGATGCATTGAATTGTGTATTTTCTCAGAAGCTGCAGAAAAAGATGAATCTGTGTCTGAGGAGGAAGAGGAAGAAGTGGAAGAAGAGGAGGAAGAAGAAGAAGAAAAAAAACTTGAGGCAGAAAGGTGAGAAATATAGAAAATTGCATATATGAAATAAACACTTTCGTAATCAATTCCGTTTTAGTACTTTGAAAAGTTTGAATATGTTCTGAAACACAATCTTTATTTAATATGTCAGGCTATACAGTCCTTTCTTCTAAAGCCTGAATGATTCCTATGGAATTTTCTGCTTTAAATAAGATTAGATAAGCTACAGTTATTGCGGTAGTAAAAAATTTGAATTGTATTTATGACAGTTGCATCAGTTGTGGGTAGTCCTTAAGTTGGTGGTGTAACTGGTGTCTGGTTTCTTTGGTAGACAAAAACTACATGAGCAGTGGTTGCTGAGAGAAGAAAAGGCCCAAGAAGAGTTCAAGCTAAAGAAAGAAAAAGAAGAGGCTGCAAGAAAGCGTCAAGAAGAAGAAGAGGTACAAAGATGTAAAACTTTACAGTTGTGCTTGGCAACAAGGTAGACTTAGTGTAATGACTTTTATTATTTTGTGATGGACTCATGTTTCATAATGCTCGTGTGTTTGAAAGCATAGACTCTCTACTCTTTTGTATAAAGAAGCAAAATTGAAAAGAGAAGAAAACAACAACTCTTAAAAGGGTTTTTGTCGGAGATTTAGTTGCTTGTGACTGGATGAAAACTTAATGGTGAAGGAGTTGTAATGCAACATGGTAGTTTTGACTTTGATTGTAAAGTATTGTTCCTTAATTTATTTTTTTATTATAAAGAGGAAGATCAAAGAAGAATGGGAAGAGCAGCAAAGAAAAGAGAGAGAAGTGGCACAGCAGAAGCAACAGGAGAAGAGAGAGAGAGAGGTGATTCCTGGTGGTGGGAGGATATACGTGTTATATATCATATCCTGTGACATGATCAGATGCAACAGTTACACACGTTGAAGAGGCATTTTGTTATAATTGGCAAATGCATTAATTAACCCATTCTGTCTAAGTTCCTAAACCATTATTCAGTCTTAAAGAGTATCCAGGGGATCCATACACTGAAGTGTAACTCTTGTTAATGCATCTGGTTGTTCACAGTATGTAATTGTTTACGTCAGGTAAATACAAAGGTACTGTGTCAATGCAGGTTCTGATAAGTGCACTTTCTGCATCATGTATTAAAGATAATCCTTCCTTAATGTCCCAGTTGAACACAGTCAGTCCTGAAGAAAATGTCCAAAGAGGATATGGAATATGGAAGTACACTGCTGCTGTTCCTTAACACAGTTCTTAATCAAAAGATGTGTTACAGCTCTTCTTTACCTGACTCATCCAACAGGACGTATCTTTTTTCAGAGCTCCTTGGGTGGAATAAAAAGTTATATTGAAGATGCAAGTCATTGATAACATTTCTGTTAATGATACATTCTTCTTAAGTTTCAGAAGTTCAGTGCCCTGGAAATAAGATGTCCTATAAAGTAATCCAGTGTGAGGACTGGCCTCTTACTGCCACTGAAGAGTGACCGCAGCTTTCTAGGATCTGGTCATATTAGATTTTCCATAATCACAAAGTTTCCAGTCATTTCACTGGAAAATGTCTTGCAGTTGTGTCTGATAGGAACAGCAGGAGAAGAGCCATGAGCAGACAGTTCTGATTCTCTGTAGTTAATAGCTGGTTGTGCCACTGATGATGTAACACTTGAATGAGGGATGCCAAAGAACAGCAGTTAGTGTATTTCCTCTTGTATTTCCTTGTATTACTTCCTCTGGTGTTCAAGTGTCCATTTCTCTCTTTGCAGAGTAGGCAGAGAAAACTCTGCTCGTGTCCTTTATTTAGGGTTGAGATACAGTTTGGAGAGAGTTTAATCATGATAACAGCAGGATTTTATTCCTCCCCTCTGTCCTTGTGTCTGGGTTTGCCCAAGGCCTCAGTGGGATAACTGGTGTCCCTGAACTAAATGGAAGCAGCTTTCTTTTTTGTTTGGTTATTGGATTCTTTGCTTGTGTTTTTCTGGGTTATTATTTATGAGGATACTGAGTTAAATTGGCTCATAGAGGGCAATGACAAGCACCCAAAGGGAAACTGATTGCCAAGCTAGGAGCAGAGCCACCCATTTTGGCAACAGAAAGTTGTTTCATTTGTTTTGCCTGTGTCTTGAAACAGCAGTTTATTCATATTCTAACAGTGATACAAGTGAAAAACTAATCTCCCTCCCTAAAATTAAGAAGTAGATTTTCTGGTTTGATGGGTGCAGGTGGTTTGAAGCTTTTTTGGAGACATTGAAGGAGTAGTTTTGTCTTTTTATTTTTTTTATTTCTTTTTTCTTGTTTGTGTACTTTGGGGAGTTTTGTTTGTTCTGCTTCATTTTTCTTTATTAGGGTGGGTACTATCTGACATCCTTGGTGATCAGTACCAGATGCTGTCTGGGTCCTCATCTTGAATTGAATTTTTAAATTTTTATTTGTTCTTTGTAAATTTAATTATTTATCTTCCAAATTAAACCAGTCCTAGCATATTTTCTAGTATTGATATGTTTAAATGTCTTTTTTTCTAGGAAGTTCATAGAACAATTTATTAGAAGTAGTGTGTAGCCAGTTTTGGAGAGTGGTATTGTTTTGCTCAGCCCACTTGGAAAAAGGAAGGGAAAGTATATCCTCATTGCTTTCCTGTATTTGGAAGGCAAGATATGGTTAACTTATGATGTTTAAGTTTCTTACCAGTTACATGTCTTGCCTTAACAGAGGCTCACTAATCATTGCATTTTTCTGTCTTTTCCATAAAATGTGCAAGTTAAAATATTTCATGCAGTTAAACAATTATGGACTTACCTGTAACCAGGCAGTGCACTAGAGCAGGAGATAGATTTAAGCATTGATGATAGTGATGATAGTTCAATGATAGTTTTAAAAAAGAAAATTAAACTTTTATGTTGTCTATCATTTAGTTTAGAAAACCATCTACGTGAAGGTCTTGTCTGATGTATCCTTTAACAGCTTTGTAGTATCTGAATTGCTACAGAGCCAAAAGTAAATCTCCTGTTTTTAAAGCAAACTCCATCACACTTTCATTATGCATAATCACTGAGCATTGTAAATTAGGTTCTTAACTAAAGAAACCAGATGTTTTGCGTGTCCTCAGGGTTTTTACTAGTCCTGTGTTTGCACCATTTATAGGCAGCTGTGCAGAGGATGCTGGATCAAGCTGAAAGCCAGGTATGCTCAGAGACTTTCTGAAAAAAGAACTGAAAAGTAATTTAATTTCCATCAAGTGTTTGCCTTCTAGCATGCTGTCCATCTGCTCTCGAGAACCTAATGGCCTGAATAAATTTAATATATAGTGGCTTGCATGAGCTGTAAACAATTATTTACTGGGTGGAACATAATTAAGCATATTTCTGGCTGGTTGGTGGCAGTGCAGTTGTGCATGCTGATGACTGTTCCGGAGGTCTGAGTCAAAATGAACCTGGAAATACTGCTGTGTGCTGTTAAAAAACACTATGCATGATGGCTTATTTGTGAATTGTAATTCTAAATAAATCTGTCAGTCCTGGGTGGCAAGATAAACCTATCTTTTAAAGCAGATGTCAGGCTCTAAATAAGAGGATTCAGTGGTAGAGGAGGGCACAGATCCTTAAGGAAAAGAAAAAGTGGGGGAGAACCTTGACTGTTTGGATGCCTGGAAGAGCATGGATCTCAAGCTGGCAGTGTGTAGAAAAGAAAATTGCAGTTTTCATTTGAATCTTAAAGATTGCCTTTAAAGAATAATTTGGCTTTTTATCCCTGTCACATGGTTGAACTTGTGAAGATTCTTGCTCTGATTAAACCACTGCATGAATCTGAAAAATAAGTTTTAACCTGGTTATCCATTGTTTATTGACTGCCATAAGCTACATTTGAGTTAATTTGGTTCCAAATAATGTTTAAACAATTCTTTAGGTAGGGAATCTGTTTCAGAAGATGGGTAGGAAACTGGTTGAACTGCTGCCTGCCCAGAGCTCAAGATGCATTAGCAGTTGTGCCTGCAAAGGAAAAGTCAGAAATGTGGTATGTTAGAGACTGCATTAGAGTATCAGTTCAGGGTTCAGTTACTGCTGGCATAACAGGGCTGTTCTGGTGATAGAAAGTTATGTCTGCAAGTCGCGAACAGAATTGGTAGCTGGGTCAAATGCTGCTTGTGAATAAAAAGAATTTTCAGTTGATTTAAAATGAGAACTCAGGCCAGGCAGCTTTACAGACTGTTTGGTTAGAATGAAAATTCCTTTTTAAATATGTGTCTTGGTTGTAGTCATTCAAGGCTTGCAACCTGGTTTTGAATTATAAAAATCTTAATGACCCAAGATTAGTACAGACACTTCCAGTGCTACCTACGAATTTAATGTTTTTTTTTAATTCTGTCCTTTGGCAGGTTACTTTTATTTTAGCCTTTTTTAGATGCACATAACAGTGATAATGATGAGCTTACTGAGCTTTGGGCTGTTGCAGAGAAAAATAAGTAAATAGTCCCAGCTTTCTCTCTGTCAGATTTTGTGGTTTTGGCTGGGGTAGGGTTAATTTTTTCATGGTGGCTAGTATGGGTCTTCGTTTTGGATTTACATTTAAAATAGGGTTGAAAATGTGGAGACATTTTTGTTATTGGTGAGCACGGCCTACACAGACCCAAGGCCTTTCCTGCCAAGGCTTTTTCTGCTTCTCATACTGCCACACTGGTGAAGAGGGAGAGGGTGCATGGTTGGTTGGGACACAGCCAGGACAGGTGATCCCAGCTGACCAAAGGGATGTTCCAGACCATCTGACATCGTGCTCAGGATATAAAGTGTGGGAAGAATGAGGAAAGGGAGGACATTTGAAGAGATGGGGTTTGCCTTCCCAAGTCACTGTTACACATGGTGGGGCTCTGCTGTCCTGGAGATGGCTGAACACCTGCCTGCCCATGGGAAGCAGTGGATTAATTCCTGGTTTTGCTTTGCTTGTGTGCCTGGCTTTTGCTTTTCTTAAACTGTCATTATTTCAATGCATGACTTTTATATCTTTTACTCTTCCATTTTCTTCCTGATCCCACTTGGTGGGGCTGTGAGCAAATGGCTCTGTGGGGCTTGGCTGCTGGCTGGGGTTAAACCATGACACAGGTGTATAAAGTGAGACCCAAGGCACAGGGCAGCTTTGAAAAAAAATGCTTTAAATAGGCTCGGCTTGCCTTGTAGAAACATAATGCTCATAACTGCATGTGAATTCAGTTGTTAAGTTTTATTTCTGAAACTCTGTTTCTTTACTATTTTCTAACTTTTGTCTATTTTAATGTTTCTTCCACAGCTGGAGAATGGTGTGAGTTGGCATAACCCAGAGCCCCCAGAGAATCTGGGAACAGAGAAGGATAGAGCGAATTGCCCATTTTATATTAAAACAGGTTCCTGCCGATTTGGAGACAGGTAATCCATTGAATTTTTACCAGGATAGAAGTGTGCTGGGGAGATAAAAAGGAGGCAACTTAATTAGGTCATAAGCAAACTGAGGAAAAATTGCTGCATAAAATAGTTCTGTGTATTTGGATGTGGATTGAGAGCAGAGCATTTCCTGGCTGGAATTGAGCTATATATTGTTATGGCATGTTACTGGTGTTGCATTCTGGTTACATTGGTCAGACTTGAGTTTTCCTTAGCTTAGACTAATGCACAGATATAGTCTGACAGAATATATATGGTCTGTTAATAGGACAGGTCTGATATGTCAGATGCTATTTTTTTATATTTTCTGATTTGCACATGTTCAAATCCCCAGGGGACTAAAGTAAGTTAAGGTAAATCTGCACATTTGGGAAAGTTGTCAGGTAGCTTCCAGAGTTCTCGCTATTTAAATGTGGGATACATTCAGTTGTGGTTCTGCTACACTGACAGGGTACCCTTATCTAAGGAGGTAAGTGTTGTAAAAGGAAAGAACAGAGAAGCTCATCAGGATAATGAGAGATGAGCAACACCTCTGTACAGTGACTGACAAGTCCAGACTCTGCTTTCAAAGAGGGGGATGGAAGAGGACTGTGGTAGATGAACAGCAAACTCAGAAGTAGGGTGGGAATGATTATTTGCAGTTTAGTCAGGTGTCTCAGAACATTTACCAGCTTTGAAAAAGAAAATACTTTCTCATATGAAACAAATGGCAAGTTTGTTCCCAGAGGACATAGAGGAAGCCAGAAGTATAAATGAATTTAGGGACTACATGTTTATTGGTGACCAGGAACAATGATGTCCCAAATACAGCTTCTGGCTTGAAAATGCCTGATTTTATTTTTTTTTAATTTGTTTTTTTTTGTGCTAAGGAGAAACAACAGCTTAGCAGGGAAGGACTCTTATATTTATTGCATGAACCCTCAGCAAAAACTTAAGAGGTTATTTTACTAACTTGTATCACTGAAACATGTGTGGTTTAGCTATTGTAGTTTTCTTTATCCCGGGAGTAATTTGTTCCACTGTGATGCATATTGTGGATAATCATAAGATAATTCAACTATATGGAAGCTTCAAGTTCACATCTTCTTTTTTTCTATTCTGAAATATGTGTTGAATTCCATAATAAAAATTTCACCAGCATATGTCACTGCAGACAGCATTTTTTTCAGTTGTCTTGGTCTTTGTATCTTTGCAGGGTTTTTTTGTTTCAGTGGTCTTTAATGGAGATAACCTCCATGGATTATTTATGGATTGCATAAAATTCAGTTTTGCTTTGAACTTTGCATTTGAACTATGAATAACCCTTGGAAAATAAGTATTGAGAAACTTCATATTCTGCCCTTCCTCTTTCATCCCTGTTGATCTCAGCTACCTCTCTTTCATCTTCCTTTTTTTTCCTCACATACCTGCTTCCTTCATAATCTGGTCATTTTAATGTCTGGTGCTATCTGCAAGTTGAAGGACTGGTACAGCTAGGGTAGAACTGGAAGGATGGGTTGGAAGATGTGAAAAATTAAAAGCCAGTGTTATCAACAAATAACTGTTGAATCTTGTCAAAGCTCATTATGTCCTGCAGAAGCTAAAACTAACTGAGTTTACCAATTTCACCAGTAATTCAAACCCTAACATTTTGCAGTAATATGGGATTCTTGGGTCATTCATTTTCCATGGGGTTCCTTTTTTTCTGTCATGTGAATATATAATTTTGTGTACAGATAATATTAGGTGGGTTTAATATTTTGTGTTCTATTATTGAAATTGAACAGCAAAAGGAGGCAGCTTCTAAAATGTAAAAAAACAATAGTCATCAAATTAATGGTCTCCTGGTTTAGTTTTGGCTTTGGAGATTTGATTTTTTGTTTGTTTGTTTTTATTTGGTTGTTGTTGTTGTTGTTTGCATTTTGAAGTCTAAGGGGTCAACCAGAAGGTGAGGGTCCATTTCTGACTGACTGGGTGTAGAAAAACTTCCTAGCTGAAGTCTGGGTTGTAATTGTCCATTTTGAGACCTGACCTCCCTTGCAGTTCATCTGTGCTGTCCAGTGACATAAAGAGACTAGACTAGTCTGGATGTTTTTCTCATCATGTCATGAAAAGGAGGAATGTGTTGGAGAGTGCATGACCCAGTTGCTTGGGGACATACTGAATGGGAATCATAAAGCACAGTGAAATAAACATGGAGAGCATCTGTGTTCTTACTGAATCTAAAGGTGTCTAGGGGAGAATTGTATTTCAGCATTAGCAAGGTAGCCTGAATATGATGGATGGTGAGGGAGATCTAATACTTTTATGGCTGCCAAGAAGATGCAGATTAAGATTGAACTGATTTAGAAGAATTCTTTTTTTGTTTGAGTTTTTTTTTTGTGTGGTTTATTTTTTTTTAAGGTTTTGTAGGGGGTTTTGTTCATTTTTGGTTTGCTTTTTTTTGTTTGGTTTTGTTTGTTTTGGGGTTGGTTTAGTTTTGTTTTTTTTTGTTAGAAGTGGAAAAATACCAGTCTTGTATGCATCCAGGTGCAGGTGTAAATGTGCTGTTCTTCCCTTATTCCTGCTTTCCACCCCCATATGGTAAGAACAACTTCAGTAAAAGTTGTTCAGTTTGCAAAAAGAAGAGCAGGGACTTGCTTTAAAATCTCGTTATAGAAAGACTCCTGACAATATTTTAAGCCCTTCAGAAAATGGGAACACCTTAACCCTAGCAGCCTAAAAGAAATTCAGCCCTCACTGTGACACTGGTATCTATAGTTTTTGTAGTTCTGCTTTCTTAAGCAAGAATGTGTTTGTTAATGGCATTAAGGAAGCCTTAAGGTTATGTACAAACTCACTCCGAAAGATTTGCTTTAGTAATTGAAATATCTTGATCTTCCTCTAATGGAATTTCTTTTATAATAAATGTAACTGAAAATGACAGATATTTGAAGCTTCAACAAGTTTATCTTCTGCTGAAAGTGCCAATCTTTCCACTTTTCTTTCTTCACTACACCTGTCCAGATGTTCTCGCAAGCATAACTATCCCACATCTAGCAAGACACTGCTCGTGCGAGGGATGTTCATCACTTTTGGCATGGAGCAGTGCCGGAGGGACGACTATGACACAGATGCCAGTCTGGAGTACAGTGATGAGGAGACCTACCAGCAGTTCCTGGAGTTCTATGAGGATGTGCTCCCCGAATTTCAGAATGTGGGGAAGGTGGTTCAATTCAAGGTATGCATCTAAGTGCGGTTTATGAGCCTTAAGAGAAATCTGGTCAGCATGCCCCAGGTAAACCCTGTGTACAGTAGGGAACTATGCAGTGTCCTTACAACAAACTGTGCATCTCTCATGTCACCTGGAAACTTGTCACTGTTCTTACAGAGCACCATCTTACTCTGGGTGAATCTTTCCTCCCATTCCCCTGAAGTGTTACAAAGCTTGTACTTCTGTATTGCACGCTCCTCAACAGTCCACTTATCTCACAGTCCTTTCTTTTCTTATCCTGTGCTAAGCCTTAGAGGATCCATTAAGACTGGTAGACAATATAAAAATATCTGAGCTACTGTATTTGGGCCTGAGGAATGAAATAGTGGGGGTATTAAATGTATTTGGAGTGTACACCTAAACAGTGTAAGTTCAGGACTGGCTGAATAAAATAAAATCAGATTACAATGAACTGAAAATATAGCAGGTATTTCAGCAGGAAGAATTATAGAAATGTAAGTTACATAAATGGTCTTGAGATTCGTCATCCATCTTTTTTGTGCATTTGGTTTGCTCAGTGTTTTGTACTGATTTTTTCCCATTTATATTGTTACTTCTTATGGGGATAAAGAGGGATCTGTAAATGGAGACCTCAGAGATGACTGATGTGTATTAACAGTCCCATGTTGCCCCAGAATTCGCAGCTTGGATGTGCAATCTCCTTGTATCAGAATCTATTGCAGTTTCCCTTTCCGCTTGCCATTCCTGAGTGGTTTCCTGCAGTCACCAGAAGGCACATGGTGCCTTTTCTTCTTTTGTGTTCATCTACTGACAGCTGCCTCAGGACTGAGATGGCATTAGCATTTCAAGCAAGAGGAAAGTAGAAAGAGTGAGTTTCCAGTAGTTGTATAATGAGCTTTATAGGTAAGAAACCTTCACTTGTTTGGAGGAGTGGAGCATCCCCTCCATATTTTGACTCATGGAATAATAGTTGGTTGTCCTCTACTAGAAGACAGGATGCAGATTCCCTATGGAGCATGGATTGAAAAGCCTTTTCAGCAGCATCAGGTCCTTGGCTTTGTACTGTCCTTCTGTGCAGGTATGCTAAGCTGCACCTGCTTGGGTCCCTGTGACTGTTAGTGTGGCATTCCTTGGCTCCTGAGGCAATTGTGCAGCAGCAAGATGATTCTCATGCACATTTTCTCTGCATTAGAGATTCTTCAGAATGACATGCTGGCTTGCAGGGATCTTAACTGTGAGTGAGCTGAGACTCTGACCATTTAGAATCAGATTATACACATCTCTTTCAGCTGACTTCCAGTGTAGCCCAAGGTTTTATTCTGGCTGTTTTTTTCTGGGAAGCTGCTCCAGAATCTGGAAGATCCTGATAAAACACTACCCTAAAACACTATGGCTCTTTTCCTACCCAAAAATGTCTATGGTAAAATCATTCTCACTTGTTCTTGTATTGACACTGTTTATCTCTAGTTTGACTCCTTATTCTGAAATACTTAATTATGCAAGTGCTTGTTATTGTGGCCCTTTGCTGCTCCAGCATACAAAGAGGTATTCCCCGAGGGTCAGTCAGGGTTCAGGGATGAGAGAAGCCACTAAACCTTGTTTGCTGTGGATTTTGGAAGAGGCCTGCAAGCAGCAGAGGCTGGAACCACAGTTTGCCCTGGAGAACTGGGTTCCACCTGCTTGGACCTGCCTGTCTCAGAATTATTTGTAACTAGCAGCATTTCAATTTTCAAAGGTAATTTTTGTATTTTTGAGAGCTTTAGATATACTTTGAATGCTAAATCGTTACAAAAAAAGGTTTTTCAGAACTGTACAGTGAGAAATGGCATCTTCAGCTTCTCAATCCGATTTCACAGGGATGCAGTGAAGATGCGTTGCTCTAGAGTCTCTTACTGTAATGAATCTCACATTTCCACTTGAGGATACTACTAATTGTCAGAGCAGGATTTGGCTGTTGCACAGTAGGGCTGGCCCAGACAAGTGCAAGACAATGGATTTCAAGCTCTTTTGTGGACTAGGTGAAGCCAAGGTCCCAGAGTTAATCAAAGCATAATGCTGGAAACAGTTAAACATAAGCCAGAAAGGCTTTCTTTATTTTTTCTTTTTTTTCCTTTTTTCTTTTTTTTTTTGGTTAACACTAAGTGTTGAGAAAAACGTCATCTCTAGGTTGATATGGATGAACTGTCATAAATATAAGAATTGCCCATCTCAGAATGTGTGAGCTGCTGTACAGCATAAACCTCCCACTGCTCTAACTTCATGTTTCCATCCCCTCAGGTCAGTTGCAACTATGAGCCTCACCTGCGAGGAAATGTGTACGTCCAGTACCAGTCGTAAGTACTCACAGTCTTACCAAGTGT
The DNA here is from genome assembly GCF_971803275.1 of Cyanistes caeruleus. Lineage (NCBI taxonomy): Eukaryota > Metazoa > Chordata > Aves > Passeriformes > Paridae > Cyanistes > Cyanistes caeruleus. The sequence continues at coordinate 17,198,959 of NC_141703.1, read as the reverse complement.
TAGAACCAAACTCTGGAGCTGAGTAATAAATAAGAAGTGTTTGTATCATCCATGCAGTTCACTTTCATACTGTAGTGGGAGCCCAAAATTGGTAAGGAGTGTCTGAAATGATTATGTGATGGTAATGCCATCTGTTACTTTTACTTTTTAAAGGGAGAAGGACTGTCAGGCAGCTCTGGCTCTGTTCAGTGGACGATGGTATGCAGGCAGACAGCTTCATTGTGAATTCTGTCCTGTGACGAGGTGGAAAACTGCCATATGTGGTGAGTCTTGGGAAAGAAAATACGTGAAAGAGTACTTACTTACTCATGGAAGTGAAAAAGAGGGATTGGGCTGTTGCTTTCAGATCTGCCTAATGTTGTATTCATTTCTGTTTGGAAGACAAATATGCTAACTTGATTGTGTAGATCCAGGAAAGAAAGGGAGTATTACACCATGTCACATAAGTGTCTGAATTGTTCTAGTGGATTTACCACAGCCTAGAAAAAAGGTTTGGATTCTAGCTTTGGAAATAATAATAATAATCTTAAGGTGGAAGTCCAGGAAGTACTAATTTATCTACTGAGAAGCAACAGCAGTTTCTGGACTATCAACAGGTCTGAGGAGTAAATATAACATGTGGCTTATCTAGATTTACCTTCTTACATTAAGGTAAATAAAATTTAATGAAATTAAATGAAAAGTTAAGTTTGTTCTAAGCTAAAACCAAATTTTCATAGCTGTTAAAAAGCTAATTCTAAGAAAAGTACACAATGAAAATTAATATTGTGTGAGTTAAATTGATAGGTGGTCAGATGCATGTTCTTCTGTTTGGAGAAGTAAAATTCAGTTTATTACTGAATAATTATGCCAATTGGTACGTAATGAAGAAAGAGATTGAACAGGTCTGGTTCATAAAAAAGCAAACCCTAATCTGTTGCAGGCTTATTTGAAAGACAGAAGTGTCCAAGAGGGAAACACTGCAACTTTCTTCATGTATTCAAAAATCCAAACAATGAGTTTTGGGAGGCCAATAGAGACATACGGATTTCTCCTGAACGGACTCATCAGTTGTCTAAAAACTCTGAGAGGAGAAACAGATCGAGCCATCGTGACGACTATTACAGCCGGTCCAGGAGAAGGGGCAGCCCGAGCCCTGACCATTCCTACCGCAGAAATGGAGAATCCGAGAGAAAAAAGAATCGCCGCAAAAACAAGAGGCGGCGCCGGTCGGGGAGGTCGAGAAGTCGCGAGAGGAGGAGGTCGCACAGCAGGGGCAGGAAGAGGAGAGGCCGCAGTCGCAGCAGGAGTCACAGTCGGACACGCAGCAGGAGCAGGAGCAGGAGCAGGAGTTCCTCTCGATCCAGGAGCAGGGGTAAAAAGAGATCAAGCAGCAGAGGAAAAAATAGTGAAACTCCCAAAACAAAGTGAGAATTACTTTCAGAAATCACTAATTGATAAAAATAGAGCTGACAAAGAAATCTTCCCAATAGGGCACCAGATATATTTGAATTTCAAATAAAGTGTTCTTGCACATTAAAATGGTTCTTCCTAATAAAGGAACGTAGTTTACTGTGTGCGAAGCTTGAGAAAATTAAAGTTTTAAGTCCTATAGAAGGTGTGAATGTCAAGTACTCTAGCTACTTGTCTCTCTGAACTGCTGCAACACCTGGATGCACACTGAGTATAAATAGAGAAGTGAAGCCTCTTTGGTATATGCTTATTTCTGTTACGTGTATGTTAAGTGTTTACTGTTCCTGTAGGGAGTTAGTACAGAACAGCCAGTCTGCAGTAAATTCACACCCTGGCACACTGCAGATCCAGGGCTGTGTAGATGACTGCCATTTGTATTTTTCATCTGTTTATTGGATACTGCTTTCTAGACAAAAAAAAATATAATTATTTTATGAATTGGAGAAAAGGGATCTCAAAGACATCACTGTTTGATTGTACAATACTTGCCCAGTAGGAGCTCTTTGGTCATGAGTGTTGGATTTTTCTCTGCCCTGACTGAGCTGCTGCGCTGACTGCTTGTAGGGATTGCAGTAGACTAAAACCAAGTAGAAAGTACACAGAGAAACAATCAGTTTATTCAGTACCTTAATCCCCAAGAAAGAGTGGAGACCATGAAACTGTAATCCTTGAGTGAGGTTAGAAATACTTGGCATACCTCTTGGTTGCACACCATTTGCAGGTGAAAACAAGCTGCCTGACTTGTGCAGGAGAGGTGGAAAGTGTCCATCTGGGAACCAAAGATGTGATTGGAAGGCTCAATCAAGATGGCTGCAGAGTAGATGAAGAAACTGAAGGGTTTATATATGAAAGAATACTTTATGGTTTTGGGAGAGGAGGACTTGACTTAGAGCCTTTTTAGGTTTATTTTACAAATAGTTTAAGGCACCCTACTCCCTTGCTTTCCTATGGCCAAGGTGAAGAGTAGGGTACATAAAAATGAAAGTATTGGGACAAAAACCTTGAAATGACAGCTACATTAGCGAAGTACCTGCAGTTAGACAAATCCTTATTTTTTCCTTTTATTTATAAGATATGTGCTGTTAGATGTACTGTATTTTACTTGGCTTATCTTTGGGTTTTAACTTGGGCACCTCCGTGTCCTCAGACACTTGGAGAGAGCTTGTGGCACCAAAGGTGAGGTGCCCTAATGGTCTGTAGAGATACCTCCCTGTCTTTAGCCTCTCCAAAGAACTGGGCTCCTGCCTTTAGAGAACCGATCAGACCCCATGGGTTAGAAGCCTGAAGCAGGCATGAAGTGCTCCCAAATAGGAATTTGTTACAACTCCCAGCAATGTAACATAAACTCCCTTAGAAAATCTGAGTATCTGAACTTTACCAACAGCATTCCTCACAGCAAGAATGTTTTTCCCCAGGATAGTTAAGATCGAGTGAACATTGCTTCTGGACAGGATATATGTATATTTTTGCTTTTCTAAATGCATAGTGCACTTAGCATGCTGATGATATGTTTTTTCCTTCTTTCTTCATGTGTGACTTGTCCAATATGGAGTAATACAACAAAAGTGACGTTCAGTTCAAACCCGATTTTCACTATATATTGTCATAACTGTAGGCAGAGCTGTAGCTTAGTTAATTTGATTAAATGTTTTAGTTATTAACAGATGTAGGAATCGTAATTAATTAGCATAACTTTTGAAATAACTTTTTTAAAAGGCATATTTCAAAGGATAGACAGCACTAAGTTTTTAATTCCATTTGAGAAATTTGTTACTGCCAGTTTCTTATAATGCACCTTTTTCTCACCACACCTTGGAGACAAATTTTCCCTGAGGTTTCTGTTTTTTTATAGATGCTCAATTGTCTCGCTGGGTCACTTGCACCGCGTGTGGCAAACTCTGGTTCAGTTTGCCACCAGCAGGCTGGTTCCATCCTCCATTCCCTGGGGCTACCCTGCTTCCCAAAGCTCTCTGGGGGGAAAGCTGGCTTGTGCCTGTGCAGACACTGTGCACCCCAAGTCACACGGCCAGATGTCACAGAGCATTATCCCAGCAAAATCAGCTTTCCAGCTCAAGTAAAAGTGGTGGAGGGGGTGGTAGGAACTTGTGACCGGTCAGGTGAAACCAGCAAACCAGGCCTCCATGAGATTAGAAACTAAGTGCCCACTAAGAACCATGTGAGGATTCCATGGGTAATTAGGCTCCCTGTCTCTCCACAGTTTTGCAACAGGATTTGGGAAGCTGAGTGGCTGTATTAAAAAAAAAAAAAAAAATAAAAAAAAATAAACTTGCTCAGAAACGCATGTAAAAATTTAAATATACTTTATTTCTGCTTCTACAATGGCTGAAACTTCAGTTTCTCTTGAGGTCTGGACCCAGACGTGCTGGCTGTACCTGTGCAGTGTAGGACTGGTAGCTGTGATTGCCCTTCACTTTCACACACCATCTGTTTATTACACAGAATTTGAGTGCTGTAGATCTGGCATTTAGGTTATGCATTTGTTAGCATGAAATCTGGGATTCCACCAGTTTTCTAACTTTGGAGTTCGTATTTTTCAGTATTGCTTCTCTGCTTCATAACCTTAAGTAGTGTTATATGCATGGTTTTGTGTTTCCTTACTATTATCTGAGTGTGCTATTTTATTCTGGAGAGAAAAACAGACTAGAAGTTTTTTTAATGTTAAGCTTAATTATTTTCTTTCCCAAAGGGAAAAAGCCCCAGAAGAACACAGAAAGGATTTAAATTTGTAAGGAACAGCCTATTCCCATTGTATGTTATTCTGCATATTCCACAGAAAAGGACCTTATAAAGTGGATTAATATGAACCAAGTTTTATTTTAATGACTACTTAAAAGCAGCAGCTTTCAAAATCCATTTATTCAGTTGTGAATTCTGCAGGGATCACGGAGGTGCTTTGGAGTAATTCTGGCATTTTCACAGAGGTTCAGGGTGGCAGAGCCAGGGCCTGCCAGATACCCCACTCCAGTCAGGATGGGGAGCAGGGGCTGCTTCTGCCCTTCAGTGGAGGGGGAACAGCCCAGCCAGGCAGCAGCACAAGGGGCAGAGTGGCAAGGCAGTGGGAACCCCTGTAGGCACAGGCACTGTTGCTGCCCGGCAGAATTAAGGCATCAGGGAACTGGGCTTGCCCCCTTGCAGCTGTAGCTGGCAGCCACTTCTGTGGGATTTCATTCCCTGCAAACCCCCAGCAGGGGTTGACAAGGGTGGCATGTGTTTGTGTTGAATGCAAGGCATTTCTTAAGGACACCCAACAAGGCCTTCCCTCTGTGGCCCCAGCCCTTGTGTATAGGGCACATTGTCCAAAGTGCACCCCAAGTGACTCTTCTCTCCCTTTTATGCCCTGTGATGGCAGCATGGCCGTTTTACATCCAGTTTTGCATTAGCACGTTCAGTGTATTGGAAACTGCCCTCCAGTTTACCAAGGACATTCCTGTGCACTAAATAACTTGGTTTTTTTTCTAAAGACATGCAAGAGCCTGCTAAAAGATGATATTGCTTCCTGTCCTGGATTAGCACTTCTTACAAAAAGTAAAAGATGAAAGTTTATGACAGTTAATAACCTAAAAGCTTAATTTACTTTCTTACATCATCCAAAGAGTGCAGCTCATTTTGCTTTCACTGTAAGCTTGTCATTAAAATAAACCCCAGTTATTCCACATATACTCCTGCTCAGCACTGATGTATCAGGTGAACTCAGTATCTGTGGCTGAAAACCAAAACTGGTGTGACATGGACAGGTAACACTTTGTTGAGCCATGGGACAGACTGCAAAGCAAACTGGACAAACCTAACCCATGGTACGTGGGAACTTGACAGAGGCAGCCACAGGGTGACCATCATTGTGGCCTTACCCCAAGAGGAACTGCAGATCTTTAGGAAGGCCTCTTCGAGTTAAAGACTTTTAAATCAGCAAAGTTGAAGACACTCAAGACAACAATCAACTTGCCTGAACAATCCAGAAATTCCTACTTATTCTTCAGCCCCCCCAACCCCTCCCCACAATATGGGAAATTCAAAAACCAGAATTTAATTTCAAATTAATTTCAATGCCTGAAGATGTTCATTTTTCCTCATGCTTTTGCTGATAATATCAAGCAGTTCAGTTCTTTTAGAAAGGTGGAAAACAGATTCATCTGACATATTTTTGGTTGAGACCTGGATGGTAAACATTGCATTGACTTGCTCAGAATTCTGTGAAAAGAACTGAATATTCAGTCTGTATTATCCAGAAATCTCTCTCAACATGTGGTTTAATTTTCAAATGAAGTGGTACTACCCCATCAATTTAACATCCACTTAAATAAATTTTATGTTTAATGTGGCAAGCTTTCCAAAAACTTGCTAATTTATTGCTTTTTCTGCAATTTAAATGGATGTAAATAATAACTTGGACACAGTATCCTCAACATTTTTTAATGAAGTGCTCAAGAACAGGTTAAGCACTGTAATAAAATTTCCCTTTTTTTAAGCCAGCACTGAGTAGCCTCTTCTTTCCTCTGTGAATACAGGCACTAATTACATATAGACACAGCAATGGTGTAAAAATGGACATTTATTACAACTAAACCAATGTGACAGACAGAAGTCAAACAGTTTGTCACAATCACAACGAAGCTTAATCCAGCCAAGCACATACAAGTGACAGTGTAAACTTTAAAAACATGTTTAATACATATAAAATTGCTTTTGCTTTGCCTTAAATCCATTTTACCACTTCAATCTCACACACAGGGTCCTTTTGCTACCCCTCGACCCTCATCTATCCTTGCCTGCTGTGCTCTGGAGAAATGCCCTGGGACAGAAACAGTCTCTGGTCATCTGGAATCTGGGTCTAAGTCCTAGAATGGGCATCCATGGACAAGTTCTAATGGCTTGAGTTCACAGGCAGCACCCAGCTACCGCCACAGGAGCGGCACACACAGCCCAGCCCCAGCTGGCCGCTCTGTTGCCTCAAGGACTGATGCTGGGGTGTGGATCAGGGACCTCAGAAGTGGCAACACTGCACTTCCCTTTTGGCTGGATACTACTGAACCCACTCTGCAGCTGGCCACAGAAGTGCTGCTGCCAGCAGCACTGCCGGAGCTAAGCTTTGTGAAAACATGGCACTAACTCAGGTGAACAAGCCAAAACTCCTAGGGGAAGGTGTCTGGGTGGAGGGAGGGAACAACCCCTCTCCATGGGGACAGGCAACAGAACTTGGCTACTCCCAGGTGTAAACTCACACTGTCTCCTCAAAACCACACATGGATCACATTTCTGCAAGTGAAACAGGCTCAGTTCATAATTACTGAGAGTCTGCTCACTGTCAAAATATTACTGGATATCAGTTTACATGATTTGTAGTGAATATACTATACAAATCTAATGTTTAAGGGCTCTCACTGCAAATTAGTTGGTTCAATTGTACATCATGCAGGAGTATTGTAAGGGATGTGTCAAATGTTTAACGTGTTGATCAAGAAAAGCGGTTAAATGACTTTGACACTTCGTGTGTCCTAAAGGTACCTACACACCCAATAAAGCGTAACTATGAAACACCAATAAGTACAAATTAATTGGTAGACTTTGAAAGACAACAATAAAATGTCCCTTCTATAAAGCTTCTTCTTTCCCATCTTTGAAAGTATTCCATTTTCATTATGCATCTCCCTGTTCAGTTAGAAAGCTGACCTCCTTTCTTGTGTTCATGGTTAAGCTAATATCAGACCTAAAAACAGTTTCCTTATTCAGTCTGGGCTGGTTTTCCTTTTCTCCTCCATGCATTCCCTTTGGAGTATAATAACTTGCACAGTTTTGCTCAAGGTAGCTACACTAAAATACACCTTCATGTCTAGTGAGTTGATCAGTTTTCTTAGAAAAGCAGTTATCACCTTAACAGTTTTTTACCAGATTGATATGCAGATCCTGGCAGGATTCTTTGGTATAATGACAAATTCAGTAGTAAACAGATATTTCCAATCTTTATGCAACAACTGAAATAAGCAGAATAATCACAAGTGGCGACTAAAATGTAGATGAACAAAGTCTTTGGTTGCATAAACACAATTTGTACACCGTAACATTTCATATTTGGAGTTGTCCATGTAGTTTCTTTTCATCTAGGTAGGCTATGCTGATGTCATAATAATATATTTATTTCTGAAGTCAAATTTGCTTATAAAAAAAAGTAGACTTATCGAAGTCAAATGCAATTTTCCTATAAATGCAGTGAAGGGAAACATTGAGTCAATTTAAATCTAATTTCCTTTCATTTATAAATTTTGAACTTAGGTTTCTTGTTCCCTTTTCAAAAAAAAAAGTATTTTTCTTGTAGGCCTGAATGAAGCAGCTTAGCAAAACAGTAATACTGACAAACAGCATCTTACACCATTAGCTAAACATTACAATGAAGGCAGTGAACATTTACAGTATGAAACACTGAGATGGCATCAGCTGAAGAGAAGATTTATGTCAATCCAATTTCTTCAAGTACACTACGTGGGGTCTCTGCTTCCTATGGAGGGAAAATGTGAGACAGTAGTAAATGAACAGTTTCTACTGAGCGGCGCTGTACATGAGTTAGTATGGAAGATGCTGAATTGAAAGAAAGCTGAAAAGACACGAAAACATGGAAGCACTGCAGTTTGCAAACATGGTATTAGCTGCACTTATCACAGAGCTGTTAATTGGATTGCCATGGTTCACAGGAATAGCTGGTAGATTTTATTGCCTTTAAGCATAATAAAAATAAAACAATTCAGATGTAGCAGCAGGGTACAAATCAGAACTGAGTAACAGAGGTAGGAACTGGGGAGGGATGGGGAAGGATCTTGCAATGGAGTCAGTCAATTTTGTGGTAAATTGTCTCAAGGTCTCAAAAATCTGTTTGGGAGTAACAAATAAATGGGTGAATGAAACTACTGATGCAACTAAGATACAGTATCCCTTAAGATCCTTATTAAAGAGTTTTGGTTTGTTTTGTTTTTTTATACAGTGATAACATGCTTAATGCATAAAACCAGGTCATGGTACCTTGATATGCCTGGTGTTAAACTGATTCCTTTCAAAGCAGGGGGATTATTTAGGACAGGAATTTTATTATTCTACAACAGCCATAACGTTTTAGGTTAATTCTAATCTTAGAAAGCTTCCCTTAGATTCAGGGGAAGTTGTTTAATACCAAATTCCAAAGCATTATCATCAGTTTTGTATTCATTACTTCCATAGCATCTGAAAAGAAATGGTTGAAATTAGAAACATTAGGCTGAGCCTTTCCATAACTATTAACAATGCCTTCCTAAATAAAAGGGGAGGGATACTGTGTCCGTATCAAAACAAAAGCTTTAATATCAAGAGTATGAATAAACTTACTTTAGCATCCTAAAACAAGACATGTCATGCAGCAGAAAAAAAAGGCAGATAACAGTTAAGGCAGCCAACAAATTCTTTTTCAACTGCTTTGCAAATATTTATTAGAAAAATAATGTTGGTAAAACACAAAATTAAATACCTCAAACCTTGCAAATAACATCAGAACATTCCCTCTATCAACCTTGACTATGTGGCACAAAATGATCAAGTTTACTATCATCATTCAGGTCATGTATAAGGTGATTCAGCAGTGAAGGAACAGGCTATGATACTTTAAGGCAACTTCATTCAAAAGTCAGTCAGAGCTTGGAACAGGCTATCTCAGCATTTTCAGATGGCTTCTAAAATCCAGCAGCAAATAAAACTTGCAATAAAAAGGCAAGTTAAATATGAAAACAAGATACTTGGTGTATTAAAGACGTAGTGTTGGCATGTTTTTTTTTCCCTCCACTGATGAAGTATTTAAATATTCTTATAACTGCAGTGACCTTGACAAAGCCAGACAGGTTGGCAGAATTAAAGATTTACACATGTATTTTAACAAATCCCCAAAAGGAGGCACCTGAATAAAGAAATGGCTATGTAGCATTTTTAATATAACTTTTTTTTTTATATTCCCAGATTACTTTGTTGCCTTCATTTTAGAAGACACACCTGTCCCATATCCACCAAAGCATTTTACTCAAGAAATCCTACACTGTTAACTCACTATGGCACCAGAACTCAAGAGCATTCTACAATAATACTTCTCAAGCATTTCAGGGTCTTCAAGACATTTGAAATAAATTCACTTTTCAATTTTAAATTTATTAGACAGCAGCAGGCACTTTAGAGTTATTCAAGAGTGCAACAGGATATTTACAAAGTTACCTGAAAATCAAGTTCTTTATAGCTATGAAGAAATACAGAGCAGTGCTGCCACTGTTTTTAGAGCAGTTTACTATTTCTGTTTTCACTGCCAATTCAAAGTCTGAGATTATTTTCAGCAGGCATATACTTAAACAGTAAGTTTCTTCAAGTAAATCAAGGTCACTGGCTAACCATTAAAAGCAACCTGTTTCAAGGACATTAGCTACTTGTCCACAGATACATCACCCACAGAACTCAGACATATTTTAATTTTTTTTTTAATTACTGAATCAGCAACCTTGAGACAGATGTGCCTTCTTATGTGCTCATCAACAATATGATCTCAAGGAACACCTTATAGGCTAATGTATTTTGCTAGAGGAATAACTTCAGTAATTATTACTTTTAAGAAACAAATAGAATTAATTATATTTTGTTCACATTATTTGTTTTACTAAGTGTCAAACATTTAATCCAATTCTTATGGAATTCTGCAGTGTTACACACTACCTGCAGCTCAGAATCACCCAAGGCAAACAACACAAATTTGAAATATCAGAACACTGATGAGGAAAAAAATTCATTCACATGAGACAAAAGTGCATGCAATACTTTATTTCAAACATGCCAGAAAAGCTAATTCATTACCTAGTCATTTAGAAGCAAGTAGCTGTATACAGATAACAAGAAAAACAGCATCTCATTACAGCTCAATGCACAGCATTTTAAGCCAACAGGCATGAAATAATGCAGGCTAAAGCAGCATTAACCAGACATCCAAACACATTGTTAATGGCTTACAGAAAAAGGCAAACTTGGAAATGGAAAACCACTCCTATGTTCTTGTTTTCTAAGATTTCAGAATGCTGCAAATCCAATCCAAATCTTTTGTCTAACACCCTAAATCTCCCATTTTTATGTCAGTTTAACATTTGGAAGGTAGTGCATTACCACATATAGTACATGGAGCTGGCTTGTTTGTGGTTCTTTTTAGTAACCACCTCCTTGATAATTCATGGAAACAATTTTCAGAATCAGTGCTCCAATACACAAGGCAGCCTGCATTTTAAACTGGAAATGCCAGTTTAAGAAGGCACATTGCAAGTATACTGTTAATGGACTTTCCAATCCTAACCATTAATGATTGGACTCAATAAGCTTAGAGGTCTTTCCCAACCTTAATGATTCTATGATTCCATAATTAATTTGGAAAGCAATGATATTGTTCTCTCTCTCAGTGGCAGTAACTGTGAAATTACTCATAAGAGCATTCTGCTCATTTAAATACAAGTGTTTTAACTTCAGATTTACATATCATTCTTTTTGACATAATCAATTCTGCCTCCCTCCTTTTTGTAAGGTCAGTCACACTATTGTGCCAGTCTTCAGAAAGGGATAGTGTTATCTGCATCTTTAACTAAGATGCATGGTCTAGGTAGAATTTCATTCAGCATCATTCAGTACTTGTGTGTATACACATTTCACATGATACTTCACTACTTTCTCTGTAGGTCTTAACTTCACCTACAGACTTTATGTGTATGTTTAAATACCACCACAACCTATTTAAAAGATAAACGTGGGTGCCAGTGTTATAGGATAGGTGTTGCAGTATATAGATGTTTAGCTCAGAAAATGCTACAGAACTTTCAAGCATAAGACTTCAAGCTTACAGACAATAAAAAAGTTAAACCATATGCCAACAAGCACAAGTTTTGTTGAAATGAGACATGTGAAGAGACAACACTGTAAAACAGAGGGGGGAAGAGGAAAGTACAACAGCAGAGAATGGTTGTGGCATTCTATTAGATTCAGGATGACTGGATTCAGCAAGCTGATGATAATGTTCTGTCATGAGTAAGTCACAGGTCTATCTCCTCTGAAATTCTGCATGCATGATGAATGAAGCCATTTAGTACACTGGTACATTAAAGTATTCATGACGTGGCTACAAAAGAAATGTACACATTCTTATACATAATAGAAAGGTGGACAGATATGCAAGAAAACAAAAATATTATCTTGCTATTGTATCTCTGACATTAAAAGGACATTTGATACAGAAATACAATATTGTATTTTTGACTACACTAGATTTCCAGGGGGTGAGGGTAGTGGGGAGAATCATCATTTTACCCACCCATACTTGCATGCTGTGTCCAACACCAGACAGAACAACTTTACACCATAAACACTTTATTACATAAGCTAAAGGTTTCTTTGTAGCCAAAAAAAGTTTGAAGCTCCAGGGATGAACCACCCTATCTATTCTTTGTCTCTGCATCAGGCATTGACTGTTGGCTTCTGTCAGAGACAGGCACTGGGCTAAGTGGCATCTGACACCACCCACCACATCTGCTCTAATAAAACACACATTTAGAGGTGTGTGTTTTATTACCAGGCCTCCAGAACATGGCTGTGAATGCACCATGCCAGGGTAGTACAACGGTGGCATTACTAGTGACAAAAATTATATTTTGTAGAAAAGAGGGTCTGTTTAGAAAAATTGAGGCCTCTGAGCCTAAGCCTCTAAAAGCAGGGAAAGATTTTTTGCTTTTGGATTATGCTGCTGAACTCAATACACTCTTGTATGACTGGCATGAACATTAGTATTCAATTTGCTGAAAGATACACTAGAAAGAAAGCGACAATCAATTTTAACAATGGAGTAACATAAATTTAGGAGCATCAGCCCCATATATGCCAATTTTTCTGGGATGAAAACACACAGAACTCAACTCTCTGCATGTCAGTTTACGTCTTTGATCCTGTACCAATTACAATCTTCAATCTATTTCAGTATCTCACTTCCAAGAATAACAGGAGTTTTAAATCAGAACTGAGAAAGTTCCCATGGACTTCTAAAACTATCTCCTCTGTGCCATCTCAGTTTATTTGCATGTCCAAGCTAGCATGGTTTTAAATTTTCTTCTCAAATTACAAAAGAAAAGCACAGAATATTCTAGAAGCTGTACAGTTTTTATACTGTTTTTCAGTATCAGTAATCTGAAGATCATGTCACAGTAGTTTAAATTATTCTGACCAAGCTAACTATAAATCCAGTAGTTCACAAAATAATAGCACCTGTAACTCCGTGACAGTTACAAATAAGTTATATGATGCAAGCTATAATTTTTAAACTCAAAAGAATTTGGTATATAATAAAGAATTACAAATTTCAACACTTAACAGCTCTCGCATGGCATAAGTAAAAAACAGCAGTCCACATTAAAAACAAAATGCTAAGGCATATTCCTAACTGGAAAAGGCATTGCATGGTAATAGTGTATGTCATTAGGGAGTAGGAGTTTTGACTAAAAAGAAGAAAGTACTAACTTTAGAATTCCTGGAGCCTCCACAAATATTCCTAGAAAGGTCCGTAGGCAAAACTTCTGCTCTACTTACGCTGCTGACTGTTCATGAAGACAACTGAAGAACAGGCATACTGTAATAGTCTAAAGTGCCCAATTTTTATCTGGGAGATACATGCATACACATGATTCCCTTCTTCCTTGAAAAAAACTCATGTGTTCCAGTGTTCACCATTGGAAATGTGGAGCAATCAAAGTCTGTGTCTTCACTGAAATGCCTGTCAAATCTCCTAACAGATTTCTCCTTAATTTTACATTAGCTCTCTGGTCAGAAAGAAGAGTTTTCTGGCAGTCTTACAAAGCTGATTGCAACCCACTATTGTATTCAAGGATTATGTGTGTATACATTCTTAAGCACTCTCTTTGGCCTGGAAACACTGACCGTGTCCCCTTCTACAGAACTGTAGACATCAACAAATAAGGCCATGGAAGTGCTCATTTCATGTGCTTTCCTAGCTTGCAGAGTCCCACACAGCCCTGGGGTACTCCCCACCCTGTTTGTATTTTCAATGGTTTATACCTTGAAGAATTCACTGTCTTGATGTTAAATTATGGTACACAAAATTAGATGACTGACTCACATTACTCTTGTGGGATTAGTGCCCCATCTTCACAGAAATTTATGGTTTACTGATAAAGCAAGATAGATTGTCAGATAACAATAGGAAGAAAGTGGTTATTTCACTCCTGGTAGCATTTTAGTTTACAGAACATGTGAACATCACCTGCAACTAGACTAGCAATAAACTGACCTTGTAGAGATGAAACTAAAGGATTAAATGCAAGACAACAGTAATGAAGATACAAAGTGATAACACAGCAATATCGAGAAGGAAAACAGTGGTGTTCCAGTGGGGCCTCTGTATCCCACCAAGGACATCCAGGACCATTCTACACAGAAGGCCTGGCACTGTGGGCAGTCTGACAAACAACTGAAAGGAAAATGAAGTTCTGACAAAAAAAATTTGTTTTTTGTTCCTCTGTTTGCCATCACAGAACTACAGCAACTCACAAGTTTCAACTACAACTGACTTTTTTTTTTGTGTTCCCCACTACACTGTCTCCAGAGCAGCTGACCTGCTGGTCTGAATACCAGAGAAGACAATATGGGGAAGTTTGTTGTAGACAAACTTCACAATCAATATCAATATCTTGCCTTCCTTTGGTGGGAATGTGCAGACCTCAAGGACATGCTTCAAAGGCTCAGATGTTGTCTAAAATAATCTATATCTAATGAGTTTATAAATTAGTAAATCTAGAAGCTAGGGAAGAGGCAACGGCATCCTTACAGCACAATGTAAGGACAAACTAACATGAAATACCACCTCTGAAACATTGCTTAAAACTTTGGATGTAAACTGTTTATCTGACTTTAATACAGGTCTTAGATCCTAGCATTGCCAGAAAAGTAATAGCTCTATAACACAAGCTGCACATTGTGGAATTGCAATATTTTAAAGTTAATAGAATTAATCTTTTACAAAACGACATCTGTGTTTACAACTCATTTTAGAAAGCTAATAATACTTTCTGAAATTGTCAGCCTGAGTCATTGGAGATTTTTTAAATTAGAAAAATGGTAGAGTTGATCTGAGTAAACAGAACTATTTAGCCAGTCCAACCCAAATGACATTTTCTCAGCCAACTCTGTCATGACCCAAACTAATTAAAAATCATAACCAAAATAAAATTAGAAGGGACTTCATTTAATCCAGTCCCCCAAACAGCATACCTCTAACTTTCCTGAGAAATATTTCATCTATTACAGGCATCCAGTGATGCCTTTACATTGTGCCCCAGGCAATCTTACTTAAATGCTACATTATCATCTGCACTGGAAAATTTGCCTAACATCTACCCTGAATTATTTTCTTGCTGCAATTTAAGGTATTCTATGTCTGTAATGGACAAGAAAACTGTGTTATTTCCTCAGGCAACAAAGAGAAATAATTTATGTCTATGCCAAACTGTCTCAAGTTCAGTGTGTTGCAGGGCTGCCATTTTACTGGTGACATCCCATGGCAGTGACACAGACTTCATCAATACTTAGAACAACGTCTTTTTCAGGGAAGGTTTGCTTAGGTTATCAAATTTTAACTTCTTTCCCATCAAAACCAGCACAAAGCCTGGGAAGTCAAGCCATGTTAAACTGCACACAAAAACTACAACTGCCACTTTTTGATAAAGACCTCACTCAGCATCTAACAAAACACTAGCTCAAACAAAACATGTGGGTCCATGGAGTGTAAGAAGTTTGGGAAGAATTTTACAGAAGCAGGCTATGGGGAAATCAAGAGCAGAGGAAGAGGGTTTCTGTTTAGAAAGATGAATTTTTTGCAGTTGGTAGAGATTCACATTTAACAAGCACTTCCTTAGCAATGCTTCAAAAGCAATTACTTTTACACTCTACTTCTGAATTGTTATTAGGAAATATTTCTAATGAACAGCTGCTTTAGGAAATTGCTGCTGTTCACTTGCCTCTTCAAGGCTTTCAAAACAGGAAACTGCTTCCCAACCTTTGGTTACCTAACTGTTCAGAAACTTCTGTTACATAGACAGGTTCGGGTTGGAAGGGGTATTTTTGATCATTTAGTTCCAACCCTTGTGCCACGGGCAGAGACACCTTTCAATAGGCCAGGTTGCTCTGGGCCCATCTAGCCTGGCCTTAGTATTTCCAACTACGGCATTTTTATTAAAAATTCTATTTGTACTTTCAAAGAAGAGCCAAGTGTTTTCTCAGAGAACACAGAAACACTTTCGAGGTCTCGAGTATCTTCTAAGTATTAGCTATAATGCTCTTACAAAAAAAGAACAAAACCCCCAAAAAACACAAGGAATCAAATAAAAAGAAGCATGTTTCATCAATGGCAACTCCTGGTCAAGACCTTGTCTGCAGCTTTCTATACAGAGAAAACAAACAAAAAATTTTCAAGATCAGTGCAAACCAGTCTACAGAATTCTCAACTAGAGTATGAAACAGCAAGTTGTCCTGCAAATGTTAATTCAGCAGAACATCCGAGCATATGCAGAGACTTCAAGTCTAAAACATCACTTCAACAGACCAGAGCAGAAGAGTACAGCAGCAGCGGCCTGCCTGCCTCTCTCCCAAAAGCAGTACAAAGATCACTTGAAGCTTTGTGCACTATAACCCGATAATAGTAGGTGCTTCCTGCCTCTTAGCTGCTGCTCTGATCTGCCAGCTCAGAGGTGATAATCGCTCTGGGAGGCTCTGCTTCACATGTGCCAATCAGTTGCTATGCAGCGAGCCAGGAACAATCCAGAGCCCAGCCTTTACCAGTAAGAATAGTTCTAAGAATCCATCACAGGCTCCACCTCACCACCACAAAAACACAAATGCTTTAAGCACATACTACGGCTGACTGCTTTGTATGGTGATGTTAGAGACAAAATTATTAAAATTCACTGACTTCTCCGTCAGATAATCCGACAGTGTCTGTATGTTTGGCAAACTGCCCAACTATGCACATAAGGATTCATTAAGGTTTTCTTCCAGCACTGCAGATACAGGTTTGTTTGCATCGCTTATTCCCCTTTGCTTAAGGAAGCATTTCTTAAACTGCAGGGCTGTTATCTTTGAAGGGATGACCAGAATACACTGCTGCAACAAACCATGTCACGTCCAATATTATTCAGCTTCCATGGCAATGGCATTTAAGCATCCCTCTTCTTTCCTGGTCCTGCAGCACTTTGCGTTCTTACAATTGTTTAGACAAATGTTTGCAGGCACAAGTTGCAAACATGGAAAAGAAAAGCTGATGACTATATATTTTTTAAAATGAGAAATTTGAATTGGATCATTAAAATGGATCTAAAATCCAGTTCTAGAATGGTTGTATAAACAGTTTTTCTGGCACAGAGGAAAGAGGGACAGAAAGGACAGCTGGAAATTCCAAAAGTCAATGCTGCTGCTGAAGCTCCTTGCTACACTCCTATGACTCAGGCCAACAGCAGGGGTGCAGCATATGACAAGTAAATTAGAACCTACCTAGGCAAGCTGACTTGGGGGTTCACAGCACACAGTGAATCAGGACAAGATGTGTCGAGCACTGGCTTTTTAAGGCACTTAGATACAGTGATTTAAAAAAAACGAAAATAGGATGTAATAAAAAGCAGCACCATCAGCTTTAGCAAAAGCCCTGACTTGCCAAAAGCAGCTGCTTTTTACTTCCCTTCTCAATGTCTCTGCTTTCTTTCTCCTGGCATTTCCCTCATGCTAGCCCTGCATTAGCTCAAGTTTTGGGTAACAAGCTAGGAGCCCCAGAACCACAGGGTAAGTGGATGGACACAACACAAAGGTGGCAGTAGGACCAGATCTGGCTTCCTCAACAAGAATCACTGTCAGCATGAGTTTGGGTGATGAGCAAACTGCATCCTTACTCAAGACCATGACTTTACCACTGTAAAATGCTCTCAGTAGAAAGGAGAATTTCTACACAGCACAATTTGAATGCATATAAAGATTTCACCTGGTTTTTAAATATTATGCAAGGCTTACCACAAATTTCACCCCATTGTCTATGGAACCAACTAATTCTAAGTATGTGGCTTATTAAAACTGCCACATGGAACATATAGCCCTCAATACCCTAGTTTACAAGAAAATCTCTCTAAAACAGCCAACAAAAAAACAAGTTCTACTCATTCTGGGCTTGGTTATGCCTTTAAGAGTAACATGGATTAAATTAATTTGAAGTTGTATAACCAATTAAACATCAGGTTAATCCAAACACCAAAGCTATGCGTCAAACTCCTCCCCTTGCCCGAAGGCAGCCTCCTTTACCTCAGGAGATCTTTCTTTAACCCTGATGATCTTCATTCCTATTTACAAGCTGCAGCTCCTTAATGCAGGCAAACTATTCACCATCTCTTACAATGTACAACAATCTATCTGTCCCTCTCCACTGAACTCAGCAGATGCCATTTCTATTTCTCCATATTCTGAGGAACCATGACAACCTTGTAAATTAGGGTCTGAACACAGCAACTATTCCTTCACTCCTTCCAGGGAACAGTACATGGCAAGAAGTAGCATTCCATGGGCATCAGATAATGCCACTGTGTTTAATTTTATGGGGACAAAGCACATTTTTTCAACTAAACTATGCCCATACACAGAATTCACCCAGGGACACACTGCAGGCAAATACATTTGAGTCAAACAGAATTGCCTGAGCTTGTACGTGCCAGAATTGATCTTTGTAGCCATCTGAGACAAACAACAAAAAAAAAAGATTAGGATTCCTAAGCTCTGTTCATAGCACAGGTCCCAAACAATATAGGTAGCTTTTTCAAGTTCTAATTTCAAGAGAAGTTTTACAAGCACAGTTTCAATTCTAACTTCACCATGAGAACCACACTCTTTGTATGTGAACTTGTTATCATGAAAAGCATAGAAAAAGCAATAAAACTGGGGGGGGGAAATAAGAACTTAGGTTTTTCTTACAGTTGTTTTAGAGTATGTCCAATCTCATAAATAATTGTTTTCAACAAATGACTTGTTGGCTGCCCTAATTCTTCAGGTCTAATATGCAAGCAGATTATTGGCTGCTCCCCTCTTCCCAACACAGATCAATGGCTGTATCATATACTAGGAAACTCCTAAGTGGTAAAAATACATACACCAAAGGTGAATTTAGTTTTGAACATGTTATAAATATTTTTGCCTGCTACCATTATTTTCTTTTCTCTGGAAACTAAATACTGATATTTATACATATAAATCCTGATATATCCTGCATATGAAATTAGTTCTATTATCACAGTTCCACATTACAAAAGCAAATTGTTTACTGAATTACTTGTTTATCATTATACCAAGTAAGTTTTCTGCAGCAAATCATTTTCATGTATGTTTTAAACTTGCTTTATGCAAATTAAAATCTTACCTTTATTAGAAGAACTGCCACAACGTATTCCACTTATGCTTTGGACAAAAATATGTTGCAATGCACTATATATGCAAATAAGCTTTGTTCTGTCATGCAGCATCCGGCATTTTGATATACAGTCAATTGCAGCAGCGCCCAGTCTTTTTAGGGCCCATTTTCTTTGCATAGCAGATGTAAATAGCTCATTTTCCAATAAATACATGTTTATATGGGCTGATTGTAAGTAAACAAAGCCAAACATCTGTTTAGTTATTAGCTTTGGTATCCATTTCTCTAACTTGCATTATCTCACTTAATTATCAACACCAAAGAAAGCCAGTAGAAGTCAGACATTTCAAGTTGATGCGGTTAGTACATAAAAGGAAAATAAAAGGAAACACTCAAAAGCACTCTTCAAAGACCATCATGCAAGTGTTGCAGAAAGTTAAGCCCATCACCCATTTTCTGTTCACCCTTGCAAGGACTTAATTACACGTGCAGCACTCTTTGCATAGCACCCATTTAATCCATGCCACCAAAATGGTAAACTTGGTAGTTACCAATCATTTAGATGGGGTCAAAAGGGCTAATGCCTTAGACTGCTCTTAATCATAAGATATCCTCAGACAAACCTCCCCAGTCTTCATTCTGGCTCTACAAACAAAATCAAGCAGCAGTGAAAATGTAGTATCAACTACTAAATTTAAAAAAAACGCAAATAAAAGCCCAACATCCACCCAATTATGTACAGATTATTTACATTTAAAATAAGACTTAAAAATATTCTAAACAATATACAAAAGTAAATTCAGTTATTTCACTTAAATTTTTTTCAGCTATTGTTCTTGTTTAGGTTAATACAATTTTAATATGTTTTCCTAAAAGTCCACTCTTAAGAAAGCAAATAGAAATGCATCAGAAGAAAACATCTGTTCAAAGACTTCAAGTAGATGCCCTAAAAAAACCTCTAAAGTTTATTTTTCATTTCTTAAGCAGGTAAAGGATACTGGTACCTTAAAAGAGGTTGTACAGAGTTCTTTAGAAAGCTTCAGTTGTACATAAAGGAATATTAATTCAAAATTTTTACTTTTTTAAAGAGACTTAAAAGCAGTTCATTATTGGAACAGATTCAGAGCGTAATAGGATAGGATGATACCAAATTTACATATATTTCATTCAGTAATTAACTGCCACCCAGTATTATTATTAACATTAATATTAAAATAAGACTTGTTTCATGAAGAAAAGTTTTATTCAACCTATCATTCTTGAAGTAATTTAAACAATTTAATTCAAAATTCATATTTATTAAGTCACCATTGTTACTTGCTGAGTAGTCACTCATGTCGTGCAAAAAGTTCAACATTTTCACTTTAATCAATTCATCTATTAATCAAACATACTTAGAATTCTCCAAGAGTTGTGAACAACAGGTCTTCTCAGACTTTTTTTTTTGCCTTTTAATATCAAATTATTAGCCTAAAGTTTAATATACACATTTTTATTGTATCTTGATATCCATCATCAGAACTACTACTGTTGCTAGACAGCACGGCAAAAAAAAATACAGCTTTTCCCTTAAAAATAAAATACATACCAGCAATGTGCCCCAACATCTGTACAACACACAGAAAAGACCACAAGGAAATGAGAATCTAAAGCTAAACACAACAGGATGCCTCCTGGGGACATTCAAATCCTTTTCACCTAATATTCTCTGGCACTCTTAAGACCATCTCGCAGGAAGTGAAAATTCTAGGAAAGGGTAGTAGCACTGCAACATGACATATCATCTCAGACAACAGAGTAAAAATGGAATTTTCTCCTCACAGTCTCAAGATCCAAACATTAACACTGCTCTTTTCAATATTCTGCCACATTCAATGAACTTGTTCTATTAAAAGGTAGATTAATATGAGTGCTCAGAAAGAGCACCTGATTTTGAAAATAAGATACTCCTTACTCTCAAGCAGACTTCCCCAACTGTTCATTTAGTATGTTAATTGACCAGCAGCACATGACTGAACTCCTGGAAACAGCTCTGGTACAAGCAGCAGTGCTAAAATTTTCATTGCACCACCCTGACACATTGCTTCTATTGCTGAGGACAGGAGAGTGTCTCTGGAAAAGACTCTATCAGTTCAATGCCCAGAATAAATACACCTGTATTAAAATTATAATCTACAAAGAGTTCAGTGTACTGTTAGTATACCCTCAACAGTATTATATCAATAAATGATCAATAAAAGGCTTATATCAATAAATGATCAAGTTCACAGTTTGCAAACTGATCAGTACTGGAATTCACATCAGAGAGGGTACTGAATAGTTACAAGACAGCAAGGACTGGTAATGCTAATTTATCTTATTTTTAATTGAAACTTTCTGATGTTTCAATTTGCAAAGCTTAATGAATGTATATTTAAAACTTTCATGAAAGACCCCTTCCTCAACTTGTTGAGTCTTAAGATCTTCTAATTTTGATTTCTTTTATGCAATAGAATTAGTCACATCTTAGATGCATACACACTTAAACAACAACCAAAAATACCCCCAACTGAGCATGGGAAGAGGTTGAAGCATGATATACTAACTTCTTGGATAGTCAATGCCACTTTTTCAAGAAGATACTTAAATCTGGAAGTATTAACCTCCTCTTCCCCCATTACTACTTGGGAAAAAGTAATGCAGGTTCTACTATTCATTTTCTGGAATACTTCCTATTGCTTTAAACATGAGAGTATGATTTTCTAAGTATTTACAGGAAAGCCTAGTCCACAGTGCAAGAAGGACAGTTTAAAAGTACCTATTAAAAATACAGAAATATCAAGGTTTACAGAGCTGTCTGCTGCAATTAAATTCACAGTATTTAGAGATTTGTTCCTAAGAGCTGCATGCAGCACCCCAGGTGGGGTCTCACCAGAGCAGGGTAGAAGGGCAGAATCCCCTCCCTTGACCTGCTGGGAACTTACAGATGCAGCCCTGGGTAGAACTGGCTTTCTGGGCTGCAAACACACATTGCCAGGTCATGTCCAGCCTCTCATCCACCAGCACCCCCTCTCAGCTGCTCTTGACCTGTTCACCCTCCAGCCTATACAGATACCAGGGATTGCCTTGGTTGCCCAGGTGCAGCAACTTGTACTTGATCTTGTGGAACTTTGCGACATTCCTACGGGCCCATTTCTCCAGGTTTGTCCAGGTACCTCTGGATGGTATCCCATCCTTCATGTGTGCCAAATGCACCATTCAGCTTGGTGTCTCCTGCAAATTTATTGAGGGTACACTCAATTCCTCTATGTCATTAGCCAAGACATTAAACAGCACTGGTCCCATTACAGACCCCTAAGGAACACCACTGAAATTCATCAGGACACCAAGCCATTGATCACTATATTTTGGCTATAACTGTGCACCCATCAAATCCACCCCTCTTGAATTTAAAGAGAACAATGTTATGGGGAACTGTGCCCAGATAAACAACATCTGTAGCCCTCCCCTGGCCAACTGATGAAGCTGCTCCATTACAGAAGGCCAACCAATAGAAGGGGTGCACCACATGCCCTAGCATAGCTCCTAGGAGGATCTGTTCCATGATCTTTCCAGGTATAGACAGCAGTCAGGATGACAGGTTGGTGGTTTCCAGAGTCCTCCTTTCTACCCTTTTTAAAAATGGGTACAAAGCTTCCCTCTTTTCCAACCACAGGTTGGTGGTTTCCAGAGTCCTCCTTTCTACCCTTTTTAAAAATGGGTACAAAGCTTCCCTCTTTTCCAGTCACCTGGGACTGCATTTGTTGTGACTTTTTGAGTATCAGAGAGAGTGGCAAACACTCTAATAGCACTAGAAGCCCTTTCTTCTATAAATACATCTCCAGAGACTGACTTCTGAAACAGATTTTACAAAAGCATCAGCTACCAAAACACTACAGCTTGTTCTTCTGTGAGTTGAGAGGGATTCCAAATCCATAAAAAACATAGCTATTTCCTAATCCCTAGATAATGAACTAACAATCTATCATTTCTCATGCACAGTAACTCTCATAGGTCCCCATACATATATCTTCTAAAATGTAATAGATCATTATCTGTGCCTGAAATCGAGCAGATACATCTCTTAGAATTGCAGTGACCAACTGACCAACAAAGCTGACCACCTGAAACTGAAATGGAAGTTATATGTGAAGAGCAGATGGCATTCAAGGCAGTTGGATCTCCGTAATAAAGATTCCATTATTCATTCTTTTTTCACATTCAGGGGACCACAAGTACAGCCAAGGCAAATAATGCCACTGCCAGCTTAGGAAGGCAGTCTATTTCGACAGTACATATTTAAGAAAGAACATTAAGTGAAGACTGAATTAATTGCATTCGTTGTGGTAAGTTTCTCAGGCAAATGGTAATAAAGAGCTGCTTACAAAGGCTGTTTCCTAAACCAGACAAAATTCCTTATACTCCTGCCCACTTGAGGCTTAAAAAGAAGAATTTTCTTTTGCCAGTGCTAATGACAAAATGAAGGACTTTTGGCCTATCTCAAGAACAACCCCAATACCTATTATTATGCATACCTTCAAACCTATGGTTTCCAATAAGCACATTTCATCTTCAGTAAGAAAATTCTCATGGCATATAGAGGAAATTCACCAGAGTTTAATTTCCAAAGACGCTCATTCTAAAGCCAAAAGCTTAAATCTGTGCAGCAGCCCTTAGCATCTAAGGCAAATCAGCCAACATGAACACTGTCGGCACCCCTCTGGATATAGGATGAGGAAAGGGTTTGAAATAGGGAAGAAAAGAAGGTTAATTGATAGCTTATCTCTTTTTCTTCATGTGGAAGGACTAGTAAATACTGCCTGAGGCCAAACTGCAAGAACCTAAGAAAAAAAAAGGTTCACATAGTTTTTAGGTTTTTGATCATTACTTAAGTAGTGACCCAAACAAGCAAGTGTGATTTGTAGAAAGACTCACTTTTTATCTAGATACCTCTAAAAAATAAATGTATTTTTAAGTATTTAGATGTTCTGCAATCAAATACTAAAAAAATCCACAAAAACCCTACAAAAGAATAGTGGTGGACAAAATGAGGCTAATTTCCAAAATACTTTTCTAAAATTCACATAGGATAATCAACAAAAAACATTTTTACTCATAGCCAATGTTTAGGAAATTTTTCCTACTTCAAAAAAAGATCAGCAAGTCTGTACAGATTTGCTTTAAAATATATATGTGACTGCTCAGTTTAAGTATTATTAACTCCTTGATTTTAGCATTTAGAACAGTAAATGACCACAAACTCCCAAGCACCATACTGAATTACTCAAGCCATAAAAAAAACCCAGGGCAATTAGACTTTTGAAAGAAATAAATCAAATCCTCTCTTTTGTATAGAACATCTATCATTGGTAGCTCCATGCCTTAAAAAATTCAAGTGTCACAAAATGATGCACAAGCTTATCTTTTAGCTGTTCCACACATCATATGTATATATTTAATTCATGCAACACATGGTATCTACCAATTTCTTTCAGTGTAATTGAGTTGTTCTTGCTTAGAACCTCCTTTTCAGCAGTGCATGCCTTTGTAATCACTAGTTCAGTATTAAAATCTCTCTAGCAAACAAGATATAAAATGATCAGCGACCTGTAACAGCATTCTTTTGAACAGAAGAATTTCTACAATAGAGTGACAAGGAAGAATGGAAGCACTGGAGTTAATTACCTTTTACTACCTCCCATGTGGGTACCACTGCCAGCATTGCTGACTGACTGTTGATAAGCTATCAGGTGGTAATAAATATGGGGGAGGGGATAGGGAATGAATACTTGAACTAAGTACATTCCTGAAGAACTAACAGGAACGTGTAAGTGGGAGGGGTTAACAAGTTAGTGTGTTTCAATCCCACAAACTAGCAGTTAGTAAAGGCATCTCATAGCAGCAAGAGTTTTATGACAAACTGAAGTAGGTGCTCAGACACAGAAGTACATCCTGGAAAACTTCCACAGAAAATACAAGTATGCAAGGCTATTAAGAACTAATTCACTACTCAGAAATTTGTGCCTTAGAGTATTTCCTGTTAACATTACACAAACAGTCAATGTATCTGTTATGATTTTCTTTTGTATAAGTGTTCTGTACAGCTCTTCATCTTTAAGGTACTTCATACAGCAACGCATGTAGCATTATTAATTAATAATGTTGTATAACGTTGTATTCCATTAATAATATTGTGTATTCAGCTACGTATATATGTGTGTGTATATATGTACATACATACAAGTTTGGCAGTTTGAGTATTCAGGGCCAAATAAAAACAATCACTTTGTTGCCCATAATTAAAATCTGACATGGTCAAAAACAAACACATGACAACCCTGATAGAAATATGTTTTGCATTTGGAATCACACTACATTTCTGTCTGGTAGTTTTGAAGTATTCTGGGAAGCAGATATTAACTCTAAGTACCAAAAATTATCCATATGTCAGAAACTTATTTTAACAACTCTCTTCCTCAAACCCAGCATTTACATAGTAAAAGTTGATACAAAACCCAACTTCCAAAGAAAAAAGTCCAAATTTATTAGAAGCTAAATTTAAATATGAACCCAGACTTTTCCAGGGTTTATAAACTAAAATGCTTATTTAGGGAGTACTTTTATACCTAACCAACACTCAAGTCAATATAACTAAGAATGAAAAACATAAAAGCCCACCATAGGACTCCAGTGGTGCAGTGATAAACTGCTACATTTCAAGTTAATCACAATTATTTAATAAACACTGACAACTGAAAATTTCCTAAAGATGGGGAAAGAATAATCAGAGTAAAGCTATCAGGGTTAGGGAAAAGTCTCACATTGAAAAAGTGGTATTTCCCTTTCTGTAAGATTTTTAACTTGAAGTTATATTAATGTGAAATTATATTCTCTGTAAAAAGAGAATGTTCGTAGCTTAGAAAGAAAAACAGTAATCAATTCCTAGTAATAAAACACATTATTTCTTTAGAACAGCCCTATAAAATAGTAAAAATAAAGTTCAAAAACAGTAACAATAAGAATACAGTTATTCTGCTTTATGCACAATTAACTATATTTGCAGGAGACAAACTGGAACATATAACTAATCTGTTATATCTGTTTTCATATAAAGAGCAAAAGATTTTAAGAGAATAAACATTATTTTTCTCCCGTCTTTGTAAACTGCAACAGGACTTTGGTTAAGGTAATTTCTACAAAGAGTAAAGGACGACTTAAATTGAACCAGAACACAAGAAGTAAATAAGTGTATGTATTTCCTTTCTAGAAAAATAGGGTAGCAAATCTGTGTGTAATGGCTGACCTTGTTCATGATAAGAACTTTAATGTGCAGTGGATCTGCCTGTACTCTGAAAGGATTACAAAAACAGCTACCAGGGTAAAGAACACCACGTGTTTCCCCATCCTACTAATATTATATCCAACAAAAGACTACCAAGTGGAGCACAGAAGGCTTGTAAGAGAATTTAAAAATTAATTCATAGGAGAAAATAACAAATTGATGGTTCACACAGGGGGGAATATAGAGCAACTTGCATCTGTATAAAATCTGGGCAGTAAACATCAGTACACTTAAAAAAAAAAAAAAAGGGTGAACCATCCATGTTAAACCATATGTTCCACTGACTTACACACAGGACTGATGATTCCCCCAGTACACCAGAATTTTTTATTCCCATTTAGATATTCAAGGACCTTAACAGTGTACATTTCAATAAGAAGAAAAACCAAACAAAATAAAATAACCCAAAATAACCAGCATAGGATGGAGAAATATGGAGAAATGACATTAAGTTTTTCTATACCATTGAACCCCTTCACATCAAATGTTTTTTAAAAAAATGGTAGACATGCAATCTGCCATTCTTCAACAATAATAGCAAATTAACAAAAGCATTCAAAGTAAAAAAACAATGTTCTTACACTTTATTCTCTATGTTTCTATGGCACTACTATTACTGCTTTGTCAGCTTGGAAATGTTCCACAGTAAGCAGCCTACAGCAGAAAAGCAAGTCTAAGAACTAATTAGAACTATACCTGAACGAGTCTCAAAGAAGAGAGTCTAGCTTCTGGATTTCAGCAATGAAACAGTAAAGAAGTGCACATGCATCAGGTATGACAAAAAAACTAATGGTTAATAAATAAAAAGAAGGAATGAAAGACATGAACAACACTAAGTTAAATTAGCTTGACCTACAATTATCTAAGTATAAACACAAAACAGCCACTTGCATTTACTAGCAGAACACAAAGTCACAGTAGAGTACAACATATCATAACATGCCAAACCAAACAAAAACAGCAGCTAACACCATCCTATTGCACACTTAGGATGACTAGCTAAAACTACATACTAAGCATGCTAAAAAATACCTCCTAGAAGCTTAGAGGAACAGGAGGTTTTTGAGTCACAGTCTACCATGCTGACACTTTGGCCAGAGAAGCTGGATTTGCTTACCTCCTGCAAAAGATCTGCTTGTTCGATGGCTTTAAGAACATTTTTCTTGGAAGTCTCCTGAACTTCCCCTCCTAAAAGGAACTCATCCAGAATGAAGTAGGCTTTTTCAAAATTGAAGATGATATCAAGTTCACATACCTAAAAAGAACATCAAGCATTATTGCAAAGTGGGAGGATACTCTCACTTGATGTATATCTTCTCACAAAATTTCACTTGCTCACAGCTTAACCAAACTTTACCAAATCAAGCCTAAGGCTTGTAAGGACTGGGACAACAATAAAATCACACCTTGGAAAAAAAAAAAAAATTATATTTTTTTGCTTGAGTTAAAAACAGCTACAGCAACCTCTGAAAAGCTTTCACTGTTAAAAAGGCTTCAATTCACAGCAGTCTGTAAGACAGCTCTTCAAGATCAAGAGAATATTCCCTATAAAAGTTATCTTGTTGCCTGCAGTATGCAATCTTACAGAAAGATATGAAAACAAATAATCTCAAATTTCTCGTTCAGTCTGTGTATTTCATAGTCAGAAAAACTACAAAGAAAGGCAGAACGAGAACCAGTTTTTCTAGGAGAGCTCATGTACATTACTACAGATGTTTGTGTTTGCTGTAAGCAGATGTCTCTTTCTTTCCTTACCATTCCTGCCACTTCACAACCAACTGCCTCCTCTGGAAGCAAGATGTAAGAAGTGCTCACACTAGAGCAGTGCCAGGGAGAAGAAAAGCTTCTTGCTAAGAGTAAGGTTTTATGTGACCCCAAGTAAGAGTACTATGAAATGAAACAAATAGGGGTAATTAATACCAGATGGATAACAGTTCTTCTCCAAATCAAGAATTAAATATTGTATTTTAATAGAGGCAACCATCAGTTTAGTTTGGCCAAGCAAGCCACGCAAAATATATTAAATGCACCTTTTCAATTACTAGTTGGTTATGTTCCTGTAAAAGTGCTGTGGGCATAAAACAAAATTACAAAGTACAGAGAAACTAACTCACACTGCCAAAATACTTGTCAAGAAGTTCTACATAGCGATGAATTATTTCCAGAGTTATTAATTCATTGTCCTGATCTTCAATAGCACAGCAGAAATAGAGGCTTGCATATCTGTAATAACAACATAATCCTGATGTTAGCATACAAGCATAAGCAAAATGAATGCACCTGAGCAGTAGCATGTTCTCAGCAGTCATTTATACTCAAGTTCAGCATATTGGTAATCCAAATCACAACCAAGTCATACCAAAGAATGGCTGAAAGACCAGAAGACACACATATGTACAAGCTGACAGAACTGAAACAGCCAAAGTGGCAGTTGGAAAACTAAATATATTTTATTTTGTGGCGTAATGGGAGAGTTCTGAGGTGAGATACTTTCTTTTCTGCCTGTAACATCCATACACCAGTATATTAATCAACTGATCCAATGTTAAACTTTCATCATGTAAGCTATAAATAGATATTAATAACCACAGAAAATGCCTCAAGAAAGATAAACTGAATTAGGAATTCAAGTTTAGTCTTTATAGAGAATTACAAAAATTCAAAAAACTCCAACACAAATATCATCCACCCCAATTACCACTAAGTCAACAACTCAATCCCTACTAACTGTCCTGGCATCAGACTGATGAGAGGCTATCAAACAGTTTGTTTCTAGCAATCCACTTCCATCTTGGAAGACAGGAAAGTTGTCACTTCAGATATGATCAAGTTCCACTTTAACAAAGACCATCCAATTCTACTGTGCTCTATCATACATTTGTTCAAGTCATGTTTAAAGAGAGCTGATTAAAAAAAAAAAAACAAAGCAGGAATGAAAGCTGAAAACCTCATTTAGTCTTTTCAAACATGTCAAAACCATATGCCTTTCAGTCTCACATGGCACAAACCAGATTTCAAGTACCACCTGTTGTAACTGCTAATTTACTTGAACCAAAACCAGCTTTTGTTTGCCTCTTTAGAGGAGACAACTGGCCACATTAAGCACTCCTGAGTAGCCAGCCCTACTGAAAAAGAAGTCATTCAGATGTGAATGCCTAAGGTACATAGTTGTTTCCCATAGACAGAAATCCATGAATCTTTTAAACATTACACAGATTATATCAGCTGGGACTTGTCAGACTTTTTGGCTAGAAGTTCTGAAAAATCCTTGCTGTATTTTCAGCTATGTTGAGATTTGCCTCCTAGACACCTATCCAGTACCATTTATGATCTAAAAAAGTCCCCCCTTCTCCCACTCTACTCCAAATCAAATTGCTACTGCTTCAAGATGAAAGATTAATCGGAATAGCTTTTATACAAAAATCTTTAAACTACTCTAAAATATTGCTGCCTATCCTACCACAAAACATGATGGCAGAAGAGAGGAAGGCACATCTACTGAAGGACACCTTCATTTCCTCTCATCTATTCACCATAGGGATTCATCAGCTCATCAGAAGTCCTATCTGAGCACAGTTCTTTTGATTTTACATTGCTCTGTTTATGCCTCACTAATTTTTCAAGGACATTTACAGTCTTTGTAGTAGCTTGCAATATTGAATCAGTATTAGGAACCTAAACTATTTTTACAAATATTGGAAAGAAATATTATAAAGAAAAAAATGTGCTTTCAAACCTTCTGAGGAATTTCTAAGTCAAGCTCCACACTATCATATTTCATTGTAGCAAAAAAGAGCATTGACACATTATTTGACATTTACACTAATCACCAGCACTCAGGCCAAATCCATCTAAACAAAGCCTTTCATCACCTTCAGATGAGCAGCACTGATTATGATTAAGTGCAGTTATACTGTTTCCTTACAATGCTTAAACACAAGTTGAACCATGTACCAGCAGACCTTATCAAATCAAATTTGACTCAAATTCTACCCACATGGGACAGTCCCTCTCTGCTCCCCTAGTACTTAAGAGTCTCTCTTGATGCACAAACTATTTTATGGAAAAGGAAGGGGGGACGGGAAAGAGGGAGACCAATATAAAATACTGAGAAAATGGTCTACTCTCAGTGCCCTCATTTAAAAGATAACATAACATACTTTCAAAAGATCATATTTGGCAGCTAGTGAGCAGACTGCACATTCAAGCTCTGCCAACTGCAGTTCTAGAGAAATAAGACCAAGAAACAAAAACTACTCAGTGGTACCAGAGGCCTGGGTATCTATTATTATATGCAGAGAATATTTGGGTATTTATTTTTTAAGTAGCAACCATGACTAATGGATCACTACTCAACAAAAGAAAACAAATGAAGATTTAATAAGCCTGAATGGTAAATGGCAGAAGGGTATAAACAAGTCATACCAAAGGGCATAAGCATACTACAAAGAATGTTTCAGATCCAAATTCTCAAAGGCGTTATTTTAATTTTTTTTCCCCCTGAAGGAAGGGCTTCAGAAAATAAGAAAACAACTGGAAGTTTTGCCAACTGTAGAAGTTTACATGAACAGTATCCACACAAAGACAAGTAGATTACTCGGGCTCAAAAAGATTTCTGCTCTGCAGAAACAGCTTCTTCCTAATGAGCCTGACAGAAACCTTTCATATGCACCCACTGTAAAGGTAAACCCTGATAGAAAAGCACATACCCAAAAGTAAATAAAGTGCAGTCTGTAAGAAACATTCTGCCTTTTTTATTCCTGTTGCTGTCAGGATATTTTTTATCTCACTAAGTATTATTAAAATAATCTTCAGACTCAACTCAACTGCTTACCCTCATTTACAAAAATATTTTATAATAAATATCCTCCAGTTATCAGAAAGGGGACCAAAACCAGAGAGACCAAAAACTGTTTGCACAAAGCCACCTGAAAATGTATTACAGGATTAAAGAACAAAAAGGTAACACAGCGGGTATAAATACTTATGCAAATTCCTGCCTTCAGACAGATGGCCTCTGGATTTTTTTTTTGATAGGAAACAAATCCATGCATCTTCTTCTCAAGAGCTGCAGTAACTCAGCAGTGGGAAGGCTCAAAACAGGAAGGCAATGTTTATGTAGTTCTCTTCTCTCCCAGCCAGGCTCAGTAATTCTGCTGAGAGATCAGGTCACTGTGGGCAGAGCACAACTTGCAAATCCTACCAGTTCAGTGGTGCTCTCCTAGATGAGAGAACACGTGCTTGAAGTCATCCCTGGAAGTTCGTCAGCAGGTAAGCCTGCAAACAAGCCGTAAGTCTGTCAGCACCTAAGTCACTGTGCATGTAGATCCTAACTGCAGAAGTTTAAAGCTTACAAAGTTTGGTACAAACAGAACTGAATTAAATAATAACAAGAAGGCATACAAGTGCTTAATGAGCCCAAGAATCTGTCGTTTGCTGATACCTGACCCAGTGGAAATTGGAATCACCAATAAGCTGTGCCTGGCAAAAGGTTTTTTTCTTGTCCCACAACATTACACATTTCTTTAATAAAAGATGAACTTCTGAGGCTCCAGGACAGAGTCTACTAAAGTGAAGCACTTTTCCAGTTTCTAATTTCAGCAAGGCTATAGCCCTCAGCAGCTTCAAAATGAACAAGAATTTGATACTGCTAATTCTCAAAGAAAAAGCTGTTGCTTCTTCATACTGAGGTCCTCCTAATGCCACACAAGCTAGAACCCTGAACAAAAATCTGATCTAATTAAAATTATCAAGCCCAAGTATCTAATTCACTGTAATCATTGTATTCAGCCAGTTTTACAAAGCTACCTAATCAACAGCAGAGTAATACTTTTTAAGAGGTACAACTGGCTGCTAAGTTACACGTAAGGAAAAAGAGGGATGATGCCAAGCTGGGCCACTGGCCACATGGCTGTACCTTCAGTTCACAATACTTTAAGAGGCACAATACCTGCACAATGGGCTCTTTCACTGCTTCTTTCAGTGGAGGGAGGGTAGAAAGTTTTAAAACTTGTTCTGTTGTAAGTCTTTAACCTCATAACCTCAGATTATGCTTATGTTGTGCAAACGCAAAAGACAACTGCCACATCAAGAGCAGCAAAAGCTATGGTAGTTTCATAATATCACATTCCAAATACAGTTCCACACTGACACATAAAAGCAAAGCCACAAATTAATTCCTTAATCAAGTAAGTAACTAACAATAAGTCCCGTGAATGCAGTTAGCTAAATGCTAACAAAATAAAATCTATATAAAAAAGTTCTTCTCCAAGTTCTGATTTTGACTGCAATATACTACACAATGAAAATAACTCATATTACCAGAACATAAAATAGAGAAGTCTTCAAAGAAAAAAAAAAAATCACATCCTAAGTTCCTTCTTTAGCAAAATTATAAATTTTAACATTTAACACATTTTTTCTGCCACAGGGGGAAAGCTGCATGAACTTCCACCCTATATGCTCCAAAACCACTGTTACTTTTTAAATGACAAAATGTAAAGAGCAAGCACATAAGCTGTGTTTAAGTTTCTAATCAGCTGTCTGCAGATGACTCCCCCTCTATTTTCATAAAGTATAATTGTTGTTGGCTTCCCATATTTAATTTTTTATTTTCCCAGCAAGTCACTTCAAATCTCTATTCTTCTTGAAGTTAGAAGCTCACATCCTCCTTTTAGTTTTTCAGGCTGATAGACACCAGAAGTTTATCTTCCAAAACAGCTACAGAATACATATAAGCCAATTCATGCACCATGACAAAAGCTGGGAACCTTTCCGTCTGTGTTTTGTAGTGCTGAAAGAAAAAAAACTTCACAAGGCAATGACTGAGCCTATGTTGCAACCATTATAAATGCTGCATGTATGAAACCAGAGGGAAATAAAAGCAACATCACCTACATATAGATTAATTTTAAGATCTATTTCCTTGAAGATTCAGAAAACATCCTATAAAGATTAAATGCTACAGAGTTAAGGAGGCTAATCAAAATAGTCCAACAGTCTTAATGATTGTTAAGTATCATAAGGGAGCTAAACCTACTGTCTTGCCAACTTCTGCATTTGAGTTCATTCTGTTCCTGCAAAAAGGTATGATGAGGCCCCTGAATATACTTCTGATACTGTCAATCATTCTTTGAGCTGCAATATCTTTCATATTCATAATATTTCATATTCATAATACTGAAGTTCAATTCTCCTACATGTGAACAATAAACACAAAAACAGCAAACAGCAAAAACAAAAATCAGCACTTAAATTCCAATAATTTAAGACTCAAAATAGCAATAGGCACGTATTTTATAACTTATACTAAAAAATATTTGCACCAGCAGGTTCAGATCCTTCTCAGCAATAGATCAGACAAGAACAAATCTTAGCAGAGATCCTCTAGAGATGCTTAAGAGGAATTGGGAACACCTTTTGCAATTTCACAAGCCACAGAGTTCTTTCTGGTGTATTTCTCTTTTAGACACTAGCCTTTCAGCTACAAAAAGTCACCCTTTACAAAGAAACCATAGTAGTTTGTGCTCATCATCCTTAATTATGGTGCAATGATGGGAACAAGTCCTACAGACCTAAGAGCTATCAGTGTTACCAGATACAGACGTTTAAACTATCACCTCTAATACCTAGTCCTTCTGGTGATGCTTCAGTCAAAAAAAAGTTGAGATGTTCATTAGCTTGGTACAAGCTCATCTTTATCAGTTTCATAGGCTCTCTGTGCCAGACTGGTCTGCAGAGAGTGAAATAAGCTACTGCAGTCAGCTGTGCACACCAGCAGTCCAGCAGACAGACTGCAGTATTTAGACCATTTTTAGCCCAAGGTAGACATCTCCCAGCAAATTTCTTCATTCTCCTTGACCACAGGACCCACAACATATCAGTGAAATGCAACAGCACCACAACGTTCAGCAATTCACAATCCCACCCAAATTTCCACCAGCTCCCTTGACACAAAAGGACATGGCAAGTAGTTGTTAACAGCAACAAACAGGGAGGGAAAGCAGCTGTGTGGAATCATCCCCAGAACAGCTACTGCTGTTCAAGCCTGGGTAAGGAAGGAAACATACTGGCCTACTAATGCCTCATTTTTCTGATTTAGTGTCCCATGAATGCCCAGCTGAAAAGGCACTTGCAGGCATTAATACAGAAGGAAGCACAGCAAGTGTTTGAGCAAACTTGTCCACATACACATTCAAGGAGTTTTGTTAGGAAATCGAGAGGCAGAAGAAACTGTATATACTATCAGCACAGCCTCATGCATTGTGTCTCCTCTTTCCTCCTCACGCTGAAGAACTACATGCATTAGGCAGACCAGCAATACTCACATACATGTCTTTACACAAACCAGTGTATATATGAGAGCAGCACTTAAAACATCTAAACATATTTAATACTACCCATTTGTTATCCTGGAAAAGAGTTACAAACTCCTTATTTCTCGTCCAGTCCTTTCTGTCCTATCTACAGGGAATACAAATAATATTTACTGTGGGGCACAAACTATCTACCATCTCCATGAGAAAACAGGAATGCATCAACCTTCTCAGGTTTACAACTAACTAGGGAAGAGAGATAACTCAAAGCTTTGTAGCACCACCTTTAGCTGGAAGAGATGCAGCCTACCACATCAGGAGGAGGATTACTGTTATTTCTGGAGAAGAATTATGGTCACGCCACTACACCATGATACATTCCAAAGATCAGCACAAAGCTTAAAAATGCTTGCCAAATACTGTTAGGAAATTATTAGGAAACAACTGGAAAATGAAATTATTGTGAAGAAAATTATACGTTACTTCCACTGAAAGAAAGCTGGTCATGATGTTTTCAATTATGAAAAATCCCTTTTGGTACTTACAGGAAAAAAATCAAAACCACAAAACAAACAAAAAACAACCAAACAAAAAACAACAACAACAAAAAATCACCAAATACTTCAAAAAATTACTTCCTTATTTCTTTGAGCCCTTAAGAGCAAGTTACATTTTCAGGTGATTTTTGAAGCCACTGCTTGAGGTAAATATTTATAAAATTTTTATCACTTATTAAATCTGAAATGTGTACCAATATGAAGCATGTATGTACTGTGTGAACCTAAACAGAGTACC
The DNA here is from genome assembly GCF_971803275.1 of Cyanistes caeruleus. Taxonomy (NCBI): domain Eukaryota; kingdom Metazoa; phylum Chordata; class Aves; order Passeriformes; family Paridae; genus Cyanistes; species Cyanistes caeruleus. Next base: position 17,163,552 of record NC_141703.1, on the reverse strand, counting down.
AAGAAGCACTGCCACTCCTTATGAAAATAAGAGGAAAGCTCATTTCTTCAGTACATTTCTAAATGCATGAGTGATTTTCCACACATGAATAACTCCTGCTTGGTTATCAAATTAGATTCAAGGGAAAAGTCAGTCTTCTCTGTAACCAGCAGAGGGAAGGGAAAAAAAAAAACAACAACAAAACAAAAACAACCTTCATTATTTTCTTGCTACTTAATACACGGTTTGTAATGTATGGTAATTATGAGGTCAGTGAGACAGAACCACCTTTTGTAGACAATCTTCAGGTCTCTCCATTCCAGAAAGCTGCACATTTTCGGTTTGCGGGCTAATACTGTTTGAACAAGTTCCCTTGTGATTTTCTTCTTTTCTTTGTCAGATAATGGGACATACCACTTCTGGAGTCTCAGTTTCCCCTGGCGACTAAAAAGCAACATAAACTGCATCTGTTGAATGGAAAGGAGGGGAAAGAAGAAAAGCATTAATCTCAGTCTCTGAGTTTCAAAAAGATCTCTCTCTGAGAAAAACCAAATAGGAAGCAAGACGGACATCCAAAACCTATACTACATTATATATTTCTATAGCACTGGCAGATGTTACACAAGATTTGGAAGTAGCAATGATACAAAGGATTCTGCTGAGCAAGGTCAGTCAAGCCAAAGGCAGAAGAAAGCGCACACAAGTTTCAGAAAGCGGTGTCAGAACCATCGGCTAGCGAGCGAATATACCCCAATCTCAGACCAGCCACGTCCAGCACCACTATGGTTTATTTGCCTTTTCTACCCAAAATGACAGAAAATCTGCACAGCAGACTCTTCCAATACACAACCTCATTTCCAATTCACCGAATTAGAGCCTTACAGGAGCAATTTGCACTTAAAATCTTTCTGAAAAGCCTCGGAATACTTTAAAAGGCATCAGACCTCCCAGCGGAGAGTCCTACGGCACAGAAAAGCCCAGTCTTTTCCCACGTTACACAAAAGGCGAGATTAAGTGCTTTCCCTGCGGTCCTATGTTCCAGGTCTCGCTTCCTCTAAAGGAGTGATGTTGCAATTGTATTTTAAGAGGAACTTGCCGGGCTGTGTTTTCCAGCAGCTGTAGCATTAAATGAAATGGCTTGGGCTTTTTTCTTTTGCCTTTTCGCTCGAAGTTGTATAGGGCTGAGGAAGTTTCCCAGGCAATATGACAGACATGAAATACGATGCGAAAGCCCAGCTTGGTCCCGGGTGACAAGCGTGACCAGCGCCAGCCGCGACGAGCGGCGGCCGCGCCCGCAGCGACTCCGCGGTGCCAGGGCGCGGGCAGAGCCCCGCAGCCGCCCAACATCCCGCCTCGCCTCCCCACCGGCCCCAGCACCGCCCCGGCTCCCCCCTCGCGGAGCGGGCGGCTTGGGAGACGAGCCCGGCTCCGCGCGGCTGTGCTCACCGTGCCCGGGAGATAGCGGAGCTGAGGCGGAGAAGAAGGCACCGCTGCCCAGACCCGCACCAAGGGTGCTGCCGCCGCGGCCGCCGAGCGGGACTGAGGGAGGGGTCGGGAGGGGACGGGAGATGCCGCCGCCGCGAGCGCGCGCGCGCCTCAACGGCCGCCCCCCTCGGGCAGGTCAGGGGCGGGGCCGGGACCGAGAAGGGGCGGGGCCGGGCTGGAGAGGGAGGGGCCCGAGCGCCTTCGAACAAAACTTTATCAGCTGCCGCGGAGGGGGGACACGAGCGAGCTCGGCCGTCACCCAATCGGAGAGCTCAGCGCGCGGGAGGGCGGGAGGAGCGAAGCTGTTCTGGACCAATGGGAGGCAGGAAAGGGCGGGGAAGGCGGAGCTGGTGATGGCGGCAGGAGGGGCTGGAGCAAGAGGCGGGGTTTAGATGCCCTAATCCGCGTGGCCCGAATTGCGATAGGCCAATGGCCTGCGCGGTAACAGCCAACCAGACGGCGCGGTGCAGATAGCGGTCCGTAAGTAGCCAATGGGCTGGGGCGGCACGGAGCCGGGGAAATGACATCAGTCAATCAGGCGCCCGGAGACTGAGGCTCCTCCCCCGGCCCCGCCAGCTCCGAGCCGGGGGGGAGTAAGGGAGGGGCGGCCGAGCCGCGCATGCGCCGCGCGGTGTTTGCTTCCAGCACGTGCGCGCCAAGGGGGCGGGGAGGGAGGGGGGCGGAGGCTGAGGGGGCGCGCGCTGGGCGGGAGTAGCTGGGCTGCCTGTGAGGGGACCCAGCCTGTGAGGGGACCCAGCCTGTGGGAGAATTGCCTTTCTGAGGGGGCCCAACCTGTGAGAGAACTATCGTTCTGAGGGGACCTAGCCTGTGGGAGAATTGTCCTTCTGAGGGGGCCCAACCTATAAGGGAATTATCCTTCTGAGGGGATTGAGTCTGTGAAGGGATTGTCCTTCTGGAGAGACCCACCGTATGAGGGGATTGTCCCTGCAAGGGGGAGTTTTTCCCCTAAAGTCACCCTGATTACGAGCTGCAATTAGATTGGCAGGACCAGCCGCCGACGCGGACTTAGCGGTGTTGTGTTACATTAATGCTTGGTTTTAAAATTATCATTCATGTGCATCTACAGAGACTGCGTGCTGAAACAGATCGGATTGGGGGTTTGGTTGGTTGGCTGGTTTTGGTTTTGTTGTGGATTGGTTTGGTGTTAAAATTCTAATGGAGATGGGCTGAAAACACACTAGTTAGTTGAAAGAAGCAGAGCGGTGTTTCTGCAAGCCGTAGTCGGAGAACCTAATTGTAAAAGAAAATGTTTCAAACACCTAAAGCTCTCAGCATCGTCGCTGCTCACCACCACCCCCCAGCAGTAAATGAACAGCAAATCTGACCGGGCTGATCCGATAATGGTGAGACAGTGACCGGCAGAACCCGGGAGAGGGTCGTGCTCCCAAAGCGGCTCTCCGTCAGGAGCAGCTCACAGCGCCTCAGGATGTGTCACGCTTTTATTACTTTCTATTATTGACACTTTAAATTAGCGCCCATTCTTCTGACTACGAAACGGCTATGGCAGCAGAAACTGGGGCTGGAGATGCTTTTGTGTAAAAATGTGCATGGTCTGAAAGAAAAGCCAATTTTCTGGCATTTCAAGGAATGCTATATAAATTGCACTTGAGGAAAACTGCAGATATATTCCTGATTTTATAGAAGAGGTTGTAATTGTAAGAATGAAGTGTCGTGGGGACAAGGAGGCGTTTGTGCAACCAAGCTGAATGGATCAGGCAATTGCAGTATTAGAGGTCATGTAGAAAATGAGAGCTGCTGTTGTAGGGGCTTGTTCCTGTCACATTTAATGTTCGTTGAGCAGCTGTCCCGTTCTTATGTTAACCTGCCTTTCATCAAGCACAGAACAGTTGTGCTTAGATCTGTTACCTCGGAGAGTCTGCCCTTACACCGGGGTGTTACTTTGTCCTCAGTAGTTGCCAAGCTTTGCAGTTCTGCTTCTTTCCCGTGAGGTTATTCCATGGTCTAGAATTCCTTGTTTTTCAGAAAACTTTCATAAACAATCTCTTTCCTAATCAGCACTTTTCTCATTGAATTCAGCATCATGTATTTGTTGATTCTCTGAGTGCATGTACACATCAGAGGCTTTGAAACCTCCTAAATCATAATTTGAACCAGAAACCAACTTTTATTTCTCTTCATTTGTGCAACTTTCAGTTTATTAGCATCGTTATGGTAACAGGAGCTCCAGAATGAATTTCTGAAGGAGTTACACCAGACCTGTGTTATGATTTGTCACTTCCCAGCTCAGTGCAATATTTCTGCATATGGATCAAACCACACATTTTGCAAATACATAGTTGATTGAAATCAAACCACCCAGATGGTTCAAGAAATGTCTGTGTTTTGATGGCATAATGTCTCAAAGCTTCAGCTTCAGATTTTTTTTTTCTTTTTCAATCCTGGTTGGTTTCTTTGTTTCTTTGTTTTGGTTTGTGGTTTTTTTGCCAGATTTTACTGCCCATTTACAGTTTATAATTTCATACAGTGATACAAGGGCAATTGTTCCACTACTTTTCTCCCTTCTCTCTTTTACTTGGCTGGATTTCTTCAGACTGTAGCCTGGAGTTTTTTCATTATGTCTCCTGGGCAGAATCGCTCTGCTATATGCAGTTTCAGGTGCTCTGATAAGGCATGTGAGACCAGTGCTACATGGTGGAAGCACTGGTGGAAACTGTATCCAGGTCCAACTTGGCAGAAGCTTTCTGTCTTCCACAGTCTGTCCTGCCTCCTCATCTCTATTTCAGAGGATGCAATGTTCTCAAGCCTGCTGGGATTGCCACTCATACGATCATTCCTAAACTCATTTCTCTCAAAATGACCCTGCTTATTTTAAGCAGTTTAAGGTGTGATTCCATGTCATGAGTTTCAGATCATCTAAACTCTCTCCTTCCATTCCCACCTCCACGTTCCCATCTCTTTTCCTATGCTGGCATTTTGCCCCATCTTGTATTGCCAACAAGACTGGTTTTGGCTGTACAGGTGACTGAGAGAGTTGGCTTCAGGACTGAGTACCTGTGTCAGGGGACAGTGACAGAAGTAATGCTGTCCCTTCTGTTCCTACCATTTCTTTCAGGAGCTTCAGAAGACTTGCTGTTCACTTTTTTTTCAGTGTTACAATTTGCACTAATTGTCCCTCTTAATACCAAATCCATCATTTGTTCCTGTATGAAATTATCCTGTCACTTACCCATTGAACTAGCAATGTACTGAACTAGTGCTAATTATCAAATTGATAAAGATATATATGATGCTTACAACAATATGTCTTTGAGTATTCCACAAACCCGTGACAGTGCAGATGTCAATGCAGTCTAATTTTAGACTTGACACAGTGAGTCTTCTGTTCATTAGCTTTTGTTCATTGTCTTATATCCAGCTTGATGATAATCCCCTGATTTATTTTGGATGGATTTTTTGTTAGCTGCTATAATTGTAGAATCCTTTGTATAGTTGTAGAATCCTTTATATTCCATTTTAGATGTAAGGCAAGTCTTTGGGGGATATGTTCATTGACCAGAAGACATTTGGGGTCCTTAGCCAGGTGTTTGCTTTGTAAGTTATTTCCAGCATGACTTGAGACACAGAAGAGAAGTGCCTGGAGCTGGAGAGAGAATCAGGAAGGAAGTTTACATCAAACAAGATCAAATTTGCTTGGATTTGACTGGTATGGTTTATGTCAATTTCGGTAGGTTTGTTTGTTTGCTTTTAGTTAATTAGACTCTAGTTGTTTTGACTCGAATAGTGGCTCTTATACATAAATTAATAAGGCCAACCTCCTGGCATTTGGCACTTCGTGCATGTTGTTATTGCCAAATCTGAAGCTCATAAAATGATTTTGTTGTGTTTTCACTCTCAGCCAAAATGATGGGTAACATGAACTTTATAACATGAACTATTCATTAATTACAATGGAAAATTCACTTACAAAATTTTAACAGCTTTTCTTTTCTTCACACAGAATTTAGTAAAGGAAGGGTTTGCTCCTGCCTCCTTTTCAGCCATCTCAGCACCCTACAGAAGAGGGCAACATACTTTTAGAGTACATGCTGTGTTTTTGCAGTCCTCTGCTGAAGTAGGGCATTGATGTGTAAGACTCATTTTACTTTTAATTTATCTTCTTGATGCTCACTATCAGGCTACATTTCCATTGACTGAATAACTATGGAGTCATTATGAAGGCAATAAGAACTGAGTTACTACCCTTGGAAGTGATTAGTGCTGGATTTTTGCCTCTTAAGCCTTCAAACAGGATGTTACGTTAGTATATGCAATTCCCTTCCCTGATGTGCTGTCTGAGCACTCAAGCCAAGCTATCAGTGTCCCATTATGATTCATGCAGAGCACTAATCCCAATGGAACCAATGGAAGTAGAAATGAGACCACAAATGACAGTTTTGCTGTGCTCCTTTTTTTAATTTTTTTTTTAATTTTTTTTACATGGAGTGATCCCTCTTGATGAAATAATAGACTATTAAGTGCAATCTAGTAGCCTGATTACTAGGTGCTGTTAAATCATCAGATCATGGCTGGTGTCCTTACTCCTCTGTCTTTTCTTCTTTTCTTGCATGTCTTCTTTGAAACACAGTTGGTTTTCAACAGACACATATGGTTCTCAGGAACACAGATGTCAGGTTACATGTGTGATAGGCACAGCTCCAAAATGATCATCATGGAGGTTTATCCCTGAAGCTGAATTTTCAGAGCTGAAGGAATAGTTTGAAGCTGAAGTGTGCAGCCTGGTTATGAGAATTACAGTCTAAACCATGCCTTACATGTGACCTTTGCTTTGGGAAATAAAACCATGGTTTTGAAACTGTCTAGATATGTAGAAATGAGGCAAGGGAGTATGGTAAATGCCAGTCAATGAGGGCTACCTCTTAGCTACCATATTTATTAGCCTCAGCCTGGTGCAAGACACAGGAGCCATTTGAATAGGACATTCACAAACCATCTGTCAGCATTGGCTGTGTTGGGCTAGTGAGCAGCAGATTTCTCTCTTACTTGGGTCATGTTCTTATCTTTTGTTTGTCCACGTTTTTGTTGGAGTAGTACTCAGAAGCCTCAAGTGAAGAAAATAACTGCACTGCAGACATTTATGAAGAGGTTGTTATAACTGCTAATGCTTCCTGCTCCACTGCTACAAACTCTGCCATAGTGGAGCAAGAACCTGAACAGTTTCTGAAGGAAGTGTGTGAGGAAATCTGAATTTTAAGCCTCATAAGGAAGTTGCTGGGAGAAATGGAGAGAGGAAAGGAGAGGAGACTGGGATTTCTAAGACTGCATCAATACTTTAAAGAGTTGTTCAGTACCGCATCTCACGTATATCTTGTTCATTCTTTGGCAGTCCTAAGAAAGCAGTTGCTGCCACTGCTGTTTCTGAAGTGGCTGATGCTGCAGGTTAATGTGCTTGCTGTATCCATCCCCTCATATGAAGGACAGGCTTGTGCAGAATTACTCAATATTTCCCAGGATGAAGAAATATTTTTAATATACCAGGGCATGACTTCGGATTGGACACCTAGAATGTCAGACACATTCAGAGGAAGACACTGCAACAGGTTTTCTGGTACACAGTTTGGTCATCCTAAATCCACTATATCCACTTCTGTACTTGCATTGAGACAGGCCCAACTGGTGATCCTGTAAGGCCTCTTTATCTGTGTGTGGAGACTGATCTAACATACCTTAAGAGGTACTGCTTTTTGCACCAAGGAGATAATCCAATTTCCAACTTCTGACTTTCCTGGATTGGCATATTGCTTTGTGTAGCCAGGAGATACAGACTTCCACAGCAAGTGTCTTAATTTTAAGCATGTATAAACTTTTCATGAAAACTTGGAAACTACTCTGACTCTGAGATGGCAACCTGAAACCAGAATTTTTCATGTTATAATCAAACTCATAAATCTCCCAAACTTCCACATTGATTCTACAGTATTACACTAAGCTTTTATTTCAAATCATTCTGGCAGACTCAGTATAACTTCCTCTGTTGTTTTAAAGAAAATATACTGCATGTTCTGCCACTACCATAAAGGGATCACACAATCTGTAAGGTCTTCATTTACTGCCATTCTCTTCTTTGGCTGAAGTGCTTTAAGGTGATGAAACTGGGACAGTCAAGGCTCAAGGAGAATTTAAATGATGTGTAGATATTGTGCTGGCTGTGTCCACGTGTGACAATTTTAGCCATGTGATTTCTCATTCAAGCTGCCTAGACCACCTCTATTGCCACGGCTTTGTGAAGCCAATCCTTGCAGTGCAACCCTCACAAAGCTGCAGAACAGCAGTGACAGCAAACATCTTGCCACCAAATGTGCATCATTTACCTGGGAACTTGAGATTCTGACAGATTTTGAAGAACTAGAGTGCATCTGGAAAGAGTGTGATAAAGATCAGCACAGGGTCTCATGGAATGGGAATGTGATTTTATAAACAAAATCTCTGTAAACTGTTGACTCTTTCTTTTTATGCTTTCACACCCACATACTGGGAAATACCAAAATGTGTGTTTTTAATTGGTCTGGCCAAGATCATGTGTGTGATCACACAGAGAATAAGGATGCTGTTATTCCTCATTGTGCCTCTGGGCTTCTTGGTTGGCAAGTGAACTGATTCTGAACTTGCTTTTTATATCTCTAGGAGGGAGTACTTTGCCTTCACCGTACTTCGCCTCACTGTTTTGTTTCACTCTTCACAAATCAATGAATTTCATGAAAGTGTATATTTTTGGCCCTGGACTCATTCTTTGTCTTGTTTGATACCCTATCTTTAGGTCAGTTTGTTCTTCCTCTCTGTCCACATAACTTTTTAACACATCCAACTGCTTCTTCTGGTACTTTCACACACAGACAGAGACACTTCCACTCTTACTCCATTAATGCCAATCTTAAAATTTTTTTCACATCACTGTAAAATAAACAAGTAGCTCCCCCTACCTCTTTGAACACTTTGTTCAAGTCCGAGCCTCACTTTTTATTTAATGAAGATTTATTTAATACAGCAGGATATCAAATACACTTAGAAGACTGTCCCAGCAAGATGTGACCCCATTTACTCTCTGACTTTAGGATTCTGTGCTATTCTAGAGGGTTATTAGTGGAACAGAGCCAAAAGGACATTCAATTATTTACTTAAGTCTGAAAGGCCAGTGTTTCACAAGTACAGAGTATGCTATTAACAAGGATGAATCCTTTGGCAATGTATCCTTTCTACTGCAAAATACTTGCCTAGTGGTACCCAAGACCCTTATTACAAATTCATGAATGATTTTAATGCATCCTGGCAGCTTTCAGAAGCATTGCAATCATGTGGAAGTAAGAAAGGAAATGAAAAGATCACTGGTTTGTGCAAAATAATACAGCTATGCTCATATTTGATCTAGTTGTCTAGTGGAAAAGGAATAATTGAACTTTTTTTTAAAAAAAAATTAACAGACATTTATATTACATTCCATCTCACCAGTCGATTTAGAAGTCTTGTTCACATAAGAGATAACTCAATATAGATCATCAATAAAAGACAAAGGATGTCTAAAACGGGCACAGTCCTTGGTGTGTTGGAGGAGTTGTAAAAGCGTGTTGTAAACCTCAACTACCCCTTTCCAGAAAGTAATACACTAACAGAAAAATCTAGCTTTCAAGTCCTTTCATTTCTTCATAATATTTTGAAGACTCTCCCCAAATTGTGGGTTTTTCTTAGAGCACTCTCAGCTTGGAGGCAGTTTTTGTTGCAGAGACAAAGGTGTCAGAAAGGAAAGTGGATCTGAGAGTGAGCAGCATTTTTTTTCCGTGGGGCAATCTGGTGCTAAATGATAGTGGCACTTGACAAATAACATTTATTGTGGTACATGCTTGAAGAAGTATCCAGTAGCTGATTTCTAGTACAGTTTTGATAATAATATTTTTCCCATTAAGCATCTGTTATGGAAACAAAAGAGATATTATCTGATCACAAGCCAGAGAGGAAGCATTGAATAGGATGCATTGAAATGAGGACTGTTGTGTATAACACAATCAACCCTGATGTAAATCCAAAACTAAAGATTCAGACTTTCAAAATTCTATCTCTTATTTCTATAGAGCCAAACATAGCTGAGCTTTGGATAGGGCTCCTAAATGCTATAAAATCTCTTCCTTCTGTAAAGAGATCAAATTTGTCCCACTTGCTCAGATTTACAGAATAAATTGATTTAAAGAAAGCTTAAAAATAATATCTCTAACCAGTCTTTCATGAAGAAATAATTCAAAGTTTTACAGTTTGCTTTGACACTGATAAATTATATCAATCATCATCACAATTGTCTTCAGAATTATGCATCTTCCCTCTCCATTCAGTCATGAGTAATTTGCATGGAGTGGTATCAAAGAACAGTGTAGTGAAATTACCCCAAGGTAGCTAAACAGTCTGAAAAAATTAGGCCTGTACATAAAGTACAGGTAAATTTAAAAAGGTTCCGCAGACAAGAGACCCATGCCTGAAACAGAGCAACAAGCCAGTAAATATTTAGGTTTATATTTATTTACAAATGTTTGTAGCAGATGGTTACCAACATTTCATCAGTGTGGCTGTTTAAGCAACTTAAAAGCTGTAACAAACAGCCCAATTTATGTAGCAGCTCGCCTGCTTCAGCCCACTCTCACTTGCATTACCCAGAATGGCTCCCATTACAATTCATCACAGCTAAGTAGCTGAAAAAGGAAATAGTGCAAAACCAGGAAAGCAGCATGGTTGTCCAAAACTAGAGATCAGTGGTCTCCCCATCACAGATGCCTGCTTTGACAGATACTTCTGTGCACAACAGTTTTCAGAAGAGTTCTGTCTCCCATGTACACAGTGCACCTGGGTTATTACAGCTTTTAGAGACTAGATATGCCAACACTACCTTAGGTGCTAGTTAGGTATAATTTCACCACTTTCTTTTTAAGACAGCACATTTAGTAGATGAACTAAGGTAGTCTCTTCTTTCCCCACATTACCCTCCTTTTCATACAACAGCCGAGGTGGCTTGGATGGGGTGATGGCTGACAGATGAAGGTGGCTACTCAAAAGGGTGTCTGTGACACACTTTGGTTAAAAAATACTGTCTGAAGAAAAGAGATAGAAATGAGGGTCTCAGCTTAATTTCCCCCAAAGAAGGCCTTACACCTAAAAATAATGCATTTAGAATTGTCATATAGAATATACAGTTTGGTATACCTCCTAATGAAACGGAGAGCTGGACTGCTCTCAAATATTTAATTTGTTCACAAATTCAAGAATAAAGATTATCTCTTCATAGGCAGCTGGACGAAACTACTAGTGATGCCAGTGTAGATAGAAGAAAACATCAATTTTATCACCATAAAAAGGATGGACAGTATAAGTAAACACTGATTTAAAAATGGAAACAGGAATGCTTGATTTGTAAACATTTATTGTGAAGCATACTTTCGTGTTTCTTTGCTGGCAAGTGGTAAGGAAAAGGGTAGTTGCTGGTTAAAGGGAATGTCACTGCAGGTGGCTCAGAGTAGAGTGTACCACCATCATTTCACTGTCTGACGGCCTCAGAAACCCAGGCCTCAGACTTGGTGTGGTGTGAGTGCACATCAGTGTCTGAGAAAGTGTTATTGACTGTACATTTGCACTCCTTTGTTCTTCCTGGGGAAATTCTCTCTACAGTGACAATGTGCAACATCATACAAACTAAAAGGTTGTAGTTTATGCTGATTTAATTGATTAGGTTTAAATTACTAAGATGCTGAGAATAAAAGGGGTTTTTTCCTTTTCTGTCTTTCATTTATATGTGCGCTAAAAACAACTTTCATAAGAAAATCTCTTAAATTAGGAGTGATGTGCTTTAAAATATTCTTTCTGTGTCACTTGCCACATTCCACAGCACGTTTCATATAAGACCACGCTGTGTATGTTTAGATACGATGCTTGCCCACAGTACACTTTGCTGAGGTCCCCCCTCAGAGCTGAGGAGCTCCAAGCTTGCACATTAGCCCAACGTGGGAACTTTTCCATGTCACAGCGTGACTGATGCTCCCATTGACTCGTTATTGCTGTACCCATTCGTGTGTAGTGGAGCATTGAGCCAGTACCTCTATGTGTGCCAGGACCTGCCATTGTGCCACCCATGGGAGCCGTGGCATGCCTGGGAATGACAGGGCTGTGGGTCAGGGATGCAGGACTACTGACACTGGCTTGTCTGAACCCTCACTGCAGATCTACCCAGTCCTAGAAACAGACAGGCACTGCGTTAGTTTTGGGTCTTAAAGCAGCTCCAGACTGAAATTGCCAGACTGAGGAGGAGATGATGGATGTGTGCAGGCTGAAAACTGGCTGGGAGCCCTGAAAACTCTCCAGTGTAGACATCAGTGCTTTGGAAACTTTGGCAGCATCTCCACTTACCTTCCACCGAGTGCTGAATCATCCTGCTCAGCTGGGATGAGCAGCAGCTGGCCGGGGGGGGATGCCAGGGATGCTGCTGTGCTAAGGGGCAGTGCCTGGCTGGGGCACAAGGTGAGCTTTGAGGCTCAGGGTGAATTTTGGGGTTTGGGAGACTCTTGATTCCTGGATGGGAGCACAGACGATCTCCCACCCACACAGGGCAGATACCTCCAAAACCAGGCAGAGCCAAACATGTCCATATCAGAAAAAGGAAGATTCACCAGACACCATGCAGGCAGACTTACGTGGTTGCCCTTTTCTCCCTTTGCTGCAGAGTGGAGCAAGTGCCTTGCCATCTCTTGGGAAGCAGAAGCTGTGGGCCTTGCTGCTGGTGGATGCAGCCAGTGCTGTTAGACTTGTCTTAGAAGTACCTGGTAATGACATATTTAAAATACATCAGATTACATTTTCATTAGTGTTGGCACTTCTGGAGAGAGAGGAATGCTGAGTGGTGATCATTATTATTGCTTTAACAAATTGTGTCTGTGCATGGCTGCCACCTGCCACTCTCAGTACTGTGCTGTAAAGAGAGCCCTGGATTTAAATCCAAGTGGTGACCTTGTTATCAGTTCCATGTTTTCAAAGCCCACAGAAACCTGGACCCAAATTATGGAATTTAGAAATAAATACAAAAGAGGTTTACCTTATGGTTTGAGTTCTAGGTCTTTATAATCCATACAGAAAATTTTTCATTTTTCTTTCCACAGTAGGCTAAGATTTTAGTTACAGGAAGAAGGAAAGGAAAGGGAAAAGAGGGGCGGAAAGAAGAAATGAAGAAAAGGATGGAAGAAGGGGAAGAAAATTAGAAGGGAACGGAGAAAGGTTAGAATAACAAGCAAGAAAAAGAAGAAAATAAAAATAATTTCTATGGAACAATGGCAGGAACTGTACCTTTTAGAAAGTAACTGGTAACATAAGTGACAATAGTTCTGTCAAAATGTGGCCCACTGAACAAATGTGAAAGACAAAGTAAATGAAAATATGTTATCTAGCAAATTATGGACATTAACAGGGTTGTAAAGCCACCCCATTCTCTCCTCATTAATTCCATGGCTTGAATTACTGAACTTGAGATTTCTTGTCTCCTCAGTACTCATGATTCTTGGGACTCACAGCAGTCTGTGTAATGGGTCACCTCAGTATTTTATTTTATTTTATTTTATTTTATTTTATTTTATTTTATTTTATTTTATTTTATTTTATTTTATTTTATTTTATTTTATTTTATTTTATTTTATTTTATTTTATTTTATTTTATTTTATTTTATATTATTTTATTTTATTTTATTTTACTTTCTGAAATGACAGCTGGGAATTCAAATTTTTACACTTGAGTCCTACCTTTACTTTCTTACCTATTGAATATGCAGATGCAGAAGGACAGAGTAATTTGGGATCTCTGGTTTCCCTAGCTGGCTGAGGGTCACAGACATAATATCAGAAGTGGAGTGGGGAATCCATGAATAATTGTCTGGGTGATGCTATGAAAGTAAAAAATTATTTTGAGGAAAAGACAGTGCTTTGACCTTTGTCTGGGTGCCCAACTTCCCTAAGACTTGTCCAGGCAATCACCTGGGTCAGCATGAAATATGGCATAGATTGTTTGGAAAGTGTAGCTTTGAGTCTTTATGCTGTGTAAATCCCTGCATTCAGCAATTTAACAGGGATGTCCAAATTTGCATCAATGGCAAGATTAGCCATGTCTTTAATTTAAAATCCAAAATCTTTGTCACAAATCTGGGGAAAATTACTCCAAACTTTGTTCCTCAACACTGGGAAATGTTGTCATGTAAATGCAAACTGTGGATTGGCTGTGGTCAGAGGTTTGTGATATTCATTGCTTCCATTTTAAACGTGTAGAAAGAATGGATTATGTAGTTGAAAGCCTGATAATTCTGTTATCCTTGTTCAATTTTTTAGCACCATCTGTTCTTCTGAACTGGAAATTCCTGACAAATCATATGAGCAAAAGCTTATTTTATTTCTCCATGCAGTAGGCAAACCATTAGAATTACCAAAATCTGGTTGGGCAAAGAAATATGTTTATAAAATGATTGGTTTAAGTCTTTGTTTTCTGAGAAAATGACTTTTTAATGTACTGGCAGCTGTCTCCCTCTGGCATGTTTTCAGTTTAACAGTTTATGTTAGAGCCAGATCATTTGTTTCATAACCGTCTGTAGCGTAACAAACAGCACTTTTAAGTCTCCCATCAGCCCAAATACCATATAAATGTTATCTGTCCCAATTGCAATACTTTTCCAATTGCTGTTTTCTTAATTGTGCCTGAAAAATGCTTAAATAATATGATCAGATGATAATCCTCTTTTAAGGCCCACAGGGTCATCTGAAACATTTGGATGTTTTTATTAGGTCATTTTTATTTAGTCAAGGAAGCTACCCAGCACATTAATGCCAAATAAATAAATAAATAAATAAATAAATAAATAAATTTGCTAAAGTAGTTCTAGAATGCTTATTTAAATCTTTCCTAGAAAAAAAAATAGTGTTATTTTCTGGTCCCTAGACCTTCCAAAATGTAGCGTGTTAGGCGCTGTGCAAATACAATCTGAATGTTTACATGCTAAATTAGGGTTTCAGTACAATGTCCTCATACTTTTCTTTCAGATATGAAAGCACTGGGCTTCATGGTCTCCTTCTTCCTTTTGTATCCAGTGGTGTTCTGTGGACCCAGACTGGTTTTGTGGGTTTTGTGAGTGCAGAAGTCTGCACAGAGTTAGCTGTCCATGCTTCCATCCCTTGGGAATCACACAGGACATCCTCACCACCACTTTGGTGCAACACCTGCACCTTGGATTGAAATTGCCACAGGAGTGGCAGCTGGAAGTGAAACAGAGAGAAGCTCTCTCTTTTTCATCTAAAGTAGTCTTTTGACATTTTATCTCCTTAACTGTATACTGTGGATATGCAAAAGCAGTCTCAGCATTGGTTTAATATTTCTGTTATTGGCTGATGTCTTAAGTTATAGGTTTCATATCTTCCAGATTCTGTACTGCATTAGTATATAACCCTGAACTTCACAGAAGGTGTTAGCAAGTTCTCTTCACAGGGTAGTTAGACAAAACAATCCTTTTCCAGCCTGAGAACCAAGGACACTGTTGCAGCTTCGGGCCCAAAAAATACAAGCAGCAGCGAATTGAGGAGAGCAATCTGGGAGGATGGGACTTCATAACCTGAAGCTGTAATTGGACAATTAACCCTAATAATGAACATGATGTAATGTTCATAATGTAATAATGTAAATGAACAAAAACTAATAAAAGTGTGAAAACTCATGACTCAGAATCCAGCTTGAGTCCACCTTGGGTCCATCTTGGGTATAGCCACAGCCAGGCTCTTGGACTGCCCAAGGTGTATCCTTTGGAGGCCTTTTTAATAAATACCTCCTTTTTTCCTTTAACACTGTCTAGCCTCTCTTCCAGATAGCCTCACAAGGCATCAGGCAGTGTAGTGCAACCTCTCCCTGTTGCTTAGGAAAGAGAGAAGAATATAGGCCAATTGATCTGTAGTACAGTCTGATGCTACCAATACTCATTTGATAAGGGTTCCTTACATCCTTTTGAAGAGATGTTACTGATTTTACTAATTGATTAGATCCACTGGTTCCATTGTAGAACCAGAGCAATCCTCAGGCACCTTAAGGCTTAAAGATGTTCTTTGATCATAACAATAGCATTTGTACCATCTCCTAAATCTCATTCTTCTAATAAATTTTGCAGCCAAGTTAGGAAGGATCTACTTAGTAAGTAGAAAATTTTCTTACAAACCACATAGTAAATGTTGCCAGTCTCTGGAATATTTCTGAGATACATCTGTGTCCCTGATTTGTCCCCAGGCTGTATGCATTTGGAACTGAAACACATTCTGTGTCACAATAATGTGCTTATGGACCATGTTAAAACAGAACAAATATTAAAACCTTCACAAGTCTTGTACCACAAATGATAGATGCATAAAGGAGGAGAAAATACAATCTTTCTCTAGGAAGAAATGTCGGGATAAAACATCTATAAGGGAAAATGTATCTGGAGGGTGGCTTTTTAGGTGAGAAGCTGAAGTCCCATTAAATAAGTATATGTTGACAGACTACTGCCATGGGCAGAAAAGGTGGTTTGGTCTGTGGCTTCTGAGATTTTCATTATAATCTGTAACAGTACTGATGTGATACTAATATGAAATGTGGAGTTACAAAGGCAGAATTACCAGGGTTGTACTGTGCATTGCATAGAAAGGGAAGATCTTTTAACCACAGAACTCTCCATGTCAGCCAGGCTGATGTTCAGTGGCAAAAGAAGCATAATGGTCAGAAAGGTAGCTATGGGACTTGTGTGAATATCCTAAATGATCCAGCTTAAACTTGAAGACCTCCTAAGTAAGGGAAGTACATATTGCATTTGTTATTTAATCTATCTCTTTGAGTTATTATTATTAACCTTAGCAAAGATCCACTCATTTTGGAATCTGAGAAGCTTGTATGTATTATATTCTATGTATGTGACATGTCTTTTAGAACATGAGCTCATATTATTGAACCTCTGGGAAAACATTCCATGTAAGCTATTTAAGTTGAAGTTGCACCTGTATTTACCTACAGATACATTGCAGCTCTCATCGCAACATTCTGTCTGTGGGAACCAGAGGGGAGGAGACACACGATTCATCATTAGTGCTTGCTCTAGTTCAGGTACCAGAACAGCACACCGGGAGTGTGCTCCCAGATGCTGTAACAGAGGTGGAAGCAGAGGTAATCTTCAGGGCTAACAGCTTTATTGTGAAGTCCCAGCTCTCAAGTGTTGGTAAATGGAGGAGCTGCTGGCAAGACCGTGTGCAAAGATCTCAAATCTGGCTCATTTTTGCTTCCTCTCTGGCTTGGGAAGCTCAGACTCATGGTATGTAGGCAAAGCACTCATGTCTACCTGAGCAAGATTCAGTTCTGGGAAGCTCTGTCAGCACAGTGGCATTCAGTGTGGGCTTTTCTCCAAGTATCAGGGGATTGGTGCAGCACAAAATGGGACATAGCTCTCCTGGGTGAAAGCAATGCTGAGGAGAAAGCTGAAATTAAGCCACAGTATTAGAAACAAAAATATTAATAATTCTGAGTACAATTTTCATAGTTAATAAAACCTCTTTGATTCAGTGTTTTAAATTGTGGAAGCTCTTGCAAGATGCTCTCAGCTCTGAAGTGTGTCCTAAAGTATTTTTTCATCTATTCAGATGGCAGTGGAGTGTCAGGAATGTCACATTCTATGTGTGCAGATGTGTAATAGCATTCATGAGCTTCTGTGATGACACGGGTTTTGTTGGAGCTCTCTGACTATAACAGATCTCAAATAAGTGATTGTTCTGAGTAAATTGTCTATGCTATTGTTTTCCCACTGCAAACAGAACAGATCCATTTTTAAACAGGCTGGATAAAAATGACACAGAATTCAATGTGGGGAAAAAGGACAATTTCAATTATATTTTCCCTGATATTTCCTGAACTCTTGTCATATTTCTTTTTATTTTTTTTTACTGCATGTTTCTTTCTATTCAAGAACAGACAAAGCTTTGGAAAATGTTTCCTCCCATTAATAAACATAGGAATAATACACAATCATTCACTTTTTTTTTTATCTCTTACACAGCTACAAAAGGGGCAGAGCTTGGGATAAGGCATAACTTTGATAAGGCTTACTCCAAGCCACAGCTGAAGAGAGCTTTGCTTTTGTTTCTTAGATTTCAGATGCTAATTGCAGCAGGATACTTGTCCAATGCATTAGTGAAAGTCTCCAGTAGGACAAAGGTGCTTCAGCAGTCAATATTCACGGTTGAGCAGATGAGCTGAAGCCTCAGTATTTTACTGGGGAACTTGGAGCTGTCTGCCTGATGAGCCATTGAGGGGGGTTCACGACCTCTCTTGGTCATTAGAGGGGCCGTGTAAAATTTTGTGAGGAGAGGCTGTCAATCCAATACAGATGACAGCAGCCCAACTTGAAACTCTCACTGCAGTTTCAGCCAGATGCAGTATTGTCTTAGATTATGATTTACAGGACATTTACAAGATATTTCACTTCAGAGCAAGCAGAACAGCAGCAGCAAGTAGGGCAGCATGCCTCAGCAAGGTCTCATATACGTGCACCCTTGGAAGAACAGCCTTTGGAAGGACCATGATTTAAGAGACACTCTCTTGCCCAAATAGGCTGCTGGTTTTGGGGATATCACAGGCCACTCTATCCACCTTTCAGCTCACTGGCTTTCTGTCCACTTGGCTCCACTCCCCTGCTTTTGGGACTGCCTGCAACCTCATCCATCACCAGCACACAGAAGCATGACCTAGGCCAAGAGGGAGATTTTGGGCAGCTTCTGGCTAAGCAGGCAACTACTTCTTCCCTAGCATTCCCCTCATCCCACAGCTCCTGTTTATCTGAAACCAGGTGGTGCTGAATGTGCTGCTGCTGCTGCTGCCATGAAGCAGAGGTTCTGGAGGGAACCATGCTACCTTTTCTTTCCCTCTCCTCTTGGAAACACTTTCCCCAAAGCACTGGGGTTCCTGGGGTATTGCTTCTGGTGCAGAGGCATGTAGTGTTACTCAGGGAAAAACAAATGTCTGAGGCCAGAAAGGACCCACACTCATGTCCTTAATTAATGCAGTGCTTAGAGACTTCTGTTCTACTTAATAGGACACTTAAGAAATGAAAGACATTTATGTTCTAGAGCCTTCTGTTTTAAACTGCATTGTCAGCTAAAATGTGTGTATTTTTAAATTTAGCTTTCATACTATATCAATTCCGGACCCAGTCACATTTTCCCTGTGGTAATACTACTAAAGTAATTCTCAGCTGAGCCCATAGCTTTTTTTTATGTCTTATCACTCTTAGACAACTGGACATATGCAACAGATATTATGCATGTCCTGGAAATGAAGAATTATAGGAAAGGGTTGTCTCATCCGTGAGAGTGACTAAGTATTTTCCTGTTAAGAACATCAGACTCAGATTGTCTTTTGGAGTAACTCACACTCAAAATGTTCTCAAACCACTTTTAGTAATCCACTTTCCCTTTAATAGCCCCAAAGTGCCTGCATTATGTTCTTTGTGGATTCAAACTTTTCTATTTTAATTGCAGCAATTAAAAACATTAGCTCACAGCCACAGTTTGGGTGGGGTGAGAAGATATGCTCGTTGCTCCACATTTTACTTCAGTCTATTCTGGGCAGCACTATGAGCAAATGTCCTGTCTAAAATGATTTTGTTTTACTGAAAAGCCTATCACTGCTTCATTTTGTTTTCAGCAATATTCCTGCCCATTGTTGGGTGTTCCTGTGAGAACGAGATGCCATCTTGTGGTTGGATTTTCATCTCCCAAACCTAAGCTGGCTTTTCCGACAAACTAGTTCAGCTGTCTTGACAGCTTGAGAATGCAAAATAACTAAACCTGCATTTTTAGATTTCATTATGAACTCAAGTCCTTCACTAAGACCTACAGGCTTTTACAATAAAAGCTGGACAGTTTCGAGGTAAAATTGCCTGCTATTAATCATCATGTAGAATCTGACATTTGGAGATAATAATTTTTTAGTTATTGAAACAAAATGCTGATGATATGGGCAAATTCTTTTTTTCCAAAGTCGAGCAAACATGTTAATTTTGGGAAGTGTAATGATTTTGTGCAACTGCTTGGAAAAAGGTGGTGCAAGTATTATTCAAGAGGAAACTTATGTTTTCCATAATTTAGAGTGATATAAATAGCAGCTGGGACAACCTCATATTTTCCACCTAACTTCTCAACCTCAAGTGCAAAGCTGAGTAATAAGAATACCAAAAAGCAAAATATGCCTGGAGTATAAATTTTATAGACTTTGGGAATACTTACTCAAATACAGATTTTTGTCCAGTTAGTTATTCAAATGTTGCCCATAAAGTTAAAATCTATTGCTTTTGAGCTGCTACTCCCTGTGTTCTGATATATTTTGTGCAATATAAAGATCCACTTTCTTATTCCATCTTCTTCAGCAAATGAAAGAAAAGCCAATGGTATGATTGCAGAAATCTTCTAGCAATAGAGGATAATTGCTATCAAGGTTTCTTTACAAGGACTGTACCACGAGCTCTGCAAGCGGAGCAGTAGAGCCCTAATTATGTCAGAAACAACTCCAGTTTCTGGAACAGCTGAGGAATGAAAGCAATAACATGGATATGGTGCTGCTTTACCTCCCACTCCTTTTAGGCTACAAGTTCAGTCCAACTTGGTTCTAAAATACAATTTACATATTTTGGACCTGCTCTCAGGGCGCAGCTGCACACAGTCTGCAGACACAGACACTGCCTGAGTTGAGGCTAAATGGACTCAGGGGCATGCTGACCCTGGCTGGACACATCTCTACCCAGAAATGAAGCATGCCCAGAAACTTCCCTGTGAGTCAGGACTGCCTGCTGTGGGACAGCCCATGTTCGTTCCAGTTTGCCACCTGGCTGGCAGACAGAGGCAGCTGTAGGCACACAGCCTGCTAGCCAGGGCAACCCTGCTGCCTTCACTGCCAGACTGTGCCTGGCAGCAGCTCTGGGGCGCACTCGCTCAGCCACAGCGGGAGCCGGAGCAGGGTAGGGTAAACATCAGTGGTCCTGTGCTCAGGAACCTGCTTGGATTGACTAGGTGGACAAACACCAAGTAGTAAAGGAGCTATATGTGCAGCCAGGGAAGGAATAGAGCAACATGGATTGTTGTAGACTGTTTATTTGTTATTTGGTGTAATTCTGTGCATTGCACAGGAAAAGACCACCACATCTGAGGAGCTTGCAGGATGAGGGGAGAAAGGCAAAGGCTCAGGGATGGAAATGCCTCGCTGAGACAGCTGCCGAGACAGCCTTTGGCACTGCTGTGACCAAAACCCACCTGTGCAAAATGGAACCTGCATCCAGCTCCCACTAGTGCCTCTGACACAATCAGCATCCGGCCTCATGCCCCAACTGAGCAGAGGAATGCAGGAAGGTCTTGCCACTTCCATGTCATATCCACCTCCATATCCACCCAGGAAGGTGGGTGATCAAGGTGAGTTAGGAAAGTGGAGGAGTGGGATGCTCTCCCAGGCCAGCCACCAGTGCCAGACAACATATGCTGCCATATCTCAACTGGTGTCAATTTGTGGAGGAACATAAGTAAAAGTGTGAGTGTAAGCTGAGAATACAATGAAGAAAGAGCCTCTATACTGCTGCAAATTGATTTTTTTTTTTTTTGGCAGCAAAGAGGCTTTTATTCTCACTGCATCACAATGAGGGCTTCAAAGCCCATTTAAGTGCCTGTTTGCCTTTCCTTTTACTCTGCAATGCAGCTGGCATGACCAAGGAAAACAGCTTGCTCTGAATGCACATTAAACTTGGCCAGTGTATGTGTAAAGCAGACATGCTACAGCACCATTTCATAGCCAGCAGTCATCAGGATCAGAGAAGAAAAGTGGAGAACACTTATGGCAGTTCCATTTCTTCTGGGTGCATCCTCATCCACATCAGCCAAGGCACGGCCATTGGCACTCTGGGCTTTGCTCAGACACGCCTTGGAAAGGGATTGGAACCAAAGGAAATGCAGACTGACAGAGGTGGGTTATTGAGACTGACCTCCTTCTTCTGTAGAATTTCTGTAGAATTTCTGTAGAATTTCTCTACATCCACAGATTTATTTTGAAAATTTTACCAAACACAGATTTATTTTGAAAATTTTACCAAACAGGCATGAAATTTTGTACTGGATGTTGCTTGTTTCCTTTCTGCTTTTTTGTTGTGGTTTTGTTTTGTTTTGTTTTGTTGGGGTTTTTTTTTGTTTTTTTTTTTAACTAGCTGCTACACTGATAAGTATTTAAAAAGGGAAGTGAAGAAAATGCATTCTTAGTTTTTTCAAAATGATCCATTCCCCTCCTCCCTAAAACTGTCAAATTTGACAAGTAGCAAATAGAGCAGCACTGTGTCCTGCCTTGAGTCTGCTTGGGAACACGTACTACTGCCAAGTCAGCATGATCAGGAACTGAAGTTTCTACAAACATCAGGAGTATTTTCCATATACTATAGAGGTGAAATGAACCCCTGTATTTTTTCACTCTGGTCTTCTGCATAAACATAACAGCATAAAGATGTTCTCTCCAACTGGATTACAGTCTCTTTCAAAAGACACTTAATTTCATTTTAGAAGCCTGTTCATTTCCCCTGACAAATCATTCCAGCTGTTAATTACCTTATTTCAGGGAAATTCTGTCCTATTTCAAGTCTTGAGTTTATCTGGCAGAGTTCAGCTTCTAGCTACTGAATCCTGGTGACCTGCTCTCTGCAGAGTGGAAGAGCCAGGCTGGAGGAGCTGCGCCTTCTTCCCAGGGAGGAAGGGGAAATGTGTGGGTGTTGCTCCTTATCACTAAAAAGCAAATGGGCAGCCCCAGACAGCACTGGTAGCAGACTTCAACCCTATTAAAGTTTTCCTCCTCCCTTTTTCCCATTAATTCATGTCTGTAATAGTAACTCCCAAACCAGCACTTCTTCATGTGTAGGTATCTATCTAAAAAGATTGTAAGATCTCTTACCCTTTCTCAAACAAGCTGAATAACTCAGTTCTAAGAATCCCTTCCACATTCTGGATCTTTTTTTGTGTTCCTGCATTGAATCTCCCCACTCCAACATCCTCCTTGGCAACACACTATCCTAGCAGCAGTCTTAAAATTGCTACCAATGTTGCAGTGCATTTTTGTTCATTATATTTGATTCAATTGGCTTCTTTATTTTTAAGTTGTACCCCCCACCCCCCATGTTAATACTTTGGTCCCAGTTGTGCCCTCCTACCCCAGTTGCCAATCCACCCTGATACCTGGCCCTTGTTCCCGAATGTTCCCCGTTCCCCCTCCCATTAAGTTGTCAATCCTCCCTTGTGCCAACCCCCTGCCTGGACCGCCCCCTTTGGAATTCCCCTATTCCTCCAAGCCCCATTGGCCCATGTGTCCCACTCTCCTCCCCTTGTGTTCCACATTGGTTTACGTATTGTGTAACCCAGCCTTGTGCTCCTCCCCTAAGTCTTCCCTATTTGTTTATTATTTGTACATGCCCCTTCCTCCTCCGCTTACATAAGTTGCTGTACCCTTGTGTCTTTTGTCTTTCATCCCTGGAACCTTCAAGAGAATAAATCCCTCTTGGAAGCCACATGGAAGAGCTCTCCCTCGTCCTTGTTCCTGCCCTCGGCGCTGGACAGCCACTGCTGTAGAGCATAAGCCCTAAGCTGCCCTGCTTTCCAGGAGCAGCCCACGCTCGGCCCAGTGCCGGGAGCTGGCTAGGGAAAAATCCAGCACCACGTTGAACCAATACAAACTTCCAGCCCTGGCCTGACATTTCTTTTTATGTTGACTTTTCTGTGTTAGAGCCATCACCAAGCCCTTTCCCAGCTCGGTGCTTTTCGTGAGAAGCAGTCTGTTACCTCAGCTGACACACATGGATGGATCTCCAATGGGCTGGGTGCAAAGTCTCTCCAAAGACAGACCTACCTTGCAGGGTGGTTGTTCTCAGGCCAGGCCTGGAGTTCTTCCCACACCATGACATCTTCAGTCCTTCCTTGGCTGGTCATGGAGAGCTGTGAGTGCAGGCCTTGGTCCCTGGTGGTCTCTAACAGATTAAGCCCTTCAGATGTTTCTGCTGAAGTTTGCATTTTTTCTCTCTTGAATCCCAATATGCTGTCACTGATTATGAGTTCACACTTACACATTGATATTAGAAAGAAATTCTTAACTATGAGGGTAGTAAGGCACTACAACAAGCTGCCCAGAACAACTGTGGATGCCCCATCCCCTGGAAGTGTTCAAGGCCAGGCTGGATGGAGCTCAGAGCAACCTAATCTAGTGAAAGTTGTCCCTATCAAGGGCAGGAGGGTTGGATTAGAGGACATTTAAACGTCCCTTCCAGCCCAAACCATTCTGTGGTTGTATTATGTATGAAAAGTTGCAATATTAAGTGACCTAAGATGCTTTTAGCAGTCCAGAAATGGAGAGAAATACTTAATCAGGGTGCCACAGATGAAGTATTCTGCACACAGAAGCCTGGAGAACCCCCAGCCTCTTGTAACCAGACACCCACCACACCTCTCAGGGGAGATTCCTGTGGCAAAATAACCCTTGTGTGTATAGTCACAAAGTTTGTACCAGACCCAGCCCTGCTTCCCTGCTTACGGTTTAGTTTGTAGAAGCTGTTCAGGATTATTTTGCAACTTGAACAGAATTGATGATACTAACAAGAAACCACTGTAGAATCTCAGTAACTCTGTTTGAAGTGACACTCTTGGAAAGATCAAAACAGTTAACAATTAATTGAAAATTCATGAAGCTATTATCATCCTCCAACATGCTAGAAAAGACTTCTTGTTCCCACTAGTTTGATTTCTGGGGTAAAAAAGCCATCACAAACTAGTTTTCAGATTTTTTGTTAAGTAATTTTCTTTTTAAAGTGTGTTTTAAAATAATTATTCAATAATGTTTATCTACTCTACAGTGTTAAAACTGCCAAATGTGGGACACTGCTTACATACTGAAAAATTTAATGTTATTCCCACTTATTTTATGTTCTGATAAAATGTCTGACCATTTCAAATATGAAATAGGCTCCACTTCCCTGCTTTCACCTTGGAAATATATCAAGCACTGTCAGTTTTACTCAGACCCAGCATGAAGGGCTTGTCTCTCACTGTACTTGCTCACAGTCCAAGCTAATCCTTTCACAGCACTTGTTTATTAATATTTAACAGGCTCCAACACTCTAGATTCAGTGACCAAAACCAGCTCTTGTAAAGTCATCCTGTAGCTGAATGTTTCTTTAGCTTCTTATGCTTAATCATTGCTATTGTGAAATATTTTTGATTACTTAGAAACTCTGACATACCTTAATACATCATTTGAAAAGAATTACTGCAAAAGTGGTAAGTTAATTTTGCAGTGCAAAATATGAAGATAGTACTAATATATTATTGGCAGAATTTAGTCAATAGGAGATAATTCTTCTACTAATATAAACATAATTTTATCTTTCAGTTAATATTAATTTATCTTACTTTTATTTGAATATTTTGTGTTTATTTAATTATTACTTTCTACCACTCCTGAAAAAACATAAGATATTTTTGTCTATCAATAAAATATTATCTGTATTCAGCAATTAATGGCAAGTAACACCATTAGGACTTTAAATAATTCAACATCAGAGTTTATTTCTTGCAATAAGACATGAACTAAAACTGAGATAAAGAAAGTCTCAGGCTACTTTTCCAATTTAAAATATACTTAGATACTATATTCATATCAGACTCATAATTTAAATGCATTTTTTGCTTATCCATTGTAAAAATGACAGTCTCAGTAAATTTGCTTGGTAATGCTGCAGAAGCTCCCAAATAGCTGTATCATAGGAGTTGCACAGCATCCAACACATGGCAGTGAAAAGAGAATCCCTCTATTCTCCAGTGCATTTTTGCAAAAACAAAAGGCATTTCAGTTTATCTGGTTGTCATTTATCTGTCCTATTGAAAAAAAAAATTTAAGAAAAGGCTAATTAATTTTGCCATACATCTATCTTCAGGCTTTTTATGGAACCTGCAGTTGTGAAATCCAGTCACTGAATATGCCCTCTCTTTTTCTGTATCCTTTCTCTTTCTCCAGTCTTGGAAGTGAATGATGTGAATAGGTTATTGCCTAAAAGTAACAGGACAAACAAAGGTGTGCTTCTTCCCCTGCTGTTTGTGGGTAGTGTGACTTTTCACTCAAGCACTTAGGGCAGAGGACAAAGAGTAGTGATTTATCCTCCTTTCATCCACCCACAGTTTATGGACCTTGTCTAATGCCTAGATGGGAGAAGTGGAGTTCCCACTGTAGGATGTTTGGGCAAGAGAAAAAGCTGCCTTGGATGGCTTCATTTGTGGAGCCTCCCTGGCCCACTCCTCATCACTGCTGCCAGATGCTGCCACAGGCAGCAGTGTCTCACTTGGAGATCTGGTTGGAGAGCTGACTACTTTAGATCAAGGAAGATGGGCAGGGTGTGAGCAGCCCTCTGTAAGGTGTGTGATAAAATCAGGAAGAGAAGAACAGTAGTGAAAATTATGAATTGATCAGTGTCTACTTTGTTCTACTGCTGGTGCAGCTGAGGGAGTCTTACAGGCCACGGGTGGCCCTGGACCCACACCCAGGAGGCCACTAATGTGGATCAGGAGTGTTGCAGCTGGGCTGAGAGATTCTTGTCAGCGAGGATGTTCATCCTGCTGGCAGCAGCTGAGACTGGACAGCGCTATGGCTGCACTGCAGGGTGCACCTGCATTAGTTCAGCTCGGTAAGGGAGATGTTACAGCAAATATCCCAGCCCAGATATCACTTCTGAGATGGCAAAGCACTTTTGGGTTGCAGGGTCTGGATTTCCTTGGAAAAACTGGAGGGTTGATGCTGCTTCAGGAGCGCAGTGAATGCGCTTCAGGAGAGCGGTAAGTGTCACAGACATAGATGTGCTTTCAGTTTACAAAGCTGAGCTAGAGCTGGAAACATGGCCCATACAGGACAGATGTAGTATAGGCACCAGGTCCTCAGCACAAATGTTTCACTATAGACACCTGCTCCTATTGATCCACAATACTTACTGATACAAAAACCTTATGGAAGAGTGCCACCCCCTCAGCCTCCTGCCTGCCCACCCCAGCCCTTGCTGTCTCTGCCAGCCAAGGTCTGAGCTGTGACTGGAAACAGCCTGGGTTGAGGCTGAGAACATGGGTTATATTTTGTCTTGAGCTTGTCTGGCAGGACTGAGAGTGTAGCATGTTGCTCTGAACACAGGAAACAACGGCTCAGTACTGGGGAAGGGCAATCATCACCTTAGCGTTGCTGGGACTTTGCAGAAACAGCTTTTTCCTGTCAGCCTGACAAGAAGCTGTAATGTACTTCCAAGACACCTTTTCACATCAGCCTCCCTTCTCTTATTTAGTCCAATTAGTAGGAGTTTTTGAGGTCAGGTCAGTCAATTTAGGAAAAATACAAACACCATTGACAACTTGAAGCTCAATAGCTGTGCAAAGGTTGCTCAGTAAGAGTAGGAATTATATTCCTCATTATTCTTCTGTGACCTGGTCACATGATCCATTCATGAGGGCAGAAGTATTTTAATACATTAAGTGGAACCTCTGCCAGCCTTTGGATTGATATAATTTGTGGTTGATGAACTCTTGTTCATCATCATTGAATTCTGTGATAGGCTCTTTCACAGGCTGCTGTTGGGGGAAGCTTGCCAAGTCTGAACTATTTTTTCTTGGAGCTTTTCTGTATGCTTCTAAACCCCTGGATGAAGCTTTAAAGGTTAACAGAGAGACCTCAGGAAATAATTACAGTTTCTCAAAGGACGCTCTCTGCATGGCATCTTCCTGAGTTACTCAGTGAAATTTTTGAAGGCATAAAATCCAGTTATTTTAGCCTATCTCCCAATAGACAATTCCACACGCAAAAATTATGAACTGAAATAAAAAAATATGTTTGTTAAAGTGATGAACTTGCCTAGTTGACTAAAGCTACTTATTTTCTTTTAAATTATTTTTCAATTATTAAATCTGTTTGATGTGAAAATCACGACTGAAATATTTCCCCATCAAGTTTCTGAAAACTGGGAAAACTTGCATCTTGCCAGCACAGCTGGAAACAAGATTGGCATAATATGAAAAATGACACAAGTAAAAGATTTTCTAGAAGGGTTTTGTGCAGATAAAGGCCTATTGATAAACTGATATTTGTGTAGAATTCTTACTAGAAACAGCAGCAACTTTAGCTAGAGGTCATCAAAGCTTCTAAGAGTTCCACTCCTTTGTAGATATATGTGCAGTTGTATGTGTGGCTCTTCCCCTAAGAAACAGAATGAAAGTTTAGGGTTTTTTTTGTTTTTTAACTCCCTTTATACCATGTGGGGTTCCTGAAGCCATAGCTTACTGGTTGGTCACTAACTAATCTATGTCAGGAGGGATTTCACTTTGATAAGAGATAAACTTCAGAAGAAAAAGGAAATGTATGCTATAAAAGTATTATGAATGACATTTGATTACAGAAATTAGTATTAAAAAGCATGAAAATGAAAGAGAAATCTATGAACTGCAAGTTCTCCATGATGTTTAGTGATTTGAGCTGCTTCCACATCTCAGGTAACCTGAAGGCCTGGCACTCAACTCCCCCCACACCAAGGAGTGTCCTTTGTGACTGGATTTTCTCTCTTTGTTCAACATGCAGTCTTCTCCCTACCCATCTTGTCAGCCTGCAAGATGTCCTTCTCACCTTTTCTTCCATTCTTCAGCACAATTTTAACATTACTGAGCTCTTCTATTCCACCTGCCTGTGATCATTTATAGATCTCCCCTCCTGCACAGAGGGACTCGTCCTCCTCTCCCCTGCCCTGGTTCAGATATTCAAACTACAAAGGCTTTAAATGGGATATGTCCCAATCCTGGCAGCTCCTCTGCACATGCACTGATGCTGTAGCCATTACCCAGCAGATCTTTCCTGCTTAAAGAGCCTTTCTGCTTCTCATATAATTTTTAAGGTTGCTACAACACTTTATAAAGCCTGTGTTATGAAAAAAGTGCTGTTTCACAATGCTGATACCTGATTATATCCACAACCTCTGGCTCAGTGCTAACACATTGCAAAGGGTACAGGTGACAAATTAGTGACTGGGATGACAGACTCAGAACTCAAATGGAACTATCCAGGTTTTCCAGCATGTCTCTTTTCTCCCTTCACCTTTTACTGGTTTTAAAAGTTATGTTTATGTTTTATAATTGGACAGTTCCAGCTCAGCTTCAGTGGCTGCACAGAACAGGACTCAGGCTCTGAAGCACTGGAGATCTGTTTAAGTGCTGCTACTGCTGGCAAAACTACTGAGCAGCTGCTTCTTGAAGGTGCAAAGTTGTGAGAAAGGCAGGGGGGTGGTGATCCCAGGCAGGAGCTTCACAAGAGCAAGGAGTCAGGAATGCCAAATCCTGCAGATGGCAAATCCTGCTGGTTGTGGGGGAATGATGCATGCACCTTCCCCAGCCAAATCCTGCCATTAATCATGGCCCCATGTGAGGTCTTGCACCTTGGTTTTGCACCTTGCAGAGCTCTGTGCAAGGCACTTGAGGAGCCAAACCCCAACTTGGGGGAGGTACCATGGATTCTTGTGTTGGTGATATCCTGCTGTCATGAGAAGCGGAGCCTTTTTGACCAGTTTCACTCCACTGAACTTCCAAGAAGTCAAGCTAACCAGCAGAGTTCCTGGGGCCTTCTTGAATACTAGAGGTGTCATTATGGTAAACTTAAGTGGGGCTATGGATCTTGTTCATTCAGGTTAGAGCTTACATCCAGCACACGCTGGGTGCCTCAAGTCTTTCTCAACCTGTGTCACTGGGTATCCACATTACTTGTGTTCAGTGCTAACTGATGCTCTGGGAGAGGTTGGCACCTGCCTCCCGTTTGAATTTGTTTGGTTCACAAGGATTAATGGGCAGGAAATGATACTGTGTCCAGCACCAGCCCGTGAGAAGCTGATGACACGCTGTGCAAATCCAGTGTTTTCTAGAAAAGGTAGATCAACCAAGGAGCTGGAAAATACAGTTGGCCTCATTGCTGTCAGAATTGTCCTGGCAACATTTACCAGGGAACACAGTGGCTGCAGAGCATCAATCCAACCTCATGCACCATAGTGCCATAGCTGAAGATTATGCAGTCTTGATGGAAGTTAGAAATCCATTCTCAGGAGAGAAAAAAGTTCACTCTGCCCTCGGTGAATAATTCAACTAAGGAGTTTTGCTTTGGGCAACTTGTGAAAGTAGCAGAGCTCCATGTATAAAATGGTATTTCTGAAAGCTTTACCCATTAATTTAACATGACTTAGCTCAATTCCAGCCTTCCTTATCCAGCACAGTCCATCTTCTGCTTTGCCAGTCAGGACTGATATATTCCTCTGTGGCACAAAGTGAACCAGCGGCTTGCAGACCTTAATAACTTGCTTCCATTACAAAGCAAAAGAGGAGCTTTAGAACAACAAAGAAAGTCATACAGAATTTCCACTGCACTCAGCAATTTCTTGTTCATTCAGTGCTGTGCAATATTCATTGGTGGATAAAGATGTTGCAAGAACCATTTAAATATATTATTGTAGTAAATATATGTAATGCTTTTTGCAAGATTTTCTTTTTAGAAATACCTTTGAAATACTAACAGATGTATTTCAGAACTTAATTTCTCTGTACAGTTTTAGAGGTACTGATACTTGTGAACAGCAAGGACCAAAGGGAACTGTGTATTTGTAAGTGACAGAAGAACACCTGCACAGATAGATCATGCAAACTGATGCTCATATTTAAAAAAATACAAGATGGGTTGTTTGTTTTTTTTTTAAGGAGACCTACAGAAGTCTGGTGGAAGGGTAGTTCTGGGAAAAGGGAAATGGATGGGGCAAAAAGCAGTGTCTAATGCAGCTTTAGGACTGGCATGGATATTATGTTGCTACCCCGCAGCTCTTTACGTGTTACTTCAGTGTACATGCTGAATGTTTGCAGGCTGTTCAGGTGTTCAGGATTGGCATTTCTGGGGGAGTGGTAGGCTGGAGACTCCAGGAGAAAAAGTTTCAAGAAAAGTGGTCTGGCCATTTTCAGTACTGAAATTAGAAAAGAATGGATTGTTCTACTGAGCAATCAAAATGGTTTTACAAGTGATTGCTTTCAGCACTGCCAGCAGGCATCTTCCTGCTTTGGAGCAGGAACTTGGATTTTTCCAAGAACAGAGAACTCACCCTGGATGTGGAGGCGTATCTTTTCCTTCATTGAAAAATCACCTACAGTTGTGGAATTGCAACATTTAAACTGGTATAAATTTGCAAATGCTGAAGAATTCTCAGCTGTACCCTCTGAAATCTATCCAGCCCAAGTGTTATACTGCTTCTCAGAGCTGAAATTGGCCTGCTATCACAGGGGCAGTCGTGCTCAATTCACACAGTAGCAAAAGAAGTTTAGGAGCAAGAATATGTAGCAAAAGAGGTTGGAGGACAGAAGTGAAGGGCAAAAAGATGGTCTGGAAAAAATGTAGTATAATGAGAGGTATAATGATTATCTCTTTACCTGTTTATCTTATCTAAAAACAAATTTGTGGGTGATGTGATTTCTCTGATTATTTTAACAAGAGAAAAATGCTAAGTACTAAAGGAGTCTTTGTTTCTTGAGAGAACGATTCAGTGGTGTATTATAACAACATATGAAAAAATTGGATTCAAATAAGAGAGTAGACAGAGATGTTGAGAAAGGAAGTGAAAACAGTGGAACAAATTTCTAAAAGAAGCAATAAATTTACTTAAAAGTCTACAGCTTTTGGTATCTTACCCAGGCTTGCTGTCTCCAAAGAGTGTGCTTTGACCACTACAGTATCTTGGGCTTCCTGTATTTTTTCAGGTGACAGTCTAAAGCTAGTTTTATACATTAAGAAAGAACTGGTGTCTTTTATTCTTGAAGCCTTTGATTGTACCAGGTGGAGAAGTGATAGGGACAGATGAAGATGTGAACTGAGAAAGAGGAGAAAAAGGAATATATGAAGGAGATGAATGATGAAGGACAGGAACTATACACAAAAGAGGCACCTGGATCTCAACTGTGCAGCTGGGTTATTAGATCATAAACCAGAGAGGACTCCATGCCCTAAAGTACATGCCCATCATTATTTAAGCCAGTTCTTCTGGCTTCTTGTTTTAGAAACAGAAATACCCCACAAATTATTATTTTTTTTTAATATTGCCAGCAATTGAGCAGTAACACATCTGTTGGCAGATACTACTGTGGCTAAGAACATTTGTTATATATAGTTTCTCTCCAAAATGGCTTAATCACTGGTTATATTATGTAAAAAAATAACAGAAATATTATCTGTACAAATGATAAATCAAATGTTACATTTTCAGCTCATTTGCTAAGTCTTTCTCTTTTCTTATCTAAAACATTCTTTTCATGATGTAGTGAAGCAATGAATACTTAAAAATAGTAAACCTTTACTTCAATTTTACTGCTTCAAGCTTTCTATAAAAAGAAAATCAGCAGGAGTTTCTTCAGTGTCTTCAAGTTATGATTCCCTTTCTTAGGAGTCTATTTCTGTGAAGATGTTGTCATAGACTCAGAATAGTTTAGTTTGGAAAATGTTGTTAAGACCATCAAGTTTTATCATTAACCCAGCACTGCCCATTCCACCACTAAACCGTGCCCCTAAGTGCCACATCTTCATGTCTTTTAAATACCTTCAGAGATGGTGACTGCACCACTCTACTGAGCAGTCTGTTCTGATGCTTGACAATGATTTATTTCAGTGAAGAATTTTCTCTAATAGCCAATTTAAACCTCCTCTGCTGCAACTTGAGGCCATTTCCTGTAGTACCGTCACTTGGTATATGGGAGAAGAGGTCGACTTCTACCATGCTACAAACTCCTTTCAGGGAATTGTAGAGAACAATAAGGTTCCCCCTTGCTTTCTCTTCATATTCTTTCTCATATTTGAAGACCATTTTAAAGAAACAGCCTGAGAGACTTGGGTTTTCAGGACTTCATTTGTGAAAATCCTCATTTGTTTACAATTAAGCACACTGCATTTCATCCTACCAATAATGGTCTGGAACACTGTTTGCACTGACAACAAATTACAAAACATTAATGAGACAAATGGTAGAGAAGCCCAGTTTGAAACATCAAATTTAGGGATGATACCAGCAGAGGGCAATAAATAGACACTGTCCCTGGTACCCAGCTCTCCTGCAGTCTGGAGGCTGGGAACTCAAGACCTTGATGTCCACCGTTTCTGGAGAACAATCTTAGATACTGTCAATAAATTAAAAAAGAAAAGTCAAAAGAGACTTTCCTTTACAAACTCTGTTTAGTTGTTCCACAGTCTTTTTGTAAAAAGTGCTTGGTAAGCTTTTGTAACCAGGCACAATAAAGACTTGTAAATGATTGTAAATAGTAATAGGTGGAATGAAAATCCATGAAGCATGGCATGCTTGGGTGAAGAGATTCATACAGCTGGTATGTGCATATGCAGTAAAGTAAGTGCTTCATCTATTGCTCAAGAAAAGCTTTGTATTAATTTGATTTACAGCATCTCCTTTGCCTTTGAAGGATAGAAAATACTGCATTAGAAAGAACATCCCAAACAAAAATGGATGCTGAACAAAACTTCGTAATTGCCCTCCATGGAGATACAGAACTCTTCATGGCCTTCAGTATGTTTTCTTTAAAACATAACTTCTAAGCTGAAATGTCCCTTTTGTGTACACAGCATATGCTGGTTTTACTCTTTTACTTCAGTAGGATCATGTCAAGGGACCTTTAACCAGTCTTTAACTTCCAGCTTGCACATTTTATTGGTTATTGAGGAGGCATTTGCTGAAATAAGAGAAGAACTGCATTTCTATCCTAATGAGGCAGAAAACACTATTGGAGTTCCCTTGGAATCTTGTTTAGATAATTAAGTGCCTTAGGCCTACTCAGCATCACCAAACTTTTCAGCACTTGAAATTATTTAAAGGTAGTTAAGACCAAATGTTTCATCCACCACCAAAGGGGATGCTCTATTTTGTCTGTCTTAAGGATATTTTAAGGCATATTGGTTAATCTAGGAAGCCTTGCAAACATTTTGGTCCATGCAACCCCTGTGGCTAATTCCAACTTGCATAATGCAAATCAGACCCAAGGCTGGTATTTAAGGATGTGAAATGATAGCAAAATAATTCTGTTGTAAGTGTATCTCATGAAAAATCATAGAATTCCAGGTCAGAAGTGACGTCAAGGATCATCTGGTCCAGCCTTTCTTGTCAACAAAAACCAGTCCAGCTGGCCTGGTACCTCGTCCAGGTGTATACCATAAGTTTCCAATGTTGGGAAATCCATGACTTTCCTGGGGAGATTATTTCAGTGACTGTTTGTGTTGTGAAAAATTTTCATCTTGTGTGCAATTGGAATCTCCCCAGGAGCCACTTGTACCTGTTACACTTCATCTTTTCTGTACTGTCATCCTAAAACTGATGTTTTCATAATGCATTTTATTTCTAAAACCCGTATTCTGACAGTACCGATAGATCTGGCAGCTGTGTCTGAAAAACTTTATTGAATCTTCTTTGGGTAGTGATGTGAAATTCTACAGGGAGTCAGACTCTGTGATATTAAAGGTGTACGTATGTTAGTTAGGAAAAAATAACTGGCAGTTCTCTTTGTTAGCACTAGCAGTGGGATTCATGTTTTGCCAAAGTTATTACTAGGGACTATAGCAGAGGGGTTGTATCCAGTTGAACCCTCAGTCTGTCTAATCCAGTGTTTTTGAGCTAGAAATAGCCAAGTAATTCTCTCTATGTCTAAAAATACAGAGTATGATAGATTTGACTGTAACAAATACAGTTGCTTAGGGTGAAGTAGGAAAGCTATTTTCTCTGTAGCAGCTAAGTTTGTGTACATCCCAATGGGTTACAAAAAGTGAGAGTCAGGGAAAGGATGTCCTAGCTGCTTATTAGTATTCATCTCTCTCTTTGTGAAGATGAAGGAAGTATTAGCCTTCCCTCTCCAAAGGATCAGGCACAGTACTGCCTGCCCATTCACTTGCAGGTAATGAGGTCTCACCATGGTAGAACTATTTCAGGTGCTGCTTTAAAGATAAAAAAAAAGCCACATCATTTGCCAAATAACCCAAGACCCCAAAACCAAGATAAAAATAAAAGGACATTTGATAATTGGCTGAAATTATTTTCAAGTTCTAGTCAAATTGACAGTATCATTCAGAGTATTGGGAAAATGAAAAGTAGAAACACTATGAGCATTTTTGAACCCTTAAAAAAAATACTGATTTTTTTATTTCAAAGAGGAGTTTTGTTTTAGAGTTCACCTAAATGTAATTTTGAAATGGCTAAAATTATTACCATGGCAGTTAAATTATTTTTTTTCATTCTTCTTGGACCTCAGGTTCTTTGCCTATAATGCATATTTTGGCAGGTTCTTTCTTTGTCCTCACAATCCAAAGATTTCTTATGTTTTGGCATTTGACAGTTCTCTTCATTCTTTATCTCAGAGAGAAAAAGAGCTTTGTTTTACTGAATAGGTGATGGGAGACATAGAAAAGCAAGACAGTCTGTGAAGCAACTAGAGATCTTTCAGATCTGAGTAGAGAATTCAGGACTGAGTAGAAAATTCAGGATGTGTAGGAATTGCCTTTTCCTCCAGCAGCAAGAGTCTAGAGAAGTCAGCAGTAGGATAGCTCTGCCTGTGTGAGACTGATTCAATCTGGAGCAAACCAACACGTAAGGAACACGAGGCAGCACTGGGAAGGTCTCATCATCTCGGGAGTCTCATGGCCCTCTCCTGAAGGTAAATATGAGGAAGTATAAAGGAACCTCTAATAGCTGTACTAATCTCAAAAGAATTCCACAGATACTACTACATTTTTCAAGAAAAGCATTGTGATAAATATTCAAGTTTTATCATTTGTTTTTCATTGTTGCAGTGGCTATTAGAATTTAGTACTACTAGATGTTTACAGCAGAATATTGTTCTAACTTGAAAAGGTAAGGGTGTTCCTCTGCCAGGCTCTAGCTGCCATCATCCAGGCTGATAGTGTTTTTCCAAGGCTGCAGAGTGCTGTGGAGTCATTGGAACCTGCTGTTAGCTGATGTGGTTCTTCTCAGGGGTGCCCTGTTACAGCCAAGAGCTGCAGCAGCACTGCTGCTGGAGATGTGATGGCACAGCCTGGGGCAGCCCTGCAGCTGAGTGGTGCTGGCTGCTGCCAAGGCAGGCTGGAACTGCCTTTCACAGGGGGCACATACATGCAGTTTTTAAACCTGGATTAAGGGCTTGGCTCTTGATCAAGATCAACTCTGGTCCGTTTATACTGTCAGTCTTTTCATACCATGAGCCTGCTCTGTGGGAAGTAATCACCTTGCTGAGAATAAGAGTCATACATTCAGCTCATTAGTGCTCCCAAAGCTTTTTCTGTCCTAGGCTTTCCAAGCAATTGCAATGCTAACAAAGGTTCATTTATGCTGCCTATTCATAGTTAACTTCAAGTGTAAAAATGTCAGTGACAAATTAGTGAGAGTTTGGCATCACACACTTCTGAAATGCTCAAGAAAGGCTGCTTCTTGCTCCTAGGTATCAACCAGCCTTTAACAATCTCATGGTAGGGTGTTTCTGTAAACCTTTATAGCTCCTCTTTTTTTCCAGGCATGTCATTTATCTTTTTATTTCAATATGAATGTTTTTAACTTCCCCTTCCAATCCTTGCAGCTCATTATATCCTACAGGTCTGAGAGCTCTTAAAGTTTTGTTCTCATGTAGGTTCTTAGAAATTTTGTTCACAACCTTAACCCTCTGTTGTAGAAAAGACATGAACTGACACCTGCTTTTCATCAGGAAAGCACATTTTCCGCTTCTCTGATTTTTCTTTTTTTTTTTTCCCCTTTTTAATAACTGCTCCTTTTTTTCCAGTCCCCTATGGAGCCAGGGGCAGCAAGATTGGGTGTGGAGTTGTACATACACCCCTACTCAAGCCGAGGAAGGGGTAATGGTTTCATCTCATAGTTGGTGATTTGATTCTTCTGGGGCCATGTTGGTGCTTTTGACTCTATGGTTGCACTGAGTAAGTGCACCTGGTTAAAAAAAATACACAGGGAACAGTCACAGCTTCTGGGTTCCTGATGCTGTGACAATTCCTGTGTCTTACACACACATTACATGTAGTGTTATAAAAACAGAAACCTCTGAATTTCATCACTTCACTAATTTTGATTATACCAAAATAGTGACCTACACTTTCCATTGTTTGGCACTGCACAATCTTTTCTGTCACCTGAAAACTCCATCAGCAATTTATCATTGATGAGTGTTTTGATTTTTTTTCTGCTATGTAACTCATCAGCCTTTATGAAAGATATGGTGACAGAGTACTGTATTTCAAATATTTCATCTTAAATATTTAAAATCAAAGCAGGAGGAATTTGCCATGCTTCCAGAAAAGAGAGAAAGCTTACAAACCCTGAATGGTTCTGACTCAGTGAGATGGTGGAAGGACAGGAGGAGGAGAAAGGGGAGAGAGGAAGGAAGGAAAAGAATTCTAACAGTGGCAAAAAATATCTTTTACCCTTAAATAGATTTAGGGCCCACTTCTGCTATTACCTACCCCATTTTCCACACTAAAGCAGTGTTCTCTGGAATAGTTGTTTTGTGGAAAATAAGAGGGCAACCAGGCTTTCACAAGGAAGGAGTAAAGTCACCTGACTGTATTCTGGTGCTGAGATGCAGTCACCCTTAGAAAGCATCTCAGTCTGAAGGAGGCCAATTGAATGACTGTAAGTGATGCTAACATGGAACAGGTGTCAGAATTCCCGAGGGACCAAAGTTACATGAGTTGTATCCTGCTTGTGATGTTCAACATATTTCTATAAACTGATTTGTGACAAACAGTATCTCACCTTGCAGGTTGTATTTAGCGTGCCGCTAGACAAAACGCTTTTACATAAAACACGAAGGCGTCCTGTTTAATCCAAAGCAAACAGATTGAACTTCTTGCTTTATTTGGCATGTGTTCTGTGAGCTGCTGCCAGGCGAGGCGCAGGGCCGGGGCTGGGTGGGGGCTGCGGCCGGGTGTGTGACAAGCCAGGTGTGGCCAGGAGAGGGCCACCCAGCCCTGGCAGTGCCACCGCGCCCTGCTCCTGCCAAACCAGCTCTGGAAAAGCTTCATTGCAATGGTATCCGAGCTGGCAGGCGCCTGACCGCAGGGAAACAATTGCACGTTGTCATGTAACAGAGGGATAGAAGAGAGACCTTCCCTACATGCTACTTATATTCCTTAATATCTGTTGCAGATGTTAATTTTAGGAAACAGAATTTAAAAAAAAAACCAAACAAAAAGACAAAAAAGTCATGGAAAATGCTATAAAAAGTGCAGGGAATCCTTGCCTTTCATCCTGGCAAGGATGATTTTATCCTCTGATAAATGTCCCACAGGCTATAGGTTTCCTCATCTCAACTCCAGATGTCCCCAGACCAAGTGGAACCAGTCTGTACCTCCTGCTCCAGTAGGAGCAGGTAGCCCAGCCATAGGTAGTCCCTTTGCTAACCTGTTTTTCTCCATTAGGACTAAGACAGGTTAGCAAAGGAACTACCTATTCCAGTCTATCTCAAATGCTGAACATGTCCTAAGGGTGGGAAAATCCTTTTAAAGGACTGAGTAGGAGCTAAACCACTGCCTGCTTCAGGGCTGATTATGTAGGGCACTTAGGGGAGGTACATGCTCACACAAGGGCTGCCAAGGTGTTGCCACACATGGTAGAAAGTGATGTGCCAGCCCCGTCCCTACGTGTGCCTGGCACAAGCACAGGCAGCCTGCAGTGCTGCAGCCCCTCTTAAGGAGAGTGGGCAGCCCACATGGACACACGCTCCTCTAACCTGATTTTAGGCACCTGCAAGATGAGTATGGATCTAGTGTTTCCTTCTGAGCTGGCTGGAGTTGGTAGGGTCCACTCTAACAAGTGGAGGGTCTCAGCCTTTCATGCTTCTCTTCATGCTCACAGGTACAAATAATGCCCTTTCAGTGCCTTCTGACATTACTCAG
Source organism: Cyanistes caeruleus (assembly GCF_971803275.1). Classification (NCBI taxonomy): domain Eukaryota; kingdom Metazoa; phylum Chordata; class Aves; order Passeriformes; family Paridae; genus Cyanistes; species Cyanistes caeruleus. The sequence goes on along the minus strand of NC_141703.1, from coordinate 17,125,004 downwards.
TTTGAAAACTGCTATTATTTTTATCAAAAAATCACATTAATAAATATATTTGGTCTCTTTTCCATGCTGCTCCCACACCAATCATGCCAGGTCAGTGCTGAGGCAGAGCAGAACTGAGCTACTGGGGGTCCATAAATGTGCCTCACACAGGGTTTTCCTTGGACAAGCCCCTCATAAAGAAGTCCCTGGTGACAAATCCCTGCTGCCAAGCCTTGCCTGTGGCACATGGGCATGGCCTGCTCCTACACCTTTAAGATTTCCTTCTTAAAGCAGGTCCATCCTTCCTGGACTCCTGTGCCCTTCAGGACTCCTTCCCAAGGAATTCTGTGAACAAGCCTCCTAAACAGGCCAAACTCTGCACTGTGAAATTACAATGTGGCAGCTCTGCTTACCCCACTCCTTACTTCTCTGGGAACTTAAAGCTCTACTGCTTTGTGGTTGCTACTGGTGTCGTTTAGGTTTTGCCTTTTTTTCTTTTCTATGTTCTGTGTATTCTTCACACATATATTTGTAGTCTTGAAGTCTATTGTATTAGTGACTAGTTTTCCCAGTAAATTTCCATGGCCTTTCTCTGAGCAGAAAGACAAAACAAATTCCAGAGTTCCATGCCCTGGGGGGGTACAAGGCTCTGTGCTCTCTTGGTTCTTCCAGGCTACCAAGGTTGAGAACAGCCCTTCGAGATACATTTGATGGACAAAGTACAACTAGTGCTGAAGGGAGGGCTCCAGAGAAGGGGCTTGACCTGGAGGGGAATTGCATCACCACTTGTCCTCCTCATTGGTGCTTTTTATAAATTATGATAATTTCTTAAAACCTAAAAATATCCTCACCCCTGTATAGTGGGGGGATGGGCTTTTATGGACATATTTCCATAACTGCCTCTAGAGGCCTTCAAATAAAGATCTCCTTTTATCTTACTTCCTTCCTAAAATTATCTCAAGTTTCATTTCCAGGTTGGGAAAAAGGCAACACTACCAGTACCAGTCCTCTGTTCACAAACAACAGCTCTGCAGGGCACCTCCCCTGGTTGGTTCCCTCACCAGCTGTGTCACAAAATCATCCTTCAGACAGTCCAGGACTGTTTTGTCTCTGCTGTGTTATACTTTCAGCAGACACCTGGAAAGCTGAAGTCATCAAAGATGTCATGTCTCCAAGAGGTTCAGGAATGACATGCATTGCCATGAGTCTATCTCATGCTGCTGGGTAACACCAAGTTAAATATCTGCAAGGCAGACTGACACTGGTATCCATCTTCAACAACAGGACTTCTTTCTAATTTTACAAAGTGAAAAGAGAGAGAGAAACCTACCTCTTTCCAGTCACAATGTGTTGGTGTCAGGCTTTATCCTGACTGCTGCAAAAGCTGAAGTGATCATTCAGATTCATGCTTGCTACCATCTTAACTCACCCCTGCATGGACAAGTGCCCTGGCTCACAGAGCTCCTCAACCCTTGGTAAACATGGCTTTAGTTTCAGGACTATGAATGTAGTGAGGGTTTTCTGAGTCCCACTGTAGCTTTTTTTAAGACACCAGTGTGTCTTAAATGTGTGTCTTTAATGCTTTCATAAGTTTTGATTTCTTTTCATTTTAAATCTCAGTTTACACCTCTGGGGTTGACTACACCCCAGGCCAAGAGATCTCCTCCCACACAGATGGGACAGGCTGCCTCTGTGGCTGAGGGGTGGCACACATCCAACCTTTTCAATACTCTCAGACCATGCTGCCAAAACTGCCAGATTAAAGATTCCCCATCCACAGACCACACGTAAAATGGAGAGAAAATGTATACTTTCCTTAGGTTTGTGACATAGTTATTTGCAATACAGAAACACCTGAGGTCTCCTATGGATATTAGATTCTGCTGCATTTGTTAGGAGGTGTAAGCACAGTATGAACTGTGTTCTCTGACATGACAGCAGATTAAAGCACCAACAAAAGTGATGTTTTCTTTCCCTTCAGTGAGTGGGCTGGCAGTGGGCAGCCTGAGACGCCTTTACAGAAGCGGTTTTAAAATTATCAGGACATCATCCTGAGATCCTAGAAAAGAGCTGTGGATTGAATTCAGATTTCTCAAGACACAGTCAACAACTTCCATCCAAAGCAATTTCCTTCTGTGTTGCTGGCAGGCAAATTGGAAGAGTGACAGATGACAGACAAGCTGGCAGGGTGACAGGAGGAAGGTTTCAGATGCAGTCTGCAAAAAGGGCAAGAACATCCATTTTTCTCCCACACCAAAAGCTCACTCCTACCTTGCCATCAGCTTCTGTTTATAGCCTGCTTTGCCAGAAAGGGCGGTTTCATTTCTTTCATGGAAGTCCTTTCAGAGTCAGTCATCTAGGGCAACTGAGCATAGACATTAAGTTAATTACAGTGAAAAGTTATTAAATCCTGGCCAACTCTTGTGCTGTGCCTGCTCAATTTTTCTGAAAACAAATTTCTTGCAAAATTAATCCCCAGACCACACTATAAATACTCCCCTGTGGTGAGACAATCCAGAACTTTGATGTGGATCTGCTTGAATCTTTTCCCTAAAGAACTCTGGGGGGAGGGGAGGAAATCAAATGGGAAAACTAAATTTATGAAAAAAAAACCCTTAAACAAACAAAAATGGAGAACTTATAAAACCAGAAATTAGAAAGACCTATCAACAAATTTCTGCTCCGTTCTTTAAAAGGGGGGCTGGTCACATATTTGTGTTGTTAGTCCAGTATCTTTCAATAATAAAAGTCAGAGAGTGTCATTTGAGTCCTTACCAAGAGTCTTCTTACTGTCCTACTTACAGACCTGTCTGTCTGCTTTCTCTGCCTCTCAGCAGTCTCAGCTCCTGTCCAACTAGCATTACTGCAATAGAAGCCAAGTGTGGAGCACAGGTGAAAACCAGGCATGGGCCTGAACTAACAGACAGGAACAGTGTGGAGGAAGCAATAGTATGATAGAGAAAAGCGGCTGATTGTAGCCTGGCGTCTCAATAAGGAGAAGAAAAAGAGAAACACCAGAAAAGTGGGGAAAGAGATCAAAAAAATGATGGGCCCACTGTGAAACAACATGGGCAGCACTAGTAAAAGCGCACCAAGAATCATCTGTGCTGAGCCTTGTCTCAGCAGTTTGTAAAAGCTGTTTGTAGCTGTGAGCAAATAAATAGCCACCTTCTCTTAGTGCAAGGGCTGCAGCAGTGTACACACTGCTTCTGGGGCATGTGACTCCACCATCCATGGCTTTACTGACAAGAAATAACCTAGAAGACTCCAAACCTCTGTTAACCAGCCAGGTCAAAAAGGAATAGTAATATGAATAACATAATGATTTGGTTTTGGCAGTATTTAATGTCCAGGAAATTTCACTCCAGGAAAGGTTTAGATAATAATTCTGACTAATACAAATTATACAGGTTTTACAGAGGTTGTCAGCTGTCCTCCCCCTAAAATGCATGATGATTAATGGTAGCAAAATTATAACAAGAAGGCACTGATAGCTTGCATTTAGCTTTTTTAATTGTAAGGAACTTTACAAACAGTCACTAATCAATTTAAATCCTCTGGTTGTCCTGTGGTGTGGATGTTGGAAGTGTAAGACAGTTATATTAGCCAGAGAGACAGTGAAATTCATCATGCTCCCCACTGAAATAACTGTCCACTTTCATGTTAGAAAAGAAAAGCATTAGACTCTTAACACTGGCATTAGAGAGCAGATCTTTTAGCTGCCATGGACCCAGAGGAAACCACACAATTTATTCCAAAGCTGATACACTCCTAGTAATGTTTCCTACTGTTTGCCACAAAGACAACTTCCATTAACTTGTGTACCTTTACAGCATACTCTGATGTGCAGAACTGGTCTCTCATCAAATGCAATAATGCTATTATTAACAACAGTGGCTGGCACACTTCCAGTGCCTTCAATCAGTTGTGAAGCCACCGCTAAAATGAAATATTAGTCCCAGTAAGCAGGGGTATGAGATCTAAACTCAGTCTTCACTTTCTAAGAGTACCCATTTTCTACAAAACAAGCCAAGGCTTCCTCACAGTGAGGGAGAAGAGGTAACTGCTTGGTTTAAGGGAAAGGTCCTTTTTAAGATCTGAAAATAATTGCTAGACTTGAACAGTCTAAGTGTGGATTCATCTCCTTTTCAACTCTGTAAATTAGCATTACAGTTTGCTTTTCATAGAGAGGTATTAGCACTGTTGGACTGCTTGGCAGCTCTTGCTCCACTTCTGTTTATCTTTTGTAAAGGTCGTGTTCCTTCTTGCCATAGAACTGGCAACAGAAGGTGCTAGCAAAAAGGCTTTTTTTCACAGAATTGTGAAGGACTTTAGGAAGGAACATAAAATAACCACTGCAAACATTTCACAGGGTTTAGATACTTAAGATTATCCTTGTCCAAAAAGCAATGATTTTTGATTCTATTCTAAATGTGTTTTATACCATGGTTAACATCACAGTAACAGAAAACAAAGTAGCTGCAAATACTTCTCCAAATACCAGATGAGGTAAACTTGAAAAGTGGAGCACTGGCAACAGAAGCAGAAGCACTTGAACTGCTTCTGCAGGGAGCTAGCTGGTGCCAGAAGCAGTACAGCTGTGCTGCACTGCTGGGCTGAGCCAGAGGAACCAGCCTAGCAATTTCCAGATGTGAGCAAGTGGGTGCCCTGAACAGAACAATGCAACACCTGGGGAACTGCCTGGATGTGGTGAGACTGGAGATCTGTGCACAGTGCTTGTATGAGTTTTTATGGTGCATGAAACCAGTGGTGCCATGAAGCCACTGGCTTTGGGCACATGTCCTCTAAGACATGTTGCTGCATGGGTTGTTATTTGGCATTTATTAATTAGACAAGATCATGTCCACATGACTACAAGTCCTAGAGTGGGGAGCATCAGCTCAGTTTTGCCCATTTGGGTAGAACAGCTGAGAGTCTTCTGAGAGGTGAACTCCTTCAGCAGGAGAGGCAAAGGAAAGGGAAAGGGAAAGGGAAAGGGAAAGGGAAAGGGAAAGGGAAAGGGAAAGGGAAAGGGAAAGGGAAAGGGAAAGGGAAAGGGAAAGGGGAAAGGGAAAGGGAAAGGCCATGTATTGCTTCTGTATGTGCTGATATGAAATCTGTACTGCACACTTAGTCTAGTACTGGAGTCAATGTTTTATAACCACTCCAGTTTTACAGTTCAGGTACAGACAGTGACAAAATAGCAGAAAACCAACATGTCCCTGTGATGTTCCAAGAGAGCAAGCAGACCAGGGATGGTGGTGCAGTTTACCTTTTTATCTTATTTTTGCATTTTATCCAGGAAATATAGTCTTAGTGAATACCTTACTGTGAAATGCTGACAATGGCAAAAAAAAAAAAAAAAAAAAAGAGTCCAGAAGAACAGAAGAAATGGGTAGACAGATGCCAGCTCTCTGAAAGGCAGGTTTAACCAAAGTAGACATCTCCCTCTGAGACCCCAGCTTAGCAACCATCTGCCCCAGATGGGCTAAGCTTAGTGATCATCATCCCCAGATCTGCCCTTGGATCACAAACACTCCCAAGTGGTGTAAATTTGCCATTACGTGGTTTTGGGTGGCCATTGCCTGTAACAGAAATGAACATAAGCTACAAACAGCTAACATAAGCTACAAATAGATGACATTTCTCTTTGGCACTCAGGAAGCCTTAACATCACCACAGTTTAGATCTGCTCTGCGATGCACAGTAACTCATGAGCTCACTGGGCTCTAAGGAATCTGTGAATCCATCTCTCCTGTGAGAGGATGGAAGAAGTGTTCTTCCTAGCAGCTCTATGATACTGTCATGGGCAAATTTCTGCCTCTCAGGAATGCTTTGGGGCTAATCTGTGAGCTATAAATCATGCCCCTGCTTGGGTAGTCCTTCAGTCACTAGCATCCTGCCTTTTCCATTTCTAATACTAACAACTTTCTTCAGAAACTTGAAGCATTTTCTGTCACTGCACTTCATTTTACCTGGCAATCTGCATCCCACTACCCAAATCTGCAACTTCTCCTACACCAGAATTAATCCAATAAAGTTTATTTCAAGTGTTTTCTCCCCTTATCTCATGCAACAAATTCAGAGCATAACACTTAAACCTAATGCTGTTATTTAGTTTACTTCAACTCTTTGAATAATGAAATCTATAGGTGAGATTAAAAAGAAAAAGAAATAATTAGACACAAAACTGTGGAGGCTCTGATGGACAGGAAATCTCACTTTTCACCAGCTAAGATTCTGTGGTAATTTTCAGAACAAAAAATCCTATGAGTCTCCATTTCATATTTATTTGGAAACATCCAGTCTAAATAAACAAACCCAAGGACATCCAGTCTAAATAGGCAAAACAAAGGTTTTTGTTTTATGGAAGAGGAAAATGAGTAGCAAGCAAATTAAAGAGGGCACTAGGATACCAGAAAAAGACAGAAACTGGACTCAAACTGAAATGCAAATCAAATGTCTTAATCACAAGGCTGTCCCTTGTTTTCATACTGAGGACTTAAACAATTTAAATGCTTTTTTTGGAAAAAACAAGCTGAGTTTTGAGTAAAACTACAGAAGATTATGCAGGATTGTTATCGCTGTCCTTTTCACTTACTGACCATGTTGGTCCATGTTGTTCCTTCAGATGCCCCACAATGTCACATAGCCTTGAGTCAAAAGTGCCTTCTAAATCTGCCTCTGTCTCATAAGGTACTTACTTTTTTTTAGCCAAAGAAATTTTAATTATTCTAATTGCAGGGAAATAGTCCTGCAGAAAAATAATTTTTCATTTATCTAAGTATTGATTTCAAGTGATGACAATCAGAGGGACATAAAATGAAAATTGTAGACCTGAGTAAACTGAATTTGAGATCCAGGTATTAAAAACAAATATTTTGAAAAATGGTCAGCATTTGAAGGAAGCAAGAAGGCATGTGTGTTACCTGATGCAGAAGCAAACTTGTTCCAGTTTTCAACCAGGTTACCAGCCAACTTCCCTTTCAGAAGCTCCTGACACCAAACTGCTTGTGGACTGCACTGGATGCACAGCTTTCTTAAGCACAGCTAAAGTTTAAACAAGGCACAAGAGAGCTCAACAGAAGTGTTTGTATAAAAAACACTTTACTGAAAACTGCCCTCAAAGTGCTGGTGATGTGTCAAGGAGCTTATGTACAAAGAACTCAAATAAAATATGCTTTATAAAAACGTGTAGATATCATATGTCTCCTCAATCAAGGCTCTCTGAGGGTATTTTTGGGCCTCTGAGTCAACAGGCATTTGTCTTCCTCCTTAAAAAGTCTTGCTTCTCTTTTCCAGCCAGCCTCCTTCTTCATGCCCCTGTATGGGTGTTTTTCCAAATGACCTCCACTCTAAGTCTTCATGCATTTTAATTACCTTGAGGTGGAGTCCAGAATGTTAATGATATTTTAAAACACTAAGTCGCTGATTAAGTAAGGTGGGTTCTTTATCCTCACTCCTTTATTGAGAAAGATTTGTATTCAGCACACTAAGCTTTAATGCCTGACAGCTGAAGCTTAATATCTTTTCATAGTTTCAGAGATTAATTTAGTCATTGAAAAAAAAGATCTCAGGATTATAATATAAAGAACTGAAGATCCTATGGAGTAAATACATCCACAGAGGGAAATTATGTGTATTTATGCATAAATTTGCCATTCATTTTATTTCAAGTTCTCTGATATTTTTTCTGTTGTTCTTATCAAACTTGTGCTCAGTCCTTCCTTGGTGTGTATCTTTGAAACCATAGTCACCTTTCTGCTGGTTTAGGGAATTTAAAATTAAGCTTCTTCACTAGCAGACTGATACCAATGCTAAATGTGCATTTCCCTTGCCATAATTTCTAATGCTCTACCCAGATTTATTTAAAGTGAGAGGAAGTTTTACACCAATTACAAATAAAATTAACTGGAAGTTTGTTCTTAAGTCTTTATCCACTCAGCATATCCAATTCTTTCTTGACTGACTAGAAACCCGTGATAAGACTCACTATGAAATATATTTTCTCCTGAGTTTAAGTAGTACATCCATAATGAGTTTACTGACCTTTAGCATTATAAAATTTTGACTCATTCTTACATCTGATGCCTTTAGAAATATTTCTGTCTTTACAGTATGTCACTCATGAGCAATGAAAGCATGATGATTTGGAGAACAAAATTCAAATTATCTCAAAAAAGTAACTGTCAAATTTTTTTTACCCCCGACTTACATACTTTAAATATGCTTTCTTGTGCTTTTGTGTCTATTATGCATTATTGATAAACAAAAGCACAACTCTTGAAATAAAATGTATCTAAAATACTAAGCTTGAAAAACAAAGATGAAATATCTCAGAGGTACTAATTACTGAGACTGAAAAACATAATGTGCTAGGGGCTGCAGGAACAACTCAGAACTATTTTTACTTTTCCATGGTATAAGTCAAGGAAAATATTAACAACTGGAAGAACTATAAAAGAATGGAAGAAGGCTTCTTTCAAACAGATTGTTTTATTTGACTGTGAGAACATTTTGAGAAAACAAAATGCATACACCAGAACCTCTTGAGTACCTTAGCTACATCAAAACAACCGTGTAAACTTTTCATAAAGTGCCTGTTAGAAGATATGTATGCAATTAAAGCCCAGCACTGCATCAGGATGTTTGTGTGACAGGACCACCACTGCCCAGCACCACACTCAGAGTTCAGTGTAATCAGGTTTTCCCACACGACCTTACACTGACTGTAAGCTGTCTTAGGACAGGGAGGGGTTTTGGTGTTTGTAGTTATGTTGAGAAAGGTATGGGACTGGTGCCTCTTTAGGTATCAGCAACACAAATAACTCTTGGCACGGCTTTCAACAATGTGGCTTAGCTGAGAAACCACAGATGGGTTACGAGTGCTTGTGGTCTTGAGTAAAGGACAGGGTTTGAAAGGGGGGCTATTCCATAGCATGTAGCATGTAGGGAAGGACAAGGTAAGACAGCAAAATGGTGCTATCCACTGCAGTCTTGACACTGCAGCACTCACCTACATGTACAGCAAGGGGATATCTGCATTTGCTGACCCCTGTTAGTTTTGCAAATACAAAAAGCTTTTGGCATGAAGTAGGCAAGAATAACTGCCTTGGAGAGGTGTTCTGAGCAAGAAGAGGTGAATTAATACTATTTGTTTCCTTTCTTCACCTCTGGGTGCCCATCCTGAGAGTCCTTGTGCACATGGAAGTAGTCACCCAGTTTTCCACTGAATTATTTGTGTGTTACATCACTGTTTGCAGGTTGAAGGCTTAATGGACAAGGTTGTCAAGGATCTGTTATCAGTTTGCCTCAAACACTGAAAGTAGATGATGATGATTTTGCCCTGAGTCTGCAAAGATTGATGCATTTTCACTGTTCATTTCAAAACAACTTGTGTCAAAAATTCTTCTGCAACACATAACAGTCATAATACATCTTTATGTTGTCAGCAATAAATCAAAACAAGTCTAACAACCACGTATTGCTATGGACAGCAGTCAGATTTCTAGCTATGTTTGCCAAGTGTGTCCTACAGCCCTCTGCCAACACCACTTCTGCAGGAATGGCAAGCCTGCTACATTCAATAATAATCTGGAATCAGATAAGGAGATAATTACATAAAGGACAGGAAGGAGAGAGAAGGGTGAAAACCAGACATGTTGGGTCTTTTCAGCCTCATACTTGATGTGAAGGCAGCTGGATGGTCACTGCCTGACCACAGTGCAATCAGTAGCATCAGAAAGGTGCCAGCAGATGCTGATCTCAGACCTGCTTGAGGAACTGTTTCCTGTGTTCCTGGAACATCTTCTCCAAGAGAGAATAAATTATGGTATTTGCCCAGGCAAGGTAATGTAATGAGAACAGATCAAGTGAAATGTTAGGTTGGCTTTGGATGAAGTCTTGGAAACTGGCAGTTTGCCTTCTGGGCTCTTTTGTCTGAATTCAGTTTAATGCACTTTCAGGGAACTGTGTATTTCTCAGATTTCTAATTAAAATTTTGCAAGAATAAAGTAAGAAATAGATTAAGATACACTTAAATCAGATTTTAAATACCCACAGACCTATTAAAAATATGTAGTAAATTATTATTTTTTTTCATATAAAATCAACAAATTTGTCTCCAGAGTAATATTTGTAATGCATTTCTCAGCAATTCAATGCTGTTAATAATTTCAAATGCAGTTTTAAAAATATATTTGGGTTAATAAATTGGCAGACTTTCTTCCTTGTTTGTAGCCACAGACTAGTCAGCATCAAAAAGTGTTTTTTAGGCCAGAGCTTCAGCTAAAGGTTGATTTAACCACATCCACTAATGTATTTCAATATTGTTTGTCCATATTTTCTCATGTAAACATACAATTAGAACTCATAAGATGAGAACAATGATTCCATATTTGAATTTATTTGTTTAAAATTTTCATTATAATTTTCCTGTCATTCTGTTTAACTAGAATTCTATTGTGGTGTTTCTGAGCACCATATTCTGCCACCCTGGTATTATAAATTCCCATACCGTATTAAAGTCAAAAACTGTATAGGGATTTGCCTGGTACTAAGTGCTACTAACTGAGATGATATTTCAAAAATTCTGGCTTTTAACCTGTGAGATACAGGCATGAGTTCATGATATTTAAGATGTATTATTAGGAAAAAAAAAAAGACCTCTGCAATATCTTCCCATAGTCAATTTACATTTACAAAGCAATCTGGATCAGAGACCCAAAGTACCTAGTACCTGCTCTTATTTGGGAATTAGTGCACCTAGAGAATTCAGAATTTAACTTTTAACAGAATTTTAACTTTTAAACAGCAAGAAAGATATAAAGAAGTACATGTGCAAGCAAATAAACAGTTGTGCTTATTAGATGATCTCACACGTGTGAGAGAACAGAAGAGACATAAGAAAAAAATATTGATTTGGGTTTAAGTGTATTTAGTAAATATTACTTACATCAACCTTAACAGCAGTATAGCTTTCAAATGTCTTGAGAACTTGCCCTGCTTTGCAAGCCTAGTTTTTGTGCAGTGATTGCTCCTTGTAGCTTCTGAGTAACATATTTGGGTTCTTTGTTCTACAAACAAACCTCCTCCCTTGAAACAAATCATTTTGCCTAGAAATGGCTGACAGCAAAACTAAATTAAACCAGTGCAGTCTTTGGTGAGTTTGTTTGTCTGTTCAGGACCTGGTCCACAGCCTTTTGGAAAGATTTACCTCAGCTCTAGGAACAGGCTACAAACTCCATCTATGCAAGTCATGGAAAAGGAAGAGGAAAAGGAAAAGGAAAAGGAAAAGGAAAAGGAAAAGGAAAAGGAAAAGGAAAAGGAAAAGGAAAAGGAAAAGGAAAAGGAAAAGGAAAAGGAAAAGGAAAAGGAAAAGGAAAAGGAAAAGGAAAAGGAAAAGGAAAAGGAAAAGGAAAAGGTGACCTCCTAGTCCAAGACTGGTCCCATTACTAGAGGTATTTTTTTGATAGATACAGGTAGGTACCCATAGAGATTTGCAACAGGAGATGATTAACAAGTCACATCCCTCCATTCTTTGACATACAGGGAGTGTTTAAGCCACTGCAGATGGACAGAAACAACGAGCATGAAAATCTACTTGTGATATTTCTTGGCTGGCTTATTACACATCTGCTGGTATAGTGCCTAATTTACACTTCAAATACTGCAATTTTTCTTGTCAGTGCTTCTTTGTATTGTGCATTTCACAATGTTAAGATAATTGCCATCACTTACTTCTAAGGGAGATTACTGTTGTTGGACCTGAAACTTTCACAAGGTCTTTTCAGTCAGTCACCACAGCCATTCCCATTGCACCATGGTACACTTTGGACATGAAAAAACAGGAATTATCTGCCAAATAATCTCTGAGGTACCTTCTACCTATGTACAGTAATTTCTTTCTGTCCATTGCTCTTCCTGGACATAAGTCAGCAGTGAATCTGCTTGAAATATTTTCTTCCCAGACAATTTTTGGAGCATGAGCCACTCTTGCAGTCAGACTTCAGTTGATTTCATAAATGAGGCAGCTGTCTCTTTTTCTTTTGTGTCCTGCACAATGCCCATTTTTAGACAAGTGTTATCTGGAACATCTGGTTATTACTTTGGAAACTTTCCTTTGCATGTCCTGCAGGTATTTTTGGTTCAACATGGTGAAGATTACACAGAAGTAGATGTTTATCAAGAAAGATCTCAACTGTTTGAGGCAGAGCTGTATTGCTTTAGGCATTACAATGTATGAACCAGGCTCTTACACTGTCCTATGCAACTGAGCTCCACTCTCCAGCTGTTTGCTCCTGGTTTACCACAACCCTTTCCTGTGGGAGGTGTCATGCCACAGCTGTCAACCAGGAAGAGAGGCAGAGAGCTGTACCAAACCACAAGCAATGCTTCAATCTTCTGCTGTTGTTACAATTGTTATTGTACTGCACCCACTTCTATCCCCTGATATGAAACAGCATAAGTGGTTCCACAGTCTTCTCCCTCAAGTGAGTGGTGGCAGAACCACTGACCTCAGACGCAAAACTGAGTGTTTGTATCCAGCCTTCCCCATCCCCTCAGGGCGTCATTCACCTCAGCTTGCAGCCTGGGCGCCCTTGGAGCCCTCTGGTCCATGTATGAAGGCTTGTCTTTGCCCATCCTGAGGGCTCTGGAGGTCTTTCTGATGATTTTAGAGCTGCACCAGGGATTCTCTTTCTGTGGCCACTCTGGATATGTCAACATCATAATCTGACCTTCTGCCCCTGATGGATTTGTTCCTTGGAATGATTTGTTGTATGTCCATTTGTTTACCCCTGTTGTCTAAAAAAATACCTTTGCAAGTGCAATTTAAAGCAGAGAAGGTAAATCTTCCAAAACTGCTAGCAAGAAAACAGAGCAGGAATGAACTTCTCAAAATAAGTGGTCTGTGAGCTGGAGTCATTGTGTTGAGCAGTGGTGCACCTTGCTGAACAGTAATAATGAGCCACCCTGTTGAGTTAAACCAGTGGTCCTGCTGGCCTTATTTGTGTAATGGTCTACAACAGAAGAAATGCACTACATTTTAAGAATGGAACAACATATCCTTGACATACTCTCCCAGCTTCACAGCAGTTCATGATCCTCCTGAAGCACAGGTTCCAGCTGCACCTTCATGCTGAAATATTGATGACAGATTTTTTTCTTTCTTCATCTGAATAAATTTTAATTCACTGATTTTTTTTGCCTGTACAGTTACCTCTAACATTAAGTTTTCCAGTTTAATGTTACATGATTTGGGGAAAGTGTTTCTGTTTGTTTTAGAATTCTTGCTAGTTCATAAATTACATCATTTTTCTGTTCATCTCCTCTACTCCATTGTGATTTTCTGGAGTTCATAATGCCTCAGATGAACTCTCACTTTCCTGGGCTTTAAGGGCACATTTTTATTTACAACATACTTTATGGGGTCTTATTTGCAAAGGCTTCCTTGAGATACTAAAATTGAAGAGTTTTACCTCTGTTCTTATGTCAGGAAGGATTTTTATCTTGAGACGATGGTACTATTCCAAAATACAGATTCTAAAGTATCTTGTAACAACAGAATTCAACTATTCCAAGAGACTATCACCAAACTCCAATGGGTATATGACAATGCTGAGGAATGAGAACTTCCCTGTTTTATTATTTGCCTTTATACTAGAGCACTGTTTCTTCAAATCTATCTATCTATCTATCTATCTATCTATCTATCTATCTCAGAAAAGATTGTCTAGATTGGGAGTTTATGTACAGTTAAATAGTATAAAAATGCATAAAGTTCATTATACTGAATTTTAATTACAAGCTTTTCAGTATTTTTTCTGAAGGTTATACATCTAAGTACTCAAAAACCCTTTGAAAATATGATCTACTAGATGTGTAAAATTGGAAATTATAGCCTATTATTATTTACACATACCTGAATCATTTTTTATAATTATTTAAAATCTATCAAAAGCCTTTTGTTGCCTCAGAAAAACCCATATACACATCAGTAAACTGGTGAGGCTGCTATTTTTCCCTGAGTGCATTGCTATGTGTTGCTAATTTTCAGAGAAAGCTGTTTATGGACTCAACATCTGTGAGTATATCATTACATATGATGTACTCACAAGCCTTTGTAATTAAATCCACTGTTTGGTAGAAATAGGATCAGATTTACCAGATGAGGCAGCAGAACCCTGTAGTCAGAATTCAAGGGTTTAAATAACACAGCACTCTTTTCTGCAAATGTGTCTTGAAAAATAATTTGCTCTGCAGAAATTCCCTTAACGTGGATCATTTAGAACTGGTTGAATAGCAAATAAATGAAGAAATAAATATTTCTAACCAAATATAATAGAATTCACAATTAACATTATTGATCCTCTTCCAAAACCAGTTTGGGGCTTGCTGCAAATTCCTGTAGCATTTAGAATAAAAGTGAATGTATAGGAGTATTATTTGATTCTGTTGTCTATGCCAGAAATACAAAATAGGACATATAAACAAGAAACATCTGAATTCTAACACCAGAATTTCTACAAAGCCTCTGCCTGTTTTCATAAAAGGTTTATGAATTTTTCATGTCCCATTTGCCATATGACCAATCTGAAATGATTTTTGACCCAGTTAACTACTCACTGAAAACTTAAATGGCTTCAGCAAACCACTATCCAGACCTTTGTTTACATATCAAAAGATCGATTAAATCCTAATTTAAGGCAGGCACATTTGAGATATCAGCCTTTCTGCCTGTTTCAGTGCTGCTTCCTATAAAATGGAAGAATAAATTTAACCATTCCCATAGGATTTTGGGAAGATATATCAGGATGTCCTTGTAAAACTGAAAAGCAGTGGTCCGACAAACATCTTCATCAGAAGTGTTTATCTTTGCTGCTACTTAGCTCCAAAGAAATGAAATATTGATTGTCTTCCTAGATTGCTTTAACCCTTTCTACTTTCACTGCAGCAAGTGGTGTTCATAGAGCAAAAATTACTTAATTAACCTCTTACTGGATATGGTCACATTACTACCACGTGGGCTCTTTAACAAATTCTTAATGGTTGATGACTTATAGCAAACTTTTAGTTTTTGGTTTGTGTTTTCTCATTTAAAACAAAAAGCTCTGAAAATAGCCTTTTTCACTTTGGGAGGGAAACCTTTATCTTGCATACAAATGACATGCCATGATCCCAGAGAGAAAACTACAAGGGAAACTTAAATTGATTATCAGTGTGTAGGAAGACTACATTATTCAGGTCTTCTATAAATTTGGGTTTGGAATGAGCTAGATTAGTTTGCTTATTCTGCTTCTAGCTTGAGATTTTTTTCTCTGTGATTTATTCATAAAGGGCTTTATTAATGGGATGTTCAAGATCAACACATCTGCAGGCTGGGGAGTATCTTTGGTGCACTGCTGAGCAAACCAGTGTCCCTTGAATGTGGTTTAGAAGCACCTTTAAAGCTTCAAAACCATCCATTTCCTGCAGTTCAATGTCACCAAGAAAGAGCTCTTCACATCTGCAGAATGACAATCTTGCTTTCATGCTTTCCTTTCCCCAGCTGTAATTCTTATGCTCTGAACTTTATATGATATTTATCTCTATTATTTTAAGAGTAACTTCCATAAATAACTTACAATTAAACAAAATAATTAGGTTCTGAAAGAAAAGTGTAATGCTTTGCATGTAAGGAGGAGTATTAATCTCTCACAGAAAGGGCTGCAGACACATCGGACATCAGCAGCTAAGATGAAGTGCCAAGGCTGTAAAAAATAAGATAAATGACTGTTTTGCTTAAGCCTGTCTGCTGTTTATGGGCCTAAGAGGGGCTTAACTTCTGAGTGATAACATACACTGTATCCACCCACAACACTTTCACTTGGACTCATTTTCACAGATTTTGAAGTAGCTCTGTTAGCACTCTGTTCCGTGAATATTGCTTTAAAAAATGGCTTGTAAATGCATCACATCACTCATGTTCGTAATGGCATTGGTGCCCTTTGTGGTGCATAAAGGCAACTTAATCATCCCAAATGCCACGTCACATCTTGGCTTCCTGCTGAGAAATCTGGCAGTGTTTGGAGGCTTGGCAATATGACATTACAGGCACTTAAACTGCATCTGTGGCTCTTTCACAGGCTGGCTGAAGAGGGAGGAAAGAAGGCTGAAGAGGAAAGGCAATTTAAATGTATGGTTCAGTGTTCAGACTTAAACTGGGACTAGGAATAGGGAGATCCAGTGAGAAGTGACAGAGAGTAGCATGCTGCAAAGATTCCCAACACAACAACTGCCCTGCTCCTGCCTTGTGTAAAAGGAGTTGTACGTTCTTCCCAATTACTTTGGCTGGTCAGTCTCAGAGGCTCCAGCAATACCCTAAAAAGGAGGGACCTACACAGGCATCCATTTGAGCCTTGGCATCCATCTGAGCCAATAACCTTATGCTGCTATGGCTGTTTGGCCAGGAGGAGCAAAACTGATGGGTCTCCTTTCCCTTGGGAAGCAGCCCTTTTAATCTCCTCTGCGAACTGGTAGTCACAGCTGTGGCCCCTGGGGCTCTGTGCAGCAGGGCAATGCTGGACACTGTGGTTCACCCATCTTCTGCCACCAAAATGCAATTGTAATTACACGGGAAACAACCCAAATGCAGGTTTTCTTCATATCCTTAAACCCAATTGTTGTAATCACCAGGTGATTGTTTCTGATGCTTCCTCTTCTCTGGCGTGTCCCGCTGCTCTTGGCCCCTCAGCTACTGCATTTTTTTCTGAGAACTGCATTACTTGATTCTGCCTCTCTGAGAGCTGGATGGAGTGTGCTGTTCCCTGGGGTAAAACATGGTTATCTTGGTGAATCTGATTTAGGTTCCCGTTTGGTAATTTTGTTCTCTCTGGCTACAAGAAAAGTTGTAATTGGTGACTGAAGAGCTTCCTTAGAGCAAAACAGTGTTTAGGAGAATGGATAGAATTTAGAGAATACATACCTCCCTTATTGATATAAAACAGCCTGTGCTCCTACCTGCTCACAAGGTAATTTGTGGTTTTTCACACGGAGGCTTTGTAAGGACAAATTTCTACCTGACTGTCTCAGCCAGAGCTTCCTGTTGTGCCTCACAGATGCAGAGGTCCTCTCAAGGCCCTTCCTGCCCACCAGGATCCAGCTGACCAGGCAAGCTCCAAATCTGGATAAGCAAAACTAGTACATCACATTGGGCACAAGCTCTTCCAAGCTATCAGCTTGTTCTGCTGGGCTTGTGGTGCCCTCTCGTTGCTGCATCCCTGCCTGGCGGCTGCCCTGCCTCTCCCCAGCCCCAGCATCGTCTCAGGAGAGCAAAGCAGCAGCACAGCAGCTTGGGACAGCTCCCCTTCCTCACAGAGATCTGGAAATGGATGCTCCATGACTGGCTTTTCCTTCTGCTCTCTTCCTGCTCCACATAGATGCATCTCATGTGTGACTGATGCTCTGTTAGGAGGGGAAAAAAATCAATTTGTTTAGATATGTTGCTGTTTTATGCTTCACTACCTTACTCGTTTCCACTTCTGTTAAAATGTCAATATGAAATACTATCATTCAAACTCAAAAGGTGCATTTAAATTGCAGGCACAATGACTCATGGCCTTTTTTGCCTTTTTTTTTTTTAAGACGTGAAGTTATGTAAGAACCACTTCAGAGCATTTTATTAAAGTTTAGAAATATAAATTTAAAAAGAATAGCTGGGAAGCAACAAGGAGATAATGCAGAAGAAAAAGCAGAGACAAAGCCTAACTTTTAGCAGTTATACCAAGTAAGGGGAATGGTAATCAGTTCCTGTATTTCAGCTGGAGTGTGATTCAGAGTATCCAGAGCTATCCAGGATCTAGTATCTTTATACACAGACATAGGAAAAATTTAAATACTCATAAATTTTCTCTCTAGTAAGCTACATAGTGTACATTAATAATTGCTAAGCCATTGTTATCTTTGTACTGGCACAATACTATTATTTGCTATTTGAAATTCATAAAATAAGGAGTAATTATGTAATAATTAAACAAGAAAGCAAAATATATGATCCTGGAAATTAATTATATCCATCCTTTGATAGTCTCTCTTATCTATGCAGCACAGGATACTGGGATTACCATCCTACTGAAATTTAGTCAGGAAGCTAAATGCACAGTATGGGATCCTCTAAGCTGAAACCTATTACAGCAGATAGTAATTGTGTAATGAAACTCTTTGTGTCTTAGATAATCACAAGGTGAAATTTGATCTATGAAGCAACTTTTCAAAAACCTTAAGTGCCCAACAGTACAAGAGGGAACTTCTAAATGTTTGGGGGTTTTCCAGCTTCTTGTAGAAGCTGTCTGCTCATGGCTTAGCTGGAGGCACTGTTCCCTGGGTAAAAGCTGGCTGATGGCTGGCTCCAGGAGTGCTGGTGACTGGAGTTACATGCAGCTGGTGGCCAGGTGTAGGTGGTGTTTCCCAGGGCACAGTGTTGGGGCCAGTCCTGTTTCACACCTTTATCAATGATCTGGGCCAGGGGGTTGAGTGACCCTCAGGCAGTTTGCAGCTGAGACCCAGCTGGGCAGAAGGGAGTGTTGATCTGCTGGACAGAAAGATCTGCAGGAAGGATCCACAGAGGGATCTGGGCAGGCTGGATTGATGGCTGAGGCCAATTGCATGAGATTCAACAAGGACAGGTGCTGGATGTTGCACTGCAGGCAGTGCTCCAGGCCTGGGGAATAGTGTCTGGAAAGCTGCCCTGTGGAAGGGGACCTGGGGGTGTTGGTTGAGAGTGGCTGAACATGAGCCAGCTGTGCCCAGGTGGCCAAGGAGGCCAATGGATCCTGGCCTGGATCAGCAATAGTGTGGCCAGCAGGACAGGGCAGGGATTGTCCCCCATACTCGGCAATGGTGAGGCCACATCTCAAATCCTCAAAATCAAAAAGTGTCCACTTCTGGGCCCCTCACTGCAAGGAATCTTTCCTGTCCTCCCTCTATTCTCTTTCTCTCCTTTTCTCTCTCTTTCTCCTTCTCATCTTTATCTTGCTCTCTTTCCCCTTTCCTTTCTTTCTTATGAAATCATTCAGATTTAGGGATATATTTTATTACTAGACTTTACACACAAGAAAGGGAATGAGCTGAATGAGAAAATTTCAACTGAACATGATATTGGCATACATTAAAAGAAATCTGCATTGACAGTGCTTGTCAGTATAATCCCAAAGATGTTTTCCAACTTTGGAAATTCTGTTTCAACAATTAATTTTGAAGAGCTTAATTTGAATAATTCCTTGCAGGAATACAGAGTTCTGAGAAGTTTGCTTTAAATAGGAGAAAGGACTTCAGATGTAATGGATATATATAAATGCAGTTTTGTTACCCAAAAGATGAATAATTTTTATTTTTTTTTAAATTAATGAGGAAGGAAAACAAAGAAATGCAGAGCTAAATTGCTTGTGGTGTTTGCTGCAAATCTTTTTGATTAATAAGAATACAAGGTTAAATTGTAACAATAAGTGTAGAAGTGTTGGTAACTTGATAATAAATACTGATGTATGTTTGACATAACAGAGTAATTTGTGTTGCCAATAATAATTGGATACCCTAATGTTTTAATCAATAAAATTAAGAAATGCTCTTAAACCAATATGTAATACAGATAAAATAAGGTTATTCCTTGGCACCGTCCCTAAGGTGAAGTTTCTGGAGACAGCAGAAATACTCTGCTCTACCAGACAGTGCTAAATATAAACAAGGTGGAAAAGAAAGCCGGCTGAAGCTTTGGTGGAAGAAAATACAATTAGGATTTGGTAATAAAATACTCGCTTCCTTTTTTTGACTTGTGCTTTTCTAAGGCTGTAGGTGTTTGTGAGGACGTCAGTGTGATTAGTCAGAGGTGATCCTGCCACAGGTCACAGGTACCATCCAGTCTTCCTGACCTCAGGAGGAGCAAGACGAGCCTAGGATTACTTACCTTCCCCACCAGCAGCTTCTGTCACTTTCCAGCATTTCTAGCATTTCAATCCTCCTTGGCCCTGCAGCCCCGAGCCATCCACACCTCCTCACGTTCAAGATTTGTCTTCCAGCTGCTTAATTCTGCAATAACAGAAAGGCCAAACAAGAACAGAACCAGTCCCTTCTGCACATTTCCATATGTGTACAGCTGAAAACAACAATATACTGAACAAACCCAGGTGGAGATAACCAGAATTTTTCACCTGCTTAAATGCATCACACTATAAATGCCTTGGGCTTTACTTACTGATCTCCTTAACAAAGCTCTTTTCAACATGCTGTCAACTGAGAGAAATCTGGCAAGAGCTTGTGAAAATTACTACTCTCAGGAATACTTCTAAGGCATGAGTGGTCCTGTGAGTTTAGAGTTAGACAGTAAGAGGCAAATCTCAGTTTGTTTTAATCAGGAAAAATATCATGTTTACTGTTATGCATCCTCAGATGCCTTTATTTTTATCTCTAATTTGTATTTCTCACTTAGAAGTAAGCACAATCATTCAAGTGCAATAATTTTCCTACAACAGAGTAATATTTTTGTAGCAAGTAACAACAAATGAGAATCTCTTTTGGACATAAGCAGATGTGGGCGAAATACCACACTGATTTAATTAAAAGAGTGGATTCCCAGTTGGATGATAGTTGTAGTTAATTACATAGGTGCTTGCCAATGGCCTATAGATAACAGAACTTCTTGGCCTCAGACAACAGAATGGATGATTGCACAGCTACAGAGAGCATATGTTTTTCACTCCCCATGATTTGATTATATTGGACAAGATTTCATATGAGAAGCTTTCTCTTTGCATGTTCTTCTATAAATCTGTGGTTCATCCAGTCCCTTATAAGACAGCCTGGCCATTCAGCCAGTTTCATTTGAAGACCATCCCTTTTCAGAAAAAAAAATTACTTTCAAAGTCCAAAATCCCTTAGCACTATCATTAGAGAAAATATCTTCTTTTACCTTTGTATTTTCACTTTAATTTGTTCTTTCAACCAATACTACTCATTATTCCACCCACACTGGATCTACCAAAGGTTTCTACCTCTACTTTTCCTGTCCCCACTTCATTTTTCTGCCTTTTTCTTTCTTTTCTCTGTGATACTTCTTATCTGCACAGGTGACATGTGCATATTCTGTATACCTCTGAGCCCAGCAGCTAAATTCTTGAGTCCAGCAGGATCCTACAACTGACTTTAAATGTCAAGTACTTGTCAGCAGTCCCTGGTGAGCATGTAAGGATCTCATGTCCTTGACAAAGAGCTACCATAGAATGTGCTAAGCATGGCGTGAGTTTCAGTCCTTTTCCTCCTACAGCCGCCTTACCCAAGCAGTTGCAAGCGCCCTAGGTCTTGTTCACAGACACTTCCTGAAGTGAAGTGCCTACCTAGGAAGGTCTGACTCATTTTGTGCAGTTGCCTCTCAGTTAGAGTTTGCAAACAAGAAGCACAAAAGTCACTTGAATTTCCTCTTCAGACAGAGAGGATTCAAAGATAAGTGATAACTGGTATTCAGGTTGCTTATAAACACTAACGAATTTTAAATCAGTAAAACCAGTTACAGAGAAGGGGTTAATAGAAAAAATACCTTGTGCCTTGCAGAGACAGGAGAAGAAAAAGAGCCTAGAGGCTGGTGGAAATAGAGGAAAGGAGAATAAAGGTGACAGCTGAGATGAAGAGCCAAGCAGTGTCTGGATCAAGTGAAGAGTTTGTCTGAATTAAATTTACTAGCTTTGGCTTTTAATTTTAAGCTATGATGTTGTTTTCTGTTGTTTGGGGTTTTTTTTTGTTTGGGTGGTTTTGGGGTTAGTTTTGGTTGGCTGAGGTTTTTTTTCCCTACTTGACTGCCTATTGCCATGCAAAACCTAAGCAAATCTCATTGGCAATTGAGACCCATGCATTTCACTTCCAAGGGAAGTGCTGTACAGATACCCAACAATATGAACAGTCCTGTGTCTCAGTCCTAGAAGAAGCAGTAATGTGTGGATCTTGCTCTGTTTTACCAGTTCCTCCCTCAGGCAGGGTGCTGATGGCCACAGCTGCCTGTGCTTGGACTGGCTCAGGCAATTCAAGTCCCACTGGTGTTTCTCAGCTGCACTTGCAGGAATTGTTGCCTGCCTTGGTGCCTCATGAACACTCTGCAGCAACATCCTTTCACTCTGCTCTTTGTGTCACAGCTGCTTCACTGATTTTTTATCGTCCTTTTCCTTCTCTTTCCTCATGAATTTCATGACTGTGAGATATGATTTAACTATAGGTCAGTGTCCTTTACACCTAGAGCTATTCAATACATTAGCCTGTTAAGATCTGCTGTTAAATAAGACTATGCACTGCATTTATAGACTACAGTTAGGCTAAATTCAATTTCCTCCCCTTCCCAAGAGTGCAATGAACACTTTTGTTGCAGAGGCTGGAGTTAACAGCGGAATTCTCCCTCACAAAACTAGTAGTTTCTCTTGTCTGCATAAATGAATAAAAATCAGGACTTTCCCATAGAGCTTCTCTCAGGACTTCTAACTAGTGACTCATAGATTTCTGTACCATTTCCTTCATCCAAATCTGTCTTTCAGTCCATCCATCCATCCATCCATCCATCCATCCATCCATCCATCCATCCATCCCAAAAAAGTAATTTCCTAAATCTTTACTTCCCATGAATAATCCAAGGCTCTTCCCAGGCCACGTTTATGGGTTACCACATGGTCCTGAAGCTGCCTATTGAATTTGAACTCTTCACATGAAATACACCATTTTTCTGTAGATGATATGGTTGATAAGTGGAATTGAATTTTAGAGAAGAGTAAATCAAGGGGGACAATAGGTGATAGAACCATTAAGTGCAAAATACGTGATAATTTGGGCCAGTCAGTTTAGAGATGGCTGTAAATGACCAAAAGGTCACCTCAGTTTAGCCAGCTTTGCTGAAGGCCAAGCAAAATTAGGGCAGATCCCTGCTCTATCTGCCAGGCCCAGCACCTTTTTCTGGGGACCCCATATATCCAAACAGGCCAGGTCTGGACCTGGGCTCCTGAAACAAAAGTTCTCAACCTTTTGGCAACATCATGTATCTCAAAGCAAGGACCATTTCTTCAGTCTTACTTTCTTTCATTGCCTTCAAGGTCCACCAAGATTCTGTTTGAAAGAAATTTGGTTGGTTTTTTTTTCTCAATTCAAGTAGAGTATGAGCAATAACTAAGTGAAAGTTAAATTCCTGGTGCTGATGAAATGTTTAGCTCTGGATGAATGAGCAGAAATTATCTGTGGCAAAAAAAGCAAATAAGATTTAGCCATTGTGGGCTGCCACATGTTCATCTCACTTGAGCTGTTGATGGCTATTTGGGAACAGGAATAAATCAAAGCTTTTCTAATTTGAAGGCATAGTGGTGTTAAAAGCCTAAGCAATGGATGCAGAGCTGTGTTGTGTTTCTGGTGGGGCTGTGTCAACAGGGCTTGAAGAGCTCTGCTGCGTTGGTAAGATGCTCTCCAAGCACTGCCTGCAAAAACACCTTCTTCCCATCCAAGAGGTTTCTCCAGCTCTCAGAGAGAAGGATGGGCCCACACTGAAGCAGGTGATGTAAGAAATACACAGGATTCATTCCTAGTTCCTTGAGCTCTTCTGAAGGACAGAGAAAATAAAACAGGCCAAGTTACCAAAAAGGAGTAGAGCTTCCTGATACTGGTTTAGGAATACTGTAGTGCTGTGATAGGAGGATACCCTTGTAGAACTATTTCCAGATAAACCTTCTGGAAAAAAAAGAAGTTTCCCCAAGGGAGGGAGAGCTTAATGTTAAAAAAGGTCATTAAGCAATTTCTGCACATTTTCTGCAGAATTTATGTAGTCACAGCACCTTGTCAGTGACAAGTCCAGTGGAATAGGGTAGGAAAACAGAATTCATTTTCTGCTGCAAATAAAGTTGTTATTCAGCTTCTCTTGCCAAAAACTCTCAGCCAAGAGGATAACAGGCCTGCTTGTTACAAAATGTATTTACAGCTTAACTACAATAATAAAATTCCCATAGCAGGACTTCAGTGGAAGTGCAGCTCTGCTTTAAATCCTGTGTGATATCAGACTCATGGGCAGAGTGGGCAGATTTGGGGCCCTGTTCACTTTGTACATACCTACCTGATCATGTGCCAGGGCACACAAATTGCTGTACAGAAACAAACTCTGTTTGCTATTTTCTGCTTTGGGAGACAAAACACTAAATGAAAAATAACTTGCTTTTATGATAACACACACCTTAAAGAGTAAAAATGAATTTATATTCTATTTAATTTTTTTTTCTTGTCTGCCCCTAATTTATCTACTGTGCATTCGTCTACTCCCTCCTACTAAAACCAGATTTAATTATGCTACTGTTAGTGGCTATGAAGCTAAATTCTAAGTGACTTTCATCACAGTCTGTGTCTTATCATCTCAGGGAGGGAAGAAGTGACTCATCTTTTTTCATTAGGATGAATAAACTCATCTCCAGAAGATAAAAGTTGGCCCAGACTACATCCCATCCCTTGAACCAAATATAATGCATTTTCAAGTAGAGAGAATTTGCTAAAAATTGAAAGTTTTCTCCCTGAGTAACCTGATTGATTTCAGCAGGACCGAGTCAGAGTCAGGGAGCTGTGACTTGATACAAAAATGTATTTTTGCTGAGAGAAAGGACACAGGGATAATTTTAGTTATGTGTGTTGGGCAATCACATTGAGAAGGCACAAAAGGCATGCATCCCCCAGAGTATCAGCTGTCTGCATATAGATCTTACTATTCTCTTTCCTTTCTAATTCCACACAGGCTGAGATGAATAATTGCACTTTTACCACAATGCATCAAATCCCTGTCCTTTCCTTGCCTTGTATTTTGTCTTGCTGTACTTTGCCTTTTCCCATCACAATTCAATATTATGGTTAGTGCAAGATTGTTGTTCAAAAGGTTTTAAGACTGACTATATTGTTAAAATAATACCTGGAGGTTCTGTTTGCTCTGTTCCAAGAGCTCCTCTAAAAACTTAAATTAACAGCACAAGTCTTGTGTTTTGCTAGCGGTCAGGCATCTAAGTACTTTTTCTGTTTCCAAAAACTGTGATGTATTTTCCCTGGTTTGTCCATTTCCATTAGCGTTTAATAAAGTCTCCATGGCCTGTGTGCAGCTGCTGTTTGCATTATGCATTCCCAGTACATTCAATGATTTCATTTCTCCCTAAAGCAGTCCCAAAATTCAAAGTGATGGAGGCTTTGTGGGTGATGCTGATCCTGAAATCAGTAGATGTTCCTTCAGATACTGTCTTATACTATCATGAAGTGACCTGCCAAGTCCTGGCCTGCTGACCAATGTGCAGATAACTCAGTCTTTGTTTTCTCCTGACAGCTTCTATTTTGTGACTAAAAAGGATTTTAGCCCTGTGCTGCTGGTCTTCCTACTGGGTTTGCTCTGATTCCTGCACCCAGCAGCTGTGGGCCTCTGGATCTCAGACCCAAGAGAAATACTTGATTTCCCCCAAACCTGCAACTTTCCACGTGAAGGTCAAAGAGAAAGGGGAGTTAGATGAGGAGGTGAGAACAGGATAGGTTTTTACTGTGAGACAGTGAAGTGTTGTTGCCTGAGCCCTTCACAACCTGGATAAATCGCTGGCAGGTATTCCAAGAGTGATGGGGGAACATGGAGAAACCTCCCTGAGGATTTTTGGTGCTTCTGGGTGGTTGTACAGCTTGTTCAGATGAAGTTAATCAGTGATTAATGCACTAATTTATGCTTATTTGAAAAGCTAGTGGGTTCAATTTTCAACAGAAACTCTCATTATCTATTTATAATAATACAACTCTGAGTCTTGTTTAGAAAAGTAACGCTGAATTTAGTTATGTCACTCCATATTTTCTCTCTTTCTTCTATTTATAATTTAGAAATCCTGAGCATGTCACATTTCTCTGCAAGTCAACAGACTCTGTTATTTGCAGTAACTGAAAATAATATTTTGGCTACAATAAAGATGGCAGCAATCTGCTTCTGCTTGTTAATGAAATGAAGTGATTCACATCTAAATAATAAGAATTCATAGCTCTGAAGAAAGACTTGTCATCCCACAGCAGTAAACAAAATGAAATTTAGTTTCAGCTAAAAGGGAACCTTCTACAAGTGGAAGCTTAGGAGCTTATTTGGAATATTTTAGTGGGGTTTGGGTTGGATTTTTTCTCTCATTTTTCTTATTAGCACTTTTTGTCTTTTGTTTGTCCTATTGTACATCGTCTTCCTGATTCATCTTTTTATGGGCTGAATTCTGTCTTTTACATAACAAGGTACTCATCAAATTATATTTACATTAATCACATCTGAATTTATTACTTTCCTCCTTTCATATTGTCTCAGATGCTTAAAGATAAGGATAAAAATAAATGGTTTGACATCATTTCTAACAAGACAGAGGAGACAGGCCATGGCTGTCAAGGGAAGTGACAGGCACAGACAAGATACACATTGCTTTGTTCTCCCCTTCAAAGCCTTCGGTTCATCCCTAGCAATCACTCCTGATTACATACCAGAAAACTGTCTCACCTGGGGGGTTTGACAAGCTGCTCTCTCAACAGACTGAGATTTTCCTTTTTGTATGACAACCATGTCATGTGTGTACAAAAGCACTGGACCAGCACCTGTTTGCTCCTGTTTGGGCTTCCTGTGTGCTTTTGGGTGTTCTCACTCAGAAGAGAAACCATCTCTCTTTGATTTAGCTGTCACATGTGGCTTCCCTTCCGACATATGGAGAGAGGAGGGAAGCCCCAGATGTGTCTGTCCTGGGGGAATTACCCACTAAGTACCTGTAGGTTGCTCACTTGTTGCAAAGATTTGCCACCTAATTATCATTTATTAGGCCATGTATCATTTATGAAGCTGGGAAAACACATAACAAAAGATACTTGTAAAAACTTGTAGACAATGATTACCCTGATATTAATTCTGAATGAGATTTTTCTCACCTTATTTCACTTAACTGTTTTAAGAAGTGTTTTATTTTGAAATAAAAGCTCATTTTTTTACCAGAAAAATGAGCAAAAGTAACACATTTTGTAACATTTAGAAGTACCACAGTTTTGCACCTTCAAACCATGTAATGACACAGATGTAACTGGCAGCTCTGTAGTGAAAAGTGCTGGCAAAGTGTTAGTGTTTAGCTGCCAAATAATGGCTTCCATTATGAATTTAATTGGATTAAATGTCCTTTTGTTTGGCTGCATTTTACCTGGTGATTTAGTGTGTCAGATTATCACTTTTATATAACGCCAAAAATGTTTTTAGATGCTTTTATCAAAAAGTGAAGGAACAATGCCTTTCCTTAGTTGTTTAAACTCTAAATTTAAGTGTGATGTTTTTCCCTAAGCTAGAGGTGGTGGAAGAGGGAAGGAAAATTGTTGCAACAATATGACAGAATGGTTTTTTTTTATGAAGATGTAGCTCCAAATGAAGTCAGGGCTCTGTGCAGTTGGGAAGTTGGGAAGCTTGTCCCTGTAAGGTGAAGCAGCAGCTCCTGGAGGAAATGGCCTCCAAGAGACAACTCAGGTATTACAAGGATGTCCCTACTCTAAGCAAAACAAACAATTGCTCTCTCACTGTCTTTTCAGATGTTTGAAAATCCCCTGAATCCTCTCTGCCATGACTATCACTTGCCTCATTTACAAATCAAGATGGAGACAGCAGCAGAGCCTTCGATCCAAAGCACTTGGTGCATGGGTTTGGAGAAGAAAATCTGCAGGTGGGGGCTGCACTCAAATCCAGGTTGCTCTACTGTGACCACAGCTAGGAGTTCTGACTCTGCTGCTGCTTAGCCAGCTAGTTCCTGTTACAAATGTCATGTGAAGCATTGCTGCAGTCACTTCTCATAAACAGTGGAGGTTATACTTGGTTATGATTTTAAACACCAGCTATGCTTTCAAGGGAGATGAGGCAAAATGTGCCAGTAGATTTTCTCAATCAAGTGGAAAAGACTGTTCTGAAAGCCCAAAGCTGAAATAAGTCAGAATTTTTCAAGACAGAGTAGGTGCTAAAGCACTGGAACAGTTTTCTTGGAATCATGATGGATTTCTAGTGCTTGACCATCTAGTGCAAATCCCATCAGGATTTGATCAGATAGGATGGGACCTATCTGATCAAATCCTGACAGTGCCAATGGATAAATGGAGCCTTCTTTTCTCTGGGCAGGCAATGTGGAGAGGGGGACATACTGGGGACCCAGTCTGTGTCAGTCCAAAGGGGACAGTGGAAGCAGTCATATGAGTTGTAAGAGAAAAGTGCCCATTTCCCCCCACTGACTGCAAAGAAATAAAATGTAAAAAATTAATTGGACCCTAAATTTCTTCTTACCATGCTGCCATAACTCTAGCTTTCTACATGGGGTTAGTATGCTTAGGACAGTGCAAAGCTCTGATGCTGGTGTCAGGCAGAAGCTCAGACTGGATGATGGCTCTCCAGTGGGATAACCATCTGCAGGAAAAAAATCTGCACCAGGAAAACCCCGAGAGGCGTAGGAGCAGAGAAATCTTAACAGTACAGCTAGAAAAGTGGACAAGTTACCATCAGCAGGGTCAGAAACAGAAACAGAAACTTCAAATAGCAATCACAGTTGAAACCAAGAGTTTAACTCAATTCTCCTCCTTAATGAGATTGTTCTAGAGAACTGGACTGTCAAGGTCCATGGAGCAGAGGAAGATGTTAATAAGGGGAAAGATAACAAAGAGAGTGTTAATTTAGTGCACTAACAGGAAATTAAAATTATGACCAAAACCAAAATTGATAGAAAAGCAACTTACTTAGGAAGCACTTCAACCAAAAACAAACAAACAAACAAACAAAAGCCAAAATCAGTAAGATGTTTTATTTGGCAAATAGAAATGGAAATAATAAATAAATAACTAGGTCAAAGGTAGTTTTTATCATAAAAGTCTAGAATGGATTCATGCACAAACATCTTGCTCTGTGGATTACATGAGTATGAAATATTGTTATCTCTGTCAGAGGAACTGTAGCTGGGCTTGCCTTGCATGATTTCCCTGCCTTCAGAATAATGTTCACTGAACTGAGAAAAAATCCCTAAGGCAGTTCTGGAAGACATTTCCTACACCAAATCTGCAGATCCTCATTTAAGCCCCTCACAGAATATCATGAGTTTGAAGAGACCCACAAATATCATCAAGTCCAGCTCCTCGTCCTGTACATGACAAGTCCAAGAATCCCACCAACCTCTCTTGAATGCTACTGGGTACTTCATTAAAAATATTTACATAAGAATTATGAGTAGCAAATTTGATTAGGAAGCTTCTGAAGACCACAACCATTCCTGTAACTATTCACTTTTCTTGCTAAAATCTTCTAGTCTGCATCCAGTAATACAAGTAGGAACTTGCTGTATCTTTAGTTAGATATTTCCAAGGCTTTGTTTTAAATTCTATTTGAGCATCTTGACTGTTACAGGTTATTTCTCCACACAGCACAGAAAGAACCTCCCAGGGATTTTTATCGTAATTTGGCAGCTGAGCTCTGCAACATAACTAGATCTCTCAAAAGACTGAATCATTTTTTCCTTGCTAATGATTCTTAATTTTCTTTTCAGAGGAAATAAAATTCATAGTGAAAATCATTCTTTATTAAATGACATTTGTAATAAGATGGAGCACAGAAAATGAGATTGAACCAAAACTTTTCTTTTTTTTCTTGTTGCAAAGTGCTTGCTAACATTTGGCCTTCTGCAAATACTGAGGATATGTATATGATCTTTGCTATTCCTCATTTATTACGATTCTGACCAAGGTTGAGGCAAAGGAATAACTATTAATCATTTCTCCCTTCTATTCTTCTTGGCTGAGGGGATTATAGAGTGTCCTCCAAGAGGAAATGGAATTTCTGGATTGTTAAAGCCATAGGAAAAATAACAGTTAAAAAGACATGATGAGAGGGAAAACTGCTCTCAAAGAAAGCCTTGAGAAGTATCATAATCACTGAAATCTTGAAGTTGTTATGTGGGAAACACCACCTAGGAATTTATGCAGAATTGTGGAGTGTTTCTGAGTGTAGCTTCTGCAGTTAGGGCAGAAGAAGAGGAAAGGTGTCAGAGTCAGACCAGGGTCCCCTCTAGTCCTGTCTTCTGCTTCACTGCACATGAGCCTGGGGGAACCCATCTTCTGCAGAGTATTTATTCTCCTCTACTCCCAGCACCCAGCCTTGGATTAGGGATGATGGAAGCTACATCCTTGCCTACTGCCTTTGCTGCCTGTCTATGGACATGTTGTCCAAATTTGTCCAAACCCTTTTGGAGCCTGACTCCCCTCCAGCATAGCACATTCCAGAAACTCAGTTCCCATTACTTACAAATCCTCTTCCAGGATTGTAGGGTTTGGTGAATAGCAGTTCTAGCAGCCACCCCGTTCATCACCTCAATGTTTTTGTGAACCCACACCACATCCTCTTTCATCCTGTTTGTTGGCCATCACCACGAACACACCAGCCCTCCATGGATGCTGCCTGCACCCTGTTGAGCCCTGTCTGAATGGACAGCATTGCTGGAGCTGTGGCTGGTCACTGGTAGCTTTGTGAAGGTGTCAGCTGTGAGGCTCAGGTCCCCCTGTTCTGCTGTCACCCATACAGATCTATAGGCTTCTGCACTGTGATCTTTCCTGGGGCAGCTCTATTCTCTCCTAAGCAGCACTTTGGGCTAAGATCTTAAATTTCAATAGGGCTGACTTTAAACCAGCACTTAGGTGGCACTGAGATGCCTGCAGCAGTTACAGCAGTACTCAGTGGTGGCCACCCAGAGCAAATGCTCCATCAGGGAAAACTCCCATTTTTCTGGATGAGCAGCAGAGCTCCCCTGCTTTTGCTCCTGTTCCAGTAATGGCAACCCCTTGGTACTCCCTCACCAGTCCCCTGTTCCCCATGGGATGCCACACCAAGGCTGAGGAAATAGTGCTTGGACTGGAGGGACCATGTCATGCCAGTGAGTCATAGGGGGATGCTGACATCCCAGCCAGATCCTGTGATGGGATCAGGCTGTGTGCTGTCAAGGGGGATACAAACCTGGTTTTCCTTTTACTGGCTGGGGGTTTTCTAGAAGCACGTGTCCTTGAGACACCCACTCTTCTAGTCTTTTATCATGTTGAGCAATTCAACAGCAGAGGTACTGGAGAGGGAACAGGAGAGAGGAGGATGGCTGGGCCGACAACCTATGCAGCTGCAAAATTTAATTACCTTTGGAAATCAAGGTTTTAACAGAAGAGTGAGCAATCCAGGCTAGTAAGGTATTACTCATTGTCCACAAAAGACTGCAGTGAGAACCACTTCCCACCTGTCACTCCCTAGAAGATGTCTGTGTGCCTTCCTGCAGGTCAGAGCCATCTCCTTACAGCAATTACCACAGCCTTTGTCAGACACGTCAAACAAGAACAGCACAGCACATGGCACATGCTTTTCAGGCATTGCTCTCTCTAATGAAACATCCTGGAAAACCTTGGAAATACTGCACAGAAAATCGTAGCCTGCTGTGTTGAAAATTGTGTTAAGATCCCATGCATGCTTTTCCGTTGGGGGCTGTCACTCTGCGCTGGGCATTGCCTCACAGATTCACACCAGCTACTTTCTTTGGCTATGCTTAAGCAGGGAGGCTTCGGATGTGAATACAGAGTCCTGAGGTTCTTGGTCAGAGCAGCTTTAATGGGGTGTCTTGCAGTGAAACACTTAGAGCTGAATGCTCACATGCAGGCATTTGCCAGGGGCCATCTGTGGGATCTAACAGATCTTTCAGAAAGGAGGAATGCAAGCCTTGAGCATACTGGGAACTTGTGGAAGCAGACAGTGATCTCCTGACTAAACAGACAATGTTAACACTTCTTCTCTAAAGTACCTCTGAACATACAAACAGGGAAAAACAAAACCTTCTGAGCAGTCAAAAAAAAACCTGTTTTACATATAGTGTGTTTTGTAAAGAGCTCTCTGAAGATTTGGGAGGACAGTAGACTACAGAACAAGGATAGGGCTCTATATTGATGACTTGTTTAACTTTGTGTATTATGACATGAAATATACATTATGTCTTTACTGGCGTGTGAAAGGGACAACAGGAAACCGACTTCTGAATTTAAGAAAGAGTCAGGTAATTTTAGCTGCTGAAGAGCTTGGTCTCATTGAAGAGACCAAGAGAACAAAATGGTGCAATTCCCTAGTAACCACTGTTGCAGCCTCCATCACATGATGCATCTCAGATGTTTGATCCTCTAAGCTATTCAGTCGGAGTTACAAGGAAGATCCTTCTTGCAGATTCAAACTCCCTCCCTTCACGGTGCCACTTCATCACACCTCACTGAAACAGCTCATGTGGGAGAATGGATTGTAAAAGAACAGTGCTGCAGACAATCTCACCCCTGATAAGCTGCAGTTGTGTAAGGCAGGTGAACAGCATAGGAGGAGAAGAAGCACAGAATGCTGAGGTGTACTGGCCAATCACCAAAGAATAAAAGGGCACACAGGTGCTATGCATGTGAGAAACAGACTATTAAAGGTTGTACTGGGGAATAATAAAGTGCTGATACTTGAAACCTCAGTTGTGTGTCCTCTGTCAAACTCACACTGAGCATCACTCAAGACCCATAGAGATCCTTAGTTTATTTTGAATTGCTGGATTGCTTTGTGAAATACAATGTTGTACTCCATCGTTGCATTTTTCAGCTGTGTTTGCCTGGATCAAACACCAGCAGCACCTCAGTGGCAAAAGCTAAGGCCTACAGTGTCAGATGTTAGTTATATACAGATAGGGATAGTAAAAACCCTGACTCTAACAAACATAAAATCTGAGAATTGCTGTGCTGATCAGGGTTTGAGCTCTGATCTCCAAATCCTGTCTCTGACAGTGACAACATGTGCATGTTTACAAAAGACTGTCAGGACAGACCAAGCACATAGCAAACATTTCCTTGTGTGTTATCTGGTCTCCAGCAGTTGGTGATTGAGACACTGCTAAACCTTAATCAGAATTGTTGTATTTAGCAGCCCTTAACAGGTTTTTGTTTCCAGCACTTGTAAGCTTTTAGCATCCACAGCATCTTAAGTCAATGAATGTGGCAGTATAACTATATGCAACATGGGAAGAAAAAATTCATTTTGTTTCTTTTGAATCAGCATCCTACTAAGTTCACTTGATGCCTTTCTTTTTATACTAGGGAAGAGGGTGCTGTCACCACACAATGTAGTTCTGAACTTAGCATTACTCATAGCTTCATAGAAAACTGCAGTATCCACTTCAGGCACCTCCTTTGGAGATGGAGGACAACTAATTAATTTGGTTGCTCTTTCTTTTAAATCTGATCTGTAACTTCAATCATCTTTATTGTCCCTCTGAAATCTTTGCCAAATGTTCTATCTGAGTTGAGCAGTTGAGCTTCATAAGAGTTGCATGGATTGTTTTTTGAAGATATGTTAATTCATATCCTTTAGGTGTTCATGCACTTTTTGACATAGCACCACTATAAAAACTCAGATAATACATTTATTCTTTCAAGATACAATATGAAACTTCTAGTAGTCTAATTACATGCAACATCGGTTAATTTAACAGTTCTTCATTTCATAATGCAAGGAAAATATCTATGAGTTACTCTTTCACATAAATTTCTGACAGAAATGTAGTATTTAATTCACAGAACAGAACAGAATTTATTTGGACATTAATTTAGCAGTAAATATTCAGCTTAAAAATTTCAAATAATTAATGCCTTTGCTGCTACACTGACACCTGAGATAGCAGAGATGGTATTCAGCTCAAGAGAAAATTTTCTTATGGTGATATTTTGAAGTTATCAGAACACAAAAAGTGTAATGTCAATATTGAAGAGTTATACTCTGTTTTACCAGGAAGCAGGCAATCAAAGCAAAACTTTTAAAAGCTTCTCAATGATGGGCCCTTCAGGGCTCTAATTACTCCACGTTCTCAACCCTCAAGTCCACTTGAAGTGAGATTGTTTCCTTCAGGTAAGCTGAAGGCAATGCTGCTATCACAGGAGTGTGAGCAGTACTTTACCTGAGCTTCTGCTGGTAATTACAGCACTTCTTAAAAACAGCCCTGAGGCTCATACTATTATTTTAGCACATTGAGCTTCTGTGTCTTCAGTCAATTTAATCAGCAAATTGTATGTCTTTTGGCTTGAACATGACCCAAACTCTTTTAATTAATTAGCTCAATTCTGTTCTTCAAACCAGTAGAAATGAGGCATATCTTGACTGGAATAATTGTTATTACCTGATGGGTCCCATTAGAAAAACTGATTTCATGTAGGGCAGGCAAGCTTTCTGTTTTGCACACACTTGGAAGCTGAGTGCTGTGCTGCAGGTGTTCCCCACCAGGGAACAGTCATTCTCAGCCCCTTAGATTGGGTTATACGTATGGTAGTACTGCTTGTGGTCACTGCCTTTCACCTTCCTTACATCTCCCACCCTACCAAAACAGCAATGGAAGGGAAACAGAAACTTTGTACCTGCTCAGCATTCCTCTACACTGGTTAAAAAAGGGTTGAAAACACAACCTCAAATTATAACAAAGTGGAAAATGAGAGGAGTGATTCATTTAACACCCAGCAATGAGAGCAGTGACTCAGCTGAGAGGGAACAATGGGAGTTTATCCTCACTTCTCCAGCACTGGAACGAACTGCTATCTGCTCTCTTAACTATGGCAGTACTGCCATTCTCCAGCCTCATATTCAATTGATGTTTTTGGCTTAATTCTCAGCTGGGGAACTCTTTTTTTTTTTTTTTTTTCTTTCCCCTCCTTTCAGTAGCTTGCAGGTAGCTAATAAAAGAGAGCCACCTACGCCAAGCTGTTTATTGCCACCTACTCCCAGTGCCGGCAGGATGGCAGCAAGCAGGGGACAGGTGATTCAGTGTTAATTAGACCTTTCTGGCCCAGCAGCTTTCCTGAGGGCTGCACTTACAAGTGACACTCTCAAATAAAAGCCCAGACAGGGGCTGCAGATATCAAATAGGCAATCTTTTAACCCTGCTTTTCTGCTCTACTTTTCCAAGAGCATCCCCACACTGGGATGGTCCCTCAGGGTAGCAGAATTGCTCTAATAGAGCTCCCCCATAAACAAGGAGTCCTGTTCTGGGCTGTCAATGTACTCTCTTCCTTACCTCACCCCTCCACGATGTTTCCTGATTTTACCTTTTCCTGCTTCCACCCTTGAAGTCATTTATTGAAGAAAGATAAATGATATACTGTCCCTGCATCTGTTCTCATGTGCTGGACTAAATGGTCTGTTGTTAGCACATTTGGATGGGACACTGTGACATTGTGAAAACAATCATCTCTTCCCATTCACTGAGCATTAGGAAAAATAAGATTAAACCTTTTTCCAAGGAGCCTAAGATACAGCCAGAGAAGTTTATGACAGCTGAAGTTCTGGTTTGCTCAGGGAAATGACTGTCTCTAGTTGGTCAGTTTGACCAGATGAGTGAGATTTGTTTTCTTGCTGAACTAATATATTCATTCATCCTGGGGTCAAACATTCAGAAAATCCAAAACAGAATTTGCTGTTATTGGCAGCTTGTGACCGAACTGGATTGTATCAAAACCAAGACTGGTACAGGGTATCTTTTTAGCTCTATGCAATGGTCCTTGTTTTACCCACACTGTATCAAGAAAAAACACACTCCACAATTCTTTGGTGGCATTTCCCATGCTGCAATTGCTGGTTTTATTCACCTTCTTTTCTGTACCAGAAGATCTCCAAGGGACTTTTCTTACCATGAAAAGAATGGTGTGCAGTGATTTTGAACAGTTCAATGGTTAGTACAGATAAAATCCTTAATCTGGCCCCTAAGGATTTTGTAAAACTTTTTATTCATGCTAAATGCTTTGTTAAGGTCCACAGGCTCTATTCTCACCATCACACGTATTGACTGTCGCACATGGCCAAAGTAACAACACAAACTCTTTAGCTCTAGTTGCAAAAGGAGAGCACTTTTTGTTTTTTCAGATCTTCTTTTATAGACAGTTCTGAGAAGGTCTGAAAAGGTAAAGCTCTCACTGGTCATCAAACCAACACATCACCATCATTGGACAGTTGGGAACGCCACCCCTTGACCGTTTCTTACAAGTAAACAACAAGGAGACAAACAACACCTGCAAAGGTTGTTTTCCTTCTCTAAGGACTGTTTGGATTCCTCCTTATGATTTCCCAGGCCAGACTTTCTCAGGCCAGTGTGGGAAGATTTTGTGACTTGGCTTTCCCACAGGCTCAAGTCAGTGCCTGAAGCCTAAAAATCTCTTATTTGACCACTGTCAGTTTCCACATACTGATCATGAAATTTAAGGTAAAATGTATGCCTTAATCCCTTGCCATATATTAGCATGATTGAAACTCAAATAACAGACAAAAGCCCATGGCTCAAAGGGCCATTCTGATATTTTCCAGAACTCTATTCTTCCAAACCCTTTATGCTAATCTCTGTCTTCTCAAGGGACAAAAGAAGGATTTTTTCGATATGGTGTATAGACCTGGCCCTTACTCACCAAGACAGCATATCCTAGACCTTCAGATCTCCTAAAATAAGAGATAAAGACTATTTTTTTTCTTACCACATACACTGATTTATTTTGCAGAGTAGCTTTAACAGCTCTGCCTGAAACACATAGGACATAGAAGTGTGAATAGAATATTTTCTCCATGTTTCCCTAATTTCTTGATGAAGGAAACCTGAATATAGGTGATATGTGTTGAGAAGAGCCTGACTTTTAAACTGGGTCTGAGAACAGGGCCTGTTCTCCTAAAATTAATAAAGCCATATAGCAATGATGAAAAGCAGCATTCTCCAAGCTTTTCACAGTTCTCTGATAGTCCAGATTCATGTCAAAGAGGTCTCCACATTCATGTGGCACAGCTGGTGGGCTCAAAATTGTTGAGGGTGCCACCTGTCCTCTGGAAGGACGGTGGGCTCTGGTTTCTGAAGCCACCCATGACCCCTGGTGTGAGAGTGCTCCCAGACCTGCCCTTGCTGATGGGTGAGATTGCTGCTCACATTGCCACGTTGTCTGGGAGACAGAACCAGAAATGCAAATGGAAGAAATGTCCCCTCACACTGTTTTGCAGGCAGTGCACCATATCTGTCTTCCATTTAGCAAATACCCTCCTGAGCTTTAAAATGAACCCAGTCAAGCCTTGATTGTCTGAAACTACTGAATTTCTTTTGCAAGGCACTCCTTTCAGGTCATCACAGAAAGATTACTTTAAATTATATTGTTTCCATGGGTTTGAATATATATTTTTTAAATGGCACAAAAATAATGCAGTTCCCAGACTGCATCATGACTTCACTTTGTTGCTATTTAACTTTCAAATAAGACTTCATGGAAGAGAGAATATCCTTGGTGTTGCAGAAACAGATCCCAGCTGAATGCATCATAATCACAAATGCTTTTTCATGTAAGCAGAATATATATCACCTCAATGGATCTCTGGTTTCAACTTGAAAAGAAAAATAGAGAGTCTGATCCCAAGCTGTGCTCAAAGAAGGATGTGTGAGCAGGCTGTGGCAAAGACATTAAAGAGACACGCTATCATTCTGAGATTTGTCAGCCCATCTTTCACTTACACATGGTGTCATTTATCACCCAGGCTTCATAAGAAGCTGATATGTATTAATCTGTCCTAAAGCAATATTTCATATTATCTGTCAGTAAACCTTGCAAATAAACACTGATTAAAAAAAATATAAAAAATTACATAAGGTCAGTAAAGGGAGGGGGGAAAGCAATAATTTCATAAATGCAATCTGAAATTATGAAGAGCACACTAATCCCCAGGCTTCCTGTTAATAAGTATAAAATATAAAGAAAGCATTAAAAAAAAAAAACCAAAACAAAACATATTTCTAAGGATATTGCCAGGGTATGCAGGGAAAAGGTCAGAAGAGCCAAGGCCCAGCTAGAACATAATCTGGTTATTGCTGTAAAGGACAATAAAAATATTGCTATAAATGCATTAAAATGCAAAGGAGGACTAAGGAAAATCTCCATCCTTTATTGAATGCAGAAGCAAACTTAGTGACAAAGTATAGGAAAAGGCAGAAGTGATTCAAGCCTCAAGCCTTCTTTCCCTTAATGTTTAATAGTAAGACCAGTTGTTCCCAGGTACCCAGACCCCTGAGCTGTAAGACAGGGAGGAGGAACAGAACTCCCCATAAACCAAGAGAAAATGGTCAGTGATCTGTTACATCAGCTAGATACAAAGGGGTCTATGGGGCTGGATGGGATCCACATGGGGCTGCTGAGGGAGCTGGTGGAAGTGCTAACAGAGCCACTTCCCATCATTTACCAGCAGGGAAGGTAGCAGGGGACTGGAGGTGAGTGAATGTGATGCCCATTTACAAGAAGACCTAGAGGTGAGGCCTGTCAGTCTGACCTTGGTGCTGGGAAAGGTCATGGAGCAGCTCATCGTGATGTGCCATCAGACAGCACATACAGGACTACCCAGCCAGCACAGGTTTAGGACAGACAGGTCCTGCTTGACCAAGATGATCTCCTTCAGTGACCAGGTGGCCTGCTTAGTGGATGAGGGAAAAGCTATGGATGTGTTTGTCTGTACTTCAGCAAAGCCCTTGACTTCATATCCCACAGTATCCTCCAGGAGAGCCTGGCTGCTCCTGGCTTGGATGAGTGAGTGCTGTTTGCTGGGTAAAAAACTGGCTGATGGCCCTGGGAGTGGTGAATGGAGTTGCATCCAGCTTTCAGTACTGGTTCCACAGGGTTCAGTGCAGGGCCAGTCCTGTTTAGCATCTTTATCAATGGTCTGGATGAGGGGATCAAGGGCACCCTCAGCTAATTTGCAGACAACACCAAGTTGTTCTGCTTGAGGGCAGAAAGGCACTGCAGAGGGACCTGAACAGGCTGGATCAATGAGTCAGTTTTATGAGGCTCAACAACACTAAGTGCCAGGTCCTGCACTTGGGTGACAACAACCTCAGGAAACAGTCCGGACTTGGGGAAGAGTGTCTGGAAAGCTGCCTTGGGGAAAAATACTTGGGGTGCTGGTCAACAGCTGCTGAACATGAGCCAGCTGTGCCCAGGTGGCCAAGAAGGCAAATGGCATCCTGGCTTGGATCAGCAATAGTGTGGCCAGCAGGACTAGACTAGTGATTGTCCCACTGGTGAGACTACACAAGTCCTTTGTTCCATTCTGAGCCCCTTGTGACAAGAAGGACATTGAGGTGTTGGAGCATGTCCAGAAAAAGGCAACAGAGCTGGTGAAGGCTCTGGAGAATGAGTCCTGTGAGGAGCTGAGGGAGCTGTTTAGTGTGTAGAAAGGGAGGGAACAGAGCTATTGATGTGACTGGAGCTCAAGTCTGGTGAGCAGGTTCAGGAGAGACCTTACCACTCTCTACAACTGCCTGAAAGGAGGCTGTAACCAGATGGGGGTCAGTCTCTCCTCCCCAGTAACAAGACAAGAGGAACAGACTCAAGCTGTGCCAGGGGAGGTTTAGATTAGATATTAGAAATTATTTATTCACTGAAATGGTCAATGAGTATTGGAATAGCTTCCCAGGGAGATGGTGAAGTCACCATACCTGGAGGTGTTCAAAAGACCTGGGGACATGGCTTGGCAGTGCTGGGTTAATGGTTAATAGTTGGACTCAATGATCTTTGAGGTCTCTTCCAACTAAGAGAATTTTATTTTTCTAACAATGAAGATTGCTCCATAAAATGGGGTTGAGATTTCTGTGGTCATGCTGAACACCTGCACAAGCAAGGAATGTGGATGAGGCCCCTCAGAAGAGGTCACTGAACAAAGCTGCCTCTTAGGCAGGAGCAGAGCAGTGAAGGCAGAAGAACTGCATAGAAATCACTTCTGAAAACTGTGGACACTTTCTATTCTTCTGTTTCAATCATAATCCTGACTCTGCTGACCTGTCCCTGGTTCATTCTGTCTCTTGTTTGTTTTTTACCCTTTGTGTGATTCATGTCTTCTCTAGAGCCTGTCTTTCACCCCTTTGTAAAATAGCTCTTCCTGTTTTCTTGTTCTTTGCACATTCTCACTTCCATGTACCCAGATTTCTCTTTGGTTTTCTTCTTCTTTTTTCTCTCTCTGTACATGGTCCCCCACAAAAATAAGGGGGTTCACAAAGAATGCTAAATATTAAATGCATCAAGTCATGAGCTAACTTATTGTTTTAGCTCAGTATTTTTAATCCTAGGGGAGGCAAGAATAAAGCCAGAGGATGATACAGAAAGCCATATGGCCAAGATGGGTAACTAGCTTTCACAAGCAGTGATGAGGATCTGGACACACATGTGGATCCATCAGTTATTAAGGGCATTTTGTGGTGACATAGTCTGGAATCATCCTTCCAGCTGCAGTTGGAAAAGAGAGTATGTTTATTTAACCTATCTGTGATAACAGTTTTTTATATTTTGTCCTATTAATCTGAGTCTGAGTAGTTCAGAGCTGAATTAAGGGTATCATTATGAGATAGCAAAAAACACTTCAGGGATTTATTTCTTGATAATGGACTTCCTCAACCAGGAAAGAGCATCATTTCAGGGACCCTCACATAAATCTGACACAGCTTTCCATTAGATTTGAGGGACTGCTTTTGCAGCGCCTTTCCAATGCAGTAGAGCTGACTCCAGAGCAGGATAACATGATTTGCTGCCCACAGATATCTTGCCATCATTAAGTCACTGAGAGCTGGATTCATCTCTCTTATTGCAGCTGATCAAGCAGCAATTAAAGATTTCTTACAAGTCCTAAGCTGTCTGACTGATTTAGCTACCAGGGAAGGACACCAGTGTCCCACAAGCAAAGCACCCATCATCCTTGTTGGTGCCCTTGTAGCATCCCCATTCTAGTCCCTTTCACACCCTCCACTCAGCCACTGTCACAAATCACAGTGTGGCACTTGCTTGGGGATTGTAACCTGACAACTGATCACTGGGCTCCTTTTGTGAAATCAATGGTCTCCATTGAGATGAATATTTATACTTTTAAATGGAAAATATTAGGAAAAAAAATTGGAAATTTTATAATGCCTAATGCACATGTGCTGCATGTACAGTTGTGAATTTTTTGTCTGTTTTGATCAATTGGCCACTAATGAAGGTTACCAGCTTAGAAGAGGCCTCCCTTCCCCTAACTGATAGCCCTACTTCAATTTGTTCAAAGGCTTTGTTCAAAAGTAGAGAGAATAAGGGATAAGAAGCAGAATGGCAAATGGACTGAGATTTATAAAACATGACATTTTATTATAAGTAATAAAATCAACCTACAGGGCAAAGGCAAATATTAAATGATATAGTCATGCATTTTGTTATCTACGCAAATATTTTTTAACCGTATCAGTTTTGATTTGGTCTGTGTAAGTTCTGGATGATCACATCCTTGGGAGAGAGAGCATATTTCTTCTGCTCATAAGCTCCACTTTTCATGTGAGTTATCACACAATCATATTTTCTCCCATTTCCTTTAATGTATTTAGTTACATCTCTCCCAATACATCACGGTGATTTTGCTTATTGGTGCATTTCATTGCTGTTAAGCTGCACACATTGGTTGCCATGATATTTTTCTTTCAATTTTGCATTTTAATACACATTCCACGCATGTAATATCAGTCCTCCACCTCAGACAAAAACTAAATCCCAAGATATGCTTGCTTTTACAGTCTGTCAGTCTTAGACCCAAAATTTACATTTGAACATTGCCAATATTCAAGTGAGGCATGGTTCTGTGGGGTTGTGACTATATATACATATAAAAATATCTACAAAGCATTTCTAATTTCATCATCTGTAACAGTACAGATGTGTCCTCTAGCCTAATTCCCTATGTCAAAATATGTGTTATTCTAGCTTATACCAGTAGTAAGGCTAAAGTTTAAATATTTCTCTTTGCATCACCCTTGTTTCTCTCCTACCTTTTAAAAATGATGAATACAGAAAAAAAGAAAAAGTGCAGGCCAACTTTTAAAGTTAGTATTATTGTATTTTACAAAGTCAGGAGCATTTATTTAAATGTGATACTGCTGCAGTGTTGGGTTGAACAAACAGTTCCATTATCTCACTTTCATTTCACATAGATCTCCAAGCTGCCACAGGGAGAAGAACGTGTTAGATTCATCCAGTACCAGAATTTCTCTGTCCTGAAGAACAGCAGAGCTCAGTTAGCATGCATGGATGCCCAGAAGACTTCGAAGAGGTGATTTGCTTGAGCAGTGATGGAGGATGCTGGTGGCAGATGTGTGTTGGGTGCACAGGAGAATTTGAGCTGTTTATTTTTCCTTCACTTTGTGCTTAGAAGCACATTTCTTTATTTTTTCACTTCATTTTTTAGCCCTTTATTCTACCATCTCTCTCCCAGTATGATGACTCTCGGTTTGCTTTTTGCATTCCTTTTTTCCTCTTCTGTGACTCAATGTTGCTTAAACAGCGTGGCATACTTTTATTAATTATATTAAATATATTTATTGCCATAATACCCCCTGTTATACATTATCTTCTGGTGTCCTCCTGTCACAGTCTCTGGGGTAAAGGTCAGATTTACGCCTGCAGTAGCACAGGGCCCTGCACTGAGGACTGATGTGTGCTCTGTGTGGGTTTGGGAGCCTGCCAAGGCTGCCAGGCTGGGGCTGGGCAATGGATTTCCTGCACACACACCCATCACAGTCTGTATCAATATCTCTTGGAAAGCCCAAAATCAATATTCTGGTCACTTTGTCACTTGATTGATACATTCAGACCCACTCCACCAGGCTCCTTCCCTTTTCACCTTTGTAAAATCTTTTTCATCATTTGCATTAGAAATCACAAGTTTGTCTCATTTTGGGAAGAGGCTGGGTTTGCAGGGTCTTTGCATTTATTCAAAGAACACATTTTGGATAGTCACTGAGCTTATTTGTTTACTAGCTGAAGAGCTGTTGCTAATGCCATCTTTTTCTCAATTCCTGTGCTTTTAAAATTATAGTACCTCCTATCCCTTTAATGCCCATATTTCTACCCACTGATTTTATCCCAATAGTCTTTTTACTTGCTAAAAGCACATGTAGAATTTTCCCAGCCTACTCTTAGACTTTCCCTGCTTTCACCTTTAATGGTGTATAGCCCAGGTAAGGTACTCAGGGCTCAGAATCCTGTTCCTGTAAATGTCTCAGGTTAAAAAACATACCACACTGCAATAGCCTCAGCAGTGTCCCATTAAGTCATTGTCTTCTGTGGTGACTGGAAGAATTTCACAGAGTACCAGCCACCTCTAGTTAGAGGCACTGCAAGTCTTAAATATATTGTTAGTTTAAGGGCACAGATTTCTCCATTCACTTAAAGAGAACATTGTTTCAGCTGTAATAGTGCTTCACCACTTTTATATGTGGATAGGAGATTGTTTACAACTCTGTTTATTGTAATTTAGAACCTCTGAATTGACACTGTGAAAGCTGTTCATTCAAATTAATGTTTCTATTGGGCTCCTGCTGTCTTAAATGATGCAGAAAATATGTTTTTCAAAATAGAAATTGGTTTATTTACCAGAAATAGGTTTTACTTACTATTCATAATTTCAAATATATTTCTCTGGCCTTATATAATTCACACCACTAAAATTAATACCCTCTTAAATGATCTTTTAAGCATTATATGATTTTTAATATATCCTTTCTAATCATGAACAGACAAGTGCAATTACTACTCACTTCCTGATTTTCTCCTCATAACAACTACTTAGTCTGCATTAAGCCACTCCAAATGGGAGTCCTTCATCAAGCTAAGGAACAATGTCTTTTGTGACTGAAAATTAGAATGATGAAATTCTGAATAGCACGCTTTTTGCTGTATGATCAGTTATAAAATGTGACACGCTGTTTTTAGATACAATACCAGAACAGGAAGTTCAGGTGGGGCCAAAGGTCCCTTCCAACCCAAAATAGTTTATTACCAAGGGAAGTGTCTTTTCCCACACTCCTTG
Organism: Cyanistes caeruleus; assembly: GCF_971803275.1. NCBI lineage: Eukaryota > Metazoa > Chordata > Aves > Passeriformes > Paridae > Cyanistes > Cyanistes caeruleus. Next base: position 17,081,083 of record NC_141703.1, on the reverse strand, counting down.
CACAGGGGCCATTCCCAACTACTTCCCTGTGTTTCCTGAACCTGGCTCAGCTTAAAAAACAACACATCTGCCCACATTTGTGGGGAGTCTCTGATCTTTCCAGGTCTGCCATGTGGACTAATTGGGTGCTGTTAGGTGCTGGTACTGTAAGGAATACACTCACTCCCTGTATAATGTAGTGTAGCATGTATATTTCTCGTTTACCTGTCAGAGGAAGGAAACACAACATCTTCCACGGTGAGTTTCATCTCGCTAAATCTAGATGTATGCAGCTTCCTTGACCTGAGGTGGGTCTTTGCCTTCCTTGTGGAAGTGGAAGTGGAGAAGCAGGAGTTTCCAGGACATGAGTCATTATGTCTCAACACAGACACCTGAAGTAAGTCAGACTAATTTCATTCTGTTGTCTTTCTCTCTACTGCCTAGAGGCAGTCAGACTTTTCATCACTTGAGCTGGAGAACACCATCCATCCCATTCTTTCTGGAAAAAATTGAACCAAGAAATTTTGAATCAACAGCTGCCCAGTCTGGGATGGAGAAAAGCCTCTATTTTAAGTGATAAACACATTTTATTAACAGCTTGGCATAGGGTACATTTTAACTTGCCAGAAACTACATGTCTTATCTATCATGCACAGTGTTTGCAAGTGATCTTCTCCTAGAGATGGGTAAGACTGTTCAGACCTCACACCCCTGGAGCTTTGGGCATGTCTCAGAAGCCCACTTGTGTCACTGTGGCTCTAGAGCCATCATATTTCACTGCCAAAATGTGCCATATTTTCCATGTTGTGCTGAAAAAGTCCAGCCAGTACTGTGTCCATTTCCTGTTCTGAAACTTGTTTATAGAGGATAACTTCCTGTTTGTTTGTTTATTTTTCTGAGAACCATCCCCCTTTCCTGACAAAACCAGTACAAAGAAAAAAACAGAAATCCTTCTGAAAGAAATTTTTGGGAAAAAAAAAGAAATCCTTTTACTCCAGATTTTAACGCAAATATCTAATTTGGAGTTGAACTGGAAGAGAATCCTTAAATGAACTTCCCTCCCCCACCACCCCTTTTTCTTAAACTCTTCCAAGACAAGTATTCAGGTATTTGTCTTAGTATTTTGATGGAGAAAAAAATTGATGTAAAAATTGATGTCTGTCTGGTCAGAGTTTTTACAGTTTAAGTAAAGATGTATTTCACAGGAGAGAAGCAGAAAGAAGTTCAGTGAGCATCAATGCCATAATGAGCTAATTGAGACTATAAATGAGAAGTGCTGTTTTTTCTGGAATATTCACTTCAGTGAATCTGTTTGAACAGGTAGGTCAGGAACAGGGGTCATTCGAGACTGGGTCATTAAAATCACCCTGGTGGAAATTCTAGGTAAGGACAAACTGTGAAGACAGCCTCCTATTTTTGGAGTGGCAATGGAGGAGCATTTGTTTGACTGCTTTTACAGGACCAATCCCAGTGTAGACATAAACACCATTGGTAATTACATGAAACTGTTTTTTCCTAGGCACCTTATCTTTTTTAGTACATATTTAGTAGCTCTTTATTGTCATATTTTTCTCAGTTTTGTCTCCATATTTTACCTCCTGCAGGTTATTGAAACTACACAGTGGAGGCAGAACTATTTGCTTCTTCCCATGATGCCTATTTTCTGTGAGATTTGTTAATGACTCCTATTTTTTACACACCCAGCAAATGAGTGGGGATCCACTTTACAAAGAGGGATCTGAGACACAGCTATTAGAGTTAAAAACATGCATTAATTTTAAGTACCCAATTAGACATAGTTTCAAACTTACTTTTTCAAAGCCTTTTATAGCAAATTTTAACTCAAGCAACAAATCTGAGTGTTCAGTGCTTTGTTAGACCTGATACCAGAGTTTCATATCACATATCACAGAAAACAAGGAACATTTTGACCATATGTGAAAAGCTCACCATACGCCTTGAAGGCCCTTGCACAGGAACATGGTGGCAGAGACAATAATTGTAGCTGATCCTCCACAGCATCACTTGGCCATTCTTTTCTCCTCCAAGAGGTCCCTGCAACTCCTCCAACCATCTCTTAATAAATGGTGCTGAGATCTTAAAAGGAGCCTTCTTCTCTACTACATGTCTGATATTTATCCCTTAAGAAGTTTAATTCTGTGTTTTGACTGAGGAGGTGACATTTAGCCAAAATGATAAGTAATCATACAATTGAAGACTTCAAAATAGAGTGCTCAAGAGAGATGTAATCCCACTGCCCTGACAAGATGAACTCTAGCATAGCATTCCTTTGTTCTGAAACACTTTCCATTTCTCCATCCAGTTTGTTCACAGGGTATTGTTCCCATCAGGGCTGGGTGCTGGGGTTGGATTGACTGCAGGCACCTCAGCTGCAGCTCCTGGGCTGACTCCTGCCCTGCATGTGTCTCCACAGCCTGACTGGGACACCCTGGCCGTCAGCCCACACCTGCTGGTGTGAAGCACAAAATGGGTGCAGCTGAGGTCTTCAGCCCTGTCTGCTGCTGTGGGGGAGTCTGATTCCTCCCAAGGCACAGTCTCCTCACACAATCACCATTTCTTCCTGACCTTTCTGTTCCCCACTCCTCCTTTCAGCCTCAGTGTACCCACACTGATGTTTCCCATCCCTGACTCTGCCCAGGCTGAGACCCATAAGGGGATGAAAGCTCTGCTGCTACACAGGGAAGGAGACACAGAGACTGGGACAACTGGCTGCACAGAGTAGTAATTACAGAGTGAATAATCAAAGGAGAAGAGATAATTAAGACACAGTTCCCAAGATCCTGAGCCATAGGGCCTGGATTATAGCTGAATAATCAAAATTGCATCATAGTGCTTTTATTAATACTGAAAAAAGCTTCTCTTTTTGTATTTTTTTTTTTTTTTTTGGTTTTTTCCTAGCTGTTTTCTTCCTTCTCAGAAGTGGCTAATCTACTTTGCCTGAAACCTCTGAAAAATTTTCAGCTTCGGGTGGGCACACAGAACTGACATTTACAGCCTGAAGCATTCATGTCTGACAAAGCTAAAGGCAACTGAAAACAGAGTATTGTAATAGGAAACCAAATAGGAATACCTAACTTAATAATAAGAAGCTCTATCACCTCTGCCTATTGTAATGAATGATCCAGAGAAAGTTATTCAAAGGACTCTCGTTTGCCCTTTCTCAGAAGATGAACAAGGCAACATTAAATGAAATGGAAAGGCTAAAGGGAAATACTTCTCACAGAGCATGCAGCACCTGAAATTCACTGTCAGATGATAATGCTGAGAACAAGAGTGCAGCAATTCACAGAAGAGTCAGTTCCACGTAATAAGAACACCTGCAATTGTTTGATAAGACACATTTATAGAGGACATTTTTCTTTATGCTTGAGGACATATGGCAAGTGCTAACTGCTTGTAGAACTTTTCCTAACAGATCTGGCCACTGGGATTATCAGATCTGCTTCTCCAAAGTATCCAGCACTGCAGCTGAATATGTTTCAGCTATGAAATTCAAACCTACCAGTTCATTCACACAGACCTAAGCAGTCCACTCAGCCAGTGATAGCTGGGTGGTGGGGTGGTGTTTTGGGCTTTTTTCAGCTTAGGAGCAATTTAAAGGGAGATGAGTTGCTCACGAAATATGGATCTTCTCATGAATTAAATAACTGCAGTTTTAGTATCAACATTCAGAGTTCCCAGAATAGATTGAAAACACAACTATTTATTTAAAGTATTACTTCGTTCCTTGATCATTATCTCACCAATGCTTTTAAGTTGTAACGTATGTCCTATTCAGCATGATATATTTCAAAGGAAGAAAAGTCAAAAACACTTTTCATAGCAAATGTCTAAAGGCAGCACACACATTAATTGCCAACTTACTTCCAGATATTTCCTGTCACTTATCTAACATACTACTGAATGTTGTCATCAGTGCTACAGATGACTAGTAATAAAACAAACAGTATGATTCCCCTTAGAAGCTGCTTACCCTGCCTAGTCTGATATGATGGAAACATACAGGCATTTTGTTTAGAACTTTCTCTTCAGATACATTTCATTGTATTTGTGTAATAATGGACCTTGTATAAGCAACTTCATTTCCTCTGAACCCTAACAGCTTATCACTAGGTGTCTATTTACAATAAAATCACTCGCCATTGTCAAATTGTAACATGTATTTTTGCTTTTAGGTTTTTTTAATCTGGTAAATCATCATTGTAACTAAAAGTGTCTACAGATAGTCTTATTCTTAAAAATAGAAGTTCTTCTGTGGGTTAGCTTAAATTAGGCTTGTCTCAGCAGTTCCAGCTAGGATGGAAGTAATCTGAATAATGAGTTTGTTTCACTAGAATATCGCAGTGTTCTGGTGAGCTTCGAAAATAATACTTGTATATAACTCAAGTTATATTCAAATCATATAAATATTACCAATTATCACTTTATTATTGTCATGAGATTTTAAAAAAAACCTTAAAATATCCCAAATGTTTGCGGTATTACTGACCAAATTATTCTAGCATCTTGGATCATCCATGAACAAGGAGTTGAAGGGAGCAATAAGGTTCATTTTTGCACAGGCACAGAGGGAACCACCGAGGACCACACACGTAGGAGAGTTAAGATGTAGAACTGAACCAAATGGATTGAAATGACTTTGCAAGTTCTGAGAGCAGCTGAGGGAGGGAGGTGGCAAAGCCGGCAGCAGGTGACAGACACCTTGAACCTGCTGAGGACTGGTAACTCCTCAGCCCTTTCTCACCACCAGCCACCTGCCTTTCAGCTATTCAGGGTTGCTCTGGTACCTCCAGTGTGATTCTAAGGTACATTCAATAAAAACAATTATTGTGCTTGCTTTTGCCCATCATATTCTGGCTGCTAAGCAGACATCAGGTCATACAGGTTTACAACACCAGGGCATTATTAATCAGTTGTATTGCTTGTGATTTTGAGCAATCCAATTTAAAAAGGTTTGGAACCCAGTTTGAAAAAGCTCTGATATCTTCCCAGGAAGGGACCTTATGAAGCAGAAATACTACCCAGTGTAGATATCATTTGCTACTACAGATTATTTATTGCACTGTAAAAAATGAAAAAAAAAAATCTTTTATGGAAGCATCAAGAAAGGCTACAGATAAAACTGTGCCACTATATCACTTCTGAGGAATCTGTACATTACGTCTTGTTGCTGCTACTGATTTTGTGTAACTTGCAGCCAGCCCACTCCTGTTCAGTCAGTGATACTTTTGGTTCAGCACACCAGTTGGGATCAACCAGCACAAAATCACTCACAAAACGACATCAATCTGCATTCACCATCTGGCCTAAGGCAATTGCTGTGTCTCTTATGTCAATAGTTACAATTTTACTTCTGTTGGCTTTACATATCTGTGGCATACCAGCTGCTAGACATCACAGCTTGTTTTATTTCTGATTCTTACGGCACATGGTGAAGTGCCCAGGTATTTTGGTACAGTTGGATATGCTTTGGAAGTGCCAAATGGCCCAGTCTCACACAGTTAGCATTACTCCAACAGCCTGTCTAGAAATATCATCTCAGGTCACACTCAGCTACGGAGGTTTGCTTTGGTTTTGTTTACTGTGTGCTACAAGTAACCTGGATTTGAGCTGTTCTCCATAAGTGTAAGCTTTGTACATGACTGGGTGCCCATACGGAGTCTGTAGTCCTCTGCAAGGTGAGACTCACCTTCAGCAGCTTCCCCATCACCACCACCACCATGCTCCTCAGCCTAATTCCCAGATCAGGCCATCACACAAGATTATCTCACTGCCCAACTAATGCTGACATGCAAAATTGCAATTTTTATGGCAGATGAGAAACCTGAGAAGTGTTTTATCACCATGTTTTATAACGACAATGAAAATACACTTAAAAGTTATCTACATCATTTAGCTGTGGGCAGCATTCTTCTTGCTTCCCAGGAAATGTCTGTGACTCAGGACCACCTGATCTGGAGTATCCTTGTACATGTTTACACCAAGGAAAGAGAAGACCAAGGAACAATCTTTAACTGAGTCCAACTGGCCCAGAGATCTGAGTTGTTAGAAGTACCTGAAGTGACACTGGGGCCATGTGGGAGCTTGTCAGACTGTATTTATCACACAAAGCTGAAAGTGTGTGTTGCACTCTCTGGGGTGGGGTGAAAATACACATGAATGGTTGATGGCTTAGCTAAGGAAAAGCTGTTACAGTGCAGGAGATCTCTGCATGGATACTATCCCATCCTCTCATCCAAGTTAACCCATCTCTGGAACATCAAAAAGTCTTTGTTATTTCCATTCTTTGCTGTAATTTCCATAATGAGCTGACATCTTTGAATTTGTAGGTATATTAGCTACTTTCTGCCTATTTTGTTGCTACATTGCAATTTAAGGAATGTGACAAAATAGATAAATCAATCACCTCTACAAAAGGCCACAAATTAGCTGTGTACAACTGTCCTAATGCCAGCAATCCACAAGAGGATGTGAATAATAACAGAAATGTATGAATAATGAGAGAAATAAGGGAAATGGCTTCATTAACTAGAAACAGTTATTGCTTGAAGCACTATAACAAAAGATATTTTGTTTATAGCACAATTTAAAGAAATTATTTAATCATTCCCATGAGCATTCTCTGACTTTAAAAAACACATTATGTCTTAGTCTGTGCCCAGAGAGTTAATGGTAAAACAAAATTGTTCAGCTTGGCTCTCACTGACATTAAAAGCATTTTGTACTGCCCTGCCAGTTTCAAGCCAGACTTCTGCCAGGCTTAAGATTTAGGAATTGTGCTTTTTCACATTTGGAAGAAGTCCAAAATGTATCCCAATACTGAGTACATTTTAAGCCGCTTAAGGCGACTTTACATGACGAGAACAGTGGAAAGGCTCATGAAAGCAAATGACTGCAATGTACAACAGCTCCACAGATGCACACTCTGGCCCTGAAGTTGTAGCAGCATTGTGACATTCTAGTTATTTAGCTATTTTCCAAGATCAGAGGTCACCTTGGGCACCAATACCAGTGGGACAGACTCAGGTATGGTGTTCGTGACTGCTGCAGAGAATGAAGAATAATATTTTTTTTACAGAGCACATTAGCTGCAATGAAAAAAAGATTGTATTTGGAACACAACTGGTTTCCAGATTTGTGGAGAGTTTCTTTCAAATTAAAGCAGTACCAAGTTGCTTTCAGGAAACTCAGTCCTGTTCACCCCATTTGGCAAATTGTTAGGTCCCAATGAAAACCGTGTGCTAATAACAAGCTACAAACAATTTTTAAATAATTTTATTAATATATAATGAACACTACGAAATCCAAACACCAGAACAGACCTAATAAATAAGAAGCTTTTAAAACACCATAGAATATTAGAATGATCCTGCAAAATCAGTATCTTTCTCCAAAGACTGAAAATTTGTCTATATTATGTATTGAATAAAAAATCTTTTAATCACAAACCCCACCTTTTTCTTTCAGCCTCTTTGAGACAGAATAGAACCAATTGCTCAGAAATGTTTCTCCTGAGCTGTGTTCAAGTAGCAGGGATTTACATTTGAAGTATCTATGTTTTACACTTCCAAAAATACACATGAATTTTAAACTGAATTTAAGTGGTCATGCTATCTTCTGATTTAGCAATTTTTTTCATTATAGCACACTTCTCTGCTCAGATGCAAAACAAGTTAGTTGCAGAGTAGCTAACTTTTGTATATGTGGATTGAAATCCAAAAATGCCTGCATGGTCATAAACGTCAGGCTCCTGTTTATTTACATTTCCACCTCCTCAAGCTAAATTTCTGTATGTCTCATTGCACAATATGAAGCATTGCTCCACTGCAAAGGGAAGTGTGTTCTAATTCTGTAATAACCTGCCTAGACTCCATATCCTTACAGCCCCCCAAAAATTTTAAAAGGCAAAAAAAACACAGAAAAAACCCCCACACCTTGACACTACACCAAAGGGAATAGAAAATTCCTATTCCAAAAGCATGCAAAGCTTATAAAAGTTGCTCCAGCGTAAGACTTACAAAACTTAATCCAGTTTTATTGTAGTCTAGACATTAACAGAAAAGCTTTGATTAAAAGAGTATTCTTTGTAATAGTAAGAAAAAAAAAATTGTTAGATATTCTATGTTATTTTGAGAAATTCCTTCTAAATTTTAATCCTGTTTTAATTCCTGTGAGAACTTACAGCAGTAATGGGAGCAGGTTGCTTTGCAGAGTGCAGACAGACCCTTATTCTTTACTACCTCTTCAGCTACGTCAATTTTTTGCTCAGGCTAACAGGTACTAGTGAAAGAGAAAAAATTATTCCCACCACAGGATGGACATTTAGTCTGCTCTTGGAGGTGACTTGGTACATCCAGGAGAGCTTAATTGGTGATATATATCTGTCTCAAATATATACACACATTGACACATTTACAGAAGTCTGAGGAGAAATCCTAGCAGAAGGCTGACTATTTATCTATATATTCTTGGTAAAATGACTTAGCATTTCTCTCAAGATATACAAACACTAAATATGGGGCTGAAGGGGATTTGCTTCAAATTCAGTTGTTTGGATTGACTTCTGCATCCTCTGACTGTAGATTCAGAGGATTTCACTGGCTCTATGTTGAGCCTTAAGGAATTTTAAAATCAGCCACCTGTCATCCCTGTTGATACTTCTTTAACATTTCATGCTAAGGCAGTAACAAATAATAGCTACCTGTAAAGGGCATCCTTCACTAATATTCATGAACCACCCTAAGGATGGCCTCTTCCTAAATAAGCCTTAGAGGAGGATTATTCAAAAGACAGCAACAAATGAAGCATGACACATCCTGAGTAGTGAAGGGTTCTGAGCAAAAAGCAAAAATGTTACTAATGGCAAAGTCCATTAACACCTGACCAATATTAAAAGTGACTATTAAATAGTAAGACTTATCCTTCCCTTGAAAGTGACTGCTACAGCAGGCACAAACATTGCAAAAATTTATTAACTACACTGCCTTGTAATTAAAATAATTAAATAATTAAAATTAAACACCCTCACTGAAGGAAGAAGGTGCATTATAAAAGAGCCTGAAGTGATATTTTGCTGAAGTGGTGAAGTCTAGCACAAAAAACAAATAAAAAAACAGAGCAAGCTGATCTCTGTTGTGAGATTTAGCTGTTTAGAGTCATCCTCTAATCACACTATCTTCACTCAACATTATGACTACAGTAAGTGGCTGGCACTTCAAAACCTGTTTAATCATCAAGAACCAAGACAAAGGGTGTTTCTGGGGCAGGCAGTAGTTTGCTGGCAATTGTCCATAGGAAAATAAAGGGCAGAAAAGCAGCATTGACAACTTTGATGAGGAATAGTGCAGACAAAATTTCTGTCTATTTAAGTGCTTTGAAGTTCACTCTTCCATATGCCCTCACATGTCACACAGCCATCAGCCACCTGTGTATTTTACTGGCAGAAGCTGGTGCAATATAAGTTTACACATAAGTACAGTCAGGCCCTCTCTGCACTGAAAAGATTGCCCAGAGGACAGTTATGTCTTTCTGAACTATTCAACACTTCACACTAGATAATGTCTGCCAGCAACCTTCACTCACATCTTTTTCAGCTCAAGTTTCATATGCTAAACTATTCAGAGCATCAAACAAAAAACTGCACCTGCTTCCGTCTTGTACTGAAATTTGATTTCCATATTTACTGTGCTCCATTTGGGAATGCAGAAGAAAGGATGAAAACAAATTGAATACATAGCATCGGTTAGACTTAGTGGTATTGAGTAGTTTGGGAGGATATAATGAATTTTTTATGGGATTTTGAGGTACCATTGTGCTATGAGGCATGTGTGCTTGCAGACCTTGATCTACTACTTCAGCATGCAAGGTTCTTTTAAAAAAATCTTTGTAGAAAGCTTCCTATTCTCAACATCTGATGCAATCACTAAGTTATATATCCAAGAGATCTTGGTCTCCAACTACCTTCTCCCACTTTAAATACAAAACAGTCATGTCATTCTATCAACACTGCCTTTGCATCATAGCAGAATAATATTTCTCAATAACAGTAATTTTTTATCATCAAGGGCTTACTTCTATTTATTTGCTGACTAAATCATTATAAATCAAACTGGTAGTAAATTTACTCCTGTTGAGAAGCCTTACAGAATCATTCAATTTTCTATAAACATGTTTAATTTCTGTAAGCAATAGTAAATGATTTCTCTGATTATATTTCAAGAGTTTTTTCTTTCATTTTTCTGCCTCCCAGAGCTGTTGATTGAAATCTGGAGGCAGGTGAATAATGACTAGCTCACTCCAAGCATTTGAAATGCAATACGGGCTCCATGGTGATTCATTAAATTAGGTAAAAATACATGGAGATTTTCCCAAATTGCAGGAAGCTAGTTACTAGAAATGATAAATATTGTTATGAAAATAAATGAAAACTAAATAATCACTTTGATTCCTCAGGATGTTCACAAATCACTCACAGTAATGAGTCAGGATTAAATACTTGTGCAGTCTAGCAGATCCCAAATGTGTAAACTTTAGACATGAAAAACCCATGCTTCTTGTCTGCTGCCAGATACTTTGCCTAGGATGGGATTTCAGGTCTCAATAAATGGCCCTTGCCCACCATAAGTTGGGATAAAAGTGGTGTTATTCCCATTTGAGAAAAACTTGTGCAATTTTCTTCTGAAAAATTGTGCTTCTTAGAGATACGGCCTTAGAATCCCTATTGACACTAGGGATCATTGCTGACGACCAAAACTTTAGAAATAGGCATGATTTATAGGGCAAGCATGGGAAAGAAAGTTAGCAGCTCTGCTAGTCCTGGTCTCAGTAGGGATGCTGGCTCTGTGGCACCTCACAGCTTTCCCAAATGGCACCCATTCAGAGCAAGCCCCACAGGAAACACTTTCATCACTTCATTTTCTAACTTCATTTCTACCTGTTCCATAGGCATGAGATGCGCTTCCCTCTCAAATCATCCAGATGAAAGTTTGCTTATGCCCAGTTCATTGTGATGACTCCTGACCTGCCCCCTGCCTGGCTGCAGGGCACCTTAGTAACAGTAAAATAGCAGAGTAAACTTATGTGAGCAGAAATTTGTCCTATGATGATTTTTTCCTGCATAGTAGAGAGCTGTAAAATTAACATCACTACTTTTAGCAAGGCAGATTACATCTCTGATGTCCTGCAGCACTGCTGAATGCAGTCACTCCATCATTAAACCCTGTGTGGCAAAGACAGGTGATGGCTCACTGTAAATAGAACAGGACTTTTCCCCTCTTCTGCATCTGAAGTCCCTGGACAACAGGAACAGTTTGTAACAACTTCTTTGTGGGGCCGCAGTGAATCAGGAGGACTTGGGAACAGTGTCAAAGCAGTGCCCAGGGCTGGCGGAGAGCAAAGGAAAGGAAGGTTTCCCCCTCTAAGGACTGAAAAGGAACACTAGAAGGGGTTGGCATAGAAAGGGAGACAAACAAGGATGATTTGCCTACAGTATGTTCCAATAAAATAAAGGATACACTAAAACTTTAACAGGGAATGAAAGAACTGTCAGGGGTTTAAACATTCAAATAAACAATTCTAACAATTTTGGTCACAAGAAATTTTCTGTGACTGGAGAGAGTAAACAGTGACTCAACCAGAAGATGATTTCTAAGTTTGTGAGCTGAGGCCCTTGAGATATTTAAAATACAGATTTTTTTTTCCTTTTTCACTCTTCTTCTGAGCCTGAGGGGAAACATATAATGTCAAACCATTAAGTGAAAAGGTGAAAAGCATGTGCACAAAACTGCCAGAAAGCATGGACAGGGTGACTCATATGGAAGTGGACAGTGGCTTTAAAGGTCTCCAGCTTTACTCTAACTAGGCAAGTAATTTTTAATTTTGAAGAAGAGCAATTGAAGAGTTTAAGAAAACTTCCAGCAAAGCTCCTTGACTACAACTGATAGAGGCTTGAGGCAAAATCTGGCTCTTCACCTCTGTTACAACCTGCCCCAGCAGGTGAGAGTAACCCAGGTTCTTGTTAATAGATCCCATGGGGTGGATTAGAGTGAAATGAAACTGAATGATCAGTGCTTGTAAAAATATATATGGAGAGTTAATTTTTGAACAATTTGGTTGCAACAGAAGTTTTCCAACTGAGCCACTCACAGCCTTCATTCCTTATGGGACTAGACTATGTCTGGAAACTGACCTCAAGTGTTCCAAACTGACCTCAACAGTTCCAAAATAAATTGTCCCAGGTTAAGGAAAGAACATAAAAATAGGAAAATCCGTAAGAAAACCGTATTATCTTGATGCTAATTGTTCCAATCAGTCTGCCTTACCCATTACCCAAAAATCATCCAATATCTTCCATGAGTATATTGTGGATAGTTTGCCACAGCAATGTGTTGTTGAAGAAAAAAACTGCTCTCTCCAAGAACAAGGTCATGAATATTTGATGGTTTAGTTAAGGATAAAGAACTGATCAGTAGAAAATTAAGGAGAGGCTTATTGCCTCAGTAACAGATAATACAGTTATGAGGAGGTGATGTGAAAGAAAAAAAATGGGGCTTCCTGGAAGTGTTCAGACAGTTTGGAAGCCAGCTGAGCTTCCAACATCCAGTTATACCTAACTGAACAAAACCTCCTCCAGCAGATCCCCGGTTTTGCAGAGATGCCAATATTTTTGTCAAAAGCTGTGATGTTGGTTGACAAAAGGAATACACCCTCCAGTGAAAATAAAAAAAAAAAATTAAAAGAAAAAGATAAAATAAAAGGTTGAATAATATATATAATATTTATGATAAAATATATATATTATATGAATAAGATAAATAAAATAAAATTAGATGAAACAGCAAAAATTCACTCTGGGATAAAGTCTTCAGAATCAGTGTGGTCAATTCATCTAAGAGAGGAAGCATTTAAATAATTATATAGCAAAAGCCTCCTACTAAGATTATTAAGATCATTATAGAAAACAGCAGTATGGCCTGTATCAGTTAAAGATGCACAGAAGATGCTGGTCAAGGGAAATATTGGCACACTTAATTATTTGAGCTTCAGAAGTACTTAAAAGTTTACAGCATTTCAAAGAAACCATAGCTGAAGATGAATTAATTGATTTTTTGTTTAAAAACACTGACAGAAAGACAAGGAAAGATGAAACTTGTAGGGATAAAATCAACTGTGAGTTTTCACCTGCTACTGAAAGAGCACTTCATCAGGGAGACTCACTCCATGTGTCTCTGCTACTAAAGAAGCACCACAGACAAACAATTAAGGAAATAAATGATACAGAGAAGCAAACTGTCATCATGGACTTTTCTATCTGAAACAGTAAGAACAATAAAGAAGATCTATCTCACTTTAACTACACCAAAATTTCTCTTCTAACAGGGGAGTGTGGTTGAGTTTCTAAATTGCACTGCACCTTAGACTTTGAGCAACTCAGCATTCTCGGATGTTCAAAGCCAGACATCCCTTAGGTTACATCTTCAGTTCATAAAAATGGCACACAAAACTAATCTTTTTTTTCAGTAATTAATTAGGTCATTACCTAGATAAAAGAAAATAATCACTGAGAATAACAGGCATTTCTGTCTGTGGGCAGTTGTCAGCAGGATGGGCTCAGACTCCTCAGTGCTGCCCAACAACAGGACAAGGGGAAACGGTCACAAACTGAAGTTCCATCTAAATTTAGGAAAACCTTCTTTACTGTAAGGATTGACAAAGCACTGGAAAAGGCTGTTCAGAGTTTGTGAAATTCCTTCTCTGGAGGTACTCAACATTCACCTGGATGTGATTCTGTGCAACCTGCTCCAGGTGAACCTGCTTTAGCAGAGAATCCAAGCTGGATGATCTCCCGAAGTCCCTTCCAAGCCAAACTATTCTGTGATTTCTTTGGGGAAAATTTAAGCTTTACTCTGTTTTTTAGGCTCCCATGCTTTTTGTAAAGGCCATACTCTGGAAACTTCTGCTTTTATTGTTCAGGTTATTATTGGATCAAATAGTATTTGCTCAGGTTCTCTTGGATCAAACAATGATTGTTATAGGTAACTCTGGTGCAACATACAAAGCCAGCACATAATGCAACATTGGTGCTGCAGAGAAGCAGAAGCGCTCTAGTACTCAACTGTTTGTGTCAAGGGCATCACTAGAATGACCAACATAGAAACCCAGAGAAGCTTTGGAAAAGGGATGAATTAACTGACATAAAAGAAGATGCTTAAGATGCTTGGCCATGACATGGCAAAAAAAGACACTTTTTGAATGTCCTGTATTGAAACATGAAACATGCTCTGAAAAAAAAGAAAGAAAATTTAAGGGAAAGTATCAAAAGTATCACCTAATATTACAAGAAGGGAATGCACAAAGAGTGAAGGAGATTAAATGAACCAGTGGAAAGGACACACATCAAAAGGTGGGCTAGGAAGATAGCAGGTCAAACACAGATTTTGTTTTTTAAAAACGGACAGTTGGAATGAAGCATTTGCAGCACATTCTCATTTAATGCATAACACAAAAGATGATACATTAAAAGTCCCCCTATGGAATGGGGAAAAGAAATAGCAATTTTGGGCAAACATCAAAAGGTGTAATTGCTCTGTTTATACTGAATGAAAAATGTTCTGCAAAGGAGTCAATTTACATAATGTGGAGGCATTTAGTATGATGTATAGCCCTGCCTTAAAGGCAGTGGAGTGAAAAAAATGTTGTTAAAACCCCTGTATTTTCTTAGAAGAATAATTGGTGTTGAAGAAGAAACTTCACCAGTTTAGACAGGGAAGAAGCTGTAGGTGGGCATGTGTTATTGCACAGTTAGATGGGGAGGACACCTTTTCCTCAGTACCATCATGGGGAACAGGAGGAAAGCACCTTGCAAGCAGCCAGAGTCAGATCCCACAAGACCCTGAAGAGGACAGACTTTCCCCCCCGTGCTCTAATGCATAGTGATATACTCTCCATCTTAAACAGCAAATTAGCAGCCACCTGCCCTGCTGAATCTCCCCAAGCTGCCTGCCTGCCTGTGCTCCAGCTCATGTTTGCTTGGTAACTTCCACACCAAAACCAATCTGGATGCAAAAAATGTTTCTTCATTTCTTTCTGCTCCTGTTGCCAGGTGGACCTGCTTCTTGAGATTGCCAAGGTCTCCAGTATCAGTACCCATAAGAACATGGAGGGGGATGTGGAAAACACACAGCCCAGCAAAGGGACAGGGCAGGACCTCTCTTTTGACAACTGCTCCTTCGTTTTTGTAGCTTAAAGCAGTTGCAGAATGACAGCCTCATTCCCTGCAAAGATCCCAGCTGGGAAGAGAGCTAAATCGATGAGGGGCACAAGGCCTGAGATTGTATCAGGCTTCAACAGTCACTCTCTTATGCCATTTAACTTACACTCAGAGGAAGAGGAGAGAAGAGCAGATAACTCAGAAGACTCTCCTTTACACCAGTGTGACAGGGCTGCCCAAAGTTCATGGTAGGAGAAGCCTGACACAGAGGGTCTGGCAGAGCTGTGACAGAGAGTTCCATGTGGGTGAGTTTCCCAGCTCTGGGGGCTGCGCTGATCACTGCCTGGGAGCTCAGAGGGTACACATGGCATGAGCACGTGCTGCTGGGTGCCTTTAGGCTGAGCCTAAAATTACAGCTCAGCTTTGCTGCTGGGATCCAGGGCAGTTTTATTCCCAGGCTACCTCTGGCCTCATTTTACTCTTGAAATGGGACTGCTTTTCTCATAAAGATGGGGGACTCTGTGCTTGCTCTCCATGCTGATCCCTCTGCCCTGCTCCTGTTCTACAGGTCCTGATGCCAGGCAGAGTTAGTTCCTTGTGACTGGCACAGGAATGAGTTCTGCATAGCCTGTGAAATGTTCTCCTTTCTGAGAAAAACTGCTCTGCTACTCACCTTCCAGCTGGGATGGAATTCGTGGCATGCCTATTTTGTTTTGAATCAAAAGAGGTGATCACATTTTGATTTTCCCATGCACATTTAGTGCAGGCTCTTAAAGGAAAGCCTTTTTGCTTTGCTCTGCCAGACATTGAGCACTCTCAAATTTTTGACAGCCTGGTGTAGTGGGAGTTGTCCCTGCCCATGACAGGGTAGTTGAAACTCAATGATCCTTTGTCATGGAGTTACTTTACCTTTAAGGGAGTTGGAGTTGCTGGGAAGTGCTTGGAGTCTTTTCTCCTGACCAATTATCAGTCATTGCTGAGAACTGACAGCAGTTTAGGCCATTGAAAAGTAAGATCAACTTGTGAACCCTACCTTAAAGTGTAAAACCAGAGCTCTCTGGGTTCTCTTTGTTCCCTGGCTGTGGAGGGTGGCGGAGCTCCAGGCCTCCCGTCCCTGCCCAGGCCATGAGGCTGGGCGGGGATGGGGCCGGGCCTGCCCCGTCTCCAGGCCGGGAGATGGGGGGGCCTGGGGAAGGTTTTCCCTGGGCCGGGCCGAGCCGATCTCTGGCTCGGCTGCAGGTTTTGCTGTAACTACATTCACTAGAAACTGCCCAGTGAAGAAGGAGAGAGGCCCTGGACTTGCAGCGGGTTGGAGCAGCGACCACACGCTCCAGAGCAGCTATGAAGAACTTTCCATCGCAGACAGCTCCAGCTCCTGTTCGGCAGAGATCACCGAACCAGCTACAAAAGCCTGGGCAAGATTTTAACGCTTTCATTACCCAGATGAGACTTGCGGATTAATCTTTTTATCCAGAGAGAGAGAGAAAAAAGAGAGTGATCAACATGAAAAGAAACTTTATAAGCTACCAGTGACAGGAAAGAAAAGAAGCTTCAGAAGAGGTAGAGAATTAAGAAGATGCTTTAATTAAGCTGAAATATCTTTCTGTTAAAACTATGGAGATGGACAATGAAGTCATGAAAAGAACTCCTTTAATTCATGATACAGGATCTAGAGAGGAATAGTGTTCAAAGTGTAAATTTGAGTACAAAGTAGAGTAATTATAGTATAGTGAAGTGCTGGGAGATTTGAAGCCTTGAGAGGCAATGAGAAAACTGTTTTCTGGTGAAGCTCACAGAAACAGATGAAGAAGACTTTTTTTGCCTTTGAATAACTTATCCTTAAAAATGCTATCTCTAGACTCATGGCCCATACACACTTCAGAGTGATGTGAAAATGGGAGGAGTGAACTCTAATAATAGCAGCTCTGAGCAGCTAACATTAGGGCAATAGAAAACTATAACAAAAATAGTTTTCTTGTGAGAAACTCCATAAATTAACAGGAAGAAACTTCTGTTTCTCTATAATGACTGGTGAAAAGACTGTAGCAAGAATTGGGACTGTTTTAACCATCAAAGTTCCGGAGTTTTTGTCTCTGCTGTCATGTGAACAAGGAAATAGTGGGTAGATAGGGGATGGAAAGGTTTTTCTGGAAGTTTATTCTGGTGTTCTTATTATTGTAGTTTGTCAATAAACTTTTTTTTCCCCGTTTAAGTTGTATGCCTGTTTTGCTCTTGTTCTAATCCATATCTCCCAGCAAAAAATAAGTAATTTTCTTAGTTATTAGTTTAAAACCACGACATCCTTTAAGGTCCTTTCCAACCCAAAACGTTCTATGATACTGTGATTCACTGATGTAAATGATAAATCATAATTCCCCACGTGACAATGGAATCATCTTGATCATGTTCTGGTGACAGTCACTAAGAAATTTAGTAATAGGTAGAGCGAAGCATTTTCTTTTCAAACTCAGTGTTCTATTTACTTCCTGGAAAATGTTGAGATTGTCCTCAACTGAGTGCAAAATAATTTCTGCCAAACAAGTACCTATGGAACAATCTTGTTCATGTATTTTTGAGAGGTGCAAAAAATGAATGAAGACATGTTTGCAAAAAATTGCCACAGATAACATTTTACTGTTTATCTTTGATAAAAAACAAAACAGAACAACATTAAGATAAAGGTTCTACCTCTGCTAGCCAGGAGTTATCAGGTTGATAGTGCACGTAAAATCAATACCAGATAACTTAATTGTTCACTAATCTCAATTCACACATTCCTAAGGATAAGTGTACTATAGAATCTGCTGGGATTTTTATCCTGTTTCATTAATGAAAAAGGAAAGATTCTTTCCAAGATTACCCAGGATGCTCATTTTATAGACTGTCCTATAAAAAACACCGTTCTGTAAAAGTGAGGAAACAGGAATCTGATAGAAATCTAATACAGAAGGTAGTCATGTAATTCATAATTTGAGCTTCATTCATAAATGTATTAGCTTTATAAAGGTAGAAAAATATTTTCCCTCTCACACAGAGTCTAATTCATTATCTCTGTCTGGTACTGTAGTCAGGACATTTATATTTTGAGCATTATTTAAACAATTTAAACTCATTAGCAACCACAATACCATTACTTACAGGGAGCACCATCTTAGATAAAGAACATTCTCACCAGTCTCACCCATAGATCTGGCCAAAATCAGTACAGATTGTACAGCAGGGTCCTAAGTGTGTGGTAGCTGTAGCAGAAAGAACAGGAAAATGACATGCTATTATTATGTCAGAATGAAGGGTCTTATTGTTCCCAGTTGAATTCTCTTCATTCCTGAACATGTTCCTGTTGCACACTTGCAGTGGGATTTTCAGGCTATTTTAGAGTATTTATGACTCGGTTATGGATCTTCATAAACACAGATCATTGTCAGCATAGGCTCAAGTGAATTCAGCATTTCTAAGGAGAAATAAATAGTCAATAAGAAGGATACTTCTCATTTCACATGTCTGTTCAAATACTGTCTCACATCAGTCAGATCCATACACTTTAAAGCCTGCCTCAAGAGACTATGGCTGCACTTGTAAATAGGAGCAGAAGCATTCAACAGGCTGAAAAGGACTGTTGAAACAGAGAAGAAGTCACTGGACACAAAGCTTGGCAGACATTCATGATGGAGCATGACAACATTAAAGCCCTGACTGAATGCAGATCATGTTCATGGTTGTTCATTTGTGGTTTTATTCAAGGAGAATAATCATTGCTTCCAGAGTGATTAAGGGTCTTATTTATTACTTCATTCTGTCCACTGTATAACAGAACTTCACTACTTTCTCTTTCTTTGAATCACAGAATCACAGAATCAATCATGTTGGAAAACACCTCAGAAATCACTGAGTCCAACCCATGACCCAACAGGTTATGCCCAGACCAGGGCACTAAATGTCACATTCAGTCTTTCCTTAAACACCACCAAGACAGCGACTCCACCACCTCCCTAGGCACTCCATTCTAATATCTAAACACCCTTTCTGTTATTAGAGTGAAAAAACTCTTCCTAATATCCAACCTCAACCTCCCCTCATGGAGTTTAAGATTTTGATGTCCTCTTGTCCTGTCATGGGTTGCCTGGGAGAAGAGGCTGATCCCTTCTTGGCCACAAGCTTCTTTCAGGCAGTTGTAGAGAGTGATAAGATCAGTCCCTCAGACAATACACTTCAGTGCTCCGAGAGAGCATTTCTGCCAAAGGAAACACACCAAAGTTTGGCAATTGTCTTGTAGGAAATGGGTTAGATTTTAGCTGTGTCTTAGTTCATGTTTCTTAGAGAAACATGTTTCTAGTTTCTTAGAGAGAAACTGTCTATTTCTCTCTTCAATGAAAGAAAAGTGAGTTGTTGCATACTTCATACAGCTTTTCTCCAACAGTCATGAATTTGCTGGAAGATTACATTGATAAGGACATGCTTATCTGTCTGAGGCCAGTGTTCATATAAATTGTTAGTAAATAACAGCAATCCCATGACTAAGCATTTTTCTACCTTTGTCTCATAAGAATTGCATTTGTAAGAGAAGGTACTTAATTTTCAGGACACAAACCATTAGAAAACAGATGTGTACATCTTTACATTTGCCTTAGGCTGCGATGCCTAAACCTAAGACAAAGACCAAAACCAAAATCAATGTAAAGGAATATATAACATATCCTGCATCTATTCCCATGCTTCACAGGTCTGGCCCCTAGCATTAATCTAAATATCTGAAATCCTTTCTGATATTTCCAATAAATGATGAACTTGGGAGAGATGAGGAGTTTTTTGAATCCTGGTAACTGCTATAGAAAAGGTGGTCTTACTTCATCCCTGACAGGCATCTCCAGGGAGTTTGCTGGCTTGCCAATTCCTCTTGATTAGGGCCATTTGGGTCAGCTCCAGTGAAAATGTTAATTATTCTATTGAACCAAGTACAGGAAGGAAAAGATGGATGGGTTGGTTGGAGTAATGACTGCTGCATTCAGGGAAGGTTCAGAGCCAAAGGCTTTACAAGGAGTGCAAGGCTCAGGAGTAGGAATGAGATGAGAAGCCAGGGTGAAAAGCGTAAAGAGGGCTAGCCATGGCAGGGGCTCTGTGTGTGCTTTGTGTTCTCATTCTAGGAGCGAAATAGGAGTCCTGCCCCACTAGAATATGCTTAATTTCCCCATCTTCCCACTTGTTCACTCCCTCAGTGTGCAGTGGATGAACAGCACAAGATACAGAAGCACTTGAGCTGGAAGTGTGCCCTGGTGGCCAAGAAGGCAAATGGAATCGTGGTGTGCATAAGGAAGAGCACTGCCAGCAGGTCCAGAGAGGTGATCCTGTCCCACTATGCAGCCCTGGTGAGGCCACATCTGGACTGCTGTATCCAGTTCTGGGCTCCTCAGTAAAAGAGAGACTTGGGGATCCTGGAATGGATTCAGTGGAGGGTAAAAAAGATGAATATGGGATCTGTGCAGCTCAGGAGGAAAGGCTGGGGAAACTGTGCCTGTTCAGCTTCAAGGAGAGATGACTAAAAGGGGACCTCATCAATGTTTATCAGTATTTGAAGGGAGGGTGCCAGAGGATGGAGCCAGGCTCTTCTCAGTGGTGCTGAGCAATAGAACAAGACAACAACAAAGAGTCTTTGAATGCCACAAACGATAGGTAATTCTCAGAGCGGAAAACTTTTGCTCATAGCTTTTTATTGTGGTTTAGTTTATCCTCATGAAACACTCAATGAGCACCTTAATAACCATTCTGAGTGAAAGAACAGTTTGGGCAGTGAGGTTAAATGCCTCTACTGCTGTGTTACCCCAGACAAAAAGAGCACTTGGAACTGCCTTTACACACACAGAGCTTACTGTCAAAAAAGGTATTTTCATTTATCAGCTCCCTCACACAGTTTTAATGATAACATTTTCTAGCTTTTCTGGCTCTTTGGTCTCAAATTAGAGCTATTCAGATGGGAAATGTAGGGCGCCTTCCTGTGTACAAATATCTTGATACATTTTAGTATTCAGTTTAGTTAAAGCTTTTGTCAGGAAAATGGCTGTGGTTAGACATTGGCCAAGAGTGTTCTCAGTGCGGCCTATTGACATTAATGGAAAACCTCCTATTTGGCTACCAAAGTTTGGAAAAGAACCACAGAATTTATGTGGCTGAAGGTTATACAGCTGTTTTGGGTTGAGTCTGCCTCAAAATTGTTTTAGATTCTGTTGAGAACATGGTTTCATTTTATCTTCATCATAATTAACATGCATGAAATGGTCCATTTGCATTGTACATTACAGAGAGCAGCCTAAACTGTTACTGCTGTTAAACGTCTTATCAGGGTTTTTTTCATCTAAGGGATAGAATGGTTTTCAGATTTGGATGACAAAGCATTTAATTATTTCTACTCTTCCTTCCCCAGCATTTTAAAATATTATTATGCTATCTGTGTTTGGGCACACCTGAAAAAGCAGACTGCATAAGGCACAAAAGCCTCACAGAAGGTGGGTGAAGGATAGTCTTGTTTTCAGTCACTGCTCAAGTTCCTGGAAAGGATTTTCAGTGTGACAGCATAATTGGTGTGTTACAGATAATTGTTGATAATTCAGAGTCCTCTGCTGACTTTTATCTGTGTCCAATATCCCACCAGCATAGCTGTTTTTCTGAATCTCCTTCATTTTACTGACAATGTCTTAGCAACATAAGTGCCTGGTGAAAGTATTTTCTTTTCTATCTTTTTAAGATGGAAGCTGAGGACCTCAATGTTCTTCATGTAGTCCACAATGTCTTCATATTGCCTAAGGTTTAAACTTCTTTGCTGAACAGGAGTGAATAATTTAGTTTTAGCTGCAGAGTTACTGACAGCTGGAACAGCCCTTTTGCCTTTTCTAGCGCTACGTATCGCATCCAAATTAACAATACAAGCACACTTGAAGAATGCTAATGCATAGATTGCACGGTGGATGAAAAGCACCCCAAAGTTAAAAAAAAAAAGGTACGTGTCCAATGTACGTGTGTCCCAAGGGATCAAAGCCATGTGTCACAACTACAGCTCCAGTTGAATGACTGCAGAGTCATGCCTTGGTAGAGGATCCTTAAAGCATTTGTCAGATGCTTTGTCTTTTCCATATTCACATTTTCACTGAACCTCCAGAATGATACATTCACTTTGTACTTGAATTCTCTTCTAACAGTGCAGTCTGACAGATAATAGGATTAGTTCCACGAAATGCAGAAAAAGCAACAGTTGTACTGTTTTAGAAGCCCTTTATTTGGGATTTCTATGAATAGGATGTTTGCTGAAGTACAGTGATATGCTGAGAAAATTATTCAAAGTCATTTATTTTTCACACACTTGTCTGAAAACCAATAATTTGTTTATTCAGTTAAATAAGATAGGACACTGACTCACCCAGACACAGAAATGAGTGCTGAGAGCTGTCAATACATTCATGAATACAGATAGTATTTTACACTGACTTTGATTTAATTTTAGCTGAGGGCTTATGCATCTTTTGGAAAGATTTTTCTTTCCCCTATGGTATTCATGGTGAGAATTGTCAGGGCTGTAAACTCCAGGGATCTTGCAACTCTCTCATTTCATATGGATAACATTCATTGTGGGAAGAAGAGCTGAATTTCATTGGAATGACATAACTGAATTGAGGTCCTATTAAATCATATCCATTGGCACATTCTCTACAAACCTTCAGCAGTCTGATTTCTCAGTGAAGTTTAGGAACATGTTTATGAATGTACTCTCCATAGATGGAGTGGGAATTGAACACTGTGCCTTTCTTCTTTACAAAGGATGGAGAGCTTTCTTCTGGTTCAGGGCCGACGTTTACAGTGCTCATAGTTCTGCATTTCAATTTTGTCTCTCTTCTGCAGTTGCTATAAATGCAGAATTGAATTTGCTGAATGCCATTATGTATCTTTTTCTGGTAACTCAAGACAACAAATCACCAAGTTCAGGGAAGTTATGTCATTCAAAAAGCACTGCAATATCAGAATTGGCTGTCTGTCCCATTGCAAGCAAAGCTATGCTCCAAATCAGACTAAGCTTTACCTATTTCACACTTTCAGGTTTCCTTCTGATGCACTATTTTTCTGGGGATAAAAAGCCCAGTTATTTCAGCATTGCAAAGCTTTTTATCCCTCTATCTTCATTGTACCTAACATAATTGCATGTTGCAAATGATTGATTTTCCTCCTTTTTTTCCTTCATTAGTTTATCATCAGTTAGATGCTCAGAGAATACCGTAAGACCATTCTGAACACCCATCTACCTGTGTATTTTCAGTTGTTTATATGAAGCACTCTCCTATTTTGTAACCTTTATTAAACCCTAAGTTTATGAAAGCTTTCATGGAGTCCAAGCACATATGTATTGTCTGACTGTCCTTATTTACAGGAGTAAATAAGGCTCCTACCTTAATCAACATTGCAATGGCTTCCTTCTATGAATGTTGTGTTGATTTTCCCCCTACTCTTTGTATTTCTTTGCATTCCTAGTGATATTATTTTTTAATATGCTGTCTTCTTCAGACACCAGAAGCAAGGTGTCTGCCCAGCAGCACCCTAGCTCTCTCTCCACACCTTTTGGTGTGTAACATTTGCACCCTTTCCTTTTACTACCATTTGTCAGAGCAAAATCATTACATAGCACAAGATCCAGCACTGCCAAATTCATAGGAGGTGTTTTAAGAAATTAACTACACTGGTAGATAGCTGTGCTTTTCATAAAACCGAACTCTTTGCTTGCTGCTCAGACATCAGCTGGAGTTAAGTAATAAGGATTAAGTCAGATGCTCTGTTGCTATGCAAAGCCACTAAAACAAATACCGTTAATGGGTGTTGGGGACAGCACACGAAATTAAAATCAGAGTTAAATTAAACTGAGACAAGAGCAGAAGCTCTGCCCAGCTTCTGCCTCTTCCTCTCCCTGCTATAGGAAGACCCTCTGGATCTATCACTATCTGTCACTTGCTGGTTTCTCGCTCCTGCTGAGGCCCGAGTGCAGCAGAGGGGTTTTCTCGATTTGCGATCAGTGCTGTCGGTGGCTGCGACCCGTGGTCTCGGTGCCCTGTGGGGCGGCAGCGGCCCTCACACTCCTCTCGGCCCCTCACACTCCTCACGGCCCCTCACACTCCTCACGGCCCCTCACACTCCTCACGGCCCCTCATGGCCCCTCACACTCCTCACGGCCCCTCTCGGCCCCTCACACTCCTCACGGCCCCTCTCGGCCCCTCACACTCCTCACGGCCCCTCTCGGCCCCTCACACTCCTCACGGCCCCTCTCGGCCCCTCACACTCCTCACGGCCCCTCATGGCCCCTCACACTCCTCACGGCCCCTCACACTCCTCACGGCCCCTCAGGGCCCCTCACACTCCTCACGGCCCCTCACACTCCTCATGGTCCCTCTCAATCCTCACGGCCCCACACGGCCCATCTCGGCCCCTCACACTCCTCACGGCCCCTCAGGGCCCCTCACACTCCTCACGGCCCCTCACACTCCTCATGGTCCCTCTCAATCCTCACGGCCCCACACGGCCCATCTCGGCCCCTCACACTCTTCACGGCCCCTCAGGGCCCCTCACACTCCTCACGGCCCCTCACACTCCTCATGGTCCCTCTCAATCCTCACGGCCCCACACGGCCCATCTCGGCCCCTCACACTCCTCACGACTCCCCACGGCCCCTCTCGGCCCCGCCCGGCCGTGCCGCCGGCTCAGCGCCGCCCTCTGGCGGCCGCGCCCCGCAGCGCCGGGGAGAGCGGGGGCTCTGGAGGCTCAGCCCCGGGAAGGGTCGGCGGGGGCGCATCTCGCCGGCCCCAAAACAGCACAGAGGACTTGCTCAAGCAGAACTGCCCTCAGAGCTTATGTCAGGGTCCAGGGAGTCCCCCTGTCCCGCCAGAAGCCGCTGGGGATGCGCCGCGGGCCGCCAGGCTGACGGAGGGATCCGCGCACGGCTCAACTCAGAGCATCACCGGAGCCTCGGGGCCTCTTGCTTCTCACAACTACCGCTGCTTCCCCTTGCAACTTAAAAGGCAAATCACTGCCCTTAAATATGTGAGATTTTCTCTCATTCTCATGTGAGGGAAGATAATAGAAAACAAATCAAATACCAGATGTAGACAAAAACGATTTGTTTCGAATTATCATTACTACATGACTCTATATTGCACGATTTTCTTCTTGAAACATCCCTGAAGTACAATATGAGGATGGTAAATGGTAATACTGCCTTGCTGTGTTTCTCCAGCACATTTATTGGTGTGTTATGCCAGGAAACTTTGGAACCATTTGTTTAGAAGAAAGCTTTAACAGCCTTGTTGATGATAGATTTCAACATTTTTTTTCCTCTAAAATCTGTATTTGACACTGAGCTCTTCCATTTTTTTCCAATCTCCCAGAGTACAATTCTTATTATTAATAATAACAATATTTCCATTTTTGTGTTTTTCTTTTAGGTGGAGAACTGTACTTTCCCATGACAATCAAGATGGGAAAAAAAACGTGCATCTTACCTTATAAAAGGAAAAGAACAGCATGCATTCAGCAATAATTTATTCCACCAGCTGCTTGTAAGTGACAACACTGAAAGAAAAAAATGTTCCTACCCCAGGAGCCCAAGGAGGATACTGGGATGATGCAGGGAAGGAAGGGAGTGAAACTGGGTGTGAATCCATCAGCACTGGGCAGCCCAAGGAAGGGCTGGTATGTCCTAAATGATACATCTGGCAATCCAGGGGTCAGGAATGAAGACTTAGTCTTGTTGCATTGGCACCTGTATTTCCTGTGAAGTGACACAGCTGTGATACTGATGTCCTGATGGACACAGGGCTGATGCTCACAATTCTAGGTCTCAACATTGACCTTCTGGCCTTTAGTATTCCTGCGTGGCCTTGCCAGAGTTAGTGTTTGAATAAACTCTTAGGCTGACTCTGCCCAGGTTTCACCAACCAAGTGAAGTCTGAGGTACCTCCTAATGGTCCCAGTGGAGTTCAGCACTGCCTGGCTATAGGTCCTGAAAAAAAAAAAAGGTGTTAGTAGAAAGGATTGGTAACATTGAGGGTGGTGTTACATTACCTGTTTTGCAGTCTGTGTGCCACTCTATGCTCTGCTCTCAGCTGTCTTGCCAGGGAAATGCTTCCACATCCCTGATAAGGGCCAGCAGCTGCAGGAAGGTGTTGGTTCTGCTGATGGCCAAGAGCAGGAGAGCTTTCCAGGAGTGTTTGACCAAAGTACCATGCTATAAAGCACCCAGTTTAAGGTGCCCTTCAGGAAGAATTAGCAAACTCAGGACAATAATGAGTTATGTGCACTTTTCTTGCTCTTCTAATGCTGCTGTCCCCAATCTTCTTGCACCCAGATCCCTTTATTCCCCTTTTATCTTGGAAAACAGATGCATGGATAAAGAGCATCTTCTTTACAGCTCCAGCCCAAACTTTTTATCTGGCTTCGTCCTTTCCACAGCACTGAAGTTTCATGCACAAAAGTCTGTAATTCTTTAAGATTCCTCTAGCCCAAGCTGTGCTACTAGCTTCACCTACCTTGGACATGCAGTTACTTAGGATGAGGTGTTTGATTATACATTTAGCCCAAAATCTTGGCTTTCCCTCCTTTTTTCATCTGCCTTCTCTTTTTCTGCATGCTTTTTCCCTTCTGCAGGATCTTTGATGGCTTCTTTTTGTCTCCCCTCAGCTGTCTGTGGGATGATCTTTCCTTTGTACCCTTACTTGTCCCTCTGAGCTGTCCTTATCCACAAATTTATGTGTTCTTTCCATGCAGATGATTTTCAAATCTCAATGACTTTGCCTTCTTCTATCAGGATGGGAATCTTGTCCTGCAGTATATCCTTGGAAATTATTTGTTGCCAGCATACATGAGCTCAGCATGGTTAAAAGGGGTATTAATATTTTCTTTACACCAAGGTGGCAGCACTTTTCTTGACTGCTTTTCACTCAGTCCTGCTTCCTACCTGTTGCTCTCCCTGCATCCCCAGGTCTTTCTGTCTTGCTGGGTGTGGGTGTGGGGAGGTGTGTGTCTGTATAAAGTATGTGAAATAAAACTTTTGCTACCTCTTTTTTAGCTAAGATTTCTTGCCCATATCTTGCCTGCTGCAGCATTATTTGCTCTCAAAATATGCATAGTTGCTTCTTGCAGGGTTGCCAAGATCTTTTTCCTTACCTTGGGCTCACGTCAACACTCTGTGCATCTTTTCCAGATCTGCCCTCCTTAAAAGCAGCTCACACAGGCAGCTCTCTACATTCTCAAGTCCCTTTTCATCCTTCATTTATCAGGTACAGGCTAGTTCCTTGCTCCTGCTGGCCCACCACATAACCTTTACTTTCTCACTTACTACATTTTCAGGTGCTGTTATTGCTGTGTTATTCTGCAAGCCTGACAGAAGATTCCTGTAAATATGTATCTGCATGTGTCTCCTTCAAACACTTCCTTCTCCATGAGCACACATCTAGTGTGTTAGCAGTTCAGGCATCCCTTCCAGCTGTGTCAGTTTTTGATGACTGTGTGTCATGATGAAATGCTGGGAATAAGTAAGGGATTTGTGAAACTAAAAACACTGAAGGAGTTGCTTAATTTAGAATGAACAAGCTATTTTCAAAGCACAGTGGGAGCACTTCACATTGTATGGCCTGCATCTTCATTTGCACTGTAGGCTGTGCGTCAGCAAGGCTGCAGGATGGAGGCAACTTGACAAGGCTTCATTTCCATTTTTACATATGCAAGAAACCAGCATATCGTATCTACTCAGGGGACTTTTATGCTGTGAATGATATTCAGTTCCTTCCCCATCCCCTCTGACCTCCAGTCATGCAGGTATGAGTACAGATCTTCACTCAATAAAATAAAAAGTTTATGTAATTTACACTCCGTAAAGCCCTGATATAAATATGAACCCTGGAATGAAATGGGTTAGAAAATCACCTTTTTGTGAACAGTTTCAGTTAACTTTGGTGACTGAAACAGAGTGGTGAACACAGAGCATGATTTGGGCATGTAGGGGTGACAGCAATAAAAATGAAGAATTTGCTTGAAGAGATTATAGGCAGGATGCCTTACACTGCTTTGTTCCCTCTGGGAGATGAAGAGTTTACCAAAGGAGAATGCTTGGTAAATTAGCGGATGTTGTGCTCCACAAGCTCAGCAGTGAGTAATCCCTGGTTCACTTGTTCCTAGCCTCAGTAATCCAGTTATCACGAAACAGCAGAACCCTGAGAACAGGGACTCCTCTCCTGGATCTTGACTGTGGATGCAAGTTTATCCATCTCCTCTGAGTTTGGAAGAGGCTGATATGAAGGAAAGTCACACAAGCAACCATGACATCCCTGGCAAAGAGCCATGCTCCAAGGAGATGATTCCCCATCGCCCCCACATGCCCTGTGTGCTGGAGGTGCCTGGTGTGGGGGATACTGCATGGGCTGCCCACCCTGGTGCAGCAGGTTGCTCCTGCTCTCCAAGGTGGTGGCTGGGCCAGCCTCAGGGTCTGCCAGTGGCTGCAACAGCATTCTCTGTCTCCTATCACCAGATCATCCCCATGGAACCTCACAGGGCCTCAGAATTCCCTGTTGCATTAAATTTTCAAAAGTAGTCCATTTAGAAATGTAGAACACATGATGAGTGTCTTTCAAAAGACCTCAGCACACTGGCTTTTAGGGCTCTGAAAATCTGCCTGGAGTTGTGATTGTGGCAGCTGCAGCTCTCCAAGTACCTTTGAAAAGCAGGTCCTTGTGTACTTTTCCCAAGGCAGACTGCATTTGTTTGAAACTCTGCCTCCACTTCTAGGTGGTGAGCTCATAAGCAATGTTGGAGGCTAAATTTTATTACCTTTCATGTAGGTTTAAGATCTTTTGAAAATTCTTCCCATCAAACTTTTACATATCCCCCCCACTGGACGCAGTTAAAGAGTTGTCTCTTTGCAGCTGCCCTTTGTAGACTGGACAAAGGTTGAGAGATGAAAAAAAAAAATGCATCTACTGAAAGTATGTGGGGGATCTCTCATTGTCCAATCAAAAATCATTATAATGCAGGAGCCAGCTCATTCCAGTGGTAAAACAGGGTATTGATGCTTACCTTCCTTTGGAGAGAGACTTGAGATCTTGAAATGAACACAGAGCTGGTATGCTCACACAAATGCCCAGACATTTTGCCTGCTCAGGGAAGATAAACGCTAGAGCGAAATGACTAAACAGGTACACCATTTATTATAAACAAAACCTCTCAAATGCAATTTATGACAATACAAAAACATGTCTGGGAAACATCCTCAGCATTTTTAAGTCACTTCCGGGGAACATCTGCAGGCCAGGCAATGGTGAATAAAACCTGTGTCCGTCATCTTCCCTGAAACAGTCTTTTTTTTTTTTTTTTTTTTTAGAGTTTGGGGTGGGTTTTTTTGTTTTGGTTTTTTTTCGTCTTTTCAGTTTCTCATTCCCTGTGGTCAGAAGACTTTGTCCTAAACCTGAAGCCTGGATTTGTCAAAAGCAAAAATAAGAAAGCTGTAAGTTTAGACTTGAAGTGCTTCCTGGAATAACTATCAGCCTTGCAAAGACAAAGGTGAAGTACATCCTCCCAGATGTCACAAGAGCCCCTTCCTTCACTGATGGAGACGTCTGGAATAAAGTGATATGCCCCATCTCAGAAGAGTGATCAACATCACTGTCTGCTGCCAGATGAGCAGGATTTCCAGCACTTCTTCTCATTTCTTCCTTTGCTCACCCCCCATAGTTTGACATGTAAAGGGAAGAGAGGTTGCAGTGTAGAAGAGTTCAAATGGTGAAGAGAGATGACTTAGTGCTTCTGTTAGAAGATTTTTGTCAAACTGATCACCTTTTTTCATCTGGAAAAATAAAGGTTCATGATGAGAGCCAGAGTTGTTATATCTCTGAGTGGTGGGTTTACAGATCCCAGTGTCAACAAACAGCTGGAATGGGAAGGGGGACAAGTCCCCATCTCCTACTCAAGGTAGGTCACTGCCAACTGCTGACCAGGCTGCTGGGCACAGGGGTCCATCAGGATTAAACTAAGTGGCTGCTCCCACTTCCAGAAGTGTCCTCTCCCCTTTATCCCAATGCTCAGAAGGCAAAGTCTGGGGGGAGGGAGGGGGGAGGTGTGCATCCCTTTGTCATGCAGCCCCTGGCTCCCAGATATGCTGGGGGGTATTCTGGGAGAGCTGTGCCACCATGGTGTGTGGCAGGGCTGCTTCAGTAGCTCCACAGTTCCTCTCTGTGCCTTTGGTTCTGCTGTGCCAAATATGGCACTGCCTCCAAATGGCACCCACCCAACCTGGCAGCCTTGCCCAGAGCTGGCCCTGACTCGCAGAAGTGCCCGTGTGCCCTGACCAGAATGTGCACAGTTGCTCTGTGTCCTCTGCTTTTAACGGTGGTAACCTCCAGCCTGTTCTTAAAAGAGGCTTCTGTCTGAAAGGAATACCAGAAAAATGGGCTTCTCTGCACACTCAAGCTCTCAGCACAGCACTTTCATGGGTGTTTGGCTTGAAAAACATATGTAAGTATCCCTACTTGAAGTTAAGGGTACACATAAGTCCTTTGTTGACTTAGAGTGGACAGCAGAAAAACAGCTGAAAACACTGACCCAGGTCACAAGAATGAGGCAGAAAAACAGCTATTGAAGCCTCCTGCTTCGAATCCCACTCTGGGACACCACTTTCAGACCCCTGGAGATTTTCCAGATTGTGTCCTGAAATTCTTCTTTTGTGCAGAAACCAGTGATCACACTTTAATGCCTGCTTTGAATTTCCCCCCCTCTCACTTCCAAGTTACTCTAGCAGTCGGTGAAATATTCTTTTGCATGCAAAAATGAGCAGTTGCAAGAGAAAATATAAAGTACAACTTCATTTAATTCTGCAGGCTGGTTTCCAAATTAACTATGTATTGCCACAGCCCAGAAAGGCTTCGTATAAATTCATAAATAGCCTGATGTAAAGCAGTAGGGCATCAGTAATAGTTATATCTTAATTCAGTTCTAAGAAGGAGTTTTTTTCAGACTGTTATAAGCCAAGCCAATTTCCTTCTGCTGCATCTCAATATGCATTATCTATGGATGCCAGTATGATGGGTACCTCATAAACAGAAATTATTGCATAAAATGGTGAACTTTGTCCCTTGGTATTGTTACCTCCAAATTAAAGAATTAACAAAAAAGTGCACAGAGTTCAAGCTTGATAACTTCAGAGTCAGTGCTAATATTCATTTGCCTACCTTAACAACGTTATGTTTTATCTTAATTGGTTTTATTAATTTCACTTGTCTAGGGAGGACAGGGGAAGAGGAATTTGGCTTTATATGATCATTCTCTTTCATTGGAACAAATGAATACCAGAGTGCAAGGAAAATAGGTATTCTTTTATTTAAGAAGGTGGGATGGCTTTTCTGAACACACTGATTGCAGGATGAAATTAACTGGGTTAGGTTTTGGTTGGTTGGTTGAATTGCTTGGGGCAGGGCTGTTTGGTTTGGGTGAGTTTGGGGGTTTTTGTGGTTTGTTGGGGGAGGTGGCTTGAGTTTTGGTTTTTTTTGCGGCGGGGGGTGATTTGGGTTTGGTTGGTTGTTTTTTTTGGGGCGGGGAGGGGGTGGGGAGGTGGATGGCGAGCCAGTGACGCACGTCGGGAGCCCTCAGTGATGAGATGTGTATTTTTTCACCTAAAGAGTTAAGGGCGGCGCTGCCCGGAGCATCCAGCAGGCGGCCGGCGCTCCCGGCGCTCCCGGCGCTCCCCGGCGCTGCCGGCGCTGCCTGCAGCCCGCGCACACCGTGGGAAGCAGCGCAAGGGCTGACGTCCGGAACATCCCGCCTATAGGATCCGAGC
This sequence comes from Cyanistes caeruleus, assembly GCF_971803275.1. NCBI lineage: Eukaryota > Metazoa > Chordata > Aves > Passeriformes > Paridae > Cyanistes > Cyanistes caeruleus. The sequence continues at coordinate 17,049,032 of NC_141703.1, read as the reverse complement.
CGCCAGCCGAGCCCCGCTTTCCCCCCTCGCTTTAAATCCGGCTGGCGAGCGCAGGCACCGAAAGCGGGAGAGACTGGCAATGCAGCGTGACAGCAACTCCCGAAAGTTCTTGCTTTCTGTGACTCCCTGCTTTCGGACTCGGAGCTGCCGGGCAGACCTGAAGCTGGGAGTTTAACGAGCCGCGTTTGAGAAAATGCCTGCCACTTGCTGGTCCTTGAATCCCATAATTTGCCTTCCAGAGCTGAGGAATACTTAACAGAAGTGGAGGAGGAAAAGGCAAGTTTCACAATTCAAACAATGCTAAAACATGTTCTCCTTTCACCGTATGGAAACAGGACTGTGGACAAAGCTGCAGGTGCTTTTTGGTTTGGTTACTGACAAGATGTGTCACAAAGTAATATGACTTTTAAACTCTTCTGACTGTTTAAAGCCAGCAAGGAGAAGCAAAATTAAAGCAAGAAATTAATTCAAGGAGTTTGAGGACTTTCAAAGAAGAAAGCTGTTTTCTGAGAAGAGCAAAGTAGGACGATGGCATCTGGAGAGTGCCTTCTGCTAGACCTAGAAACAGATAACTTCATTTTCTATAACATCTCTGTCAACCAGAGTGCAAACTTCTCCCTGCTTGGGGAAGACTGGTTTTACCCAGCATTCCTCTACGCCATCCCCACAATCTATGGGATCATCATTCTGATAGGCCTTATTGGCAATATCACCTTGATTAAGATCTTCTGTACTGTGAAATCCATGCGAAATGTCCCTAATTTGTTCATTTCCAGTTTGGCTCTGGGAGACCTGCTGCTTTTAGTGACTTGTGTGCCTGTGGATGCCAGCAGGTATCTTGCTGATGAGTGGCTGTTTGGCAGAACAGGATGCAAACTTATCCCCTTCATACAGCTCACCTCTGTAGGGGTGTCAGTCTTTACTCTCACTGCTCTCTCTGCTGACAGGTAAGCTTGGCTGCTGTTGCTTTGGAAAGAAGCCTGCATATTATTACTCCATAAAATGCACAATTATAAAATTGTATTTTCAGGTAAAAGATTTATTTTTAATGTAATGAGGGAAGAACCACCTAAGGTGATTTCTGTGCACATTAGCTTACAACTTGAGAAGGATGCAGACTGAACACAGGATACTTTTTCTAAACTAAATATTTGTGCAATTTAGCTAATAGTCTACATTAATTCATAGAGAGACAAGAGCAGATCAAGTTAAAGACCAGAGAGAAAAAATGTCGTTAATGAAGCTCTGCTAAAAGATAGCATGTTCATATTTGCCAAAAAGATAATTGATCCATATTTCATGAAGTGTGAAGGCACTGGAGCAGCAATGTAAAGTGCAGTGAGAATCAATTTTTTCTAGGGGCTTGCTTTCTTAAAGTTAATAATATGTGAGGCAATATTTCATAAAATATTTTTTCAAATATTTAAATGAGCTTGCCTGAAGCCAGGAATTGCAGTTGCCATAGCCAGTGTATTTCCCTTGGTTAAACAGTTTGCCCCTTATCCAATCAAAAGTGATCTGTGTTACTGGTTCAGAAAGTTCATTTTCCAATAATGTTTAGTAAAAAATAATGTGTAGTAAATATGCTGGTTTATTTTCTGGATGCTTCCAAAAGAGATTAAAGAATACATTGTCACTATGCTGAAGTGACACAGAAGTACTGAGTGAAAAATTATTTCAGTTTTGTTGTGATCAAAAAAGACATGGGAATTGTATCCTTGTGTACAAATAAGTGAAACTAGGTTCCCTTTGGGTAGTCTCTTGCATGACACTGTCTCTCACTAAGCTGCTTTAAAACATCAGACTACTTTTGTTCAGATTTCAATGTAATTCACACATATACTTCGATATACTTTTTGCAGTCTCAATGAAAGCAGATAACTCCTCGGTGTTTCAGAGACAGAAAGGTCAATATGTTTGTCCTCTCCTCTGTGTTGGGATATATAAAAATAGCACTGTTTGTCCCAGTAGCAGATGACAAACACACGTATGTGTAGGTAAAAGTCTTGAAGCAATATGCTTTAAAGTTCTGTGAAGATAGGAAAACTGCACTAGTGAGAGACCACATGCACTTTTGCTCCTGAGTTTGATGTGGTGTCTGGTATCCCTCTGACCACTCTGAAGAAAATATTGGGAAAACAATAAGTATCTCTCCAGGAAAATACATCTTTCTAAAGCTGTAATGTAAGTTGTTTTAAGAGGTGTAAGGAAAAGAAAAATGCATTGTAAAGAAGATTGTGTTAGAGATATTTATTGCTATCTGATCACATGCTACATAAAGTAAACATTGCAAATGCTTTCACTGAGCAGCACATCAACAGCACTTTTTGCCTGAAGTGGTAGAACAGAACAGAAAACAGCAGCTGTGCCAAGCTTGGGATTTGGTGGCTTCAAGTTCTGAACTTCAGCTTTATCAGGAACCTATTAACCATCATGCTGCACTGATGATCAAATATTTCCATTTCCAAGGGAACATTTTACCCTCTTCTAATGCATCTGTGGTCCATTACAGAAGGATATAATAATGAAAGTTATAACTTTGTTAAGTTTATGATCCAATATGCTGTGCATTGAAGCACAAGTGTCCCTTATCTGTTAAGTTTGCTGAAGTTTCTATTTTGATAAATTAACAGCAGAGCTGGATTAATTTTGTTACAAAATAATACAGTCTATATTTTGCAGCTCACAACCCATTAGTCTATTTCCTTAAAGCTGTCACCCTGAACTCGAGACCCCAGGATTAATCATGTCAGAATCATTAGGGAAATAACTTTAAAATGTGAAAGGAAAATGTGAGTCAGATGTGAACCAGCATGGTGATGCCGGCTGGGGGCTGTGGAGGGTCTGGAAGCCAAACACCCTGCTGCAGGTGAGATGCTGAGCCTGGCATGTGGGATGGTTTCACAGACACTCACTTCTGATGACAGACATGGCACTGCATGAAGGTAAACAGAAAGGGGCATGGTGGTGAGATGATTAATATTCAGTGATGTGAATCCTACCCGAGATGCTCGCATGAGGCGGATGTCCCTGTTACCATTAATCAAAGCCATAGACCATGTGGGAGAAAGGCCTCCTAAAGCTCCTGCTGTGACCAGCATTACATGACACTGTCTCCAAGGAAAGGGAGACTTGTCAGTGTACTACTGCGATTTTGCCTATAATTCATCATCTGCAAAGAATTATCATAAAACCCCCTTTGTTTCAGCATCCTTCCATTGACAAAAGCAAATGGAAACAACTGCTGGCATTACTGAATATATCATGGTGATGCCTAGGGAGACATCACAGGGAACAGAAGTCTGTTGTGTAAAGAAAAGCATTGGAGTGTGATACAAGAGGGTCATTTCCAGAGACATGACCATTGAACCGCAAGGTGAAAGGCAGTGGGTAGGTGTGATGGGTAGATAGAGTATATGAGAGTGTGTGAAACATTTATGCTACAACAGTGGTACAAATATTCCTTGTTGCATTGGATCACCTTCTGAAAATGAGGGCCCCAGTTTTAGTAGCTTTTTGCAGTCACATCGTCAGTGCAAGAGTATATGTCTTCCTCAGGTGTATTTTTATTATTTCCATTTCCACTCTCCCCTGTGTTAGGAATCTCTCATCTGCCAGTGACTGCAAACACTTGGCTGAGTGCCAGTCTCCAGCACAGAGCACCTAAAGTTGCTCAGTGGTTTGACCTGACAGAATGAAGGGTTATCCAGAGGACTGACTGATCAATTGCAAACTTCAAGGAGAAACAGAGGGACAAACTACTAAACTCAGCTTTTCCTGCAGTGGGAGCCTCCCAGCCTACAAGTGCTCTGTGTAGGTATGGACACAGCTGGGCATGCCTGCACAGGTTTGAGCAGGAAGGGATAGCCAGAGGGTCCCTGGGTGCTTAGGATGGCTCTGTGAACAGTCATGAGATTTCATTATTATTTCAGAAAATACGTAAGAAAGGGCGAGAAAGAGTTAACAATAGTACAAATTTATTTCCTCTGGCTGCACAGTGTCTGCATCTGGCTGGCTGCATTTGCAGGAGCAGTGGGAGCTGTCAGATGACACCTGTTTTCCTGCAAGTGTGTCAAATTTTCAGGGCAGCCAGGAAAGGGTTAAGGCATGTGCTGTGCTTCCAGCCACCGTCCATGAGTGATAAGGCGCCAGCGCTGAGTGTACAAGAGCAAGGAAACAGGCAACCCATGTGTGTGGTGATGTTTGTGTGTTTTAGAAACACTGTAAGTGAGGTTGGTAGAGGAAGGACATCTGTCTGCCCTGCTGCTCTGCACTGTCGAGCCAGTGGTTTCTTCAGCTACTGCTCAGTTTATCCCAGAAAAAAAAGGGAGTTTGGGTTCTTCCCTCCTCCTCCCCCTCCTCCTCAGTGCAAGGATAAGGGGGACAGAGGCACCCGTGAGAGCAGTGACACCTGGGCTTCTAGCCCAGGCAGAAAAGCCAAGGCTGTCTCAGCAAGGGACAGGAAATTAAGGAAAATCTTTGCACAGCAAGACGAAAAGCAACTATTTAATTGCCCATGTCATGGGAGACATCTTCATTTAATTGGCTTTCTCTCGTGACTGACAGGGCATATACATTTGCATTCGAATTAACCAGACTGTCAAGCATTGATCATAGTTCCTCACTGTTAGGCTGACATCCTAAAAGATCGAAATGCCCTGGTGCTCATGCAGGGAAACCTTCCTGAAGAAATGCTGTTTTTACAAGCATACAGCAGAGTAAGTGTAAAATGTAATTGGAGTTTACAAGCAGCATCTTTACTTTAAGCACCTTGGATTATGTGGATTCTAGTACTGGAAAACTGCAGCATGCCTGCCAGCCCGAGCTGCCTGCAGTGCTGTGGTGGGAGTGACAGTGTAGTGAGATATGTGGAGTGACATTACACGGGAGATTAGGTGGCTTACAGTGGTAAAACCAGCTGCAGACTGAAGGGTTGCAGTCGTGCAGGACACCTGAAATGAGGATGTTAGCTTTGGAAATGTTGACCTCAGTGCCTTGGGTGCAGGGATGGATGCAGGAATGCTGCCGGGCTCCCAGCTCTGCTGGGTCCCTTGGAATGCACCACGAACACAACTTTTGATGTTCTTCTGAACTCATATGACAGTTTGTTTATCTAAGAAATAAAACTTTCAAACAACACTCCTAAAAAAAGAAGCAGTGCAAGGAAAGAAACAAACAAATCCAGAATTTCTACAAAGACACTTTTAAACATGCAAAAGCCTTTGTTTAGTGGACTCATCTCTTCTGTGATTTAGATGTCTCCAGCCCCTACTATTAATATTACCTACAACACTACAGGAGGTGTAATATCTACGTGCCAGTTCATTTATTTTACTTTACAATCACTGGTTTATATCTCTGCTAGAGGACTAAGGGAAGCATGCCAGCCTAATAAAAAGCTATGAAAAGTCAACAGATTTCCACTGAGTTGATTTACATAATGACAGTTTTTTAAAAAACACCATCAGTTGTAAAGTGCCAAGTCCATAGTAGTTAAGAATATATTCTGGGCATTCTAGTCACAGTATTCATGAAATAGCTTCAGGTCACTAAGGCACTATTTTGGAGCATGTTACTTGTGCTGTAATTTACTCTGCAACCCCAGGAAGGTTTCAGGGGGGAGCAGAGAAAGCCACTCTGACCTACCAAGACAGCCTCTAACACAGTCAATGCATGTCAGCAGAATGGAGTTTAGATCCACTGGTGTGACCTCATGATCTCAGCCAAAACTTTGGTCCCTCCAAGCCAGGGAAGAAAACTGGAGGGACTTTGGGGCCCAGCCCAGAGCCTTCTCTTGCACTGAAGCACCAGGCAGCCCCACCTCCACCCTTGCCACTGGCACAGTGTCAGTGCTGCTGCCTCTCACATGCTGACAGATGCAGGGTGATATACACATATCTCCTTCAGCTGATGTACAAGAGTCTTAGATCCTGGTTTCTGTCCACTGTGTCGATATAATATAAACACTTTACACCTTTAGTTTTAGCTCTCGTTTCCTCAGCCCCTGAATCTATCTGCACCAAGAGCTACTGATCAAAAAACACAAATTTTCTGAATGTCTTGATTAATCAGAGCAGATGGCCAAAACACAATAGATGCACTTCTATAACCAGGGAGATTAGAGCTTCCATTTATAGCAGTGGGACTGGTATGGAAATATGAGTTTAGAGTCAGTGCTAATGTGCTAGAGACTGTCAATATTTAAGCAATCAAAAGGAAGAAAAGTCAGATTACCTATTGTTTACATTTCAGTAAAACCTAAAACCCCCAATCAGTTGTCATGGTCTCATAGTACGAGGTGCTGTACACACTGTTATTAAGGAGAGCAAATTCTCTCTGTGGAGAATTTGCCGGCTGTGTGTCCCAGCAGTGGGCTGGGATTTTACCATCACTGCTGGGACATGAGCTTACAGTGGACCCATCAGTTCATGTCTTACTATTTGATGTTCAGATGTGGATAACAGCCTGGCTGAGAAGAGTAGGAGGTAGCTGAGATGAAAAAGTAGAAGCAGGCACAACTGCTCTGTGAAGCCTCCAGTAACTGCTTTGCTCAGAGGCAACCCTTGCAATAATTTGTCTTGCTTTATTTTGGAAAGAGACTTCACCACTGTCCCTATGGGGTTCCCTCACCTTGTTTTTCAGCAGTTTGTCACCCAGGTGCCCACCTCACCCCATCCAACCTAGGGCACCGTGGGCCATGATCTCCTGCCCACTGCAGGCTCTGCAACCCCCCCCCCACAGTGACTGCTGCATAGGATCTCAGGCAGAGCAACAGCTTTCAAAATCCCTGTGCCATGAGGCAGCAAGCAGGCACAGTGCTGAGGCACCTGAAGGCATCCCAGCAGCAAGCCAAGTGCTCTGCTGTAGAGAAAAGCAGAAGGCTGGATATGCCTTGCAGAAACTCCCCTCCTGATGGCAGGCTAGCAATCAGTTTAATTGGAATGCAGAAAACTGTGGAGCATCAAAGGGAGAATCATTGTCAGAGCTCTGCCCATCGTGTCCTCACTTGCCCTCTGTCTAGAGTCAGTCTCTGCAGCTCCCTGGGAAGGCAGGACAGAAAACAGTACTATGACACCCTGAGAGTAAAAAAAAATGTTTCTTCACACCTTCAGGCAACCCTGAAGCATGAGATTGAGACATGAATGTTCAAATGACCTGGGAGAACCAGAGATGTGGACTAGACCAGAGACACAGGACTTGGAGATACCTCACTAGCCATCAACTCAGCAGTATTTCTTGCCCACACTTGTGCACAGAGAATATTGAATATCTGATAGGATTTGGATTAAAACAACTCTTTCCAGTGACATGAGGCTGTTTTCCCAGTATTCAGACTAATGGTGCATATATCACTCTGCCACCTCTTGTGTGTCTGGCACTCTGTTACACTCTCTGCTTAGAGCTTGTGTCATGTTTCAAATCGAAATTTGTCTAACCACTGCGTAATAACCTAACTCACAGCTAACATGAAAGGCTGAGAGAGTTGGGGTTGTTCAGTCTGGAGACACCTTATTGCAGCCTTTTAATACTTAAAGGGGTTTATAAGAAAGACAGAGAGGGACTTTTTACCAAGTAATGGTAATGGACAAGGATGTAATGGACAAGGATAAATGGTTTTAAATTGAAAGACAGTGAGTTTAAGTTAGACATAAGGAAGAAATTTTTTTATGATGAGGGTTGTGAGGCACTGGAGGGAGCTTGCACAGAGAAGTGGTAGATACTTTGGACCTTGCAAAGTGTTCAAGGCCAGCCCAGATAGGTCTTTGAGCAGCCTGACTTTACTGAAGATTTCCTTGCTTATTGGGGGAGGGGGGGTTGGGCTTGTTGATCCTTTAAATGTCCCCTCCTAACCAAGCTATTCTATGGCTCTATGATTAGAGCAGTCAAGGATAACAATAGATTGTTCAGCCCCTACATGCTGCTGAAGGTTCATATAGTGGTGATGATCTCTTATGACACCTATGTTTATTAAAACCACAGAAAGGATTTAAGCATTGTGTAACTGGCTTTGCTTTATATTGAGTTTCACTAAAGCCATGAGATGAGAGTTTTGTGAAATGAGAATCTCATTTTGTCACATGCAGAAGACTTGCTCCAATGTCTTCTTTTGTCTCTTCTTTCCTTAACAGAGCACTATTTTTTGCATCTTCTGCTCACTGGCTTGTATATTTACTATTTTACACATAACTGAGTTAAAATGGTTTGGCTTAGACTATGGCCACTTACCTCAATGACTCTACAGCATTCTCAGTCTGGTTAGCCACTGTGTCATCTGCAGACTTTTCCAGCAAAGGTTTTACAGCCTGCTCAAGGCAGTGATATGCACAATAAATAACACTGCAGCTAGAGAAAGTTCTCAGGACCCAGGCTACAAACTGTTCCACACACTGCCTTTTACCACCTTGATAGATGAACACCTAGGGGAGCATGGGGCTCAGGGTCCCCACCTGGAACCCCCCCTTCCCAGACCAGAAGTCTTAATTTTAACCTTTTCCTGTGGGAGTGGGACAGAGATTTCCTGGATAGGAGAGGGAGAACCACATGGACCCTGGTTCACATATGTGTGTATCTGCATGCATGATCACCCATGCCAATGTGCCCATGAAAGCTGCAGCTCCTCTGTACAGCAGCATGGCCCACATCCCCTATCATGTTGTGACAAGATAAAAAACCCCTGACATCTGCTGTGTGTTAAACAAGATAGACATATTAATTATCACCTGTTCGCAGGATTAACCTGTCTCTTATTCCCTCTACAGCTGGCCTTGGGCAGCACAAATATTTGCAATTTTCTTGGTCACATCATCCAGCTTTTCTGAATATCACATCTTTGAAGGCAGTTCTCCACTTCTGAGGAAATCTACCACTTTTTCAAGATTTGTAAAAAAATTAGCACCAGGTTCCTTCAGTACTCCTAGGTGTAAATTATTCAGGCCTGCTGGTGTAAAATTAGTTTGTGTTAGCAGATTTTGGCTCACATCTTCTTAAATACAGCTCACAAGTTTTCTGCTACCTCTGTAGAACTGCACACACAGTATAGAACCACATATATCTCCTGCTCATTTAGTCCTGAAGATGACTACTGGGTTATTGCTTTTCACTTTGTCTCATTGTTGTTCATATCTTCACTATTTATGTGTATTCCCAACTTACTGATTTTTTTTTTATTCCTGATGTATTTAAAGATGCACATTCTGTCTGTTACAGAGTGACCTTTGTTAATATGTTGGTTCCTTCAGCTTTCCTTATCAGTCACCAACATTTTAAAACTCCAATACTTGCTGTCATTTACGTTGGCTTTTTTTCCCATCTGTTGCATATTGATTTTTGTAATTACTTCTTTGAGGTTTTAGCATGACTCCTCCTTTTCTGTTATCCAGGGCAGCTTTTTGCCATGCTTTTTTCATGACAAGGAGGGAGACACCAGGGAGCAGGCTGGAAGTCAGCGACTAATGTCCAGTTAGTGATGTCCCTTTAGATTCGTGTTCTCAGTCAGTTGATTTGAAAGTTGCTTTTAACTTTAGGTAATCTGCTGCTCTAAAGTTAACAGAATCATAGAATCAAAGAATGGTTTGGGTTGGAAGAGACCTTAATGGTCATCTACTTCCAACACCCCAGAAGTGGGCAGGAACGCCTTCCAGTAGACCAGGTTGCCCAAAGCCTCATCCAACCTGGCCTTGGTTCTAAACATATATAGCTTTTTATTCTATTTCCACAGAATTAATATAAGCACACTGCATATAGCTTATGGAAGTGCTAATTTTTAGGTCAATGATGAGCTCTTCTTTCTCTGTCAAAACCAGGTACAGTATTGATTTATTGTACATGACAGGCAGGACTTTTTGTGTTGAGAAGATGACATTTTTAGAAACTCAAATGAATTTCTATAACTGGCTCTGTGGGATATCCAGCAGTTATGCCACCTGCTTAGATTACTCAGTGATTCTGTCTTTATGCACCAAAGATGGTGCTTTCAGCAGAAATAAGGCAGATTCTCTAGTGAAATGAGGGGTCCATGTCTGAGGCCTCAGCTTTAGTTGCCCTTGTCACAGTTCAATCCTCAGGCATGCAGATCTCCCCCTCCCAGGCCGCTGACATCCCTGGAGACTTGGGTTGAGGCAGTAGAGCCTTGGATGGAAAGCACCCCTGGGGCTTGCTCCTTCTCATGCTTGCTGGTCCCTATGCCAGCACCAGTTCTCCCAGCTGCACTCCAGACACTCACCACATTGCAACCTCAACACCAGCTCCAGTTCTGGTGCCACATGGCATGAGCAGGCACATCCCTCTGGCTGTACCCAGGCACTGAGCATGCAGGAATGTGTGCAGTGCTTAGCTGGTGCTGGGGAGCAGTGTCAGAGTTTGGTGGTTTTGAAATTAAAGGATGCTTCCAAACTGTGTCCAGAGTGGCATCAGATCCAGCATTGCCAGCTGGGCAAGGGAGGAGATTGTCCCGCTCTGCTCTGCACTGGAGCAGCCTCACTTCAAGGGCTGGGGGCAGGTCTGGGTGCCACAGTATAAGAAAGACATTAAACTATTACAGAACATCCAAAGGAGGCAACAAAGATGGTGAAGTGTCTCAAGAGAAAGCCATCTGGGGAGTGGTTGAGGTCACTTGGTCTGTTCAGCCTGGAGGAGACTGAAGGGTCACCTCAATTGCAGTTACACCTTCCTTGTGAGGGGAAGTGGAGGGGCAGGCACTGATCTCCTCTCTGTAGTGACCAGTGACAGGACCAAAAGGAATGGCCTGAAGTTGTGTCAGGAAAGGTTTAGGTTGGATATCAGGAAAATTCTCTTCACGCAGGGGGTGAGTGGGCACTGGAACAAGCTCCCCAGGGAAGTGCTCACAGCACCAAGCCTGACAGAGCCCAAGAGACATTTGGACAATGCTCTCAGGCACAAGGTCTGACTCTTAGGCTGCCCTGTGCAGGGCCAGGAGTTGAACTCAATGATCCTTGTGAGTCCCTTCCAACTCAGCATATTCTATGGTTCTGTAAATGAATGGGTCCCAGCCCTGCTTCAGACAGTAGGTCTCACATCTGTTCACAAGGCACCGTGAAGCTGGACCCACTGAAATCTTTAACTTGGTATGAGGCTGAAGATCACCTTCTGGGAATAACTACCGTGGGGGTAAAGGTGTAAAGGTTTTCTGATGTCATGGGACTCACACTATTTCCTTCAGTAACGTTTTAACCCATTGTTTTTTCATATGTATAGTTAATTTTTGGAATATTTTAGGCTGTGGATGGTTATGTCACTATCAAATTATTAGTGTTTAAAATCTCCTTCCTAGTATGTAGTGCAGTTCAGTGGTTTCTAAAATACTCTGTCTTAATTCTGAATTTAGGCATTCCTAGACTGAGATCCTTATTTGTCCATATTCCAGGATACTGTAGCAGTATGCACTGAATTTTGAACATATGCTTTAAAAGTAAGAACTGTGCCACTTCCATCAATGCCTCTTTTTTCTTTTCATTTAAATGTTAAATTAATAAAAAGAGAAAGTAGGCAGTACCTGCCAATGTATTTAAGATTTGCCCATTAGAGATGTCTTTGTGCCCATATGCAATTTACTGAAAATTTTAATAACAGATGTTCACTCAAGAATCATGCATAATAATGATAATCTTAACTAAGTATGCAGAAAGCAGATAGACCCAGAATAGGTTGTCGGAGTGTGTTGATGGGTTAGACAGTCTAGCAATTTTGTGGATTTACTGAATTGTCTTCAGAGCTATAAATATTCATAACATCCATGGTGGAAACAATAAAGAAAGTTTGTGGCATTGCATTTGTCATAAATTTCTTGGTATATTTAGTAAGACTTCTCTTGCTTTCCAGGTGGAGCTTCACACTCAACAGGGCTCCATCTTCTTCATTTAGGTAGTTTTTCCATAGCATCAATTTTTCTCTGTTGTCTGAGGCTTTTTTGCATGGTGATTGAGCCAGTCCTTCATATTTTGTGGGCAAAACAATAATGTGATGCTTGTAGAACATAATTGTAAAATCTTAATGAAAGGATTTTTGTTTGGTCTGTTCTCAGGCCAGGACCAGACCAATGTGCCATTAACCTTACAAATGGGAACAGATGATTGAGGATCAGAGGGACTGCAAATTGTGCTTTTTTCACTGTATCAGTTGCAAGTGGGAGCAGAAAAAGTATCGGGGACATGCTGACTTAGAGACAGTTTTTCCATCATTACCACAGGAAGTCATGACAATTTCAGGAGCTCATTTTCTACAACTGGAGGAACTCAGTGTTTTCACTTCTCAGCAATTGACGTGACTGTTTCTGTAAGACATCAGTCCATTTCAGCCAATCCCTGTTTTTTTATTTGAGTTTCAAATTAGCTCAACTTCTCAAAATAGAGCACAGTTTAAATAGATTCAAAACTTTGTAAGTGGATTTCTCACACCAGAGAGAAAGAAAGTGGCAATACGTACACCTTTCCACCAGCCTAATGCAGTCTAAACAGTGGGACCAGTAATGAAGCAAGGGTGGGCAAGGCTTCTGAAATCTTGTTTGAACAGGTTTTAACACACTTGGGTTTTAAACCCTTATTCATGTGCAGGGCACAGGATCTTTTTATGTAAATAGTATAGGGTGTGGTAACAGATGATATTACTGGGAGGAAACTTTCCTTGGCAGTTAAGTACTCCTGCAAATTCATTTTGGAGGGACACTGCCCATTTTCTCTGGAGGAAGGATGGGCAGGCCTTTTTTCCTCTTTTATTTCTTGCAAGTGTGAGGTTAAGCTGTAGAAAGATGGACATGCTTGGAAGGACTGAGGTAGAAAAGGGCAGTACTCTGTGGCAGAGCCTATTTGAGCCATTTTCTCTCCCCACACTCCTGGGTCATCTACATTAGCTTTGCTTGCTGATGTAAGGGAAGGGAGAAAGGCATTAGTACAAAGCAGTCATAGAAGAGGAGAGCAAGCTGAGGCTGCCTGTAGCACCAGCTTCTCCACACAGCATAAAGTTACTTCCCTTAAAAAAACCACAAAATCAGAGACTTAGACATATGGAGCTAAATGAATTTAAAATCCCAGGGAAACATCTGATTGGCCTCCCCATGCTTCAGTTGTTTTCATTTAATTTTTGTGGCTGTTGTAGCAGGCATAAATAAGTGGATGAAGGATGAAGCAAAAAGCTGTGAAAGAAGCACTGAGGCTGCAGTGGATAAGGTCCTTTCTCCCACAGAGAGAAAAATTGCAGCCCTTCTATGCTTAGAAATGTATAGGCAGTATGGCTTTGAAGGCAAGGCCTGTTTTTCCTTCAGGTGGTGTGTATTTTCCTGGCTCAGCTAAGGAGCACAAAGATGGATAAAGTATTTTTGTACCAACAGAGAAACTACATGTAGGAAACACTGATATCCATTTGGGGCCATATTTGGGTTGGTATCTTTGGACGGGGTATCTGTCTTTTTCATGCTACAGCTACTTTTGTGTTTATATTTGAAGAAGCAGCTTTTGGGCTAAGTGCATGGTATTAACCAATGTTTGCATACTCCAAGTACATTAGGTGATGCTATCTATCATTAGTTACATTATTATTAACACAGGGAAAATGACACAGTTCTCTGTTTCCCCTGGCATAGTAACCTCAGTGGGAAAAGTATTTATCACAGAAAGACCTTGAGTGTGCCACATTTTAGTGGTTTATGGTCATTTCAGTAGTTTCATTTGTGAGAAACAATTACTCAATGAGCACGATAGAGATCTTAAGGGATGTGTAAAAGACATTTTCAAGGATTCAGTGGAGATGCATATGCTCTGTGGGCTCCTACCAATCCACAATGATTTTTAGGGATTAGGTTAAGAAGTGATCTGGGTTGAAGCAACACAATCACCAGCTTGCTCTTAGAGGTTTGGATCCTGACCAGGGACAGCACCAAAATCACTGTGGCTGCTGTGGAGAGAATTCTTTAGCAGGGGAATCCTCTCAGTGCCTCATGAATTGCAATTATATTAAGCACACTTTGGATAGTCCCATTAGTAATTTGTTTTGAGGGATTCTTTGAGTGAGACTACGAGACAAGGAGCTGACTCCATCCATCCTGGCTGGGAGGTCACTGGCAGCTGTAGTGTACACGGCAGGTTGCTGCTTCACAAGTGGGAACAGAAAAATTCAAAGAGTGAGCAGTAGTAAAGGTCAGTATCTCTTCCACACTTGCAATCAGATCAGCAACCCAATCATTTTCATCTGGGCTGTTTGACATGAGTTCTTGACTATATCTTTTTTTTATTCAACTGAATCTTCAGAAGGTACATATATTTAGTTTTGGGCTTTGTTGCAGTGCATGAATTGTACCTCTGGTTTTCAGACTTTTTCAAAAATTTCTTTAAAAGATGATAGGGAAATGAGTTTAGCTGAAAAGAATATGTGTATTTAAAACAATAATTCAATAATCAGAGACTGAATGTGTGAACAGCAGAGGTGATCAGTCCAGGGCCATGTCTAGATCTACTGCAGACAGCTGAGCATGCAATGTGGCACATACTCTTTTAGCCCATGTTACCACCTGGGCTAAAAATAATGCCATGGTAAGAGCTTTGCATGAAAGCTCAATTCCATGAGGTCCATGGCTCCTCTAAGGTGTATAGGTATATTCATCAATGTTCCCTTCAAAGTGGATTGAAATACATTCTGGATGTTAAATACAGGAAAGTTACGTGCCTCAGGCTAACTCATTGAAAAACAAGTTTCAGGGGACAAAGATGTGGAAAGCTTGAAATACTATGTGACATCCAAACTGGAAATACACATGCTGAAAAGCAGAATGAGCTGCTACTCAAATCAAGTCCACCTTGATGAAGTTCTGAAGAAATGTCAAATAAAATTCAGGTTTGACCCTAACAGAAAGTGGTATGGAAAAGTAAAGGAGTGAAGGCATTTCTGAGCCCCACTCAGAAACCAAGCAGGAGATGCAGCTTTTTCACACCCTGAATACCAGCAACAGGAAAATCCAGTGGTGTCTCAGCCCACACACGAGCCTGGGGGGCCAATTCCTCACTGTAGCACCCCCTGTGCTCTCACCAGGAGCAGCTCCTGCAGGGCTGGCATGGCAGAGTAGAGCTGCTGAAACACAAACTGGAGACACCCACTGGCACATCAGCAAGGCGACTGGAAATGGGGATTCCTACCAGATCAGTACTGATCAGTCACACATCAATACTCAGAGACTAACACAGATTACTGGAGATTTTTGCTTAAATTAACCCACCATCAAGGAAGTCACGCAGATAGTCAGCAAAATAATTTTATTTTATTTTCAGGCTATTAAGAAAATATCTACTTGTGTTTCTGCACCTGAGAACTTACCTTTTCAGAACCTGTTTCCTAGCTTTGTTTCTTCTGTTTTACCTTTCTGTTCTTTCATTCCCATGCTTTGGGTCTACACTGAACCCCTTGCAAGCAAAACCTCTCTCGTATCTTCTCTTACATCTGCTGTAGGAGGCTTTAAAAGTATACTAAATGCCTAGTAGCCAGTGCTAGCATTCCTAGACATTTCTTATTATGTTCTGTCCAAACTAAAATTTTTGTAAATGCCATCTCTGATTAAAATGTACCAATAACTTGAAATGGAGTCATTTTCTGGTTCCCCCAACTCTGTTAATGTTAATAAAAAATAAAGTTTCTCTATATTCTTTAATTTATCCATGTTCCTGGAACACAATACTGGAAAATATTCTCTCAGCTGTCTATATTTTGTAAGACAATCCCTGAAATGATCATGCTAACATGTCATGTTGATAAGCATACAGTAAACATCTGTAGAAAGACCTTTGAATCAACTAAATTTGCTAATACCTTGATATATTATTAATTTCCTTCTTTAAGGTTAACTGAAGACTTTCAGTGAACTAATGTTTCTGACAATAATCTATATCTGGTCAATACTATAAACTGAGCTATTTCAACACCACTCCTTTAGTAATCTGCCTAGCACTTCTGTTTTATGACTGCAATACCCAGAGCATCATATTTGTTTAAAAGCCGTGACGTTCTTCGCCTGAGTTTATGATCTGGTGCTGGAAGATGGTGCTCTGTGGTATGACACCACTTAATCCCCAGTTTTCAGAGTGCAAGTTAAAGAGGTGCCAAGCAAGCCTCAAAAATACTGTGTCTAGACACTGCAGCTGGAAAAAAGAAGGGCTGTAGAGCTTGGAGAATAAGTGGTTAAACAGCAAACTACTGAGCACAGTGTTTGTAGTACATGAAAGGAAAAATCCTCTATACAAGGCATCTATATGAAGAAATACCTGCAAATGACAAAATGTCTAGATACAGTCTTCATAAAAATAAGTATGTAACTATGTATGTACTTATGTATACATGAATACACATGCATAGAAATATGTGTATGCATTTAAAATATATACAGAGATACGCAGACACATATATACCTACATGGAGGGAAAGTTAGGTATGCTGAGCAGGATATTGCATATAATCAAAAGTTAAATGCATGCTTACCCTGCAAATAAAGCAATTACCCAGGTAAAACAATGCAGGACTGATGGAATCCTCTTTCAAATGCTGAGCTGTAGGATAATGCAGGCTATAGCAGGTGGGGAGTCATGGAGTGTCCGTAGAGCCTGGGTTTGTGCTGCTGCATGGAGGAGCCCTGGGGTGCCGCCCACACCCAGGCAGGGTGTTGTGCTCACTCCTCTGCTTCCACCCTAGTGCCCAGTTCAGCTGTCTAAAGGAGGCAGGATGCTGTAAGGAGCTTAGAAATGGACTCTGGAGCAGCTGATGGGATGTACCCTGCCATGCCAAAGAGGGCTGGGACAGCCCAGGACCCAGGCACGCACCAGTCCTCAGGGAGAAGTGACCAAGGGGAAGCCAAGTGCACCATGGGCAGTGAGGCAGATCCTGGAAGAAATAACCAACAGTTTGTAACTCTTATTTATAATAATGGCCTTCCATGCTAAGTTGTGAAACCTGTAGATATAATTAGGAAGGCCTAATTATATTTTTTTTTCTTCTACCATGTTGCTTAAGTGCATATGTGAGTTGAGGCTTGTTGGAGTATCAAATCCTGCCGGAGCAGGGCTCCTGCATATATGAAGATCTGATGTTTTCCATTCCTCTCATTACACACACAAATTTCTAATACGTTTAA
This sequence comes from Cyanistes caeruleus, assembly GCF_971803275.1. Lineage (NCBI taxonomy): Eukaryota > Metazoa > Chordata > Aves > Passeriformes > Paridae > Cyanistes > Cyanistes caeruleus. Next base: position 17,031,910 of record NC_141703.1, on the reverse strand, counting down.
TTCTTTGATATTCTTGGATTATAAAGTACAATTTTCTGAAAGTCTGAAATCATGAAAGACAAAATTTCAAATCCAAAAATCTCTCTACGTATCTGGAATAGAAAGCAATAATGGTGTTTTTTTCTGCGGGACTCAGTTAGCAGTTCTGGCTACTTAACCTGAATGCACTGAGTTAGGGAAAACTCTTGCCAGCTGCACTACCCAACAGCAATTAAACAGGCAACACACTCTCTGTAGCTTGAGAAAAAATAAGATTTGCAGGAGACCACTATACTCACAGCTTGAAAAGTGTGGCAAAATCTTAGCCCAGTTTCTTTCAACACTATTCTGTATAGGACACCCTATAAAGGGTGTAAGATGTACACTTTTGAAGAGAAGTCTATGGTTGCACTTCCTGTCTTAATGCTATTTGGACACGTATTAATGTCATTAATATTAATTAACATGTTAATGTCAGGGAGGCCTGTGCTTTGTTGGGTCAATTACAAATTAAATGAACTCCTAATCAATGCACATGAAACTGAATGAACTGATGACAGGTGGCTCTGGTTTAAATTGAGAAATCTATTGAAAATACTGAAATTAAAAACACCAGAAAAAAAAAAATCCAGTCTTGAGTAAAGAATGATTTTGTTTGTGTTTTTATTTCTGAATGGAAGGGAAAAACAGGACTATTATGCTTGAATGTTGAGGTCAATAAATTATTTCCTTTTTTTGTTTGTTTGTTTCTTTAGGTATAAAGCTATAGTAAGGCCAATGGAGATCCAAGCATCCCATGCACTGATGAAGATTTGTGTGAGAGCTGCTATAATCTGGATTGTATCCATGTTGCTTGCCATCCCTGAAGCAGTATTTTCAGATCTGCACCCTTTCCACGACAAAGGGACTAATAAAACCTTTATCAGCTGTGCTCCTTACCCTCATTCAGATGGGCTGCATCCCAAAATTCACTCAATGGCATCATTTCTCATATTTTATATTATTCCCCTATCTGTAATTTCAGTGTATTATTATTTTATTGCTAAGAATTTGATCCGGAGTGCTTACAACATCCCTGTGGAAGGCAATGTGCATGTGAGGAAACAGGTAGAGATTTTACTTTCTTCAAAAATCCACATTCGCTATGAATCTGGAAGGAGAGAGGGAATACAGGGAAATTTATACTGTGACAGACCGTGTCTGTTGTACTGATTTTAATAGATTGGGTGGGGTGAAAGAATTAAAATGGATGAAAGGAGCCATGATTCAAGGCTAAACAGTTAAAGCATCTCCTCCTGTTTGTAAGTTCAGAGACTTTGGCAGAGTGGTTACCATGGCAAGCATAGCAGGAGACCCTTGCCAAAGCCTGGGAAGGTATTGACTAGGATGCAGGGGAAGGGGCAGAGCAGATGCAGTGTTTGCAGATTGAGGCAAAGGGGTGATGTGGGAGAAAATCAAAACTTCACAAAGTTGCTGTCAGAGAGAGGACCTTGGATAAAGCCTTGCCTGTTTCTAAACAGTCTATTTACCTTAGCATATTTATCTTACTTGCCTTACCTCTTCTTTTTACTGAAATGTGCTGCAACCTCAGCTAAACCGACACAAGCCATTTATAGCTAGCAATTGTCCACTCAACTGCACCCAGCTGACACCTCCACCTTAGGCTGACCCAACACAATCATCTTACATAGCCTTCAGGTGCTATGCTGAAGCAGTAAGGCTGTAAAGACTTGGGTTTTACCCATCAAATGATGTGTGATCCCTGAAATCCTTATCCTTTTTCCCTTCTGGATGTGCATGAATCTTTTCCCCTGCAGGCCATTTCTCTGCTGATTTGATGGCTGTTTTGATTAGTGGCAGAAAAGTGAGCAGTACAAGCAGCCCTTTCCCCTTTGGTTTTGGGAAGAGAGCTCTAAAGCAAGCAAAAGGCCAGGCTGGTCTAGCACCCTCCATCCCTCATTCCCGTCCTGCCGTGCATTCAAGTGCTATATGTCTCCATCTGAGATAACTGGTATCGATTTCTTTATTGCATTGCTTCCTTTCTTTATAGTGCAGATGTGGCCTCAATAGCCCTATATCAAATTAAGAATACATTTCAAAAGAATATATGGTTTAGCCAAGGAGAGCCCTTTCTCAAAGGATTTAATTTTCAGCCTGCTCGCTGGAGACATTATCACCTGGTGCATGTCAGTCCTTCCTGAGCTCAATGGCCTGTTTTTAGTCAGTGCCATTAAAGGGGCACAAAATAAAGTCAAAATGGGCTTGCTATGTTTCTCCTGCCTGGTTGCTGCTTGCAACTGTCCTGAGAACAGATCAGCTCAGTTTCTGATGTACCTGTGGAGCCTGGAAGCAGAGTGAGGACGGGGCAGTGTCCTGGGAGTCTGGCCAGGTGCTGTGGCCACAGTGAGGCAGGAGCAAGGGCAGCAGGACTGAGGCTAGGAGCAGTTGCAGGCCATTCACGTAAGTATAAGTACACATAAGTAAAAGAAGCGGAATGCAGCAAATTCCCTAGGAGTGTCTGGGAAGCATTAGTGGGATTACCACAGAGGAGAACATTAGGGAGCCCTAAAAGGTCAGCAGTTACATTTTCCAATCATGCAAACTCTGGCTTTGCAACCTCTCCCAGGGAGCCGTGCATTTTAGCAGGTTTTTCTGGGCAACTCTGTCCTCTCGTTTTGGGCAACCTCCTTCACGGTTTTTGTGTTCATTAGGAAGAGAGATGTGTTTTTCAGTGGCTTTGTTATCTTAATATGCAGCACTCATCGACAAAAAGACAAGGTATGGTTTACCTCAACTCCCCTGGGTTGAGCAATAGCTTTGGGTTGACTCCAAACCTGTAGAAGTAAAACAAAAGCTGGTCTGCACAAAGGTTATACTGTGTGCTAACTGGCTTTGTGAAAACACCTTTCCCTGACAAAGCTCAGATTATATCGAGAGGTGGTCATCCATCTGTTCACCACCTGTAGCTCTCTCTTGGTGGCTCCAGTGCTTTCAGCTGAAGGGTCCACCTTGCTGCTGCCTTGGTGTTCCTCTAAGTACAGAATGTCCTCTCTCTCTTTCTCCATCTCCTTCAGACTCAGAGTGCTGCACTTGGTCTCAGAGGGCTGTGAGCTGTTGACAGCACTTTTGTATACATACACCACATGGCCCCATGGCAGAATGTCCTGCCTGTGAGCTTTGAAATATCCCAGACTCCTACACAATAATTAATTATAATAATAGTAATAATAATAAGGTAATTTATTAAAATTACATATGATTGTATATATTATGTGTGGATCACTAATGCAGATTGTCCACACTTTTGTTGCCAGAGCTGAGGTTTTGCAAAGTTACAAGCCATTGGAATTTTATCTCTAAACAGGAAAGGAAAGACTTCTTATGTAATAAATTTTCAGAATTATTTGTTTATAAGGGAAGGGGGTTGACGAGAGACAAGGATAGTTCTCGACTGTTTACCTGCAGTCCAGATTTCCCTGCTCTGGACATGCCACCTGCCATATGTTAGCTGGAAAGCAAAAAACAGTCAGCCCCTGGTCTGAGCTAGGAGTAGCAGCTAATCTGTGTTTCCCTTTCTTTGAGCAGATTGAATCCCGTAAGCGCCTGGCCAGGACCGTGCTGGTCTTCGTGTGCCTCTTCGCCTTCTGCTGGCTGCCCACTCACATCATCTACTTATACCGGTCCTACCACTACTCCGAGGTGGACACCTCAGTGCTGCATTTCATTGCCAGCATCTGTGCCCGCATCCTGGCATTCACTAACTCTTGTGTCAACCCCTTTGCTCTCTACTTGCTCAGCAAGAGCTTTCGGAAGCAGTTCAACAACCAGCTGCTGTGCTGCAGAGCTCGCCTCCTCATCCGCTCCCACAGCATGGCCAGGAGCACCACACGAATGACCTCCCTCAAGAGCACCAACCACTCCCTGGCCACCTTCAGCCTGATCAATGGCAACCACATGTGCCACGAAGGCTGTGTCTAAAGGGCGCAGTCAGAGACATCAGTTGCTGAGCGTGGCTGCTGGACTTTGCTCGGTGGGGATGGTGAGCAGCGCACGCACGCCTGCACACGCGCATGCAAGGAGGTGTGGTGTGCTCAGAGAACTCAGAGGAGCTTGAAGCATCCAACATTTCATCTGGGGCTGAGGTTGAAGCATCCAGCATTTCACCCTGGACTGAGGCATCGCCAGAGCATCAGATCATTGAGCACCAGCCCACAGGATCTCCCTGGGAAGTGCTGCTGTGCTTTCAGTGAGAGCAAAATGGGCACCTTAAGATCAAATCTTTTTTGGCACTGCAGAATCTTCATCACTTCCTGCTCAATCCCAAATTTATGCAGACTTACAGCAGTGATAAAGACCATATCAGGTGCACACAATCTGTCAGAACAGTTGCATCCATCACTTCATGGTGTAATGTATTTTGACATATAAATAAATCCATTTAAATAAGGTAAATACTTTTACAAAGGAGTTCAGTGTAGGTCATTTACAGACTTTCCAAGTATTTATTAATGTTCTGAGTACAGTATTAATTCATTGTCTAAAAGATATCAAAAGTTTACTGGGGCATGTCTGTGGCCCCATCTGAAATGAGCAGTATCTTACACCACGTCAATGTGAAAGCAGTAACGTGAATAAATGTGAGTTGGAATATGTTTACAGCTTTCAACCGTGTGAGCTTTTGCCGTGTTGTGGAAGAGACAGCAGGGCAACTTCCAAGCATTACTGTTTTGTTCTTCCTGTCTTCAAAGGTATGATATAGTGAATGTTCCATCACCTAAGTGGTACCACAAAATTTTAGCTGGGTTTAACTAAGGGCAGGCAATAGCAGAAGCTGATGTACATCTATTTTTCATGTAGTAGTGCTTTGTAAAGCACTAGTTTTTCAGCAAAAGCTATCAGCAATGCAATTTGTGATCTCCAACCTACATTTTTTTTCTACTGTCTTCACAGAAATCTGTGGAGACAGAGTGACAAAAGTGGCTAACAGATTGGAGAAACAGGTCCACTCTAACGTTTGCTCCAGAACAATTCCTGTGCCAGGTACCATCTATTCTGGAACAGGAGCACAGTGTCCTGCAGATATCAAACTCCTGAAGCACCTGGGCTATAAGACACTCAACAAAGCTGCACACCTGATAAAAAAAACTGCTGCCAAAGGAGACCATAAACCAATCACTGTAGCAGAATATGCATTTTTTTATGGCCCTTATCCTCTTTGATGATGATCCTTTTCATTACACCAAAAGATAAATGAAAGCTGGTAAAACTTTGTCCTGAGTTTGCTCTGTGTTTGTAGAAAAAGTCATGTGTGCAGCGTAAAAGCACTCAGCCCTGTGTCTGCAGCTGCTTTGGGATGCTGGTGGGAGCTGCTATCTCCAAGGGCTCAAACAGGCTCTGATGACAAAGGCAGAGCTCTGAAAACTTTGGCTGATTTTCCCTTTTGTCCTCTGGATGAGATTGGACATGCAGGTAGGTGAGCTCAGGACGGGGCCCCACCACTGTGCTGCTAAGGGTAACACTGCCCTGTTCCCCCACCAGCCCTGGGCACTGCCACCTGTGTGTCACCCCCTCCTGCAGCCATAAGGGCCCCCACATCCCAATCAGGCTGAAAACTGGAATGGGTTTATTTTACAGATGAGTCAGTTCCCTTGCTTGGCTCACTGTGTCACTATGATGTTAATTTCAGTTTACTAAGCTATGTGAGGTCCTCATTTATTTAAAGTTTCAGTACTTTCCTTAATCTTTACTGTGAAGCCATATACAGCACCAGAAACTCAGTCTGCAACCATTTCAGAGTTTGTTTGAGTTCCAAGCTGTTTATGACATTTCAGAATGAGAAAAAATTATCTGGCCTAAGGTATTTTTATTAAATATTTTCTTAAGCCTTGTAAGAATTTAATCAAAGGCAAGCAGGAATTACATACTTCAACAGCAAACACACTAGGTGTGCTACACAATGTGTCCTCCTGTTTGGTAGCAAGAGATTACTGTTGTTCTACAAAAGACTTCAAAAGTTTCTGAATTTTTGTTTCTGAGGGAAGAGGCTAAAATCATAAATCATGAATCATAAAAATGAAAAAATTATAAATATGGGGAAAAGAGCACTGTTATAACTCCCTTAGGGCTATGCTGAATCAAGAACCCTGTCACCTTGAGAAAGGTGGTGGGGAGCTATGAAGATTTAGCACTGTAGATTTTAGTAAGTACTATTGATTATACACTTTCCTTTGAAACAGAGCTAGTGACTCCTCCAAGAACAGAAAAGATGGTAATGGCTCTGGTCTGAGAAGTGCTTTCCAGGAGTGCAGCTGCAGGATGTCCACATGTGTCACTGCCTCACTCCTACCTAAGTTGCTCATTATTATTTAGTGATGGACTTGGCACTGCTGGTTGAACTCGATGATCTTATAGGCCTTTCCAATCTTAATGATGCTGTGATTCTATAATTCCTTTTAACTTTGTTTTTGCATCTGATAGGCATAAATTTAGGGGGAGCTCCATGCAAAATGCAATTGTTTCATCAGAATCTAAGATACATACAAGTTATTTTAATATTTAGAAAATTAGATCAAGTCTTTTCAAATGAGTTGTCAATTTTCATTAACATTCTTCATTTTATTCAGATCCCTGGCTCCCTGTTCAATACCATTAAGAGAATTTGGTGGGTCTGTGAAAAAAAAAATACATTGAAAAAAGTTCCTTGCAAAAAGTATTTCGAAACATATTTCACAAATTTGCACTCATTTTTTAATACCATTGAAAGAGCAAACCTGAGATCAGAATTGTTTCTATTTCATCCTCATATTAAAATAATGAAAAATACCAATGCAGCAGTTGAGGTCAGGGAATGAAGGAAGATTCAAGAAATTTTTCTGAAATATCACAGAATGTAACTGAAATATTTGTAGCTGCAATTTTTCATGTGTGTTTCTCACTCCTTGTCTCATTACCTTGGTTTCAAACACACGATGTACTTTACACTGCTGCAGCAGCCTGATCCCTTATCGAGGGCTCTGGCAGTGTTTGCTGGCACAGCTGCAGTGCTGATTCTTTGAACCTGGAGCGTTTTCTGCAGCCTTTTGTTTGTTTGGTAAATTTTCAAAGTGCCAAAGATAAAACCTGTGCCCAAGCATAACCCAAGAAAACCTGTGCCCAAGATAAAATCTTGGCAGGCAACTCCTGCACTGTGCAGTCAGGTAACTGCCCAGTCCTGGGGGGCTTTGCAGCCCCTGGCTGTGACCCTGGGGTGGCTCTCCACCCTCCTTTCAGCTCTGCTCTCTCCATCAGCACTGGGAGCATTGCAGTAGTGCCTCAGACCATGTTGTTTAAGGAATGCTGTGCTTCAATGTCCCTGAAATGCCTGGCTTCTGGGAGACTGAGGAATTTTCCACACTGGGTCCATCTCTAAAAGTGGAAAGGTGAAATTCCCCTTGAACCAGGAAGCCCTTTGGGTTCAGTCTGCCCTGCCCTGTGTGACACATGGCATTTCAACTATCTGCAGGGTGGGGGTGTGGGAAAAATGGTCCCTGGCTCAGAATGTGTTTGTTAGACAGTGGGGCAGTGTTGCTGTTCCCCACAGTGCAGCTGTGCTTTCCTCCTGGGTCACAAGTGCTACTGGGCAGAAAGTCATTAAAAGTACATGGCTGCCATTTGCTGAATCCATCTGAAATGCAAAACCAGTGCTAAACAGGGCATTAGGATCCAGTATCTGAAGGGGGACTACATGGAAGCTGTAAAGGCACTTTTCATCAGGAACTGTAGTGACAGAGCAGGGAGCAATGGGTTCAGACTGAAAGACAGAAAATTTAGGTTTAGACACACAGAAGTTATTTAATGTGACAGTGGTGAGGCACTGGGAGAGGTTGTCCAGAGAAGCTGTGAATGCCCCATTCCTGGAAGTGTTCAAGGCCTGGCTGGATGGGGCTCTGAGCAAGTCTAGCGGAAGGTATCCAAGCCCATGAGAGGGGGGTTGGAACTAGATGATATTTATGGTTCATTCCAAACCAAACCATTTTTTGATTCTATACTGAGTTATGTTCAGGCTTATACTGAGTTATGTCCATGCTTTCTCAGGAGAAATTAAATAGGATAAGACATTGTTCTTCCTTAGGAATTTAAACCTTTCTGAGATTCCTGAATTCCCTTACTGAACCTGGTGGGAGATGAAAATGCCAAGTAAATCACAGCTTTCACCTGTTGTTGCTTTAGTTTAGGATTATTCCATGCAATTTGGCACTAAAACTATGTATTCTAGGTTTGAAAAAATCACCACAACAGTTCAAAAAGTATAGAAACTTGCTAATACTGACACCAAGTAAACACTTCCAATTCCTCACCTCTGTCCATGAAGGCATTTTTCTTGCATTATTTCCAAATATTGCCTTTTAGAAAATGTTTAAATATGAAAAATCAAACATGTGTGATTCTGCTACATGGCAGCAATAGGTATAAGCAAGAAATACCAGATGGTGGAAAGAAAGAGTTTTACTTTTAAATGCAAATATTTATTTATGAAAATATTGTTGAAGTCAAATAGTTATTTTTTAAAATCCACCAAATAATATAAAAAGTAATGAGTTTTTCTTTGTTTTAAATAACAAACAAAAATTCAAAGCATCTCTATTCACCTAACAAGAAAACAGATAACCTGTTATTGATATGTTATCCTGAATTTCCCAATTACCTTGATTTATGTGGAATTTAATGTTATAGTTAAAACCCAGAAAGATTTTACGTTTATGTGTGGTTTGGCAGAAACAATATGCCTTCTTCCTCATTTTTCTGACAAAATGCATTTTTTTACAGTAGAAAACCATCTGTGTGTATTCAGTTGGGGAAAAAAAAAATATCCCTGTTTTTCAGCCTTCTTTAAGGGCAAGAAGCTCAGTGCTGCTTATCTGAGCAGTGAGCAATCCCCTGAATGTTAACTGCTCATTGTTAGTGCTGGGTCATGATAACAGGGTAGCTTATCCTCTCCATCCTAGGAAACCACAGCAGGTGATGGGCCTCTATCATTCACCATAAATCATTAGGGATTACTGATATTGCCCTTTCCAAGAAGAAGATGGCAGCAGTTCAAGGATGCAAGGAAATATTTAGATGGCATTGTTCAAACCTGAGAGTTTTCTGCACCTTCCTGAAATATTTGTGCTACTTTCACTTCATTGTAATTTATTTTTCATTTTTATGACACTATCTTTATATATGACACTGTCTTTTAACCCTGAAAATCATGGATGGAAGATAGTTGCTTTTAGCTGGTTTGGGTCTTCTGAAAATTGATATTTATTTAGGAACAGGAGAGTTGTTGTTAGGCTGTAACATGTATTTTAGTTTGTGTAGCTACTGACACCCCTCCCAGGCGAGGGCAGCCAGCCTGCAGAGGGCTCAGCAGATGAGCTGGACAAGCTGCTGCTCCTGCAGCCCTCCCTGGCACAGGCTGTTTCTCAGGGGCTCTACATCTCACATGCACCCACAGCCAGACCCTCCCCAGAGCCAGCAGCCCTGGGCCAGCCTGGTGCTCACACACTCCTTCTGGTCAGACCACCTTGCCCCAACCCTCCTCTCCTCTGAGAAGGGCTGGCAGGGTTCCACCCCTGCCATCCTGCCTGCAGCTGGGGCTGTACCTGCAGCTGGGGCTGTACCTGCAGCTGGGGCTGTACCTGCAGCTGGGGCTGTAAGCAGCTGCACAGCCTCCAGCTGTGCCTCTGGAAGAAGGGGCACTACACCTCTCCAAATCGTGCTTCAGGCACCCAGGAGCTGTTCGCTGCATTTCTCCTATAATAGCCCTAGGAAGCCTGAAGTTTAATTGTGCAGGCCACCTTGAAAGGCTCAGTGCATTGAGATTTGTTGGAGTTTCATGAGGATTCACCCTTAACCCATGAGTCCTCACACAGGTGGGGCAGCTGTGCAGGTCATGCCCCGAAAGGGATGAAAGAGTTCCCTTTGGAAAGAGTCCCCCCTCAGAAAGTCTCTCACTGCTGGCCAGCTGGATTAATATTATGTGTCTACCTTGCACTTCATGATAATTGAGCACAGCAGTTGTAATATCTTTAAAGAATGGAGACTTCATAACATCCTGCTTAATGCTAAGATTATCAATGAAGACTATGTCTCATTTTATATTAAAATCACATCTAAAACTCATTTTATAAGTGCCTAATTGCTTGTTTATGGAAATAGCTACTTCAAATGATTTCTGTGATTAGCTTGACTGTTTCACTGTAAGTGGGTATGAATTAAATAGAATCAATCCTAGAATTCTTTTGAAATAAAAGATTGAATCTATCTTAATGTAAATTAATTATACGTAATGGCAAAATGCCTGCCTTATGCTGAACCTCTCTTTGTCAGTGCTACTTTGTGTTTTCAAGGCAAGTCAGGTCCACCCAGTATGTTGAAGTGAATGGAACTGGGCTTTGTAGCAGGACTTGGAGCTGCAGAGTCAGTGTATTATCCACACCAACATCTCTCTGCAGCTGGGTTTTGGTGGAGGTGGATTCAGTACCAGGCTCTGCACTGTGGCAGAGAAGGAAGACTATAACACCTGTCCATTGAGCAAGTCTTCTTGTCCAAAGCATTTCAAAGGGTTAAAGAAAATTAAAAAATAAAAAAAAAAAAAGGAGCCGTTTCTATCTGTTTTATGATTGGCCTGAAGCAGGTAGAAATGGGTGGCCGACTGGCCCTGGAGTTCAATTACAAAGTTGAACATAGTTCCAAAGGCACTCTCCTACCTGTAGCACTGATAAAAGCAGGCACCCAGCCTTGCTGGGCATGCACCTTGTCCTGACCAGTCCATGGAGATGGACAGGCACATCCAGAGCACGTCACACCCCCTGTTTTGGACACCTCCCTTAAGACACAGTGCCCCATTTCCCATCTCCCAGACCAACTCTAGCTGACCATGTGGGCTGAATGCCTGACTTCTAAATGGCTGATGTCTGTCCAGCCAAGTCCCACCACACTTACCTGAGTCTCTCTGCCCAGGGCCCCTCTCTGCCCAGCCCAGTGTCCCTGCTGGCCAGCAGAAGAATGCACCTGATGCCCCATTATTCTGTCTTTACCAGCTGGTGCCCTGTCACCATCCTCTCAAGTCACCTTAGGCAGGCTTTTAGGAGAGTTTAACAAGGAGAAAGGGACTTTTACTCCCCATAAGTCACCTTAATGAGGCACATAGGAGACCTCTTCAGATGGTGGTTCAGACCTTTGCTCACTTGTCCCTCTGGGGTTGTCAAACTCCCCACTGGCATAAGTGAGGAGGATAAGGGGAATTGGCTGTGAAAACACTCCTAATGGCCACAGGGACCGTTGTGGTCATCCTAAAGTGGGATGACTTTAGACAACTTGCTCAAGCTCTGTTAGACCAGAAGTCTAACTTATGGCCTGTCTCCCCTGTTCCATGTGGTAACTCATGTAGCAGACTGAATAGGGAGGAAAAGTCAGAATAAAAATGTCTTGTTGCCACAGATTCATACAGAAGAAAACAGCAAATTCAGAAAGTTCTCAAGCCAATCTCATGCCTACAGTACTTACACTTTTGCTATCTATGCCAGAGGCTGAAGGTAAAGAGCAAGACCAATGGTTCTTGATCTGATACACACTCATATGTGCCATGAAAGGCACAATCTGTAGGAAAAACATAATTTATTGATGACCAAAAGGAAACTTGGGAAAATTGGGTGTGTTTCTCCCTGTAAGTGCAGTGCTGCATTTCAGGGAAGAGGTAAGCTGCATAGTACCATCTGAGGGACAGAGTCTAGATTGAAAAACACTGTAATTTTATGCCCTCACTCAGCAGTTAGCAGTCTCCAGGCAGAACTCACCTCTTTCCAAGAAGCCCTTTGAAGCCCTTTGAAGGAGCACTAAACTCCAGGAGGGCATTTCAAGTTCAGTTGTTTGTTCCTGGAAGAAAAATGATTGAACACTTGTAATCGTTCTGAATGTGCATTCAGGACCAGTTGCTGGCAACCTAGAACAAGCCAGGAATTGATTCAGGAAGGGTGGCAATCCATTACCATGACATGCACTTAAAAATATCTTAAAGGGACCACACAGTATTTGCTTTTTATAAAAATTGTAACAGCAAGATGAGAAGCCACAGACTGGCTTTATTAGCAGTGCACTCTGAGGACAGCTGAAGACACAGCCCCCATTTCAGTTTCCAAATGCAGGTGTGCAAAGGCTTAGTTACGAACTACAAGATTGTACATATTTCACAAAATGTGTGTAAGTTTGATATCTCCTATGAATATTATTTATTGGTTTGTAAAGTAATGTATGTATGCATTCAGCCATCTGTATAGAATGTAAATATCTTGAATTGCTGTGCACAGAGGCAATGCAGTTTATTTTATCTGAAACATGCTTTGCTTTCCTTTTCCAGAGGCTGTATAATCTGCCATCAAAAGCAGTGAAAAATAATTTCCCTATTAAAAGAAAATTTGCATTGTCAGTGTCTCAGCTCTCTTGAAATAGCATTTAGAAGGAAATTTAGAAGACAAAAATAGTCAGAAAGTAAAAACATGTTGCGATTTGGATTTTTTTTTTCTGTGACTTTGATGTATTTTCTAATTTTATACACTATGCTTTTAAAATTGCTCTTGAATGGCCTCTACATAAATATGGACTCAATTGAAGACTCTGTCAAACATAAATATTGAATTGCACAAAATTTAGAGCTAATAAAGCATGACAGAAGAAATAGATTACATCTGTTGCTTCTTAGTTAGAAGAAAACCCACAAGTTTCATAAGCATTTTTATCCACTTGCTTTTCTGTCAATTTTCAAGCATTAGAAAGGGTTATCTTCCAGTGACCAAATAGACAACACCAGAGGCTGTGCCACCAAAAATCCCACTGAGAATCCTTATCCCAGGTCCAGTTTGCTCCCATGGGCAACACTGGACTGGTAACTGGTGTGCAAACCCAAAGGGCTTGGCAGAGGTTTTTGAGACGTGTAGTCCCAGTTTCTGCAGCAGCAGTGGAGATGTGGATGCAGTACCAGGGCGCTGTGAAGGGAGCAGGGGAGAGAGGAGGCCACAGACAAATGAAAAGCTGTAGTCAGCATTGCCTGTAAAAGCAAAGGGCTCAGAGCAATTGTATTAAAATAATTGGATACATTTAACAGTTATTGGCTGTGAAATTCAGCTGCATACGGTTAATTGATTAATAGAAAAATAGAGAGGCCTGTTGTGAAAGCTCCCCTGTGATATGTTGGCATCGGTGGGCTTGTGTCTGGCTCACTGGAAAGAAACTGAGTGACCTTTGCTTCAATATGCACACCACTCTGAGCATTTGTTACACAACAGTTTTGGCCCTCTAAGAAGCAATTGCAGCTAACAGCTTGAAGGAGATGTTGCTTTTGTAGAGAGTTACTGCACTTGGGGTCATCAATCCAATCCACCAAGTCTGTGGATCTTTTCTGTCCTCATTACAAACATTGTGAGCTGGATGCAGATATTAGGAATGTAGGAGTATTGCAGGAGGCAGAATGTCACACTAACTTCGATTCTTCTGCTTGGCATTGTTTGATTCCTAATCATAATGCAGCTCACACTTTGTTCCATGTTTAACTTACTATTAAAAATATTATTTAAAGCTTAAACAGTATAGACAACTGACAAAAGACTGTTTATTGGAAAGGTTCTCTTTACATATTTATGCCATCCCTCATTTTAAACTTCTATCTTTTTTTCTATCCTGTTGGCTACAGTTCTTTTATGTATTATTATACCAAACTTCTTATATTGCATTATCTTGCAAGTGATCTGTGTATTATAATATTAAACACTATGAAAAAATCTGAATACTGCATCTGAGTAGGTATTTTTCACAGATTGCATGTATTAAGAGAGACCTTTCACTGTGCATTTAGCATGAAAAGGTATGGGATACAGTAATATCTCATTAGTTTGTTGTTTGTTGTTTTTTTTAATGTAGCACATTGCACAAATTGGAAGGTCCCTGATACTCCCTGGAAAATCTATAGAGAAAAGTATTGCAAGACATCTCATAGCACTGCATGCAATGAAGTGCCCAGAGACTGCAAATTCTGCAAGTCTGCAGTCTGGTTTGTTTCTGCTCAGGCAGACAAGGCTAGTACGAGTTGTACTGGCACATCAGCAATCCCATGACTCGAACACATGAAGGAGTAAAGAAATTCTCTGGGAAATTTGTTCCAGCATCTCACTGTAAAGAAGAATTTCTTTCTGGCATCTTATTTAAACCTGTGCTCTTTCAGTGTGAAGCCATTCCCCCTTGTCCTAACACTCCAGGCCATTGTAAAAAGTTCCTCTCCAGCTCTCTTTCCAGCTGCTTTAGGTGCTGGAAGGCTGACAGCAGGCACTCCCAGATCCTTCTCCTCTCCAGGCTAAGCAGCCCCAACTCTCAGACTGTCCCCATAGAAGTGCTTCAGCCCTTTGTCCTTCTCATGCTGGTCCCCAGACCTGGGTGCAGAACTCCAGGTCAGGTCTCAGGAGAGCGGAGGGAATGAATCCCTTGCCTGGGCACCACTTGTGACGCAGCTGAGGACACGGTTGGGTTCCTGGGCTGCGAGCACACATTGCTGGGTCATGCACAGCACCCACAATTCTTACAACAGCTTTGTCATATAATACAGAGAATGGTAGGAAGAATCACCTTGTGCTGCCTGACATTACTTTCAGATAATAGAAGTGTTCTGGAGCAGAACCATGCTTCTCTTTGTTTCTGCTGCATCTTGTCCATTGTTGACATTTATTACCAGTTTACACTGTATTTCTATTTGCATGGGAGATCTTGGGAACTCTCAACAGAAAAAAATACATTTCTTTGCTGTTTCATACCATCAGACTTAGGGATTTATTAAGGTACTCATTAAGAAAATATGTCAAGTCTCTTACCTAGTAGGTTTTATTAAGTATTTTGGTTTATTAACTGGGTTTTATTTACTTTTCTGCCACTGGCTTAAAAGACACCCTTACCAGGAAATGAAGTCAATGAAGTGTTTATTTCCACATTATACTTATATTAGGAATATTATGTGAACCCTCATTCAGAGCTGGTCAAATGTAAAGAAGGATATCTTTACTGGGAGTTACTCTAGGTTCCCTCAGGCCACTCAATTCAGTTTAATCAATATGATTGAGAACTGATTCTTAAGTTTTCTTGTGTAACCTCAACTTCTTGCTAGTCCTCCTGGAACAGAGATTATTGATATTTGATTAAGGTAGATTATTATTTTCTTTATTATAATTTTTAATTTATTTGTAGTAACTGTACTTGAATTTGTTAAGCTTCAGGAGAGACTCCTGTAAACTGGTGAGTGCAGATCTGATCTGATAAGTCACTATACATTCAGACAAACACAACAGACCTCAGAACAGGCTCTAAAATTCAAATTAAGGAGGAGGATCTACACACACATTCTCTTGCACTGAAAAATGAAATAAAGCATGTTGGGTGAAATAAACGTTTGCTGAAAGAAAGATGTGCCCTCCCTGCTGCCTTGCCAGCCAAATAGATCTTTTCCAGGAACAAGGTACAGGGAGGACCAAATGAAACATCACTACAGCTGAGTTGTGGTGCTCAATCCATTGAGAAATTTGAACTGAAACATTTCCAATGTTGGAGATGTTAGAGAAAGTGTTACCTGCAGCACTGGCTTTTTTGCAGACTTTTTCTGGATGTCACGTGAAAATAAGGCTTCAAAGAAAACAGAAAAGATGGATGGGGTGAGTCTTCTCAAGCAATGCAAGATGGTTTTTGATAAAATTAGGCCAAGTTACTGTGCCTGGTGAAAAGAGCAGAGAGATAACTGAAAAAAAAAGTGATAAGAGATATCTAAGAGAAAGACTGAAGTTTGAAAAAGTGACTGGCCATAGAGGCTAGCATTACTTTCAGTAAAGAAAACAGGGTTATCCTACTCTATTTGAAGATCAAAACATCAAGACATGTCTTCAAACATTGCAGACTCTGCTGTTACCTCTAGCATTGGCACTGCAGAGAGCTAGAGTGTTACTTAGAACAGGCTGAACCCTGTTCATTGAAAACAGGCAATCACACTGATTTCACTCCTGCTAGATATTTAAACTCATTTTATTACATTATTTTAAAGAGTATAATTGTTATGCTAACTTTTTCTAAGAGCACAGGATCAGTTTTCCATCTGAACATAGGTGTTGGCAGCATATGGAAGATGTTAAGGTGGGTGTAGTCATCATTTCCAAAAAGGAAGAGGCACATGAGTACAGACAAATAACGATGCTTTATTTTTAGATTTTGCTTCTCGCTGCAGTGAATTTTATAATTAAACTAAATGCAGTATAGACAAAGTGCAAACACCAGAAAGAAACTGATTTGTGCTTTCATAGGCAGCATTGCCATAAGAGCTATATCTCCACAGGTATCAGGGAAACAAAAAGATAATGTTAATTTTCATGCTTCAAAATGATGAGTTGTAGGAAATCTTGACAGCTCCTTTATGGTCTTTTTGATTAAGCATTTATCAGTGTTGTCAGTCAGTTAAAGCTATAATCTCAGTGACAAATTCATCTTCTCCCTGTGTGCTGCAATGATTATGAGCTGGACACAGAACACTCCTATCTTGCATTGAGGCTGGATGGTCCATTGGCTTCAAAAAGGCTGTGAGAATCTCTTAGACTCTTCTTATGGAA
Source organism: Cyanistes caeruleus (assembly GCF_971803275.1). Lineage (NCBI taxonomy): Eukaryota > Metazoa > Chordata > Aves > Passeriformes > Paridae > Cyanistes > Cyanistes caeruleus. The sequence continues at coordinate 17,015,279 of NC_141703.1, read as the reverse complement.
AGATACAGGGAGTTAGGTGGTTTGGGTTGATTATAGCCTGCTGTACCTTCCAAAGTGGAGAAACAGGTCTGTCTTGAGCACTGGAGAGGCATGTGAGTGTGTGCCTTCTCCTGGCTGTATATGAATTGTCCTTCCCTACTGATGGTTGTTCTTGTGGTTGTCTGGCATGGATGTGTAAGTCTAGAGATGCTTTAAAAAAAGGGTTCTCAAAATGGAATTTTGAATTGTAATTTTAGCTATGAGTCATTCATGTGATGAGTGTTTGTAAATGGTAAATTCTCCCCTTAAAGGGAATATTCTTAGCCGCAGATACTTGTTTCAAGCCACCCTTAATCATCCTGAGGCAGCTCCCATTTGAAGTGGCAGATTCCCACTGAAGTCCTTTCTAATTTTTGGAAAAGATGCCACCAAGGCTGAAGAGTCAGATCACAGGCTCACACTTCTTTTCAATGTTGCTTTGGTGAACACATGTCCCTGACAGTGTTTAAAGGGCAGGGGAGCAGCATTCAGACTTGATGGGGCACAAGTCCATCAGCTCCACAGGTTTGTTGCCACTCTGTAGCCTTTTCTGGTGTCTAATTCCAGTACTGTATTCTGCACAAAGCTGGGCTCTTTGGAACACTTCCACAAAACTGTGCAATTGTTTTGTCTCACAGTGCATCCAGTCTGCCTTCAGCTGATGGTGGCATATGTGCCTTTAGGCAGCCTGATCTAAGTGCAGAGCCTAGCTGGTACCACCACATTCCAGAATTTTCCTGAGGAAGCTCCAAGACTTGATTCTGTCAGCACCTAGAGGAATGCCTTTCCATGGGAAGCTGCAAAGGCAGCAGAAGTCAGGTGTGGACATCACAACACCAGCCCTGGTACAAGCTCTTTGCCCAGGTGACCTGGCTCTGCTGCACCAGAGCACTGCAAACTTACACTTCCAGTCGCTTGCATGGCAGTTTTCCTAAGCCAGACAGGAAACACTAGTTGAGCTGAGAGATTCAAGGGCATCTTTCAGTGGGGACATGTTTGTATTTGAGATTTATAGCACCCTGAATAAAATCATGACTTACTGCTTATGACATGGAAATTTCAATTCCCATGATAATCCAATCTTCTTCAAATCTAGTTAAGAGACGCCTTATTTTAGCTACTGAAGTAGATCACGAAGATTGAAATTCCCATTAGATTAATTAACATTTTGAAGGCACACTCCTAAGACACTTTGTGAGAGACCAGGATGAGAAATAAATTTCATCATGACACCCACTCTGGTACCGCCTTCCAAAATGCCCAAACCTTTCAGGGTAGCTCATCACTCATGTGCTGTGGATGAAATGTTTATTAGATGCTTTGCATCTGTCCCCCCTGTCTCTGCAGAATGTTTTCTTGAATCTCTCTAGACACAAATTCTATTACTATTTTTAAATTGTATTTCAGAACTTGTTAATCTTTGCTGTTCTTCAGTAACTCTGTGAGTCTCTCTGCATTCCTGAAAGATTATTTTAGTATCACAGATATCAGAATTTCTTTTTAAATATAAGGTTTAATCCTAATATAATTCTTATCAGCAGTAAATTAGGACAGCATCCAGGCAATTTGCAGAAAACTAGGACATGAGATACAGCAGTGAGCAAGAAGCCTTCAGTAAGTGTATAACTGTAAGATAAATATTGTGGGAATTTTTTTCTTATCTTGATAATTTTCCATATTTGCCATATCACTGGAGCTGCTGGAAAGAAGTGAGAGAAAAATCTGTTTTGCTATGGTTTTGTCTGCCAGAATATGCTGATTTGGGCTGGGATAAAGTTAATTTACTTCATAGCTGGCATGGGGCTATGTTTTGGATTTGAGCTGAAAACAGTGCTGGTAACACATGGATGTTTAGAATCAGAGGGAGGAAGGCAGGCAGGCAGGGAAGCAGAAAGGCAGGCAGGCAGGGAGGGAGGGAGGGAGGAAGGAAGGAAGGCAGGAAGGCAGGAAGGAAGGAAGGCAGGAAGGCAGGAAGGAAGGCAGGAAGGCAGGAAGGCAGGAAGGCAGGCAGGAAGGCAGGAAGGAAGGAAGGCAGGAAGGAAGGCAGGCAGGAAGGCAGGCAGGAAGGAAGGCAGGAAGGAAGGCAGGAAGGCAGGAAGGAAGGCAGGAAGGCAGGAAGGCAGGAAGGCAGGAAGGCAGGAAGGCAGGAAGGAAGGAAGGAAGGAAGGAAGGAAGGAAGGAAGGAAGGAAGGAAGGAAGGAAGGAAGGAAGGAAGGAAGGAAGGAAGGAAGGAAGGAAGGAAGGAAGGAAGGAAGGAAGGAATCATAAATCATAGCTCCAGCTTTGATCCAGCTGTTGAGTTTCTGGGATGTGTGCACCCAGGCTTAACAGGGATGCCTGTTTATAGGTAAGTTTTCCTCACCCAGGAGCTAAGTTTCTTGCTTTCTATGTAAATCAGTTATTATACACAATTTGCTCTAGACCTTGCTGGGAATGGGTGCTCTTTCCTGGAGATGGCAGAACACCTGCCTGCCCATGGGAATTGGCTGCATGGGGCTGAGCTTCCAGCTGGAGGTAAAACAGGACACAAATCTTGCTCTCATTCAGAGTGACCTGCAACAGATGGAAGGGTAGACCAAACTTTCCCACTCTTGTGATATGCTGCCAAGTCACAAATTACTTTTTTCCCCCTAGTGGATGTTTCTGTTTGTGAAAATTAGAGGAGATGAAGCAGAGATTCATTTCTTCTGGCTGTGCCAGATGAAGTAGAACAGATGATTTAAAAGATTTTCCAGTGTTCTCTTTAGTTCAGAGGTGCAATTCCCACCCTGACCTCCCCCACCAATGCTCCCCCAAAGGTCAGAAGAAAGAATAAAAATTATTCTTTACTTTTTATATCTTGGGCTACATTCCTCTGAACAGCTCATCAAATATCCAGCTTTACCCCTCTCTCTCTCTCTCTCTCTCTCTCTCTCTCTAGGAAAAGTTTCCCAGCTAAAAGCTATCCAGTTTGTAAGGTATGACACCAACTTCTGGAGCTTGCACACCCCCTTCATGCTCCTCTCCTGCTCTCTCTGGGGTCAGCTGCCCTCATTGTCCCCTTCAAAGTGAAGTTGTGACAGTTGTATCTGAAGGCTTTTGCAGCTAATGAAAAAATAACCCTGGCTTTTGGTGACCTGTAGTTCATGCCCTGATTCCATGAAAGGTCTAATAATAAGTTCTACCTCACACAGTGATGAACAGTGACTGATATTTGAGAGGCTAAGTCAGCCTTTCACAAAAATTTCATTACTCTGTTTCACCAGGTCAAAAGGCTTAGGAAACAAGACACTTAAAGAGCTGTGACAGAGGGAGTGGTGAATGAGCAGGAAATGAAAAGGGCTGGTTGCCTGCAGCAGTTCCCACTGCACTGACTCAGGAGGAGCTGTCTGAGAAGGGACTCTCATTGTTCTGGCATCTCCATTACCAGGGAGAGAAATGAATTCTTTGCTGCAGCACATCACCCCAGAAACAGCCAGAGCCCATGGGTTGGGTTGTCAATGGGAGCAGAGTATGTCACACTGCTATTTCAGCATGTACCCCCTGCTCCTCCTCCTTGCTGTCCAAGGAATTCATTCCTTCTCTCCTCTGCATTTTTACTCACAAGAAAATACTGTGATCTGCATGTATTAAGTATTTGATAATCCATATGCAGATTGTACCACCATCATACATACTTTATTGGAAATATAAATTATACTCTGTTATCTTGTCTACCTATAAAAGATATATAATTGCTCTGCGCAACATTTTGGTTGTCTGATCATTCCACCTGTTTATATATTATCTCTGAGCCAATTAAATTATGGCAGATGTAAAGGTAATATATTATAGAGAATGGAGACAGTCTTTGCTGTTGACTGCAGGGGTGAGAAGGGAAGAGAGCAAATCTGAAAACACAGGACCACATAATCTAATGTAAAGAGCTGTAAATTGTGAAGAGCTAGAGGTGAACTATGCTGAGTACTCAGGAGACTAGAATGGAGATGTGTCAAGGGGTAAAGTCCTACTAAAGCAGTTTGCTGCTGCAAATAATGGTTTGGCTTAGTGGGTAATTGAGAGTGGCAACTGGATCTTCCTCACATACGTTATACCTATTCTCTCTAAATAGGCAATAATTCCATTCTCTCTAAATAGGCAAAACCAACAAATACACTATTTTAGCTGTTTGTGCATTTTGCTACTACAAGATAGAACCCACAAGCTTCAATTAACACAGTGTTGCTAGGGCAGTGAGGCAAAAATTATCATGTTACAAGATACATTAACTATCATGATCAAAGGTTTTTAACTGCAGTGACTCTGTTGCACTGACTGGCTCAACTGAGAAGTTTAGAAAACAGGACAACTTCAGAAAGAAGGGATCTGAGTAGTTTCTCTGTCACAGGCATAAGCCAGTGCTGTCTCAGGTGGCTAATTACAGAGATTTTGCCAGACCCCTTTCTGAATTGCTCTTTTCTATATCCAGGCAAAAGTCTCTCCTTGTCATTTAGTCCTTGCATAGCTTCACTCAGTGAAAGATTTCTGTTTGATCCACACTTCATCTCACTCCACTTCGCAATGCCGTCTCAGTCATCTTCTGGAAAAGAGGAAGATGTCTGTGTGCTGAGACACACCAAACATGAGCAACATCAGTCCCCACAACAAATCCCTGTGGGACCTGCATTCTGATGCTGGTTTGAGGGAACAGGGATTCATCCACTACAAATGCCTTCAACAGATATCCCAAACAAATACCACAATTAACTTAGCTGTGTTCCTCTGTCTTTTCCACCCAAACCATCACTCAACCTAATGCCCTCCCTTCAGGACATGAGCTCAAGTATATCTGCTCTGTGGAAAGGGATGCATACTCCATCTTCCCTGAGCGTTACAAGTGCAGAATATGAAGATTTTGGTTAGCAAATAGATAAAGCAAATTCCCAAAGTTTCCTAGAGGGATTTACACAAAGCAACGGCTTAATGTCATGCGATGTCCATGGCAGAGCTTCATCAGTAGCAAGTGGGCCTTGGAAACCATGCAGTGATCTTCATTGTCTCCAGTGGCCTCCATTCCCTTTGTCTGGAGGTGGGAGCAGCCCCCTGTGGCATCCTGGTTGCCCTGTTGCCCTCCTGTGTGTTCAGTCACCAGTAAGAGGTGGAAAGCCATGATGGGGAATGGGTGCAGAGTTGTGCTGCTTCTTGTACCCCGATTCCTGGCTTCAATGTGACCTTTTGTCCTGCACCATCTAATGGAGAGGGGCAAGCCATACAGGCGAGTATCTTTATAAATGTACAGTCATTCCTGATCTGTAAATACCACAAACCAAGCAGAGAGAGAAGAAACAAAACCATGAATATCATCCTCCCTCAGTTGCCCCAAGGAAAGTGAGAAATTAATGCTCTTGTGGCTGGGTACTCCCACTGGGAGCATCCTCTTCTCTGTGCAGGGAGGATTTCAGAGGCCTAATGATGCATGTTACTTCTTGATGCTGGAACTGAGATTGTGTCCTGCCGTGGCACCATGCCTGGGAAAAAGTGTAATTGTTGAAGCCTGGCCTCAGATGCTGAAGGAAAGAAAGAAGCTGCAAGTGTGTATGTCTTAGAATAGATATTGAAACTGGGATATGGTTGACAGTACACCAGGCCCCTGGGTTAAATAACAAGTTATTGTATAAAATGTAAAAAGCTTGGGAAAGGGGAAAAGCTGATGATTACAAATTAGCTATTTTTATGAAACCATTAGCATGTGCTCTCTGGAAAGTTCTTTATTATGCACTCTTTTACTTTATTTGGGAAAAAGGATAGCGCTGGGTATGGAGACATTCTCATCTGTGCTATGGAGCAGTGGAGCAAACTAAAGGCATGATGTGAAAGTACAATTGATTTAGCAAAATTTGTTTGAAAATACTTTAGGAAGCCATGACTGTAGCAAGATGCTCTGCCCTGGAATTTGGTCAAGCTTGGACAATGTCTTTTTTTGCAAAGCTATCAGTAGTGGGTTGCAAGGGCCTGTCATGTGCTGGTTTTGCTGCTTTGAATTATGTTAAAAGCAGTCTGGCTAACTAACCCCGAATTACCATCCTGATAGTGAGGCAAAGATTTCACAGATAAGCTTCTAAACTTGCCTGGAGACATACAATGGGCAGTCAATCACTTTATAGTATAAAAGGCCAGTCCACTTTCATAGAGTTAGGTTCTTCCAACATATTCCTGCTTGGAGCTTGTGAAGTTTACTCCCTTGGGTAGGGGAGAGGCCCAACACAGATGCTCCTTGAGGTTAAGGGAAAGGGATCTGCCCACAAGCACTGGTATGGTGAGTTACATCAATCTCTATTTCATAATTGTTTCTTTTTGCTGGATTTAATAGAATTGCATTGGTATAGTGCACTATTCTATACTACACACTGCTAGTAGTTTTAGCTTTTTATACTGTGTAGTAACTCTGATTTAGATCATTTGTCTAATCATTTGTCATAATAAATAATTCATTTTATATTAAAATATCTGATTTGCCATCATGAAAGCCTGCAAGACAAAGTTACTTAAGCCACTGACAGTCTGTGGCTAAGATCAGAATCATTTGGCCCCAGGCTCCTCTCTGAGAAAGAGTTAAGTACACAAGGGGCTCCTTTCTGCACCTCACAGCTCAGTGGCAGGGCCTCTCTAATGTCCTTTTCCTGAAGCTCCCACAACAATGACTTAAAGGCTTCTCATGCTGTGCTATTACTGATGTAGAGTATAGGATGAAAATGAAAAACATCTCTCTGTATCAGATGATGAAAGCCTAAGTACAATAGTGCATGAAAGACCACAGCACCCATTGGGTAGTGAGATCTTGCCCTTACACAGAGCAGAACAGACTATTATGCAAAAGTAGAACCAATACAATAGTCAAAAGAGTAAAAGGCAGAGCCTTTAGAAATATTCAGTGGTATCCTCTGTAGGTGTTCTTCCATCTGAGCCCCCATAGCACTACTAAGAGCAAAGAAATACCACAGGGAAAGACGGAGACACGTCTACTGCTCACCTATTAAGAAACCTCTTTATTTTGTCATTATATGTCCTTAAATAATTAAGTTAATGGACAGACTTTGCACTTTGTAGTTCTTTGAAAGGATGTGTGCTGGAACTCATATTATCCCACATGTTCATATGTCATCTGGAAAAATGAAGTAATGAATTTTTCTGATGATATTCTATTATTTAAGGCAATAAAATGGAATTCAACTGTGAAGAGTTGCAGATGGCTCACAATACCAAGTGATTGTGAGAAAAATGGCAGATGAGATGCTGATAAATATGAATTATTACACATGGAAATAAACATTCTTAACCATGCGTAACATTGATGAGCTCTAAATTAGCTATCAGCAAGCAGGGGAAAAAAAAGATTTTTGAGTTGCCGTTGACAATTTCAATAAAATCTCAATGCTGTTCTCAGGAGCCATCAAAAAAAGTAAATAGAACATTAAGAATCCTTGAGAAAGGAACACAGAACAAACAGAATAATAATCTTCTGTCATTTCATGATCATATTGTGAATGCTATGTGCTGTTCAGCTCCTTTCCTCCCCTAGGAAAAAAGAAGTAGAATATATATATATGAAGGCAAGAGCAGTCAAAGCTTTTGTATGAAGGTTAAATAGTTCAGAATGTTTTCATCTTTGAAAGAAAAGGCTCAGAAAGGAGCCTGTGTATCTTCATGTGTATGCAGCCATGAAGGGCACGTAGCAGTGAATAGGGACTCGCATTCACTGTTTCTCACAACAAAATAAGTAAAGGTCAACTGATTAAATTCTCAGGCAGCATGTTTAAAAGAAATGGCGGTTGTCTTTCATGTGGTGGTGCCAGGCATTTCAGACCAGGATAAAGGCCATAAAATCACACATTTTGTCTATAATTCAAACAATATCAGTGATTATTTCTGGACACAAGCAATGTGCCCCAAATGCAACCTGGCTAGAAAGGAAAAATTACTGGACAGAACAAAATGTCTGCTGAAATATATTGACAGAGAAAATTCATGCCAGCCTGGGAGCTGTGAGCCTGGGAACCAGGCCTGAGAACCAGAAACATACTTGAAAAATGCAGCAGCTGGTATCTTTGAAATTCACCCAGGGTGCCTAGAAATAGAGGCATCCTGAGATACCACCAAAAAGTGCAAAAACAAGGAACTGTAATGACGAGTCATGATCTGAAAAGATGAAAAAGAGTCTAGAAAAACAAAAAAATTATCAGAAAAAGTCAGAAAACATCACCTATCACTTGTTATATGTGAAAAATCGAGTTTTGCAACATCTACTGGCTGCTTGAAGGGATCATGTCTACATCCTCTTATGCCTCTGTGATATGGAAAAGAACTTCATTTTTATGCAAAATGAGTAAAACAATTGAGAACAATGCCTGCTGCATGCATTTTTTCTCTTTAAACAGGCTGAATTCTCCACAGGAGCTCTTTACAAGATCTTGGACTCTGACTAGGGATCCAGCTGACAGACTGGAAGCTCTGTGATGTGAGATAATCTCTGAACTGAGAGTCTCTGTAATCTTCCTAAACACCCTTTGGACCCACTTTTGGAGTCATTTTGGTTTGTTCTCCCACATTTGGGATGGCTTGGCCCCTTCTGCAATCTGCCTAGCTTATCTGACATGGGTATTATACATCTATATATGTAATCTGTCATAAGCATGTGAGCTGCTAATTGTTAAGCTTGTTTCATTAGTGATGAGATTGTAGTACCTGTAATAGTCCTGTTAGTGATGGTTGGCTATTGGTTGCTATAATATCAATTGCTGCTATGCAATTGATTGTTGCTACACCACTGGTTGGTGATGTATTGACTGCTGATAGTAGTATGTAATGGCTTGAGAGACAGATATGGAAACTTTATTGATAATATATATCCTTGCATAGCAGTTGTGGGGATCTATAATAAAAGTAGAGAAACTGAGAAGATAAAGCATCTTGTGTATTAAAAAATCCTGCAAACCCATGGCCATGATTTCTATATACCCATGGGCTGGATAACCCTTTGGGCCATGACAAGCAGTCACTGGCCCAGCTGGATCTGGGAGAGCTTGCCCTCTCTTGAAGAGCTGTAGGACATACCTGATGAGTTAGCACAGGGCAGGGAACTGTCTGTCTATAGCCAGTTTTACAGGGTTAAATACTTCCACAGTACAGATGTGCTCACATTGCTCTTCTGACATTCCCTAATTGGCCTCTATTTTCATTAAACCACAGCGCCCAAAACTGGCAAGATATTCCTGCTCACATTGCATACACCGGGTGTTTTGCCAGCTCCACATGTGTTTATAGATCATGGTACACTGTTTGCCTTTTTCCTAACAGTACAGCATTGTTGTGTTCTGCTCATGGTTCCTCTCCAAAACAGCAACCTGGATACCTGTTAAATGTACTGTGCCCAAGCAGCTGGGTGCTCATCTCTTGGAGCGCTCCCTTGCAGCTGTCCTTGGTTTTCATGCCCTTTCTCTATATTGCCAAGATAACTTTGAACCTCCAGCTTGTGTTCCAGCCCAACTTTGTCCCATGTGTGTGTCCCATGTGTCCCATGTGACTGGGATCACTAGTACAATTGCTGGCAGAACTGGAACAGAAAGACCTCTGGAAGAGCACTTGGTGACACTTTACATTTTGCCATTGAAGAAATTCTAAGTGTGGCTACAGAACATGTTTTGGATTCACCATCTACTGATTTAATCCATGCTGTATTTCTTTTTCTGGCTTATAAGAATGTCATGTGAGATCAAATCAAAAGAGTTCCCAAAGTGAAGTTTTATAGATTAGTTCTAGCTTTTCTGCGGCAGAGGAAAATAAGATTTTTTTGTAATACAATTTGCTCCTTGCAAATTCCCACTGCCTCCTTAACTTTCTTTATCTTTCAGGTACTTTCTAAATAGTTCATCATTTGATTAAAACAATTTCCAAGCTCACTGACATGTAGTTCTCCACATCCTCTTTTTTCATGATTATTGGGAGAGTCACTACCATTGATCTGAGTCTTTCAGAAGAGGAGGGAAGCAAATTGATTCATATCCTAGACCAGCTGATCAGGTCTAGTGTAATAATGAGAATGCTCACCATTCCTAGTGGCTTCCATAATGTGACATGACAATTCTGAAAAATATCCTCAGAAAAGGCACAGAGTAGCAATGTCTTTTTACACGGTGTATTTTAGGCAAACTCCTACCAAGTCTGATCTGTTGTGGGAGGTGGACTTAGTACAGCAGTGGTGGAAGTCAGTTGTGTGGATAGGCCTGCTGAGATCAGGTTGCAGTGGGCAAGAGGGAAGAAGAGAAAGGAGGAGAGTGCAGAAGAGCAACTGTGCAAGAGCTGATATAAGTTATTCCCACTTTTTCTGCAGAAGTGCTCTCACAGACTTGACTAGACAGGGTTAAGCTGATATTGAGACTTAACTCTGTTGTACACAGCCAACATGCTTTTCTGCTTCTTTCACAAGTGTCGTGGTTTTAAACCACTAACTAAGAAAATTATTTACTTCTTGCTGTGAGATATGGATTAGAATAAGAGCAAAACAGGCATACAACTTAAAAGGGAAAAAAAAGAAAGTTTATTGACAAACCACAATAATAAGAACACCAGAATAAACTTCCAGAAAAAACCTTTCCATCTCTTATCCACCCACTATTCTCTTGTTCACATGACAACAGAGACAAAAACTCTGGAACTCTGATGGTTAAAACAGTCCCAATTCTTGCTAGTATGTTCACCAGTCTTTATAGAGAAACAGAAGTTTCTTCCTGTTAATTTATGGAGTTTCTCACTAGAAAACTATTTTTGTTATAGTTTTCTATTGCCCTAATGTTAGCTGCTCAGAGCTGCTATTATTAGAGTTCACTCTTCTCATTTTCACATCACTCTGAAGTAAGTATGGGCCATGTGTCTAGAGATAACATTTTTAAGGATAAGTTATTCAAAGGCAAAAAAAAAGTCTTCTTCATCTGTTTCTGTGAGCTTCACTAGAAAACAGTTTTCTCATGGCCTCTCAGGGCTTCAAATCTCTCAACAGTTTTCTCATGGCCTCTCAAGGCTTTTAATCTCTTAGTACTTCACTATACTATAATTACTCTTTACTCAAATTTACACTTTGAACACTATTCCTCTCTAGATCTTATATCATGAATTAAAAGAGTTCTTTTCAGGACTTCATTGTCCATCTCCATAGTTTTAACAGGGAGATATTTCAGCTTAATTAAAGCATCTTCTTAATTCTCTACCTTTCCTGAAGCTCCTTTTCCTTCTTGTCACTGGTAGTTTATAAAGTCTCTTTTCATGTTGATCTCTCTCTCTCTCTCTCTGGATAAAAAGATTAATCCGCAAGTCTCATCTGGGTAATGAAAGAGTTAAAATCTTGCCCAGGCTTTTGTAGATGGTTCTGTGATCTCTGCCGAACAGGAGCTGGAGCCGTCTGCGATGGGAAGTTCCTCATGGCTGCTCTGGAGCGTGTGGTCGCTGTTCCAACCCGCTGCAAGTCCAGGGCTTTTCTCTTTCTTCACTGGGCAGTTTCTAGTAAATGTAGTTACAGCAAAACCTGCAGCCGAGCCAGAAATCGGCCCGGCCCGGGCCCGAGGAAAACCTTCCCCAGGCCCCCCCATCTCCCGGCCGGGAGACGGGGCAGGCCCGGCCCCATCCCCGCCCGGCCGCATGGCCTGGGCAGGGACGGGAGGCCTGGAGCTCAGCCACCCTCCACAGCCAGAAAACAAAGAGAGCCCAGAGAGCTCTGCTTTTACATTTTAAGGTAGGGTTCACAAGTTGATCCCACTTTTCAATGGCCTAAACTGCTGTCAATTCCCAGCAATGACCGATAATTGGTCAGGAGAAAAGACTCCAAGCACTTCCCAGCAACTCCAACTCTCTTAAAGGTAAAGTAACTCCATGACAACAAGTCACTGCCTGTGGAAGAAGGCATTGAGTGAGGGAGGAACAAGGCACATGGTGATCAGGGCACATCAATATCTCGGCAGCAAAGTACTTCACATCGAATGGAACACTTCCTTGTTCCTGTATCATGTTGTGTGCCTGTGCGTCAGCACATCTGCAGAGCTGTCACACACTGTGGTGGCCTGTTGGCTCCCATTGTTTAGGAGGAAACAAAGTAAAATTATCTGTGACATAAGCTGAAATGTCAGGCTCTGACTTGCTGACAGTCCCTACCAGCTTCTAAGATGAGTAATGACTAAAACCACCTGCCAGCCTCCAGGGTCAGCATGCCAGCTCCAAACCAGGGTCCTAAGAGAGAGATGGGGAACAGGAACCACTCTGCCCTGTCTGAATCTGTCTGTGCTTGCAACTGTGGGACTGAGCTCTGGCCATGGTGACAGCTGTCAGCCAATGCAGAATGCCTTGTGGGCTTCCCCCACATGGTGACATCACCTCAGGGGCTCATCCAGCATTCCAGGGTTGGCCTGGAGGCCCTGATCCCCAATATTCTCCTGCAGCAGCCGATATTCCAGCAGGGTCAGTCAGCTGGGCTCTGCAAGATGTGTGGGACCCAGTCAACCCAGATCCTCAGGAGCTGAGCCTCAAAGGGGAGGCTCTAGAGCAACATGCACCATTACTGACCTTCTGGAAAATTAGATGGGGTGGAAAGTCACATTTCCCAACAGGACACCTGAAAAAATTCAATTGAATGCTTAAATTCGTGGCTTATCAAAGACATATTTTACTTAAAATTGAGAACAGCCAAGAGGTCAGGAAATGTGCAGAGTTCTTGTTTTGAAAAAAAGCAGGTAAACAGAGGTATTGGAAGTGTTTGACCTCTGAAAAATAATTATTAGAGTGAAAGCAGGGTTCCTTCCAAGAAACTGTTCTACAGTAATACATCTAAATAAGCAAACAGAAATCAATATCAGTCATTAATAATTAAATTTGGGGATTTTCTTGGCAACTTTCAAGTAGAATGTATTTATCAGTTCGCTGCTCTGGATTTCATCTTAAGGAAGGAGAAAAAATTATTCTTCCATCTATCTTTGTTTACTTTGTGAGAAATAATTTCTGTATTACTGGGCTATTTTTCAAATGTTCCTCAGTTCTTATAAATGGATCAGGATCACCCTGGGCAACATGGTACAGGACAAACTTCCTAATAGTGGATGGGAGAGGGGAGGACAATATCCTGTTTTCTCCATCCATGGAGAATTTTTCCATAGTCCAGCCTGACATAAATTGTAGTTAAAATACCAGAAAAGCTAATGTAAGGGTTTGATTTTAAAAAAACAACTAAATTATAGAAATATAGTTAATGTTACTTAGCACAATATCCCAGATGACAAAAGTCTCATCAAATAAATAATAATTTCATTATTGAATAAGATTACATATTTAACAATTAAAGATAACTTCTTCTCTATAACAGTCATACACTGTGTAAAGGCTTTAGGAGATGGCAATACGCTGCTTAAAAATGTAAAACTGTAAAAAAGAAAAAAGCACAGGCAAGAAAGAAAAATAACTGGCTCATTGACAGACTTCAAGTTTCTGTGAGCAGGGAAGTCTCTGAATGGGGACATATATCTTCCTCATGGACTGGCCCAGGTATTCAGCATCTTCATCAGTACCTGCAAGCAGACACACACTCACTTCTGGTAAACCACAGGCATGACAGAGGTTAGCAGGGAGGTCAACAAACACTAGGGACTGTGGCAAGACAGCACTGTGAGAAAAGTGTGTGAGTGTAGCTAAATGCCAGTTATTCATCAAGGCAAGAGGGAGGAGAAGCATTCCTGCCTAGAAAGCCAGGGTGTCTGAAAGGCCTGTTGGTCTTTCAGAGGAGAAGCAATCTCTGTGGCAAACGCTTTGGCAAAAAGGGTAAATAAAATTATTACCCTGGAGAATTAACTGGGAGAGATCAATATTCAATTGTTTCTTAGTACCACAGCTCTAGGGATCGAAGTTCAGCAAGAGCAAAAAGCTGGAGAAAAGAGAGCTGGACCCAGACCTTTCAACTGGGAAATCAATGAAGGACACCACTGGAAAATGACTGCTGAAGTACCTGGAAGAGCTTGTCTTGGCGTCAGGGTGACACTGACATGAGAAGAGTGCACTTGAGCTGTTTCTGAGGCTGAGAAACAGGTGTGCAGGTATACAAGTACCAAACTGCCTGTACAGCCTGTAAACCAGTCAAAGAATACTCGGGCTGAGATCTTCTCTTACACTGGGGTTTTATATTATCTATTGGTCCTGCTATATGGAGGGAATGCAAGGCTCTAAATAGGAGCAGTAACAATTTCTACAATTGCCTGTGTTTCAAATGTAATACAGATTTATTATTTTATCATTGAAAATTATACTGGGCTTTCAAAATATGTGTCTGACTCTTAATGAACTCAATGTGCTCATCTTCCTAAAGTTATCACAATCAATTTGTGAAGGTAGAAGGCAGAGGAAGCGCTTTAGGGAATGACAAAGGTGTTTGGAAGCCAGGCAGAATTAACTGTTGAACTCTGCAAGTAATGAAGCAACTGCAGTGCTTGCTGAGTTCCACATATGGTTTGGGCTTCCCAAAATTCAGACTGTAAGTTACTGTGCAATGAACTGAACCTTCCAAGACAAACAATTACGTGCATGTGTCTGAATTAATCATAGGGATACAAGGTAATGTTAGCTGTGATTGATACAAGGTGACATTTATTGGAAATACATCTTGAAGTTTTTGTGTTAGTGAGAAACGTGGACACAGAGTACAGAAAGAAACAGACACAGCATTACCTCTTTCATCTAAGCAGCCAGACCACCAAGTAAAGCAGCCTGCCTGGTGTCTTTGAAGTTAATGGAATTAATTACACTGACTGCAGATGTGCCATTACAGAGGCATCCTCTGAAGATGTGGCTGCTGTAGTGCTAATCCCCATCCCATACACAGTGAAGTCCCATGAGGATGGGGTGTGTCTCTGAGCTGCACCCTCCCAGATCCGTCATCCTCCAGCTCCCAGGTGTGAACACCTTTCCCCAAGGCTGTTCCCACAACCTCATTGTGAACAACATCTCTCACAAGACAGCCAAACACAGAATGGCCACGCTGAGAAGTGACAGCATGTCCAAAGTGTCTGTTTATAGGGACACACAGAAGCCCACACAGGGACATGACAGCCAGGCTGGATAGGAGACAGCAGGTATGTGCAATAACTCACTGGAGGGTATATGAAGTTCTGTTCCATATGAAGAGGTCTGCTGTATGCTTTGATTCCTTTTTCTGCTGACACTCTTAGCTGCAAATCACAACTATTCCACATTACAAATAACACATGCCATGGATTTGATTTTCTGATTCTGATCTAAGATGTACTTTTCATTTCACCAAAGAGTCTTCTCTTTTTGGTAAGTAAATACCCTAGACAAAGAAATATTTTTTCACTTCATCTTTTAAATTCTGGGATGTTTTTTTATCATGCCTTGCCTTGGTATAAGTTCCTCCTTCTTGTTTAAATTCTATACCAGGCAACATTTTAAAGTTGCAGGTACTAAACTCCACTCTACAATCTTACGCATTATTTCCTTGGAGTGAAAAGAAAAGGGGAGTTAATACATTTGAGTTAACTGGTTCAGCAAAGGCAAGATGTAGGCTGGCTTTTTGGTTGGTATCAAGTGTCCAGTTTGTATTTGTTGATTGCTTTAGAAATCAGCAATTGCTTTCAATTTGGCAGAGCTTTCTTTCTTTGCTTGAAAAGTTATAAACAGGAGCTGAAAGAGGCATCTTGTTTTCTACTAGGTATGAACCCAAAAAATGTGGAAATATAGATGCTTTGTTGATTTTACTTATGATTCTACAGTAAAATAGAGAGAAAAGGAGTTTCATTGCATTCATTTCAGATATTAAAAAAACAGGAAAATGCTTTGGAGGAGTTCTGAAGATTCAGTCCTGTTGTTTCTAGGAGCCTCATTTTAACTATCCATGAACCTTTTAAAAAATAATACTTTGAATAATACTGTCATTTATGCTGCTTTAAATTCAGTCCACATGGAGTGATTTTTCATAGAATCATGGAATCCTTTAGGTTGCAAAAGACCTTCAAGATCATCAAGTCCAACTGTTAACCCAGCACGGCCAAGTCTACCACTAAGCCATGTACCCAAGTGCCACATCCACATGTTTTTTAATATTTTCAGAGATGGTGATTACACCACTTTCCTGGACATCTTGGAATCGTTCCAATGCCTATCACCCTTCCAGTGAAGAACTTCTTCCTAATATCCAACCTGAACTTTTCCTGGTAGGACTAGAAGATGTTTTCTTTCATCCTGCCACTTGTTACCTGGGAGATGGGACCAACTCCCATATGGCTATAACCTCCTTTTAGTAAGTTTCAGGAGGTGATATGGCCTCCCTTGAGCCTTCTTTTCTCCAGGATAAAAAACCCAAGTTCCTTTAGGCATTCCCCACTGGACTCACACCTTCCATTTCTAATATTTCTTTGCTTAGTCTTTGTGTGTAAGATATTTTCAGGAAGGGGAAGTCTCTTTGCATGTAAACACAGAGTTTGGGAGGAGAAGTGGATGGCAAAAAGCATCTTCTTTAGCACATCTAACAGACAAAATTCTGAGAAGCTAGTGTGTCCATTAATTTTCCAAAAAACATTAATAAAGGAACTTTTCTAAATAGTCACTTCAGAAAAATTGAGTGTATTTTTTATGGTAGTTGGATAGCAAAAGATTTCTAATCGCATGAATACACATGCAATTTTGATCTGACTGAGAGCAGTCTTACCTATGCAATTATATCTCAGTGTAAAATGTCTGAATTTCCTGTGCAAATGAATTTGAAGGAAGTGATGACAACAATGGGGTATGGGAGAACCCATTCCAAAGTTACATGCCAGTTACACCTGGCAGGCAGGTGCCATAAATAATGTGCAGGAGAAACAAAATTCTGTTGACAAAAAAGCAATTCATCCAGGAGTTCTCTAGAGGTTCATTAGAAGTCAGACTGTGTTTCGGGGCTATCCCAGCAGTCCTTAACAAATCAGGAAAGTGTGTTGGTTTTGCACAGCCTGGTCTTTGGTAGTGGGGGAGCCACAGAGGTGGCTTCTCTGAGAAGCTGCTGGAAGCTTCCACCATGTCTGGCGGTGCAAATTCCTGATGGCTCTGAAGATGGACATGCTGCTGGCCAAACCTGGGCCAGTGAAAGATGATGGTAACACCTCTGTGATGACATATTTAAGAAGAAAATAAAAACAAAGGGGGAACAGTTTTTTTCTTCTAGTCGGAGAAGAGCAGGAGGTGAGAACACGTGAGGGAAACAACATGGAGACACCAAGGTCCGTGGAGAAGGAGGGGAGGAGGTGCTCCAGGCACAGGAGCCAAGATTCCTCTGCAGGCCGTGGTGAGACCATGGTGATGCAGCTGTGTCCTGCAGCCCCTGGGGATCCGTGGGGATCCATGGGGATCCATGGGGATCCATGGGGATGCAGAGATGCAGCCACAGCCCGTGGGGATCTGTGGGGATCCATGGGGATGCAGAGATGCAGCCACAGCCTGTGGGGATCCACGGGGATCCATGGGGATCCATGGGGATGCAGAGATGCAGCCACAGCCTGTGGGGATCCATGGGGAACCATGGGGATCCATGGGGATGCAGAGATGCAGCCGCAGCCCGTGGGGATCTGTGGGGATCCATGGGGATGCAGAGATCCAGCAGCAGCCCGTGGGGATCCATGGGGATCCATGGGGATGCAGAGATCCAGCCGCAGCCCGTGGGGATCTGTGGGGATCCATGGGGATCCATGGGGATGCAGAGATCCAGCCGCAGCCCGTGGGGATCCATGGGGATCCATGGGGATCCATGGGGATGCAGAGATCCAGCCGCAGCCCGTGGGGAGGTGCCCACGCCGGAGCGGTGGATGCCTGGAGGAGGCCGTGATCCAGTGGGAGGCCCGGGGCAAGGGAGGGCGCTGCTCGCAGGCCGGGGCAGGCTGTCCCTGCAGGCCGCAGCCCTGGGAGGAAAGGCCCACACGCAGCAGCTGTGGCAGCGCTGGCTGCCCGCGGGGCAGCTCCCGCTGCAGCAGCTGAGGTTCGGCTGCTGCTCGGAGAGCGGCCCCACGCCAGGGCAGCTCCCGAGAGCCGTGTCCTGTGGGAGAGACCCACACGGGAAGGCTCTCACAGGGGAAGGACTGCACTCCCTGAGCACAGGAAGAAAAGCTCGGGTGACAAATTGACCAAAACCCCCATGCCCTGTCTCCTGCACTGCTGTGGGAAGGAGGGAGGGGTTGGAGGGGGGGGGAAAAGGTGTTTTAAGAGCTTAAATTTATTTTACTTCTCATTACCCTCCTGTGACTTTGTTAGTAATTAATTCACTCTGTACTTCCAAGTTGAGCTTGTTGAGCCCTTGGAGTGTTTTCTCCCAGTCCTCATCTCACTCATGAACCCTTTGTTACTCTTTTTTTCCCTGTCCTCTGCCCAACTTGGGGGTGGGAGGGGTAAGTGAATGACTTTTGTGGGTGCTTGGTGTTTGGCTGGTGTCAAACCACAACAGAAAGAGAGAAAAAGAAAGGAAAAGAGCACAAAAAGGCATATGTACAACACATGAGACTGCTTCAGAAAGATTGACAGAGAGAAGGTATTCATGACATGAGCTTCCCTAAGGTTTGCATCCTGTATGCAGCAAAAATGCAGCTTTGAATCCGAATGCGCTGAGTCCCAAAGAACAGCTAGTCATCCAGCTCTAGGTACACTGTATTTCAGAAATGCAGGAACGGGCCATTAAGAATAATGATGGTACAGATGGGCAGAGTATGAGAATATTATTTCTCTCCACTGGTCCTGCAAATTTGTTCTGTGGGGGTTTTTCTTTGAATTGGTTCCCTCAAAGTCCCGGTGGAGCCCTCATAACAAAATCACCGTAATCCATTCTTTTTTTCCTTGGTGTCATCCTCATACAGTCATTTAACTTCTTTGAGAGGAAAAAAGAGATTGAAAATATCAGTAAGAGCTTGGAAGTGGCTCAAGGATGTTGCATAAAATTTCACAACAACTTGTTGGACTTTCAATTGAAAATTATTGCCTTTCCCTTCTTTTCCAAGGACAGTAAAAGCAGATGAGCGGGTTAAAGTCCCAAAGAAAATTGTACTCAGCTGGATTCACTACAACAGTTCAAACTTCCTCTAGGGGTCACTAAATGGGAAAATGGGAAAGTAATTTTAATATTTGTTCTCCATTGAGTTACTCCAAATCTTACTGCCTGCTATTATGGTATATAACATATTGCCATTAAAGTCCCTGAGTCACAGATCCTCAATAAATATTTTGCAGTCTTCAGCCCAAGATTGTAGTCTTCAAAGAATACAGCTCTGAACAAAGAACCGTAGAAACAGAGCTCCTCTTCTCCACGATAAATCCTGATCAAACAAAATGCTCTGGTAAATAAGATACACTAGCAAGATTCAATACATTTCTGTACGTATCTCTGTCCTCCCTTTTGAAAGCATGTATTAACAAGCTAAATTAATTTCTAAATTTCAGTCTTTCCGAGAAGACTGAAATTCCATGATTCCATTGATTCCATGTTACCATGGAAAACAAGGCTGACATGCCATGGGACTGTCAAAATTGCACCCCTCTTCTGGAAACCTGCAGGACATCATGTGTTCATCTACTTCCAGTGCTTTTGCACTCTTTAAGTTGCACTGTACCTGGACCTGGAAAGTATCAAGTCTTCCAAAGTCTTGAATCTTATGTGATTTCACTTATCTTGGTGTTTGTCTTCAGCTGTTTTGAATAAACTCTCTGGATTTCCAGGGAATGGCCACCCCTTTCCTGCACTTAAGATCTACCAGAAATGCTGACTATAGCTATACATACTGAATGGCAATTTTAACCTGTTAAGCAAATTAAACAAATTGTTGGAAAAAGTATGCCCTCCTTGAAAGCTGTTAGTGGGCTTAGTCACGCTGGAAATACCTAGAGGGCTGAATATCCAGGGGGTTGGAACAAAGAAGGAAGCAGTAATATAGGGCTGAGTGAAAACTGCATTTTACTACACCACCAATGCAAATACAGCATGAGATCTTCAGCTCTGACATTCAGAAAGGAACAATAGCTACAGAATAGGTAGCTTTGATGAACCCAGTATCCAGAACAGGCATACAGGTAGGCAGAGACAATCCAGCAGTTTCTCGAAGTTGGCAACAGCCTTTTACAGCTTTTGTATACAGAGAGCCAAGAAAACAACTGAAAAGGAGACACTGCAAGAACCATAAGCATTAGAAAGCAATTGGAATCAGAATGAAAGGTGATCTTTTTTCCTTAAGATAGAAAACAAAATCATCTGGCTTCAGAAAGTCAGGCTTCCAGAAAATTATCTGGTTCAAATCTGAAAAGAAGGGAGTTTAAGGGAGCTAAAATGTCCTCAAAGGAATAGATCTCACATATGTGTTTTGTGGCTAACCAGATACTAGGCAGAATGAATAAGGAAAAGAAAAGATTAGATAATAATTTCTTGGGGGAGGCAGCAGCAGATATACCAGATCTCTCTGTAGTGAGGAGTTGAATCCATAAATTAAGGGATAGATAGATAGATAGATAGATAGATAGATAGATAGATAGATAGATAGATAGACAGGCAGAATGATAAGTTAGCATAACTCAAAAGGAAAACCCATCTTTCAAACAAGGCAGAAGTTATGAGCACTTTACAATAAGCAGTTTAACTATCTCTAAGTATTTTCTTTTATAGTGTTCTTGTAGTAAATCTCAAGATGAAAGCACTGCTGTTGTCCAAACTGCAGAAAATAAGCCACAGAGCCTGGAATAAAGAAGCTGCAGTTCAAGAATAAAAGTTAATTGCAACTGAAATATGTATCACAGACCTGTGAAAACAGATAATTGAAAATATGGGTCATGAGGAGAAACAGGTGATGGGGAAGGGTATTTATAAAGTGGAATCAGCCAGAGAAAAGATACTTGTGCCAGGGATGGGTAATGGTGTGGATTGGAGCTAACCTTGGAGATGTCAAAAGTGGGATTGATGATATATGTGTGTATCACTATGATATATGATATATCATATCATATATGATGCCATAACAGATTTCAAAGATGCAGTTGTCAGGAAGTGAGGAGTTCCCAAAACCATTGGGCATAGGATCCCAGGGAATTGGGGGTAGGAGTGGGACTGTTTGGATGATGCCAAGGAGCCACTCAGACTTGCTAAACAAATTGAAATTCCCACAGCTGAGGTGGTTAATGGAGGCAATAGAGACAAGAAAAACCACTAACAGGTAAGACTGAAAGAACTGGGCTGTTGGGGAAAAGGATTAACAAGAAGAGCAGGCATATGGGCTGGAATGAACAAATAGTTAATTACACTAGCAAAGGGGAGGAAAAGGCAAATCCTCAAATATATTGCTTTTTCTGTCTGATTTTTCAGACATTGCTTGTTTCTTAAGGAAAGACCTTCCAGCACCTGTTCTGATTAAAGGCTATGGACTTCTTGTAACAAGAAAAAATCTATTAGTATTAATCACTATTTATCCACACAGGCAAATAATATGTGGTAAATTCCAAACATTATTAAATAGCCGTGTTAAAAACTCTAGGCAAAGTAATATTCACACAGGAGAGATTGTGCAGATGCAGACTGAAGCATGTATAAACTTTGCAACAACCTACACAAGCCCAAAAGCATTTCTGCCAATTACTGGAGTAAAAATTTCCAAGGATATTGGCCAATAATCTTCCTTCACTTTCTTTTGTAGATATTTGATTAAATTCTCTGTCTTTGTATTGTGTCATGAACTGAGACTTTCCCTTTTCATTGTTTTCAATATTTTCCCCTTTCTCCAATCTTCTGTCACTCCTGTGAAGTCCATGATGACAATTTGATTTTTTCTCAGCAGAAGACAAGTCTGCCACATAGCACAGTGAAGACTGGTCTCAAAAAGTCCATATACCCTCTTCTGAAAACTACTGAAGCCCAAAAATGTGATCTTAATGAACTTAAGGCTCTTATTGCATGATCCCACATGCAATGGACTGCCACACATTTGGCCACAGTCTCTGCCTTTGTCTCTGATAATGCTTGTCCCAGCACCTGGAGTCAGCACTCAGGAGCATCTCACACAGGTGTCTGGCCAGGGCAGAGTGTGACATTCCTCTCCTGAAAGCCTTCCTTGGGTAGATAAGACATATCAGCACGAGTCTTTCCACAGAAAAGGAAATTGTAATTTCCATTTGCATTTTTCTGATTGCAGATGAAATGCATGGGTACTCTCCAATTTAGTCCCAGGTTTTTCACTCACTCAAGTGGTACTACTGAAATAGCACTGGTACCCAGACAATGGGAGATCAATGCATCTTCTCCTAATGCTGCATGTCTTGTGAAAACCCTTTAGACAGCAATTGAAATGGGTTTACATAGGGCACAATACAGCTTTTTTACAATGTGTTGCATGAACAGCAAAGGATCAGGTGACATTTTATTAAAAATTCCATCAGGTGATGGTTATACTTAGATTGCACAATCCAAAGTTCCAACAAGAAAAAAAAAAGCAGACCTGCTAAAGGCTTCCTTAAGGTATGTGATTTACAATGGTTATATTTTTCTTTTGTAGTTTAAGCAGCACAAATTGTGATGCAGGTGCAAAAAACAGGCTAATCCTTACTCAGGTGGAGAGTAAGCATAGTTAAGCAGCAGCTGCCCATTTATCTTTGAAAAGATATCTCTCAGACAGTAATGGATTTTTTTTTTTTTTAGTGTGCATATTTAGACAATGAATTGTGCTCAATATCAACTCAGTGAAAATGCCTTGACCTGAGAATGATTCGGCTCCAAATGGCAGACTCCTGATGGGTCTCTGCAGAAATCAAAGTTACCCTATTCATGATTAATCACAAGTCTTTTATTTCTTATTTCCCACTCCTTGGCTTGGTTTGGTTTGTGTTTTGGTTTTAAATAATGAAAAGGTCAGTAATTTTCTGTTTCTTGTCTTTCCCTACTCTGCCTTCATCAAGTATGACCCCAGGTTATCTCTTTTTGGTCGCATCTGCCTCTTCATCTCACCAAATGTAACTTAGCAAGATTATGATGGATATACAAAGAGGTAAGCTCATCTCAGAAATCACAGGGCACATTTCTCTTTGAAGTTAGTTCCTCTTTTTAAAGTACTGGGAGCTGACACTAGTTGAGAGTCTCATCTTACAAAAGGAAGGCTTTTACATTGTAGATATGTGCATTGAAGTTTTTGCCCTGGCCTCCCAATATGGTCAATGAAGAGAAAGAAGTATCTCTGTAGCATGATTCATCTCTGTCCAAAGAAGAATGAATCCAGTCTGTAAGTGCCTGTTCCTTCCCACTAACCAGTAAGGGACCCTGGGATTACTCACTCTTATGTCATTCTGGTTTTTTCTGTCTCCAGCAGCAAGATAACCCTAAGCCCAAGTATTAACTCTAATTGTTCAGATAGACAAAATAGTCCAGACACATGGACAAATGATCCCACTCCTTCCTCTGCACCAGTCTTGCCTGCTATCTGCACCATGCACAAGATGTGCTTTGGACCCTGGCCTTTTTGCCATGGTAAGGAGTGGAAGTGCCTGGACCCATCCAGTGACATTAGCTGTGTCCAGACTCCCACCTTTGCTGACCATATGGGCCAGTATTGGCACAACTGAGCATGCCACAGCACAGTCCCACAGAATATAACCAGAAATCATTTCCTGAGCCCTCTCTATAGTGTGTCATTAATAAGTCTGTGCAATTTCATTGCTCACAGCTCTTTTACCAAGCTGTGTCGGTTGAAACTGCTCTTTTATTCAGCATGTACCATATTAACCTGTGCAGAACAGCACTTGAAACAAAGTCCTGTTTCTCCAACCAAAAGAGAGAATATTTATTAATTTTGCCCTCATGCTTAATTCCTCAACAGGTAGATTAAATTAAATTGGAACAATACATAGGTGAATTGAGACAAAAAAGGAAGGATTGTTTCACATGTGATGTTGCCTTTCAAAGTATTTGATGCCTGATTAGCTGAGACCTCTTCTACACAACAGCCTGAATAGCAGCTGAATTACTTTGAGAAGCCCTGACTCAGGTTGTAAGTGGTGCACACACAGAAAATTTACCCTATGTGACATCGAAGGGTGCGGCTTGGAACATCTGTCATTTTCTTTTCCTTCCCTCATAAAAATCTGTCAGGCAGTTTCATCTGCAGTGCAAAGGGCACTCAGCAACTGATGACTGGGAGAGAAGGTGCCCATCATTATGATAGGAAGTTATGCCAACTGGCACTCATGCTAACATCTCATACATAAGGAGAGACTGTTTATAAGCAGGATGGAGTGTAAAACAGGACAGTCATTTTGTGATTGAAGGAGTGCCAGAAAATAATAATACTTTTTAAAAAGGGAACCCTGTTACAGTTATATTTTTATCATCTGAGTGCAGAACTGAGAGATCAGCTGGCATGATGTCAGGTATGAACTTGTAGCATACACAGCTCTTTGCATCTGTACATATTCTGTGTAGATGGTAAAAAAATGGTCATAATAGATAATGTGTATTTTTATATCAAAGTAATTTTGTGCAAGTGCCAAAGACTCCTCAATAAGTCAGTTCAGAAAATTCCTCCTGAGCACAACTGGTTCCTCTGCTTAAGTATGGTCTTCACAGTCATATAATGGGCAGAATGACCATGAGAACTGCTAAATGCTTCTAGAAAGAGAGACTGAAGAATGAAATAACATTTCCAAGGTTGCACTGTATTAAAAGAGCTGGGGGGTGAGATTTGCTGATTATCTGCCCCCAGACAGATCCATTAATCCTCTACCTCAATAACTATCGAGCACACTCTAAATTTACAATAGAACAAATTACTTTTGGGAGGAATATTGACTTCAAGGGAGAAAAAAGTAGGGTGAAAGAAAAAATAATAAATCTTGTGCAATATTAGGGGCTTGTATTCTGCAAGCATTAATAAGTAAACAGAAACTCTGGGTTTTTTTAAAGAAACTGGTGGGATGAGGTTTAGGAAAAATAACTATTCTGCAAAGAGAAGTTCCTCCTTTATACATGGCAATCAAAAGTTGTCAACACAGTGCCTGTCAAATAAAAATTGTATTTCACATGTAGAATAGCAGGGCGCTCTAAAGCTTGCAGAAGCTGTAGATTTTCCACCCATGAACTTCTAATAAATTTCTTCTCACCAATTTCAATCTGTGTAAACTGCATTTCTTTCCCTGCATCTCGGTACTCACTAGTGTGTTTGCCTGCCTGCTGGCTGCTTACGACTGAAGCCAGGCTGCAAGATGTGAAAGGGGTCTCTTTCATACCTGTTGTAAGCACTGAGTCCTTTCCTCTTTTTCCTTCCTCAGCTCATAGTTTATCTTTGTTCCTCTTCCTTTAGTGACAAACTGCTGCTGTTGTGCCCCTTGTTAGGGATCAGGAATGATGCCAGGGGGATTTTCAGGATAGCTGTGCTCCCCAGGCAGGGGATGCAGCGTGGAGTGCTGCCCTCTCCCAGTGCATCACACCCTTGCTTACAGATTTGCTCTTATCAGCAGGTAGGAAAGCTGCCCTGTGACAGATGTCATGCACAGACATGGATAAAGGGTTTCAAGGTTGGTGCATTCTTCTTGTAGTACATCAAGAAGGTAGGGGAAAACCTGCCTGCAGACACAGCAAACTCCCAGCCATGCTCACTGCCAGCACACAAATGAGAATCATAGGTCTGCACCTGCTGTGCGTGGGTTCAGGTGGCTCTCCAGAAAAGCCCCAAAAGCTCAGACACCTCTGGAATTAATAGTGGTTTTGTGAAAACATATTTTCCTCTAATTTCACGTCTGTAAATGAGAATAATTGTGCTATCTCATCAGCATCTTACAAAGGATGTGGCAGCATCACATTACACAGAACACACCTGGCCATGTCAAATGATGCATCTATATATGTGGTTGTGACTGACCTCTCACTTTAAGATAATTCAGGGATGAAGGAATTCCTTTTGTATTCTTTCTCAGTTAATTTAATGAGAGGAATTAGCCCAACAGTGTAGTAGTCCCTCAGTCAGGGAATGGGATTCAGGAGTGTGTATATAGACACCTCCTTCTTCCCCCTGACAACACATCATGCAGGAGACCTGTCCCTACTATATGTGACCAGTGAAAATCTCAATATTCCTTATTTTACAAAAAGCAGGAAACCTATTTTTTCTATATTTTAGAAGACTTTTTTTTAGTACTTCCTTGAATTTCTAACATTAAAACTATCATGTGTTCATTTGGGATAATTTTTAACAATTTATTTGTAATTGCTATTATAAAAAATATATACGTTATATATTTATATATATTATAAATTTATAATTTATAGCAATAGACATAAGCTAATTCTGCCTTCAGAATGAGAGAAGAGTGATGAAGAAAAGAAAGCAATTAACAGAGCATTTAGGGATATGAAGTAAACAGAAATCCATTCTTTTCCCTTCCTCCTCTACTACACCCACACACCAACACATGGTTCTCTAATTTGCTCTTTTACATTAGACAAGGTTTCAGATAAGCCCCAAGACCAATTACTTTCTATTTAGAATAGGAAACAACTGAGAAATTGGATTTTAAGCTAACAATATGTGCAAGCCTGGTCATTTGTTCCAGAACCAACTTCAAAACACTGTGGGTGATATAATGTGTAACCCAAAGAATAAAGGAGCTCATTGCAATTTAGGCTACTTTTTGACCTTGTGTCTTTCATGGAACTAGAAGTCCTTTCTAATTTTCTGTTAACAAGCTACCCCAGTTGTTCATCCTCTTTGAGATGTCCTGATACTTTTGCCAATAAGAATTAATCCCTGTGCCAAAAAGCTTACAATACTCTGTGGCCATACAGGGAAAAAGAGGGTGCTTAGACAAACATGAGAAAAGGACATCAGTTTCCAAGCTCAACAAAGCTAGCAAGAAAAATTGATTTAATAGCTGTAGAAGGTTTTTTAATTCCCTCCAGGTTTCTACCTAACACTACTTGCCACCATCACAGAAGCAGAGCCAGGGTGTAGAGATCCAGCTGGTTTGTGTGTGTTTGTTAGGGAAAGGCCTTTGCACAGCTTCACTGTATCTGAAGAACTGCCCTGTCATATAGAATCAGACAATGATTACGGTTGAAAAAGACCCCCAAGATCATTGTGTCCCACCTCTGACCGATCAACATGTGAAGCAGACCATAGCAGTAAGTGCTATGGACAGTTGTTTCTTGAACACACAGGGACAGTGACTTCACCATGTCCCTGGGTAGTCTGTTCCAGTGCTTAACCACCTTTTCAGTGAAGAAATTTTTCCTGATGTCCAGCCTCAAACTCTGCTGCAGCAGCCAAATCTGTGTCTTCTTGTCCTGTAACTGCCTGGGAGAAAAGGCTGACCCCCACCTGGCTACAACCTCCTTTCAGAGAGTTGTAGAGAGTGGTAAGATCTCCCCTGAGTCTCCTCTTTCCCAGGCTGAACACCCCCAGCTCCCTCAGCTGCTCTTCATAGGACAGACTTGTGCTCCAGACCCTTCACCAGCTCTGTTCTTCTCTAGATTTCCCCCAGCACCTCAATGTCCTTGAAATGAGGGGCTCAGAACTGGACACAGGATTTGAGGTGTGGCCTCACCAGTGCCAACACTGCCCTGGTCCTGCTGGTCACACTATTGCTGACACTGACCTTCCTGGCCACCTGGACACAGTGGCTCGTGTGCAGCTGCTGTTGACCAGCACCCCTAGGTCTCCTTTTCCCCAGGGCAGCTTTCCAGCCGCTCTTCCCCCAGCCTGCAGCGCTGCATGGCATTGTAGGAAACAGTTTAAGACTCAATGCTTTACCTTACTGAACCTTAATGAACCTCACAGAGTTGGCCAAGGCCCGTCAAAACAGCCTGTCCAGATCCCTCTGTGGATCCTTCCTCCCTCTAACAGAACACTCCCACCCAACTTGGTGTTTGAGAACTTACTGAGCATGCACTTAATCCCCTCATCCAGATAACTGACAAGATATTAAACACCATAGGTGCAGTCTGGCAGCAGCAGAATGTTCCCTCTGGTTCTTTGCTCTGCTCATAGATGCAAGTTTGATCACACACACATGACATTTGATTGTTAAAGGACAATGTACGTTCTGCAAAGGAGACAGACTCTAAAATAGAACTCTGCAAGGTATAGCTCTTTAAGACATGGTAATGCCATACCAGTCCCTGGCCAAGGGCTTTTAGCAGGGGTTGAGGTTTTTTCCAAACAATACATGTTCTTAAGCTGGCAAAACTAATGGCTTTAAACCCCTTTTCTACAAAATCTTGTAAATAAATACTCTCTTGTCAGAGCAGAGAATTGCTTGCACAATAAATCCATAATTCCTATCAAAACTTTTAATTTAAATTTCATTGTAACATTTTCATTAACAGCCTGGGATTGGGTAGTATTTTTTCTTGTAAAATGAGAGAACTGAGATGCCATACTTGATAAATGGGAGAATGGAAATCCTATGCTTGGCAAATAAACAATTTGGAATACTGCATATCTCAAGTCAAAGCAAATCAATGATGATTGAAATGAAGTTATCACTTTATCATTTCTATCACGTACAGTGCTAAAGAGAGCTTTTTCATGATTAAACATCACCATTTTAGAAGTTTTTAGAAGATCTAAGTAGTTTTTAGAAGATCTGAGTAGAGCCAAAGGATTTCTTTTAATGAATATTGAATAGGACAAAAAGCATAGGACGGGTCACTCCAAAACTTCCCCCAATTTTTAGCCAATTTAGTCGTGTCACTACAGCCACAACACAAACACAAGAGGACACATCCATTCAGGCAGCAGCTCATCAGTTAAAAGCCCAGGTCTGGGTTAGGATGTGTTTGGTTGTTTCTTCTGGCCATTGTATCCTGCCATGTATGTGTGGTCTCTGCTCACCCCCAGATTCCTTCCTCTAACTGAGTCACGCTGACATGGCAGCAGCACAGAAGCTGTTCACAGTACTTCTGCAGAAATCAGTTTCATTCATGCACATGAACTTCTATGAAGTCTTCAAAATCTTATTTTAAATAATTTAAGTCCTTTGCCTCAAACACCTCCTTCTGGACATCCCTGTTTGGCCACTCTGACACTGAAAATATCCCCTCCATCCAAGTTGTACGAATGTATTGTTTGGGACATTTTACTTATTGTCCAGCCTTTGCAGTGCTATGCTGAACAGGAGCAAAAGTCTTTAATTTTTCTTCTGAAAAGGTGCAATCAAGATCCTTCAAATATCCCCTTTGTACCTATGTCTCAGTTTCAGTCTATAATTTTTTAATATCAGAGAATGAGCTCCATGGAAGGTTTAATTTTGTAGGTCATATTCCTACATTCTATTTGATAGTATCCTATTTAACATAACATGGAGATTTAGTTATTCTGTTAGCTAAAACACCCATCTATTCCTCCTCTCATTTTTATTCCCAGGTAAGTAATCCTTATGTAAAATATTTATCACTCATCCAGAAACTCTCCCTTTTGTAAGAAAACTTAATTTCAACTGAATTTTCAAAGCTAGAATAAACTCATTCAGCCATGGCACTTGATCTCCATCAAATTTTCTTATTACCTTGAGGATAAATGTTGAAAAAACAAATGTGCCAAAAGTTTCCCCATTCCATTCTTCCCTCACCCCTGACGAAGTTTGAATGGTTCTCATTTTTTATCCCTGAGTCAATGCTGTGAAGATAAATTTGAATCTGAAACTAAAATCAAGACCAGAGGAAGGCAACTAGATAAAGAAAAATAAAGCCTATGCATCTAATATAATTTTAGATAACTACTGTATTATTAATTGTAATTGTATTATTACTACTGTATTGTTAATTAATTATTAATTAATAATTAATTATTGATACTGTATTATTAATTCAATGGAATTCTGGCAATAGGAAAAAAAACATTAAGAAGAGAAATGGCAGAAAGAAGATTAAGATTACAAAATTATGTCAGGATATGTCTTTTAAAGTATCACCATGTAAAATGATACTTGACTGTGAATACAATGAAAATTGACTGTGTCCAAGAAGAATAAAAAGAAGTAATAAATGAAGAGCTAACTAAAAGGCATCCTGCACTTCTGGGATGAGGGATCAATCAAGTGAATCCACAGTGGAGAACAGATTGGGCAGCCAGATGAGTCAAATAGCTGTGCCTGAGCTGGCTTCAAACACAAATCCTTCTGCAGGTGCTGCCATCTGGATATAAATCTTTCTCTGTTCTCCTGTGAGAGATTTTCAGTTTTCTTCTGCTCTGCCTAAAGAAGGGGCTTCAACAAATTAAACATCAGATTTCTCCTGAGGTGCCACGTGCAAACAAATCCTTTCTGAGCTGAAGAAGCTGGGAGTAATTGAACCTTATTGCACTTTGAGATGACACCTCGAAGTCACTCCTATCCTGAAGACTGGCCTCCAGACACAGGAACTGCCAGGTTTGAGGTGGAGCTGTAATGCCTAATGTCTCAGGTGCATGATCATCTGTTATTTCATGACAGCCAAGTCACAACAGCCGGCAGAAATTCTCCACACATCCACTGTTAGCCTATCCCAAAAGTGAAATCCTCCTTAAACCTTCTTTTAATTTCAAAGTGTTTCATTTGGAGCTTATACTGCGTAGATCAAAGTTATCAACGGTATTTTCTATTTCAAGATCTTTTTATTGAGTATGAACTTCAATAAATGATCAAGTCTCAGAGAAGTCTCCTTAATTCTGGGCTTTTGGGAAGGTTCTGGCTATGCAGCTCATGATCTCACTCCTATCAGCATGAGAGACATTCTAACTCGTCACTCTGTTAGCCTGTCCATGCCAATCTCATGAAGTTCAAGAAGGTCAAATGCAAAGTTCTTCACCTCAGCCAGGACAATCACGGGTATCAGGAAACAGTGGAGGATGAATCCTTGAAGGAGGACTTGGGCATACTGGTGGATGAAAAGCTGGACATGACCTGGTCTGCATTAAAAGCAGCACAGCCAGCAGGTCGTGGGAGGGCATTCTCCCCCTCTACCCTGGTGAGACCCCAGCTGGAGTGCTCTGGACTCCTCAGTGCAGGGTGGACATGAACCTGTTAGAGCAGGTCCAGAGGAGGGCCATGGGAAGGCTGGAACACCCTTCCTGAGAGGACAGGCTGAGAGAGCCAGGGTTGTTCAGATGGCAGAAGGGAAGGCTCCAGGGAGACCTTAGAGCAGACTTACACTACTTTCAAATCCCTTCTAACCCAAACCATTCTGTGACTTGATGATTCTGTAGATTCATGAAGAAAAAAGCTGAGGGAAGAAACATCAATTAGCTCTTCTGAGATTCAAGTTTTCAAAGTTATACAAAGTATAAGAATTATGGGCAAAAAAAAATTGTGGTTGTTGCATGACACAAGAAAAGAGCATGTAGTAAGTTGCA
Source organism: Cyanistes caeruleus (assembly GCF_971803275.1). Lineage (NCBI taxonomy): Eukaryota > Metazoa > Chordata > Aves > Passeriformes > Paridae > Cyanistes > Cyanistes caeruleus. The sequence continues at coordinate 16,983,900 of NC_141703.1, read as the reverse complement.
TAAAGAAATACTTTCTTGTAGCAACTGATTTCCCAGGAAGTCTTACTAGAAGGTTTCAGATTGAAAATCACTTGAAATGTACCTACTGTGTTGGGGAGAAAAAGCATTGTCTTTAGGCTGCTGACCTTGGAGAACTACAGATAACATTGTTAATGACATTGGAGAGGAAAAGATAATGACAACATGATTTTGTCCCATAGAAGAAATAAAAATGTGTTCAAGTAAATGGATGACCAGAATAGATGACGTGCAAATGGGAGGACCTGTTCTGATCTGGTACTTTGTTATTTATCTTATTTGTTTTTTCAGATTAACATTTTCAATGGCATATCACTTCCCTATGCAAAAATCTGAACTCTGATTTTTGACAAATACTGGGTTGAAAATCAGATGTGTATTTTGATTATGATTAGACCCTAGAGAAGCAAGGAAAATTTATTTTAAAAAACCCAAACCACAGTAACTTCTGGAGGTTTTTTGCACAAGAATTTTCAGAGAATTAACAGAAGATTTAACCTCCTTTCCACTACTAAATTCTATTTAAAACTATAAAGGATATTGTTTACATTTCTAATTATCACTCACTGGAGGAAGGCAATCCATTCCTCAGGGAGCAGTTTGTCTTCTGGCTCCTCTGTCTTTGATGTGCACAGGTATCAAAAATGGAAACATCAGAAACAGGGACAGCATGAAACAAAAACAAGAGCAAGCATAACATAAAACTGTCAAGATCTAGTAAAAGAAAGCTGTTACTTTTTGTTCCAGCTTGAGGTTCCCACCCAAAGGATCCGGTATCGTCTTGTATATAGAGTGCCAATTTTTCTTTTAACTCCACTTTTTTTACCTCATGTCTGTTAGATGTGAAATGTGAGCAAATATGAAATAAATGCTGGCAGATCTAAAATTATGCTATTTTTTTTTCTTAACAACAGATTGAGACATATAAGGATTCAAAAGTATATTGAATTGGGAAATGATAAAAGCAACAAAGATAGCAACAAAGAATTTTTTAGCTTCATATTTAACAATATGAATCAGTAACAATATGAAGTGACTGACACTAAAGAATAGACTTGGGATCCTCTGTAGGTATGATACAGATGCCCCAGACACTTACCTGATAATCAGATGAGCTTCTGATTATCTTTGCTTCTTTCTCACCAGTGAAAACTACTGCTGAGCATATAAATACTGCTTTTCCCAACGCAGTTTTGTGTGTCCCCAAGTGAACCATCAGTAAAAGAATGTAAGTTGTATTTCCTGAGTATATGTACTTCCTTCAGATAGCAGAGTTTAACTCCTAGCACTCATGTGAGCTGTACTGTTCTGTATGTGCAGAGGGAAGGACAGGGTGTCCCAGCATGCCAAAGAGCACTCAGGTCCCTTTCCCTGTCTTTCCTCCCATTCCCATCTAAATGTAGCAGCATTAAGGCAAGTCCTCCAAAGAAAGTGAAGGAACTTACTGTCTGAAGGACTATATCTCTACATTCTTAACTAGAAATCCAGACTGGCCACTTTTTAGATATATAAATTAAAGAGGAGAGAAATGTGACACTTTAGGCTTCTTAACATGGAAGCTAACTTACTGTGAAGCCAGAATGTATGTTTGTGTTGTTAGAATCTGAGCTGGCTCTCTCTCAGCAAGGTAATGTGGCAGTTTTGCCATTAATCTAAAAGGAAAAGACTTTCTGGCACAGTGAAAGTAACTATTAGAAAATTCTTTCTAATACTGAAAAAGTTTCATTTTTTTATCACCTGATGACATGCTTGTGTTCCTGATCATGATTTCGGAAAACCCAGGGTGCTTTTGCTTGAGATATGAAGAACATACCAGAACACACATACCTTGGCCATGAGCAGGGGCCAGACCCCTCTGTGGTGCTCAGCAACAGGACAAGGAACAGTGGCCATAAAGTAAAACAAGAAGTTCAATCTCAACATGAGGAGCTGCTTTACACTGGGGGTGGCAGAGCACTGGAACAGGCTGCCCAGGGAGTCTCTCTGGAGACATTCAAAGCCCACCTGGACATGTTCCTGTGTCACCTGCTCCAGGTGACCCTGCCTTGGCAGAGGGTTGCACTAATGATTCTGTGATTCTGGGATCTCATCACGAGGTATCACACGTGGCTGTTCTCAATCCTAATGCATTCAGTTCTCAGGCATGACTAAGTAGCAGTAGCAAAACTGAGGGGATGCCCAGAGCACACCTGCTGTGAATGCAGACCTGTGCAAAAAAACAATCAAGGCACATTGTAATTTTTTAAGCCATAGTTAAGCAATAGCATTTGACAAGCAATAGTTCATACTCCTCAGTTCTGAGATTGCTCTGGATGTGTAACACAGCATTAACAAGCATTTAGCTTGGGATTTATTCTGGGAACACTGACATACACAACCTGTGCTAGATATGCACATTCACAAGTTAAAGGAGCACCATAATTTTATCTTCTCTTTCAGCTGGAGAACATGTTTTGCCTTTGTTTGTTATCCAGACCTTTCAGATGAACCAGTGAGAATCATCAGTCATCTAAGATTGCTCAATTTACTCTCACATATTCACTACAGTGCTTTTGGTGTCATTTATTTCCACAACAACAGTATACTGTGATCTCACTAGAGGCTTCTCTGCAAATCTTTGAGTCTTTTTTTATTCATGAGGGTCTGTCTTTGGCTTGCTCTTCTCCCTTCTTACACTCTCTCTGGGTAATCTCACCCTTCGCTTCACATGCAAGCAGATTTGCAGATCTGCTCCATGCTTGCCTACCATTGCCAGCAAAAAGCTGCTGTGGCTGTCCTGCCATCAGGCACAGCTATTTTAGCTGATTTTAATTACTGGTGGCTGTAGAAAATAGTCTGGAATTCTGAGAACCAAGATCATTGAAATTATAGTAAATTGAAAGATAAACACAACTAAATATTGCAATTAAGAATTCTGACTTCAAAAGGGTTTGGGTTTTTGTTTTTTTTTTGAGAGAGAGAGAGAGAAATTAAGGGCTCTAAATGAACACACAGCTAATGGGAATGAAGTTATGAAAATTACAACAAATTTGGAGTAAAAACTCATAAATGCAAATGTGGCAGGCCTGAATATTTCCTCCCTAAAATGCATAACAGAAGAGAAAAACAAGGACAGAAGATTAACTATTTTCACTAAATCTATGAAATGAGAAATGGTATGATAAAGAATAGCAAAAAAATAAACTAATTCACGAGACAGAGAGGGATAGTAACAGAGAAAAACAGATTAATTGCTTGGGCAACAGTGGCAAATATTTCAGCTTTGGTAGCACACACAGCTTCAGGGCAAATCTTGAACTTTTGAAACAAAGTCAGTGAAGCAAAAGGAAAACAGGATAAAATGTACTATGAGCTCAGATGTGGCCCATGGCACCCAATATCTCTCTTCAGTAAAAAGCTGATTTTTAAAACCTAAAAATATTTCTAAACTCTAGTATGGATCTTGTCTATCTGGATTTTCATGGAGTAGGTGACAAACTGTTCAATATCATAATTTATTGTTGGAGCTGGAGAAGAAAATATAAACAGAAAAACTATAAAATGATCAAATTGATGTTTCTTTGTTTTCTGTCTTTGTTTACTTTGTTGTTGTCATCATTATTATTTCAGAGCAAAAATTCTTTTTAATGCTGAAAAAGTAAATATTGTCATGCTGGGAGTTTCCCAGGGAAGTCTTCAGAGATACAGATGAAAACCTGAAGTTTCTCTTACCTTGTATTTTCACAACAGACCTGACACATTCATGGGATATTTTTACTGAAGTTTGCTAAAAATGCAAATCTGTTTGGGATCATTAGTTCAAAGGTTGGGAAGATCACACAGGATGAATGAGATGACTTTGAAAGCTGGAGTTACAAGCATGGGTTGAATTATACCTCTGCCAAATACAAGTTTGCAGATTTTGGAAGTCTAACCAGAACTTCTGTTAGGAAGTCATCACTGGCAAAAGCTTCAAGAAATACCTGAATGTGTCATATCAATCACAGAGTGGTTATAGGTCATCAATGCAATGAAAGCTGAGGGGAAAAAAATCAACTGCGATCTCAAAAAAATCAAGCAAGAGATTTCTAAAAGAGGCACTCTGAGGTAAAGAAACTTGTGCAGTATAAAAGGAAGCTTGGCTCCTAATGACATGCTATAACATGGTTATTACTGGTAGCCAAGGGCTCATCTTAAATCAAAAGACTGAAAACCCCAGGAGATGCCAAAGATAAAATGTAGAAAAATTAAACTCTTTTCTTCTTCATCCTCAGTACTCTCCTACTTCTGACAGTATTTTTAGCCTCTTGAAAGTTGAGCTTGAAGCAAGGTTTTGGCGTTCTCATCACACAGAAGTGTTGCTTGAAGTATTTCACAAAATTGCTTACATTGTAGAATCATTTTAAGTGTGTCAAAAGAATTTCTCAGTGATCACGTCAGCCACTGATTCCTCTGCAGCTTGTGTAGGGCATGCTGGGCCAGCTTTAGACAAGATAGCCGCTGGGAAAGAGGGAAACCCTGTCAGGGGTGCCAAAGGCAGGAGAAATATGATGTGACTGCTCTGGTAGCTGCCTCACATCAGATTGCCCACTGCAGCAACA